>NC_091404.1:7355265-8605265 GCF_032191515.1 Phaenicophaeus curvirostris
GTACTGAACCCATTGCCAAAGACAGGCTATGGAAATTAGTTGCATAATTAATTGAATCAAACCCATGACTCTTTCCTGACTGCACCCTTCTAAGCACAGGTGAATCTTCTGCAAAGCATTATTAGGATTTGCTAACACTGGGAGCTTCTCCTCAGACCCTGGGTCAGCAAAGCTGAAGTGCGTTCTCAGGGTAACCACTGTTCAAACAGTCACAGAAAGTATGGGTTTAATTTTACATGGCCTTAGGACCTGTTTTGGTAATAATAAAGTTAAGCCCTAGGGAAAGTGTGAGGCCTTGAGGCAAGCAGCTCTAAGGACTGGGCAGAGCTAAGGTTAGCAGAAGGGTATGTTTATAATGCTGATAAACTAGGTTCTGATTTCTAGCATGAAGGAAGTAAATTACAAACTGATGAAGCTTATCCACAAATGTGATTTCTATTAACATTAAAGCAGCCACGGGCATATACTGAGGGGAGAATTGGTCTCTAGAGTTTGCTATTTTAACCATCAGTTATATAGTGCAATTGCTGGAAGAAAATAAATGATATAGCAATAGCAACTCTAAAGGCAGATAAAGGACAGGCAAAGGAAAATATTAAATAAGAACAGTCACTATGGAAACAGTTGGGGTTTTAGTATTTTAATACCCAGATGACTCAGAGAAGTGGCAATAAGAGATGGAGCCTTTTGCATTCAGAGGAGACATCAGTTCAAATTTTGTCCATGCTAGGGGAAATTCAAAGATCTTCCTAAAAGCAGTTTATGTGAAATGACTTCACAGTTTCAGTTCATTTCCAAGAGTTGGTATCTAGCTAGGAAATATCTCCACCATGCAAATACCTTAGTTAGAAGGCCCAGCAGAAGACCTGAAAACCTGATCAGAGGGACATTGTTTTCTCCCTCCTTTCGCAACACCATTGTTGGGACTTGAGGACGTTTGTTTTGTTGCTGCTGCCAACACAATGCCTGTATATATCAAGATTTCAGCCTCCAGGCCTCGCAACTGTGCTACATGACCCCCAAATTAAAAACTAAAGGAAAGCATACACTGTGTTTGCAAAATGAAGAAAGGATTATGTTAATGAATTGCAGAAGAGAAAAAAGATCTAAAACTAAAACCAACAAATTCCTAAATTGGGGAATTTTCTAGATTACTTTGTTCAAGTTACAATTCCCACCTACATTGTCTGGCTTAAAACCAGGTTCACATTCAGCATTGTTCAGGTAAGTTAAATGCATTTGTGTTTCCATGTATGTGCAAAGACAGAGACGTTATTGTGAGAAAGACTGAAATGCATTTTCATTCCCTGTTCAGATTACTTAGTTAAAGGGAAAGACTCCATGAGATTTATTTCATTTTTAATACTAGAGATATACAGTAAAGGAGTACTTGAACAATTATCTAGAAAAATGTCTCTTTGATATAGTTTCAGTCACACAGAAGTGAAATTCTAATGTTCTTTTAAGATTCCCTATTTGCTTCAACAGAGAATGAGAGGAAATCTAACACTCCTCCCTCCGTTTCTTTCCTTTATTGCCTACACACTAGACAAAATGCAAATCTGGAGAGCCGCCTTGGTAGTCTCACTACCAACTGCTACTGGATCCTGGAGAACACAAAGCAGATGGAGCACATTACCAACAACTTGTTTTGCCAGCTAGTCAATCAGTTGAAAACATCCATGGTCTAGCCATAGTTTTGAGGAGAAAGTTGTACAGGACAGTGTTAAATCTTACTAGCAGACACAGCACAGGAAAGAACACGTGAGAAAAACAGAGATAACCTCACCAGATTCCTGTTCTGCACAACTGACATTCACAAAAAGGGACTCCATGTGCTTTTAAAAAAAGTCCTTGCTGAAAATAAGCAGAAACCCAGTTCAACTTTACTTACCTAATTTACCAAGCATTCTTTATGATGATGTGAATATTTTCAGGACAATATTGCTGATTTCTATACCATCCCCATGAAGTTTTATTATGATTACTGAAACCAAATGACAAAAAGTAACAACGTAGAAGCTGTATGGGACAGTATGATAACACCGGCCCAATCAATAACTTTCTGAGAACTGTATTGCACCCAGAAGCTTCACACAGAGACCAAGATGTGCTGAGACAGAAGCTGTGAATGCAAGCCAGGTCATATATCTGAATGCAGCAAAGCAAGATTAGTAAGGACCTCCCAGGCCCTTCACAACTAGAATGCCACAGCATTAGGAAGAAATGTCTAAATTGTCACTCACTTATGGGTCTGTGAAAGATACACTAGCAGAAGGTAAGATGTGTTTTATAAGAAGAAATCTGGCTGGAAAACCACACACTCATTGAAAGTCTGTTCCCCAGTGAGCCACAGGGACAAGCACACTAACCATCACACAGCATTAGCTTCAAAGGCAAAAGTGTGATCCGGCACCCAATTCATTCATGATTACAATCTAGTACAGATAATTTAGGTTCTTGTCTAGTTTTGGTCATAAATATTTATTTTCAATAGATGGAATATAGAATCACGTTTCATGTAATGATACACAAAAGCTCTACCAGTTGCTGCAACTGTCCTCAATTTTACAAGACACACAGCAGTACTTACTAACAATGGGAAGGCAGCTTCACACCCTTATGCTTTGATTAAATAGCAATCATGTTATTTTCCTGTTTTGCTCACCATGCATCACACACATCTGTTATTTCAAAGAAAATTTGTATTTACACAAAGGCTCAAATAGGACTTGAAGGAGAAGAGGGGTATGGGGGCAAGATTTCTAATCTCATCGTGTTTTAATTTCTGGGAAGACAATGCTCCCTTTTCAGCTAAATAAATCTTGTTTAAAAGCACGTGTACAAACACAAAACCCAAACAGTATTTCAGCTTTTTAAAATGTACGCAATGAAATGAAATCAGAATAATTCTGGTATTCCAAAAGTTTGCTTGTAATTAACAAAAAAGATTGATCAGCAGCAAAGTGAATAGAAAGGAAAATTAGCATCTTCAAATTGTTCAATAGCCCAGACTAGTAACAAATACTTTTGTGCTTTCTCCATTGGCCTCCATTTTCTTTTAGGCTCAGAGCAAGTTATACAAATATGTTGTGATCAACAAAATGCATCATTTTTTGTAAAACCCTGACATGATTCAGTTGCCAGGTTTCTTTCTTGAGGTTCTTTTAATCTGCTTTCCAGGTCCTTATTCGTGTTCATTCTTAGCTATCTTTCCGTCTTAGCAAAATTTCCTATCATGTCCTGTCTGGGTCACAAAATATCAAATTAATTCCTTATCACAAACTATGCATGAACTTACGCATTTAAAATCTTTACGAAAACGTGCAGTAAAATCTTTCCTTTTGTGTATCAGTCAAACTCCAAACTCACTGCATTTGCGTGGGTGTACAAGCAATTTAAATTTCAGCACTTTTCTGTTAGTCAGTGCTACCTTTTATTTCCCAGTAGTGAGGAACTCAACTAAAAATTGCTATGGGCAAACTTCAAAGGCTTGGGAGCTTGAATTTGGTTTGAGTGTTGATTCATACGCTGTTCAACACTGCTGCAGAATTAAAGTTCTCCATTGCATTAGACAAGTTTTTTCTAAGCCTTTGATAGCTGCAGAAACATAAGACCTGTTTCAGTGTCCCTGCTTTTGTACACCAGGTTTGCAGAAGCCACGGGTGACTTCCCTGCTGCATTCCTGAAGCCCAGCCAGTCTCCATCTAGCACAGAGGATCATACCTGGCCACTGCAGAACGCTAAGGAAAACTGTGCTTCTGACGTCAGATTTTCACACACGCTTCTCTAAATGAGGCTGAAGTGACTGAGGGTTTTCTTCTCACTCCCCTTATCTGATTTGCTTGGCCATAGTACTAACACATGGAAACGTTTTGTTTTTTGAATCTACAGAATGACTCCTACATTCCCTGATCAAGAATGCTGTAGTCCAGCAGGAGACTGTCATCATTCCCATATTTCAGTGAGGAATAAATTTTGTAATCAGGGCATTTACACCACTGTAATGTCTTAAAAGAACTGATGTTAGCCCAGCTTTGTGTTGGTGTGTGTATGAAGATCTTACCAAGCTTGCAAATGCCCCTTTAAACAAGCTGAAATTGAGCCAGGCGCCTACAGCATCACCACAATAAAGTGCCCTTCTAAACTACTAGATAATGAAATTAAGTATCAAATTAAAATGAGAAAAAAGCTCTCGCGTAAAATTAATGAGTTCTGTGGTGCCTCTGGTGAAGCACTGCTGTTTATCCAATGTTATCTGAGGCAGCCATTTGAAACAGGCTGGGGCTGATGCACCACTTCCAGTTAGCCCTATGCAAAAAGAATTCCCTTTTTCTGTAGATAATTTTCAACTTTCAAGCAATATCAGATCACCAGTTTCAATCCCTAGGTATCATTTCTGGAAGGGATAGACACATTCCTACTGTGATACTACATTATTTTCACCAAAGAAAGGAGATCTGGAGCCACCACATACTGTATGCTAATAAGGCATTTGTTAGATATACTAGCTCACTCAATTCAGACCTTGGTTTCGTTCAAAAGACGAAAACTAAAATAAATGAGCTGACTGACAGAGAAGGTGAGCATGAGAGCAAGTATACTCACTAGAAATACCATTCAGGTTACTCTTAACTATCACAAATGGAGAGACATCGAAACAGCCCACATAAATCCCCTCCAGCTGCACAAATCAGGAAGAGAATTAAAAACTTTTCATTCCTCTTTCTCCCAGGAAATGCTACAGCCCTATTTTTAAAGAACTTCAATGGACAGGGAAAAAAAAAATAAAGAAAAAAGAATCTCTCAGCATTTAGAGAATGAAGATTACAAGAAAAGTTTTCAGTGAATTCACAGATTCCCAGGCTGTGTACAAGCTAGGGGACAGAAGGGCTCCTTAGAGCCCAGTTAGTCTGGTGAGACTCAGCTTTCAGAAGAATTTTGTTGCCTATTACAAATTACCAAGGAGGATCCTCTGAACCAATATTCAGAACAGAGAGAATCTGAAATAGCTCTCCGCTTCAAAAACCCATATGCACAAACTTCCTTATTTAGGAAAAACATGGTGGAACAAACTACAGGGACAGAATTATGGTTCTGAAGAACTCAGTTGTAAAGAGAGATAAGCAGAAGTAGCAAGACTCACCTTTTGGTGATTGACAGTGACTTTTAACAGCTTGAATCTTGACACAAGCACCTCAGCTAAATGCTTGTCACTCACGATGTTTTAAAGGAATGACCTGTTGTAACCAGACTAATGACCAGAATTGGAGAAAAAAGAAGATAAGACTTGCTTTTAGAGAAGTGCTCTTTATTGGTGTACTATTGGTATATTGTCAGCTAAAGAGTGAAAAAAATGCAGGAGGTCTGAACGCTGTTCTTGTTGAAATGGAAATCTGAGTACACCAAGACAATAGCCCAAAGCTTGACATCAGAGTGCAACACACCAGATGTTTCCCAACCTGACTTCCTGTGGATTCACAGAATCACAGAACCACCAGGTTGGAAGAGACCCACCGGGTCATCGAGTCCAACCATTCCTATCAAAGATGACTACGACTACACCACAAGCATTAGATTCAGACCTAAAATAATAATGTCACTGAAGTCGCTGCAAGGTAGGAGCCCTTACACCAGTACTGCGTTGCCTAAACAAGAAGGTAGAGGAGACTGGTATTTCATTCATTGTCACTAACAGCAATTCTTAAATGGCCAGACTCTTTTATGCTTGATGTCAGACCCGGGCTAGGTGGTTGCTTTGTCTATACCTTCTAGCAAGTCATAGGCAAGTGGACTTGTGGCAGCTTCCCACAGAAGCTTTATGATCCTGTATAGTTGCTTTCTTCATATGGCTGTTTTACTTGATGCCATAATTATTTTCTCATTTCTAAATTCACTATTAATTTTAATTAAGCTCAACTACACTCATTAGTTTAGCTGATCTATCTTCGCTTTTATACACACAGAGAGCAGTCTTCATTCTGGTGTAGCGCTGGCATGGAAAATTTTATACAGAGACAAAAAGACCCACATACGAAGTAAAAGGGCTTATAACTGTAGATGGTTGGGGATTTTTTTAAATAAGATTTTACTATCCAAAAAAGCCAATTAGATGGGATTGAAAGTTTTCAGAGATCTACATGCTGTTTAATAAAATTTTAATCTGAACTTTTCTCTAGTAAAAAGTAGAGAAGAATCACTGTCTAATATGACTCAAACTTAGAGGTCACATCTCATCTACAACAGAGAAGGAGGCACCAAACATTCTACATCTGATTATAAAAACAGCTCCAAATCCACAAATGCCAGCCTCACAAGTCCCTCACCGTGAGGATGCTCGAGTGATCTAATTTTCATTAGATACTGCAGATTTCATTCAGCACTCGGGCATAAATTTTAGGTCTCTGAATTTTTCATGTAGCAGAAGTGTTGTTCAGAGCTATCCCTCCATTTTCTTCCATAGTTATATTATCATGGAGCACTAAATAAGAGAGCAGATAAAATGCACTATAATTATTATTATTGTTGTCGTCATTATTATTTGAGATCTCCTGCTCATAGATTTTAAGTGATGCTCCGATGATTAAGTTTAACAAGGAAGTTCTAACCTTGTCTATGTTCTGCATATAAAAGCACCACTTCAGAAGCTGCTGAATCAGAGAATATTTTACATGGACCGCATTAGTCCATTGTTTACTCTTCTACTTTGCTACTTCAGCTTTGCCCCCAAGCCACAACAATTATTTTATGCTTGTACTACCCCTGTCAGACTCTTTGATTTACTATATTCTGCAGAGAAACAAGGAGTTGCCAAGGTGGACCATATTCACAGTATGTCGTCATCCTATACCCTAACAGTTGCTGGTACCAGATGTTTCAGAAGATGATAAAAGACTCTAAAGGAAGCAGATGTGAGACAATCTGCTCTGCCTAGCACACAGGCAGAACTATATCTAGTCCACAAAGTTCATCTATATTCTCAGAGCTTGAAAACATAAAGCATATTTCCAGTATCAGCACTATTTCATGTGCAGCCTCAACAGTCATTCCTGTAAATCTTTTCATTTTTTATCCCAGTTGTTTCCAAATTTTACATACAAATATCTCTACAGATATTAAGAAGAATATGCAAGTATCAAACCTGGTTTAAGGAGCTTTAAAATGTTCTGCTTAACTCTCTACATACCTTTAGCAAATATAAGTATTTAGTATTATGTAGTAAAGCAAGGTAAATGCAAATTGATATGATAGTGTTCATTATAGGGAAGTAATGTCTGTAATCTTAGAATAACAGGTCATCTTCAGGTCTTACTCTTCTGGGTGAATCACAGAAGCTGCATGAAATAGATATTTGCATAAATGTTACTCTTTACAATGATTTCATGTTTCACTTTCTAAGGCCTCCACTTACTATGTACATAAAATAATTTTCTAGGAATTGTTATAATTAGACTTCAACATCACCTATTCCCTTTGGGGAGAGAGGGAATATGTGGAGTGCATCTGAATACTCTGAGGACTGCAGTACTCACACATTCATGTATTCAGTTTTGTGAACATCTTCAGAGGATAATAAGACAAAACAGAATTTACTTATTTTTATAGCCTGTTCTAGGTCTTCTATATTTTCAAGTTCATCATAGGCTTTTTTTTTTGGCCCTCTAGCATCATGTGAAGTAGACCCAAGACTGCTTGAATGTGACTTCCAGTAGAGACATTTGGTTGAGATACAATTTAGATGTGTTTTGGTGATATATAAAACATCCTTGTATTCGTGCATCTTAGAATTCTGTTACAGATGTTGGTATGATAGTATCCTCAAGGTTTAAAATGATTACCCACTTACACAGACTCACAAGAACAAAAAAAGAAAAGTACGGAAGTCAGCCTTTTCTGGCCCCCAAATCCATCTCTCTCTTGTAGATTCACATTTACGTGCAAAGACCCTCAGAACTGGCCAAGAAGGGGAGTGTGAGCAGAGGGTTCATTGTGGACACTGGGAGAAATGACAGCATTTCAGCCTAAGAGCATGTCCTGTTGTCATGACAACATGATATAAAGTGTTTTCTTAAAGAAAGATTGCAATGTAAATGGAAAAGAAAAAGCCAGTTAATAGAGCAAATTCAGATGTATTTTATGAGGTTCAAACACATCTATCACCATAAACAGATTTTTTATAAAATGCCACACAGAACAAGCATTTGCTTCACAGAAATGACATTCTATAAAAACTCATCTATCATTAGAAATGAAGTTTAGAAATAAATTATTTAAAAAAAAACTTTTCAATTTAAATTCACATATTTTCTACCAGATCTTCAGAAAACATGATGGTTTTCCACCCTCAATTTCTATGCAAACTGTTCATTTAAAGTAGCTTGTATTTTATGCAACACCAAGGATCTGTTAAGTGCTGTAGAAACACTTAACTTGCCATTGGCCTCCAACCCTATAATTGCAGTGGTCAGAGAGTAGAGAAAGGGAATATGATTATTCCATTTCAAAACAGGAGGAGAGACATAGGCCATGTGAAGCCAAAGGCCCCAAAATCACATGAAATGCATCCAACCATGTTGGGAATTACATCAAG
The DNA here is from genome assembly GCF_032191515.1 of Phaenicophaeus curvirostris. NCBI lineage: Eukaryota > Metazoa > Chordata > Aves > Cuculiformes > Cuculidae > Phaenicophaeus > Phaenicophaeus curvirostris. Next base: position 7,363,856 of record NC_091404.1, read on the forward strand.
ACTGCTGCAGCCCCGTTGTGTACTTTACAATGTCATTCTCATCTGCTCATGCAAAGAAAGAAATTTGTGACTATTTTCCTTCAAACACTTACTGAGCTTTTCAGTTATTAAAGCTTTCAGCATTTACTCTTGCCTAAAATGTTAAATTTGTTGTCATTGCCTGGAAGTGTGACCCATGCCTCAGGGCATGCACTGGTAGAACAGCAGCTACAGAAATACTGAGGCAGCCCTCGCGGCCCTTGCTCACTGGCCATTAAAATGAATAGATGACATCTACATAATGGCAAGAAAGAAGGTATTTTTATGTCAGTCTAAGTGACCTTGTATCACTTAGAGCTGGAGAATTTCTTTCCACACCTCCACAAAAAAAAGACAGATTATTTTTTTTTAAAAAGGGCAAAACAAATCTCATTAAATGCCTAAAGCTGGCTTTCTTTTCTCCTTTGCTGATATAGTCTGCTGTACCCTAAAACTAAAATATTTAAGAACCCATGAATTAGAAAACTTGGATTTAAGGTTTTACTCAACAGCTCCTAAACAGGATGGTTCTTCAAGACCAAATAGAGAAATATGGCCCTAACCTGTCTGCTGCCTCTGCAAAAAAAGACCTCAGCAACCAAAGATTCCCCTTGCCTACAGCCAACCACTGACGTATGTGCCCTGGCATCTGGTATTACAACGATTTAGTTGGTAGTTTCTGGGAGTCAGCAGAGAATGGTGTCCCACAAGGCAGACACTATTAACTCGCGGACATGGAGATGCCACTTGCCTCTTGGAGGGCACAGAATGCAAGGCAGAGGAAAGCAGCAGGCCATAAAAGCAGATCTTGGCTTGCGAATGCCATGCTAGTGTCATTGGGTTACACCCTTTTTGGTGGGATTTTGTTAAAAGGGAACCTGGAGAAGCAGGAACATCAGAGAAGGAAAGGGGAAGCCAAAGAGATCAAGTTGCGAGACACAGTGAGCACTGTCTGTTGATGATGATTTTACACTGGGATTTGAGGGGAGTCAGCATCCTGTAGGATCAAACCTCAATGCTTTAAACAAGCTGCAGTGTTTAGATCTGAATTCCCCTCAAAACGGAGGGCTGAATTCGGTTCTGTGTAAAATTGGCGATAAGAGTGATTTACTGCAAAGGTGTATTCTGAGTAGATACTACAGCAATTCTGATATGAAAGATTACTTGTCTTGTTAAAAGCTTACAAGCTATTTGTCATCTCAATGCTCTGTTCTCTACACTGTCAAGTTCTGTAAAGCTGTGAACTCCCAGGTAATGAAACAACCCAGTTCATGCTAAGAAAAGTATCTTGTGTACAGAATTATGGTCTTGCAGCCACCTTTAGGAGGTAGTGATCATGGTCTCCTTGCCTCTTTCAAAAATATGTCTATGAGCTCAATATTATAAGAGATATGAAAAAAGGGAGACGTTGAGACTCTCGTGAGCCACCTTTCCCCCTACAGTGAAGGGCATTGCCAGCGAAGCACAGCAGGATTGCCTCCTATCCCGGAGTACTGAAAAGATGGTGTGAGCTTAGAGACATTTGGTAGATGTGCAGCATAGGGAATTTGTACTGACGTTGCCTCTATGTCAGATGGGTCTTGTTCTAGACCTGTCAATCTAGAAACCTTCACGGAAAAGCCAGAATAACACTGCATTAAATCTGACACTGCTAAGACTTCTCTAATAGTTTTTAGCAGGAAGACTGCTGTGTGCAATGACCTCTGTACTACAATAAAGAAAATCACAGGTAATTTCTTATTCTTCTGCTGCCACCCACATGGCCTTTACCCAGTTCCTATTGTATCTTCAAATTCTCTTCTTGAGTGAAAAGGGACATATTTACTTTCTTCTACCCTTTGGTTGCCTTATGTTATGAGGATTAATCTCTGTTATGTGGAAATACTGCTTCATCCATGTTTGTACAAGCACCAAGTTCAAAGAGACTCTTGGGGGCAGGTAGCATCTTTAAGGGTTACTGGAATATAACAATAAACATGTGAAGCGTCTCCTCACACATTACAGAGACTATCAAAAGTCACAGAAAACTCTTAGCCAATGACACATTCGTCTTCAGAGTATTTCAGAGATAACATAATTCAGGGAACATTGCTGGGGTTTTTGACCTAGAAACAGGATTGTAGAATAAGAACCTGCTCCTCCATCTGATATAATAATCCTCCTCCAAAGGGCAATTTAGTTAACTGAACTGATTCCCATACTATTATTGCAAAAGTGGGCCTCTACAGGTGGTCCTCTAGATCACATCAAATACAGCCTAGCTTTCAGACACAAGCATGAGGTTAGATCAAATTGCCAGGTAGTAAAACACAACACTGTATTTGTAATTTCAGCCAATTTGATCAGGACTTGCTGAGAAACAACACCATGACACTCTTTTAGAAAGTAAAATAGAAAGAAAACACAGATTCACCGTTCTATTTACTAGAGATTTGAACTTTTAAAAGCATACCTGTGAGAAGAATAGAGAACACAAAATAGACTCAAAATTATCATCTTATCTCTATGGTCACATCTGCAGCTTTGTTGATACAAGGCTACATTACAAGAGATTATCAAAGTTGGAGCTAACCTCCATATCTTTGTAGCATCAAGTGACTGTAAAAGTCAGCATTGTAGGCACAGAAGATCTCTGCTCCGTTAACTGCATAAGTAATATCTCTTCAACCAATGCCTCTGAAATACAGCTTGGGAGAGGAAGATTGCTCACTGGAACATCAAGTGAAAAAGCACACAGATACTTCTACAGAAATAGAGAACCTGAGTTATGCCATTGAGATCAATGGAATTTCAAAGGAAAGCCAGAATGAGAAGTCTGGGATTTGGCCTTAAATCAGTTTATTCAGTTTTCAACAAATTGTGTGTTCACAATCTGGTGGAAGTTCTAATTACATTGTCATAAAAATTGCAGCACTGTTGAAATCTTATTCCTGAAGGCTCCCAAAGAGGCACCTGTAAAGGGTTTTCTTTCACAGTTTGTTCTGATAATGGACAATACATGAGGTGTCAGTTTAGAGACAGCAATATGGGACATGCCACCTCCATCACCTCTGTGACAAGGAAGCCAATAAACGATTGGCTGCCTTTTATTAATTCATATTAAGGATTGAAGTCTTAAGGTCTGACTCTTCATTTAGACAAAGTTCCCACAGAAAAGAACAATTAAAGGATGTATTGTATACAATCATAAAAGGAATCCTCTCTCCAAGGAAGGAATGCGATTTTAAAAGCCCTAATTCATGGGATGATATAAGTAGGAGTCTATAGGCAGCTGCCACAAACATCAGAATTTCTTCCATTTTGTGTACCAGAAACACACAGAACTTCAGGAAGACAGTGCAGAAAATTTCAGGGAGGTAAGGAAAATTTTTCACTAGTTCACTGAGAGCAGATATTTTATAGAAACTGTTCAGCTCTAGCAAACTCCTGCCAAAGCACTGGAAATTCCCATCAGAAACCCACCAATTCCTGGCAGCTCACTTGGTGCCTTTTCACAAAGTCGACCTTCACAGACCTGCTGGATGGAAAGCTCATGCACACAGATTGCACCTGAACAACAGCTTCCAATTCATGGTTTCCAGCTGTGTCACACAACTTGGTGGGCACGTTTTGGTTTGCAGGCAGTAACTCAAGGTCCTGCAAAAGGAGACCCAGAGGGCAAAATAAGGAAGCTCCTAGGAGTCAGGGCAGCTGGCTACTCAGCTTCAATTATGAAAAGATTGAAAAAGAGTAACGGTTATGTTTCCAGTTCAAACACTTCAAAGTGCTCAACCTTCCAATGAAATGGAAATTCTCACTTGAGTAGGTCTGTTCAAAGCCTGCTGGTGTAACAACTCAGGTCTGTAATGTTTAAGCTATCAGGATATCCTTATTACTAGTGCTATCCACTGTGGCATCAAAAAGACAGTATGTTTAGAGCAACACAGCATGAAAGCAGGAAACAAAGGAGAGAGAACACCTGACCCCCCCAAAAGGTGGCATTACTGATATCTCCGGCCATGAAATAGTTCCTTTCCAAGACTTGCTTTAGTCTGTGGTAAACGTGAACATCTAAATGAAATATTTTCCTTTATGATTCTCTAACCTTTTTTTTTTTTTATGTAGACCTGTATTTCTGGCCAGATTTATGCAAGAAATTCCTTTAAAATGAGAACCAAACCGATTTTCATTTCAGATGCGTTTTAATGAAATATTAAGTAGAATAATTGTCTGCTATGGAGAAGGTAATCAGTATTCATTGCCAGCTGAAAGGTGTTGGCCAGGCTGACAGGCTGACAATGCTGTATTTCCACACATCCAATTTTAATTCTAAAGCACAGATTGGTAATGTAAGCCCATGTATTTCTAATACTATACTCTCATTCAAAACTGGCTGTATTTGGTCAGACTAAATTTCTCTCTTAAACAAAATCTTCAGATGCCTAACAAAACCCACAAGAATTTAACAAATCAAAGCTTTTTTTGGTACACTCTTCCAGTAGTGTGGTTTCCTGACCAAAGGCAGTATCGCAGAATTCTTTGTAACAGCAGAGCCTGGCTGCAGAGTACACCTGTAATTTTGGGCTTACATTGCTGTTGCAAGCATGAACTCCTTACACACAGCAGAAGCAGAGCCTGGCTGTTTGCCCTGAAGCTTACAATATATAGACAAAATTTAGTGAAACAAGCTTATATAAATAAGCACAAGTCATCCATTCACTCTATTGCTAAACATTTGCATAATAGTCTCTGTATTTTGCCTCACACATAGTGGATGATTAAAATATCAAAACATTAGGGCAGGGAACATGCAGGATTTGGAAGTTTCAAAGGAAAAACCAAATGTTACATTTTGCTGTTGACCAAGAACTCATATCTATATAATTTATCTCTTTGTGCTAATATATTTTAAAGACAAATCACTGAGAGAAAGAGGCAAGAAGCATGCACAGGATAAGATTCACTCCTTAATTACATGGAGGAGAATGCTAGAGGAGAAAGGGCTTACTGAGAGAAAAAAAGAGCAGAGAAAGTGTAAGCCAGAAGCAAGTTTTACCATATAATGCATTATGGGGACCCAAAATAAATCACAGAATGCCCTAATTTCTAGTAATCTGCATTGTCTGCTCCACAGGGCAAGTGTCATCTCCCCACACCCTAGTTGTCCCCTCGCTGCATACCACACCACAAGTACTGGAAATGTGTGGTGCCAACCATCCTGCTGGGCAGGACCAGGGTTCCTCTGTTGGCTTCCTTCTCTGTTGGTAACTCCATCTCATCCACCTCCATCCTGAGTAACCAAGCAGCCACTCATGCATGCATCTGTACCTCATAATGTGCTCTCTAGAACAAAAATCCTGCTCGTCTTTTGAGTGCTACCACTTCACAATGTGCCAATATATTTTATTTTTGGTAATAGCCCTTCACCTAACACAATAAGACAAGTGTACTCACTGAGTCCCTAGATACTGTTTAAATAGCATTCCTAGCAACAAGCATCCTTTGTTGGGAACACAGGGGAGTGCTACCTGTGCACCACACTCTTCCCTGTTTAGCTGACAGGCTCATGAGTGGGACGTGCAGTGACCTTGCTCACTACACCAGCATCATGGCCAGATTAGAGGCAGAAGCAAAAAAAAAAAAAACAAACTTCTCTGCCAACTTGGCATGCACTGAGGAGGAAAAAGACCAGCACCTTTGGAAGGTTATCAATGCAGTAGGCATTCCCCGCTCTCACTTAATTTCTGACTTAATTTCAGTCCCCAATCACTATTTCCAGACTCCTTCCTACTCGCCTTTGCCCATGAGCCTGCTAACACAAGGTTTTTCCATTTTTATTACAGTTCAGCACAAAACAAACATGAGAGTCCCCAGTATGTTTGACTCGTGATCAGCAATTTATTTCATGTGACAGGACTGCTGCTCCCAGGCAGTCTCATTATCTACAGCAGAGATCAATGCAATATTCTACTTACCTGTGATAAGCTGCATCTTCAGGCCACAACAAAACCTATTTTATAAGGGATTTCTCAACGTTGTCTATATATCTAGCAGGTATAGACCTCTCATAAAATTAAAGTAACCTTTATACTTTAACAATAAACCTAATATAGAGTTGTATACACATAACAGCATCATAGATTTCATATCATTTATGGATTGCTCTTTCAGCTTTTGTTATTTTAGTAGTGATAACATGCTTAGCTACAAATACATTCTGTAATTTCCCAATGTGTGCAGTTCTATCTTCACCATCAGATCTGGTGATCATCACGAACCGCATGAGGTTCAATCAGGCCAAGTGCTGGGTCCCGTGGTCCCACCTGGGTCAGTGGAACCCCCAGTATCAATACGGGCTTGCAGGCCAACCATATCCTGGGCTGCATCACCAGCAGCACAGCCAGCAGGTCGAGGAAGGTGCTTCTGCCCCTCTGCTCCACTCTGGTGAGAGCCCACCTGGAGGACTGCATCCAGCTTTGGAGCCCTCAGTACAGGAAAGACATGGACCTGTTGGAGCGGCTCCAGAGGACGCCACAAATCAAAGGGATGAAACACCTTCCCTAGGAGGAAAGGCTGAGAGAGCTGGGGTAGTTCAGCCTAGGGAAGAGAAGGCTCCAGGGAGACCTTATGGCAGGCTTTCCGTACTTAAAGGGGGCTTGTAAGAAAGATAGGGGCAGACTTTTTAGCAGGGCCTGTTGTAATAGGACAAGGGGTAATGGTTTTAAACTAACAGAGGGGAGATTCAGACTAGATAGCAGGAAGAAAATTTTTGCAATGAGGGCAGTAAAAGACTGGCACTGGTTGCCCAGAGAAGTAGTAGAAGTCCCATCTCTGGAAACATTCAAGGTCAGGTTGGATAGGGCTTTGAGTAACCAGATCTGGTTGGAGCTGTGCCTGCTCAGTGCACGGGCTTAGACTGCATGGCCTTTAAGTGTCCCTTCCACTCAAACCATTCTGCGATTCTATGATCCTACATGGTTTAATTTTCAGATCTTGTATGGATAAAACCTTATCAAACTCTCATAGAAGCCCTACATTTTCTAGAAAACGTCCTTAACTCCAGGTAGAAAGGAATTCATTGAAGCTATGAAATGCAAGTCACACCATCTTCAGTAAATTATATGAAAAATAAAACCACTGCCTATAGGAACACCATATAGGAAAACAAACTTATCTGTTGTATAAATCCTACTGTTTGCTGAAGTGCTCTCAGAACAGGTTTCTGCAGTTAACATACATTCTTCAGCGTTCAGGAGTGGAGGTACTCAAAACAAGGAAATTACACATTCACTTTCCTTCTTTAGAAGCTTCTCCACTTCAATTGTTAAATTGCTCATTTTTTTCAGTGAAAATGTTAGTGGAATACTTCACATGCACTTGCACAGATGGGATCTGAGAATGAAGGGGACTGAGAGTTGGCCAAGTCTTCAAACTCTGTGAATTCTAGCAGATTTTAACCTTGGAGGGACTGCACTGAAACATCCCCATGCAGTTAAGCAGACTAGGAGAGCAAGCGAGCATCAGAAGAAAGGTTGAATTCAGGGCAGGCTTAGCCTTGGGATGCATACAGTCCCTCTCTAAGGGACAAGGTTCCTGCCAGCGCTGCCCATCATCCTCAGCAGGTAGGACGTAACAGCTCTTTTTGGGCAGGGTGGAGGGAACCCCAAACTACTTAGAGAAAAAAACACTCCCATTAAATAAGCTAGGGCTTCTTTATACAGCAAAAGGGCTAGGAAAACACATTGCTTTTGTCTGGTAATTAAGAAAAACAAGTTTTAAAGCTCCAGTGGATTATCTGAGAATGTAAGGCCAGACCTTTTACATGTCAGCATTGTTCTACCACTCGTCCTAGAGTGAAAAAGACTAATTAATGTGTTATGAAAAGACATACATCCAAAGATGATATTTGATGCATTTCTGTACTGGAACCTGAAATTAATTATTTTCTGCTAAAGTTCAGATATGTGTATTGAAAGAAAAAAGACTTGATTAACCCGTCTGCTTGTGAGTTCTTCAGGGGTCGCTACTAATATTAGGTTTTGTTATTCTGATTGACATTTCACTTTCTCTTAATTGTGCTGTAATTTTGCTCTGAGGAAAATGAACTCTATGGGATGTTTTCTTTAAAATCTTCAAAGTATTTTCTAATTCTTTCCCCTTCACAACACATCTCTTGTTCTGCAAGCCTTTTGATAACACGGAAATTAAAAACAGTAAAGATAGAAGAGCATTCATAATGCATCATTTAGGTAATATGTTTAATTAATGTGAACAAATTCATCATTTTATTCTGGTTATGAAGATGGTCTAAGCAACATGAGATTTTCATCAAGCATGAAATTCCTGCCATGGCCTACAGAACTCTGTTAGAAACTTTGGATGCTTTTTTGACCCACAAGTTACACTAGTGGTTTATTTTCATGTATGTGTGTTGGTTTATACTCTTATTAGAAAGATAAAGTTGTAACTGCTATCAAAAGAACATATACATACTTCTCAAATTAATTATTTGGAGATACATGACAAATGATTCTCTAAAACAAAAAAATAACATTGCCAGAGTTTCTAATGTGAAGAAAATATGGTTAAATTGAACAATTTCCTATCTCATCTGTTCCCAATAACCTGTCCTATTCTCCTGAAATATTCATGAAAGAATAATTATTCCCATTTATGTTCTAAATAAAATGTTGTTAATGACACATGATTTTATAGCTGTTCCTAATATTTTCTCTTAGCAAGTGCCCATTTATTTGACCTGCGTTTTGTTCCAGCTTATTATTGTCCTTGGTGTTACTAGAAGGGCAAATTTAAAGTGAAAAAATATGTCATTAGGATCAAAATTAATCATAGAAACATTGACATTTAGAATAAATGGGAAAAAACCACATTGGGTTGTTTGTGATTTTTTTGAGAAAACGTGTTATCTAACAATATACTGAGCAGTCTGAGATCATGCTTATCCAAATCAACACTGAATATGGGACCACATTTACTAAACAGATTTCACAAGGAACTCATAATAATCCTGCCCTGACTCTCTCCACAGCTGGATTCCCAAGCCACTGGCCAGCAGGGAAGTATCTTTTGTAGAGATTATCTGTCAGCAGCAAAATAATGTTTAACTCACAGCAAGATATTCAGTTGTTACAGTGCACCGACTGTAGCAGACACAAGAATGACAACTTTCCTCATCCTTTTACTTCGTAATTTTGCTCTTTTATTTTGTTAACACTTTAATGGTGGCCCAATTCTGACCTTACTAAGGAAACAGCACCAGTTACCCACCAAGACTTTGATAAGGTGCTTAGGGTCATCTGCTGAAATGCAATTGTAGTAATAGGATCAAGTGAAAAGGAAAGCGTGGAAAGCAATTGGTGACATTCTCTTTGCTTTCAGCTTTTGTATTTAATTTAAGCTAAACAGCCTCCCCCTCCCAACAAAAAGTCCTACTTGAAATTTTAAAACCCTTGAGTGTTTCTAGGCAAGCCTTGAAAAATTTGAAGATTTCTTTGCATTATAAATAGGAAAAATATTACATTAATAATAGAAACTTGATCTAGCTGAAGTTTTCCAGTTATTTCTTCCTAGTATGATTCTGGTGTAAATGGTTCTTTTGCTATTAAAAGAAAATAAAAATGTAAATTCCATGTATTCCACAGAACAGTTTAACTCCTATAAAGATAATTCGCAGTTAAATGTAAAAAAAAATCTTGTATTGGAGACATTATTATAAAATGAGACACTAATATTTTCCTTTTGGCATTTTGCTCAGTGTTTCTTTCCATTTCAAACACAAAATTCAGGACGATCCTGAGGTTCTACATTAAAGGCAGAGAACACCCTCAAACTCTTCACCAGTGTAAAGTTTGTAATCTACAGCTAACACAGATGTATGAATGATGCTGGGACTGCCATGAAATGTCATCCTGTATACTTTCTTTTCAGAAACAATGCTTGCCTATAGTTGAGTCACCCTCAAAATACACAGACGATTCCTCCTGTATAGGATAAGCTTAAAAGAGAGAACCCTTCTTGTTAAACGAGCAGCTATATAGTAACACTACTGTTCCTTCTCTTACTTCTCTTCTAGAATGAAGAGTCAGACAAGAGCGGATTTTCTTCAGAGTAATCTCCACAGGATGACTTTGCGTATACATATATTTCTAAGAGTAACATACACTACTCCTCACTCCTGTAAGTGATTTCAGCAAGCATCACTTCATCGTCATTGCCTGACAACTCAGTGAGACTTAGCAAGTAACAAAACCCATCATTTCTCAATATCTTGCAGGTTCACTCCAGCATCCCTTCCTAGATTTTAATGCTCCCTACCCCTGAGCACAGCAATTTGCTATTACAGGCGAGGCTGCACGAGCATATGGTATGTGGAGGCCCAGTGAGCTGGAACATCCTGTTTCAGCTGATATTCTGCAGAGCTGTTTGGCTGTGGGAGCTCAGCAATACATTTTGATAGACTTGACTATGTAGCTATAGATCTAGTCTGCTTCCCACTCAGATACTGTTCATGCTTCAGTTATCATGCACAAAATTAGCGATAAGCAATATTAAACGGAGCGCTCCATATAGCAGTTCTGCCCAAGAGGGCTGATAAACAGATCCCAGTCTCTTCATGCATTTTGCCTTTACAGGAAGCTGAGTGACTGCTTCCCTGGGAAACAGAAGCAGATAAGTATTCTGAGCTTTATGTTAATGCAGTGTCTGTCACATCCCTCTTGCACCTTCACCGGGAGCTTTCAAAGTCTTGGTGGAAACACTAAAATGGAAGACCTTTCTGCTAGTGCTTTTTCAACGAGGGTGCTATGTTGCAGAAATAAGTAGTAAGGATATTTTAGCAGCTTGCCATGCATAGAAAATGCATCATCTTGAGAACATGACTGTTGATAGCAATTAACATGTGTTTATAATATATCTATGAGTAGCTGCATTCTTAGCTGGTTATTGTAGGATACCTACATAATGTTTCAGCTTGATGTGCTACAAGCCCACATATTTCTTAATTTAATGCATCCTCAATCCATTAAGAATCGCATATAGCTATCCAATCTTTCATAGCACATGTTTAGAACACTGCTTGGGAGCCTACATCCTGGCTTTTCTCCCCTTGTTCCATTCCAATAGAAGCAGATTTTCCTAGAAAATTCTTAATAAGCTGTCTCTCACACTGTTTGAATGTTATTTGCAGTTTTGTTGTTCTTCCTCCTTCAAATTTAATTCACATGGTCTGATATTTTCTTTAAAAAGTCTAGAAGTTATACTCATCCTCACATTGTCCGTGTTATAGTGCTGGTGCCACCTATGACCATTGCTACACAAGCCCTTTGCTGGTAAATAGGTTCCCCTTTTGTTCCCTCCAGATGATTCAAAATCACATTAATAAAACTCTGAATTAAACCAGTATTTCCAATGCACCACAACAAGACAGGGCTCCTTTGCCCCTTTGACAGCAAAGTGTACAAAACAATTAAAAATTCAAGAAAATCCAAAGCAAGTGACAGATTTTCTTGAACATTGTCCTTCCACCTTGAATCTTTGACGAATTTGTTTAATTGGAAGGATTTTCTTTCAGATCTAAATTTATCAGGCAGTCAGAGATGAAAATCAAACACATGTTCAGACAAAAGACCAAAGATAACGAAACAAAGATAAAGAACCACAGGAAAATAACATTGTTTGTAACACTATGGCATAGACATAGTTTTTTAAAATAAGGAGCGTATCTGATTGAGATCGATATGGTGATATCAATATGTTACTTACACTTCAGCCTACAACATGACCTGGGAAACCATTTCTCCCAATGCCAAAGGAGCTCATTTTCCTAACCCTTACTCTTATTAAAACAATAACATAAATGGAAGCATCCAATGGTTGCTCTACATTAGAACACACCTGCTCTGTTGCAAATCAACACAGAACACCATTCACTTTTGTTTGCACCTTTATCTATCCAGTAAACTAGAAACTATTGAATTCATCAGGGATGTAGAACAAGAGCCTCAGCAGGTGCTGACTTACTGTAAATGAAGATCCAGTTCCTGCTAGGAAATGAAAACCATCTAAATCGTTCAAGTGTACTCTCTAAGTTCTCATAGAAATATTCTGAGTCATCTAGCTGATAAAGTAGGCTAATTTAGCTTGATTGTTCTATTTAATCTTAACAATTGCTTGGAAACCTTGGAGGATATTTTGTTTGGTATCAAGAGAACAGCTTACTCACATGAATGCCAGTTGCCTGTGGTTGTTTGTCCTGTCTTAGAGCCTCAGAAACCCACATCTGTGCCACTGTACAATCCTGAATTTCAGGAAAAGAAAAGATGGACAAAACATTCACGTGCTCAACATTCTTTTTTATGACAGTCATCTTAATATTTTAGATAAGACAGTGTCCTAGGTAGGTTATTAGAACAATATGCTTTAAGTTAAGAATCAGTAGCGTAAAATGAACCACAGCTCAAATCTGCCACAAAAATAAAGCTTAAAAATAGAGAAAATCTATTAAAAATTTGTTGGGTCAGTAATATTTGTATTATATTTTCTTTAAACTTTGTCCACTTTGTAAGCAAGCATCCTTGAATTTTCGTTGGCATTAGCACCAGTCCCCTGGTAAGAGAACTGCATAGTCACTAATCTGAAACCCATGCAAGACTTGTGATAAACTGAAGAGCACCAAGCTCTGGGGACGTGCAGTCTACTACCTCGTTAAGGCCTCTGGGGTTTCCTAAAAAGATTTTAATGGGATCCAACAAGGGCAACTTTGATTATCCCAAGCTACTGCAAGGATGTAGTAACCAAACCACAGAGACCATGAATCTTAAAGGCAGTTGACAAATCCAGAGGAAAAGTAGAATTCACTAAGATTCAGAAGATTTATATGCCAGATGACTAGCTATATTTCAGAAGCTGTCATTTCTTGGAATGTCAGTTGGAAATATTATTATGTATTACTACTTACACAGAGCCCATGTAGGTATAGACATTAAACTCAGTAGCAAAAAAATACACAGAAAGAAAGGGAGCAGGAAGGAAGGGAGCACAGTTTGATGTTTATAAACAAGGTATTTTCTTAAGACTTCATTTGAATACATATCACTTTTGAAGGTTTTAGTTTAGTTTACCTTCTCAGCTCACAAGTTAACTTAGCTCCTAAGTTTCTATGAACTGTTCTCAGGAATATATTTTATTCTTTTGTATGAGAGTCATGCTAACCTGAAGCAATTACTAACTTAATTGATAGTAACCTTTTACAAATAAATTCTGGAGTTGTTCTTGAGGATCTTCCAGGAACCCTGATATCCCAGATTCATTTCTGTCTGTACAGCCTGTTGCTTAGAGCCCCTCAACACCCAAGGTTTCCTCATTCCTCAGGGAAACAATCACATACATTATTGAGCATGCCAGAGCAGAAATCTTACGTTATTCTGTCACCACACTGCTTAATGGCATTCAAATGTTTTCTTAAAAACACATCACAAATATCAGTCTTGTAGAGACATTAAAAATTCAAAGAATACTAAATTAAACCATGTAGGTGATCTAAAGTGATTATAAATTAATAACCATGAAGAAAGTTGAAAAGTTCTGAACAAGTAATTTAAATGACTGAAAATGTCTGTAAAATATTGAGAGAACAGACATAGTCTCTAAAGTCACCATTTTACCTCATCTTTGCTGAGTACTAGTACGTGGTTTTATAAAATATATATATATATCTCCAGAAGATTTCAGAGAGAAATGCTTCCCTGCTACCCTACTTTGTTTCTTTGTAATTATTCAGATCTTTTGTAAGCTGCCACAAATCTGTATAAATCACGTCTTTCTCAGTTTATATTGTAACTCTGAAAACAACAAAATGGTTTCCTGGGCTAGAGGAAACTCAAACTATTTAGTTCTTGCTTCCTCAGCAATTCCATGTGTTTGGTTTGCTACAGTTTTAATTTTGTCTCAAGCCTTCAATATGCCAGTTCCTTGTTGAGGGGGTAATCAAGTGGTCAAAAAATGGGACTTTCCCATTGGCATTTGTGGAGAAAGTTGAAGCTAGAAAACCATAATTGTGACATTTTCATCATGGGGTTGTTTTTTTCTGGCACGTGGATGTGAGGATATACTTATGGCAGGACCCCCTGTTGCGTTCTCCTCCCAACTCTACCATGGAAATATCTGGGTTTCATCTGATTCCCCATTTTGCAATTGAGGTGAGCAGGAAAGAAAGCTATTAACAAGAGCACAAGCAAAGAGCTTTCATTGTGATGTAGTTCTACATACACAAAGGCAAATATGAGAACTGAATGCAGTAGGACCTTTATCACATATGAATTGAAAAAGAGTGCATGTTTCAATGAAAAAATGGTACAGATTGTTGGGTCCTATGAATGAATTCCCACTCATCATGCTTTGAGATTCAGAATAAACAACAAACTCCAAGTGTGGCTCATAGGACTGTGCCCAGCATTCCTTAGAGAGGTTAGAAATTCATATCCATTTCTTTCATGATGACTAAGATGCATTATTCTTACCATAACAGCTTTCGAATTCAGATATAATTTTGGCCAGTTCCTAGCAGAACGTCCTTGGTGAGCAAAGCCCTCACACTCAGATTTTAAAGCACGTAATCCATCAATTTTAGCAGATTGCAGGGTGTTTGCTATCAATACTCTGCCAAAACTTATGTATCAATTGCACATTGACGCATGATCTGGATGCACACACAGATTTAGCAATAGTACTGTTGTAGCTGTATGAGTCCAAGATACAAGTAAGGCAAGGTTCAAAGACAGGTAGTTATTGTTATTAGCCCTGGTGATACAACTGAGGGGAAAAAAACAAAGAGAAGCTTTCACGTATATAAAGTATTCTTTAGGTATACTTCATAGACACAGATTCCAAGAAGTATTATAAAAGCAGTTCTGTGCACACCTTATTTCCCCACTATAACAGTCAGTTAAGCTAAATACATGGCTTTCTCTCAAGAAACTCCACTTTGCAAGTTGGTCTTAACTTTAAAAATGGGATCTCTCATTTCTGCAGTGCAAAATATTTAATACAGGGACAGATTATCACTTTTTATGCTGCCTACTGAATTATGTGAAAGTAACTGGATTAATGTCTTTTGGTAATATTCATTGCTATGATGCCTTGTTATCCTGAAAGCCTGTGTGCCAAAAACAGCAATAAAAAAATTATAAAGTTGTATATCTACTATTCAAATACTGTAAATCTAACCAGTGCAAGGGCAGAAAACAACTTGCAAGTAAAAGCAATCCAATCTGTCTTTGACTCTGTAATAATAGTAGTTATGATCAATGGTGATTATGAAGTATAAATTGAATGTAGATTTCATATGAATGTATAAAAACCTGTAGCCATTAAACTAACTAAAGCATTTATTTACTTAGTGTTTGCTAGTCACCACCAAAAAAGAAATCTCACTATCCCAAGAATCTAAAACCTTTGCATTTCCAGCTACATCAACGTGTTTGAAATATGCTTTAGGTGACACAAAGTGTATAGTGGAATGTTTTAACAAATGTTTTATTTTAATACAGGATTGAAAAGTCTGTGGGAGTAATTACCAGTTTGTCAGTTGAATCACTTTATCCTTTAGAGGTGCTTTTTGTCATCATATTAGATGAGTCCCAATGTCAGCGCAGACCAATCTTTAAGATAAATGCACCACAGCGTTACTGAATTCCATAAATGAATGTTAAAATGTTATTTAAAGGGTTGTTTTTACAAAAATTGATCATCCCTATTTTGGTAAGCATGATATTAAAGAACATATGCATTGAAAACCTGTGTTTCTATGATAAAAAGAACCAAGATATCTTTTCCTAAATCTCCCTTCTTTTCTATACATTGAAATAAAAGATAGTCTACTCATTAACTTCTTAGTACAAGAAAATATTTATAAATAGTGCAGTGAGGTCTTAAACCTGCCTGAGAATTTTTATTCATCTTAATGGGATAGTCTGGATGGAACAGCTGTAGGACCCTTTGTGCCCAGTACAAATCTGTTGTATTTACACAACAGATACGACACCAGGACGTTGCCAAAAAGCAGGCTACCTGAACAGCATTTCTAATAATTTTAAATCAAACCAGAATACTCTGATATATTTATAATGCTTACAATTCCCTTGGAAGAGAATGACATTCTGCTTACATTTAAGAGACTGACAGATAATAATACCCAAAATGTGGCACAACACTATCCATTTTTTAACATGAGAATAAAATCATCACAAAGATGTTGTTTGAGTTCTTTGATTTGACCGAGTAGAACTGCAAAAGATTTACTGAATCAATTAAAATGCTGTAAACTTTATCCCTTGTTGCACTATTTTAATCTGCATGTATCTGGATTATTCACCTCTCTGTCTACAGGAAGAAAATGTGTGTGAGACCGACTTGCACAGATATCTGTAGGAGATACTGTGTCTTCTGTTTTCTGTAGGAGGGAAGCAGTTGGGAGATGAGCAAGAAATATATTAATCATCTTATGACTACAATCTATATACGATTCCCTCCTCACAGGAAACAAAGTTACCTGACAATTTAACCAGTAGTGTGGGTTTCTGACAACTTTGCAGAAGTTTGTTTGAAGAACCCTCGTATTTTTAAACCTTTGTAAGAACATTTTTCTAAATACATTCTAAACGTTGACCTGAACAAAATTAAAACTGGAGAATTAAAGTAAATTAAAAAAGTAAAAATTAGTGTTCGCAATGAGAACTACAGTTTGGAACTTCAGCAATATTGTCACCTGGTTCTGATCTAGTTTGGTCTCTGTTTCTACAATTAGCACACATGATTTCAATTTTACCCCCACCTCACCTTCCTGCTTTTAAACTCTTGTGGATCTGCTTTTAAAGTGTCTCTAAATTGATCCTTACTTTCCTGTACTTTTTGGGGTTTGCCCATAAAACCAATGAATAACCAGCTTTTCTCACCTTCACATTTTCAAATGATTGTGGACACATAACAGACATTTTGGTAGAAGCTTTGCTTGGACTCTCACAACTGTCCTTTGACTTCAACTCCAAGAGTTGCTGCCTTCCTCCCATGTCACAAGCACTGGTGAAGCCAGCAGGATCGCACTGTTCCATAGCACATTTGAGAATGCGTTTAGCTCTGAGAAGCAGGGAAATGTTATTCCCCTTGAAATGTGATCTCTACCATGTAGACCTCTAAGGACTATGCCCCTGCTCTCCATTTCATGCATAGCTAAGAACTGTGCTAGCTGAGGATCTGTTCAGAGCTTTACTAGGAAGAATTTTGGTACTTCTAAGTCAACATTGCTTTTAATATTGTATATTTATTTTAACTATCTTTTGTCTTTGCTATCTCAGTTTTATGCAGTTTTCAATACATAAAGAACAGATAAACATTACAGAAAGAATAACTGTGATCCAGCTTTGGTAGCAAAGTGAACCAGTAGTTAGCCTCTGGATGCTAACAGTGGAGTTACAGCCAATCTCTCCAATGCAGCTTAAAATAGCTTCTGTCCAATAATTTTTATCTATTTCCTTATCATCAAAGAATTAATTTCCTATGACTCAGTGCTTACATCAGACACAGAAATATAGTTTCCATTTTATAGGGAAGTTACATTTTTTAACCTGAAAAGAGCTCAAGCCCCTGTTTATAAAATTGCTAAAACCTTCTTCCAAAGATTATTAAGCATTTTTTAAAACAGGACTCCTCAGTCCGAACTGTATTTGTATTTAAAACATAATGAAGCCTGAATAATTTTTTTAGTTGAGGCCCCAGAATTCTAGTACTTTTAGAAGAGCAAGTCTTGATCAAAGACAGGAATGAAAGGAGTCCCTGGTCCTCTGTCTTTGGGAAGAAAAGCAAAAAGAGAAAAGTACAAAAGCAGAGCAGCACAGACGCTCGCGTTCACTCACTTGGAATATTTTAATGAAGAAAACAGGGGGAAAAAATGTTAAAAAGCATTATTCAGGATGCTTAAGGCCTTCATTACAATAAATACATTTAATAAATGCTTTAACAAATAAATCCTATTTTTTCCAAATCCACTTGAATCAAGAGCTGCATAACCAAAACTTCTGATCAAACCACATTTTTTACAATGTTCAAATGCCCACTTTTTCTTTGGATTAACAGGATGCACACAACAAGCTGTGCTCTGAATTTCTGTTTGTCAGCTCAGTTTTGGACTTATGCTGACAACAGCAAAATCGTTACATTTCCACCTAGTGTAGGTTCCAGTTGCTAACGTCAAATAAATATTGATTTTCTTTTTACAATGGAGAAAGCTTTAACAGACACAGCAATAGTAATTCCTTGCAGATAAACCTGAAGTTGGGACAAAGAATAATGTTGTGTTATGATTGTTAGTACTGCTGGAAATGAGAACTAGAAAACAGCAGAACATAGTACTCTTTCACCTCTTTATATGTGAGTTGAAATCATTTGGGTGGCAACTAAAGGAAAATATTTTTTGTTGGAGATTTCTCGCATCTCAAAAATACTCCAAAATTATAAATGACAGGCAGGTCTATCTAGCAGGAGCAAATGAGAACTGGAAATAGGTTGCAGACTAGATGAATGCAATTGCTTTGACTATCACCATTCTAAAACAAATTAAGTCACTCAAAATAGACGCTTAACAGAGGGTTCAGAGGTTCTGTGCAATAATTCCCACAACTCTTGTCTTCACTTGTTCCTCATTCCTTGCAGTTGTGAATAATTGTCTCAATTCTTGCATAGCCTTATCTCAGATTTGTATCTAAAGAAAAATCCCCAAATACTTTGATTGTTTTTCAAGAGCAATTACAAAAAACTTCTCAAGGATACTCTTATTACTAGTCAGCACTACCTCTCTGTTTTCTACTTAGTGAAGAAAACAAATAAATTTAAAGGTAGCACATCTGAGAGTTCTAACACAGGTCTGTAATCAACTTATGTATTACACAATACTAGACAAAGAGTACCTGATGATTCATGTAAGAACTACACAGTTAGAGGAATAAGACATCTGTCTTCTGCAGTCTCACTAAGAGGAAAGTTAAAGATTTGTTCTCCCAAGGCCAATCCATATGACTTTATATTTCAAAACCTCCCTTCTTTAGGCCTTTCCCTAGCCTTCTTCACTCATCTTTTCAAACACAGCTAATACGATTTCATGTGAAACTTTACAACTGAGGTCATTATTCTTAGATCATGGGAGAATCAACCTCTTCTCTAAGGAACAGTTCTGCTACTTAATCAAACAAGCCACAGGTAACTAGGAAGGTGTTTATGTGGCTCATTTATCTTCAGTGTTGTCTAGTTAATCAGGACTCATGGGGTCTCTTTCTACCTCAACTGCTGACTTTGTACATCATTTTGAACAAGTTTAAAATTAGTAATGACTGGTCTCCCAACAGGTGTTTCAAGGCTTTGTTAATTTAAAAACATAAAACACGTGCTTACAATTTAGCAGAACCTTTCTCTATAGTCCTATAAGTATTGTAATTCTAATAAACTTCAAACCATAGATTCAACACTGAATGACTTATTTGTTATTTTCAATAAAGTACAAAGCAATTATCTCTGGAATGAAAAGGTGTTACGCCAGTTATTTGAGTTGAAGAACATTATTTCAGAATATAAGAGGTTCGTCAGGTTTTATTTCTTAATTGGTCCTGGCTGACCACCCTGCTGAGCCCACCAGGACATTTGTCAGATCTTTTTAATGTTGCACTGAATGTTCTAAAAATAAAATTCAAGCAACCACCAGCTAGAAGCATCCCAAAACCTGTAGTTTCTCCCAGCTAAAGACATTGTTTAATTGAAGTGCATAAAGGTTTATGCAAATGTCTCAGGCAGTACATCTCTGTACCAGGCCTCCACAGACTTTTTATGCAACTCTTAGAGGATACGTGTTCTTCTGTACCATCTGGTCCAGGCTCCAGAGAGGAACTAAATAAGAACTGTTTGGTCCTGAGACTTATCTAGCTCCTTTAGGGAGCACATAAGAAGAAAATTCAGAAAGCTTATGCTGAGATTATAGGTGGGAAAGTGAAATTGGTTGAGTGGGGAAGTAAGGATACCTACGCTTTAAAATACAGTAGCTTTACTGATTTAAAAAGAGACTGTAACTGTTGTTAATCACATGACATCAACATGCTAGAAGAAAACATGTGAAATGCTCCCCGATGTCACATATCCAAATCAACATTTAGGCACCTAAATAGCCTTATTTTCAGAGTAACTAAGCAACTTCACTTCTCATTCATATCAGTTGGATTCACAGGCACTGAGTCATCCAAATAATGAAATGAAATACATGATAGATTTTTATCATACTCCTATTATAAAGCTATAGACTGATGTCTGAGCTGAGCAAATAAAATAAAATAAAAGCAGTACATATGCAAAACTCTGCTAATTAGTCTCTCAGTACAGCACTTCACAAATATTTTGAGATACTAGCATGGAAGACGTACTTTCATTATTAAAATATTAAGATACATAAATTCAAATTGTACTATCAACTTTATAAAATGTGGTATCTCCATGACTGAAGCATTGTCCTGCACTGAAACAACATCAGACCTGCATCGAGTCACTGCACCAATCAGATATGGAGTATGTGTCTGGCCCTTCTACACTGATACAGTTTACATGTAAAGATTACTGTCTTTGGAATTTATGGCACAAATTTCTGCATTAGTGTAACTTACTGTTGTTTTAACAGACCAACAGATCTCAGGCTTTTGTATTAGATTATTGCTCATAAGCACAGTATGGTGCTGCATCAACACTAATTGAGTTTCTTCTAACACTGATGCAATGTACCCACCTAAATAAAGTGCTTGAGGTTTAAATTTTGTTTTATGTTACTCAGACAAGATGAGAAATATAAGGGAGAAAGAAAAAGCAAGGAATCTCTCTCCTTATTTGCCTGTCACTGATCTGTACAATACAAGTGGATCAGTACACAGTACGCTAAATTCAGCTGTATGTGTGTACATATATATAACTCCCTTATATATTAGCTTTGTTACTCTGCCCATTGAAATAAAGAACAGAATAGTGCTATGATAATAACATTTGTCACCAAAATATAGTTAAGATTTCAATGGCTGCAAAGAATGGCCCCTATTATTGACTTTGGCACGAACCAAAGTACTTCAACAGCTTCAGCAGAGCCAGGGCAACTTTGACCAAATGATAATATTCCAAACCACACAATAGTATTTTCCTAAGCAAAGTAATTTAGCCATAAATATACTCTCCTTCCTAATTACAGGAAAAAACTGTGGCTTTCACTGAATCTAGTTTTTTGAGGATGTGATGGTAGGATCAAGAGTTAGAGCTTTAGCAGGTCACTGCTTTTCCCCATCAGGAGCACAGCTGAGAGGTAGCCAGACCACCAACTACACGGCCAGCAGGTGGCTGGAAGTGGATGAGAAATCTTTATTGTCTACTGCCTGTTCCCTACGTACTGGTAAATAACTCGAACCCAGATGTTCCTAACAAAAATCTGTGGTTTGGGATGTAGCTGTTGCTTTCCTATGAAAAAGAAAAGTGTTCAAATATTTAGTGGTCTCTGACAGTACCGACACCTGAAACCACAGGCATTATTGCAAATTACTTGGAAATAATTAATTATCTCTCTAGTAAAAAATGAAATTGCAATTACTAGCCATTTTAATTTAAAGAACCAACTGTTCCTACTTGCAGAAAGACTGCGTTATTGTAATCTCAAAATTACATTGGGAGGTGAGATGTGAGAATTTAAAGTGAAATCTTGCAGATGCTCTCACAGATACTGAACCTACCCTTTGCTGTTCAAATTCTCTTGAAATCTACAAACACCTTCAGCTCCAGGTCCCATTCAGAAACCCAGAAACAACTAAGTATCTTCTTTATGTTCCACCATAAAGAGTATATCTCCTCTAAAATCCCCAAAATGTGGTTAAGGGAAAATGAAGCAAAAGATACAAATGAAACCAGTTTCATTCTTTCCCAAAGCATCAGTTCAGTAGTTTATGATCACAAGGGGCTAATTGCCACTGGAGCTTCAAAGCAGTAGATACCACACACAAAAAGGATCAGATACTGTATAAGGGCCTCCAAAAGCCTGGCAAAAACTGACCAACATTCACTCAGAAAGTCTGAATTTTGAAAATCCCAAATTATGTGACATTAAAGACAAATATTATCTCTGTATATTCAGACAGGGCTTAGTACCACAGGAGGAGACAGACATAGCATCCAATATGCAGGATTTCAGGCAATGAAATTTCCAGTCTAGAAATTCCAGAGGAATTTCAAGATGCTGACTTTTGAGTGGTCCAAAATGGAATGAATGTTAAATAACGAAAAACGTTCTAAAGTGCCAATCAGTAATACTGGAACAAGTTATACAAATTTTGGTGAAAACGATTCATTTTGAGATGTTCACATTCTTAATTTCAAAATACTGAATTTAAAACTGACCTGTTTACTCCACATACCTCTGCTGAAGAAATTAAAAGGTCAACATTAGAATGCTATTTTAATAATTTAGATTTTGACAAAATGCCAGATTTCCTCCTGGGTGTTTTTCATTGACACTGTTCATGTACTTCAAACATCTACTGCATATTCTAATGTTTTCAAAATTTATCTTCTGCAGCTATACTTCCCTGCATGATAACTACATATTTTAGTTACTTATTTACTGCTTAGGACCAGGAACAAAGAAGTTTGCAGTGCACCATCCTATTTATATGAAGACAGAGAACTATTTTGATAGCAAAAGATATCCTGTCATTAATGGGGGGTGGGGGTAGATACTGTCCAAGAAAATAAAAAAACAGAGCTTCCTTTCCTTAGAGCAAGAAGACCAAACAAAATAGATAAATAACCTGCTTCCAACTGCAGGTGCAAGCCAGTCAGCCTGTTTACCTGTCTATCTCCCTATTGTTCCATTCATTTCCTACAGCCTCTGATACGCTCTGGCAATGCCATTGCCTCACCACGTACCACTCCAGCTAGGAAAAGTGACAACATACAACCAGCTTATGTTGTGGTTATTGTTTAATTATAGTATTTTGAGAATGACTGAAACGTTTTTCCCACTTGATAACTTTTTCTAATCATCTGACAATAAATGTCTCCGGGCCTGGGTCTTTAGTGGATTGGAGGGCAACTGGTGTGCCTCTGCATTCTTACTTGCAAGCCTTCTGTGAATCATCATTAGCAGCATTTTAATAAAACTTATGTTAAAAATACATGGAAAAATGGTCATTTGAGGAACAGACTTTAAGCTCTAAACGCTGATCTAAAAGAGCAGCATTAAAGTTCAGGCAATGGTGACCAAAGCCAAGGTGGAGAGGGCAGAAGTAGAGCAAGGGTACACTTATCTCCTTAAAGGATATTTATTCATAGCTGCATTTCTTGCTCTTGTAAATCCATATGATGTTAGTCGTACTCCTGTCCAAGCTTGTAACTATTTCTTTGTCTCATGAATTCTTTAATTTGAATTTATGCTAAGCATTGCTACCAGCATAACGTATATTAATCACATAGTTAATGTACGTGGAAAATAGAATTCAGGCAAAGAAGGAAGTTTTACTGGTCTGTCTGTTTCCAGTTTATCACATTATCAAGCTGTTAAAGGTTGCCCTAAGCAGTAGATACTCTAATTTAATTGGGAGAAGCACTATAGCTTGATTTCTTTAGCTCCCATCACTTACACGATAAGACAAAATAAGTACAAATAAAGGAAAAAAGAATATTTAACTGTATAGAGGAGGGCCAAGTAGGAGATGAAAATAGAATGAAAAGGAAGAAATTGTGTTAGGAAATACAAATTAGTTTAGTAAAGAATAAAGGTAGCCCCAAGAAATGCTGGTAACATGCCCTGGGGGGAAGAAGAAAGGAATTTTCTTTGAGGCCAGATTCAAGTGTAAGAGAGTCACAGCTAAGATTGAGTGAAATCACTGTTTCTAGTGACTCTGAAGTTTTGGTCAATCAAAAGGCGGTCAGGCATGGACAAAGAAGGAAAAAATACCTCTATGAAAACAATGGTGATTCCTAGCCTCCAGGCTTAGATTAAAGCACTGTCCTGGAGAGAGGAAACACTGTGAAACCCATATTTCTAGACTGATATTCACAATATGGAAGAAAGCGTTTTAAATGCCTTGTATGAACAAAGCAATAAACTGATGCTACAGTCAGTTGAATTGCAGGAGAATCGCTAAGCTGAGGAAATGGTAATCACTATAATTAAGTGAATGCCTAATTAGTGCATTTCATGAATAACAAGGCATGTTTGCAATGACAGCCTAAGGCATGAGATAACTCCTCATAGGAGGGTGGCCACTGCTGTCTGCTGCAAGGATGGCCACATGGTACATGGGGAAAAGCCCACAGCAAGGGCTTAGGTCAGCACCAGCCCCTCAGTAACCTTGTTGTGGAGCAAGGCTGCACTGTGATATACGTTATCCAAAACTCAGAACAAAATGATACCACCTTCCCATGAGAGTGGAGCACACCTATAGCCATGCAGGTCTGCTAATGCATAGCAACGGTCTGTGCCCAGATGTAAATTCAAGGGCCAGACTATAGCACACAGCATGGAATATAAGATCACATGCACAGCGTGATCTTCGTCTTCTGATACTACTCTCCACGTAACCTTTACTACACTGATGAGGCACAGCGTGCTGTATTTGTCTCTGTAGGTGTTAAAAGACTAATTACATCAATATGCTACATTAATATGGTTTATGATGGAAGGAAACTAATAGATGAGAAATAGCGATGTGCACTTTGAGGAATCAATTGCTGGGAATTAGACTTATTTTCAGTATAGTAGCAATTTTATTTCATTTTGAAAAGATTTGGAGATTAATGATGAGAAAGCAAAGATCTTTTCCTCCTTTAGTGAAAGGCAAATTATGTACAGTCCTGATGAGCAAAGCTGAAGAGGAGGGGTGCTGGCCTCTTCTCCCAAGTGACAGGGGACAGGACAAGAGGGAATGGCCTCAAGCTCCACCAGGGGAGGTTTAGGCTAGACGTTAGGAAAAAATTCTTTACAGAAAGGGTCATTGGGCACTGGAAAAGGCTGCCCAGGGAGGTGGTTGAGTCACCTTCCCTGGAGGTGTTTAAGGCGCACGGGTGGATGAGGTGCTGAGGGATATGGTTTAGTGTTTGATGGGAACGGTTGGACTCGATGATCTGGTGGGTCTCTTCCAACCTGGTTATTCTGTGATTCTGTGATTCTGTGAAATGAGCTGAAGCATTGCTTGCTAGAAGATCAACTGAAATGGACAGGAAAACTTGATTCTGGAATTTTAGTTGCAGAACTTTGGCCCCCAAAACATACTATAAATCAGTGACTGCTTACACTATAACACAGACCTCTGTTTCTGCAAAACCAAGAGTAGGTTATTATCATGCTAAAAGCTTTAAAAGCATTTTATTTTTCTCTGACAGAAGAGTTCATTTGAGATTTAGATGATTTTTCTAAAGACAAACTAAAGCCAGCCACCATAACAAAATCCACAGTCACAGCTGGAACAAAAATTTCATTGTTTTTCTACCCATGAAAAATCTCCTGAACCTGATCCTTTCACTATTCCTTGACAACAATATGACAGAAAAAAGGGAAAGTTTGTGCGAAACTATCAGAAGCATAAAACTCAGAAGTCTCATCCGACTGAAAATCAGATTCAGACCTAAATTTTGACCACTCAGAGTTTGCCTCTCTTACATTTCATGGCCTTGGGAAAACTCTTACAGGCACCTTAAAGGAATCAGTCACTGTTTCATACGTTAAAGAAGTCGAGAACACAGGAAAATGAGTGATGAAGGGACATATTCACAAAGTTCACCTGCATGCTGCTGAAGTCATACCTAAAACAATGATTCAACCTGATCCAATGACAGATTTCACAATTCCTGACAGTCAATGCTACTTATTGCCTAGTAATGGAACAAAACCACACATACTTGGGAAAGGCTGTGTTTAGTATTTCAGTATATGCCCAGTCAGTTAGAAACCATTAACTCATTTGCTCATGCATACTTGTCTGCTCTGAGCTCTATTTTAAACCTGTCTGCACTAGGATATATTTTTAGTTCCGTTTTATTTCTGTGGAGGGTGTAAGAAGCAGAACATTTTATCTCCTGTTCATAAAAGAGATATAAATCATCCCATTCTAAAAAGGTGGAGCAATTTTAGCTCTAGTTCTTCTGCAATCAATTTGATCTAGGCAACAAAAGAGGACTCATCCTGCTCCTAACCTGGCTCTCCTTATCTAACTCAGAGCATCGTAAGTATTCAGAAATTTGCTTGCACTAAGAGAAATAAAATTTTTTTGCCACTTGAATTATTGTTCTGCTGTAGAATATGGGAGCATTAATACAAATAGGCAGGAGTTGCATTATGCTGAAATAACTCACTTGCAAAGAGATCATCTTTTCTCACTCAAGATCCAGCTTGCTACACCAGGACACATGGGGTCTGCTTTGCTCAAGTGTTTATGCACATGCACTACTGCACGTGTCTAACTAACACCAGGAAATTACACAGGGCCTTCAAGATAGACCTTGCTGAACTTGGAGCTGGAGAGTTTGAGACTGACCAATAAATATCACTCATGGTAATTTCACTCGCCATTGAGTGTGACTGGCATAACCAATCCGGCCTTCAGAAATGCACAGTGCTTTCAAAATGAGGCTAGTCGATGCTCTGACTTATTGCCCAACAGAAAATCATCTTAGGGCAGCTAGTGCCTACATCACACGTAAATTCTGAAAGCTACATTTGTTTTTATTTTGACATTGATTGCACTAAAGCATTCTAATTATCAGAATAATGATTTTTTTTTCCCCATAAAAGGAGGCAAAGAACACAGGATTTGTGGGAAGAAAATACTTTGGAAAGAGCAATAACCATTTGATAGAATGCATGATTTAAAAACACCCCAACAACTGGAGTAGAGGGCTCCCTTTATATAATTATAAAATCATTGTTGGTATGACTGATTTAATTTGAATAGCATTCCCTGGGGAAATATATTGTGCGATCAACTTGAAATGATTATGATTATTTGGCCTTCAGCGGTAGTGGGATAAAGTCAGCAGCAGAGCTGGATGGCAATATGCCCACAGCTACACCTAATGAAATGAAGCACATCTGTGGCTCTGACAGGAGGAAATACCAGGGAATGAGCTAATCTCAGAGCAACTCATTCCATGCCTAACGTCAGTAGAGTCTCCAAGCACCTACAGGCTATACCCCAAGGTCCTTACTCAGCTTCTACTCAGAAGTGAGGGAATTTTGATCACAGACTGAAAACCAAGAGGGGCAAATGTTATGTTAAAAATATTAATATATAGAAGAGGCTGACTCACTGCCTGGTTCGATTTGGTAGGAGATGCTGGGAGGTATCTTCTGTGATCCTGGACTGCAAGAGCATGAGGTGGCCCTCAGTAAGCCACTTCTCTCTACAAACAGAGATGGTCAAATATGAAAACTAAGATCTTTATGGTAGGTTAAATGGAGTGGAACTTCATCAAGCTGGCAATAACTGCTTCATTTTAAGCTGCTCTCCGAACATCGGCAGGCAACGTTTCTGTGGACAGTCTTAGCAGTATCTTGCTCTGACATAAAATATGGGAACAGCCCCAGAAAGGTGTTGTTGGAGGACTTCTGTTCCAGTAAACAAACCCTTGGAGGCAATTTCATATGTAGATTTTTAAATTGCATTGACAGGCTGCACAATGTTGCTCTGTTGCTCTTGACAAACAATCTAGAGAGCAGATGAAAAGGCAAACCTCTGCCTTTGTCAGATTTGCTGGCACTCTACTGTGGGAGACCAAAATGGGTGTTTCGAAGGAAAGAGAGTCAGTATGTAGCCAAATGGTTGTTCAAGACAAAGGAGCAGCTTCCTGAGGTCATAGATGGAATAAAAAGGCCTGATATAAAAAGGAAAAAAGAATCCCTTAAACATATGCTGTGCAGGAAAAACATAATTTGCCAACCCTCTCCGTGGAGACTAAGCTAGACTTTGCTTTCACAATTCATCTGGCCTCCAAGAGTAAAAAACTGTCTATCCAGAGGCTCTGAAGCATCTCTGCCCTTGATTTTGTTAATGGTAGCAAACTGGAGGGCAGCGTGGCTTCCCTGTTGGCCGCTGTGTCTATAAAATGCCAGCTCCTCAGAGGAAAATGTGATAATGCCAGACAAAGTAAATGGCTTGTTTTTCATGTAATAGCAGAATAGCACTCTGACCACAGTAAGCAGTTTTTCCTCCTTCCACACAAGGCAAAAGAGGTCTGTGCAAAAATAATCCCCTCTATCACAGAATGAAAGGTATACGTAGTCTAAGAATGACATAAACTTTCCTGGGGACACAAAATGATGTATTCAACTTGTGCGGGACCTGTGCAGCAGCCAGTTTCCCTGGGGCCTTTGGGAAGCATCCAGGCCCAATACATAAGCTGCTTATTGTTCAGGTTTTTCATTTTCAGAAATCTGGTTCCCAGTTCTCCCTCCCTGGAATGAGGTGCTATTAAGAGACACAATGCAAAACACAAAACATAATTGGGATGGGTAGAGCAAACCAATTAAAATAAGAAATCTTCCTGGAGCAGGAAAAAAAAAAAAAGCCAAGAAATGAAGAAAATTATTAAAAAGGTGAAAACAAAAATATTTTTTAAAAAAAATTGATTTTTCTGTAATCTCCTGATTCCAATGGCACCAAAACAAGTAAAGCAAAATTTGCAATGTTCTTCTGACTAGAGAGGGGGCAAACCCAATGTAATATTAATAATCGCCACTTTGCTAACTTGTCAGAGTCCCATAAATGTTTCTGCGAACACAAAATAACACCAGAGAAAGTGTACCATCTGTCCTCAAGTTCTGCAGAAGCTGGTGCCCGTAGGATAAGAACAGAGCACCGGTTCAGGCAAAGGTGGGTGTATACTACTCATTGGCAAGGAAACTGCTGCAGGGAAGACTGAAAAAATGTTGTACTGTAATGAAAAGTATGAAGTGGCAAATACTTCTTTTCCAGGGGGAGGAAATAATCAATAAACTTTGAAGTCAGAAGTCGGTGAAGGATTAAGTAGGGAGGATCAGAATTTCTACAGTAAAGTTATTCTCTATAGCTAATATAACAGGAATGATCTATCATTAAAACCACCAAAATAAAAAACTGCAGTACCAATGAAGTTCACCTAAGTATGGTATTTGGAGCTTCTGGGCCTCGGGCTGCCTACACAGCTTAAGCACCAGGCTAAGGTTTCTGCAGGCTCAGCACAACATGCATCTCTGCAGTACTGGGGACATAGACATCACTCCTAGAAGGTTACAGAGTGCAACCTACAACACAAACGCAATGGCACAGCATGTCTTAGCCCAATTCAGGAACAATTAGAAAGCTTTGAAATGTGTGTGTGGGTGGAACAACACTCCCTCTTTATTCTTCAGAGAAAAGTTGCTAAAGCATTTTCTTGACTAGTCAAACTGGGATCTTCTGACTGCAGCTGTTTGCACAAATTCAACAGGCTAAAAACCCATGAAATAAGCTACTGGTTCTCCCAAACCTCATTCTGAGCAGGCTATATCAACTGTGCTATTACTGGGGCTACTCAGGATAACACCATGCTGCATTCAGGTGAATTTGCCCGGCCCAACATTCCTCTTTACCACATGAATCAAAACTTCAAAGGATATTCTGAGTATGTATCTTGCCACAGAGGCATTCTGGAATATCTTTTGCTGAAACACTAGCTGCTGCTGTTTAGAAATAAATCAGAACATTTAATGTAATATTAGGTTGATTTATCTGGATGTGGCACCATGTCTTCTAGACTTTGTTTTCAAAACTTCCTCTTAAAGGATCTTTTTTTTTAAAGGAAGTAGCAATGTTGCCATGGAGGAGAAATAAAACATACATAACTTTTTTATTATAAAATGTTTTCAAATGAAAATTTAGTTTTAGGACAAATTTGCAAAGGCTTAGACACTTAGGAGGCAAAAGCTTGGCTAAAATATAAAATCCTTTTAAGCAGCTCAGCTTTCATAGCATGCTACAAATTCATGAAGAAAGGAGTACAGGAGGATTGTAAAATTTCATGCCTGACACTTGCATGTTATCTTTGGGAATCCAGCCTGAATAGGAGAGGCATAAAAGGAAAATATAAGCTCCAATGTGGTATTATATTTCAGAAATTCTGGAATGAAGCAAACCAAGATTGTTAAGCCAGGTCTCTCAGAGAGCATCAGACATGTCCATTGAAATACAAGTTAATTATTTTACACATTGTCTTGTATCTTGAATGACACAATTTGGAATGAAAAATAAATTCAATAGTACATATATGCTGATCAATAACATTTATACGCATGACTAGATGCAGACATAGCAACATGAAAGGATAATTAGGATTTAGCATTTCTATTTGTAGAACAAAAGTGAAGCAGATTCATTGTCTTTAAATGTAAAGGCTGGAGTGAGCATAGGGTGATATTAGTTGCCAGTGAAAAAAGATGTAACTCATTACAAAGATGTGTTCCTTTCCAGTATAAAATAATGTGCAAGATACAAGAAAAATCATAAAAAGAAAGGACAGAAGCTACAACGTAGGAAGTGAAGAACAAAAAATATGTATGTTCTAAGCCACTGGGACATGTATTTTTGCTAAAGCAGTAAATGAAAAGGACTGAAAAGATAAATCTACAGAGATACAAGACGAAATCAGGAACAGTGTTTTCTCTTTCAATGAACTACTTGCAATACAAATATGAGCCACTTTTGCATTTCAAAGCAATCCAATAGCTACCTTTATTTCACAACTGTTAAATTAAGGAACTCTGTAATGCTCAAGGAAGTCCACTTTTTACTACTGATAATTAAGGATATTTAAATGAACACGTAGTTATTCTGAAAGAGTAAGGGCTATTCTGAAGGAAAGGTGTAAGGAAATTTAATTCTCAATTTTCTTAAATCTCTTATTATATTATTAATAGTAATCAGATAAAGTAAAGTTAAATGATTCAATGGCTTGATTTACATTTCAAGACATTCAAATTGTAGAGCAGAGCTTTTTTAATCTTACATTAGGATTAGCTCTTTGAAATACCCCTGGAGAAAAGTTGTAGGCAGCTTTTTGTTTTCCTTAGTATGGTACATTTGTATCCAATTTTCTATAGAACAGTCAGGAAAAGATGCAGCAAAAATATTTCAAGGTATTTCAGAAGAGACAGATTAGACTGCTTTCTATTTTTCTTTTAATTGACTTACAAAGAGCTGTAGAATGCCACTGAAAACTCCCTATTGCAACTTCTTCACAGGATTTCAACTGCATTGCACTACTTTGAATTCTTCATTTCAAGAAGAGCACTGCTGCTAGGCTTACATGAAGTGTTAAACTCTCATCTCTGACAATTCATGGCTTCTGTACAGAGAAATTTCCTCTCTTCTTCAACTACGAGGGTTTTTGCATAGCACAGAAGAACCATTTGGATTTGTTGCCTCTTGTTAACAAACTTGATATGAAAATCAGTGATCATCAGGAACTAATTAAAGTGTTGTTGAGATATTCATGGTGCTTTTTATGTAGAGATGCTAATAAGGACGCTTTTAATATGGACTTCCAGTTGGGAAAAGAAAGATGAGCAGACCGAGCTACCACTGTTTGTTCAATACTTGCTAGCAGAAAAGAGTAGCCTTCAGGTTAGATGTAATTCAGAGAAAATACATTTGATGTGGCTATAAAGTGATGCATCGACATCAATTTTGTCATTTAGATGCAAAACGCAAGAAAGAATTGAAACTCGCTGTTAATATTCTTTGCTTTAGTGAGCTGACCTTCTGCAGACTGGTGATACAGTTCATACATGGAAAAAAGATGCATGGAAATTGAATCAGTCAATGCTGCTGGAATGAGGAAGGTTTTGCTGACTCCAAACTACAGACATTGACAAGAAACAGCAATGGGAAATTTGTTCCAGCCTTTCATCTAACCATGAAGCAACTGCGTTTAGGAATATTATGATAAGGTGAAAGCAAAATAAGAGTCATTTTATGAAATGTAAATAAACCAGAAAAACAGAGATACAAGGGATAAAAATATGCAAACTGTGACTCTGAAGATTTTTTTTGAAGTCTTCTTTTGGACATATCATTTTGGTAGGGTAGCTTGATTTTTCACACTGCTTTGATGGTTTTCCAGGCTAGCTACCATTTTACAGCATGTGAAGTTGTATCATCATAACACAACACCACAAATACTGTTCCTTCCTCACAACAAGACTGCACTGCAGAATGAATAAAAACAGATGGCTTTTTAACTCTTCTTCCAAAAAAGAAGCAGCAGGAAAACAAAAAATGGGTTTATATTATGGCATTGTCTAAGGGACTTGGTGAGCTCAGCAATGGCCATTTAAATGACATCTATGTAATTTATTCATAATAAACATTAACAGCAATATATGTACTCGACCTAAAAATCTGAATGCTGAAACTGATTTTTCACTGCTTTTTTCTCCTCAGTACCCTTCTCTATCAAGAGAAGCTACAAGGCTAAACACAGCCAGATTGTCTGCTGCCCTTTCATTGAAACAGACCTCTGGTTCAGCAACTTCATTTTTAGGACCAGCATGAATCTGTGGAACATTTCCATTGGTGTTTTTAAGCTCTTCATAACTAGCTGATAGTGTTAGCCAGATTTCCCAAGCCCACACTACATAGGAACACTGGCTATCTACGTACTGACTGTGCCCTCGGTGACTTAAAATAACTCTGAAAATGTTTCTTCCCCACCTCCACAGTTATTATTTGCAATATGTTTTGGCAATGGCTTCCTGTAGTACAGTTTTATTCAGTCTACCTTTACACTTTTAAAGTCTTAGACACCTTGCTTGTGGAAAAAATGGACAAATTGCAACTTTCAGGTAGCTCAGATTTCCAAAGTGCTGTGCCATACAGTGCAGACACAATTTTAAGACTGACACAGATAGCAAATGAACAGCCAGCTCCTTCTGCAAACACTGAACCTAAGCAAACCGGAATGCAAACCAGTCAGTGACTGGAATTGAAATCCTCTGAGTTCAAGCAATGTGAAATACTGAACTGTTTGGAAGGAGTTTCACATGTCTTATTCAGCACCTAAACTAACACTAATGATCACTACTAACAAAGATAGTTGAATGTGATACTTTCCAAATCCAGATGACTAACCCCCCGCAACTCATCCTAGCTTCTGATGCCTGTCTAAATTACCATGCAACAAGATGCACTGCAGCTGCAGGATTGGTTCAAGAAGGAAGAAAAATTAAGATTTTATGTCATGGCATCTTTGTTGATATTTAACGAGTAACCTGGCTTATTATGTGCTGGGGGTTATGAAGCAAGACATTCAAGACATTTATGTGATAATTAAGACAGTAATAGACCAAAATGTGAGATTTCATTCTTAGGGAAAGTAGAAAAGGTTAGCAGTTATGAAGCAGAAGAACATGAAGACAACTAGTGAGGAAATAAATAAGGATGGCTCCTATTTACACTACTGAGTCTGTCCTTTGAAGCGAAGCACCAATGCTCCCACAGCTTGCTACCAGCCCCTAGAAATTAGGCAGTCACAGACACAAAAATATGGATATATCTATAGGCAAGGTTAACAATAAAACAGTTTTCAGAGCAAAAAATGCTGATACCAAACACAGTATGAAGGGAAAATGGGTATTTCACTGAGCTCTCACTAGCCCCAAGGACAGATTTTATTCACTGATACATCAGTAACCTAGAAGTATGATATGGTAGGTTGATAAGGAAGCTGGTGAGCAGACTCCAAAGGAAGAAGCTTAACCAAACATACAGGTCAATGACAAAAAACATTAGAAACTACTGCGGAAAAGTCATGGATTCAGCTCAGATGACAGAGTCCTGAACAGGAGATGCAACAGGGGCACCACTGAGTGATGGCCCTCTCAAAATATGCATTTGGCACAGAAGTGGACTAACGATTTATGAGTAGACAGATGTTGCCTTCGCTGTACTGTCGAATCATAAAGTTGTACATACATTTCCTGTATATGTAAATGGACATAGAGTGTAAAAGTTAAATTGAGTTTACTCTAAACAACATGAAAGCCTGAGAATAGAAAGGTCTGTAAAGTGAAGCCAGAATAACTCACAATGGTCTTCTTACCGCAAGAAAGGACATCACTGAAATGCATATGATATAGCTGCAAGCAACCTGAACAGGAACTTCAGGATTTAAGTGAACCAGAAAAGCTAGAGAAACTGAGAAATCAATGTTCCCATGGGCATAGCCAGGATTTACACATTTAACTCCTATTAATGCTAATGGGATTTACGTCCATCACTACCTCATACATCAAGAGAAGAATTAAAAGCTAGGTCTATCTTGTTTAGGAAAGGAGGGGATTAGCTGTATGTTTCTGCCTCCTAGTACAAGACTTACAAGCCTCACAGCTTGGGAAATTATCTACTGTGCAGCAGCTATAAAGTACAGAGATTACTGTTTTAGAAAGAGTCCATGGGAAACTTCAAATGGCAAATAACAACTTTAGAGGCCTGGGGTGTCTGTAGGAATAACACAAATTTCCACGGACAACAGGAAGAGGAAATCCTCATTTCTCAGAACAGCAAGGCAGTAACCAGTACCCTGCTGTATGTCTGAGAGCTGCAGACCTCATGCTGAATGGTTCCCTGCACACTCACACTTGCCTGGCCAGGCAAGTGAAGAGGGTACTTAGCAGGCCACTAGCAAGAAGCAAGAACACAACAGACTGGTAAGACATAGTTGTAGGAGTTGCACTTAGTCAAAGATGCAGATGTTCAAAGCCTAATTAGCTCTCCTTTGGGCTGCTACACTACTGAAGAGGGTATTTAAAATTGCTTTGAATTCCCTCCGTGTGTAGGAAGTATTCTAGCTCAAGGAAAAGGGTAGCTAGGTGGTGCAGGAACACATTCCTAATAGCAGACCTAGACCTACGTAGCTTGCCCTTGCCTTGAGGAACACTTTGCTAAAATGTACCTTAAAACAACTATTGCTTCACAGAAAAAGAGTGTGTTCCAGTCAATGAAGCAGCACAGGACTTATCCTGAATGAGATGTTCACATTGAGGTTCTTTACATTAAGGCAGATACACTATTAAATACAGCATATCGCTGCTCCTGATACTTCCAGCTGCTGAGTGAGAGTGCTTTATTGTCCCCTCAGAAAACATTGCCTCCTTCATGCAAAACACAACGTAAACTGCTATTTGACATTTTCCAGGAAATATTCTTCACACTTTAGACAGGTGCAACTTAGGACATTGTTCCACCCTCCACTAGAGAGAGAAACAATTGCTCTGTTTTCCTTCAGGTACAGATACAGTAACTGCCAAAATTTGCACTTTCACTTAAAACTTTGGCCCAGCACCTAACTCAGCTAGAAACTGAGATGAGATGTAGACACCTGCCAACAGAAGAACAAGTATATTTCAAGCCAGAAGTGTTTTACTTAACGTGTTCTCAAATTGCTTACTGTTTGCATCAACTAACACTACAATGTGTTTTACCCACCTTCGCAGAAGGCATTGTTTACATTCTTGTGGTTACTGCTTTGCACAAATATAATTAAATTTAAATAAGCAGGCTCCTCTTATCAGTATTCTTTCAGTACTTTTACACTCTAGTATACACAAAGGGAATCCATATTCAAAACTAGAAAAGAGCTATGAATTCACATCTCTCTTTACTCTGTAGCAGCTTCTCTGTGAGGACTGAGCTTCGATGATGTTGTCTGGGTCCATCCCATGTGAATGAGCTCAGTGGCTTCACCTGAATCAATCAGGTAGAAGGAGAAACATATGCAAGAATGGCCCAATGATACAATGAAAAGCTTTCACTGGGTGTCATCAAAATACTATTATTTGGGCTAGCTAAGATTCACAGACTGTTCAGAAAAGAATGGATGAAAAAGGGTAGTTTGAGCTTTGCCTTTCCTGCCAGCCTTGAGTAAGAGCCAGAAATGCATGCCTTGTCTGGAATTGCTCCTATACTGGGGAAAAACCTCCATTCCTGTAGATAAAGTCATATCTCTGAATATTTTACATAAGAATAAAAAGATCCAAATGTGAAGAACTGTTCACAACTATCTCCGCCCCGTATCTTCACCAAATCCTCTCTTCTCTTTATATATCCAGGCACATATATACTGAAGTCAATAAGAGAATTCAAGATCTGCAAATGCAGAAATTCATATAGTCCTGGACTGACATTTTTACACTTGCTCTATCTGCAAATATAATATGTGCACTTTTAATGATAACAACAGAAGAGTAAAAGAGAAAAGATGCTGTTACCAGTTCCAAATTCATTTATTCCCCTCCATGTCTCTTTGATATTCATGCAGAGCTCCTTCTCTATTTAAATATCCATGAACAAACTGTAAGCCACCCCTTCGTGTTTTCTGAACATAGTGAAGGAATATTAACAGCTGCTCTTTGTTGGCATTAGTGAGTGATGTAAAAAGGCACTGACAATCATTTATTAAAAGACATTAAGACATGCATGCAAACTCTGCAAATGTTTGAAATGGAGACTTCAATTAAGAACTAGATTTCACAGAGTGTATTTTTAAACAGCTTGAACTAAGAGTCAAGATTCAAAAGTCCGCTGAGGAATGAGCTGTTAAGAGTCTAGATCCCAGTTCTCTTACTTATTAGTAAACCAGTATTTTCTTATGGAAATTTTATTTGTTAAAAACTTCATTTCTTTCTCCAATTTTCAAAACAAATTATATAATTTGGTGGAATTATTTCAAGCTTTTAAATAACAACCTAATTAGTTTAGAATAGATTTGGAAATCAGAACTTCAATTAATATTCACATTTTCAGGTCCTTAATTTCTGCTAAACTAACTGAATTACTTCAGTTAATAGCTTTTCCTTCCTGCAGCATACAGTTTAACATGCCTAAACATTTCTGTATCAATTACTAAATCTAAATTAAAAGTTTACTGGAGTTATTTACTCTTCAGCATCCCCAAGCATGGCTACGGTCCATGACTCACAAGATAAGTTTTGAAGGTTTCTTATGGTACAATGACTATTAATTACATGTAAAGGTTTGAAAATGAGTGAACTGTTTAAAAAGAGTTTGGATACAACTTAATTTTGCCTATCAGCATCAGAACAACTCTGATGAAGAAACGTGTGCTGAAGATAAATTACACTGACGTTGCTGTCAACTGAAAATGTCTAACATGAGGTATGAAAATTATTCTAATTAATTTCTCTCTTGAAAACCAAGCTTGGATGCACAGAAGGTTAAAGCAAAAGAGTAGCCAAACCAGGTAAATTCGTACAGCACAACCTCTAGCAGTAGTGTGATCAGTTTAGTACCAGAAGTACATACATACATAATCCTTTTAAATTATTTCTCCCTTGCTGGGTTTAAATCAGGGGTTCAAATCAATTTCCGTTAGCTAAGAAGTCTCCCTCCCCAGCTGAGAAGAGGAAGGGTTACCATGAGCTCCAGTGTAGCACAAGGCAAGGGGAAGGCAGCTGAGGATTGAGTTCCATTATTACATATAATGTTTTACAGAGATGCATACAGATCACAATAACATATGGTAAAGAACAAACACTTCTTACCTCATATAGATAAGTTGCATATAAATCACACCAAGATGTTCAAATAATTCATATTCATTTTTAAGATATTTGGTATCAATTTTTACTAGTAGGATCATTTTTACAACTAGTCTGGACCTTGCCCTGCTAACTGCTGGTGTCTTCTGGAGTTTGTAGACTATGGGAATCTCAAATTCCTCATCAGACTTCGGTTAAAGAATCATATTTTGACAACAACAGCATATATTATTTATTTTTTAACATCTCTTCCTGTGCATCATGCCCTACTTAATGTGACAGTTGCTGGGATGACTGACATGAGCCATTGATACCAACAGGGTGCAATACAGTGAATACGTCAGTGGAAAAAAAGGCACTTTGGAAAGCTATAATTTTGAAGACTAACCTCCAATTTCAGAAAAACATCTTCCAATAACAAAGCCATTACTGTAGGTTATATTGCTTATGAGCTGAAATTTCTACTTTAAATGAAAGAATTGCCCATGACTGACAGCAATGTTCAGATTCATACTGACAGCACATACAACTTATTTCCTCTATCTCCATACTCTAAATTTCTGAAACATCTTAATACTTTAATGCCATCCCATGTGAATTTCCAAGGTTTAAAACACTGTGAATTTTTTTCTAGATCAAAGATAGGGCAAATATGCTGAAAGATTTTTTTCAACCTGTGCCATTTCAGCACAGCATCAAGTCAATATCATTGCTTTCAGGGTCAGCATAGCTTAATGTTGGTAGGACAGACAAGACCTTTCTAGAGGTCACTTAGCAAGAGCTAAATGTACACTGCTGGTTGTAGCTACAGAAATTCTGACCGACGCACGCTCTGTGAATTTAACACGGCACTTCATTTGATGAACTGTGTGATGCTTGGTACCATGGCAAGGAGTGCTCTGCAGAAACCAGATTCATACAATTCCAGAAAAACTGACAGCTTAGTCAAGATCAGTAATGGTAGGACTAAAGCAAGAACTAACTAGTGCAAAATGGGCAAATGGCAGTTCCACCTGGTGTCTGGACCTAAAAGTTTACTTCAAACATCCCTTTGCCACTGTCTTCCTTAGAAGTCCTTTATACTGGCCTCAGAAACATTAAGCCTCAGCCAAGAGAACCAGCTGTATATCAGGGCCTGAGCTGAACCCATTTCTCACCCACCCTCAGGGTAGCCCTCCTACACAACATTTGCTAGCTCCTCCCCTCCTGCATCCCTCCTAGGCAACCAGCTGATGAAAGGACTAAGATCATTTCTTTGGTTTGGTCCTTCGGGTGACCATCTATCCTCTATTGCATTGCAAGAGGTTGAGTCAATCAATCAAACCTTTGCAGAGCAACAAAAAGAAGTACAAATGTTAATTAAAATTTGTTATTTTCAGTATAAAATTCAGCTTGAAATGGCTCAGTCTTTTAAATCAACTGAAAAGTTCAAAAACTAATAAATTCAGAAAGACTCTCCTATTGCATTGTTAAGGATTGCATTGAGTTGCAAACCTAAAATAATCAAGGAAGTTGGCTTTGACTTCCAGAACCTGAAATTAGCCCAGATCACTGCTTTTGTGCTACCAAGCTCAGTAAAGAAATGACGGAAAAGGAAGAAAGCTTCTGGAAAAGTTCTACTGGCTCTGCCAACAGCAATGGCTTGTCAGTCATAGACACCCATGTTACAAAGCTCAGTATTGACAAGCAAAGCATAGGCCCTGAAAACATGGTAGCAGGACATTCTTTTTTTTTTTTTTTTTGACAGGGATATGAAATTTTGAGGTAAAGGCCTTACTAGAATTTTTTTGAAGAAAACAGTATTCACTCTGGAGCTTTACTGTACTGGGTTAATTGTACAGGTTAAGTTGAAGAGGCTGCAGGTGGATGTCACAGAGAGAAAAATTGAAAGAAAAATGAAATAGAGTCCTTTAAGTTTCAGAGAAAGCCTGAATGAAAGGTTTAGGAGACAGTCGAAAGGGAAGAATTTCTCAAAGAACCATGCAGACATTTCCTGCAATTCAGCACAGAGGCCACTGCCTGACGAATGCGGAATCGGCAGGCGTATGGTAAAGACAACAGGGAAAGTTGTTCTTCAAAAGGAATGGAGTTCTGAGCACTGGCAGGTGATAAGCTACATTTACAGATGGTGATTTAGTCTCTAAGCTTTCTCATAGCTTTCAGATCAAGATCTGTATACCTGGCCTCAGACAACGACTGTGTGCCTTCCTGTAACATTTCCAAAACAACAATGGAGAATGAAAGTAATTCATAGAATCATAGAATCATAAATAACCAGGTTGCAAGAGACCCACCGGATCATCGAGTCCAACCATTCCTATCAAACACTAAACCATGCCCCTTAGCACCTCGTCCACCCGTCCCTTAAACCCCTCCAGGGAAGGTGAATCAACCCCCTCCCTGGGCAGCCTCTGCCAGTGCCCAATGACCCTTTCTGTGAAATATTTTTTCCTAATGTCCAGCCTAAATCTCCCCTGGCGGAGCTTGAGGCCATTCCCTCTTGTCCTGTCCCCTGTCACTTGGGAGAAGAGCCCAGCTCCCTCCTCTCCACAACCTCCTTTCAGGTAGTTGGAGAGAGCAATGAGGTCTCCCCTCAGCCTCCTCTTCTCCAGGCTAAACACCCCCAGCTCTCTCAGCCGCTCCTCATAAGACCTGCTCTCCAGCCCCCTCACCAGCTTTGTTGCTCTTCTCTGGACTCGCTCCAGAGCCTCAACATCCTTCTTGTGGTGAGGGGCCCAGAACTGAACACAGGATTCGAGGAGCGGTCTCACCAGTGCCGAGTCCAGAGGGAGAATAACCTCCCTGGACCTGCTGGTCACGCCGTTTCTGATCCAAGCCAAGATGCCATTGGCCTTCTTGGCCACCTGGGCCACTGCTGGCTCATGTTCAGTCACTGTCAACCAACACGCCCAGGTCCCTCTCTTCCAGGCAGCTTTCTAGGCAGACTTCTCCTAGTCTGTAGCACTGCACAGGGTTCTTGTGCCCCAAGTGCAGGACCCGGCACTTGGCCTTGTTAAACCTCATCCCATTGGTCTCAGCCCAGCGGTCCAGCCTGTTCAGATCCCTTTGGAGCCTCCCTGCCCTCCAGCAGATCAACACTTCCACCCAGCTTAGTGTCGTCTGCAAACTTGCTAAGGTAATTCTAGCAGTGTCTGAAACCAGAGCTCTTGAAGCTGTTCTAATGCTAAGAAACATGTAAATAAAGACAATTAGAAGGACACTGCTATGGAAACAAGCAGAGACTATTAGAGAATCATCTATAGTTATTCATATAGGCCTCCTTCCTGTAAAAGAAAATAAAACAACGTGGTATTTCAGGAATCATCCTAAAGTGACACAACTTTGATTAAAAGTCTTCTATGGGCACCAATTGTAAATGAGCTTCTTTCAACCAAAAACAATTAAGGACTGGACTGAAAAAGATATCTTTCTTTTTGTGGCCACCAATGCCTAAAACTTAGCAAGTTTTTCTAAAAGTTTTCTGCTATCACACACTTAAAATGTGAATAAGCCCCTGTGGCTTATGAAACATACAACAGAAGTTTCAAAAACATAAATAAAGCACTATGATCATATGGCATAAGCTTCGATACAATGAAAGAATTTGCAGGAAAACTGGTACCTTTAATCTTGGGAAACACTGTTCTGTTTTCAAATTAATAACAAATGAGGATGAATATGTGTTTTCATTTGATGATCTAATGCATTATAAAGCAAAGTGAGAGAAGACAAATCATCACTCAATCTTCAATGATGTGTTGGAAAATTTTCCAATCCCCCTTCTTCAAGTGTCGAAATGTCATAATTTACATGAGAAACAATTCCACTGATCTCAAACACATAAGAATGCGCCCCAGGGTGTTCAGAAGTCTTTTATACAACCATCTTGCATGAAGATTCTAATCTATTAGAAGCTACTTTTGTACTTCAAGCATATTTACTAAGTTGCAATTTTCAAAATTATCTGAATGTTAAGAAGACAACAGAAAATGTTCAGACACTGAATGGCTGAGAATTGCCTGCACGTGTTTCCAGCATGCCAATCACTATGTTGAAACATCCACAGAAGTTTCTGAAAACCAGAGGAATCTGATCTTACAGAAGATATTTCTGCCATGAGACATTTATCAAAGGCTTACCTAGAACAAGGACTTGAAGACCAATTGTTTGACCAGAAATGTATTTTTCATCTAAAAGCCCATTATAGAAAAAAAAGAGAAAGGATTTAATTTCACATGTTGGTTCTTAAATAGCTGACTTGAGTAAATAAAGTTACTGTAACCTAACTAAGCTATTTTCTGTGGAGAAAAAAAAATCCACAATGTTGGCCTTTCAGGAAAATATAAGGATTATTTGAAGAGCTGAAATATGTAAAGGCCAGATATGGACTGCTATATGAGGAGTATTCTGCTCTGAAAAAAACGTTAGAATGTGTGAGTTTGCCTCAGAAGCTTTGTCCTAGAAAATTGTTTAATGTTCTTGCTTCAAGCTCTAGCTCACCTGATTCCAAAAGACATAGCAAATTCCTTCCTCAGTTTCAGCAGTGGAAGGATTTGTCCCTCAAAAGCATTTCTTCATATTGCAGACACCTGGTAAATTTCATGTCTGCTAGAGAGGAGCTTCAAATTAAAGTTAAATAATCTCTACGGAAGACTGAAATAATTTAAAATGATAGATTAAAATAGCTGAATCCCAAGACTGGTATTGTATATTTCAGGACAGTGATGTAAACCTGAGAGAGAAATCAATAAAATCTTGAAAGAAATAGTATTCTAAAACTTACTTTGTTACACTGATCTGCATTCCCGTTTTTTGGTTTTGTTTTTTTTTTTTTGCCATTCAAGTAAGACAATGTTTCCCACATTGTTTCCCATCATCCTATATTACTGTGAAAACTTGATTCCTGGAGGAGGTGCACTTGAGGATCTGGGCTTTGATACGGGTAACAAGATACACTATGGACAGTGAAGAAGAGACCTTGTGATTCAGGAGGAGTTACCAAGGGTGAAACTCAAAAGTCACTATAGATGCAGCCACAGGTGAGAGACCAGCAGCATTCAGAACTAGTTAGCAGAGATGCAGTTGTCTCTGCAAAAGTAACAGATTGGCCTCTAAGTTCCCATGAACGCTGTATACTTGCTCTTCTCTGAGGCCTGATTGCCCTCTCATGTCACCAGTGACCAAATCCAGGAGAATGGAGGGCAGCAAAACTGACAGACCACCAGCCAGGCTCTGCAGACTGACCAACAGAGACGCACATGGAGCATATTTGCTAAGGAATGTAGCAGAAATTTAACATTGGCTGTATTATTCTAAGCAACAGATAGGGTTTTCCTGTTCAAGTTCTGGATATTTGAGTTTTGGAAAAAAATAGTGAAGATGATCAGCCCTGAACTACAGCCCAGAGATACCTCTGGAGTAGACTGGTGATAGGATGCAATAAAGAAGGTGTTATCTAAAATTAGAGATATGCCAAATGTGCCAAATTCTGCAAAGGTCCCGTCTGCTCCCTCTACGCTCCCTAAGTGTTTGATCCATACCTTTAGTGCACAACCAGATATGCCACTAGCTAGAAATACCAGTATTTCTCATTTTAGTAAAACACAAATGTATTTCTCCTTCTGTAATCCTAGAGTATACATGAAATGCAGATATTTAGCATAGTTATCAAAACTTAAAGAAAACAGTAACAAACTGTTCCTGCTTTGATAAAGTACATTAGGTCATTAGGTGCCTAAAATCAGATGGAGAGAAACAGAAATGCGAGGAAAGAACAAGCTGCTGAAACGCTAAGCTTAGCTGACTCATAAAGGTTCCCTGGTAACAAAAGCAGTTACATTTATAAATATGCTGCAGCCCCCACAATATGGATTATTTCCCATTGTTATTAAAAAAAATGGTGGCTTTAAAAATAAAGATTAAAAAAAGAACAAACTTTTGCCAAGATATACTAAAAATTATTTTCTGCCCCCTTTTCTCACACTGAATTATCCCAGGACTATTGACTCTGAGAAATGAATTGCTCACTGTGAGTGCAAAAGGAGCAAAATCTCCCTTAGAAATGAGATGCTACCATT
This sequence comes from Phaenicophaeus curvirostris, assembly GCF_032191515.1. Taxonomy (NCBI): domain Eukaryota; kingdom Metazoa; phylum Chordata; class Aves; order Cuculiformes; family Cuculidae; genus Phaenicophaeus; species Phaenicophaeus curvirostris. The sequence continues at coordinate 7,407,572 of NC_091404.1, forward strand.
AAAATGAAGATATCCAGCTTCCACTCTCACCTTTAGGTTCGTTTTAAACTAAGTATTTCTAATAAAAATATTCTGCTTATTTAGCACAGTACATAAAAAAACCCAATAAAGTTGAAGGCTGTAGGTGTTTTTACATAATTTTAATTTATAACATAATAAAAATACACAATACATAAAGTAGTACTAAAAATGAACTTCCTTACTCTCTGCCTTAAGGTAAGTATTAAGAAGCCAATTCACATTTGGATAACCCTGCATCTATTTTAACTTTGTTATAAAATAGCTAGCAGCCTAAACCATATCAAAATACCATTTGTACAAAAACCAATTTATTTTTGATATCACTATTCTATACCTGAGTCCCATCAGTCATGACACCTGTATGCATAAAGCTGTAACTTGTTCTCAAGTCCTCAAATGCGTATAAACTTTATTATTTGGTGCCTTAGATCCCTACACTGGAACCCCAGCTAAAAATCACCATCAGGAAACTTGTGCATCCTTGTACTGAGGAAGCACGGGCCCTGGCTGCAAGGACAAAGCACGTGGTAAAGGAGGAAGACTCAAAAAATCAGCAGTTCAACTTACAGGGTCATAAAGGAAACTGAAATCTGCCAGCAACACCTGCTGTAACTGCAAAGCCAGGTTTTGTATAGTCTACACTCATTCAACTTCTCCTTTTCCCCTCCAAACACCAAACAGTCGTTCCAGTGACATAACTGATGGTGGTAAACATAGAAAAATTGTTACTTTGAGCAGCAATTTGTCATAAACAGCTTATAATTAATGCAGGAAGAACACGAAGATTGAGTGAGAACAGATTGAGTGAGAAAACACTGTAGATGGCTCATAAGAAGTACCTGAGAAACTGACAAAAAAATATGACAATCTGGGAAAAACGATCACGATTTCTAAACTCCACCCGGCTAATCAGTGATCAGAAGGGATCACAGGAATGGTCTTGGGATGATCAGAGCTTTTCACTCAGTCTTGGTTTCATTTATTAACTATATGACCAATATTTTAATCAAGTCCTACTGCTGTGAGATGTCCTCTGACAAAAAAATTCCTCCTTGGAGGAACTAGAAAAATCTTGCAAAACATTCATTAAAGTAGTCATATCACTGAAAAATCTCCCATTCTCACCAAGGCACTAAAGCATTGCTGGTATGGAGCACCAGTCAAGATTTGCATTCTGATATTTTTGTGCTTCATAACTTTGTGCTTTCTTCATCTTTCTGTTTGGTGTACGAGACTGACAATGTTTTTGTCAGCTTCATATACTAACAATGAAAGCTGAAAGAACACAAAAATTAGATCTTCCCTGCAAAAGATTTTGCTAGCCTCCCCCTCCTTCAGAAATATTTTAGCAAAGCCTTTCACTCTGTCAGGAAACAAAACACTGAACTCCTAGGCACAAGCTGGTCTTGCTGCAACCTGTCTTTAAGGCAGGTAAGGGAGAAACAGATTAGCCCCAACAAGAAAATCTTGCAGAGTTCTGAATGACTTTCATTTAACATATCGAATCAAAGAATTGCAAATGAGTGGCAGCTAGTCAGAACACAAACGCCCCTGCCCATCCCACCCAACATTTCTAAACTGGATATTTGCAACCCCGACTCCAGTACTTGCTCAGCAGTCACTCCCAGACAAAACCCTCCGAGTGGACAGCAGAGAGTAAGCCCTACCCAGGTTTTCAGAGACCTCTGAAAACTGATAAACAGCTTTGCTGGTTCCTAACAACCCAGACTTGTGGTATGGCTACCGTGGGAGGGGATGTGAGCCAGACTCTTACTCATTCCTATTTGCAAGCATGGGTGCATGCGAGTCCAGAACTGCCTCACAGTGAGCTATTTAGAAGAATGAGAAGTATGTTTAAGAATGACATTTCAGAAAGTCACAATCTGTTTGCCAGTTTTTTTTCTCTTCCTCTATCAATTAGCAGCAAATGTCTTATTCACTGTCCATTCTTTGCCTTCTTTTTCTTCTATGTTTTCCCTTTCCTTTCAGTCTTAAATGCTTAAAAAGGGGTAATTGATTTTTCTATATAATATACTAATCTTTAAATTGCTTTAATATTCACATCACTGTCAAAAGCAGAAGCTCCTTTGCTGATGGCTGTGGTACTGCCAGAAAAACTTTAAATTTAGCTTAGTATATGTACACATATTTTCCTGACTTCCCACATACACAAAAGCTGCACATTCAAGCTGGAACTTCCTTTAAACTCTTTAATTCTATAGGTTATTTAGTCTGGCTCTTTCCTTTCCTATTACTTTTTAACTAAATTAAATGTCTGCCTCTTGCTGTCCTTTCTACTTTAGCAGGCCTATTATTGATTTTTATTATCTTTCCAAAGACAAGTTTTTGCAGCTGATTACGATTTACACTGTAAGCAGTTCACTTATGCTGAGAATTCCTGCTGCCACTGAGACTGCTAAAGATGGTTCTCTCACAGCTCAGCTATACCCAGAACTGAACCTGGTGTTAGTGTGAACATTATACAGCTTTGCAATGGGAAGCAAATACAAAAATGCCTCTGTAGCACAGAGAGCACAATGTCGTTGTTCATTTATGAAGCAGTCTTGTACTGAAATAACTCCTCGTGAATGTTTATCATTTACCAGCCAGCTCCCTAAAGAGGTTCCTATTTACTCTCCAGTGTGCAGTGATGTTTTCAGAAGCAAACATGTTGCTGCTGCTTCTTCACTTGGAATCAATGTAGGGAAAATGCAGGTAAAAGGCAAGGGAGAGAATAAGGGAGACAAAAATAGTGGCTACTTCAGACGTTTGGCCTTTTGACAGCCCTGGAGCTGATAATGAAGAGGCTGACAAAGGATGCTTCAAGTCCACAAGTGTCAGGACAGTTGGTCACCAATGCATTGGCTAGAATTACTGGCAAACAAGAGAAGGGTCAGCTCTTAGCAGCTAGAGATCAGATTTTCTTTCTCGGGTACATCTGAACAGCAAAGCTCTACACAGGAAGCTGCTTCAGTAATAGCTGTTGTTTATGATATATTCCTACCTGAATGCTTCAGAGACCTGATTTCTCATTGATGATGCTACTTTCCATTTCTAGCAGCATCAACAGAGCAGAGGAATTGGAGACCAAAGAAAGAACAAAAAAAACCAAAACTGAAGTAGCAACTCTGATTTGCTTTACTCTTACATTGCAAGTGGGTGTTTTTTTCTCAGCTAGTTCTGAATTCCCGAAGCACTGCATAAATGGTAAAAAACAGATGAAAATGAAAACATAAATTGATGATTCAGAGGAAAAAATGGAGAGGAGCACATTTCAAGCAATACAAGGTTTACAACGGGTTGAGAAAATAACTACAATTCAAATAAATACAAAGCCTCCTGATAAGCCTGCTAAAACCTAGAGAATGCAAGTCAGTATAGGAGAGATTATAAATCTAATGACTGAGGATATATAGCATATTAAAGCAATCAGAACCTCTGCATTTGTCTCAAGCATCTATACAGCGGGATCAAAACACATCTCACCAGATAACTGAATTGTTTTGTAATTTAGGCCTTCACAACCTATGGGATTTATATAACGGGATGCAAACTTCTCCCTCTAAAATGATCAGTTCCTTTAAATGACACAGACAAATCTATTTGCTACTCTGTATGACTGGTATCTCCTTTTAATCAGGGTTGTGGGCATCACAGTGAGAGCCACAGAAATAATTGCAGTTGACTGTGAAGATGCTTTGTATAGTTACAAACTAACCAAGTAAGGACTGTAGAATGAGGGCAATGGCATTTTCCAAAACCTCACTACAGCTTTCACAGTGGCACCGTGCTTCCAGTCGAGCAGCTCGCAGCCTTCTGCAGGAAATGGGCAGCGTTTTGCAGCCCTGCCAATGCAAGTTCTGAATAAGTGCAGATCACTTCGACCATAATATAAACAGGAAATGTAATTTTGCTTTTTCTGGAATTCATATGTGGTATGAATAAAGCCGCTCTCTCAAGCTCACAGCCTGTGAGTACTGTTCTAAATCCCAAGGAGCTAAAAAAATCAACTAACATTTCTTCTCCTTCCTGCAGAATTTCTAGAGTGAAAACAAACTTCAAAGCAATTTCTTTCACTGTTCCCTGAGTCACAAAGCTCATCCTCCCTTGTCTCACGGTGACTTTTTTCTTCACTGGTAACTGTACCTTCAGGTGCATAGACTGTGTGTCACACTGCACCTGCATCTTTGGCTGAGCCTACTCATTATGGCACAACCATTCTGGAAGCTGTGAAATTAATGGTTCTATACCATCATGAAAACACATCAGATTAATGGAAGAAACATTGCAGTTCACCACCTTTCACTCTTTATTCCCTTCTGTGCCGTTATTAGTGTTTAATTCCATCATTTCCATGTTCTCCCTGGCTTTTCTTGGCATGTTGGACCATTTTCCTCTTTTCCTAGTAAATGAGGATTAAAGTACACCTAACCCAGTGGAGTTTCACCATGTACAACAGATGGTCCTTCATATATTTAAGTAATATAATGTCAAAAGGTCATAAGCATCACTCTTCATGTACCAAACTTTATGTTAGAGTTAATCAGACTGGGGGACTGGACGTATCCCTGGGCAACATCATAGCAGACCTTCCTTAGCTTTCTCACGAACCACTCTCACCCTCCTCCAAAGCAGAGCTTAGTGCCCCCATTCAGACTGGAACGTTTTTCCCTGTACCCCAAAAAGCTCTGTGCAATGTTCATTCCAGAGAGACAAAACTAAAAGGAAGCTGGGGAGGGGCTGTTTACAAAGGCTTGTAGTGACAGGACGAGGGGCAATGGGGATAAACTGGAGAGGGGCAGAGTTAAACAGGGCATGAGGAGGAATTTCTTCACAATGAGTGTACGGAGGCCCTGGCCCAAGTTGCCCAGGGAAGCTGTGGCTGCCCCATCCCTGGAGATGTTGAAGGCCAGGTTGGATGGGCCTTGGGCAGCCTGATCCAGCGGGAGGTGTCCCTGCCCATGGCAGAGGGGTTGGAACTAGATGATCTTTAAGGTTCCTTCCAACCCAAACTATTCTATGATCCTATGGTTCTAAGAGGTCACATTTGACAGGTGGGTTTTCCTCCTCTACCTGAAGAATTTGCAGTGTAGCAGAATAAAATTGTTTGCCATCTAGCCCTTACTATTTCATAGACCCTGATTCACAATACTCTGCCAGTAACCTTTATTAAAATTGCATGAGTCTTCCCTTCAAAACAGATGATGTATGCATTTTTTCATGCTGCACCAAACACTGGAAGAACAGGATAGGGAGATACATCTGAATTTACATAAAGATTGCAAGCTGTTGTTCCAAAGTAATTCTGAAGTGGTGCGCCCTGTGTGTAGGCATTTGATCTGATCGCATTTCTGCATATTGAGTGTAACATGTATAAAATCTATAATTAGAGTCTGTTTTCTGAAAAGAGATAAATGGCTTCCTTCTGTTAAAAGAGACAATGACACATTTCTGGACAGGGTTTTCCAGTCCATTTTTTTCATGTAATTTTATCCAATAGATACATAGAATTGATAACAATTTAAGAAAGAAATGATTAAATATTTTTTCTCTTAAAAAATGTTACTGTTGGTTAATTTTTTCCCCCCCTGAAGTGTAGATGCTGTATTTTACTGCTTGCTTAAGGGATGTTTATTTGTTGGGATTGATTTGTTATTGCCTACCTGCCTGCATCAATTTGCCTTTTCTGGACAAACACCTATGTTTTTGAGGGTTACGACTTAGTTCAGTTTTTCTTAGCATTAGCCTATACTTTCACTAGACTATATACTTAAAAGACATTACTGCATTTCAGATGGGAACATCATAAGTAAAAGGTCCCTGTACAACATGGAACTGCCCAATCAATCAATTTCCATTGTTCTCTAGTCTCCACAAGGACTGAAATTCCAGAGGAAAAACAAAGAAAAAATGACAGATTTTGCTTGAGTTAAGTTTTAAATTTTAGTGTCAATTTTCTCTGCCTGGACAGATCAATTTTTCTTATGAATTGCTCATGTCCTCTCAGTCAGCTTTATTCTAGAGTGTTTTGTTCACAACGAACAGCCCACTTGGAACATTCACCATTTCATCTACTCCTAAAACAAGCTGAAATTTTCCCAAGTTTGTTGCTTTTCCATGAAAGCTACAGATGAATGAGATTCTAAAAGCAGACCCCATCTTCCCACTCTTAAAAGTTCAGATCACGAGTGCTGTATTTTTCCAAACTCTAAAACTAACACACCTCAAATATAAGATAAGTAGCCACAGCATGGCAGTAATGTAGAAAAATATGGAATAGAATCATAGAATCATCAGGTTGGAGGAAACCCGCTGGATCATCGAGTCCAACCATTCCTATCAATCACTAAATAGATAAATAAATAAATAACAAGAGCCTCATGCACTAACCCTCTCCTCCTGCAGTCTCTAGCAAGAAGGAAGCTGGCAGCAGGCCTCAAAGCTATGACCTTCCCACCATCATTGTAAAAAAACCAGACAAAAGCAAGAAAGAGACTGCTGTAGATAAAAGCCTACAACATTCGAAGCAGAAGCTAAGTAACTGAGGAAATTAAAGTAAGCTAGATGAAAAACAAGAGTATAAAGAAGCCAGGCACTAACCTCTCTTTCTGAAATGAGGGAATTCCAGCAAGCACCGAGACATTTAGTTTGCAATTTTACTACATTCTATATGTAACTGTATCTCCAAACCCTAGGAAAATCAGACACAAGCACGGCAAGCGTGTGCTACGCCAACAGAGGAGATACAACCCCCAACCTACATGATGTTAGCAAGCTTTCTGGAATTGGCAATTTGTTGCAGATGTCCCTTTCCTAACCATGACCTGGCGTAAAGTAACCCTAGCCCCTCAGGGAACAACTGTGCATACAAAAGCAGAAAGGAACCAGAGCCTAATGAAAATGCAGACTCTTACCATCTGTCAGACTTTAGAGTTTTTGCTTTACAACCTCTGCACTTAATCCTGACCCTAGAGCATACTTACATAAGCAATAGCCTGGCATCTTCAGATTTCTAAAAAAAATAAAAAAATAAAACGACTAAATACGCGATCCAAGGGCTATTAACAAGTACAGACACCAAGAGAACAGGGACTAGGCTCGCAGATCTCTGATGTTGTTTCACCAGGGACAACTGCTTTGTTCCTGTAAATCACAGCGCCCACATGGCACCTGCCCGCGTGCTCTTTTATACCAGTGAAGGCGAATTCTAGAAAAGAGCCACTGTCTGTTCCTTCTAATCCCTACAAGCAGCCTCTTCATTTCTTTGTCTGTGCTTTGAAACTGATGTGGTAAGAACTGCACCTTCTTAGAAATACAGGGATTTTACTGCTTTGTTTTTCCAAGAGTAAAAACATTCTCACTCTAAAGGATGCAGTGAATCGGCTGCTCCGCATCGCACATTTATGTCATGGCCTATCTTTCAAATGGTTTGTTCTCACACCTCTCAGAGTAACAATATCGAATAATAAGATGTCAAAAGGAAACAGCTGAGCAAGATACAATCAGCAAGAGTTTTGAAAAGTAGAACCGTATACAGAATTCTAGGTATGCGTGTCCCTGTGTGTGTTTTTATTACTTGTACACATACAAAATGCCTACACATGTAAAAATTGGGTAAATAAAATAACAGAATACAGTTTATATTTCAGTGGATCTATTGACAAACTTTTACATTTGCCTTTAAATATTTTCCTTTTTTTTTAAAGTCAAAGGATATATATTAACAAAAGAAATTGCTGAAAACCAACAGTTCCTGGCATCCAGGCTTATGCACGAGGTAATATTGTGGTCTAAAAAATTGTATCTCCTACATTTTTCCAGTTCTGTCAAAGAGCTTGTCTAAAATATCCCAGCCTTGTGCTTTGTCTCTTGTACAAAGTGTAGAAACTTCTTGCTGAAATAGGTTGAGCTAGAAGCAAGACAGGCTTTAGCTCACCAGACTCCCCAGACAAACAGAATGCCACTTCTACGTGTGTGATCAGCAGCAGAAGAACACACATAGAACAGAATAAGTCTAAGCTGGTTTGCTTGCAGGGCCCGGAGAAAAGAGGGTTAAAAAAAAAAAAAAAAGAGTTAAAAAAATTCATTTTGCCTAATACTTGATTTACAGAGAACAGAATCATAATAGACACAAGCTGCTCAAGCTATCAAAGTAATTCCATTTAGGCACATCTTCAATAAAGAAATATTAAAAACTACAGAAGAAAACATCTCTTCTTTTTTGTGCTTCTCAATTAAGCTGGTATTTGAATATTGGCTTTTATTACATTTTGTTTCCATTATTTCAGAGAGTTAAAAAGGTCTGTGTTGGCTTTGGGACTGTGATATATGAGGCTCAGCTACTATTCGCATTTGGTATCCTGTATATGCCATTCTAACTAATGGAAAAAGCATGAAAATCAATATATCTCAACTAAGAACTGAAACTATCTAAACTGACCTATGACATAAAGCAAAATACACATTTCTCATCGTTTTCCAAAATGAATTCTGCATTTTTCAGCTCCACAGTAATTTGCACTTTGAAAAATCTAAAATTTAACTATTAGATTTGTGGGAAATGCTACAATTACTGAACTATGGCCACTTTAGGACATTTCAATATCAGAGATGAATTTATATTTTCTAGCAGAACTAAGGAATACAGCTACCAGCAACTTAATCATGGTTGTTTCACATGCCTTAAAAAATTCAGACCTCTGGGATTTTACACTTCATAGCCATAATCTATGAGCCATTACACAAAGACAGCAGGCACCTCTGAAATTATAGGCTGCTAGCTATACGTTGCCAAATTATAATACAAATTATGACTTCTTTTCCATTCATGCAACAGGACAGAGGACTTTCTAGTCTAATAATCAAATAAGGATTGATACAATTGCTTTCTGCATATCAGTCCTTCCATGGCTAAAATGAGTCCTTGCCTGCTTACTTTCAGGCTACTTGCGCTGTCATGAATTTGGGAGTGGTTGATAGGTTGGTTTATTATTCTCATCAAAACTGAAGAATTTTGATAGCTCATAATGTACAAATTTGGTAGCTAGTAGTTATAACTATTGCCAGAGCACTGCAATTCTGGTTTATAAATAGTGCCTTCCCCCTCCCTATCCCAGTGAAATCTTCATTTCCCTGAACATCAATTAAAATAGATCTTTGGCTTCTCGCTAATGAATAATAGATGTTGAAATCTCAGTTTGTCAAATAGATTCCACAAACTTCATACCTGTTTGTATTGCTTCATCTGGAGACTATGCCATATGACACCTACTGTGTGTTTTTGAGGGCTTAATAGAAAAGAAATATTAGGCTCCTATCCAGTTTATTTTGTTGTGTGGTTTCATTGAATTCTAGATTAAAGATTTTGGCAGCAGTTTGCAAGTCCAATCAGACACCTACACGCAAGTTGACCCACATTCATGAAGTTATATTTGTGCATAACTGATTACAAGCTAGAAGCCCACATCCAGAAAACATCTTCCCAGGAACACCTCTGAACTATTTTCTTCGAGAAATCTTCAAAAAGTGTGCCGGAAAAAAATTAACAGGCCAAAATTTGGAAATCTTTCCTTTCATCCATTTCTTAAAGAAAAAATATCTGTTATTCACTGGTTTTATGGAGAGAATGAGTCAGAAGAGGAGTAAGGATGTCCAGAAATCAAATCAGGCTCTACACACAGAGGAAGAAGACAGTGTACCAGGTTCTACATTTTAGCACAAAAGAATAAATGAAAACTCTTACCAACAATTTGTATGCCAAAAATCAGAAGCCATAATGATAGGGTTGTAAAGTTATATGTATCTATTAGCATGCAGAAGAAAAAGGTAAATCTTCAGCTTGCTTAATATACTAGTTCTTCAATAAATGCACCTATTTAAAGAACATAATTGTTCTGTTTTACCAAAGAAAAGCAGTCAACTGCTTTCTATTATTGCAACCAAGGAAAAATTTTGTGCCCCATTTCAAAGCCAAAGCTACATGAAAGGCAGCAAAACCCTGAAAGAAATCTTCCCAGTGAGTTCTTTCAAGGGCACGGGCTAAAGATTAGCATGAAGTTACTTGCACAGAGAAATGGGTGCTTTCATCTTAATATCACAGGTCAAATTCTTACTAATAAACATGGACCTGACACACTGTGCATCCCGTAATCTTCTTTCCTGCCCAACTCCAGCCCTTATTTTACATTTCTGTCAATTCGTATAGACTGGAAGAAAATTGAAATCCTTTGCTTCATTCTTAAAAAGCTTCTTATTCCATATTTCAGCAAAAATCTTTCCTGCTTTATGTACCTCAATAAAGGTTGCTTCTCCTCACTTTACCTCACATCTCTGCCTCCTTCAGTAGAGACAATCTCATGCTGGAACTAAATTAAGAACTTGAAAAATGCAAATGAAGTAGGCAGAAAATGATTTATTGCAACACCAAGAATTTAAACTAGTAGAACAATACAGAGCTTTTTGATCAATCTACAATGCCCCCCAGGCAGTTTTATTTAAATCAAAGTATTATCTAAAATAAGATGAAGGAAAAAGTAATCAAAAAATATATTCTAGAAATATTTTAAATTGGCTTTGTAGAGACACAAGGGTACTCGCTTTCTGCCGCATTAATACTGATAGGCTGATACGATATCTATAGAAGCCACGCAATTAGCGCACCATGAGATAGTGCTTGCAGGACTTATTGAACTGTAGCATAGTTAGAAAAACAATATAAAATACTCCTAGATGAGAGACATTTAAATAGGCAAGATATTTATATTCAGAACAATTATTGACACTTGTAATCAAGAGTTCTAAAGACTTAACTTTAGAAATTAGATGCTTTAAGTCTACATAATTGAATACATGCTGCCACATTATTAAATTCTCTTCATAAAATAGGCTGAGAATTTTTTCTCAGATTCAATGAAACTTTGTATCACATGATATTTAGTGATACCTGCAACCTGCTTAAACCTGGGGGCTCCCAATACCTTGTTCAAAATACAGTAGGCTAAAAAAGCCCCATGCGAACCAGCATCAACCAGTCTAGAACAGACCTGCATCCACATCAACACAATGTGAAGTTTTTGAGGACAATATTCAGCAGTTTTGCAACAACAGACTTCTTAGTGGAGTGTTTGGGTTCTCTTATATAGATGCTCTCTTTCCCCTAGGACCACCAGAAAAAAAACTAGCATTTCTACTGCAGCTTTACTCCAGCTCTAACTCCACAGTTATTCTACATGCAAGTATGAGGGGAGTCCTCTCATGAGGGGAGTCATAAACATGAGCAGTCACTTCATGCCCCAAAAAGCAGACCCCCAGCATTTACTTTGTTTTATTTACTGCTTCCCTGAAATTAAACTCTCCCCCACAGATATACTACATCAAAAGCAGGAATTTGCAGTGATGCTCAGAGAACTGAAACGTGGAAAACTTTTATTTCTGGGTGCACAGCTTTTATTTCTGACAGCTCCAAATTAACCCAGTTTTGCCCAGAGTAAACAAGTGTCCTGCCTCTTGCAGCTGTCTAGGTATGGGATCATCTCCCTGTCTTGTTTTATCAGCTGCCCCTTACACAGCAAGACCAGAGCAGAGCCAACTTCCCTGTCATCTTCCTGTGGGCTCAAGAGCCCACAAAAAGCAGCTATTAGACAACCAGTCCTAGCATCAAGCAGAGGGTTGCAGGATAAATATACTACTGTCAACATCCCTGTTCTCTGAACAATAAAGGTCCAGCCATGCATTCAGGATACACTGAGGACTGTATTACTGCACTCCCTCAGCTTTATTACTGACTTGTTTAAGCTTCTGTACCAGAGCTGAGCCTTGCACTAAGACACCACAAGGCTTTTCTACAGCTTGGCTCACTACTGGACCATCAGCAATCGCTAATATTTCTATTAAGCGCAAAGAGATATAGTAGCTGCCAAGAGGCATAAACCAGGTGCTACCCCACTAAGTATCATGTATAAGCCAGGGCAGAACAGAGTGAAGTTCTTGGCTTCAAAACAGGCTTTCAAGAAGTTCAGTGAACTTTTGTACAGTACCATCCTTAGAAATGCTTTTCAAATTGAGATACAGAGCCAAGGAATTATAGCTAGGTCTGTTCTGTTTGAAAAGGATGAATTACAACACTGCAAACTCCATACTGAAGATGGTGTTCCAACTTGTTCACTTGCAAAATAGCTTTTCTTCAAAACTCGTGCCAATGGGGAAATAAGGAAAGCTCATTCACTTTCTTAGTTGCCCCAAAGAGAAGATTCACTTTCAAAAAACATGTTTTTTGAAAATCCAAAACTTTGTACTGTGTATGCTCTGTTCAGCAATACGGCCTCCTGCTTCTGAGAATGTGGCTTCTTAAGCCTCTACTTCTTTGCCAGATGGCTTAATATTGTTCAAAAATAGACAGAAATCAAAAGATATTTGGTCAGTAACTGGGACATCTTATTAATATTGAAGGATGAAGAAACTAGAAAAAGAGACATTTGACAAATGAGAAACCACATTTATACATACATTATTATACATACACTATTATTAGCACACTCCCATGAAGAAACCTTAAATCAGTACTATAAATTTAAACACCTGCAGATGTTAGTTCTGCTGTACTAATTTGCTCTCCAGCTCTTCCTTGCCATGCCAAGTTGTAAGCAGAGTCTCATAGGAAGGATGTAACTAACATCCTTTTCTCTCGTCACTCCAAAAATATTCAAATTAAGTACAGGACAGCACTACCTGGAGCAGTATTTCAGAGAGTTGGAGATCAACATTGGTACTCAACTCCCTCTTCCCAGAACTTTTCTAATGGTCCACTAAGGTAATGTCGCTTACATTGCACACTTTTTTGGATAACTACCTACACCACAGGGGATCTAAATTTTAATATGACAACAGAAATTAGAGGTGGCAGAATTTTGCATAAACTTACTGCCAAAGAGCATTATCTTATTCTTCTGGGATAGGCAGAGGTTTGCAAGAGGACTGATAGAGATTGATTAATGCCTCCATTTCTTGCACATGGAATGCCCCATTATCCAGCTTCTTTGAAGAGCTCTTTATTTGAACCTAGTTGCAATTAAACACAAATAAACAACCTGAATAAGACAACATGGTTAAAAACATTTATAGAATACACATAGGATAAAATGAAACAGCCTGTTACAGGGAAGGGATCTTTCTATCTTACATATTTGGCCACTGCAAGGTAGCAGCATGGGTTTCAACTCTCAATGACCCATGCCTACCTAAGGAAGCACCCAAGAGAGAATTACCTCAGGCCTCTGCCTTAGGAAAGTCACCTGTAAGAGCTTCCCACAGAAAACGGCTCCAGAGGCTCTCCTTGGCAAATCTTCAAATCTCAGGGGATTCAGAGCAGCTCTGCCTTGGTGCTGCCTTTGTAGGTTTAGCAGCATTTCAGAGAGATTCAGCCTCTCCTCACCTAAATTCATTCTGTGCCTCCCTTTTTCAAGGGCCACACACAATCATCAGCTTTCTTGAATAAAATAATGGTCAAACATATGAATTAATTTTTGGTAGAAGGAGAATCACCTCATACGTTTAAATGGGTAGGAAATCGCCTCAGAGGTAAAACACTCTCCACCTCCTCGAGTGCCTTATACGTGTTCTTCAGTACGAAACACATCTGCTGGAGCTTATGTCTAAAACCAAATTCAAACCATCGTAATAAAAGGCCTAAACAGGATAGCCCATGACTGGCTGCTGACTGAAATCAGAAATGGTAGGGGAGCAACTGGTTAGGATGAATGTTCCCCAACCTCGCTTTCTAACACCCGATTAGATTATTCTTTAAACAAATGATTCTCTGCTGGTTAGCAATTACAGAGTAATTTGTGTGTTTATCAGCTATTGCGTATCAAGTACGTGCTATGAAGATAATGCTGCTGCCACCTAGATATTGTTTACCTAGAACAAAATGTCAGTTAAAAATTTATGAACAACTTTTCTTAGAAACCTCGTTCATAACTGTAAAAGTATTGTTGAAAATAATTTGGCCACCTATGGAATACAGTCGGTTGTGTCTTGGGATACAAGAGGAATAACAAACAAAAATCTCACATATTCTGTTAAGGTTTTATTTCAAGCAGTACATGAATCAGGACCATCTTTAGGTTAGATATTTCTCAAGTGATAATTTGGTAACTCTTCATTGCTCTGAAACAAAGTAGTGGCTTTCAGTATCATTCTTCATAGGCAAGAATCTATCCTATAAAATTTAATATCCCACCAAGCATGACCTACAAAGATCTGGAGAGACACAAAGGCCAAAATATCTTTACAGCCCAGAAGAAGTCGTTCTTCCTAAAAAGAATTGGAGGTTTTAGCAGGAAAATAGTCAAGATGCAAGGAAGACTGACACTATTTGCTACAGAGTTGTTCTCATTTTCTTCCAAAACACCATATTCACTGAAAAAGTCAGGTCCTTTCCAGATATCCGATAACACATTTTTCATTAAATTCTATATTATATTTTAAAAGCTTAAAACCTGTTTTCCAAAACAGAAAACTTCTATGCTAAGAAAAAAACACTAAAGTCTTGGACAAAATAATGCAGCTTGATAGAAAAACTTGGCAATTTTTCATTTCCTCTATCACTTCCAATAGAATATTTCCCCTTAGACTCAAAGTTTAAGTATTCTTATGAAAAGAAGTGCAGGTGATTCTTACAACAAACAGATGTTCTACATGAACTGCTGAGGAAATTTCTTTTAGTAACATATGATAGAAATTAGCTACTGAACTAGCTGAGTAGGTAGCACAAGTGCAAGCAAGCACTACTTAAATTTATTCACTGGCCTTTTTTCAAATAGTTCTTTTTCCAGGAGGATGCATAGTTTGCTCTTTTAAATATCCTTTTTGTTTTATCAATTGTCTTCCCACAGGCATAATTTTCTCTCAGGACTGTAACGTCAGTATGTCACCTAGATGCTGAAAGTGCAAGAAAACTTTGACATTTAGAAGCATACTAATTATTTTGCTTTAGTAAATGCTCTGAAAGGCTGCAGAAATTAGCATCTTGTAATACAAAGAAGCCGATGGTCTGGACAAGGAAAAGAAATTTAATGTTCTATAAAAGGCAGCAAATGTTTTGCTTAGCAATTTTTTGTCTAAAGGAGGAATGTTAACACACCAATTATTGTTTTAAAAAAGTTGTCTCCTGTGTAATAGGATAATTTATTTTAAAAAATTTCTAAAATAGGAGAAGAACTATTCTGTTCTTATCTTCATGGAAGAGTTTTGTGGTCTAAGACCTGTTATCCTGATTTTATTACATACAACCTTTCCATTATTCTTGGCTGGCAAAGAGCTCTGGAGTAATTTCCCCAGGCAGTTGCTCAGTGCGGTGATTCTTGTCACTGCTTTATCCATCCTTGCTGCTCCATTTGACACCTTGCTCATTCCTGTGCTGAAAGCAGCAGAATGTGGGACCTATGAAGGGCAGCTTCTCACAGAACAATGACATGGAGTGGGAACAGACAATCCACAGCAGATTCTATATTCATACGTAAATCAGCCCTGGAAAGAGTGGTGCCACAATCTCTTCTTTTACTGTCCTCAGACCATCAATAATGTCTCTTCTTAGGGACACCTTTCATTCCAGAGTTGTACTGACACAGACCTCTATAGAGAACAAAACTTCTTCCTATTCACATATATCAGTTCTGGTGCAATGGGAACTTAAAAATACTACTAATAAACATGAACGGCATTTTTTCTAACATTAAAACTTTACTCAAACAAGCAGCACGGGAAAAATCTTTTTATATCTGTAAGGAAACATCACTGTCTACCACACTGTATTAAATTACTGAGTCACTCAGTCCAAGCTTATGTGTTCTTTACAAATCAATGTAACAAACTATCAAACCAATTCCACCAGCAAAATCATTGTCCAAATGCTCCTTCTGCTGTTTGTACAGCATGGAAGAAGCTGCAGCTCTGACAATTTAATTGCCAAAGTTTTTCATTTAACTAGAACCACCAACCTAGTTAAATTTTAAGGAATACTTCATCTGCAAATCTACAGCAAAGCAGATTTGTAGTCACTAATGGAGTGCAATGGCTCTAGTGTTAATTCTACTGGAGCAACACATCTTCCATAGGAGGAATTCCAAAGGAGGAATACGGCAGCACAAGTTTTCAGGCCAAACTCTAATAAACTATACAGCTGCTTCTCCGTATCATCATTGAATATGAGCAAATGACAATAAAGCAAATTATGTTTCTAACATATTTTTACAGCTTCACACAAAACATAGCTTAACTCTGGCTTCGATAAACCAAGACATATGCCACTATGTAAAGTGCCTTATAAACATGTAGCTTTTACTACCAAATCAAATAATTGGTGCCTGATGTAAACATCAAAGTACAGGCCAGAGATTTCTCAACTGTTATAGCACTAGACTGGTCCTAAGGGACATGTGAACATTTTTTATGCCATACTCACAGTCCTGCAGCCTGAGCCCACTGTAAAAACTACAGTCATTCCAATGGTGAGAACCAAGGACTGCAGCAGGGATGCTAAGGGTTTTTTGAGTTTTGGTTTGTTTGGGTTTTGATTGGTTTTATTTATTTGTTTGTAAATGGAGGCCCACAGGCACAGGGCTAGCCACCTTCACACCAAAATCAACAAGAAACTGCGATGTGATGACTGAGGCAGCTACTGTTGTATAGCAAAGTTACACAATTCCAACCCAGTTCAGAATGATGTATCTGATTGCAATGCTAATATAAAATGATGTTAGATCATGATTTTATACACAGGGTATTAGCATGGGTTTTTAAGATGATCCTTTCTTTGATTTTTATTTTCAAGTAGAAATGTTCCAAATGTAGTGAGATTGTTTCCAGAGAAGAAAAATTGACTATTCCCACAGTGTTAAAATTGATTTGAATCAGTCAGTCTCTAGAAGTTTACATTTTACTTTTACAGGCTTGATGCTGTGATATACATACAAAGTGATTCATTCAGTGAACTTCTGTGCCTTAAAATATTACAAATTGCTGGATTAAGTGAATATTCATGTCGGCCACAGTAAGAAAAAATAAATATATCTACTGTAAGCTATTATTCAAAGAATGCCAAAACATAGCAGAATAAATGGAGGAGATCAATACAGGGGCAATGCTTGTCAAAACCTCAAAGAAAGAAAGAAATATACAGAATATAACGTAATACAACATTTACCAGAACGTTAATTGCTGGCAGCCTACAACAAAGCAATTGAATTATTAGGTATCCTTTGTATAATTTCCCTTTGTTGGGCTGCACTCATCAGACTCTGTGTTTCAGCTTTCAAGTCAAGACAAGACTCTAAATAGAGGAAGGGAAACAATTTCCAAACCATAACTGTGTAACAACTGCTCTGTTTCAGGAGAGACTCCTTTCTAGATGTTTAAAGTAAACATTAAAGACCATCCACGAAGGTGGGCTTGTTAGCAGTGTTTATATATAAGATCATTTAGAAACTCAGATTTGTAGGACCCAGATTTTGATTGTCTAAGTGCGATAGACTCTTTATTATTACACAAGTACCTGCAAAACAAACTGATGAGCAACTCAGCCTTGGGTCTGCAGACATCAGTCACATGAGTAGTCTAACTCTTCTGAGTTGGGTGGTTTGTATCAGTGAAGGAAAAAATAAAAAGTAATAAAAGCACCCCCACAATACCACAAACTGTGACCAATAGTTGTTCGATTCCAAGAGTAATCACTCTTATGCAGTACTGCTGAACTAAGGAATATAGTTTTTTGCCCTTTGCCACCATCAGAACAAGTACCAAAATTCTGATCAGTGACAATGCAAATCTAACCTAATGAACTAAAATTCAAGCTGGTCATCTCCAGCCAATGGAGAGCCACCCAGGGCAGATACAATGAGTTACCCTTCATTACACAGGGAATCTCAACAGCTGGCTAGATTCTGAAATTTTGTGGGGAAATTCAGCAAGATAGCACACAAAGTAAGCGCTAGAGGCAACACATACAGTACGCTTAAGTAGATCTCCTCTAGAGACGAAGGCATGGCTGACCTTCAAGCTCACTTTCTGCTGCTATAATATAACCAGAACTCATCAGAGCTGATACACCAACTGCAGTGTAACCCTGCTAAGAAGTATTAATTCAAGGGAAATGTGTGAGAACTACTTAACCTACACTTAATTTAAGAATTGGTCCTTTGTGGTGAAGTATCCTTGGTTGTAAGCATTTTAGGAAGCAATGGGGGCCAAGTGACAAGGCACTGAACATTCTCTAAGCGACCTGGGAAACAGCTGAAGCAGAACTATTTTGAAATGTGAGTACTCCCTACTGACTTCCCTTTCCAAAGCTGAGACTTTAATCAAGATCACAGCAATTCACATAGAAAGAATTTTGATATTGCTTGTCTGACTTTTAACTTGGGGGTGAAAAAAAAAGTACTCTGAGCAACTGAGCTGACTTCTGCCATCTGCATCAATTCAAGGACAAAGCTGCCTTTCTGAAGTTGTAATCGTTGTATAAAGGTAGGGCTAAGATCTGTTGTTTTCACAAAGCATGTTAAGTGGCAGATTTTATCTGGACTGTAATAGCAATTGCTAGCTCTCACCCCACAAGACAGAAGATGCTTCCTGAAAGAAAGGGCCTGCTTTCTTCAAAAACGAGACCTTAGCCAACAAAGTGCATGAAGAGAGGAATATTATCAATGACCTTCTGTTCCTGTTTTCTCCTTTCAGTGTTGGAATCCTTATTTCAACCTTCTGACTGTTGAGCTTACTCAAACCGTACCCCAAGTTACAGCATTACAAAGCTGCAAATTCAGTATCTACGGTGTTCATAGAATTATAAGAATGGTTTAGGTTGGAAAGAATCTTAAAGATCATCCAGTCCCAGCCCCTCTGCCACAGACAGGGACACCTTCCACAAGATCAGGTTGTTTAAAACCTCACCCAATCCGGCTTTGAACACATCCAGGGAGGGGTCAGCCACAACTGCTCTGGGCAACCAGGGCCAGCACCTCACCACCCTCCCATGAAAACATTTCTTCCCAAGATCTCATCTCAATCTCCCCTCTTTCAGCAGAAAAATGTCTCCCCCTCATTCTATCCCTGCACTCCCTGACAGAGATCCCCTCCATTGCTTTTGTGTAATTCCCAATGAACGAGGTAAAGAAAATGTTTAGCATATACACAGATTCAAGACCCTGTCTCCAGATGTCTGCACGTGACTCCATGCGAGGCTTTCATATGCAGTCATTGTACCTGCCTGTTCCTGTACCATCATGTACAGAGTAAGAATTTTACATAGCAGCTTGGACATAGAAAAAGCTTTGGTCTTCAATAACTCTAATTAGACAATGGAAACAAAGCCTGACATTCAGCTATGGAAATGCCATGAATAGAGTTAAATTAGATGCAAAGTATAAAAGATTCCATTTTAGTCTAAAAATCCAGAATGTTGACTTATAATCAGGGAAGGGGGGGAGCGGGTAGCAGTAGATGAACAGTCAGTCACCCCAGGGCATAGCTGTCTTTTCTAGAAATCCTTTGTTCTAAAATTCCAGTGGGAGATTTTCCCTGAGACACGGCTTTTAGGTATGACAAGCAGTGCTTCCTACTTTCACTTGAGTCAGAAAAGCCAACATGCAAATAGTCAGAAATTAAATCCAAATCATTGACAAATTACTGTTTCTGAAAGAATTGAAGTGGGTTAAGTCTCCAGAAAACAAGCCGCTGAGTGCTAATCTAGTACTTCAAAAGACCAGCCTACCCAGTCAAAGTAGGAGGATGTCATTAATAAAACACTAGCAGTTTCATTTTTCTTTAAAGAATGTGCTCAGAGCTGAAGAACATGTCTTTAAACTCTAAAGCAGAGGTGGGTCACAGAGTCCCACTTGCCTGGGAACAACACAACAGTTTGCTGCTTTCTTCATTCAGGGCAGAAAGAAGCTAGTGGAGGACAGCATAACAGAATCGCAGAAATCTCCGCAAAGCCTTATCAATATAAAGGTACATGAATAAAAACCAGAAAGTTTAGAATGCACTTAAGGAAATGGGTTTCTAGGTGCCCATAAAAATAAATGCATTCAGGAAAATATTTTCTGGCACATGAGAGAAACAAGCTGCAGGGAAGGTCCAGCATAAGTTTTGTATGGATGTAAGACTGCATTTGAAAAAGCACTAAAAGCATGGAATCCAGTGTTAGTGTTGTTGTTACACTTTAATTCAGCCTTCTGGATGTGCTCCGCTGTGGCATACATGGTCTTTGTCTCAGCCTCAAAAATGAAAAGGATGAAAGCATCTAATTTGCTTGCCTTTATGTTTGTGGTGAAACTGAGGGCTGACTGGAGGGCTACCTGAAGGCTCCTTGGAATTCAAATGGCAAGTGAGGAAATGCAGAAAAACTGAGACACCTGCAGGAAAACAACCCAAAGCTCAAGTACTGAATGAGGGCTGCTGACTTAACCATGCCCACTCAGAAACTGAGTCTAGAGGTTAAAATTACATAATGATATGATATTGTGTGCAACTCTGGTCTTCTATCACCACCCAAATACCATTTCAGAAATTATGCAGAAGATGTGGAAACAGTTCAGGAAAGCATGGCAGGGATAGACAAAGTTGGGAACAGCTGCTGAACCTGTCAGAGTAGAAGGAAAAATAATAGAGCTGAGGAAGAAGTCTGTAAGATCAATAGTAGTGTCAAGGAGCTACTGTTCGTCCATCAAAAGAAAAGAGTTAAGGAACTTTGGATGACAATCAGCAGGAAAAGCCAAACACAAAGTTTGAAGTAGCCAAGTCATTTGGGAGCTGATCCTGGTTTCTTTCAGTTCTAATATTTGTCATAAATTCCTTGACTCCTTTCAGCCAGCACCTTTAAGCCGTGTACGGGATTATTCTGCTTTAAGTTAATTGTTGCCTGCTTGCTGAGTCATAAGGTGTAGAAATGACCAAAGAGTAAAAAGAAAAGGTTTTCATATAATTCAAGACTCAACTGGCACTCAGTTAAGTATTTCCAATGACCCAAAGCAGAAGTATTACCAGCAAAAGTGTTTGTCAAGTGCCTTTTATTTGACCAGGACTGGCTGAGTGTCAAGTAGAAAAACAGATACGAATACTGAACATTATTCCACAAATGGCAACATGAAATTACAAGATATAGATAGCCTTTCCTAGAGCAGGTGTTGCTATTCACACACACCAAGTGCACTGAGCAATGGGCTGTGTCACCACCTCTCAAGATTTCCATGAAACAAAGCAATTAGCCTTAGGTAAAAATAAGCTATAAATTGCAAAGATAACATCCAAAGCGTAAATAACCAAAACACCTAAGTACATTCCTCATGTAAGAGTACTCTCAGAACTCTAAATTTATGCAAGATCACATGTAGGAATGTGATATACACGTGTAAGGAAGGAAGACAACAGAGGCTGAATACATTCCGTGTTTTTTCAAAACACAGGCCCTGAGTTGAGTGGTGCTCACGTGTGCGCTTTTCAGTTTACTTTTCTAACAATACCTGCGAGAATACGGAAATTTTTTCTGTATTATGTATGCAATGGTCTAAAGTTCAGACAGTATCGCTATAAATATTCATCAAGAAGTAGTCTGCAGGAAAACAAGGAAGTTCTGAGAATTCAGAAAACTTGAATAAATTTGCTGCCATTCAAGTTTGGGCTGCTTCTATAGTGTCTCAACATAGTAGTATCTATTGCTAGTTTTAACTTATTTATTGGTCCAGTTTTCATGATACAAAATGCAATACTGACAAATCTGAAGTGGCTGTAAGTTCTTATTAATTACAACAATAACCATTCAGAATTTCTCAAATTAAATAAAAAATGTTTTGAACTCTCATATGAAAAATGAATTCCTACATATAAATTCTTTTCTATTATTTTTAATTTTATTCTTCAATTTTCTACTGCTATTTTATACCCAACTTTGTATGTCTTTTCTAACAAATACAGACATTGTTGCAATTGAATATTTTAATGAAATCTTCATTTTTTCCATTTTTTTCCAAAATTCTCTTCAGCAGTTTTAAAATCAATTGTTGCTTGTTTAGATGTCTGCTCTTGAAACAATCAAAGATACAGATTTTTTTTAAAAAAACAAGAGTTCTGAAGTTTAATCAGCCATATGTTAAATCTGTTCTCAACACACACAGCAGAAGAGAATGGAAGAACAGTAATTCAGCACTTTTACAATAATCGGCAGGAATCAAAAGAAAAGCAAATGTTCCTGGAATATTATATGAACTTCTCCAGCTCTTTTACATAGTTTAATCCTTCATCAAAGGATTAAATTCGATTGTCATAAGAGGCACTGAACCAGTATTTCTGCTGTTAGCACCTGGTCCTGAGGACTTTGAGAGGCCCTTAAAACTCTCGGTGATTAGAGTGGGTTCAAAATTCGACAAAGTAAGCTCGCCTACCCCTAACACTTTAACAAAACAGTCTGAAAAGCCCTGCACTTCAACAGAAGTGGTTTTATTTTTCACAATGTGCAACACCACACTATGTTTAACACCTTGGCAACGTGTAAGGCTACTGGTTAGTGAGGATGAAATGATACCGCTATTACAAAACTATCATTCAACTAAAACTAAAACATTTTGCTGGGATAGTTTTATTCAAGTAAAATGCTAGCTGCAAAAACCTGTTCTGGTTCAAATGTCTAGACACAAAGAGGGCGGGATTAAACTGCTTCTCCACGTTACCGGCTAGTGTCTCTCCGGTTCCAGTTCACTCTGCCTCACATACTCTAATTGACTAATAGGCACAAGCTAGTAGATGTTTTGGGGATAACCTCTCAAAATCTCCCCTGCTGGAAATGAAACTTTGGAAAAGTAATCATGGATAATAGCAGGGCATCTGATTCAAGTCCCTTCTGTATTTGAGTGCACTAAACTACTGTGGGTTGTGGTTCACTCATTTCTTTTCAGGTCAAGAGCCCTTCCTGTGCTGGCTGGAACTATAACTGGCAGAGTCTATTCAGCCCAGAAGGAAGCACTGCTTTTATGGAAAGTAAAAACCTGCAAAATACATCCAGTGTTAAAAACAAAATCCATGACAAACCAGTCTGACACCTACATAAAGCTAAATCCTGGCGCACAATTACTGAATGCTCTATTTGCAACATATACAGAATTCTAACAAGAAAAGTAAGTTTCTGTGTGGGATGGAACTCAGAAAGGATTTTTCTCTGGCAGGTAAACCATGTCAAGGCGAGTCTGCTAGCAAATTTTCTTTTGTCTTGCTTTAGAGTTTGATTTATATATGTTAGTCAGTCTTTAATTTACCTAAGCAGCACAGTTGGCTAAGTGTGGGAGGCTTTTGCATACTTAAATAATAGAAGAAAGAAAACCTTAATACTGCTGCTGCACAACAATAATAATAATAATTTATCTTTTCTCCAAGGACATTTATGGTGGATGAACAACTCATGTCATTGTCAAAAGCAATAAAATAACACTAAATAACAAAACAAGTTTTCCTATACTTTCCAATTAATGTCAATTTATAAATCTCCAAATAACATAGCCAAACATCTATTGTTTAGTTATTTTTAGTTATTTTCATTAATATACCACAGAAGATCATCCCAGCTTCTACATGCCCTGATATAACAATAAAAATCATAACCCTAAAACCAGCAGAATAACCAAATAAATACAAGTCTACCAGCTAACAACGAGTCTGACTGAACAGCATTGTCCTTCCTGACAACTCCAGAATAAACCTCTCTCTGCACGTTCTGGTTCCACATAAAAAAGCTGGACTCTGCACTTTATTCTGAAGCCCAGTCTTGCCATGCGTGATTTGCGGGTGAAGGACATCCCAAACTATGAAGACACTGTCTTCCAAGCAGGGGAAATCTGTGTAAACATTTCTGGGAACTGCAACTGTAGCCTTGCAAGGGGCTGTATCTAAGCACACGTTTCAAGAAATACCAAGCCCTTGTATTTCTGCCAGAGAATATCTTGGAGCACACTCTAACCTGCTGACAGAGAATAACTCTACCAATTGAACAGGTTACCCTGTCGTTTTAGTGTCTTTTTGCAGATGAACCTGAGACACATTTCACAACACAAAATACCCCTACCCTTAGGCCACAAAAATAAGATCAGCAGCAGTGAAACGCAGCAAGAAATGGTCACGGCCTCTCCAGTGACCTTAGTTAGCTTCTGCACACAACCAGAACCAGAAGTGCCATTCATTTATAGACTCCCAGCCTGGATTTAAACTAGGAAACTTAAGTAGAAGCAGTAGTCTAATCCTGGCACCAAGGATAACAGGAAGATGTGGAAATTCCTCTTGGAAAATCAGGATCATCTTCAGACCATCCTTGACTTTGTTCTGTTCCTGCTAAATGGAGTCAGCACTACAGAACCTAACTAAAAATCACCTTAACACCATAATTTCCTATTCTCCAACTAAACATGGAACAGGAGCTTCACAATAAATTACTGCAATGGTTGCCAGTACTGGAGAGGACATTTTAAAGTAGGAACTACACATTTTGTCAGCATGCACTTCTGCTTGACAAAGAAACTGGCAATTTCCCCCTGCAAATGACTCTTGGGATTTCTCCAGCCAAAACAGATGAGCCTTCAAAGAGCAAACCATGCCTCTACAAAGTAGGAGATGCAATCTCTTGTATCTGGAAATCAAAAATAAGTGTGTAAACAGTGGCTGTTCCAGAGTATAGACAGATAAGATCGTTGCCCTCTTCCACTGCAAGGGCACATATAGGCCTTTCAATGATTCACACTTTATACTTGCTTTATATAAGAAGGAAAGAAAATCTTATTTGCGCAGCCATTTGGATAATCCTCTCTTCTTTTTGGATAAATCTGGACACAGAACTTTGGTGGGCTTTCAAGCTCTTCCAAGAGATGTTGGAAGGTTTGGGAAAATGTCAAGATTTTATCCAGAGACCACTCAAAGGGGTTTTTAAAAAGTCTCCAGCTATGGATGGGTGTATGTTTGTGCACTGCACACTGAGTTGTTGAATAACCTTCAAGCCAAGTATTTTTTATCACTGAAATAAGGTAAAAAATAATTTTATGAGTTTAAAATCATTATGTTTTTAAAAAGAGGTTATCATAGCTCTCTGTCTTCCAAGTACTCAAAGGATATGCCTACTTTGCTATCATTAAATGAAAAAACCTAGTATTTTCAATACTAAAAAAGTAAATAACTTTATGTAAGAGCATCATTTTATTTCCAAAGGGCATTTTTAAACTAAAATTTAGCATATAATGTTGAAGCTACCCATGAACACTGCTGTTTGTTAATTTCAGACACCAATGTTCAATGGTTTGAAAATTTTTAATGAGAATGGCCATCTCTGTAGATTGAAGACCTTGAAAAACAGAATTAAAAGCTGATGTCTTGTTTAGCATTTGAAAAAGGGACTCTGCCTTTAAGCATTCAAGAATTCTCATATAAACTTAATTTTCATTCGTTTGGCTGCTGTGTATGAGTGCATCCCCATAATCTACTTGTGTTGGCAACAAGCTTGTAGGACATGAGCTGAATTCTCATGCAAGCATTAGTTTCTACCACCATTAGCAGCGAAGATCCCTTGTGGGAATAAAGAAGTGGTATTGGCCATTGAAAATCACCCAAGGGAAGACAATACATGTTCTTTAAAAGATTTCTAAAGACAGGAGTTTCCGGGGTTTTTTTTCATCCCTCTATTTCCAAGTGAATATCAATATTGTTAAAGTTGTGAATTAGGAGCCCACAGAGGTCCACACCTGAATGTTCTCTGATCTGAATTATTTTCATTTCTATATAATATAAATTTAAAACCTTAGAGACTCATGAAAACAAAAAAGACAATTTCTAAATGCACTCATAGTAGTTATAATAAAAAAACACATTTCAAGAGTTTAAGTGTCAGTCTGCCTTGTTACCTATAATCACAGTGACTGAAGTTTCTGTATTTCAAAGGCAAAAATAGCAGTGATAGTATAAGGAAAACCTATTGCAGTTCATTAGTCATGGCACATTGGAAGAAAGATTCTTTGGCAATTTTATGGTCATTTTAAAAATTGGTGGCTTCTCAAAAGAGAAAGTCTTAAGAGGTTCATATTTCACTTACTTTTCAGAGGCTGGGTAAGGCACCTCTGCAAAAACAGTGAATTCAAGCAGGCCATGCAGAGGAAAGGAAGAAGTGATTGGGAGATGCAGATCCAGTGCAGAGATTGAGCATCTTGTTTATTTGTAGTGCCTGACCTACATCTGAGTACCCAAACACTTAGAGGAGAGGAAGAGTTCAAAAACTTGATCCACATCTGAAAGATATGACGCAAACCTTTGTGAAGAATAGTAAACAAGCAAGATAGGGGAGAGTGAAAAGGAGCAGATTTACTTTTTCCCCAACAAAGCAAAAGCAATATTACATCCTATAGAAAGCCTACACAATGTACACTGAAAATGTAGGGGGGTTGGGGGATGGCAGTGAGATCAAACCTAGTTTTCCATGTAAACTTATCATCACTTAGTAACGAGTCCTTAGTGTTTGAAAAGATCACTTTATGAAAACATCAGCTCAGTTTCCAAAAGTTGCTTAAAAAAGGAAGTAAATATTAGGAATCATTAAGCCTGATGCCAAAAGCAAAACAGAACCACGATGCAGTTTTCTGAGTCTACAGTGTCATCGTATCCTGAATGCTCCAAACACTTCCAGTTGCCATACTTTAAAATGAATGAAGCAGAAATAGGGAAGATGTGGATAAAAAAGAAAGATGATTATCAAAAGCATGTTATAGCTTCCATATTGAATACTATTTAATCATCCTGCAAAAAGAAAAGAGTGGGGATGCAGCACAGATGTATAAAATCATGACTAACATAAACAGGGGTAAGGAATGACTGTTGAGCATGGCTTCCAATAGAATTAACTAGACTATTTTTTGCTGACTTCAAAACACTACTATGAAAAAAACACAATAATAATTTATGACATTCAATTTAAACATTACAACTAAATAAAGCATTAAAACTGAAAGGCTGAATAGACTGAGCTAAAGACCAATGTGAGTAGAATCACCAGGCTGGAAAAGAACTCTTGGATTGTCAAGTCCAAATCGGGCTTTCTTAGTTTTCTTTTCAACTGGTTCATGACTCAAGAAATGTAAAATAATTCTAAGTTTTGACTTATGAATGATACAGTGAAATATTAAAGGTACATTAGACATTAACGTCTACCACGCTTCTCTGTTTAACTGTTCTTTGAGAACATGGACAGCTTTATTGAAGGTGAGAAATAGCAGGCCCTTTTCACACTATAATTTGAAGTATAGAGAGTACACACAGGCATCTAACCTGAGAGCCTCTTCAGTCTCTAGAGAGGATTGTACTTGATGACCAGCCCTAGAACTAACAAAGGTTTCATCCAGAGTCAGTGATTTAATGCCATTGTCCAAGATCTTTACAAGCTACAGTGAATCACGCTGAAGGCGAAGGGAACATACACACTAAGGGCCTAATCTTGCAGATACCTGGCATCTGAGCTAAAACTACTCGTGTTTAACCTAAGTTTTCATTTTCTCAGGAGGCAATGAAGTGGGCATCAGTAATGTATTTACAACTCTCCAGCTTCTCTTGCAGGGTTAACGCTTTCAGCATTGGCTCACAAGGAAACACCACTCTCTAGAGTACCCACCTCTTGCTCTGCTGCAGGGAATAGCTTTCTTTTGTGTGTAAGATCAGTCTGTATCATGCTTTAGATTATCAAGGATATTTTCTCATGTTGGGGAAAATCCATCAGGGAAAACTATAAACTGCAAGAGTCTTGGATTGGAAGGGGATAGAAGATTTGGGAATGAAAAAGAATTGTGTCTTTTTTTAACCTGCAGATTTCCATTATCACTAGCAACCATCTGAAGATGAACCATTTAATTTTACCTGGTATATAAGCTGCTGCTGATACTAAAGAGTTATTGAGAAGTGGAGAGGTAAAGAAATCATGGACTATGAAGTATCCAGCCTCTTTTCAATGAAGTTAAACAGAGCTGTGTCACTACAGTTAGCGTGAGCAGAATAAAACAAAATCTAGTTATTTTCAATTCATCTATTACACAAATTAACTGTCGCATGCAGTTTCCTTGTTTATTTCAACAGCAGCAGGAAACCCAGGTAAGTTAACACATTTTTCTTTTACAATTTACACTTCAAATTATATGAACACCCACAGCATGCTGCATTGCAAGATTCTGTAGGTTGACAAAACACAAGATGAGTGTTTCATTGCTTGCAACAAGCATTTCAGGACTGGCAAGAAAATGGCTAGCATTGTTTTAAAATAAAATACTATCGTTACAGTAAGTAGTCATTGGGATTTCTTGGGCAAAGCCTTAAAATGGCTCCAACACCCAGTAAAATGTTTCTATGTGTGTCATCATGACCTGCAGACCATCACCTACTTCTGAAAAGTTGAGAGAGACATTTAAGCTTTTGTAATCAAACATGGAAATGAAATCACCTTGTGGCATTTATGATCTTGATTAAATTAGACTTCTCTTCTCTTCACTTAGAACCATGTCATAACCTGTTTTCCAAATGACTGTCTACGAAGCTCTACCATCACTGCCCAGATTCTGCAGAGAGCCAGTGTACTCTTCCCTCCATAGACAGCTCCAAACTGAAAGGACAGTATCACTGCAAACAGTGCCTTAGACTTCTCAGCACTCCCTTCATTTATCATATGGCAGAAGGAAAACAACAGCAGAAAGCTAGAAAGGACTTAAGCACTTGCACCCTTTTAAAGCTGAGTTTGTTGGAAAGCAAGCTCTCTTTCCCCAAACAGTATAGCTGTGAGTGCAGCCTTTATCAGATGGGCTTGGAATCAAGTCTGTATGTTCAAAGTAATGATGAATCTCTTCTCCACTGCCTATGAAATATCCTTAGATTTAAACAAGCTAAGAGCCGTGCAGCTTACTTAAATGCACACGCATTTCCTTCGTGGAAGAAAGAAGTGCTAGGAATTTGTGATCAGATACAGGAAGATAATATGAATTTAGTCAGCAACCAGCATAGCTACTTCCTTTGAAGTTATTGAGAAATGCATCGGGACAGGCTAAAAAACTAGACTAAGGCAATCTCAACCCATAAATATGCATCTAAATTGCTAACACAAGTCATAAGGAAAAATCGGAACTGAAGACATTAATTTTCATCCCAAAATGCACATGCAGCCATTTCCCACTGCACATGCCCTTTCTGTTTCCCAAACTCATTCCAGCACAAGCATGCACAGCACCGTGTCTTTGAAAATGAGAAAGAGGGATTTCCCATGAAGAATACTGTAACAGAAAAAAATCAGAGTAGAAGATTATACATTTCTTATTGGCAATGCTTCAAGGTTTTATGGTCAAAGAAACCTCAATCAAAACTAACAATGTTTCAGTAGGAGATTCAATTAGATCTGACCTAAAATAATTAACTTCCAGCACTTTCATATGCTGGTAATCCTCTGTCCCACGTGCAATATAGCCTTTTTTATCTAGGTACACAGAGAGTTTGCAGCAGTTTCTAGAGAGATGAAGAGAAAACAGTTCAAGCTATAAAGTTAACTGGAGGGAATTTGGAAAGAGAGAGGGTCACTTTTTTCCTGAAAACACCCTGTACTCAGCTACTTTTGCTTATGGAAGACTGTTGTTTCATTTAGCTTTTGAAGATTTTATACAGAGGAGTTTTCTTTCACTGGTGCTATTGTTGCATCAAAGAATGACAACTTGTTGCCTTGAATCTACTTTTCCAAAAATAATAATTAATAATACAAATAAATAAGTCATATTACAAATGACTCCTGGAGGTTTTGCAATCCAGCCTCACTCCCTCTGAAGCCTGAAGTAATAATGCAGGAAACTTTTACTGCAATTTAATTATGATATCACTTCAGCAAAATAAAGCACCCATAGAACTAATTCACTTCAAGCCAACACAGAACAAGTAGAATCTGCCTCCGAGTTTGGCCTTGGACATTTATGTATACAGCAAAGTCCTGACACTTTGAAATGTTTATTTATTGAACATTACCTCCTTCCATGTGATTTCACAAAAAGGTTTAAGGGACTGCTGTATGTGTTTCACATGCAAGCAGTCCTCCCTCAAGGATGCATTATTTTCAAATGCACAGCAGTCAAACTGTGCAGACTAGCATTTTATTTGTGAAAAACAGTTTTTAGGGTTTAGTCCTGTTTCCTAACATGGTGGAAACTCCTCACTATAACAAGATGCTCTCAATCCCCACAAGAATTTCTCAAATAATAAAGAGCAGATTCTGCAGAGGTACTGGCTTTTCAATATTTACAGATAATTTTAGATTTTAATTACTCTTTTGTTATAATTACTCCTATCATTCCACAAACTTATTAACTTGTACTATTTTATTCAAAGCTTGCAGTGTGTCACCTTCGGAAAACAAACAATGGTCCGTAGGCAACAGCGAGTGGTCATTTTCTGAAACCAAGGATCTCCCATTATTCTGCAAAACTGATAGTGTCAGGTGGTAAAAATAATAAAATGTATATTTTCTATGAATGAGTTGCTTTGCAAATGATCAAAGGCAGTCTTATACCTCTACCATGATTTCTCTTTATGCCTACATGTCCTAGGACATCTGAAATTTTCTACACATCTGAAACTATATTCTTTTCCCAACCACCAAGTACATATGAGTCCTGAGGATGTGGTTATTTTTTACAGCCTGAGAAGATATGTGTTCAGAGTGACATGACAGCAGCCTCTTAATCTCTACAAGGGGGCATCAGGGAGATGAAGCCTGGCTCTTCACACAGGTGGCATGGTGGGAATACAAGAGTGGAATAAATTGGAGGGGGAGGAAAAGGGGGAAGTTCACAGGAGATTTAAGGAAAGACTTTTTCCCTGTGAAGACAGTCAAGTGGCAGAACGCAGCCCAGGAAGGCTTTGCCACCTCTGTCCTTGACAATTTTCAAGGCACAGCTGGGTATAGCCCTGAGTAACCCAGTCTGTTCTTTTGCCTGGCCCTGCTTTCAGCAGGAGGTTAGAATAGAGATCAATTGTGTCACAATTCAAAACCCCTCCGAGCTCGTCCTCCCCCTTCCCACAGGTATGAACAAACCCCTCATTTTTATTGAGACTTGACAAATATTTCTGCCCCAACTCCCCCTTCCTGTTGTGTATTAAACAAAACATTCCCCCAATGTCCTTCATTTTCAGATGTGTAAGGAAATTCTATATAAATAACGGCCGCATGATGTTACATTACACGTTTGACAAGTGTTGAAGTCAACTGGTTTCACACATTTCACAGATAAAAGAAACTGGCTGATTACGTGTAATTCTTGAAGATAAAACGCACATATAAACATAAAGTAGGCATGATATTGGCAGTTACATGAAAAAATGGATCGAAGAATCACCTTCTGTTACCAGATGATGATTTTCCTTTTACTTTCTACTGCTTTAAAATTTTTGTGGATATCAGATCTCATAAAGATGACAACTTAATATGAGCATAATGCTCTGCTCTGTTCAGCTGTACGCAACACCACCAAAAAAACTGCTCTGCCAGGATCCAGAGACAAAGGAAGAAAGTGATGAATGTGTAGTGCTCCTCTTAAACCTCATAAGCTGATTGGAGATTTTATTTATAAAATAAATTTCTGAATGCCTCCGGAAATCTCACTCAGCCAGTCTGGTTGGTAAAGAAAAGGTCACTGATTGAAGATGGAAAGCAAAGCCCCTACACTGCTACAGATTCTTTTTCTTAATGATGTGACAGGCATTGACCACAGAGTGACTTCTGCATATGTGCTATTCACATTTGGAATCTATTTATATTTCCTCCACAATGCCAGTCTTGGTCCTTTTAACCTCGTTACTGCTATCCCCTGCTTCCACAGCAGGTAGCAAAACCGAAAAAAAGTCATACAGAAGTGATTCGTATGCAATGTGAATAGAGGCAAGTGCTTAAGACTTTTTTTGTTTTAGAAGTGCTCTTTTCTTCCTGACAATGACACTTGCAGAACTAAATTTAGGTATCTTATCTGCTCCTGGATATGTTGGAGTACCTCAGAAATACTTGATCCATAGATTTCATAGTCCTGGCTGCTTAAAGTCAGAAAAAGAAGAAAAGAGCTCATTTACGTACCATGACCCAACATAACGGTACACAGTGCATTCTTACATCACAGAACCCATCTATTATGAA
The DNA here is from genome assembly GCF_032191515.1 of Phaenicophaeus curvirostris. Taxonomy (NCBI): domain Eukaryota; kingdom Metazoa; phylum Chordata; class Aves; order Cuculiformes; family Cuculidae; genus Phaenicophaeus; species Phaenicophaeus curvirostris. The sequence goes on from NC_091404.1 coordinate 7,439,796, forward strand.
AATAAACAAGAAGTCATAACTTTAAATAACTGTAGACTTTTTTCTTTTGCTCCAAATGGAAAAAGAGAACAGAATTTTTTCAAACAGCCTATTTTATTGAAATGAGGAAATATTGTTGAAACACTCTTATAAATGTCTAGATCATCATCAGTAATGCCTCCCAAATACCATCTGTACATACTGCTATTTTTAATGTTGGACTGTTCTTGAAAGTTGCTAAGAAAAACATTTATTCATAGCACATAAAGCTGTATCCTGTCTATGTATTTCCCTCCATTTGGACGGGATCCCAAAGTTGGTAAAATTTTTGGAATTATTTTTAAAATTCTAAAAGAACCGAAATCACATATTTTAGTTTTCTTCCAAAACTAACATTCAAGGACCAGATCCTGTAAACTTTATCTCAGAAGCTATTCATCAAAATGCAAATGAAACCTTTCAATTCTGCAAGACAGACTCAATAAATACATATCGCTAGTAATTAAAGGTTACCCATTCAAACAACACCCATTTTATTTTAGCTTGCAAGTTTAACAAGAACTGATGTGAATCAGCCCTTTCCCTCAGAAAGTCTGTGTTCAGGGATGCAGCAAAGACTTTTCCAGAAAGTCTGGGTAAGTGTATTATGTACTTATACATGTAACAAAAATTTTATTAGCTCTTACAAGCAATATTATTGAGGATTAAGAGTCTTCTATTGCAGAATATTTGTAACTGGTAATCCACCATTTCTAAACCAGAACACGTACTGTGCTGCATTACACGTCACCTAAGGTTACTATGGCTTTGTTTATTCAGGTTATGGATACATCTTTTGTCTATTGTATGAAGCTCAATGGAATAGTTTTTCCAAAAACAAAAGGGTGCTGTGGCCTGGCACAGCCATAAAACTCTGCAGTCGCTCTTTTAAAAAGTCAGTTTACCTAAAACACGGATCTTGCTCAATATACAGACCAGTTGCCTGGAGAGCTATGCCTGTTGAAACAGCCAGTTGTGTCTCTCATTTAGCTAAAGGATATATTTTACCTACTTTTTCCCCTTTGGTCAAATTCATTAGACCCTCACATTTTCATTTTCCCTTTATGCACCCGGATCTTATGCTGATTCCTGAAATTTTCTTATTTTTTTTAGCTATTAAACTTATATTATCAAAATACTGTAATTTGGGAACTCTACTTGGCTATACCCAGAAGAGCGCTGAAAATCTGCTTCACTAACTCTGCTCCGACCCCCAGTTTCTACAAATGCCATAAATGCTGCTATAAAACATCAGCTCTGCAGTAACTTTCACAAAGTAACATCACACACACACAAAACCCCAACCTAAGCTCAATAGCTGCAGTTTTGCGTCAGAAGAAAATTCCTGATAACTGTCAACATCTTTAGGTTTAAAGAATGTTGTACTAATTGCTGACTGTTCACCTCTCTATCGTTACAAACCTGAGGTTGTGATGTATTTACCCTGCACTCCGTAGTGATTACACATTTGCATGATGTATTATTATCACATAGTGACTATTTGTTTCAGCTCTGTTCCAAGGCTGACAGAAAAACTTGGGTTGGAGCTGACATGGCACTGCAGCCAAACAGTTACAAGTAGTAATTGGGCAGCAAGCCTGAACGGTCTTTTCATCACTTTTATTTAAAATCAGATTGGTGAGGGATTATTTCCCTCCTGTTTTAACTTGGTACACAATTTCACATGGCACATCTTATCAGCACCTAGTAACAAAATGCTGTGTTTCCAAGGGAACCAAGAGGGAGCATTCCCAAGGGGCCCGAAGCAAGGTGAGCGTGCTGTGGCTGCTAACACAACAGACGAGGGCTCTTACTGCTGCAATACTATCTCAGCTCCAGAGACATGAGGAAAGGGGAAAAAAAGGAGCACCGTTACTGAAACACTTCACCTGTAAGACTGCTGTGAGGCAGGTCAAGGTGCCCAAGAGAAGCTGGCAGGAACCAGATTTCAGCCTGTTTCTATCTCACTGTGCACTGTCCTCACTCGCTCGCAGGATGCTCCCCCCTAGAACTGCCCCTCACTTCCCAAGCTTTCTGCAGGCTCCCAGAAACCCAGGACACGTTGTGCATAAGTTGACTTTTACCTGTAAGAGGAATATACCTTGGAATTTTAAGCTAGTACCTTGAAAAATAAGAGCTTTGCTGGCCTGGACTTTCCCCTCTTCGCCCTTCTATATGTTGATAATTGATACTGGTTTTTACTTATTTTGGTCGTCAGTGCCAGTGGCTTTAGCACAAGTTTAAGTATATTTCATCTAATTTTTGTAAACACACTTGTGATCAACACTGTAAAGGTAAGAGACAGCCAGTCATTAATTAGAAAAAACTCACCACCATGATTTTAAAAAAGTTAGTAGGAAAACAAAATCAGTTGGAGCTGGGTTTCTCTCAAATCAAAACCTTGCGGATTTTCAGTAAAGTTCTTTACCTTCCTGCTCGTAGAATCCATTTCCCAAGCTTCCCCCGCTCTTTTCTGTTTGAAAGGTTAAGTTTCACCACTAGCTTTACATAAAAATGTAGTTTTCTACTATATTTGAACAAGTGGATTGCATCAATCTGTTAAATCCCAAAGCTTATGAAATACACAGAATCAGGATTTAGTGACAATCCAGCTGGGTAGGGGATACTGATGCTCAATAAACACATACAAAGAATTTCACTTGTATGAAGTAAAATATATTTTATCATTAATTTGCTAAAAATTAACGGAAATCTGTGGAAGTCAGCTCTTCAAATAAACTTGCATTAATGAGAATAGAAACACAGCAAAAATAGAATCTGGATGACACTTCTGGTAGGCGGATCCCCAATTAAACAGTTGTCTATGACACTGCTGGGATAAAAACCACAAGATCTTCCCCCCCGCACAAAGAAGATGAGTCTATTCATAAAACAGTTTCTCAGTCAATTTAGTTCCTGTATACCTATTTCATTTCTGCATGGATACAAAAATGAAGCAAGCCCCATATCAGCAAAGTATAAGCAGAAGCTTAACTTTAAGCACGTGGGTATCCACTTTAAACTCCATGCTCCATTGGTTTTCTTTAATGCAGCCCTAATTCACTGAAATCAATAGATTTACTGCAGATGTACTGAAGGCTGAGAGCAGAGATTAACCAAAATATGTAAGTTATTTCTAAAGACCGAGCATATATTTGTCATGAGCATAGATCAAATGACAGAATGGAAATTCTGAGCAAACGCCCTCCGCTGGCAACAAAGGAGAAAGGCTGAACCTTTCTTGGACCTCCCTCTCCACTCTTGCCCGCCTGTCCAAGTTCTTGCGTCCTATCTGCCCATCCAATATCAAAGAAAGCCTTGCTCTTAACTTATTATGACAATTTCCTTTGAAGAACAGTATATTAAACCATTTGTACACCATTTTCAAAATCTGCATGATTTCCTATCCAAACAATCTCAAGTTTTTGAAAGTATCCTCACTCTGCTTCACAGTTAAAAGAACAACAACAAAAAAAGGCACTGATTTTACTGTTGTAAAAGTTGCCCCTTTTCTCCTAGCCTTGATCACTCAATAGGGAATTTTAAACTCTTTTTGTGAGGGATGGTATTCTACTGCATTCCAGCACTGCACATGGATACAGCCTTTATGAGCAACATAATAAACAGTAAGTACAACCCAAATCCAAGTCTCATCCAAAGATCCCAACAGGACACCATTCCTGAATCTTTGCTTCAAAATCTTACCTCTCTGACCTTCTCTATTGCAGAGTAATCCTCCAAACTTTGCCATGCTTTTGGAAGAAAACGACAAAAGCAAGGAGCAATATTTATTCCAGAATACTGCACTCCCACAGGCAGATAAGTCTGGAGATTCCATGTCACTTGCATGCTGTATTCACAGCCTTTTTAGAATTGCATCATATCAAATATCAGCACATCTTGCAAGTACACATTCATAGAACGTGGTCTGAATAAAATTCAATACAAGAATGTTAGAAGATATAAATATGCAAGCACTACAAGCTGAAGTTCCTAGCTTTTCTAGTTAAACTCATTTTTCTTCAGATCCCCACTCAAATTTCACTTTTAGCATCAAGCATTCAAGACTTAGGAATTACTGATGAGAAGAGCAGGGAACATAAATCTTTAACAGTGACATTCTTCACTGATTTGGTAGGATATACCCATGCAAATTACTGGTCTCTAGAATAACTGTTTTAACCACTCTCACCTCTCTTATATCTTGGTCTTCTGGTACAAAAGTAAAGCATGCACGGAAAAGAGTCCCAGAAGAGAGTTCTCAACACTAGATAAACCATTATAAATATGACAGCATTTACAATATGTTTCATTTGTTTCTTGACCACTCTTCAAAAGATTTCCATGTTATTGTACCTTACATAGTGAAAACTCTCTGACAAAAGCACTACTACATTTTAATATGATCTAGAGTTCTCATGACAAATCATTTTTAAAAGCTAAATGTTTAGCCAAAGATATTACTTTTTTCCATCATCCCACATTTAAGTAATTCAGCATACTCTTAGCTTTTATTTCCCTTTTATTTGAATTAGTTACATGTTGTTCTTATGAAGGAAACAGCAGTGCCCTGTCATTCAATGACCTATAGGCTTTTAATTAAGATAAGCAGTTTAATCTGGGATACTGTTGCATTGTCAGTGGTTGAGGAGGTGGCAAAACTAGTAAATGCATGGAAAGTTATCTGCATTCAAAATGAATACAAACTGTCAAATTCTGGCATTTGCTATGCAGAGAGTTTCATTCTGAAAGTTAGCTTGATCATACTCTACACTATGCTTTAATGACACTGTCTGCATGTCTGGTTTAACAGCCCAGATAGAGTATTTGTACTGTATGACCAGCTATATGTCTGCCAAGGCTCACTGGTGTTTGCTATATAGAAGTACATAGTAAACAATTACATCTCACCAGTGCTCCCATCTGACTACCTTAAGCATGCAACATTCTCAACTCTCACGCTCAGTCTTAGAATACTTTGGTTTATTCTTAACATGGTGCATTCAGGGGAGGGTTTGGGTTTTTTCCTAAAAATTAAAAATCATGGCCCCCATCACTGCGGAGAAAAATGAAGACATGCTCAAGAAACAAAGCAAGTACATATATTTTTCATCTGTTGATTTTCCAAGTCTGATTCATGATTTATAAAGTGTAAGATTAGTCACATCTCAACTGTATCATAGGCTGGAGCTGTTTAAGGCTGAATGGGCTGCTGATGCAGCTTTTAAAAGCCTCCACAAAAACTGCCACTTTCTCTGAAAAAAATGCCTTCTAAGTGTTCACTTAACACAGCTGACCTTATTTTGGCCAGCCAGATGAATATAGATGCTGACATTATATGGTGTCCTTAGGATGCACGAGTATAAACTATATTCTTTTATCACCACTAAGAATGAAAACATAGCCCATGCAACTTCAGTATCTGCAATTTATGTTCTCAATAAAAAACGTGTAATCCCATATTACTGGTAAGTTTAACATCGCTCTTCACAGCAAGCTGAAGCCCATTCCTGGGAGTCCCGAGAGAGAAACCATTAGCTGGATGAGGTTTTCTTACTCACTATTTACTCACTTGAGTAAAAAGTACCCTGAGAAAATCTTATACATAGCCTATTTTTTCCACAACTGGTACTTCAAGCAGAGAGATAGGAACAAAGTAGATTGGGAGGAAGATTAACCTCACTTAAAATTCCTCAAGCTTTTGAATTTAGTCCCTAAAAGCTGCAGTGGCTGTTGAGCTTCCCAGTGAAATGCAGGAGTCAAAGTTCGGTACAGAAAGTTCACCAGGAACGTCTAACTAGTCAAACTAAATACTGCTGCTCAATGCTCAAGTGCTGTTTTGATCAGTTCTTGTGATGAGGCTAAACTCTGTAATAACAGTACCTGGTATGTATTATTTCTTCTGATCAATTGCACATTTAGAGAACTGCAAAGAGAGGATTACTGTAAGTTCAGAATAATCAAAGGATAAGGAGGCTTTATCCTCAGACCCACCAACTGCAACTCACAGGCATGATTTGCAGTACTTTTGGTGTTTTATCTGCTAGAAGACCTATCTTTAACTGAACTCTCGCTATTTTACACTATCTTGTAATAGTTGGAGTTATGTTAAATGCCTTTGCTCCTCACAAAGATTTTCCTCCCTGGGCTTTTTATTTTCTCTGAGCATAAAAGTATATTTTTCCCTTTTTTTATTCCCATTTCCATCTACTTGTTGTTGGGTTATGTGTGTGCTACTCCCCCACTCCCCAAATCACAATAAAATATCACAGGATAAGCATGAAAATCAAGTTTTTATACTTAGATTTTGATTAATGATATTTCAAAGAAAGACTCTCTGTACCTTAATGAGGCAATAGCTACACTATTGGATATAGGACCTCTGTTAGGAAGAAAGTACTGCAGAACTGCATTTTATTGTGTAAAGGATGATGTTTAAACATAGGAAGAAACTTCTGAGAAGGAGAAATCCTAATGTTCTGTCTTGCAGCCAAGCCTGCTCAATAACCTTTCCTAGAAGGAGAAAGACAAATGAAGAAGACAAATAGTGAAAACATCCAGGAAGAACTGAAGTGATGGTTGTATACAGACTTGTTTGTTTGGGTCTTCTTTCATTAATCCTAGCCTGATATAAACATAGAGTCTGCATGGCAAGCTACAGGCAGAAATGGGGAAGAATCTTCCCAAAAGAATAAAGACTGACTTTCTGAGGAAGCCATCATTTCAGTATTCGTCACAAAAGAACCCTTTTAAATTTATTTTTTAATATGTTGTGTTGCCTAAAAGAAGAAGAAATTATAACTGCGGCGTTGTTGAAGCTGGTAATACCTTCTAAGCAATTTGCACTTCACACAGATTAGAAATTAAAATCTCCTTGACCAGGACAGATGGATGAATATGCTTTAGAGAGACTATGCTTTAGCTTGCCATAAATTAGCAAAATCCAATTAACAAATAGTATCCAAAAATGCCATGAAATGTACCACACTTTAATATTCAGAGATGCTGAAAGAAGCTGGACAAGCAAAAACATCACCAGGGAGTTTGTGGAGAGCACAAACATTAAGGATGCAAGTGTGGACAGAGAGAATTCCATTTAGATTCGACCATATATTGTCAAGAGGGATCCATGGATGGTTTCCATGGGTGAAACGGTATTGCTGTACTGCTCACCAGAAGACTGCATAACATCAGCTTAATTTGAAAGCTCTCCTGGAACACACTATCTTTTTCTCCATAGAAAGAACCAAACACAAACTTCAAACAGAGTTTCAATGATTTAAACCCTGGAAGTAAAAGGTTAAGCTCTCAACTCTGAAGAGGTGTAGACTTATAAATAGTATTTTTCAAAGTAGGACAGAATGTTGGGTCTGCATTTTCAAATAAGCGTTTTCTTTTGGCAGAAAATACCAGTTCACTGGAACCCGATTGCTTTTCTAGACATTCTTTTTCCCCAGGAAAAAGAACACATATTCAGGGATGGTGCTCGGAAAGGTTTTTCCAGTTCATGTAAGTATTTCTACTTAAAATTATTCAAAAGGAAAAAGACTCACATGCCCTACAGCCAGAACAGACAATGGCCCAAGAGTTAGGGGAGACATGAAGGACTGGAAAGACTCAGCTCTACAAACTGAGAAGCATTACCTCATTTGTTTTTGGTGAAGGGAGGAGCTGTATTTTAATTCTACAACAAAACTGTTCTCCCAGCATATTGACAGCAAAAGGAAGGTTAAGGGTGGTGAGACAGAGAAGCTGACCAAGTCCTGTGTCTGTCCCTGGGCAGGTAAGTGCCCTGGAGTGAGCCAGGGACTGGGTGACCCCCTTCCCCCATGTAGGAACTGAGGCTGGTATGGTGAGCTGCCTTCCACAAGCAGTTGAAGATTAATCTTTACCAACACCGGCTTTGTTCAGCACTATAAATGTATTAAACATGATGTGAAGTCCCTTCAAGCTGATTAAAAACTGTGGAACATTTCTGATCAACTGAGTGCTTGCACAAGCTAACTATACGGTAGATCTGACACCCATCCAAACTGTCCTTAAATGATCCAGGACACTTGGACAATGTAGCCTAAGAATCTTTCTAAGCTGCTTTCTGATTGTATTCCCACAGAAAGTAATATAACTCATGAATACAGTAATAATGATTCTTTTTTTTGCAGTTGCAGCTTATAAAAGTTAATTATAAGAGTTACTTCTATCCCTGGCACAATACCTACCTTTTAATAAACATGGTAATTGAGTGCAACTGTCCACCACAAGCCCATTTCATGTACCCAGAGGCAAATATATTAATACTTGAAATACAGAAAGAAGTACAACTATCATATAAATTAAGCTTTAGGACAAAAAATGCTTTGACAGATGAGCACTGCTGCAAAACAATAGTAAATGTGCATGTAGTTTCTTTTAGTAGTTCACTGTAAGTGCGGATGAGCTGCTCACATTTAAAATTTCTGTAGCACTCACTGCTACAGTATTTAAGTTCTTGCACATGAATAAAAGCATCATATGCATCAAGGATGAGTTGGAGGCTATTTTTTCAGCCTTAAATTGTTGTTTCTTGCTTTTTATTCTGCATTCTAAATGGCAAACATCTCATCTGTTATTATAAGACCAGAGTAGCACTAGAAAATGCAGGTTCTTTTAGAACAAATACAAAGACCACACTCAGATACCATCCCCAAAGCAGAACTATTTCATATTTGAGATGTAACTATGCATCAAATACTATTTACATACTCAGAATCTCAACCTCAGCATTTCTCAACAGTTTTGAATGAAAACAGGCAATCTCTATTGATAGGCAGAATGGCATCAAGCCAACTTGAATGTTTCCACTCCAGACAGCATTTCATACCTTCACCTTCGGCACAATCACCTCAGCAAGCACACATAAAACTTCAGCCCTGTGAAGGAGGCAGTATAAAGAATACACATCATATATATCCTCCTATTTGATGCACAGCATAAATAGCACACAGGCATGTTGGTAGCAGATGACATGAGGGTTTTCTTTGTGGGTTCTTTTGTTTTTCCTTGAGTGAAGAGAGCTTCATTTAACCGATGTTTGAAGTTTTGAAGAAACTTCACCTAAACAACATAACTGTTCAACATTATGGTTACAAAAGACAGAGCAAGAAGAGCCATGTGCTTTTCTGGTTTAAAGAAAAATAATTTGGAACAGTATTTAAAACTTCCCACAAGAGAGTCATACACAAAAATCAGAACGAATGTGACAAATACCAAGACCTTATCTCCACCCTAACTAACCAGAGGGCAGCTCAAGGGCATACATTTAGAAAGCAGAGACAGTCCACAGAATTTTCTTACTACTTCACAAGAGCAATATTGGGGGAGGAGGAAGCAAACCTATCTTGTATTATAGCACTCTGGGTTTTTATGATGATGCTGTTGTGACTGGCATCATCTAACAACGCAGACTTAGGCAAGTCTATAAATAAAACAATCTTAAAAAAACAACACAATGAATTTCAATTTAATATGTCATAGGCCCCTAACTTCAAAAACTGCAATCATTCACAAGAATGTCCATGACAAGAGAAATTTAAGGGACCGAAAACTGCTGAAGAATCTTTTAATGGAGTCTTACAGAAGGCAATATACTGCATTGCCAAGTTATGCTTTAGCTAACCTCAGAAATTTTATACACTAAGGTGATGAGCTTTGAAGATAACCCAGGAAATCTGCATGACAATACCTGATCTGCAGAACCACAAGTAGAATGCATCGTGTTCCCCCAGCCTCCCTTTAAAATATTAAAACATTCAGTGAAATGCAGTTTTATACCATGCTGCTTTGACCTTTGCAGTATTTTTTATTTTGAGCAAATGGGCATTCCATCCCTTTCCCAAAGACTAGTGAGACTGTAAACAGCAAGAAATGAGGAGCTGCAGCCAATCTAATTACAGAATATTGAAAAGGTCAAAGAAGTGCACCAAGCCAGTGTAATCTGCAAAATTAAAGTTATGAAGAGCCCTTGGATGTGGGGAAAGAAAAAAGAAGGAATAGAAATAAAGCCAGTAATTGATATTGACCTAATTGCCCTGGGGTAGAGACGAAAACCCACAAAACATACCTATCAGGAACTGGAAAATGCACACCCACAGCAATGCTGCAGGCATAGAGAGGTTTCAAAATGTCAAGCAACAAAATCCAACTACAAGTGGGTTTGCACTAATATCCCAGTACACTGAAGTCAGAATTTAATTGCACTAATACAATTGCACCAGTATCAATAGCAAATGGTTGTGGTAGAACTACTGCAATGCCATTTCTGTATGACCAAAATAAGTCTAGCTAGAGTCATTCTCACGGGGCCTCACACATATTCTGGAAAACTTATACCAGCCACACACAGCCATTGTATTTATAAAACAAGTGGCAACTCCTGTGATACTTGGTAAGTTATAAATAAGAACAAAAGTAATCTAATGAGAGGTAGTATCTAGAGAGATAAAGGAAAGTAGCAGAAAGTCTCTAAATGTTCCAGATTGTTCTGAGGTAAAGAGTGATTATCAGCACCAAGAATAGTGCAAAGTTTTTTGCAACAAGAGGTCAAAGCTAAATCTACCACCAGACAAAATAAAATGTCCTTGTGATTATTGGGTCTTCCTTGGTGGAATTTTTCTTCCATTTGAGTTGAAACTCTCAGAGCTTTCTTCAGTCCAACCTAACAGTGACTTGAAGTTAAAGTTAACTTTCTGGTCCCCTGACCTTCTGGTTTGTTTGCTTTATTTGTTTTTTTTAAATGTCCTTAAGTTGGTTGAAAACTGTTTTTAATGCAGGTCAATAAAAACGAAGGGCAAGTGGATATTATGATTCCTGAAAGGTTTTGTCAGACCTCACATGAGTAAGAATTTGAGATGCTGCTTTGCAGTTTAACAGCCTCTCTTGGCCTTCCTGTTGCCTATGAAACATGACTGTTGGACCTCAGTGACTCCTCAAAGTAATGTAAATGAATTCTTCATTTTCAGACCCAGCCTTCTGCATTTGTTGCATGTTTAAACAGAACTATTCTACCCATTCACAAAGGTCTCCAGTGTATAACTGATGAAGAACTATGAACAACAACCTCAAAAACTTTACATTTGTATCTTGGGACCAATGCAATTTCTGCTTTTTTTAAAAAAAACAATAATACATACAATTTTAAAGAAAATTAAACTGAAGGAGAATAATGAAAAGAACTTTCATACTGAGGAAGTAAGTAATGTTGAAACAGCAGCAATCTCAAATTGTAAAGCATTAGCAGCTGCAAAAAAAAATAATCTTCAATCACTCCAAACCTCCAAGATTTTCAGAGTTCAATTACACTTCATATTATGCACAGCAATACATGATACAAGGAACAAAAAGCCCATTTATTCAGAAATGAAATTCCCTTCTTGCACAAATCTGATGCCACAACTTATTCCTTAAGGTAATTATGATAATGCTTTGGGATGCACACAATTTATTCTTGCTCCCTCTAACCATGACAGTCCCACCCTAAATACATTTAAAGTTCTATCAGAAGCACGGTAGCCAGCATCAATTCTCAGTGTGTTACCCACAAAGATTAACCAGTATTAACTTAATGAAGAAGGAGAAATACATCTGCATGTCTTCTCCCCAGGCTTTTGTTTACATTTTCTGGTTTGTGACAACACAGAGCTCATTACTGATGTAAATTAAGAGATTTGTGTCATAATGAATTATAAGGAAACTATTACACTTACTGGCCGCTTATGTAAGGTGTGTAAGGAAACACGATAATCGTGCCAGTGAAACCACTTTCATACAAAATCATTCAAAAGGAAAAATAGACCACAATCAAGAAAACGGATGAGAAAGAATGAAGGTTCACAAATTAATACCAACCTATAAAATGATGGTACATAAATATGCTGTGCACACATTTACAGAATGTATTTAAACTAATGACAATAAAGAAATACAAGCAAGGAAAGGAGGAGATAGGTGGAGGAGAAGAAAAAGAGCAAGTAAAGTAATATTAAAAAGTTTTTATTTCCCTTCAATGGGAAGAGGATGGTTTTAGAAAGGTACTGGAATGATCAGACCAACTCAAAAACAGTTGAGGCAGACAGACATGGCCTTGAAACATGGCAAGAGTTGATTTTCCTGGATAAATTAGCATCAAGGGAGGAAAAGAAGGAACAAGTGTGCCTGGGGTGATGCAAAGGCAGCAGTAACGGGCCCTGCTACAGCAGATTTGTTAGCAGTGCAAGACGCTGGGTTCTGGTTAACCCTACTCAGGTTTTGCAAAAACCCATAGAGGGTGGTACATTTTAAGAAATGCTCTGACAATGCTAGAACATGACTTGCTAAATTTCTGTGAAATCGATACCAACTGCAAGGCTGCATGTACTTCATTTTACTCCCTTTTGTTCCTAGAAGCATGATAACTATTTAAGAAACCAGATATTATTTAAACCTGGGCATCACAAGTAGACAAAGGGAACCTTCAAGATTCTGGCAGTGACAGAGGAAAGACATGAAAAGGCCATCTAGTCTCCAAACCAAAATGTCCTGGTTCCTGTGCCTCACGTGTCTGAGTAAGTGTAATTGTCCAGTATGAGAGTAACAGGTTTAGTTGACAGAAAAGTACAAAAATGTCAGATTTCACCCTGAGCTTATCCAAACAGCTGAGGATGAGCCCAAATTATTCCTGCTACAGTCAGTGCTGTTTTGGTGTTACTCATAACAGTAGGATTGCTTTAGTAAATACTGTCTAAGATCAGGATCAATCCTCGCCATGTACACTGAAAATTTCAGTGGAAAACGCGGATTACAAGTTATCAGTGACTGCAGCCCTAACCTCTGCTATCTGTCAGTTCTCAAAATATTTCTCATTCAGATCCCAGTAGTCATAATGAAAAGACTCATCCATCTTTATTGCTTCAAAGGGAATATATTACCATCTAAAGTGTCACTTAATTTTCAACACCAACTATGTATTTTCTAGTGAACAATTTACATGGAAACCATATCCACAGCATAGAGAACAGATGATTAATGTCCAATCAAATATAACAGAGTTTCATCCTAACAAACATTTTGTTATCACCAGTCACTATGATTTATTGTGATCTATAAAGCTCATGTGCTCTCCCTCTTATGCAAAAAATCAGGGAAAGACAGAGGGACACTACCTTTATAAAATGAATCTGTGTCTTCCTCACAGGAAAATTCCATTTTTGACTATTTTCAAAACAGATGAAAATATCATTATGAAATGTTACAAATCATGCCTTCCTAATAGAAATGCTGGTCTGTTGCGGGCTCTGACTCAGCCATGTGAAATGGCTTACAATTATAGTTCCCATCTATCTCTACTTTCTGTTCAGCTCAGTTATAAAGGAAAAATTGCCTGCAATTATAGATCTTAGGCCAGACCCTCAGGAGGTGCAAGCCAATATAGTCCCATTGCCCATCTCCACCTCTCTCATTTCCCTGGGCAAGGTTAAGGACACCGTATAATGCATTCCTACAGGACAGCCGCTGCCTGTGAACATGTGTGATCCCAGCAGTGTTGGGCTCAAATCACTCACTCTCCCATATTGAATACAGCATGTTGGCATCTAACAGAGGAATTGATGGGATCAGGGATCCCAGAAAAAAAAGGTAATAATAATAATATTCCCTGCCATCCAAATATTTTGTTATAAACCTTAAATACCTGCCACTCAGCCCTCTGCCTCCCACTCCCCGGACGGTGTTTAAGAGTGATCCTTGCCTCCAGCTAACTCACAAGTTACAGTTTGAGTGCAGCTCCCTATCTGGGCGGGTGTTGAGAGTTCAGTAACTTGGACACAGGCCAGTACATACCAGATGTTTCTGGGTCAGGAATGGTCCGCTGCATGACAAAAGAACACGTAGGTTCTCTACCTTGGCAGTCAATCACTGTATTTTTAAGTTTTTCCACCTGCAAGAAAAGGAAATAAAAATCTTTCTTTTTTCTGCTTTATTAAATTGCTTTGAGACCCTTAAGTGAAAAATTGCTGTACAACTGTAAAGTGCTATACATAAAGAAAACTGTAACATTTCAGTACAGCACCAACAAATTTTGATTTCCAAAGTGACAGCTGACTATTGAATTATTGATTCAGATTCACCAGCTGATAAACTAGCATAAATCTCCTCCAAACTCAATGAGAATTCATGGACCACTGGTTCTTCTTAAAAAACAAAATAAGCCTAATTTTATTCCCAGATTTATTTTAAAAATGCAGTGAAAATAATAGAGCTATAACAGCTACTAAACGATGTTTCAAAACTAAGCACAAAGGAAAGCACAAATTTAAGTAGTCAGTCTGCCTCAGCACAACGAAAGTATATATTTTTTTCTTTCTAAAAAAAAACCCAAACAAAACTATTGCAATGGTCATATTTTTAAATAAGAAATCTACTACACTGTACCTAGGAATTGTTCAAGGTAATGTAGCACATGCAATATTACAAGAAAATGTGACTATCCTGAAAACTATTTCTTGGACTTAAAAATGCACTCTCTGCAAGAAAATTAATTTTATAATCAAAACTTTCCATAAATAAAAGTCCTTTAGATCACCTGGCAAGGAGGGCAGAAGGAGATTAAAGGGCTAAGACTATATAAAAGAATAATTAAGGTTAAGAATAAACTAAACTCTTTCCATATGGCGGATGATACCAAAAGATACTCCCATTAAAAGGGAGGCCAGCAACACTGACTACACCCTATTTCTTGATTGCTGCATTTTTTAATGGAAATGCAAACTTCTTAAAGCAGGTTGTGACACGCTCACCTACTGAATGTTGTGGTGGCTCAAAGCACTGCCAGCCTCCCTCTGCCATCTGTCTGCCACCAGACCCCTGTTACTACTTCCCAGCCAGCTGCACGCTGCTCCAGGAGGGATGCACCAATTCCCTCTACCCACCATGGGCAAGGCCAGTGCTCAACTGCTACCCCTCATGTGATAGTTTTAAGCCAACACACTCCAGTTTCCCTGGAGCCAGCTATGGGCATTTGGGTTTTTAGCTCACCTGTTCCAGGGTGGCAGAGGTGGCATAGAAAGCTGGGGAAGCGTAAGTTGAACTAACATGTTGATCCATCCCAGAAATACTGATGAGTATGTCTAAACTTTCATTGTTGGCATTGCCATCTTAACTATAGCAATCTCCAATTTCCCTTCCGACAACTGGTTCTACTTGCAAAAAACAACAGCTATTGTTTTGTTGAAGAGTTCTGTCAGAATAGTCCAAGACACTGATGAACCAGAGGCACAGGTTTGCATAATGAGCATGAAAGGAAAAGAAGCAGCTCTACTCCTACTTTTTGAAGCTTTTAGATTTTTCTGCACACATCCTGAAATCTAGAATTAATGTTCCACCTTACAAAGCTGTATTTCCAAGACTGGGGTTAAAATAAACATTTACTTAGCTACATGATTCCCAGGATAGACTGCAGTGAGTATCTCTGGGAATTAAGACCAAATAAAATGAAATCTGTCATGAGGACAACCAGGGCCAGACTAACACCCTCTCCCTCCCAGTTCCTCTGGTGACTATTCAGGGACGCTCATTCCTTCAGCAGCAACAGAAATAAGCACAAGTGCCAGTTCAGTTCTGCATGAGGCAGCTGATATTTAAGTTAATGGAGGTGTACAGAGTGGTAGAAAAATTTCACTTTCCCAGGTTATTACAGTTCCCTCATTTTCAATCAAGATTTTCTCATAATACCATTTTTAATATAAAATAGGTAGATGTGATCACAGATTAGTCACATAGCCTGAAAATTGATCCCGAGCAGGGACTTGGTGCCACCTTCCCTTTTCCACTCGCAACACGGCAGCTGACAAAGCCATGCTCTTTGCTACCTTCTGCTGGTAGAACTCCACAAAAGTCAGTGGAGTGGTGATGAGTTAAGTCAGCTGAGGAATTGGTCCCATGTTCTTCCTGAAATTTGTAAGAGGGAGGAAAAGGCTTTGTAGAAGAAAACAAGACAATGTCATCATGCCTGGAATGTTCCCATTTGTCAATCTATTTAAAAGCCAGCAGAAAGCTTATTTAAACAGGGAGTAGAGGAAGAAAAAGGAGTCAGTCTTGCTGCAAAGACCAGGACAGTGAGTAGAGGAAGCTGCTATGCTGATACCACACAGCTGCAAGTCTGCAGCAGCCCTGCTGTCAGCATTGCAGCTCCACAGGCAAACACCGCACCACTTTCCTCTCTCTGAGATTTTTAAGCTGTGGTGCAAAACAGGTGCTTGTCAAATCATGCATTAACTCAGAACTTGTCTTCAAAAAACATAATTTCAAAAGCTGAGGCTAAGGCTGATGGCTGTAAAGACACAGATGATGGCAATGCTACAAAAGATGCTGTGGTACAAAAGGGTCTTTCCAAACCTGCTGGGGCTATGTCACCTCCTGCGTGACTTTATTTTCACTTTAACACTGCCATATTCACGTATGACATTGGTAATGCTGTATCTTAATTACCCCCAAGTCCTGAATCAGTGTATAGATACCTTGCTTGGTGCTTAGGCTAGCAGTAAACCAGCTCATGGTTGTATGCCCTGTTACAAGTGGCACTTCTTACTGGGATGGTGAGATTCTCTATCAGAAACAGATTTCACAGAGTGTTGTTGCTAAGCCCTGTTGATATTTCTAACCCCAGAATTTGCACATGTTGGCTTGAGTACAAAATCTGCATGGGATTTTTTGTTTGTTATGGCCATAGGTGGCGGGAGGCAGTCAGCCTTGCTTTCCTGTGCTCTCAGGCAGATAAAATGGAGGAGATGTTAGAAGTAGATTTACTTTCCCCACTTCTTTGTCTCAGCTAAACAGACAAGAAGAAATACAACCATGCATGCAACCATGACTGTAAGGTCTTCAATCAAAGAGCCTATTTCTAATGAACTGAAAATTCTATAAACACTGTAGCTTCTGTTTTCTCTTCGAGGCTTTTCAAACAGCAGAACTTCCCATGGTTATTTGTGTTATTTTTAAATTCTAAATGCAGTATACAACCTATGTTTAAAGTGATTCACCTTCACTATAGTCTTCTTAGCTTCCTTCGCTTTCCAAAGCAGTTATTTTCCTGACAGGATGTTAAATTTTCTCTTACCTGAGGAAATCATCTTGCCTACTGTTGTGTCTAATTCCACTAATACAAGTACAAAATGACAGAGATGAGAAGATCTGTAAAACTAGTTATTTTGTGATTTCTGTTTAATTTAATCCTATGAAAGTGGGTTAGGTCAAAGTACCTCAAATGCTTAGTTAATGATCCATGTATAAGCAGCACCATCCCCAAGAACATTTCTGGACAAAGTGTGCTACATAGTAAGAAGCAATTTCTATTACAGGATGGTGTTTTCCATTTTAGATAGGCCAGTTATGATAAAATATAGAGATACCTTTAAAATCCTCTTCCTATAAAAAAAAACCTAGTGGTTTAAAGTCTGTTCTTCAGAAAGTACTCTTCTCTCAACAGAAATTATTACATTATTGTGGAAGTGCCAAATTAAGAAACCATTTCAGGTGCAATCAACAATTTGGCCAATACGCCTCAGCTTCCCCACTCATAAAACACTTTTCCGTAGGTCCTTTTTATCACTCATGTTTCTCTTGGCTTTTAAAATTTTTACTGAGCCTTCGCTACAGCTACACCAGAAAAGCTCTGATCTGTGCTACACCTCCAAGCAGTATTCTATGACATATAAGATCACTCTGAAACAACTCTCCTGTCATTAAAGCATCTCTCTGAAGCACCTGTAAACCTTACAACCAAGCAGTCATTTTATTTCACTGATGCTACAGTTGTGTTTACAGCTGTTATCTACATTCTACATCACTTAATGTCGCAACGTTGATACAAGCTTCCAATGGAAAAGACTGGTCTTATGCCCCATATCTACTGTCATATAATGTTATGGGGCATAAGACCAGTCTTTTCCATTGGAACCCAAACTATTCTATCTTGAAAAATCATAGAATCATAGAGTCATTTGGGTCAGAAGGGACCTTAAAGATCATCTAGTTAAAGATCCCTTCGTACACTAAGAAAATACATTCTGGCACAGGAGGCAAGGCTGAAGTACCATGTAACTAACACCAGCTCACAAAGGTCAGTTATAAGAAAGATATAGTAAAGTCATATAATAGGTAAATTACTGTGCCTCTGGAGATTTTCTACTGAACAGAATTACAGTCACATTACTAGAGGTAAGTGCATACTAAAAAGATTTTTTTTCCATATTTAAAGTTGATTGAAAGATACTTTTTTTTTAAACTACATTAAATTGTCATGTAATCCAGACCATTTCTAAGCCACTTTAAAGGAATTGAGCACTGTAAGTAAATTGGTTATATTTCTGCTTAGACTATATTAAATAAGGCCAAATTCCTTTGTGACTGGCAATGTATCTTTCATGAGGCTCTATTCCGCTGAAATACACGGCTTTCTAGGCAATGAGCCGAGGAAGGTCAGAGCCCATAAGAGGGTCTACTCCAGAAGAATGTAACCCCAATCATTTACCCAGCAGCCCTGCCACCACACATATTGGAGTCACCCGATAAATGAAGAGCTCATACAAATAATCTTTGCTTTTCTACTGAACAACATGCATTTCCAGCCTCTCCTTCAGCATCCACAGCTGTGCAGTAAACGCTGGGCACTTCATTTATCAGAAGACGACAGTGCTGACAGAGGTAGTACAATCAGGCAGCCTCTTCCATCTGTTAAATATATGCCTCTCTGTTCCCTCTCAACTTCATTCTTCCTTCTGCAGGGAGAAGGAGCACAAGTAGTTTTATGCTAAATATTTTGGCCATGCATACAGTTTTCGCCTTATTCTTCTCTTACTGACAAGTCAAATTCTCCATGTCAGACCAGCACAGTCATTTATGCCACTTGTTGTTTGCTCTCAAAAGTAGCTATTGAGAATATAATACGGCATTGTCAGATCAGAATGACAGTTGATGATAATGTGAAGCCCTCTGTATTCTGGTTGCCAATAGTATAGTCTAACACTTATTGAGGTTTAATCCTCCAGGGAAAAAGAACAAGGCTCTCACTTCAGACTACAGAGAGATCCAGTTTCGGAAGAGCATAGCTCAATGGTATAAATAAATTAAAAAAAAACAAAACCCAAAGTCTGGAAGAAATTCTGAAACAAAGTTATGTATGATACATTCTGTAGATCAATGACTGAAAGTCTCAATGCACACAAGCATCTTTCAAACAATCTGTTTTATGATTTTACTGATACTGGTTCACAGGAAGAAAAACAAATCGGCTCTCAGTGTCATTTCAGAACCCTAATTCTGTTTACAAACACAGCTCAAATTTGTGGGTGGTGCCACAATAAGGTAATAAAGAATGAGATTTATCATTCAACATACAATGAATTCAGATCAGATTATGATCCTTTCTTAGAATGTAGGAATTTGGGGGAGGGGGGATACTAGAACTTTCCTTAGATCTTGAATTTACTGTCAGTTGTTTTGTAGGAAAAAAATAAGGGCATAGTAACTAAAACCAAACCAAGGCAGTCTGCCTCTGCAGAGACTCAGCTCTCCCACAAGCTCTGCTCAAAGCTTTCTCCCCCTTTCTGTTCTTTGCAGCCTTCACTCACTCCTCTGGCAACCACAACATAACCCAGTTTTCTCACAAACCAAAAACATTTAAAGGGAACAAATCAGACAAGAGAGCAACAAGCACATGGCTGGGCTACATACAGTCTTGAAAACAAACAAATGTCAACAGTTTCTCTTCTTATTTTCCGTTCCACTCTGCGGTATTAGCCCTTCCTTTTGATTACCAGTGCCTAAATGATGGACGGGGTCAGATTTTGGAAGGACAAAAATCAAACCCATAAGAACTTCTTCCTGGATATTAATTCTGTTCAATTGTTTAATAGCAGACAGAGGAAATCTGCTTGAGGGATTTCTGACTCTAGATTAAGGGATTTCAGGAATGAACCACAACGGAAGAAATGCTGGGATCTGGAACAAGACTTATAAGATATGATATTAATATCTTAGTTATTCTTAATTCTTAAGAACATCATCATCACATCATTTTGGAATGCTCTAAACCTGGAGTATTTAAAATGTAAACAGAAAAAAAAGTATCAATTTAACTTTCCTGGGCTACATTCAGTAGCATGTTTGTTTGTTCCATTTTTCCCTTATGACGTTTCCATCTTTATTGACACAACAAAGAGCAAGAATTACTAAACATAAGTTAAAAGCGAAGTTTAAAGCATACAAAATTTTACATCTCTCTCTCTGTCTTCTGAGAAGGACTACTCAGGCAAGACAGCCCCTGACACAAAGCTATTAGCTTGGGTGAAAAGCATGGTTATAATGGAAATTTTCTAGTTGTTTTGCACAGTAGGAGGAAAAAAGCTTACTCTAGGAAAATTCTACAGAGGCTGTCCTGCTTTACTGCAATTTTATGCTTGCGTTTCTCACTATCAGGAGAGATTCAACACCCATGGGATTAGTTCCCCTTCTCCGTTAGCCCATCTGTAAAGATCTGGGCAATAAACAAGCAATAAACTGTGGCGTGCTATAAACAAGCCTCTCCGTCTCCTTGGTTCATTTTGGGCTTCTCCATTTCTGCCAATGCAGTTGCTTTCTGGCTGCAGCCCTGCTCAGCTGGAAAAACAGCAGCACCACAAGCTCGCAACGACATCGGGGCTGTGGCTGAAGTGGATCCTGTGGTTTCCCAGTGCTCCTCCAGGAGGTTGCACACCACAGGTATGACCACAAAGGGAATATTGAGAGTCAGTTTAGTGGGGGGTATAATAAAAAGGTTGACTTCTGTAAGCAGCTATAAATCAGGAGGTACTTTCTGAATACAAACTTATGGACTCTCTCTGAGGGACAGAATGGTGTTGATTTTTCTCCTGTAGGAGAAAAGCATGTAAGACAATAATTTGTGTTCATCAGCATATTTTAGTCACTGGGAATACCACAAGACTGCAGCCATCCCTCCCTGAAGTCCGAGCTGTCAGAGCAGTACAATGATTATGGTCATCCATGTAAGTTTGGTGTTCATCTTTAACGAAAGAAACATAGACTAATATATTTTATAATGTGCAATAGTCTTAAATACACACACTTAATTTCTTATTTGAAAACAAAGTCATACTAATCACATGTACAGCTTCACGGATTACGCCAGAAGTTTGGTAACAGCCAGCTTTGTGCAGGCTTCATGCAGTGCTTTCCAGTCCCCTCAGCAAAAGTCACAGACCATCACTAGGATACCTAGTTCCGTTTGTTTAGATGTCCCAATTCATGCTTTCCTTCTAATCAAATCACAGGACTTCATGGACATGGCACACAGTTACTTTTAACTGACAAGGCCAGTGAATCTATCAGCATCATCTGGCTCTGGCACTCTCTGTACCCCAACCAGGTGTTCAGAAACATACTCAGAATTTAATACAACGCTAGTGCAACTTATTCAACATTATTAAGGAAGCAAACTAAAGTAAAGCAAGCACTGCAAGCTTAGCATCCAGTTTAACTATGTATGTAGATAAAACCTAAGCATGTGCTTTGAGCACAGATTAGAACAGGTGGCCTACACTGAAGATGCAAATAATAATTTGTAACAAA
Organism: Phaenicophaeus curvirostris; assembly: GCF_032191515.1. Lineage (NCBI taxonomy): Eukaryota > Metazoa > Chordata > Aves > Cuculiformes > Cuculidae > Phaenicophaeus > Phaenicophaeus curvirostris. Next base: position 7,461,447 of record NC_091404.1, read on the forward strand.
GTGGGATCATTCCTCATACTTGCAAAATCAGGGTTAGATGATATGAACCTGTCAGAAATATAATATGAACATATAAGAGAAGACAGAATGGTACAGCAGTGCCAGGTTTTCATGGGAGCTCAGAAGAGAGGTTTTAGAATGAAGGTATGTATGCACCTGATGCTTAAAACTTCATGGAATCTTCATGCAAATAAATGGTCCTTTGAAGCATAAATCCCTGGCAACCTTGAAAAAAAGGAGTTGTGTCATCTTCCAAGCAAATTTCCCAGGGCAAAGCTGGACATGTTTTCACTCTGAAAATGACAGTACTAATAACATTCCTTAATATTGCTACGAGCATGACTAACATCAGGTCTTTGATAAGCTCTGAAGCGCACAAGTTGCAAAATAGCTTTCTACAGAAACTCAAGCCAGGAATTACTGTGTGGTTAATGGAAAACTGATGTGTCTCAGTGAACCTTTAGCAAGAACCTGAATGTGAGGAATCCAACAATATGTTGCAAAGAGTTTAATCAATACATTTTTTTTAACACAAAGAATACTTTTCTTTCCTATATCATATTATTAGCTTCCAACTGTGGGCAATTTTGATATGCCAGGCATTCAGCTTTGAGTAGTTCTTTCTGTGAATGGCTCAGCTTGACCAATCATAAAATAGGGGAAACGTCTATATGCAGGCCCAATTTACCATGCAATTAATTTTTTTTTCACTAGTAGTACTTAATTTCCTTCTTAATATAAATATACATCAAGGTTCGTGGGGGAAATGCAGATATCAGAAACTGCCTTTAAGAAAAAAAAAGAAAAAGAAATAAAAAAATACAAGCCTGTGGGACAAAGCTAGTTGAACCCTCATCCTTGAGCTCCTTCTCATCCACAGTCCTGCCAAGATTTAGGAGAGCTTTCCTGTATACAAATATTGCCAGGAGATAAAGTTGCAGGTGGTATTATTCCCAGTTGGATATAGTCACATTCACCCATTCCCAGTCACGTCTCTGCCATTTATGTCTCAGTCCATGTTTTATGCCCCTTTGTGGTATGTCACCCAGCTGCATCCAGTTACTGCTGGTGACTGCATAGATGTTCTCTCACAGGGTTTCCAGAAGCACAGGGGGAAGAGGAGCACAGAACTGAAAAGATCCCATCTCTCACCACCTTCCAGGCAAAACCTATGTTGGGCTGAAAGCCCTGACCATCATGGCCCGTTGCACTCATATATCATTTACCAGTGTATAAACTGTTTCCAGGTAATAGCAGTTCTGACATTTTTCATCTACCACCTTACTGTCTGAGGAGCTCAATGTGATAAAAATTTCCCCAAGTAGTTTTTCAGAAAATGAAAGTATTTACTGCCAACATGAATAAAAATGGCAAAATGCATAGAGGTTTTTGTTAAAAAGCATTGATTGATAAAGCTTGACGTGTCTTAGCATGTCTGTTTGCTTCAGTTTAGGGTAATCACTTGATTTTTCTCTGTCATACCCAGAAAGCTATTTTAAAGCATAAGATTTCTTCTGTGCTCTCAACATCACACAAAATTGATTTCAGCACATACAATACTACTGGTGTCTGATGCTGATGAATTACCCTGCTAGTGAAACACAATTTCTACTAAATCAACAAATAGTTTGCTATAAAGGCCATAAGATTCACTCAGTTCTTACAACAAAAGCTCCCATTTCCTCTTCATTAATCCTTGTAAGTGAGATTCAATAGATAAGAGAAAATTCCTGCCACCTCGCCTTACAGTGCTCTTAACCAGCTTGAAGAAAAGATAAAAAAACAACCACTGAAGCGACAGAAGTTAATTTAAGCTGAGTGACCCAGAGGAGGCTTGGGCCACTACTGAAAACTCTTGTCTCATGATTATGGGAAATTATGCATTCATTATCAAATCTCCCAACACACATTACTGAAAAGTAATCTTTCAAGTACTGAGAATATCGCAGATAGAGTCCCACCAAACCTCTCACAGAAAAAAAGAGAAATACCTAATTTTAAGATAACACTGACTTTTAACTTAATTTTGACTATTTCTTATATGCCATTCTATTTTTTTTTGTATTTTAGAAATGACAGTTGCTCAGTTTTTAAACATAATTATTCTGTTTTCATTAAAAAAACCCATAATAATGAAAAATACCAACCCACAACCAAAAAAACTCACACAAAATCCTCTTCAGACTCTCCCTAAAACCCAACAACAAAAAAAAGCAAAAAAAAACAACAGGCAAGACACTTGAAGTTGAGAAATATAGTACCAAGAACAATAAAATCATTAAGACTTGGGATGGGGAAACTCTTTTTAATGCAGCCATTTTGTTGTGAAGTGAAATGCAGCAGGGAAAACCATTCCTGTGGCATTTCAGCCAACAAGGAGAAGTGGTTCTGTATTCTCTCACTGTCATTGGTAAGAAAATATCCCTTCCCTGAAAGAACAGGTGAAATATTATTGCAATTCTTAATTTATGGCTGCAGTATGAAGCACAGAGAGACACTAAACAGGACTTCTCAAAATAAAGTAGCAGACAGCCACAGTTGGGGATATTCTGCCAATTTACTCCTCCATCAATAAGCTTCAACTCTTTATCCAGTACCATATTATACAAATCCAAATGTGATGCAGTAGCAGGATGCCTAACTATAATAGCATATTCTGTCTGGGTTTCGTTCAGCTTCTCTCCACCTCCACACTAATCCCCTGCCACTGGCACGCAGGATTTACTTGTCCCAAATGGAACAAGTCACATGTAGTGTGAGGGTGAGCACAACATACATGCGTATGTCGCATGAGGGTGGGCAAGTCCCCCCAGTGCTTCAGCCTCTATACCCTAGTGCTCACAGGAGCTGGAAATCCCTTTTCCATAGACTGGAGCCCAGCTCAATTTATCCTAAAGCCTTTACCCTTGCTGCAGTTGTAGAGAATGTGCCTACTGACAGTGCAAGTCAAAATTCAGCCAGTTTTTCACTCGGCTTGGGCAATATTAACTCATGATTGAAAGAATCTCGGATCCTCATTAAGATTACTCTCCATTTGCTGTATTTTCATTCATCACAGATGGTTTCATTCTCACTAGAGCATTGCTCCAGAGAGCATTTATTTAGGCTACGTCATCCAGAACCTTGCATCCATTTGCTTATTTTTAGTGACATACATAGAGGCATCAAGTCATCTGGAAAACTACTTTCTCCTTTCAGTTTTTGATAATCTGCTCAGTGAAACATTTCTTCCTCTAAATCCACATACCATCAAATTGGTAAGAATCATCATTTAAGTCAATAGGAATACAGTAGCACAAATAGTATTACAAACATATTCTATTATCTGTGATGAAAAAGTCAGGAGTCCAGATGTACACAGACTGCTGGCTAGTAGAAGCCATGAACTTCATGGTGACATTTTAAACGCTGGATCAAAGAAATGATCTTCCAAATAGTAACAAAGACACATCTATGTCTCGTGAAACAGGAAGTTCTAGTGTAATAAAAAATAAGAACTCAAACCCAAAGAACAAAATATCCCCAGCCCCACACTGACTTCTGTATCTGATCAGTGGCCCTACCACACAGGAGAACTCAAAGCACCAGCTGACTGTAAGGCATTGTCCATGCTTTCTTGTGCACCAGAACTAGGAAAATTCAGTTCATCTACCATGTGCTACAAAGATATTACAGTGACTTTCAGAGCTAATGTCACATGTTCCTTCCTACATCACTCTTTTACTACAAAAACTGAAGGTTATGCAAGCTTACTGAGTGCCAGTTTTACACAATAAAAAATGCAGTCACTCCAGTCCTGTAACATCAGCAGTCTCCAGCACTATTCATTCCCCATCACAACTCATAGCTACATAAACAAGATCAAAAAGCAGACACAGATGCTGTAAGCAGTATCAGTAGACGTAGGCTGCCACAAAGCAGTTCTAGCTGCTTAATTAACAAAGGGGCCATAAGCAAGGGCGTACAGTCGCGCCAAGTCCCTGAATATGGTTAAGCCCCTGGTTCCACAGAGCAGGTCACAGAATCTCTGAACACAGACGTATAAGCTCTTCTGCCATACTGTATTAGGCTGAAGCCATTTCTTCACAGAAGCATTTGTTGTGGTGAATTATAATTTCTATTAGTTGCAGAAAATCATTATTACTAAAGAAAAAGGATACCTACTAAACAGAATAGCATGTATATTGCCTTCTCCAGAGAAAACAGAATATAAAATCTTCAGATTAAAGTTCAATATTGCTTCCTCACCTACCACCCTCATTTGCCATCAGCCTCTGTGTCATTTCTCTTTGATCCCTTCTGTTGCTGCTATTTCTTCAGCTGCAGTTAAATGCTTGCAGATTTTTTTTTCCTATTAGAAGAGTAATTACTACATCATCATGAAAGCTGCTCCCAAACGAGTGTCTTCAAGGGCCACATTCTATTATGCATTAATAGTCCTTGGCCCCACTCACATTTGAACACATTCTGCTTCTTGTCTCTTACAGGAGCAAAATTTCACACTACCCTTAAGAGGAAACAGCTTTGATACCATTTGATGCACGTCAGTCTCAACAAGATCCTACAGTGGCAGAACTCATTCCTCACACTAAACAGCACGAAGACAGATTAACAGGATGCCACCCAAAACTGCCAGGAAGAGAGCACAAGGCTGACATGGAGCCTACTGAGGTGCCCTGCACGCTGTGTGCTGCTAACAGTCGTACCTGAGTTTTACAAAAGACATCCTGTTGATGTTAATAGGAGCCATTCGTGCATTAGGCAGGAAAAAAAAACCAAAAAGGCCAAATGTCCCTCCAAGACTTGTGTCAAAAGACAAGAAATTGCCAGAGGAATTAGTTACTTCTACCAATCAACTTCAAAAGCCTTTTTGAATCTATTAGTTTTAACTTTCCAATCCAAAATGTATTTATTGCTCTCAGTTAATCATGGGTTGTGGTGGGTTTTCTTCAGAAACGTCGATGGACTAAAAGACAATTAAATGAACATTAGAGAGAAATGCCTCCCTCTTGTCACTGAATTATTTCAGGGAAGCCGCATGGTCTGTGTTATACAGAAGGACAAGCAAGATCATCACAGGGTCCATCTAGCCTTGGAATTAATTCATTAGAAGAAAGAGGTGCTCATTGAAGTGACACGTGCACAGCTGGTCTAGTAGACAATCTGTAGGACTTCAGCTGAGTGACAGAAATTGATAACACTAATGGAGAAGGAATTAATGGAATAAATGCAACATTCAAGCTAGAAGGGGATGATGGTAGCAGTAGGAAGCAGTAAATGTCACTATTCCCCATAAGATAGTTAGAGGCATCCAGTTCACAAATATATTGCAAGTCTTAGAGCAAGAGTCATTCATACAGTCACCTTCTCTGCACAGATGGGCCCTGCTATCCTTAGGGCTCCACAGAAATCTATAAAGTAGGATGCATTTAAATACTAGAGCACTCTGAACTACAGAGATCATCACCCATAGCCTCTAATCAACATCTCTGCCAAACAAGCTCTTCAAGAAGAAACTATTTCCAGCTTGCCCACTAAAAGGGGAGTTTTTGTCTCTGCCAAAGTCACTGGATCATGAGGCATTTCTGGCCAAGTTTCCCACGGTAATGAGGCTTAGAAGTCCTAAAAAGAATTTTTGCAAAATTTGTAAGAAGTTAATTTACCAGAGGCAAAAGACACCCAGGTTAATACCACACCATTGACTGAAGCAGTGACCAAGATAAGCTGTTACGCATTCTCCCTGGCACAGAAACTTTCTTGCCAGCCTGGCTCTATAGTTCCCTGTGAGCAGCAGCACCAAGCATTGTCAAGAGCTGCAAAGGAATTCAGGAAAGGGAGAAAGCTGTGGGACAGAAAAGCAAGCTAAAAAATATTCCAGCTCAATTGCATTCTTAATGGAACATGCACTGGTAAAGCAGCTTCTGTTTCGGTGTATTCACATCAGGTAGAAGGGCTGTTGAAGTGGCAAGTTTTGGGGATAGAGAATTTCAGGCTCACAATCAAGATACTTGAGTTCCTTTTAAAAATTAGGAGTATGCATATCCCTTAGAGGTGATAATACAAAGAGAGACCAGATTTCGTTTGCAGGATATATTTTAATTTACTCCTATGATGATTTAGAAGAGGCAAAAGTATTTTATAATGCTTCTGAAATTCCATTTGCCAACCTCATAGAGTTCAAACCACTTTCCTTTAATAAACTGGTTATTGCTCTTCTTTAAATGTCATTATATTTAACATTTCTGCTTTGTTTCCTGTAGCATTAATCTCGGTTATTGACAGTCAGCAGCCATACTCCAGATGAAAGGAATTTTCCTGCCGTGATTTAACACATTTCACATCCTGATAAATTCTTTCTTCATTCCTGCTATTTTAAACAAAACTAGCTAGAAGCACCATTTCTGCCTTTAACTTAGAACTACTGGCTGATAAAACAGAAATACATCCCAGTGGCAGTTTATTATGTTATCTGTCCCCGTTTTTTTAAGACGATTAATGGTTGTTCACCAGAGCTATATAATAAGCACAAAAGTTCTTTGATATTCCTAAACAACAATCTCCCCAATTTCTAAAAGCCCACTGAATAGACTTGACTATGCAATCTGCTGCAAAATTGCTTGCAGACAAATCCTTAATAAAGGGCTACCAAAGAACACTGATATATATTTTATCTTACTTGCATTTAGCTATACTATTTATTGTTTGTTTAAAGAAGGCATTTTTAAACGATGGCTGAAGCCCCTAAAGCACTGTTTAATGAATCCTAACTTAAACACATCCAAAAACATGCAAGTAAAGAATTTGCCACTGTAGGCTCTTCAAGATCTTTAAGCCTACAGTTTCCTTCCTTTGTTCCTCATGTCATCTCAGATCATGGTAAATCAGTATACAAAAAGCAGCAATTTATGAAATATCTTACAATTTCTTAAAACACAGCTACTTTTTCACATTTATAGTGCACATATCTCCCAACACTCCCCTCTTCACAATTTGGAAGCGGTGTAGTTTATACAGAAGAGGAGGGACCATACCACATTTTTCCCTTATAAGTTACATAGTCTCTGATCTTCTATATCCGCTTTGACTTCTGATTTCAAGGAAGCTGCCTGAGTTATTAGCACAAATGGATGTTCTGAGACGTGGGTTATACACACGGAACTATAACAGTTATTTGCCACACATATGCTGCAGCATGCAGCCTACAGTTCAAGCAACTCATTTGGACAGAGGAGATGGTGTAGCCACGACCAACAGAGGATAATTCAAACCACAGAGAAGTTGTGCACCAGACAGCACTGCACCAAGCAATACCAGAAAAAAAAAAAACCCAGTTCCTACCCCAAACAGTTTATTCTTGTAACACAAGAGGTGGATATAAACAGATGGGGAAGGAGGAGGGAATGAGAAGACACTCGGATCAGATCATCAGCACCCAAAGTGCTGTCAAGACTTCGGGAGGCAACCTGCCAAAGACAAACTTTAATGAGATTTTTAAGGGGGCGGGTGCTCATTAATTTTATGAGAAAACACATATACATTAAGGGCTTACAAATCATTTCAGCACAGTCAAGAAAATGCCATTCTACTGACTAAGAGGAACAGGATTGCTTCTCTGAAGTGGGCAGCAATGAATGGCTGCTGTCTTAATAGCGTGGAAAGTCATCACGACTGTGCAACCTGCAAACCTAATCCCCAGACCCACGTGCTGGCCTTCTCCAAAGGACTCTGGACAACTTTGATACCTCTTCACACCCAAGACCAGCTCAAACAGCTCCAGGGAGAATATCGTTCTTTGTCATGTGATTTTGGGTGTGAAATTTTCCAGATATGTTACTGTCCTGGGCACAAACAGTCAGTTTGAAGAGCGATGCTTACAAACTTGATTTCCTTCAAAAGTCATAGAAATTACAAGTGCCTAGACCTCTTCTAGAAAAAGAGATGTGGACATTTATTTGTTTTACTAAGGGAATATTTCCATTAGGATTTCAGAAGATCAGGACTTTCTAGAATCTGAGTTGCTTGAAAAATATTGTCTGTTGATTTAGAATATGAATAAATGTTAAGACTTCTTTTTTTAACTGCAATTTTCAAACATAATTAAGAGAATTCTTCTTATAAATCTAAAGTGATAGCTAATTGTTTTTTTTTCTGTCCAACACAAGGTCATCACTACACCCAAAGCAGCAAGATAGATTTGGGGCACTGTTTGCTTAAGGGCTAATTCTCATTCCAAATAATGATTAACAGATCAAAAAAGGGTGATGATGAATAGAGTAAAGCAATTAAATGATAAAATACGAATGGAAAATGAAAGGCATTTGTAGCTAAATGAGCATACACCAAGTGACCAATGGTTTTAGGGGATTAGACTGTCATGGTAATAATTACATATTAATATAATCAGTAACAGCATATATTCATTATTCAGTTGAAATGGAATAGCAGCACATACAATTCTGCACCACAAAGGACATTCAGTTTAGATAAAATTGTACTAGGCTGGAACTTGGTAGCAATGTACACCCATTTGGGATTGTGTTTTCCTACCTTTACGAGCCTGAATAGCATTTTTTAGTACAAATGGGGTCAAAGATGGTTTGAGCTGAGGATTTTGTAACTTGGAAAAAACTTTGAAAGAGAGGTATTTGTTGGACTTATACACAGACACTCTTTTCTCATGCAAATTAATTGCTTTTCAAGCACGCAGGAGACACAATTTTACACAGTACAGCTCAGGGTAAGCAGCTAGATCTTAGGTTCCTGAGGCTTTCATTTTAAGATAACAGAAGTGCTAGGATTTGCTTAGGAAGCCTGTTCCACAGCAATATCAATCAGAACATACTGCAACTGTGAAACCGTGGATTAATGTGGTGTACTCTGTGGCTGACACTTTCAATTCTAGATTGACCACAAACAGAGGGCTGTTTTCTTCCTTAAATAAACTACAGGGATACCACATCCTTACCATGCTATTCTTTCATCCTCTTGACAGGTATGCTCTAGTAAGCAGTGCTGCACTCAGCTCAGTAGTATATATTTCACTGGCAGCTCCTTCAGAGAAACACACACACAGAGCTCCAAGCTTCACTGGACCTCACCACATCAATAAGTAAACAAACTTGGATGTTAGAGGCTTAAGGAAGATAAAAATGCTCCAGAAAATGGCATAAGTGTCTCATCAGACAAACTTGCTTTTCTCATGTCAGAAAAGAACAGGGAGGAGATCAAACCACACTATTACGACAGGAAGTGTTACAAAGAAGTGTGGTTTTGGGGAAAGGTTGGGGAGTATGGCAGAGGAGTGCAAGACAAATATGCATGCGCCAGCAAGGCAGGTAAGTTACCTCTGGTGCCATTTCCTGGCACAGAATCTTGTATCTCTCCCTATGGGTTGTGGCTGCCCCGTCCCTGGAGGTGTTCAAGACCAGGTTGGATGGGGCCTTGGGCAGCCTGATCCAGTGGGAGGTTTCTCTGCCCATGGCAGGGGAGTTGGAACTGGATGATCTTTAAGGTTCCTTTTAACCCAAACCATACTGATTCCATAACAACATAGGTACCACCTCACCTCTTAGCTTGCCCCTTCTTTTCCTCCCGTTCACTTCTCCACAGCCCTGTTGAGAGATATGCAGACTGCTGACATCTGAGGCTGCTGCTGATGCCTACTAATCACAACTTCCATTTTCTCTTCCTTTTTCACTCTTTCCTTGCAATTCCTTTCAGATGTTTTTGGCCTTTTCTAGTCTCCTCTTAGAATACAAGCATGATTCAGTCATTGCCATTTTAAAGTGCCTGACCTTCAACTCTACTTTGGTCTTCCATTTCAACTCCTCTGTAATATACTTCTTGCTTACTATTTCTATCCCTCTCTTGGCATTTCTCTGAATTTGTTCTAACCAAGACAAATTACTTCATCTTGCTTAAATCTCAGAAACACCATCCTGTTCCCACTGCCCTGTCCAATACTTCCATCACACGTGACCATGCCGATACTCTTGAAATGTCATCTCTTCTCAATCCTCCTTCTCCTCTTACTTTTTTGGGTAATTCTTTGACATTATCTTGGGTGGATTTTCCTCCCAGATTCTGGCGTGGCTCCATAGACATGATGACTTTGGCCTTCATTTTTATCTCCCATAGCACTTTCCCAGCTGCAAGCTCACAGTTTGTTAGCAGAGAGAGGGGAAGCTGAGTCAGAGATCCACTCCTCCACACTTTGCTTCAACAAAATAAATTTACATGCATTCAGTAGTCTTTGCCCAACTTTGATTCTCTTGTCTGAACACTCTGGAATAATTTCTTCAAATCAGCACAGGGGGATTATATTTAGAAATACAGTACAAAGCTCCCAACCACAGATAGAGGGCATATTAACAACTTTACAAGAATTATAAAAATACCAAAACAAACCTTGTTGACAGAACAGGAGTAATGTGAATCAACACCTGAGTAACAACAAAGTTTCAAAAAGAAGATTTTAAGTGCTGCTGCCTGCTATGAATAACAGCTAGTAGGAGGGTGCAAGGAAGGAACTATTCCCAACCACTTAACATTTCAAGCCTAGCCTTAACAGTAGACAAAATGAATGTCTCCATGTACCATTTGCTGTGCATCATAATCCAAAATCATTCAACAAAATCTTCCCTAATTTACTGTCACTTCAGTAGAAAGTACAACTTCAGAAAAAAAATCATGATTGTTCTTGCAAAAAACAAGGCAAGTTTTAAGATTTCCAAGCAGATAAAAAAGTGTCTTTCAGCGGCTTTCACTGAAAAAGCACAAAAGCATCATAACAGAGTTTTAAACTGTTCAAGCTACAAAACACCATTGTAGGAGTGCCTCATCCTCACCCAGAGGTCACCAGTTCCAGGGGATGAAGCGACAAAGTCATTGACATCTTATCCCTATCTGACAACTATGGAGTGACAGAAAAAATAATTTAAGACAATTTTTCTGATTCTGCAAATTAGATAAAGTTCTCTTCACTATACTTAGAGGACAATACAGGTATCTGTACTTTTGTTTAGCTCTCCTGTATCAAAAATGAGGGGGAAAGCATTTTGTGAGGCTACATTGATGGAAAAACTTTGAAATCTACTACTGATTATCAGAGACAATCGATTAGTGAAATCGCATCACTAAATGTTCTTGGAAGCACCAAGAACAACTACAAAGTCTAGAAGTCTAGGTTAATATTAAAACAAACAAACAAAAAAATAGGTTATGACTCAAAGTTAATTCACAGCAAGGTAATGGCCAGCTATCACTGGGAGAGTATTTCCTTATTGGACTTTCCAGAGTTTAGCTTATAGGACAAAAATAACACCCATCTGCTTCTTTTGTACAATGAAATGAAACGGGCGTCCCAATTTCTCCAACAGACAGAAAGCAAGGTGGCTACAGCTCTGCAAAGCATACACCTTCAAAGTCTGATTCAAGGACAGATACTCCTTTGCAATTTTACCTGGGAATGCACTAAGCATTCTGGGGCCGACACACTGTCAGAACAAGCCTCTTCAACAGACTCACTGGCACACCTCAAGGAACTAAACACAAGCTGAGAGGAGCTGCACTTCAGCTATTTAAATGCTTACAACAAATTAAGGGCAATGATAAATGAATAATTTGTTTATTTTTCTTTTCATTTACTAGTGGTACAAACAGCAGTCATTCCAAACTTGGAAACGTTCCTCACTGGGAACGAATTACAAATTCAGACAAAGTTTATTGCTGACATAAGAGAACATCACTGGCATTTTGGTCATCAAATCCAATGGACACTTCCCCAAGAGTGTAACAAAGGATGAAATCAAGATCTCATTTTACAAATCTTTGCTGAGGCAGCAGCCTCACACTCATGTTTCAAGTGCAGCTCAGGACGATGTGCTGAGAACACAAAACTTAACCATAGGCTGAATACAGCTTTAAGTTCATAAAACTTGCCTACCTTGATGGTAGAACCACTTGGCCCACCTTCTACCTGACAAAGTAAGCAAATATGTCTTTCTGATTAACAGCACATCGTCATTTCAACACCTAAGACCACCTCTCTAGGAAGCCTGTTCCAGTGTTTAACCACCCTCTCAGTAAAGAAATGCTTCCTAATGTTTCCTGACTTTGGCAGACCAGTACAAACTTGGTACTGCTGTGGAGATTGAAATGTTCTGATCTGCTTACCGATCTACTAGTTTTAAAACATATTTTCAAAGATACACCACAAAAAAAAGCTTCAAAATCCAAAAGATGCAAACAGATCATAGAAAATGCAAAAAGTATGAACACGGATATGCCATGGGGCAGGACACAGGACGTTTTAGCTGCTTGTATAGAACTTTCTAATGGTAAAAGAAATGCAAGTCAGAAGCATAGAAATACTTCAGTGCACGATGAACTGAAACATTCTTCTCCCTTCTGTACATAAACCCATTACACAAAGGTGAAGGACTACTTACACACCAAGGCTGGCTCAGATGCACAGCGTCCTGAAAGTGATGAGCCCTCTAGTGATGGAGAAATTTAGTGAACTGGCCACTCTACTCTTTTGAGTAAAAAATGTTTCTCACTAAACTTAAAAGTGAAATGATGATAACATTTTGCTGAGTCCTTAAGCAAACCACATCCTTGCATTTTCTGTATGCTAAAACTTGAACTAACAATGCAGATGAGCCATACATAAATAGCGTAAACTTTATTCATTTTTATCCCATTTTATTTTGATCTTAGACATTGTTTCCTTTCTGGGAAGTGTTATGACCCTGTTACTACACTAATTATTTAAATCCACTAGTTTCTTATGAATCTGTAGCTCTTTCCCACTGATATTCTGTCTCTTCTCACATGACTGAACTAAAGTTTTATGAAAGGAACAAACACTGGTGAGAGACCCCGGCTCCAAGCCAGATGAAGATTGTAGTTTGGTCCACACTCGGGGTCCCCTGAGCGCCTCCAACATTAGTATTAGCTGAAGGTTTTTCAGCAGCTCACTTTTGGACTTAAGCACCTACTGCTGAAGTCACACTTAAGCATTCCTTTTAATCCATCCTAAAGTAATTAGCAGCACACATTTGAATAGAAATCAATGGACTCCAGCTGCAGAGACTTCCGAAAATCCCCATGTGAGACCTCTAAAGGAGCCAAGATATAAATATTTGAGAAAAGGGGAAAGAAGTTTTTGGCCCAGCAAATACTGCTAGCAACAACTCGATCAATCCAGGAGTAACAATTAAGATTAAATCTAGATAGACAGTTATATAGCCTCTGGTGATATTTTTAGTTAACTCATAAAGAAACTAAGTGCGTCCCAGAATTTTTTAGAAATAGAAGGATACTGACCCTTTGAATTACTTTGCATTATTTGAAGACTAACCTGTGTAAAATAAGCTTTGGTTATATACTGGAAAATACATGGGTTTGCATTCCTTTTAGAGCACCCTAGAGGACAACTTCATGTATGTAAACAAACACTTAACTCCTGGCAAGTCCTTGGTGATACTAATAGAAGCCCCCATTAGCCACCTGGAAAAAGAGAATGATTACCTGTTTAGAGTAAACTGCATTAATTAGCAGCACTGCTAATATAAACAGGTAAATGCTAAGTACTAAAAACAAGACAAAAAAGCAAACAAAAAAGGAGGAAGGTGGCCAGCATGCAAGGTGGGCTGTAAGCTGTGCCTGTTACAACAAAGAAGTACTGCAACAAAATAGGATGTTAAATTAGCTTCAAGAGACTGCAGTGGTGCATGAAATTATTTCTTATGGTGTGCTGCATAGATCCATCCCCTGTGGGAATGCAAACCTCAAACGGTGGTAACCACAGAAAAAGGACTGTTCACGGAGACTGTTTGAATCAAGATGCCTGAAGACACGGGGCACGTGAATTTCACTAACCGCTTTATTCCTGAAACACCAGTTTAATATATCAATAGTGGTGGGTTTAAGTTTAGATCAGCTTCCATGAATAATTGTCTGGATTTCTATCCTGCAGCACAGACCACATAGCTAGATTTCCAGTATATATTAGAACTTTAAATCATTTTCTATATTGCTACTGCACTGACGGGTCAGGCAAAAATGTATTTTTTTCTACAGCCACAGAGTAGTAACAAAATGAAAGCTCATCAAGAAGAGGACAACATATTAAAAGCAGATCGCAGCAAACACTTTTAATGCCTTTTACATGGCCTTATTGAGGGAAAAAACTGCATGCTTGCCTAGTTCTTGAAGCAAGCTGCTCTTACTGCGTGGGCAATATACTTCTGGGAGAAGTGGGCAGCTGCTTATTGGAACAGTCACTGCTGAGATCTGTACAACGACCACCATCAATATCTCCCTCAACAGCCCAAACACTGTTTGCAGCACAAGGGAAAGCTGCGAGTCCAAGAAGTGACCACAGTGAGAAGCGGTGCAGAGCGATCCACACCAGGGTACATTGTGATTCTACTCCCCATCTTAGAATCGTAGAATCACCAGGTTGGAAAAGACTCACCGGATCATCGAGTCCAACCATTCCCATCCATCACTAAACCATGTCCCTCAGCGCCTCATCCATCCATCCCCTAAACACCTCCAGGGAAGGTGACTCAACCCCCTCCCTGGGTAGCCTGTTCCAGTGCCCAATGACCCTTTCCGTGAAAAATTTTTTCCTAATGTTCAGCCTAAACCTCCCTTGGCAGAGCTTTAGGCCATTCCCTCTCGTCCTGTCCCCTGTCACTTGGGAGAAGAGGCCAGCACCATCCTCTCCACAACCTGCAGCCTCATCCATACCGACATAAGGTCCCTTCTTCACAACTTTCTTTGTCTTTCTCTCTACTGTTAGGACTGCAGCAAGCCCTTGGACACAAAGCTGGCAAAGGAGAGGCAGGGATCATAATTTGGTTAGCACCCCCACAACCACCTTAAAAATAACAGAGCACAGCTGCCAACGTGGGAGAAGATCTGTGCTGGTATCTTTGATGGCACTGGGCTATGTTTGAGTTTATATTCATCTAGATGCGTGCATGCCAACTTCTGCTGCCTGGTACAAATACCCACTTGCCTCTACTGTTGGTTTGAACTCTTGCTGAGCCAACCCTTACTTCTCTACAACTTGTGGTATTGTGATTGCCAGCAGGAATAGGTAGCATTTTCCTTTTTAAAGACATTTCCAGTAGTGTCATGTACTGTCCTTTTCCATTGGCATTTCCAGATACAAACAAGATCTTTTTGGCACAGGTAAACATAACAATCCCATTAACCAGATATGAATAACTATTATTTCTAGGAGCAGTTTCCAAATTTAACAAAAAATGCTATCTCCTAAATGAAGCAGGAAGAGACAGTTTAAGCTTTTCTCCTCACAAATTGGACTGTCCCAACAAATAACTCAGGATACCTTCCTTTTTTTTCTAATTTTCCAACTCAATGGAAGGTTAGAAATGCCTGCAGGACAGTTGTTGATTAAATTTAAATTAAAGTAAGAAATAAGAGATGGAGAAGGGGAGACATAGCCCAAGCCCATCACACCAGGAGCTCATCAAACTTCGAATTCTTCCCTTGAGGCCTCACATAAATTCTGGCCGGTTGTTAACTTCATGTGGAGTAATGATCCCAGCTGTCCTGATGTCACTTCTCTTCATAGAAATTGTATTTTCTCTGTGAAGCTAAGGGAGAAAATATACAAACAGGATCTATACAGGTAGAATAAATTAGATTGAGGAGAGCCCTAAGGCCAAGCCTAAACTGCAAGTGCTTTGATGCACCATGCTCTTGTGTGGCCACATAAAAGTAGGGCACTGTAGTAGCCTAGAGGTTAGGGAGCTGAGGGAGTTCAGTCCAGATGGTCCTCTGGGCGAACACTTGTTCTAATGAATTAGGAAACAAGCCAGCAGAGTTCACCACCCGCTCCCAGTCAGTCAGAAATCATCCAACAGCAAGTCAAGCCCAAAGAAAAAGAGAACAGGAGTGAAAGGAAACACAGAAAGAACAGAAGATTCCTTGCAGCGCCATACACGTGGAAGGATCTGAAATGTAAACTTCTGAACATATATTCAGTCTGATGAAGACCAGGTATTTGGGCCATACAGTAGTGTCTTCAAAAATCTATAAAAACTCAGAGGTAAAAGGTAAAATTCAGGATTAATTCCACCTATTAATCCAGATGAAGTTCATGGTTCAAGTTGTAGGACCGTAAAGCACGCAATTAAAGTCAGCAGTTACATTCATATTTTTACATTCTCTTCTCTGTTTAGAATTATGTATGAAAACACAGCAATCTACAGTATGGCTAGACCTTGGGAGGCCCTTCACCATTACATTTAATTTAAAAGTTTTATAATGGTAATTAATAAATTCATCCAGTTAATTACACCATATTATTATAAGCAAGATAAACCTCTTGTTTGCAAAGGAAGGTCTAGTAAGATAGCAGTATTAAGTGACAAGCGTGAGAGATTAATTTCTAAAACACTCCTCAATGTCTGACAAACTTTTAGACATTAAGACTACCTAGACAGTAACTCCAATTGTTCTCAGCTTGGATATTTGCCAGATAGTCTCCCTATTATCCAGCAGCCCATTTTCCATATTTGAACCAGATGTGATTTGATTCTCTTTTGAGTGAACCGCAGAAAACCTTTGCTGAGCGCAGTTGATTAAATAAGCTCTTATAAATAGTTTTGCATTCTGAGTACTTTCCTCATATGCATGTGGTCAATAAGTTACGGAAAACTAAGAACATGCTATCCTGCCAAGAAAGTAAGAAAGTGTCAAATTGTAGTAGGGCCCAAATCTGCCTGCATTTAAGCCTATTACAAAACTTCAATTCGATGAAACTGTTTAGACCAATCAACCTCATCTTCTCCATGAACACAGATGAACACAAAACTATTTTTCTACTGCTCCCAGGAATGCTAAGCTGTTAATGCTGGATACAGCACGCATACACACAAAATATTTAGGTACTATAGCATAACAAAGCACATTAAACGACTCCACTAATGACTTTGTCCCTGAACTCTCTTACAATTTTTTGGGAAATTCAAGCCAGCTGTTTTAAGTTACCACATACAGATGTAATTCAGAAGACCTGAGTACATTCCACTTTTGCTACTGCTTCTCAGTGGTGCTGCAAAGGAAAGTAGAACATTCCTAGTTTTACAATAGTATCTCACAAAACCTTAAAGCCTGATGGTATTCTGGGAAAGTCATTACTAGGATAAGTTTAAACAGGAATTTGACCAAAATTATAGACAGCATGTAATAACATGAAACAGCATATAATAACATGAAACATTAATTATTTGTTCATTATAGCGGGTTTTTCTCCAAGAGGTTTAATTTATACCATTCTTGACAGCACTGGGAGTGAGCCTGGTCCTCACCGTGGTCCACAAGAATGGCACTGTTTATATTGGAAGCAAATATCAAGTATGGGTTTTGTTTGTTTTAAAATACTTCCCAAAAAAAGCCTTCCATGCACAGGCAAATCCTCTGTCTTACATTGTTCTTTGCAAGAACAAATGGCAATACCTCTCCTTCCATAACTGAGAGTGTACATCACCTCACCTCCCTGGTTTCCACCCTGGAAAAAGACTTTTTGTATTTATTTACTTAAAACAAACAACAAAAAAAATCAGAAACCAAAATGATAAAGCTGGCAAAATGTGGTGTGATGAAAACCAGTGGCAAATACCTATTTATACAATTCTGTAAAATGAAGTAACTATTACTGCTATTCAGAAGTCTGTGTTGAGGCAGAGAGATCTGAGCAAGCTCACACAGCAGGTAAACGTTAGGATTTGGAAAGTCAATAAATATCAGGTTCCATCCAAAAAACTAGCTTAGCATTAACAAATACCAAGCAAAGCTTTTCATAATACTATTCCATAGGATGGGTACATATCTCAAGAAATTGTAGGGTTTTGTTCTTCGTGACAAGATCTATGCTTCCAAGATGAGGGTGATAAATTAGTTAACATCTCAAAGCAACCAAAGAAATGAAAGATGTAAGATTCTTCAAGAAGCTGTGTTGGAGCTTATGCCAGAAGCTCTTGCCAAACACAGGCACGATTAACCAAAGTGAATCTGCAAAAGTCTGCAGAGAAAATGAAAAGGGGCAGGGAGATAAGAAAATGGGAAAAGCCTCATCAGATCTCATGTCTGAACCATGAGACAGCACAAAATAGGATGGTCACGTAGCAGAGAGGAAAAAGCAAGAGTATTGAGCGAAACAGAACATGAGAAGAGAGGGTAAATGGATACAGAAACATAGTAATAAAAAGCAGGTTGGTGAACATTCAGGTCATTTCAAAACCCTGAGGATGCACCACATGGAACATAAGAAAACAAGGCATCTAGGCGATAGCATACCCGAGAGGAAAGCAAAGCTATAGGGGAGGGATAACTGGAGATAAGACAACAGAAGATATTCTCTCTTAAGGATAGCGATGACAGAGTCTGCACATTCACAGAAAACAGTTAAGTTTGGACAGGGGGCAGGAGCGGCTGGGAAGGCTTATTTAGATCCTGTTTGGTAATTACATCATGGAGCTACATCCATGATACGGAGAAAGAAGAAGGCTGGGGATACAGTTATTTCCGTGTCCTTGAGATATTAGTGCAAAGAGAAAATTTTGCAGGGCTCAGTAGTAACTACTTAGCATAAAGGGGAACAGAATCATGCAGCAGTACAAAAAAAACAAGTAAACCCCAAAACCACAGCAATAAACAGCCTTCCAGCTAATGTGAATAGAAACTCTCGTAACTGCTGATCTCAGGTGTGGCAACACCCAAACATGGGTTTAGGAAAATACGTTAATAGAAAGAGTATTACTAGGCTTTGGCAGAAAAAAACACAGCATGAAGTGGAAACAAAATAAATACAAGAGCAAGTCATGCCATTCATTTCACTGAAAAAACACAATTTCACAACCATACACCAGTGCTGTTGCACTCATGGCCCTCTCCAAGAGCCTCTCTCTTTTTCCTTCTGCAGGTTATCTTTTAAGGAGATATACAACTTGGAAAGCCAAGTAGAAGTCCACTAGTGTCTTCAGCCAAAGTCCAGCAATAAAAAATTAATCCTACACGGAGTGGCAGACAGAAGAGAGAAAGAGAGGCACATCTACATGGACCTCCTCTTCTCCTACCCCCAAGTCTCCATCATTTACAAAGGTTGGTATTTTCAAAGCAGTGACATTTTATAAAGCAACAGTTACTAGAGAATGCACTAATTAGATCACGTCTGTCCAGAGATTTTCCAACGCTGGCAAAGTGCTAGTATTCTTCTTAATGTTTTAATATCATAAAGGGAGCATAACCTACAGTCTAAAGAGCTATAAAGTAAAATATCTATAGATCTAGTAGTTCTTAGTGCATAACTGTACACTGTCAATACTGCAATAAGTTTTCCCCCTTTGGCAAAGAAATCAAAATCCAAAATCAAGGCATTTACTGAGGAACAGAGCATGAGTATAACAGATAAGGATGAGAGGGAAGAAGATGGTAGAGCAAACCTTGGAGAGCACTGTTGACTCTCCTTTATCCAGGGTTGCACAGCCCCCCTCTAGCATCCCCTGAGCCAGTTATGAGTGTTCTGCAGACAGGTCACAGCATGCCTCTATCAAGCAGCACATGGCTGTGTGATCTCCTGTTATCCAGAGGCAAAATTTTAGATCTGATCAGCATTGCTTATTTGACAGAAATAATGAGAAACAGTATGTCACATTCCATAACTAAATGTAATTCTGAAGTAGCCTCCTTGGTCAACCTTATCTCCAGAATTATATATCAGAAAGACAGATGTATAGACTGGGAAATTTTCCACTTTCATCAAAGGAAAAAAAAGCAAACCAGAGACTGCTCAGCACCAACTGCTCTCAGAAGCCAGAACTATAAAAATACTATCAGCAGCACTGAAGATGATTCGAGTATACTTTGTATAGTGAGCAACTGCAGTAGAGAACACTTTGTTAGTGTGCTAGGGCCAACCAACTCCTCAGTAACTGATAAATTTAAATGTCCTTTCTGACAGCCACTGCACAAACTTCTGAGCAGAGAAATGTTTGTTTGCTTAAACTGAATTTATTTCCGAGGCTTACTGGGGAAAGGGAAAGAGAACTTCTACTTTTATATGTACCATATAGCATTCTGGCAAATATATACCAACTGGTGCAAATATATTATGTTCCTCCACTGTTTGTTGCAGGTGTCTAGATCTACAAACACTTCTTTCCCAGTGGCTCAGAGAAGGAGAATGCTACTCCAAACCACAGTGTTCCATTAGATATAAGCAAGTCTTTCTAGCACTCAAGTTAGCTGGAGAAATCAAATATTATCCGTGCTTTTTTAATGTTGGACAAATACATTATGTTTTTTTCAAACAAACAAACAAACAGAACAAATCCCACCACTTTGTAATAAAGTTCTTACTCATCATTTATGTGCTAGAGCATTACACTGCAGCACCAATTCTGAACAAGAGTACAAATAGATCTTTGATTTTTCTTGAGTTTATACTTACAGAATTACTGGAATGCCTGAAGCAAACAAACACAACTAAAACCAACATATCAGCTAAGAAAGCTGTCCTCAATTTAGAAAGGGGGGTGTGGGCTGTGCAGTCACTACAAGGCTTCTTTTTTCATGGTTCCGCAGAAGCGCACAATGAATGCATGGACCCAAGGGCCACTGAAGGGGCTCCCAAGCACCACACAGACTCCCCAGCAAACAGGAGCCCCATCAGGAAAAAAGATGTATTTCTGCTCACTGACATAGACCTATAGCGCTTTCAGTAAAATAGGTTTCAAACAGGCATAAGCATTAGTTTCTTTTTCATTTTGATCCTAGGGGAATCCTGCCTGTCAGGGGATAAAAACATTGAACTATTCCACAGAAACTCTACCTTCATTCTACGCTCCAGCCAAGCTGTCAGTCTCTTTGGGCAAGATTCACCTACTCTAATAGAGGCACACGGAAATTGGTTGTCTATGTATAAACTAGTCACCTTAGGCTATCTTTATAATCAAGAGGGTGAAACGGGCTTCTTCAGAGGGAAATTCACCTTAGACACACCCAAGTTAAAATTTATATGTGCGCTTGATCTTTAGATACACGACATTGCATGAGTACATTTTTCCCCCAAAACTCAGGATATATCCAAACAGTCAGAAACTGGTTATGGTCAGAGGTGAAAGCAAAGAGACATAGTATTACAAGGTAACGATTTTTCAAGGTGGTGATGATTTCCCCTTGAAATTCATACAGAAGTTGGGTCAAAATGATTTAACAACGCTGCAAGGAGCTTAACCTCCTCAAGCAAAGAGAAGACAGAGAATGACTCATCATTTAGCATCAGCTTGAATTAGATTATTCTAGCCCAATCTATTAATGCCTCACCTCCTGGAAAACAAACACATTCATGTTTGGAGGTCATCATCATATTCTGCATCCCTGTGAAACTTCACTAACAGAAATTCTAAACTAGTATTTCTCTCCATGACTGCAAATGGCTTTCACTGCACACTTTAATGATGTGAATTTTCCCTTTGTTATGGTTCCTTCAGTTCTCATTCGGAATAAGTAGCATCTGGTGTGGTACTTAGTGGGGGACTGATGTCCTTTTTTAATGAGTACCAGAAGAAAGAGATACACAAAGCATGAGGAAACAGTGATTAACTTTCTACTGCCCATGGTATCTCAGAGCTTAGTCGTATTTCTTTTAATGGTTATATACTCAAACAAACTGAACTGTATATTGTTTATGTGATGAGTTTGCCTCCTCTTAAACAACAGAGGAGGTACTTGAAGTTACATTCCAATATAAAATAAGAGGCAGAGAACTGATTAATCACTGGAAAGCATATATTATTCAGGAAAAAAAGAATCTGTTCAGTGACTCACTGTCATTTGCTGTGCCTAGCTGGGAAAAGTTGGCTGGAATAAAATAGCTACTAAGTAAGATCTAAAGCCAGATCAGTCTGAGCAAACGCTGAAGAGGCATAGCCAGACTGGGCAGAAGCAGCAGAGACACTGTTGACCCATGTGAAACTCTGGTGTGATGAGAAGAGCATAGACTTCCAAGGGGAAGTGCCCAAGCTTTCAGAATGTGTTTACACTTTGCACTTCAGTGGCAGGGGCTGCATGTCCCAACACAGCAGCTCTGCATACAGCTTGGACTCAAAGCTTACTGTGCTGATGAGGCTGGACCATCTCCCATTCCTTGGACTGTTTTCAGGGTTATCTAAATAAGGCACACACCAGAAAAGATGTACTTATAGTTTCAGTCTCATTCAGTAAAGCCTGAGCTCTCCACTCCCAGTGGCTACCTGTTGATGATTTCCGATACATTAAGTTTCCAAAACTCTTCTTTTCTCCTTGCAGAGAGAAAAGAGCAACTTTATATCTTCATCAAGAGCTGAAGATGTTTACAGGAACAAGGAAATGAGTTTGGACTCCTCACCATTTCCTAATACAAGCATTCCATACTTTACCACATTACAGAAGCAGAAGATTAGCAATGACATCCAACGTTAGTAGCCAACACTTTCTGACTCAAAGAGCTGACAGTAGTAAAATAACAATACTGAAATGATATGTTTTACTAGCAGCCAAGCTAACTCGAATGCAACTTCCTTTTCACAAGGCATCACACAGAAAAAATTACGTGAAATGGGTACAAGATATTCCTGGGGAGATTCCAATTGGCCACAAGAGGAAAATTTTTCACAAGGAGAGCAATAAGCCATCGGAGTAATCTCCCCAGGGAAGCATTGGATTCCCCAATATTGGACACTTCTAAGATTCAGCTGCTCAGGGTGCTGGGGCACTGTGGCCAGACTGTGCTATTGCCAGGAAAGATTGGACCAGATGATCCTTGAGGTCCCTTCCAATCTGGTATTCTAGGATTTCCACGATGCTGTACTATTTTATCTCAGCCTTCTGTAATTTCATCCAGCTGTAAAGAAAGAATAACGCAAAAATCATGGCTCATTGAATCTGTTACAGAGGAAGGAGAATGAATAGACCCTTCCCCATTCAATCATGACAATTTCCAGAGGAAATTGTGCTGAAATAATGGTTTATCAGATACCACCAGCTGTGCGAGAACCTGCTGCGCCTATCCACTAAAAAGGCACCCACCAGCAGGTAGCTAATCCAAAAAATTCTTTCCCTGATCCTCCAAACAGCATCTTGCTCTCTTTCCCTCTTGTTTTCCAGTCTCTCTCTAAGCTTTCTTGCTTCAGGCTGGCTTCGGCTACCCACTGGGCAGCCTCTTGTGTGTGGGGACAAGCCCCTGAAGTCCTCCTGGGGTCCAGACTCACCAGGTGGGAGGCTCCTGGCAGGGATGCATTCTCCCACCACAGCTCTTTCTATACATCAGAGTGTCCTTTCACAATCTCCATCGTGATGTTTAGCATAGAATACGCTCTTCTGAGTGACTTCTTTTTATTCAATTCACCTCCTCTATAATGCCATCTCCAGAGTGTTAGCTGGAATTTGTGTAACTGTTTCCTTTCTCTCTTACTGATTTCAATTTTTTTGTTGTCATCTTGTGACTTTCTGCTACTAACTTTCACTTTTACCCACAATTTAATTTAGGTTTAAGTTAGTGTAGTGTTCGGTTTGTGATAAGCCTTTTTCTGTTACTTATGGATTCTGGTTACCAGAAAATCTTTAAATCCTCGCTGGCTGAACTCTCCAGTGCCAAGACTGTTAAGAATTTAATCTCTAGCCTATCACACTGGTTTAATAGCTGACATAAGAGCAAGTGTCAGCTCTCAAGCCTACACCTATACAGTTCACCTACTCGGCTAACTTGCTTGCTTACCTGGTCGAATGAGCAGGAATATGTGTTAAACTTAATTACATAATGGCTAAGAAGCAGCAAATCACAAGCAGCTGAAATGTCATGACCCCTAGAAAAGCTGTTACGTAAAAGCTTCGAAAATGTCAGATGGTTAGCCAAGCACAAAATTAAAAAAATAAGGACTTTGAGTAATTTATTGCTTTGCAACAGGATCTCCGTCTTTAAAGAGGTCGTCACAAATCCACATGCCTTGAATTAGGAATCTGAGCTCTTCTGGGCAAAGAAATCACAATATTTCATTTTGTTTTCATTATTAAATACATGAGAATGAGAAAAATGTAGATAAAAACTGCCATTTACATTGAATGTATCACTGGTTCCATATAACATTTTGACATCGAAGCTGAAGTATTTCTACTCCTTCATAAAAACCATTATTCAAAAAAGGGGCTGCCCTTACAGCTAACAGAGTACACCTTTACTTTAACTTGAACGGGAAACAACAAAATGGTATTGACAGTAGCAGAGCGACTGACAATCATTTACTCTCATGGCTTTCAGTACAAGCCTCAATCTATGTAATTTGTTAGAAACAGACGCAGGATAGTTTGCATTCACCTGAACATCACTTGTTTCATCACACCATGCAGCAGAAAAGCCACTAGGTTTTATGACACGTGGAAAACAGACAGATAATTGATGAAAGTAGTCTGTTTAATAAATGTTCTACTGCCAAGCAACATGACTAATGCAGTGCTAGGAAAAAAAAAACAACCACACAACGTGGCACACACAGAAGATTCCATTCAAACAAGGCTTAGAATATCTCTTGAAGTGATCCACTTCTATTTTTTACACTTGGTTTTTGTTTTTGAGGTGCCCTGTCGGAATGAAAGATTAATCATTCATGTCAGCACATAACTGCAGCACAAAGAGGACAGAACAACACTGAACATGCTAAAGAGACAACAGTTTGCCAGATGCCAGCTCCTTTGCTGTAGTTGGCCTCAAGTCCATTCAAAGTAAAACAAAGTATTGCCAGAAATGGCAGTCTTTCTCCAGTCATTAAAAGTATCATTTCTTCAAGCACAGAAATCTACATTTTTATAATTCTAAAAAATTATGTCCTGTCATTAGAAAAGTTACGTCTATGTCCAGTCTCAAGCAGAGAGCCTATCTTTAAAACAGAAATGTCCTGTTTCATACTGGAAAAAAAATAAATGTTGTTTACTTTCAAAAAGCCCTCAAGGAACATGTGATTCATTGGTTGTTTACTTAAGCAAATTTTTAAGCCGCCAGAGATTCATCTATTGCTAATTCAGAAGTTGGCACAATTAACGCAAACATTTGTTCCAAAGTAGTATAGATTAATGGGGAGGGAAGGGAAATCAAAGACTCATGAAGTAGCAAATATTTTCTGATAATCTCACAGACACTCAACTGCCCTTATTTTTGAAGTACACTTTCCGTAACTTAGGAATGTTAACAGAAATCCCTGCTTTCTTGTAGGGAGCTGGTTTAGGCAGAGAGATGTGAATTGGGAATTTTGTAGGACAAGAGAAGATTTTTTTTTTTAGTCTAGAAATATTTTTGTATATGTGCAATAGATTTCTGAATATCTTTTTAAATAGTGCCATTCCTATGAACAACGAGAAAATCATGTCTCTGTGAAGGCTAAGGTTTCATCATGGAGTTCAAAGGACTGGGCTTTCCTATACAGAGAATTTTTTGAACATTATCCCTATCTTATTTTGCCTCATGATTTCCCCTCAAAGATTTAGAGACAGTGTGGTTACTCCTCTGTAACTCTGCTCTTATGAGGTACTGGTGTTTGGCATACAAACAAGAATAATTCTACTTCTGCGTGGGTTACAACAAGGTCACTGAAAAGAGCACATCAAACATCTCATCATAGGGAGGGGTCCTCACAGCCCAGATCCCACCTTCAGCACCAGGATGAGCTGTGGCAGGTCAGGCAGAGACGGCCAGGGTGCAGCTCTGACCAACCCCACCACATCCAAGGCTCTTCAGTGGAATGCCTGTCACCTTCCCCAGTCAGCCAGTGAGGGTTACACGGCTCTACTACTTCTCTGCAAGAAAATAAACATCAACTGCCAAAGAAATCCTTTCTTGGTGGTTATGTTGCCATCTGGGGGGAATAGACGGGAAAAGTCTTCCTCCTAGACACAAAAGGACTAGGAGGTCTCCCCTCAGCCTGGAGAAGAGGAGGCTGAGGGGAGACCTCATTGCTCTCTATAACTACCTGAAAGGAGGTTGTAGAGAGGAGGGTGCTGGCCTCTTCTCCCAAGTGACGGGGGACAGGACAAGAGGGAATGGCCTCAAGCTCCGCCAGGGGAGGTTTAAGCTGGACATTAGGAAAAATTTTTCACAGAAAGGGTCATTGGGCACTGGAACAGGCTGCCCAGGGACGTGGTTGAGTCACCTTCCCTGGAGGTGCTTAAGGCACGGGTGGACGAGGTGCTAAGGGACATGGTTTAGCGTTTGATAGGAACGGTTGGACTCGATGATCCGGTGGGTCTCTTCCAACCTGGTTATTCTATGATTCTATGGAAAGTCGGCTGAGGTACGGTCTGCTCAGATCTCCTCTCTAGCCCAGGGAAACAACCAACCAATGCAGCCATTTGTAATTTTTTTAACCAATCTTTTTAAGCTTTTATGAAAATCTTCAGGTTCTAACCAAGTATAAAATAAAAATGCTACATGAAAAAAGTGAATCAAGACAACAGAGCACAAGAAGAAAGAGCTTGCACAAAAAAAAAAACCCAAAACCAAACATATGAATCAGGAAAGAATCTGAAACAAACTTGGAGGAAGTATAGCTGGCAGTGTTGGATATCAAGAAGCTTTTTCTCAAAGCATAGAAAGGGACTCAGCCAAGGATGAAGAAAGATCATTTCAGAAAGGAATGAGAAATAGAGCCACAGAGGATGGTAAAGCAATTCAAGCATTAAATGAATACTTACATGTTTACAACAGAGATGCCTGAAAATCTGTCAGATGACACTGGCTATATATCTGCTATCATGAAAGAGTTCAGAAGCAGTTAAGGAAAAGCATTAAGCTAACTGGAGCAGTGGAAATGAAGGACAACACCACTGGAGAGCCTGAGCTACGTGACTGCTGTTGGACAGCCAGAGCATTCTCGGAAGAACATGCCAGTTGCATCGATGCATACAAGAGATAAAGACTCAGCCTACTGACTGCAAAGTGGCATTTAGAGATGGTGCCCAGCACTGACACCGGTCTCCCCCCACTGAAGTCAGAGGAAGGGAGGCTGGTCCCGACAAAGTGGTATCAGATATTAAATTCAATGATCTCCTCTAAAAAAAGAAAATATCAATGCCATACACACACATTCAGTTTGTTTGATCATGTATAAACACGCTTTGGTATGCAAGATTGACATCAAACAGGATAGTGCAACTTTAAAGGCAAAATCCCACACAATTTAGCTCCTAACAGCTGCAGGGCCCTGCATGTGTGTTTGTGCAGACAGTGATGCCCATGAAGAGGTTTCACTCTAAAGAAAGTCTCTTAACGTTCTTAGTGCCTCTAGATTTATTTTGACTCTAATGGTTCAAAATCCATGAGTAGAGTATGAAAGAATAAACAAGAAAGGTTTAATAAAAAACAACAAAAACAATTTTCATCTCCAAAAGGCTCCAAGCTCAGAAGGAAAACTGAACTAATATGTAGTGAATCATTTACTTGATGAATTTTGCTTCCTCCTGTTTGTGAATTGTCCAAGAACATTTGGCATTTTACATGCAAGCTCCTTATTTGCAATTATTTGCAAAATATCTTTTTTAAATAATTCAGAGATTCCAGATTGCTCACAAGCAGTTCATTGTGATTATCCAAGATCTTAAAAAAAAAAAAAAAAGCAAAGCAAATCAAACAAAATCAAAATAAGTTGAATTGTCTGGTTCACTTGTGGCCACCACCACAAGTGTCAGAACTGGAGAGGTTCGTGTTCAGTACTGAAAGATCAGTTTTCATGCATTTCTCTAAAAGTTAATTTAAAATTTGTATTTTTCCCTATGTATTCTCCATAAAGTTATTTAACAAGAGCCTGACAAAGGATGCATATAGAAGATTCTTTTTAATTCATTGAAACTATTATTTTAGCGTCTTACATCTATCCACATTTCAGATAGCTCTGTCGTGGACTGAACAGTTTCTCATAACTTCGCATCCTGAGAGTTGCATCCTGAAAGTTACAAGTGCCTAATTTGCTTCCCCCTTCAAGCAGAACATCATCCCTGAAGCCATGTGAACATTACTGGGAATGCAGACTCCTCACCTATGGCTATTTCTGTATCAAAAATTATTGTATTAGTAACTTCATAATGTTCCAGCTTCATTTACTTATTTCAGTATAACTTTCCTTACAAAAAATTATACTTGTACAAAAAGCAAGTACCAGAGCAAAGGCAAGAATCCACGCAGTTCACCTCCAGATGAAAGCCCCAACCCAGAAAGCCTGCAAATATTTCAACACACTAGATAAAGTGGAACTGTGTGGAGGCTCAGAGAAGCCCTCTAGAAAATATTTTTGTGTGATGCAGACTCTTGCTGTCCTTTGAGATGAGGGTTTTGTCAGTCATACTGAAAGCTGCCTCCATCAATCTAACTTTGGAAAGCAATGCTGTGGAACAGATGTCTCTTCTTTCCTTTTGCTTAGGTTACCAAGACTGAGATGCAGAACAAAAGAGGGGACAGGGAGGAGGAAGAGTTGCTCCAGCACATTCCAAGCTAAAGTTTGTTAAACCATTCAGGACTGAGTCTGAAGCATCCGCATATTTTTCACAAAATTACTCTTGAATAAATCTCTTTTTTTTGGTAGAGAAATATAAAGGTGTTTAATGTAAACCTCAGATTCACAGGGCAGCTAGGTATTTGTTTTTTCATTGTAAGCCATTTATGTTGAAGATTCTTTACATTATGGATCTAATCACATTCACTGTAGTCTGTGGGAGAAATTAACTTGGAATTCCAAGCATGTCTTCACAAACAATATTGGTGGCAGCTCAGTCCAACTCATACATTATTTTTATTCCTATGGTGCCCTCTTCTTAGTGCTAAGATTCTTATTTCCTGTTTTTAAAATAGGAATATTCTTCTTCTGTACTTTCAGCCTTCTTATTTCCAACAGAAAGGAGGCAGAAGGGTTCTGCATTTGCTGAGAATATAAGCCTCAAGTCAGGCACTATTTCTCTAAATTACAGTCTGCTTTGTCAAATATCTAGGCATCCTCAGCTGATCATGTTTTAAATAGGCCTGGATCCTTCTAAACAAATCACTCGGAAAGCCTGGTTCAGAGTTATTTAAAGAGGTTGGTATTTTATGGCACCACGAATGCTGCACAATGCAACTGCTGAGCTTTAAAAACACAGAAACTAGAAAGTGGGTACAAGAAACTACCATCTGTCACTCTAAACAATTATCGTCCTGCCATCTGTCTATACACCAGATAATGTTTTTGCTGTCGGTAATATTTGATTGAAAAAGCTCTCTCTATGGATACCAAGAAGAGGAAACCAATTTAAGAAAAAACACAATACTGATCATTCAAGTTTCTCTTTTCCACTGGAAAATCCAGCCATTGCACTGTTTTCTACTGTTAGAGGATATGCGAAGGGTACATTGCAATGATATTGGGCCCCTTAATAATTAAAGGCTGCTTCTCCAACATTATTCTGTTTTTTATGAGGTATTTACTATATCTAATGTTAAGAGCACATGGAAAGCCTAAAATTAAACTCAAATTGGGTGAAGGATGAAGAAAAGTTTCTTTTCAATTTGCTTTGGACTTTTTTCCCTGCTTTCATTTTGCTTCATCCCAAAGCAGTCACCCAGTAGATGAACGGTTTAGTCCCTTCAAACAAACTGGCAACTGTACTCTTGCATTGGCCAACACAAGCAGGGTCTTAGATCACAGAATCACAGAATAACCAGGTTGGAAGAGACCCACCGGATCACCGAGTCCAACCGTTCCTACCAAACACTAAACCATATCCCTCAGCACCTCGTCCACCCGTGCCTTAAACACCTCCAGGGAAGGTGACTCAACCACCTCCCTGGGCAGCCTGTTCCAGTGCCCAATGACCCTTTCTGTAAAGAATTTTTTCCTAACGTCTAGCCTAAACCTTCCCTGGCGGAGCTTGAGGCCATTCCCTTTTGTCCTGTCCCCTGTCACTTGGGAGAAGAGGCCAGCACCCTCCTCTCTACAACGTCCTTTCAGGTAGTTGTAGAGAGCAATGAGGTCACCCCTCAGCCTCCTCTTGGCCAGCAAAGCCCAACACAAGAGACAAGAAGCAAGGATTCCCTTGCAGATCCATTGAATAGTGGTGCCAATGTTTCCCAGTGTATTTCAGCTAGTCCAGAAGGGCAATTACATCGACAAAACTATCAAAATGATTTTCGCTTCCTGGTAATGCACTTGGGAAATTTGCCCTTAAGTCTCTTGCCAGGTTACTAATTCCTACGAACACTCTAATTTTTTCCCTGCACTTCGCAGTCCTTTGAGACAAAAGGCTGTGTAGAGCTGTACTGCATTGTCCTGGAATATATTACATTACCCAACAAAGCTTCTAATATAATCTTGAATTTGAGCATGTCTATTAGAACTACTGTTTGATTAGTTCATTAGTATCTTTATCACTATTACGATTATTAGTGCTACAGTACACTTACAAGGCCCACCCCTGCAACTTTGATCACCCAAGATCTTTCACTAAGACTTAAAAGCATAACAAAGGGCTACATTTGTTTTCAGGCTGTTGCGGCTCCTGCCTATCTGACTCCTGCAGAGCCAAGTGAGTGCAGTGGCAAACAACAAGCGAACCAGAGTCTGTCTGCTGATAATGAGATTTGTAAAATCTGCTGAATGTTTTATTAAATAAACCAGCCATATTTCTTGCTGGGGAGGAAGAAACAGGATTACAGGTTTCATGAAGAGGTCAGCACACTGATTTTTCCCCTTCTATAACAATTAAATCCTTTAAACGTTGGGGAAAAAATAATTTTGTGATCTAATTCTAATCCTTTATGACATAAGCAAGTAACCAAGAGGCTTTAGTTGATTTTGGCATTCTCTAATCATTAAAGTTCCAGTGCCAGACCAGGGGCATTTCAAGTCAAGGATATATGAAAGGAAAGGATAGCTTCTCCTGTCCTTAACTATACTGCAAGCCTTTTGAACGTGGTTGTGGTGGGAGGCTTCAGGGTGTATTTTTTATCTAAACTTAACTTTGGGGAATTATGGTTTTCAGTGAGGGTGGTAATGTTTGTTTTAAGTGAGCACCATGTTATATGCAATGTTTTAGGAGAATTAATAGTATTTTACCAGAGTACAAAAAGATTTCCAAAATCCATTGTGCATTGAGGATGGGAGTAAGTTCACAATGCCTTAAAACCCAAAAGGTTTACATCTTCTAGTGTGCCTAGCGATTATAATGAGAGAGCACAGGCAGCTTGTGAAGTGTGCTCTGTAACATGCAGCAAGCAAGTGCAGAAAATATCTACTTAGAAAACTTAATTATTACTGAAAATCTAATAAGCACTGCTGTATTTCTTTCTGAATGGGCTCAATTGTAACAGATGCTGGAATCTTATAACTAAATCACAAAACTTGTCCTAGCCTGCAAATGCAGAAAACATGAATGTAAACTTAACCTTGGGGGGGCAGGGAGGGAAAGACAGGAGGCAGTATAAAAAGGGCACACACCAGCTGGACTTCCTCAGGCGTGTGTTTTATTCATAAGTGTAAGGTGGTAAATAATTCACATGCAGCAGCATGTAGCAGAAGCCAGTTAAAGAACCCTACAGTGGTCATTCCTGGACTTGGCTTTGCCAGTTCTTGCACTGAGTTACTCCAACTCTGTCTTTTGTGATCGTTTCTACAGTGCAAGTGAAAGCAGACAGCTCAGCTGTTTTATTCCAGATCTACAAAGCAAAGATACTCTTTGGAAAAGTTACAGGGAAAGAATAGTTCAGTGTAACAAAGAAAGCTCTTTGTATAGTTTTCAATCAAATGTCTTGAAATAGCACAAGCACATTCTATTAGAAAAACATTCGCCAGCAGGCTCCCACTGCTTTGCATTCATGCTGCTGAAAACTGACCAAGTAAGCCAACAAAGCTGCTGAAGCCATCTAGTGTGCCTAACCATATGGATCTAATTGACCGGCTTAATCTGTACCTGAATTCTGAACTGACCTCGGGAAAAAACGCATAGTTTTCTGAAACTGAGTGAATAGGCTTAATCAGTAGCCATGAAACCATGCAAGAGAACCTTAACTAGTACCTTAACCAAGGCATTGCAAGGTCCTCCTCACCAAAGCTCAGCAAAGAGATTGATGCTCAGGTAAAGTCTGCAGTAAAACAAGCACCAAAACCTAAATTGTCCCAAGTTTTTCAGGGCAAAAATTGGATTACAACACACAAATCATGCTTCATTGACATACTTACCTTGTTTTATTGATTCAGTATTATATGCCAAATCTATATTTGTTGGAGCACATCACGGCTCTTGCACAGTCCCTGCACTTGGATTTTGTTTCTACGGAAATTATACTAAGGACAGGAATGAGCTTATGTTCAGGTCTTGTGTTTCAGGCAAAGCATGAAGGTCTAAAGTCCAGGGAAGGGAAAGTTTTCTTCCCCATCTCTCTCATGACGTCTTATTGGAATCAGAAATTTCACTCCAGTCCTTGACTCCCCAATTTATGTTGGGAAGACCTGGTCAAATAATTATTTTCATAAGAAGTATGCTCAGGCAGTGCCCAGCTTTATTGCTCTCAAGGGCAGAGACCTTAGGGTTGTATGAGAACCCAGGAAACGTCACTTTAGAGCTTGCTTTCTCTTCTCAGATACTGGAAAACAATTGTATTTATTACTACTGCTGAAAGCAAAGCCCTATAAGAGTAGCCAGGGTCACTACTCACTGGCAAGGTGGTACTTCAGATTCAGAGATCCCACAGAGATCAAAGATGAGAAGAGTCAAAACCTGAAGACTCAGAAGCCAGGAAAAATGGAGAATAGAGTTTCACAAACAAACACGTACACACAGAATCCATACCAGCTGTTACTTCCCTGGGGTTTGTTAAACAACTATTTTCTAAGCAATGCTTGGAGAGCAAGTTCAGCAATACGACCTCACCAATTCATCTATCCAATGCAGCAACAATCTAAGGAGTCTATGTCTGTTGAGATGATTCTGGCCACTTATACAAAAGGGCTGCATTATGAAAACTGATGAGAATTTCCAATATCACCAAAGCAGCCAGACTTCTATCCTAGGTTAGAAACAACTGAGAGCTGCCAAATGACAGTGACTTAAACTGGACTGTCTTAAAATGCTATTTCCCCAAACTTACAGATCCAAATCAGTTGCAGCCACAGTGTGGCCATCAGCTAGTATCCCAGTGCACAGACTTCAAGCACATCAGGGTCCAGACTGAGCAATTTATAGAGGTCCCTGCAGGCAAAGTGATAACTGCATGTGAAACCCCTTCCAGCTCCAAATGGGATACTATTGTTGTCCTCAAATGCCTCTGAAACCTCTTAATGTAACTAACTACAAGTGAAAAAGCTAAGACTACACCAAGAAAATTAAATACAACTTATTCTATGTTTAAAATATAGTGGAAGATTACAATATTAAAAGGAAGATGGAAAACACTTGTAGATATCGCTGTTTAAGCTATTATCATCACTAAAGGCAGACTGACACTGCACTTTTTACAAGAACAGCAAATCATATCCCAGTAGTTCAACTGAAACACTTTCCTGCACTTTGAGTATTAATTCACTACCTGATTTCCAATATTAAACCCTAGGCCACAACCTATCAACTTCTTATTTCTTCACTCAGACTACATGACAATAACAAAATTGAAGTATTCATGCAAATAAACCCTGTCCAGCCTCACATCACAGTGCAGTACTCCAGGTTCCAAATCCAAGTTCTACACAACTTCCTCACACATGGCACTTATCTCACCACACCATGAGTAAGCGTGTGGTATTGTAGATAAACTTTCGTAAGAGGATTATAAAATCTTTACATTTTGTCTTGATGAAAGTAACAGTGAAGTTTGCTGTGAAGGTCCAGTGAGCAGAGCAGTCTTCCTCCCCCTCACTCTGGGACCGATGAGGAGGAGACAGATTTATCAATTCCTAAACCCTTCCCATAGCCCCTCTTTTCCCTTCATACACCTGCCTCTAATTCTTCTTGAGGGGAAAACTAATCAAGGGGACAATCTGTGCACAGAAGGGCAGTTTGATAACAGAAAGGGATTAGACCAAGCTAACAGCACAAATAGAAAGCAAGATAAAACCAGTCTCTCTGGTATGGGAATAGAAAGAAAAAAAAGAGACATAAAAAATGTTTTTCACCTGATCCTTGTCTTTAGACACCTTATTTCCAAAATCTCTGGGAAAGGAAGCTCCTGGGTAATGCCAACAGCTGTAGGAATGCTGGTTTGTACAGCCTGAGATGCCAGACCACATACTGCGGCACTCCACATAAGACAGCCATGCAGCACTGACAGAAAGACCTCCAAGACCTTACTTTGGCTTAGTGCCACCATCCACGGGAGACACACTCTGCCTAGGCAGTTTCACCATAATTCCTCTTGGCCAGGGAAATCATCTCCCCAAATTCATGACTGAAAGAACAAAATTTGCTCCCCAGTTCCAGTGTTGTTTGTGAGGTGCCCCAAGGAGGCTGTTTCAAGAATTTTGTTTCATTGCTGAAGTACAATTAGCCAGCGTGATTGCCATTAGCTAATTATGGTTATCTTTGAATGTGGTGTGCTTCTCTTTGACATGTCACTAAGCAATGGCAGCTTTATTCCACTATCATTTGTTACCAACACCTCTAAGGTGTCACCTACATTTAAGTCTCAGCTAGCTAGAGGTTGCATTACTGACCGCAGTGAGGTGTATCACATGCTTTTCTAGAAGAAGGAAGGCTGTGAAAGATGTGAGCCTAAAGTGAGGGACAGATGCAGTGCCAGACCCCTGTAGAGAATGGGCACATCCACAGTGAGTCCATACAAATACTTTCATAAATGGTCATAAGTTCATAGAAGTAAGCGCTAGCCATCGTTTTCAACAACCATACGGTACAATGGGCTAAGAGAGTGCCAAACGAAAGTGAGGCTTAGCTTCCTGAAACAGGGTACACAGGTTTGTTTTCTTACAAACAGTTGCGGTAGAAAAACTGAAGTACTCAGGATGACATAATGTAGTAGTGAAGCTCTTGTTTCCAGATTGTCCCCACATAGACAGAGATCAGTGAGCAGCTTATGGGAAGCACTCTGTTTCCACATAAAGGTCATCTTTACCATCTCTCCGATCCAGCAATCGGTAGGAGCAACCCGCTAAGATCTCCTGTGTGTTTCTGTAGGTACAGGTTACAACGATGCGTCTGATACAGGCACCTTGTATCCACTAGGTAACCATCTAGATTCCCAAATGATTCAACCCATAAGTGCAGCTGACTCGCAAATGAAAGTGAAAGGCAATGGGGACAAGTACTAGAAATTTTCCTGCAACTCATCTTTGTCACTGTATGCTAATAATGCAATTCAGATAAGCAAAGAATTTATGATGTCGTAACAGAAGGGATTCAAAGGTCCTAACTTTTTTTATTCCGGTCTCTCTGAAGTTGAAAATGAGAAATCAAAATGCCAAAGTTATTTTAAGAAGTCATAAGTTATTGCACTCTACTGCCCAGTACAATGAACTATTCTCAGTTCATGTCAGTTATTAATAAGACTTTAACATAATATAGCAACTCAGCATGATTAAAAATATACCACAAAGGACATTCGCCTCTAAAAATAGTTTTAAAAAAAAACTGGACAAAGTCAATCTGAAAATAGATGGGGGAAATGAAGAGAAGCAAAATAGATTAAGTAGGGCAAATCACATCGCAAGCCAGGAATGAGTGCATTACAAGTTCATAAACCATTTTTAATAAATGTATATTTAAAGCATGCAATAGCATATTAAACCAGCCAGAGTACCCAGTCCCAATCACTGATTTTAAACCATAAACAGCAAATGTAGAGTTCTCTTTTTTTCTGATCCTCACAATAGGTTCAGTCATGCAAGGTACTGAGAACTCTGGCATTAGTAAATAAAGGCTCTCTGCGTGCATTAAAGATATGAGTAGACTTGACCACTGATTTTATCCTTTAAACTTCACCAAAAAACCTCCCTGCTGCCTTATCAGAATAATTCCAATGAGCTCTGAACTTCCACTATGAACGCTGATATCATTAAAAGAAAGAACAAGCTCATTTCTCCTGAAGTTAAGCAGATCCTCAAACACTCTGCTGGTTCACTGCCAGAGCACCCAGCAATTGGGATGCTCATACATAATATAAACGTGCTATCTCACCTATTAATTGTGTTTGCTATCATAGTACATATAGGTAACTGCAGCAAGAATATTTAGTACAAAGATTGACAAGAGACTAGTGATATACAGTTCAAGTTTAAATTTTACTCCTTGCTGACCTAAGAGATTAACGCCTTGTTTAAGAAAACCAAAGTTAAAACCCATTTTTAAGAAATTGATTCACTTTTTCTTCAAGGCAGAAGTGCTGCAAGTTTTGACTGATGACAAGAAATGCCTGCATTAATACAACTTGGACAGGTTATTTCAGAATTTTCTCAAATCCTACCAGCAATTGCAAATACAAATTAGGGAAATTTTGTTGTTTCATGAGTTTGTTCAGAACCTCCTTCATTCAACACAACCAAATCTATACTGGCCAAGGAATGCAAGTTCACAACAATCTTAGTATTCTATTCATACTATGATAGTGTTATCCTATGATCATAGAATCCCATGATTATGTAGAAGAATATAAGGCATTATTTGTTAAAAATATCATAGGAAATAAAGGTATAAAACATTCAGTAATCAAAAAAGGGGCAAGGGAAAAGTATTAATATAACCTGTGCTGATATACTGGTAGTTGTGTGAAAAACAGGTATTCTCTCCATTCTCCAAAATATGGGAGGATTAGGGAGGCTGGATGTTGCCAATTTAAATATGAAACTAATGTAGGCAACTAATAAAGATGCAGATATAACAGAAAGGATTCCATGCCTAATGGCCAGGAAGTAATGCTGGGTTCAACAGTGTTCCGTTCCAAAATTTCAGAGGAAGTGCTAAGACACATACTTCAGAAAACATCTGTGAAAATCCCAGAACTATTAAGAAAATTACTTCTTTTTTTTCTTCTTTGGAATTCATATGCCAAAAGATATGTTGACTAAATTGATCTGGATTCATCCTGTCGTAAAAAAAAAAACAAACCACTTATTCAACTTACAGCTGTGAATATTTCCGTGAAACGTGTATTTCTTTTATGGCTCTCTTCCTGATATTAAGTCACTTGAATCTCAGGTTTAAAATAAGAATTATTTGGTTCATAGCGATTAAAACCAGCAAGAACAGTGAAAGTGTTTGAATGCCAAGTCTGTGCAATTTTCTTTCAAAATCCTTAGGTGCCCAAGTCAGAAGGATTTAATTTTCACGGATGCTGACCAGCCACTTACAGGCTTTCTCTGTGCCCTAGCGCTAGGATAACTTAGGTCTAGTGGGGGGAGAATGGACCTGGGAGGTAGGAAGTTAAACTTCCTCCACTGCAGGAGAAACACATATTCAGTGATTTCCTCCTACAAGCAACCTTCTCAGGTATCTACTGAAATAATAAAAAGAAAACCTTACTTTGCACAGCTCCAGTGAGACACATAGCCATGTAACATTGCCAGTAGAGGACCACATGAACTCTGAAGTGCCAACAGAGTACTTCAATGACTTGTCCATCTAGAATATTCTAAAAAATTACTGTTATGGGATGCTGGAATACATTTAATTATAACTATAGATGTACATTGGCTGTAATGGACAAAGCGTGCAACAAAACAGCAGCCCAGACAGTACACACTTTCACCCATATTTATTTTACCATCCAAAAGAAAGGTTAAGCTTTTGAAGTATCTTATTGAATCTTGTAAATACTGCTTCACCTCAACAGTGTAAAACTCATTTTCTCTTCTCTACTGATACGGATCTATTCAGGCTATTGAACGGATTGAAGTCCAGCCACAAAACTGAGCAAACAGAACTGGTGGACGTGTCAACAAGTCCATCAAGATCTTGATCTTGTGGCCTTTGCAGAGTAAAATAGACTGGACTTAGGTCAGTGAGTATGTTACTATTTGAGGAGCTATCTTAAATGGGCACATGCTAGTGGAAAATTGAATCGTCCCTAGCTCAATGTATTTATTGAAGAAAGTGACCTAGTTACAGTATTTATAAATTGTGCACTAAGACTTGATCGAAAGCCTATTCAAGTCATCAGAAAGGCTCTCATTGATCTGAGCGAACTTCAGATTAAGTAGTAATTGGTTTTATTCAGTTTTATTTTTCTTCCAGAGCAACAAACAGCATCTTTATCCCCCAAATATGCTCTGCTACCCTAACTCCAATCTTTGCTTAAGAAGAGAACTCAGCTCCTTCAATATCAGATGGTGGAAACAGATTTGTTCATTTCTGTGTGTAACGTGGCAGACATTTTCATCCTTACAACTACCAGCTGACTGAAATTTCACAAAGTTAAGGAAGTTAATTAAAATATTTTCATGTGAAGATTCTTCTTATTAGAACCTGAAGAAAATATTTCTGTTTCATATTATGTATCTTAGGGTTCATACATGACAAAGGGGGTAGGTGAGGTAATTAAGTAATTACCAAGAGTATTGAAATGAATGTGTAAACGTTTGCAGATTAAACAATTTTATGTTGACAACAACTACGTAAAGCACTTCCACTTTCAAGAGACTTCTGATGAGGACAGAGAGTTTACCAGTGGGCCAGATGAGGTTGGTCCTCCTTGCAAAGGATAGAACTGATGCAGCTATAAGAGGAAAACTGAAGTCTTGGGTATTAGCGTTGTCACTCTAATTGAGAATTTCTGATCCACCCCACCCCCAATACCACCATAGAAAGAAGGTTCTGTTTACTTTTTTTAATTTGGGTTTACATGCCCTCTGGCTATTGGAATACAAACACAAAAGCAGATGCAGTGTTAATTTAATTCTGCAGCAAGTTTTCATGAGTGCAGGAGCAACATCAAAGACATTTAAAGAATATCAAATTAAAGCCATCCATCATTCTTGTTGCACCACGTTGTCCGAATGGCTTAACCCATATCAATGAGGATTTAGCTGTCACCAGAATGTAGAAGTATTTGTATCATAGGCCCAAAATTAGAGTAGATTTGAGTAAATGGAATGATTATTAGAGGGAGGACATTAACAGAAGCTTCAGTCCGGCAAATTTAAAGCCTGTAATCAATCTTCACCAGGTAATCAACATCCATTTGTCACTGGAAATATTGATGCTTTCTTAGATTACAGGAGAATACCAAAGAGCTCCTAACTTTATTAACATGAAAGTACTAAGCAGATCAAGCCTAATTAAAGGCAGCAGCTACCCTGGCTACATACTTGCTTTGTCATTCAATCTGCAAACCTCGGCATCACAGGTACAAAGTATAATATACCTGCCCTTTGTGGAAAGCTGAAAGTATCACAGTTCTGAAGCCTGTAATCTGTATTTTCTGAGTGTCTCTGCTTTTATAAATGCATAGATAATGTTTTAGGCATTTATAACACACTACAATACCCAAAGCCACTTAAGGAAACCTGTATTGTCCTTTCTTTCACACAGCCCAAAACCTGCACTAAACTGCACGCTACTCATTACAACAACCGGTGATGCTCCTTGTTAGAGACTTAGCCCATTAAAACATTGCACATCAGCCCCAGCATACATGGAGATACCCAAGTACCTTTGCAAATCTCCTGCTAGTTTCACAGTCTGACTGATGAATGTTGAGACAGGATTTATAGCAACCCCTTCCACAGACTGGCTAGTGGCCACAAGCATGGAGGAGGACCTGGTGCTAGGGGATGGCACTGGAAAAAGAAATCAACTGCTTCACAGCCAAGGATGCCCACTGAGGCAGATCTACTGGGGAAAAAAATGTTAATATAAATAAAGGTGAAAAAGGAAAAAAAAATAAAAATGAAGGATTGACTACTGCCTTGGGTGTCCATGCCCCAGTGCTGCATCAGAGCTGAAGGGGCTCTATAATTTTTGTCTGTTTTCTAACATCCTAATCTATTTTTAACAGGCAATAAATTAATTTGCCCCAAGTCAGTCATGTTTTGCCCATGGCAGGAACTGACAAGCAAACTCCCTGCCTTTATATCAACCCAGGAGCTTTTTCATCTTCTTTTGTCCCCCTTCCTGTTGCGGCAGGGCAAGAGGAGAGGAGTGAGAGCGGCTGAGTGGGTGTCAGGCAGCCAGTCAAGGTCAACCCACCAAAACTACCTTGTAAAAGCCCCCGTGCCTATTGCTTGAGAATAGAGAATCTGAAAGCAAGAGACAACTGAGATGATTATTCACCATCATCCAGAGAGACACTTCTGAAACTGTTGTAAAATGTTTGATAAAATGAAACGACAACTTCAGAAACAATGCAAAACCTCTCTCGCACACAGATGCAACTAGGATCTTTGGGGATGGAAAAACAATGACACCTGTATACAGTATATATCTGTCTGTATACAGACAACAGTCTGAAATCCATACTGACTTCTTCACTCAGTGATTTTTATCAAGCACTAAAATATCTGGGATGTATTATTTGCATAAACAATGCAAAATAAACTGCAATCGCAATTAAAGGTTCGATTTGAGTTTCACTTGTATGTAGAGTTGGCTGAGTTAGACCACTGCACAAATCATGATTGTCACAGTGACTGCAAAAGTAGCATTCCATCAGGTAAGTCTACCACCTTCAAAAGAAAGACTATTTACAAAAATCAGTTTTCCACTCATTACAGAAAGAATAAGGACCCCTAGAGATCGCTATAATCATCATAGTGCTTTTGGTAATTTATACAACAATATCTCAATTGCTTGTGGTGGACTGTTACATATACACTGCATGCAAATGAAGAACATGAAAATAATTCAAGCAAAACTTCTGAGAACAAAGCTGTTTAAAAAAAAACCACAAACGTTTCTTGGAAAGAAACATGAAAATACAGACCAAAAAAAAGTAGGTTGTTGCTCCAGAAACAGCTAGAGTGTGTCATTCAGACTTATTCAGAGATCACTTAACTAAGAAAGCAAATTAAATAGCCTCCCTCTCCCCAAGAGAACAAAAATTATACATCACAGTAAGACAAAATATTTGTGTACTGCCAACAATACATTAGTTCCACTTTTAAATGAGAAAACAATTATAGACTTGGCCAAGTAGTAAACTTTCTTCCCCCTCTGTGGCTACTAATATTTCAAATCCTGGAATATTAATATGGTCTTCATAAATATTTGTCAGTCGACAGCTGAAAAACAGTAAAGCTGATCTAGAAATATTTGAAATGTAAAAGTGTGGCTAAATCAAATGCTTTAATGTTTAAAAAATATCATATTTAAAACTGATAATTCTAACGTTATCTATCAGAGACATACCTCTACCTGCAAATAAATAGAAAATCAGCATAAACATTTACTTCAAGCTCCTTATTTCATATTCTTAATGGTATAGTGAATTGTGTAGAGAAATCATTAATTTGGAACATGAGAAACATTTT
The DNA here is from genome assembly GCF_032191515.1 of Phaenicophaeus curvirostris. NCBI lineage: Eukaryota > Metazoa > Chordata > Aves > Cuculiformes > Cuculidae > Phaenicophaeus > Phaenicophaeus curvirostris. The sequence continues at coordinate 7,502,945 of NC_091404.1, forward strand.
CAGTCACTTTTCCTCATCTGCAAAAAGCATTTTGCAATTACAGAACGTACTTCATTTTATCAGTCCTGAATGCATTAGAAGTTGGGGCAGGTATCCATAGTACTACCCTTATTTCTATTTCCTATAGTAAAAACAAAGTTTTTTGAGAGATTGGAATTATTTTTGAACAAAGACTGCAAAGAAGGAACTATTGACAGAATTTTTCTGTTATTATTTTTTCCTCTAGTGATATACTTTTATTTTCTTTCATAATATCATTTTGTGACCTTCTAATGAAACAAGAAGCATTGACTTTTCAGAAATAGTAAGCACTCCTGAGGAGCAGCACCTTGCACCAATTACAGAAGGATCATTTGCATGAGGATTAATGCGGAAAACCATGAATGCACTACTGAAAACGGGCCCACGCTCCACCTTCAAATGCCAGTTCTCAATCTTAAGACATAGAATTTATTCTAGTCTACCTTCTGTGCAGAAAGAAAAGCTTTTCCTTTGTATGCAAATAGAGGAACCTCCTGCTGTGTAGATTCTTTAAGGAAGAACTTTGATCATAGTTCATTCCAGCTGTACCTACGCAGGATTCTCTGAATTCATTAAAAAAGAAAAGACAAAGCCAAATGAAAACATATTCCTTGTTAAGTGACTCTTTAAATCAAAAATTTATCTTTATTACAGTTGAATACAAAGGTAAACATAGGGAAAATAAATGGTATACTAATGAGTATTAAATTTCCCTAAAATGCCCCTGAAAATATCATACTATTCCTTTCTTTTCATGTGGTTGATCACCCACCCTAGCCAAGAGAAAGCAACTTCTTCATGGTAATGTGCAAGATTCAGTGGAAATAAGATTTAAACTCAATACAAACATAATATTGGTCTTTGTGGTCTGCATTCGTAATATTGTTAGTAATAAACCCGTAAAAAGCTTTAGGCTTTTCAATATCACATTAGAGCCAGGACAGAATCTGACACAGGACATGAAAGAAGTCCTAGTGACAATGTGCCAAATTTAAGCAGCACTAGACACTGGATGCCTATTTTCGCTCTTATCCTGTCTCTCTCTCTTTCTCTCTCTCTCCATCAAAAGATTATGGTACCCTTCTAAGCTCATATCTGAGCAGAACAGAGGCAAAGCCCATTCCTTAGCACTCACATTCCAAAGTAAAAATTTAAGTGAATAAACCCTTGCAGTAGACAGATTCAACAAGCTCCGAGAGCCACTTTAAACTCATAAGTTCAATGGACATCAGGGACTGCATTTCACACAAACCTTGGATAGAGCTCAAGCTACATTAACAGCCTCTGCTGGAAGGTCTTGCTATCCCAAATTAGAGCAACCCTAGGCCTCCCCAGGAGATAAGCCATCACCAGCCACACCCTGCGGTGGGATGGATGATGCACAGCATGCGAGGACAGGTTGTTTAGCCTGGAGAAGAGGAGGCTGAGGGGAGACCTCATTGTTCTCTACAACTACCTGAAAGGAGGTTGTAGAGAGGAGGGAGCTGGGCTCTTCTCCCAAGTGACAGGGGACAGGATGAGAGGGAATGGCCTCAAGCTCCACCAGGGGAGGTTCAGGCTGAACATTAGGAAGTTTTTTTTCACGGAAAGGGTCATTGGGCACTGGCAGAGGCTGCCCAGGGAGGGGGTTGAGTCACCTTCCCTGGAGGTGTTTAAGGGACGGGTGGATGAGGTGCTGAGGGACATGGTTTAGTGTTTGATAGGAATGGTTGGACTTGATGATCTGGTAGGTCTTTTCCAACCTGGTGATTCTATGATTCATCTTTCTGCAGGAATGTATTCTCCTCAAGGACTCCCCTGTCACTTTTCCCTTGGCAATCGATCCCTGTGTTCACTTTTTCAGTTTTGCAGACAAGCCCACCATCCTGCCACCAGGCTAGCAGTGCTTTAACAGGAGCAATAAGCACATAAAACCAGTGTCTGTGCCCTGGTTCTCTGAGCAGGCTGACACTAAGAAGGGGCAGTGGTAAAGAATGTTCAGAGCTTTATCATAAAGGAGAAGATAAGAGAACAGTATATGAGGAACAAAAACCAACACACAAGGGAACTTTTACCACATGCTAATCATCCCTCTGTGATTTAACAGAGCAGAAACTGTAGCAAGTTACTTTAGTGCGTGCAAAGTGTGATTATCCTTGGGAAACACCATTACCTGAAATTGCTTAAAATATTTTTTCTTTGCCTACATCCCAGAGAAAGTAATAATAATATGTTTGTACTAACAAGAAAAAAAAGGTGGCAATGTGGTCTGGAGAGATATATGCCCGAACAACAGTCAGCAATGAACTGTGCAGTTCTGAAAGCAAGTCCCATATTGAATACAGCTTATTTACTGGCCTCACTGTGTGACAGCATTAATTATTTTCAAGGCCAAAGTTATGTCACATTTATGCACAGCAAGACCTTTTTCCCTCAGAAGTATCTAGGAGGTGATACCTGATAAAAGAATTTGAAGGATTTGCTCAGAATTACCATCTTTGGCTCTGGGGATTAGCTCATTCTATCCACCAGTAGAGACAGATAATTCTACTGTTAAAACAGGGTATGATGTGGATTTCTGCTGAAGATTTACATGTTCATCTGAATGTTAGTGTCTTTCTTCCCTGTTCTTCCATTTATAATCACAGAACCACAGAATGGTTGGGGTTGGAAGGGAATTCTGGAGACCATCCAGCCCAACCCCCTTGCCAAAATAGGGTCACCTAGAGCAGGTCACACAGGAATGCATCCAGGCAGGTTTTGAATATCTCCAGAGAAGACAATTCCACAAATTCTTTGGGCAGCCTGTTCCAGAGCTCCATCACCCTCACCGTGAGGTTTTTCCTCACCTTCAGGTGGGATTTCCTGTGTTCCAGTTCGTTTCCTTCTACACTTTGTTCCTCCAAAACAGAAGTTAGTAGGGAAGCAAAGCTTATTCCACATAAAGGAACTCAGCTATACTCACAACTTGGGGACAGCTGTCCCAGACCAAGTGCCAAAACGTAAGGAACTCATTTTCCTTCAGCTTGTTGCACAAGCATTCTCAGCAAAAACATAGCAGCAACCTCTTTTAATAATAGCTTATTAAAGGTTCTCAATTACATCAAAAAAAATAGAGTGCTTTAAAATAGTTTAACCCATTATAATCCCAGCAGGAGAAACTCAAAAGCTAATAAAAGTTGTTATTTCAAAAGGCTTCTGAAAATCTGTCCCAGTATGGTTCCTACAGATGTCTGCTGTTTTCACTAATCTTAAAAAAACTTGAACAAATATTTAATAGAAAATGTTGTCTTTGACAGAGACCATTTGGAGCCACCTTCTGAATAAAAAATAAACTTGTCTGAAGAAGGTTCTCAAGCACCACACAAACTTAAAACTCTTTGCACCTTTCTTTGCCTTTTGAAGGTGACTTGAGTGCATTTTTAGACACTGTAGAACCCCAAAAGAAAGAACACAAGCAGAAAGGCTGTGGCTACAGGCATTAATTGAGCAGTTGTCAAAATAATTTTGTGGATGTTGCTCAGTACTACTACATCTCAGCTCTGTTCCAGACCTGCCACCACTTCCTCAGCCACCGCCACTGCTAAGGGAAGGTGCAGGGAGATCCTGCTGCAGGGCCATGGGAGAAAGCCTTCTTCAGTCAAGTCAAGGGTTTCTGGGTATCTATTAAAGCTATCCTGTTGCATTTCAGGAGACAAATTCCTACCAAGTTAAAATACACCAGCCTTCTCTGGTGCCACTACTATCTCAGTCTTTAATTTTGCCATTGCTGTTAGTGTTCTACAACTCAAAGAGGTTTCCGATTTTACTGTTCATGGTGAAGATCGCTTTATCAAAGCTTGACTGTACCAGAACTAACTAAAACTAAGCTGGGTGCAAGAGGTGTTTTGCATTTGTGGCTAGATGAGAAACCCTCAGAGATGGGAGTTAAAATTAAAGAGAACCAAAGTCCTCCCATCCCAATAAGAAAAGGGTTAGCCTTTATACTACAGAAGAATTTCAGTAGCAAGTAAGGGACAGAGACAGTTTTTCTTTCTGAAGAAGACATACAAGTTAAACAAGTTAGAAAATGCCTGGCTGTGAGGATTATGTGGCAAGCCTGAGAGGAGTATGACTCAGTCAGAATGGCCTCACCTCAAAATCTCTGGACAGATACCATGACAAATGTCACACATCTAAGATATTAGGCATTTAAGGCTGACCATCCTGCCCCTACAGCTACTGACAGATAAACTGGTTGTGTCAGGGAGCAGGCCAGCTCGCTGCCTAGCTTCTCAACTGCAGAAGCACTACAGTAAGTGAATTGCTCCACTTCTGAATGTGTGGGTAACACAGAGAGGAGGCAGCACACATCCCTGCTCCAAACGCTACTGTTTTTCTATTCTCCAAACAGGTGCTAAGTAAATGCAAAAGCACTTGACAAAGTAGCCAGACCACACAGCACCCAAAATACTTTCTGAAAAAACGAGATTCCCTGGTAGTCCTTTGTTCTACCAAACAAAAATCTTCGTTGTCCTCTCCTGCCAGCAGCACTCACAAGGCTTGTTGTAACAGGCTTCTAAGATCATACATCGAACCCTGTAATTCTTGGCAAGATGCAGCAGCTTTGCCTGTCCAAAGCATGAGAGGCAGCCTACTGTGCTGCCCACTGCAACGCAGCCCATTAGGATGTGTGATCAGGATGCAGGATGATCACACACCATGGGATTATAATGAGTTTTCACTGCCTGCTATAACAGGTCCTTCTGCAACGTGGAAGTTAAACTGTGTGCAATACGTCAGCAGATGGAGAAGGGTAGTTTAAGGAAACCCCTTCCCAAGTTGCCTGGCTATTATTGGCTTTGAAGAGAGAATTCCTTGCTGGATTTTTCAAAGTGCAGAGTTAGACTGCTAGTCCAGCAGGTTCACCCCAAAGACACATACAAACCTGTGGGGCAGGGCCAGCTAAACCCGTACCTAAACACTTATGCTGCTTTAGTTAACTTCAAGCAAACTTAAAGAAGCATGTATACAAAAGCTATTTTTAAACAAGCATATCACCATTAAAGGGCTTTGTGAGCTCTTTTACCTAAGCAGTGTATCTATGCAATTAAAACATTCACATTAGTCTGTTTCAAAATCTAACCTCTAATATCTGGATAATCTCCCTGTGTTTGAATCACTGTTACTTGATGTGGTAGTTGTTAGCAGTAGAAAAGCTTTCTACAACCATATAGAAAACAATTTGAAATATAAATACTAACTGCCAAGCCAATAAAGAATCTGGCCAGTTCAACTCATTGTGTCACTGATCGGACTTCATTGGTCAAGGCTGCAAGAGAAAAATTTGGTCAGAAACACTGGAGGACCCATACATCAACTCAACAGTAGCTTCAGCTTTATGTAAGTTAGGAAGAACAGCTGATGTTTGCCAGCCCGTCTGTTCATACATTCAAGGAATCGGACTGTTTTCCAGGGAGGGCAAATCTGTAAGTTACAGCTCCAGGAATTCATCATAGTCAGTATTTTGCACAGGATAGAATGAGACTGCCAAGGCAGGAGTTCCTGCTTTCAAGGATGCAGCATTGCAGACTCTCCTCCCAAATACCAGCAGAGTTTTTGTAGACAGCCTCCTCTGATATCTTCAGCATACTTCAATTCAGCTACAAATCAAACTAACTATAGAAGTCCTCTCCTCTTTCTGTCTCTCTCACCTCTATACCTTTCTCCAAACTGTCATCAATAGAAATAGATTGCTAACTCAGTTTAGGAATGTATAGCTGAAGAACCTTTTGTTTTTCACCAAAACATGAATTACAAAGTTTTCTCACCTTCAAGTTTGCACTTGATTCCAGATAATAGAAAAAAGTCATGAACAAGACTTTTGCACAAACGGAGACTGTTTTACAAATGCACAACATGAAAAGATCTCTTACCACCAACTTCACCCCACAACAATAAAAAAAAAACCCTCACCAACCTCCCGCCCCAAAAAAGCTCCAGTAAAGAACAAATTGGTAGAGAAAAAACGGCTTTTACACTGATGAGAAAGAACGTTCACAAATATCCAACTTTTTTTAGCAACTGTGACAGAATGTGCCACATTATATATTTTCACATCCTTGATGCATGTGAGAGAATCCTGTCAAATTGCTGTATGACTTCAGTAGTGTCCAGAATGGGGCCTTACAGATGGCATTGCACCTATTTTTTTTTCTCTGTTATATCTTTAGCAGATGTTATTAGGAAATGCTTTAGCAAGACTGTCAGCTGATCTATCAACATCCCAATTTGAGGTCCATTGCAGAGTCATTGCAGTTAATGCTAGCTGAAAACTTAGCACTTACATTGCTAAGGTTGGTAATTCTATGCATTATTAAGATTCCTTGTCTTCCCATTATAAAAGCCTGTTTTCTCTTCCCCCTCGAGGTTAGCCAATATACACAATACTGAATATTTTTATAATGGGTCTTGACCTCTAGCTGATTTGAAGTACATACAAACTTTAGCCAAAATAATTCAGCTGGTTTTAACAGCATAGTGAAGAAAACACATATGGATTTTCTTCTGTGACCCTCAATGAGAGTTTTGAGAACTGTCTAGATATATTTCTCTATTTTGAGGTCTCCCATAATAATCAAAAGTCAGACTTTTATTAGAACAGAAGAACAAATACTTCACTTAAATAGAGAAAAAAAATCAAAAAGACTACAGAAAACAGAATGTATATTAGCTGTATACTGCATTCTGCCATCCACCACATAAACACGGTAAAGAACTGTACCAGCCTGAGTGGGCAGGTAATTCAATGAAAGAATGGAGACAAACTCTACCCAGTCCCATATGGTCCCTTGGAAGTTTTTCCCCTCATCCCAGTGGCCCAGCTGACAGACCTTCATGGAACTATCAGTCTCTGTGAGAGATGCTAGGACTCTCTCCCTTGCCTATGTCCTCCAGTCTCTTGACCCTTCCCTTCATGAGCAGCCTCACTATCTCTCTAGGAAAGGACAAATTTCCTTACTATCAGGAGCTCTATCCAACCCAATCTTTTTGAAGGAAAACATCAAAATGCGACCAAAAAGGCCAAATACTGCCTACCACACTATCAAATTTTTAACAGCTAAAGTTTCTTTTCCAAGCCCTAGAGATGCTAAACATTTGGAATTCCAAATTAGGCTTGCCATAAAGAGACATATTCCCTATATTATCCTCATGGAAGGCTATCCAAGTCAGCCATACTATGAGTTTTGAAGATTTTCGTAATTAAGGCAACTAAGGGAAGCTATCGGACAGAGAATAGCAGGGATACAGACATAGGTAGTCAGTTTACAGAAACTACCCTTGAACAGTTAGAGTGTGATATTGGCACTAAAGTACCAATATTGGTACTAAAGTACCAGATACTAAAGGTCTTAAATTCGGCATCTCAAGACGGCAGAAGACTCCTGACCTTCATCTCTTTTGCTTTAGCTTCCCTGAGTTGCTCTCACTGCTTCTTCTCACAGGCTTGTTGTGAAGATAAACTTATCATTAGTGCTTGTGAAGCTCTCAGACACTGCAGTGGTGACTGCTGTAAAAAGCCCATGAGATTTAGATTTCCTTTTCAGAGCAGAGTTTGAATAGCGTGCCATAAATAAAGCATTAGACCACACATTGAACAATGGGGAAAACATAGTACTGAATAGCTGCTCATTTAGTGAGTGCTATTCATCCTGCTCACTGAATGAGGCAGGAGTTAAAAAAAATAGTATATGATCATGTAATTAAAGACTGTGTCATAATGCATATACACAAGGGCCTGAATCAGGGTCGCACTGACAACCTTATGTTGAATTGCTTAATTTTGCAACCTTAATGATGGTTCTTTAATGTAGTTTAACACTACGTTTGAATTCTTTCTATAAAAACTGTATTAGACATCATTTGTCAGTAAATGCAAGTAACCCAATGCATTATGCATATTTGGTTTCCCCAGGTCTTTCAATTCTAAGAATGGTTGTCAAATAACACATTTAACAAGGTTTTTAAAGAGTTTTTCTGCAAAGTATTTTCCTGTTTAAATGCTACCCATGGATTGGTTGAGATATCTCCAATACAAAGCTACGAAGTGAAACAGCACTTCTACCATAATTATGCAATGTAATGCTAGTCAGATTTCAACTCTGAGCCTTTGCTATGCTTCTCAACAAAAAAAAGGGAAATTTCCTCTCTATCCTAGTAGGATTATCTTGATAAAATGGGAGTGAGAACCACTCACAGTCCTTTAACAGGACAGTGAAGCCACTACTGCCTAAGGAAATAGAAAGCTAATGTGAAGCCACATCTCTTACTTATGAATTAAGTGAAAATACTTTCATTGGTAATATGACTTATGGAACTATTTCCTATACCAGCATTCCTGTGCATTTCTGTGGGCTAAAACTTGGGCAATAATTGTACCCAGTACGGTAGAGTTGTTCCAGCTCTGTGTTGTATTTGCATAATTTCAAATGGGCTTGAACATTACTGTCATGCACATTAACCATGGGAATACCTACATAACAATATTAAAGCTTTGGTTTTGTTTTTGAAATCCCATTCTAAAAACAAATTGGATTAATTAGTTTGAAGTGGGAATCTAAATCCCTTCCAGCTAGCCAAGATCACTGTATTTATTTCTAGAAACGCCAGGAATCACTCCAGGCAGTCAACCCCTTATCTCATGGTTTCACTGAAGAAAAGATAATAAGTCCAAAATGAGAGAAAGGTGGCAGGGCTCAGATACAGGTAACTCCAGACAACAAAGGCTACTTATACTCATCCTGCCATGGACTACACAGGAGTCTGAGTAGAACAATTTGACTTTCCTGTTCATTTGCTTTTGTTTAGTTTTACCTGGACTGCACTTGCAAAGCATCTTCTTTTAGTCAGGAGACAGCACCATTTCCTAAAGATAGAGCACACACAGAACAGCCCAAAGGCATGTGTACACTATGCCCTTCCATGCAGAACATGCTTTTTCTTCCTTCTTGCCTTTCACCCTGCTGCCCTGCCCCAGAATACAAAGATTCTGTTGTTTACAGCAAAACTGCTTCCTCCAAATGGGTGTTCACAAAAGGCAATGGAATGAACAAAGTACATCACCTCTCCTTGTACGGGCTAACCTCGAGTCAGTTGCAATCTGCCAGCAAGCCATTTCACATCCAGAATGTCTTCCCAAAGAAAATAATAACGAGAAGCAGATGGAAGCTACAGTTCTCAGTCAGAACTGAGAACCACATTTAAAAAAAAACCATAAATAAAAATCAGAGTATCTCCACACTACACTGATGGGCTATTTGTAGACAAGACACACAAACAGCCTAACAACTCGGGGAATTCTCTTTTCAGGCCAGGCACAAGCTATTGGCACCCTTCACAGAAAGCCCCTTTTACTTCTTATCTCTCCTGGCACATCTCTTAATTGATCTTCTCTCCAGTCTAAGTTACAGCTTTTATCACAGAATTAATAGATCATTAATCCTTAAAAAAAGAGGGATTCCTCCTCTTCCCTCCCTTTTCATTTAGTTTTGTTTTTTGGGTTTGGTTGGGTTTTGGTTTTGGATAAATATAAAGGATAGCAAGGAAGAGCCTTGCTTTGAGGGGACAGGGTCCCAGTGTAGTCCTTAGGGCAACCTTCCGAATTATTTTTGTTAGCAGGGAAAGGGCTTCAGTTTACATATTTTGACAAAAAAAACCCAAACATTACAGTAGGAAAAAAAAATGGATGAATGCTGGTCGGTACATATTTTATCAGAGGCGACTCAATAAGTGACATAAATAAAACAGTTACTGACAGCAGAAACAGAGGCACATATGTACAGTCCAAGCCCTTTAAAACTCCATCTGCCCTGCCTTGTGGATTCTATTGAATATCAATAACTTTTTCAGTTTGTTTACCATGTAGCACGTTGTCCAAGCAATATGCAAACAATCACTATCTGATAGTTCTCAAAGACTGGGTGATGTTTAGGCGACAAGTACATTCAGAGCAGGTTTTCCACCACAGACTCTGATAATACTAATAAATTCTTACAGTGCAGAGTTGTAGGTACCTCATGTAGGTACTAATCTGCACACGTACAGCAGAGTCCATTTGAGCTTCAAACACAGACCAGGTCCTTCTTGTCCTCCATACTATATAGATTGAGGAAACAGTTTCTAGCTGAGACAGATTAGAACCCTTGGGAAACATCTTTGCTCAGTGCTGCTCTTGTGAGAAACACAAAGCTTTGTGCAGGGCCACATTATAAGGCCTTATAGCTTCCAGCGATCCCAAAATTGCTCGCTCAGGACAACTAAATTGTATCACAAGCCTACGTAAAGCTCATCAACTAAAGAAGAGATATCAGAGAAGCAATGGACATCACCTGCTTATTGCCACAGATCTGAACAGTGTCACAGGTATCACGCATTGCATTCAATACAACCCATCAACAGACGCAGTCTCAGTACAGCTCCTCCAAGCCAGCAGCCTCTACAAAAGGGGCAGATGAGGACAGAAACAACTCCAAAGCAGACTAAAGAAACTACTTCGTGCATGAGGGAAACTTCAAAAGAAGCAAGGAAAAGGCAGTATCTTCAGGACACAAGTGCTGATAAATGAGATGGGATAAAAATCACACCCTGTCAGGTGTTAGGTAGCTAAGCAGCTTACAGCTGATGTGATGAGTAAGGGGAGAGATAAATGAAGTAAAGGTGCAGGCAAGTTAAGTTACTTATGACTGGGGTGGATGCAGAAATTTATCCAAAATGTGAAGGCATCACCATTGCAAAGGTGTTGGAGCATTGGCCAGTGGTAAAGCTATAAAAAGTTAATTAAATGCATATCATTTGATGCTTCACAGTGAAGGATGTTAAAGCATTTGGGCATCTCCTTTTAAGTATTAGTGGCCTGCAGGATAGGCTCCAGATCAGAAGGGAAGTGAAATCACCTGTATCTTGGTGATGAGCTAACAGGTGTAAAAAACCATCCTCTTTGCCCTGGCACACGAGCTGCTTCTCCATGCTGGCTGGCTTTGAGACAAGACTGCTGTAAAGCATCAGTGGTGATGGAACAAGTGCTTTCTAGCATACAGCTTCCAAGGCTGTCACTGCTGTGGGCAAGCTGGTGTTTTCTGCATGTCAGTGCAGGACAAGCACTTCAATTCCTGCTTTCCTTTATTTGTGGCTTGCATTTTCTGTGGCCATTCAAACCTGAATGTTCTTCTGATAAACTGTTGCTTACAACTACTGCTTCCAGAATGACTACATTTAATGCTCTCCTGACACACTGTTAGAGAGAGCTGTACTATTATTGTTATTATTTTCAAATCAATGCTTAAATGAATAACTTGAATGTATGCATCAGTGAGCTTTACTTGAAATCTAGCAACATGTCTAAAAATAACTGTTGTGCCAATGGGTAAATTCTGGCAAGTCACTGAATCAAAAGGAGTGTCACAGAGGCAAATAGAAGATGGAAATAATTAAGCTGGGGTTTTTTTCCCTTTTGTTTTCATCATGAAAAAAACATTTTACCTAGCAGATAAAAATTTGAAATGTTCTGTAGGAGACACCTTTTGTTTTCCTCAATAATGAGCCAATTCCCACATCCAAACCAATATACCACAAGAATCAATGCATTACTTGCATGCATTTTTAGTTTACTTCTAGCTTTTTTTTTAATACACATTTTTCAGGGAGCCTAAAATGTAAAAGAGAAAGAGCCTTGAAGTTCCCCAAGGAAATCTGCACAACAGATGGTAAGATATTGTAGTTTCAGAGGTTTGATTAGAAAAGTCAGTGATATCTAGTGGGTTGAGTGTAGGCTTGAAAGCCAGGAGCTTTCAAATTTTAAACCCGGCTTTACCATTTCCTCACTGCTTAGCCTGTGGCAAGTCACACAGTATTCTCATTCTGCATCACTGCAAAACGCAACCATGGGTGATTCGCACAGGATTGCTTAGAAGGATTAGTTCAAGGTTTTACTTTGCTTAGAATATCTCAAATGCTATCCAAGTGTTAAGAATTGCTTTACTATATTCCATAATTGAGGCGCTATTGTTACACCAAATAAAAAAATCTGCATTGTTATACAACCCAAAATGGTAATTCTAAAAAAAAGCATGGTTCTAACACCTTCACTCTAAACAGGTAATCCAGAAAATAACTGATACTCAACTTGAACACAACATACTGAGACAAATTCAGTGTGAAATTTTTCACGTGATTCTACAAATGTGCTGTTTAAGGATTAAGTTTATAAACAGAATTCTGAACAACACAGTAAATAGCAAAAAAAAACCTTAAAGCAAAGATTCCTTTGGAAAGAAGTATATCTTCATAGGAAGGACTAAGAAGAGCTCATAAAACGCCTTAAAAACCATCTTCAGTCCTGATGCAGACCTGAAATACTTAATGCTTACAGTGAACGTGTGCTTTTGTAATATCTTCTATTTTTTCCCATTCCTGAGTTTAGAAAATTAATACAGATTTATTTCTTCTTAAGCCAAAAGCAAAATACTTTAAAGAAAACCAGGAAAAGTGATAATTTGATAGTGATAGTTTCAATGGAGGATGTACCTAAAAACCTTTTATACAATTGGCCCAGCACCTTTCTGTTCCACCACCAGATGTGGAAACACCTTAATTCAGCACAACTGAGGATTCCTTCAACATGTTGTGAAGATGTAAGTTACTTCCATTAAGTGGCACAGCTTCCGAAGAGGGCCACAGTTAGTAACTTAGCTTAGAACCTATAGATCAATAACCAGTTAAAGATAATTCATCCTGATACTGTCCTTTTTACGTGTTTTAAGTTCGAGGTAATTTCTATTGCATGGTGCCAGAAGTACAGCAGAGGCAAGCACACATCACCAAAAGGCTTGGATTTTCACTTACCACACTCCTAAGCTTGGTCTAATTAGATTTCTGTTAATCCGAGGCACTTGATGCTCATCCCCTCCATTCAGTTTGCAGAGTTAGTCTGAATGACCCTCAGAAAAAGCATGAGAGAACAAGCAAGACATGAAGCAATAGCTGAGGACACTTCTGAACTGCAGTTCTTTTGGTGGACTGGTCAATATGTCAACTCAGTAATAAGCGTTATACACTGAGGAAAAATGCATCAAAATAAGTTGCACAGGGTCCAACAATTGAATCCTATAGCTTGAAGTCATTAAATACAACTACTCAGACACTAGAAATTCTGTTCACAGAAAAACCTTCCCCAAAACATTATACACAAACCACAATGATTTAACATTTGTTACTGGAAGCAGGGGATAAAAAAAAAAAATAAACAAAAACCACCACACAAAATATAAAAGTTCAGACACATTTCACAGGATGAAAGGTTTCTCTCACATCCATTCAGCAGTAATTTGTTGCAGATCTGTATTATTCCTTGGATCGTTATCTGCTACATAATTGCTGACACAAGCCTACACATTCCGCCAACGCACCACGGCAGCAAAGCCAGAAAGAAAAAAATTACAGCTATCCACAACACTCATCTGCCCATCCTATCTGGCCCCAGTGGTAGAAAGTATATAAGGCACATGAAGTACAACTTGCATAAGGCAGTGCCGAAGCCAAATATTCAGATTTACGGTAGCAAAGACTATTTGCTCCTGCTTTAATAAAAATAAAACTGAAATGCTTGAAATAAAAAAAAAAAAATCAGTGTACCCTTACGTGAAAAAAAGAACTCAGATGGAAAAAATAGAGTCATAATCAGCTCAGGGGAAGCAATCTTTTCATTTACACATCCAGAGATGCATGGAATTCAAAGAATAGGAGCTCTGGGTTTAGAGTGAGATACGATATTTCACATTTCAAGAGTGCATAAACATTAAATTAGCCAAATCCCTAAAGCCGAGTGGCTATGGTTGTGGTCCTTAATCAGCAAGAGCTTTCACGCAGTGCTGTGCCCAGACCATCAAGGTTATGACGGAGGTATAAGCAATTGTCAGACTTGTCAAAAGCATGAGTAAGAGACATTAAAAACCTCCATACCCCTACAGGCTTGAAAACATTTTTGTATCTGTTTAGCTCTGACATCCATGTGAGTCATTACTTGGAATCAAAAGAGATTAGGAGGTTTAGATGTATTGTAGAAACCCACTGAAAGAGCTTCATGCTGTACTTTGTGAACACGCTTTCTTATTGCCTGCCCTTAGAAGCCCAGACACACTACGTTCCACCTAAAATTTGCTTGTTGTCTCTACAGTTATTTGTGTTGTTTCAAAATCTTTTTACTTTGGGGAATGAAAAAAAAAATATATAAGCAACTTGAAAAATAAAATCCTGATGCCGTATTTGTTGGACATATGAAAAAGTGCAGCCTTCCCCTGAACCAAGAACTGATTTTAGATGCTGCTTTGACCTTATATGTCTTATTTACAATTGCATGAAAACTATGCTATTATTTCCAAGTACCTTATCATTCACTCTGGGCTATATCTGTGTCCACAGAGATGAGTTGCATTTTGATTTTAAATTTTGGAGCAAAAGGTCAACCTGCATCAGCAAGAGAGAATTATAACAGGGCTGAGAATGAATGGGATCCAGTTTGTTTAGAAAGTAAATACATAGCTATATAAGAACTGCTTTTTCATTTCATTTCTGTAAAGCAATACCATGAAATGCAAGCCTGTTTTCCCATAATGAAATCATTTCACTGATGCAGTTTCTTACGCTTAGAATAATGCCTCATATTTTTTTATTCCATATTTCCCATTAATTCAGGGAAATCAAGGGGCTTTCTCTCATCAGCTGTATGCAGTCACATAGTTAAGTTTTGTTTCACATTAGCCTGCCATTTAGTTATGATCTACATTATCTTCACTAAAAATAATAATGTTGCATTTGCCTACAATCCTAAGAAGAAAAGGATTCAAGTAACTACAGTTCCTTAAATAAAGTTCCTCTGGTTCAGGAAAATTCCTTGCCCCATGAGTTTCAGGATCCCAGTAGCTATTTCAAATATTCTCAAGTGCAGCGTAGTGGTCCACTAATTCCTCAGGAAGAAATTGTAGGTTTAGATGGAGGCTGACAATTTTCCTAACAGAGCTCAGAGTTCAAAAAACTACAAGTGTGCTGGATAAACCTGGCCACTCTTTTACACTACAGAAACAGAGAATCAAAGCCTTTCATCAGGGCATCCCTAGACAGTGAACCCATTGCACAGGATTTAGTTACACCCTCAGTCCTGCACAGCTACACTCACAGCTTTGATGACCCAGGAGAGTTAATCTACAGCAATAACTTGAAACTCTCCCTCCTCCCCCCTTCTCTAACAGCCCACTCTATTTGTTTTCTTCAGTTACCTGGATGCAGAAATTAATGAGGATATTGAATTAATTCTGTTCACATACGTACTGAATAAAAAATGATTAATTTTTTTGATTATAGGAAAACATTTTTTCTTTTCTGCTGACAGCAATAAAAGGCTTACAACGAGATATCCTCAGGCATGTGACTACCTTTAAGAATGCCATTCATTTTTTATAGACAGCTGTTCATATATGTTTAAAATCACTTTAGCGATAAAAATGTTTCTGCCAAGATGTTTCCTGTTAGAAAGTCAATGAAATATAGAAACTATATAGAATCACAGGCTTAAGGATTTACACCAGCCAATACTCAGGAAAGACAGCTCAGTGCTCTTCATCCTCAAAGCTGCTCTCGATTCACTCAATAAAATCTTTGGGCATTAGTTTAATATGTCTATTTTAAAGCAAGTAAGACTGCTGCACTACTGAGCAATCCCTCAAAAAGATAACATTTACTGAGTTCCACGTTCACTCACTGGACTAAGTTTTTCTCAGGACTTGGGAATTACCAAGAATCATTAAAATCTCTTTTAAGGAAGGGTCTTGTTAGACAGAGGCTTTTAGGCTGACATACTATGGGCTCACAATTTTCCACAAATGTTACCTTAACTAACAAAGAGGTAAAACCCCCCTCTCCTGTTTACTCAGCTCTTATTCCTATCTGGCTCCTATCTGCAAGGCTTGGAGATGTATGCTACAATTACTGAGGAGTGGATTATTTTTAACAGTTCCCTCCCTTTCATTTCCAAGGGTACATTGCTTCCTAGTGCATGATAGACATTTCCCAGTTTAATTCATAAGAGCGCTGGTGGTAAAAAGGAGACTTGTTTTTTTAACCAAAATAATAACAGTAATCTAGGACACTTCTAGACAGTCTGATGTAACCGGAGGTTGGAGCATGCAATCCTGTGGCACTGGAAGCAGAGGAATTAGTTCTTCTCCGATATAAATTCTTCAGCTGCATATTAGACAAGCCTGAAAATATCATATAAAAGCTAATGCAGATTATGTCAAAGCCAGAAAGATCCATAACAGTCCTAAACTTATGTTGAATCGATGACTAATATCTGCATCCTTTTTTATCATTGATCTTGAAAACTGGATGCTATGGTAGACTCTAAGCATTGTGGATTGTTAATCTCCAAGGCAGTCAGCAGTTCCTTGGGTTCTAATTACAAGGAATTAGTTCTGAGGTAATTTACTGCATTTTCTCGTACTGCAGAAACCAACAGAAATTTGCACGGAAGTGTAGGTGTTAATTTGCTCATGCCTTCTATCTCTGCCTCAAATCTATGTCCCTGTGCTGCTTGGATCATTTTCCTAGCTGCACGCTCTGTTACTACTGCAAGAAATATGCTTGAAGTAAATTAACATGATCAAACCCCCTGCATTCCTTAACTCTTGATTTACTACGTTTGAGCTGACATATTGCCCAGTTCCACGTGTGTCTTTTCATGCACTTTGAAGACTTTTTTTCTCTCTCTGATCTGGATTCTAAAACATCAAAATTTGGGGTAATAACCTCCATTATTACAACATGACATTGCACCTAGGTTTTGAACCTAGTGTGCACAGCCTTGATACTAGCAGAATTTAATCAGCTTCACTGCCAAGCACAGGTTTCAGAAATCAAACTGATTGAGCCTCTAAGGGATTGACTTAAAAGCTAACTATGCAGGCCTTTTTATTTTAGTATGGCCTCAGGACCATGGGCAGTAATTGCATCAATACACTATCAATATCAAAGGTTTCCAGACTATCTTACAAACCAAATTAATGCTCATTGAGAAAGGTGTCAAGTTAAACTTAACTTTGAAATATATGTTGCAGAGAAGCTTGTAAATGTAGCTGGATATACTACACTAACAGAAATTTCTTATTATTCTAAACATATACAGAAAAATTATGGCAAAGAATTTTCTGATTTTTCTCTGAAAGTTCTGCGTTATTATTCAAAAACAGAGAGAGAGACAGAGACGGTCAATCTTAGCTTTTCCTACCTTTTAGTTTCCCCTTTCTTTTAAAGAGTAAGGTTTTCACAGCTGTAACATGAATAAAACTGAGCTCTACAAATGTTTTGTTTGTTTGTTGTCTTAGTTTTTAAAAGACTACCATTTCTTTCCATTGGTCCCATCCGTTAGTGGATGCTGAATTTCAGCTCACTGATAACTCACTGTGTCTGGTGGCTTTCCCTACTCTTCTGAAGGAAAGATGGGAGATTAATTCTAGCAAAAACAAGGCAAGAAACATGGTTACTTCAGATAGCCACGCTGATGCATTTCCCCCATTCCTAATACATGCAGGACTTAGATCTTTAAATATCAACCTTTGACTAAAAGCCAAGAAGCAGTTATTTTTTTGATGCAAAGTCATGAGCTGCGAGTCTGCTCAAAGAAGTGAGCATATCACCTACGCAAATTCCAAATGGTCTCCACTTGGATCACGCAACTCCTCAACACTGTGTATCTGTTAACGTACAGGTACCTTATTTTAATCCACTAAGTTTCTAAACTCTACTTCAGAGTAAAATCTATATTCAAAAAAAAAAAAAAGCATTGAATGTATCTCATCCAAAAAAAAAAAAAAATCCATCAACCCAAAACTAAAAAGGGTTTTACAAGAAGACTCTAAAAGGCTGAAATGACTGACTCAAGTATTCTGGCTTCTCAAGGGTAGAAGCTAAAAACCTGCTTTCCTCTGACAAGCCTTAACATCCATTCAGGCTGAAGATCCAAGTCCTACAGGTAGCTAAACAGACCTAGTTGTTTATCCTTTCCTATGCTTTGGAAACCCTACTTGTTATTGCATGACTAGTTTCTGAGCATTTGATAAATTTGATCTAGTAAGACTAAGTCAGAAGATAAAATTCAGCGTGGAATTAGCCTGTAGGACTAGACATTAACATTCTTGTGGAGAGAAAGTTACATTTCTATAATTTCTTAAACTGTCTTCTCAAACTTTCACCCATTTTCAAGTTGAGATCAGCTCTTACAGGCACTTCTCTAATTTCCTTGTCATTGAGCTGAACCACTGATTGAGGATGACAACTCTTCCGAGGACAATTTAAAACTGACACTTGTGTCCAGCATTTGCCAATCACCCTTTCATATGCACTAGTCATGCATTCTACAGAGCTGTGGGGTTTTGACTTAACCTCATTTCACTTCTGACAATCTTTACAAAGGAATTATTTGCAGTTGCTACAGTGTGTGATGGGTTTGAACTTAGGTCAGGGAGATTGAATTAAAGGAGAGAGCATCCTCGTGATCAAATCACACCAACTTTTCTAAATAAAATGACTTACCCATACACACCAAAGGATTGAATAATGTAAGAGGTGTCCTTTTGTGAGAGGGATTTTCTTCTCATGAGAATAGGTTATGCTTTACCGTCAAAAATATCTAAAGGTCATGGGCATGACAACCTATAGCAATTCATTTCAATCTATGAAAAATGCTTTACAGTCTCCCCCACTAAATTATTTTGGCAGCTTAAATTCAACTGCTATTTTTCCCACTCATCTACTCACTTCACAGACTACATGTATTTTGCGGTGCATCTTATGACATTGCATCACACAACCACAGATTCACTTGTATGCTGTTAGATAGCGAATACAAAGGTTAGACAGCAATAAAGATGTTTTCATTGTGGTTTGAGCTAAATTAGAGTCAGTTTTGTGACTAAGTTGCTGTAAGTGACTTGATTCTCTGAAAACTAACTGCAGCTTTTTGAGCGAGTGTTCTCCTCTAGAAGTGATAACACAGGGCACTGGTATGCAAAAAGGCCAAAGCTTATACTGAACCAAGGCCACCCACAAGCTGGCACAGGGGACACACCTGCAAGGAGGGGTGAATAGGGCAGGGGACCCTAAACTGACAGAAAGGGTATTCCATCCCATATATAATACACTTGGTGTAAACTTGAGAGATCATGAGGGTCTCATTGTCTTCTGTGATGGCCAATGTCCTGCGTCTATCTGGTTGTTCCTGATCCCAGATCTGTGTGTTCCTAAATCCAGTTCCTGAGTCCAGCTCCTTCCTAGCTGTGGATCCATTCCCTTGTATCTGCTCTATTAAAGCTGTAGTTTTAGTTTCCAACCCACAAGTCTTTTTCCTCTCACTTCCCTCTCCCCTTTCCCTGTGGGGTGGAAGGAGGGGTTTTTGAAAGCTCAGCTGCACAGTTTTAGCTACCAAAATTTAGCCAGGTGGGGCTAAACCATGACAGTTTTCTAAACATTTATATTTAACGCGATGCTCCACTGTTACCATGTAGACACAGGGATGCCTCATTAGCGCTAGAATAATTCTGTTTCTTTGGAAAAGGATGTGACTCTTGTAAAAAGGAACATAAAACAAACAGCATACTGTCAGATAAGTTAAGCATGATAAGGTTAGATCAGTACAGACTCAGTAGGAATGGAGGATGTCATTGTCCGTATTGATGTAGACAACAGTGACTGAACTGACAACCAGACAGTGTCATCAGCACATCACTGGCACTGAAAGTAGCATACCCTGGAAATCTCATTTAAGGGGCAAGGCAGCACCACCAACTCCAGATCTGCTCACTGCTTTCAGCTGATGAACAAATTTGAAACAGCCTATCAGAATAGTCAGACTCCTGCTAAACACTACTGCATCCAATATTGCTTCCTCTGGCTCTCTGACCTGTAGAGTACCATCTCTGACACGAGACAACACTAAAAGCGCCATAGGCTGGCCGCTTCAAAGGTGGTCGAGCATGGCTGCTTTACTACCCAACACAGCCTCTGCTGCCCTTCTCTGCTCCCAGTCCCTGACAAAAGTACAAGACACAGTAGTGTCATGCAGAGACCCACCTGACCCTGGGAAACCAGTTTCACCCACTGCCTCTGTGAAGACGCCCGGCTCTGCTTTCCCCTGCCATCAACACAAAGGCCACAGAAACACTTGATCCTACAGCATTTTGAACGTGCCATTTTCTCCCATTGCATCTTTCTGTCTCGTAAGGGCAAGCCATAGGCGTTTAACACGGGGATGCTACCTTAATTTGAAACCAAAGTCACAGAAATAAACCAAGCTTTTATTAAAAACAAACAATCCCCCTCACCTCACCTACAAGTACCAGACTTCCACAACAGGCTATAAAGAAAACAAGATACTGCCTTCAATAACTTCTCTTTGTTAACAACTACTGCAAGGTGCAGGGAAGGGTCTAAACAAACAAAACAACCATTATTGGATTTATTCTTTAAAGTCACTGTGTGGATTGTTTCTTTAAAACATTAACTTTAAAACTCTAACAGGAATCCCTAGAGCAGTAGAAAAAACAATGTTGGAATCTCAAGTGCAGCAGCAGGAGTGACTTTGAAAGGCAATAATGTGCCTCATTGAAATGAGATGTTCGGTGTTACACCAAAATGACTCATTCCTTAGCACTGTTGCACACAAAGTGGTGCAGATTTCTGCTTCCTATACCACACAAAACAGAGCCTCCAATTATGAATATTTTGCTTTTAATTCCCAGCCTGCAAGGAAGAATGTCATTCTCAATGTGACTACGAAAAAACCTCCGTATGCACTGCATTACTCAGATTTGTTCTCTTCATGCATTCAAAGTTAAACAAACATTTCTGCATTTCACTCCCCTTATCTCAAAGTCACAGGAGTGAAACCTGGATTTTTTTCCTGGCTCCTCCATCAGCAATAGATGCGCAGCTCTTTATTCCACTCATCTAACAATGAGAAATTTCACTATTCCGAATAATGTGAAAACATGAGAGGATGCAGAACCCAGTTTACCTGCCAAACAGTCATTTTGTTTTCCAATATAAATATATATTTATTTGTACTCAAGTTTTCTTATAAAACAACTACGCAATGCAAAAATAGAAACATGAATTAAGATACGGTTTCCACCTCACGCATATTGCAAATAAGCATTCCAAATTGTAAAGTTCCCACTTAATCTAATTAAGCATTAAAAGAGATTGTTCCACTTCAACTTGCAGAAACTACTAATTCACATTTTCTGTTTAGTCTGCTTTCTTGTGAATACCAAAATACTGACTTACAGAGAACTGTACAAGCTCTTCATCTCTAAAAGGCACAGTTTCTTCCTGGGGTAAAAATAAATCGGACACAGGAATGCATTTTTTAAGAAATATGTCACTGAAGGATTTATAACTTCACCTCATTTTTTTCCCCCACAACTGGCAGAGATTTCTCTTTCTCAAGGTTAATTTCTAGCAGCCCGTATAATTAAAGTCTAGGGATTGGGTTGTGTTGGGGTTTTTTTTTAAATACTAGTTTCTTGTAGTAAGCAACATCAACCTTGTGTGCAGACAAGAATTAATAAAACCTCAACTATTGCATTTTAATGGAAATCAGATTAGATTGGTCTCATCTTAGGTGGGACTTGTCAGCATTGCCCACTGACTGAGCTGTCAATTTGCCTAAGTTTCCTTACTCTGTTCACAGGTAAAGGTCTTTCTTGATCACTTGGCAAAGAAAGAGAGCTCTGCCTACCCAGGAAAGTATATGCGGACAAGCTTTCAGACTCCTCTCATACACAGCTGAAATACTGATGATTGTTTTACCTGTCATTATATAAAACTGTTAACACATGTTCCCATGCTACTTATAAATGTAGATCTACACATACAGACTAAATTAACGTAGTCTATAATAAGCCTTACTAATCCACCTGTTAAGAAGAGATTGACATTTAAAACCGTCAAGCAAAGTCAGCGCCTGAAAAGGATTTATCCACAGAAGCCCAAACCTTTTCAGTTGTTCGGGATCATAACAAAAGGCTATAAAAAGGAAACAAAGACTTGGGAAACCTTGACTCAACTAAAGTCAATAAGAGAACCACAAAACCTCAGAGGAGCCGGGATTTCATTCCTGGTACTCAGGGCTGTGCCCTGAGCTAGCGTACACAATACATTCAAAATTCTCTGCTCTCTCCCCCTCCCTTCTCATTGCTTATTTTCCTGTTTCATAGTAACACGAGCCACATGCCTACACATTGATATATAAATAGCTTAATCGACTTCCAGGGGCCGTTCACCTATTTAAATATAGGAGGTACACATGTATTTTGCATGCTTGAGGCCTGCTGTCCGTTCAAGGCACACACCTTACCATACATTCATACAATGTCCCACTGACACCATGAAGAGTCCCATGGGGCCAATGACGAATCATACACTTTAAAAATACCATTGTAGTTTTTCTTTCCTGCAAAGATCTTCAGTACGAGGACTGTGTTTCAATTGTGTGTGCATAAAACTCTGACCCAGGCCTCTACATGATGCTACAGTATAAATAATTTAAAAATCCAGGCTGAGCTAATTAGACTGCATCCTGGGGGCAGGAATTAGGATGCTACTACACCAAGCCATTAGAGCTAACCTTGCATGATCCAAGAATGCCTTGGATGTCTCATACTTCTTTCATATCTGGGGTTTCTACACCCTTCTCCTGCCCCTCCTACCCCCCCCACAATCCTTACCACGTACACGAGGTTTATTCCTGAAAATCAGTTCTCTCTGTACACAGACCACACATTAGAAGTGACTTACTGAAGTTTGATTTCCCAGCTAACCTCACAGCACTGAAAGGAGCTTTTGCCATTGTTTTCTGAAGTACTCAGTTGAGCTCCTTGGTGCTACTATGCTGCGATATAGCCTTAGATTAATGTCTTTTCTACTTTTTCACTGATGAAGAAGTTGTCAAATAAACGTGCCCTTTAGCTAGCTGTCAGGGAAAAATAAAGCCTCTTGTGGCATTCAGGAAAAGATAGCACAGAGCAGAAAGCAGGATTTTGTATCCCAATGTGGATAAATCTATATTAGCTGAAAGCTGACTTCCATTTGAAACAAAAAAAAAAGCAGTTCCCCACTGAAAACTTCAAATCTTTTGCACATTGTTATTCATAGAAGGTCCCACTATCCAGAAGCACAAACCTTGACTTTTCTGCTCCCTCCAGATGCTTTACCATTCCTGTACCCTCTGCAAAGACAGAGAACAGCCTCTAACAAGAAGCAGGAGATATTTTCATGCAAAGTAGGCGTGCTGAAGCTACCACATGAAATGATGGGTAGCGTGCTCCCTTCACAACTGAGAACAAAGCAGAAATGGCAGAGTCAGCTCCTCAGCAGCTGAACCCACTTAGCTCCTTAGCAGGTACAACGAGCTCCAGGTGCACACAGAGCCAAGCACACCCAAGGAGCCCAAGCCCCCAGTAAAGACACACTCAGGTCCAAGTTTCTCTATGTTTCATAACAAAGAAAAGCAACATAACTCATGTTTTGCTGCTCAATGAAGTTTAGGAGGAGCCACAATGCAGAGTTTATACAAGAGCTGCCTGAGAAAGAATGATGAATTTGAGAAAGGGAGTTTAAAGCACGGGGGAACACTCCCCTGTGGGCATCCTGTTCCTTGATGCTTGAAGCCAGGGTTCCAATTATGGTAGAATGATTTCTCTGAAAATTTCCATGTCCTATACCATATATGTATTGCCAAAATCTTCATCTGACAATGCTAACAGGAGAGTTGGCGACTTTGCTCCTGTTAATGCAGCCTAACCCAGCCACGCTAGAGACTGCTAAAGCTGCAGAAACAGACTGTTCCCCAAGCAAAGTAGAACTGCATGAGGAAGGCGAGAAAGAATTGAGCAACAAAGCTGGTGAAAGGGCTGGAGAACAGGCCTTATGAGGAGCGGCTGAGAGAGCTGGGGTTGTTTAGCCTGGAGAAGAGGAGGCTGAGGGGTGACCTCATTGCTCTCTACAACTACCTGAAAGGACGTTGTAGAGAGGAGGGTGCTGGCCTCTTCTCCCAAGTGACAGGGGACAGGACAAGAGGGAATGGCCTCAAGCTCCGACAGGGGAGGTTTAGGCTAGACGTTAGGAAAAAATTCTTTACAGAAAGGGTCATTGGGCACTGGAACAGGCTGCCCAGGGAGGTGGTTGAGTCACCTTCCCTGGAGGTGTTTAAGGCACGGGTGGACGAGGTGCTGAGGGATATGGTTTAGTGTTTGGTAGGAACGGTTGGACTCGGTGATCCGGTGGGTCTCTTCCAACCTGGTTATTCTGTGATTCTGTGATTCTGTGAATTACAGACCCTCTGTTGGCTGCCATCAGCAGGTACAGTCAGACATTTCACACTGGCTCTCATAATAAATTAAATAAGCTAAAAGTCTTTTACAACTGTGTAAATTTGAAACAACTTTTCTATTATCCAACTTGCACCATCTAGCCCTAATTAGAAAGCAATCCAGGTAACTGCAAATGAGGGAGCAACATTTTTTTGTAGTGTATATTCCCCAGTGAGCAAAAAAAAGTAGCAGATGTTTCCACAATACTACTTATTTCTTTATCTATAGCACTACTTCATTGCTGGGGGGCATTCAGAACCAATGTGTGCTTTTACCAGATGTCTGTGAGGAGTAGCTACTTCTTGATCCACTTGACTTCTTTAATGCCTCAGGATACATTCAGCATACATTCAGTAAGAGGCATTTGCATTGGTTCTACTCTTTTAAGCTGATCGTCATCCTGTTTATTGTCATAAACAATCGGATATTCTACAAGAGATGTGATTCTGGGTAACAGGACCAAGCAACTGGAAAAGATTCACCCTAGAATAGGTTTTCAGATTTAAACAGAGATATCGGTTAGGCTGTATGTATTTGCAAACCTATTTCTTCAGGCAAAGATTAGAAAGGCAAGGAGAATCACAAAGTCAGTTTTAATAGTGAATATGCACTTTAAAAGCACATTAAGTTGTATCCTTGTCTGCACCTCATGCATTTCTGCAGTGCCCTAGAACAAGCTCAACAAGACTGAAATGTGGATAAATAATTTTAGGACTCGAAGGAAGATTTTAACTGCTGGCAGATTTCAGTGAAGTTCTCATCTGTACTTGCATCATACACGAACAGTAGGGAAGGAGAGAAATGGACTGAGAGGACTGAACCTTTAACTTTGTATCTTGAGCCCCAAGCAAAAATACATCCTAAACAGATTGCACAGACGTGACACTAAAGGCTTCTCCCCTGAACTCTGCTCATTTCAAATGCAGAAAAATCTTGAGAGCCTCAGTTAAAAGCATTACTATGATAAAATAGCACAGAAAAGAAATGCAAATGGATTGAATTCTCACAGGTTAACCAAGCAATTGTCTGAGTCAAGGTGTTTTTCACTAATTCAAAAAAAGTAAAAATGCAGCTTTTCAATAGCACTGAAAAAGTCTGGCCACTTCACTCCATTCCAGACTCGAAAATGGAACACAACATCTGATGACAGCTGTGAAGCTGTGCTGGAGCCCTCATCTAGCCCTGAGGTGAGGTTGTGTGCCCAAGCTAGCAACCCTTGCATACTGCACACAAAGGAGCTGGGGCACAGGCAGGAAATCACTTTGAGTTCAAAGGTTATAAAGCATGTACGGATTCATCTAAAGCTTCATTTCATTGAATGCCCTGGGAGACATTTATCATTTGTTTCTTACCTCCCTTAGAGAAGAGAGAGGGTAAAACATCACAATGAAACCCAAAGAAAAGAACCAAAATAGCTGTTTGGGTGTGTAACTCATACATCAGCCTTTATTTTTATTTTCCAGTCTACTGAGAAGGCTGGGGACAGAGGTGAGTACATTGAGAGGCCCTCCCTTTGTGCAGCTGCGCATTTGAATTGATGGGACAAACCTCAAAATGACAGATGGATGCCTGTAGCCATTTGAAACATTCACTGAATGAATAATAAATAAAATGGCAATGCAGTGGCATTTAAGGGGCCGCAGACTCTACCACTTCCCAGACAAACAGGCTACCTAACTTCAGGCATTTCACAACAGAAAGCTTTAAAATTCTCAAGGCCTTGTTTTACTGCTAGGACTGGGTAGAAGTTGATGAATAAGAATTTCAGCATCTGTTGTAGATTTGGTCTTATGTTTTTTCTCTCAGAGATATCCTTAACGGAGCTTTCATGGGCTTTATAAGGCTACCAGGAAATGGTACTGCTTGGGCTGTAATTAACCTGGAATATGTATAAATGTCTTAGACTTCTATGATAATGAAAAGCAGCAAAGAGAAGCCATAGCAGCTCCTCCAAAAGCCTATTCCACTGCAACCAGTGAAAAAATTTAAATGAGATCCTTAATACATACAGGTATTATCAGAGCTGCTCTTCTTCCACATGGTGTAGGAGGATGGAGCAATGACCATAAATACAGGCATTAAACGGGCTCATTTCTATTACTAGAGGGACAAAATTATATCAGCAACTTGGGTCTATTTAATATACATCATAATGCCTGTAATAGAGCCTGGTAAATCCCAGCCAAATATGAGCTCATTGTTCTCCTCAACTTGCCATCCCCTTAGTATCAGATTAAACATCCTCCCAGAGAAACTACAGCTGCTATTCCTGAAATGGTTCATAAAAACTCATAGCAGCCTCCAATTGTAAACACGAATATGCCACTTAGTTTTCCTACAGATTTACTCTGTTTCTCCACCCAAGACATCTTGCTATGATGACTAACAACACTGCCCAATAACAAAGCCAAGGCACCTAACAAAATGCAGATGTGACTTGCCAATTTTGTTTAAAAAAAACCAAAACAACAAACCATATTGATGCTTGGTTTCTTTTGAAGATATTTAAAGGAAATTTTACAAAGGAGGTTTTATTTAATCTACATCACTTTCATCACTAAACTGCCGCTAGCTAGGCTTGAGCTAATAGCTGTGATGCACCATGTTCATGCTGTTCCAGTTAACGCAGATTGTTTCATAAGGATTGGGTGGTACCTTACAAACCAAGGTAATTTAGAGGCAGAACATCATCATTTGCCTTTGCAGAAGCTGAACGCTTCCTGGTCCCTATGTGCTCTTCATTCCATGACAAAGAACAGGACGTACCAGCTGCTCTTCTGACTTGGATTGCTCTCCCTTCCCCATGTTTTGCACATCAGGAGAAAGCTTCTCTGAAGAGTATCCTACTGCTCTATCCAGTAGGATCTATAGCTATCCACACAGCCAGCAGATTTCTGTACCTCAGGGCTGTGGCTAGGATCATGAAGGAATCACAAGACACACCACAGTAAACTGGCAGCCCTAAGCAGTGATTCACAGAAGCTAAGGCTGGTCTTATTCTTAGCAAAACCAATTAAACAATTATTTTTGCTTCCAAGGGAAGAGCAAGAACAGCACTCTTGTTCGACTACACTGTCACCATGAATAGATGGTATATTTGCAATACAGGGAAATATATCATGTTTCTTTTACCAGGGCTGCTCCCTACAGACATTTCCACTATCACCAAACAAAAATGCACTGGCTATAGTATCTCTTCAAGACGTTAAAGGTCCTCTTATTTTCTGTAAGAAATAACTCTCTCACTTATCTGAAAAGTAAAAGGTTATTGAGGCTATAGAGCACTGTAACTCTGACAAGCTTCCTCCCAAACCAAAAACATACACAAGTCCATCCAGTTTATGGCCTCTGGACAGGCAGCTAGCCAGGCATCTGCAGACAAAAGTAGATCTGTGGAGAGATATTACTCAGCGCACACAACCTCAGATCTCATCCTGTTCTGCCTGCATCACTTTTCCCACCAAAATCTTTTAGACAATCAGTCCTTAGCATGCATAGCAACGTGTATATCTGCAGCACGTGTTTTCCGAGAAAACTTCCATCCTGGAGGCCAACAGATCTATCAGGCCTAAGGACAGGGACAACAAACCTTATTTGAAAGAGCCATCCTCTGAGAGACTTCAGTGTATAACCCTACATGACTCAGTTTTTCTACTGACTGAAATCACTTCGCTTTCTATGTAAGTATATCCACAAATTAATTTATTCTTTCTTGGGGAAGTCATCTTCTCTGCTACAGAGAAACCCAAAAGGTCAGACTAGTAGTGGTAGCTAGGAAGGCAGCTGGCTGGAAGTAACCTAAGATCAGAGGAGAATCTGCAGCATAGAAGAACCCTCTCTGTTCCTCCTTAGCCTTCCAGAAACTGTAATCCTAACAGCTTGGCTCAGCTCCTCCCCAAACCTTTCCATCCATTCTCTTTCTGCAAAATAAATAAAACTGCCTGCCCTGGCAATATTTAGGAAAACCTTTCCTAGATATTGCATTTTGAATAAGATGAAACTATACAACTGTTTAGATAACAGAGAGAGCCCTGGCAGCGACTTAATGCCTTATTGGGCCCTCTGCCATGAGTTACTGTGGTCTCAAATGGGATCAAGGATTTCTGCTATAGCTTCCAGCACCAGAAACCTGAACAAATGCCATTAGCCATCAAAAAAAAAAAAAAAGGAAATCAACATCTCCACTAGAAATTCTTAGGAAAGATCCAGCACTGAAGGAGATCTCCCTCTGCCTTCCTCCCTTCTCTCCTGGGAAAGTTTCCCCATACTTAACTTTCAGGTCTAATCAATTCTATATTTAACAGAAATCAATCACTCTAACAAACTCTAACTTTTTTTTTTTAATCCAGAGCAAGAGGTCAAATCCAGGAGACGAATGTGCACAAATACCAAGAAAATAAGACATGGATATTTAACTCAGTCCTGGTGACCGACAGGCCAGGGCAGAAGTCTCTGCACAGTGGGGTCCTCAAAGCAGACAGCATCCAGTGGCCCCAGTTCAGCACATTCAGTGGGACAAAGCCAGCAGCTGTCTTAACCCTGACACAGCTCCTGGGTGACAGCCAAGACCTGTCTGGTCATAGAACTTGGTCCCTTTGCTGGCTACACTTGTAGAGCTCCATTGGGCTCTGCCAACCCCTTCAAATTCACATTCAGAGGTGATATAAATAATCATGCTTGTATACAGACCTGCATAAAAGTGGACTATGCATGTTTTGCACACAAATTCAATAATTGCATTATGCGTTTTCTACGGTTTGCTTCCTTTAATACAAAATCTGCCCTTAAGGAATTAAAGCAACTATAACTCAAAATATGCAGCAGTATCTTGGGAAGCATTGCAAAAAGTTGTACTACTAGCTTTTTTAAGGTCGTTATATATGACACCAAAAACTCTGCTTTGGTAGAGCGTTTGCTGCTTGATTAATAATATATCATGAAGACCACACCAGTTTTCACTGTTGGGGGTTATAATGCAGATCATTAATAGCCAGATAAGCACTTTGACCTACCTGTACAAGCCCTACCTGCAGGATCAACTGCAGCAAAACCCTAGCTGGGAATACAGATTGGTGACAAGCAATCTCAGTGGAGGGCCCTTAAATCATTTTGCATCATGGTCTTAGACACATCCCAAAGCTGGTTCACCTTCAAGGCACAGCACAAAGCTCATCCATCTGCTCAGACTTCTGTTGACAGAAAGTAAGGGGACAAACATATCTGTTTACAGCAGAATGTCTGCTTGGAACTCGAGTTAAAGACACTGAACTAGGCACAGTATTTTTTGTATTTAACAGAGTTGTTTCCAAAATTTTTGAAAAAGACAATAACCTTGAATATGAACCCTGACATCTACCAAATTTAAGCCTATTGACAACAGACTCAATTTTATGCCTACTACAAAATAAATAATACACTTCAAGTTCTCATTCTTATTGATTTCAGTGATGCGTTTATTTCTATGGATGTAAATGCCTAAAAGTTTTTGAAAATCAAGTCCTTTCCCTCAAATTTTATAGCTGAAGATTTTGGATTCCACTATCAAATATCTAAGTAGATTTTTTACATTAAATCAGGGAAAATATCTGAAGTACAACAGTTTTAATTTAAATATTAAAAAAAAAAAACTATATGATAATTTGAATGTTTAACCACTCTGCAATGTACGGGGTTTTTAATTCAGACAGATTTACAACCTTCTGGCATCTCAGGTGGCCCCAGGACTTGAATGGATTGTACTGAATGGCTGCTGCTGTAGCCGTGTTTTCCACAGAGAAGTAACGTTCGTGACATTTAACCTCCAGATATTTAGCCTTTACCCCTTGAAATGCACAGCCATCCTTACTTACTGCTCTATCCGTGCCAGGCAGTTTCCTTACTGTACAAATAAGTTTCTTAATACTGTTGCTAGAAGTACTAAGAAATGCAAATTCTCCCCACAAACACTCGTGGTTTCTTCTAGCAGTCACGCGAAGCAGCCAGGATTGTCAGTTTTCACTCTGTGACCCATTACCCAAACAGCCCATCGGCTACAGAAGAATCAAGAGTCAGAGCTTCTGTCTCAGTCTGTTAAAGCCTCCAGAAAAGGATCAAAATCCTTCAGCAACAAAGTAAAGGCACATTTAGGATTGCTGGGTTTAACTCTCAGCAATCAATGATCTACATGTCATAGTGATCAAAACACCAAAACTACTGCATTGCATCTCACCTTCCTTAAAAGAGGAGCAATATCTCTCTACATCACAGTCTTTCCACAATAAGCTCCTCAGCTTCCTAACTTAATTCAATCAAAATTGTCAGGATTTTAGTCTCATTGCACCAAAATTCAACACTGAAGATTTTCAAACTCCTATTCAAACTAAGAATCTGAAAATTTCTTGTGGAACAAAAATATTTTAATAATACAATAGTAATAATACAAAAATATCTAATACTCAGGGTTTTTTTTAAACAAGTGTAGTAATATAGTATAAAAATTTAAGCATTTATAATTTTCACATCAGAACAGTTTACTGAAATTGGCAGAGCTCCTTTGAATTCATGATTAAATGGAAAAAGAGTTGAATAGAAAAATTTTCAACCACATCTGTGCACTAGAGTGAGGTAACTGATTGCCGGTTACCTTCAGATGTCTCAATATTCAGATGCTGCTTCAGCAAAAGCTCCTCTTAAGGAAATGTAGTTGGATGGTTTGTTTTGAAGCCATTCAATAGTAGAGTTGAAAGAGATCAGTTTCAGATCAAAACCAACCCAAAATTAAAAATTGAAAATCTTGTCAGAAAATCAGCAACATTTAGCAGAATATAAGCTTTTGATGGAGGAAAAAATGTTTACTTTTGCAGAAACAATATTTTTTGCAGAAGCAGCATTTTATTTCAGATGAATTTCTGAGAGAAAGGGTCCCAGCCAACACTGCCTTCCTGACACCCGGCTGCAATAAGTATTAAAACTGTGACTCCCAGGGACTAGCAAAGGTACTGCATCTTCTCACTCTCATCACAAAAATCAAAGTGAGGAATAAGAGAAGGTGATTTTAAATTTGCAGCCACTTTAAAGGTCACAGAAAGTATTATACTGTTACAAGATTAGCTAATTATATTATTTATGGAAAGCATTTGTTCTGGGAACAGAGATTAGACATAACTACAATTAGATGTGTCTGTGACAAATCTAGGAATTAATCCAAGCTCCCCTAAAGTCAAAGCCAAAATCTTTTTTTTTTTTTTTAATATAAAACCACTCTGTGCGTGCTGTCCAGGCAGTAAAACTCTTTTCCATTATGTATTACCCTATGAACTGCTACTGGTGATGCTAATAGCTCTCAGCATCATGTCTACAGCTGAGCAACTACTGGATTCCGAAGCTCCCGCTGAGTCAGTGTCCAGTGACAAATTCAGGGTCTGTGTACAGAGGAACTGCAACAAATAAAATTATGCCATTTAAGGTAATTGGAGGGATGAAGCCTCCCCAATGGATCAACTTAGATGGAACAGAGAGAAAAATATCAGCCTAGTTTAGGATTAGTAATGAATTTGCAACTCTTGTCTCCTGGCAAAGCCTCATGTGTGCATCACTTCAGAAATGGATCACACACATCTACTTGAGCTGGTTAGTAGGAAAAAACTATCATAATTCCAGGCTTCTGATTTCTAACTGAATGCTTCTAATTGTTGATATGGGTGGATGTCCAGTTATATAAGCAGTATAACACAAGATTCTGATTACTTGTGGTTTGGTCAACAAAGCATTCAGGATCTTTGGCAGTGGCTATAGAAGTTTAAATAAAAATGTCACAGCTTCTGTCAGAAAAGTGTCTTCTGCTAGATTTCCTTTCTTCACATAATTTAACTTCAAAGTATTTTAAAGGCCAGGCTTGTCAGAAGAGGTTCATTTTAAAGGTTGAGGGGAGAGGTTGATTTTGCGACAAAAAAATTACAGCTATAATTAGGTATTATGCTAAGCCCATTCTTGCTCATGCTGACTGATAAAAAGTCATTGCTGATTGTTGGAGGATCAAGTACTCCAAAGGAAACTAAAGAAAAAGCAACTTTGTGCAATGGAGAAGATAAGATTACATTAAGTAGCCTAGAGAATTAGGGACAACTCAGAAAAAAATCTTTCACAGGAGGTCAAGTATAAAAGTAACACGATGCGCCTAAACCTACTTAGTCCCCAAGCATTATCATCTCTACCTTGCAGCACGTGTCATCATTTACACTGGGCAGGAGAGATATGCTGTTGCAACTGCCATTTTACACTCTTTTTCACAGGCGGCATGAAAAAAGTTGAAAATCATGCAGGACCATGTCCAAATTCAAATCTTCAGAAGTTGCCAGCTAAAAAAAGAGAGCCAAAAAAAGGTATTCTAAAGCTGAATCAGCAACCGAGGAAACAAAGAAGCTATCGCAACCCTGCCCAACATTGCACTCCACTCAGCCTGCAACGCTGCCCCAAAGGGGGATCAGTCTCCAACAATCCCTTCTCAGATGGCATTCTACAAGAGCAAGAAATCCAGAACAGATGCCAACTTCCTTCCAGATGCAGCAAGGCTAGTGCCACTCTTGAACCAATCTTTAGCTCTCCCCAGTAAAATCTGAGCTTAAGAATTACGCTGTCACATCCTGATCACCTTAAAAAATTCAAATGTCGCCTGGGAAAAAACAAGAGTTGTAATGTGTTCATCACTCTGCCACAAACTTTGCCACATCCTGCTCCATTTGTGCCACTCTGGGAAACTTTTTCTGGCTGGGAGGCAGCTGGACTCTGGCTATCCTGCAGGTGAGAGGTGTTGCTGGGACCAAAGCAATGCAAGTCTTGGATGCAGAGCCAGGCACAACGAATTCAGGATCCTAATGTCTTTATTTCTCCCCAAGCTCAATTTCAGCAAACAGAACTGTAGAGCAGAAAATCTGGCAATTGGGGCCTGCTTGTAATACACTTTCTTTGCATTAATGAGATCTGTGTCACCTACCGCCTTCTCCCCTACAACACACACATTTTCTTCATTGTTTCCATTCTGAGCCAAAACAGTTGAAGTCTGAGTGCGTTGCTTAGCAATATAGGAATGGAATAAGGTATGCTTAAAGTCTTCCTCCTCTGCTAGATGTTCTGTAGCAGCCATTGCTAGAGAAAAATTGACTTTTCCATTATCTTCTTATTGTTTCCATAGCAGTTTCCATCATGTTCCCTTGGCATTTGCTTTAGCTTCTGCCCCACCCCAATATTCTCACGTTAACCTTTTCCTAGACACAGCATCTGCTCTCACCCCTTCCATAACACATTTTTCAACTGTGGGCTCTTTGATGGGATTTTTCTACCACATTCTCAGATGAACTAAATTTATTACAGATTTAAACAAACAAATCCTCAATGTTGCAAGACAATGCCTGCAAGAGAAATAACCGCTAAGTAAAATGCTTCCTTTATCTTTTTTAGCCAATGTTTGCTTAACTTGTAATGGAAAACTGCCAAACAGAAAGAAAAATTAAAGGTCCGATTTTTGCAGTTCAGAAACAAGAAAAGCTTCATATCTGAGCAAAATCCCTGTTAATTTCAAAGGCATACAAAAATGAAAGCTGTATCGTACTCTCTCTCCATTTGGGTGCCTGATATTCAAATAAGGTTCACAGAAAAATTAACAGTTGGTGTAGGAATCCCTTAGACTAATCTTTCCCCTACAGCATTACCTTCCTGAGACATCTCTCTAAGGACTGGGGGTGAATCTTTAAGGTCCATTCCTTAAGGAAAGCCACATTGTACATCTGTCAAGATGTTGTCTTGTTCTCTCTGAGAAAGGCAATAAGAATTTGTACAACTGGTGTTCTGAGGTTTGTTACCGAGTGTATGTACAGAAACAAAGCTATACCTTAGCTGTAGGGAAATCACGTAATGCGATAGTGTACCGCTTCTTACTCCACCATCATAAAACAGACTGAAGAGCTTTGTTCGTGTATTCAGCCTGAAAGCCTCCTTAAGTTTCTGTTGTTGTGCTTATTAGATTTTTGGTGTCAATAATCGTGTTAGAGCAAATGGTTAAGGGAACAGCTTCTTCAAGAAAGATCTCTGCTCAGGAGGGATTTATACTTATTTAATTACAGTTCATGCTGTGCTGGACATTCCCCTCGCTCTGCTGTCTGTCCACTGTCATCTTATTTTAGAATGTGTTGACTATGCTTTAGGCATTGGATCAGGTATTTGGAAATCAAGGCTCCACATATGAGCATGACAGCCTTTAGTCAGTTAAACACATGCTGCAGATGAGCCTCAAATGCAGCAGGCAGAGATTGCATCAGACCCTCTCAGTGATGGATCTTATGGTTGGGAGCCAAGTCACCTGAGAGCTCTGGAACAGCAGTCCTGTATCCACCCTGTGGGAACAGGGATGACCCCTGCATTTCCTCCTGTGGTACCTTTCCCTTTCCTGGCTCTTTGTCCTTCCATGTCCTGCAATGAGCTGAAAACTGCTGGAAAACACACTCTGCACAGAGACTGGTTCCAAACAGTGTAATTCTGCATAGTCCATAGAAGGCAAAGTCCATTGAAAATCTAGGGCTACACAGTCTCCACAGCAAGGTCTGGATTTTGCTGCACATGGGCATAGATAGGGCAGTGCCCAGTACAATGCACTCTTTGCACAAAGTGGATGTCAATGGAGTATTTTTCAGCAAGTGCTAATGACAGCTAGTGAGTACATGGAACAGTCTGGAGATGCAGCAGAGTCAGCTTCAGCAGCACAGTGAATAATATCAGAGGGGCTGGTAAAGAAACTCAGCTCTCTGCGGCTATAGCCACACAGATAATCCGAACATTGCATACTATAGTACAATCCTTCTGTGCAAACTCCTGCAGCAGCTTTAATTGCAATTGCTTTAAATTTGTAAAGAGCCTGCAGGCTTGAGGTCCCACTCATTAATGTATTTGGCAAAATTTCCCAGTCCTGGGCTACTTCCAAAACACACATCTCAGACAGAATCAGGTTCTGAGCCTGTATTCACCTTGAATCTAACTAAGAAAATAGTTATATAACATTACTTTTTTTATGTTGCAGGCATGACACATATTTAACAATTTTGTAGCTTGAGATGTGTTTTCATAAATGTGTCAATCATCCAAATATTTTTGTCCAAAGGGTTTTCAGGAAATTACAGTGAGCATCAAAGATCACCCTATTCAACAAAAATAATTTTAATATTAAAGTCTCATAAATTCCTCAATGAATAGGGCTGCCTAGATTAAAATCAAAACCCAGATTAAAAAGAATGTATTTACTTATTTATTTCAGAAGATAAAACATAGTGAGCTGTCTCCTTCCGAAACCAGTGGTTATACGAGCATAAGCCAGTCTGGCCTTTGAGATCCTACATCACACACAGCCACAACACCCTGAAGCACCAGGACACAGCACACTTGAACCATCTGTTCAAAGAAACAACACCCACAGGCCAGGATCTCCTGCCTGCCCCATCTATAATCCCACCAGCTACCCTGCCGGACTCCCAAGGGGCACACTTAAAGGGTAAGAGTCAGATCCCCATGTTTTTCTTTGAATTACTTTAAAAACCTCCCCTTTTTCTTACTGCTTAAGATGCTCTTCTCTCACTACAACTCTTCTAGTCATCGCTGTTGCAAATTTTACTTGTCAGCTCTTGATTCATGTTTTTCTTCCATCCATGAAATAGCTTCTATATCTCTCCAAATCAGCATTAAACCTGTATGGTCAACATTTAAGATCGATCATCAGGAGAGATGACTTCATTCTCCATAACTTGCTACAGCACCAGTATAATTTCTGCATCTGCTTCACCAAACAAGACAAGCTTCAACACAGAAGATGGGGAAGGATGTGATGTAACAGAAAATTATTTTAAGTAAGCTACAAAAACCTTGCTATATGATCATTTTCTGTGAGGCCATTAATATCCCTGTCCATCCAGATGTGGCTAAGGGACAGCACTGCTGCCTCTGCAATTGCAACTGTAAACTCTGGGAATATCATGAGCAGGTAACAGTTGCCCCAAGGTCTAATGCTGCATTTTGCCTTATTTTAGAAAGACTTTTTTGCAGCTACACTGGAGCATCATCATAATACAAACGTAGAGGTGAATGCAGGGTCAACTCAACAGCAAACTCAAGCTTCTGCTATTCCAGTTTCTTCTTTTTATCCAAAGTTTTGTTCGATTTTTTTTTTTTTTTAGTTTGCTTGTTTCTTTTTTTAAGGTCAAGATCAGTTGAAGGTGCAGTGAAAACTTGGTGCAGAACTTCATCTAGCTGCAGGAAAAACTGAAGATTCAGCTGCCATCCCTATAAGTAAAAAGGGAACTACTGCTGAAACATCACTAATATCACTAGATCCAGAATAAAATGTTAAGTGTCCCTATGGTATTTCAGGGGAATAAAAGGATACAATGAACAGTTTGCAAGCTAATTCTCCATATGTAACAGAGTATTTATCCAGATTTAGACTATGATCTTCAGGGAGGCTAAGGAGAGATGGGTTCCTAAATTCCATTGTAAAGCAATGAAAATTCATCTTTTAAGGGAATTCAGATTAAATTTTTTGTTTCAACATTTCGTCCTTTTCATATCTAACATTCATAAATTAGAGAAAATATCTAAAATGTTGTTTTGGTCAAACAGTTAGAGTTCCAACATATTCAAAAGAATTGTGTTATCACAAATGCTATCCTGGTAAAAATGAAATATGAAAATAACAGTACATTCTGGGTCTTCCATGTGCAAAGTGAAGAGAAAATAAAATAGATACTGACATGATAATAATTCTAAAACATTAGTGGTAGATACTGGAAGTTAAAGCAATGAACAATGGGTGGCCAACAGGTTAAACACTTTTTCATGTTCTGTTGCACTGTGAGAGGAAAAGAGAATTCTAGACGAGAGAAAAAAACCTATTACTTGGAGATAATTTTGTTTTCTTTCCCAATGAAGAAAAGCCGAGCAGATGTCTCTGGTTTGTATTTGATAGATAACATTGTGAATGAAACAAAATAAAGGAGTTTTCTTAAAGACACAAAGAAGCCAGGTTGAGCTATCACTGTTTCCATATTAACAGGCCTCAGAATTGAGCAGGGAGCTGAACATCTCTCTGAACCACCAAGGTCCATTCTTACTGTGTCTCAAAAATAAGGAAAATTTTAAAGGGAGATAGGACCACAAGCTTAGTTTGTGTATTTAAAAGGGTAAGGGCAGTGCAGAAAGGGCAGCAGTGACTAGATAACTTACAGGTTAACAGACAGTATAAACCTGATATTTACTGCCAGTTAACTGCTGTAAGTAAAATGCATTTTAATACAGCATTTTTCCATGTAATACATTTGGAGACAGGTCATGCTGTTCAATCAAAAACAGGAGTACAGAGAAAAGCTTAGGGACCATCACAGGTAATTTCCTCAAGATGATTTCCCAGTAGTCTGCAGTGGCAGAAAGGACTAATATCATCCCTGAATGTTTAAAAAGACAAAGAAGAACAAAGTCAGTATCACCTCTAAGCCCAAAGTCAGTGAAACTGTTATTAGGCTGTTTCTTCCAGTTTAA
The DNA here is from genome assembly GCF_032191515.1 of Phaenicophaeus curvirostris. Taxonomy (NCBI): domain Eukaryota; kingdom Metazoa; phylum Chordata; class Aves; order Cuculiformes; family Cuculidae; genus Phaenicophaeus; species Phaenicophaeus curvirostris. Next base: position 7,540,951 of record NC_091404.1, read on the forward strand.
TTTAAGGAAGATGTGAAAAAGCGATGATCAGTTTAAAGAAGAGCCACAGATGTGATTCACTAGCTGGGAAAGATGCCTTGCAATGCAGGGCTTTAGGCATTAAACGTATCTCTCAAGAAAAATTTCAGCTGCAGCTCGATCACTGTATATACAGGTGAAACAGATAGCTGTGGTGGCAGATTTTCACGGTTGTTGACAAAAGAAAAACAAGACCCAACAGATGGGAGTTGGAGTCATACAAATTCAATCTGGAATAAGAAATAGTTTGCCGTCACAGAGGCTAATTAAACACTGGAAGAGTTTTTCATTGAAGATGATCAATTTCTCCCAATATAAGCCTTTAAAATGATATTAAGCACTTTCTAAAAGATGTTCTTTAAACCACACATGATTTGAAGTGCTGCACACAATGAATCCTCAATAGCCTAGAGGAATTACATTGACCCTGCACTTGTTTCAGTTTCTGCATATTACCTGCAGCTTTGCTTGAGGATCTCTTACCTATTTAAATATTACATCATAAGGCCAATGCAGACTCTTGTAAGGTTCAGGAATTATTTCTGCTCTCCTCCTTTTGGTCCTACAAGACATTGGTCAGATTTTGTGTATTTTTTTTCTTTCCAGGTTCTGAAATTTCAAAACTTGTCTAAAGCTAAAGCAAAGACTGTACACAAAGTTAATCAGCATGCTAACATGGTGCTGGGAAGCATCAGTTTTTCTATTTCAAGATTAAAATGCCCAGCAACTCTGAAGTCTGACACTTAACCTCAGCAGGTAAAAATTTTACCTGATTATTTTATCTCAGCAACTGGTTTGGGGCTTTTTACCTACTATGCAGCTTTAGCTCCTGAAATTATTTAGGCAATTTTCCCCTAGTCAAGTCCTTACGAGTTAACAGAGTTCACGTTCTGGGGATAAATCTCTCTCCAATTTCTTCTATCAGTACACAAGCTAAAAAAAAAAAAAAGCTCAAATTAAACAAGTCATCGAGGTCAATCCAAGCATACTTTGGTGAAATGTAATGAAAACATAACATAAAAAAAAGAAAAAGCAGGGGGGGAAACATACATAGGTCCTTTCTGCTCTGAAACTGCAAAAAAGACACCCTTACACAGCATTGAAGGTTTATACACATATACAGAAATGCATCTTTACAAGTAATAGGAAAAAAATGAATCCTTTGATCCAGCACCTCTATGAGGCTTACTGGAAACACTATGAACATGAGCATTCTCAGTGACACCACTGAAATGCTCTAATTATGCACTTTCAGCACATTACCGTGTTTTGACAAAATTTCAGTTGATGGCACCAAGGACGTTTCTACCACTCAAAATAGTTAATAAAATAATCTCATGTAATACAAACCACCAGGAAATACAGTCCATAAACTGGCTTCTCAAACAAGCTTAGTATGATCTTTTACCCTCTCCGTTCATCAGATGAAAAAGAAAGCAAAGATGCAGTGCAGTGTGTCACTGAGACACGGGCAGCACGTGACAATCTGGGCCAAAATCCTCTTTAGTCTGCATGGCTAAACAAGTGCAAAAGTCCTTACCCCAAATCTCGGGTGACTCCCCTAAAGACATTGCAATCTAGAAGGTTGACAACTGGAAATATATTTCCTTAACTACAGCAGTAAAGTAGGTGGGAAACAAGGAATGTCAGAGATGGAAACTGCATACACTTTAAACATATTCAGTGAATCCTATTTGCAAAAAAAACTTCAACTATTACTCTCTATATTTAAGTATTCTATGACTGGAGAAAGTCAATAGCTTTCCACTTATCTCATTCTTATTTATAACAGCTTATTGCATTTTAATTAGTCCCACTGTTCTATTGGATTACCAGATAAAATGTGCTAAAAGCCCATGTAAGTAACATATATTTTATGAACTAACAGTGATCTAAGATCATGGAACAGAGCATTAGATTTCTCCATTTTTGCCACACTGATACCACACTATCTTTGGATTCTAGATAGCAGGTTTACTTCCACATTTTCTGAGCTCAGCCACCTTTCCCGCCTATGAATAAAAAACATCCTAAAACTACCTGCAGACACCGTGATTTTCCCCATTCACTTCTTCCTCCAATGACAGCCTCTGCAACTAACTACAGGTGAAAATCATGAAAAGTAAAGAAAGGGGGAAAGTGAAACACGCATAAGCAAGTCAGAAGCATCAACATCCCCAATTAATATGAACGAAGGAATACTGTCAGAAAAACTTATTTATAGGACCCTAAGCTGAAGTACACTGATATTAGCAGAAGTCTTGCAAGCTACTTTGAGGTCACACGCTGTCACACCAGTTCCAAGGTTCAACAAAATTCCCAATTCAAGCACACCTGTATTAGATACAGTAGTGGGATTGAATACCCATCTGACCATGAGCACCTCTCATCTTAAAAGATTGTGCTTGGGTGGTGTTTCCAATATGATAATAACCCAAGGGTTGGAAACGCAATTATATGCCACAGAGCAGTTTTCATAGCAAATGGGAAGTAACTTTACTTTCCTAGTAAAAGTATCAATATCAGGCTACAGCAAGCTAAAGGGAAAATCCCACAACTAATGTTTTGATGGCTCCCAAATCCTTGTCTAGATAAGACAGTCACGTATATTTGAAATAACATATAGGACAACTTATTTACAAGGACATAATATAATGGGTTCAGCCCTGTGTCTGCTGTGGAGTTGTAATACAGTTAAAAAATGCAACTCTATCCCTGCTAGATAACCTGTTTCTTCACAACATGCTCTGTTAGCATCAGGTTCCTTTTAAAAAGTCACTGTTGTTCTTCCCCACTTTTCCAAATGTCCAGGATTGTTTCTGTTTAGTGACCTACTCCACAAATGTGTTGCTAAGTTTAATTAGTTCACGTCTGTTCAGTGCTGTATAAACTCTAAGCAGCAGCTTTAAGACTGGTGTGACAGTTACAGTTTGCTGGCTAATACCAAATTTCTGCAAGAGATGTTACATATTCAAAAGACATTCTGCTCTCTACTCCCAGATCTGTGGTTGTCACAGTGATTAAAACTGCGTGTTTCCTAAACAATTAACTAACATAGTCTATTAAATCTCATTTTATTACTTTGAATGGATTGAGATGGTACAATAATCCAACTCAGAAGCAAGACAAAATTTACATATCTCTTTCAGAAAATGGATGAGACATAAAATGAACGACATGGCAGACAAAACCAAATCCTAGCGCATTCTCGGTCTGTTCTGCATTTGATTTTCTCTGCTGTGCTATAAACAAGTTTTAGCAGTAATAGATTTAGATTATGTAGAAACCAAAGTGAGAGAAAGCTCTCTAGGCTACCAAAACAATCCACTTTCAACAGAACCAACACATCACTCAGTATGTTTTGACAAATTTAAATGTGCCATCAGCTCAAATGTTTGTTTTCTTTGACTAGTACTTCTGGAGACAGTACTGCATGTTGTGTGTCCCATGCTGCAACTTAAATACAATTTTGTGACTTGGAAAGTTTTTCTGTTAGCGTTTCAAATAGAATATATGACCTGCAATTCATTTATATTTCCTATGTAATTAGTAGCTGGCAAGTAAAACAAATTAGGTGCTTGATAAACACACACAATTATATTTTCAAAGCAGTTGTATTTATGCTTGGAAGGAAGGACAGTATTATGAATATGTAATCAAGGATGTAAAATTGGAAAGAAAACAAAATAGAGCATAGTTAATTTGGTGGTAGCGACAAATTAACACTATGCCAAACCCCTTGCACATGCGCTGCCCTGATAAACTTGTTATTGGCAAAGGTTCATTCTACAAGGAGCTTGGTAATCCTTTTTCTGTGTTTGCTCTTCTTTATTACTCCTTTGAGAAAATATTGTTTATAAAATAAAGACCTGCACAAGCAATGATAAGAGAGCCCCCATTTCCTGCCTAACCTGTTTCCCAGCTAACAAGTGGGGAATGTATAGCCCTTCCTTTCTATTTGCTTTATATATGGGACTGCAGGTGTGTTGCACACCAGTGATTACCAAGCATTCAAGAGCAGCTGTGGCTCCAAAATGAAAGATGAAACTGAACTGAAAGTTTGTTTGAAATGGAAGTTAAACCTGGCAGATGGCAGCATCCAGAAATAGCACAACTGAAACTGGAAATTTTGTGTAGCTACTGCTCCAGAGCACTAGTGAGAACAGGGGGGAGGATGACTGAGCAACAATCTACAGGAGTAATAGCAGAAAACTAAATAGCAAAGGTTATTTTAGGGGTAAGGAAGACCACAGAGGGGATGAGAAGAAAAGAAGAAAAGAAGCTTCAGATGCCAACACCTAAAACCCCCCAGAAACTTAAAGGATTTAGTAGCAAAAGGAAAAGATTTCAAGTATCTGTGAACTAGGTTTATTCCTAGAGCAAAAGAAAAACTAATGGAAGTATATGGACAAAAGAATCATTCAAGAGGGAGAAGATGGAAACAGACCAGCTGTCAGGATCAAACAAAGAAGAATTTAAATCTTAATATGCTTTTGATATACTGCAAAAAGTCATTATGATGAAGCATATCTACATCTAAGCTTTCAAAGAGATATGAGGTTAAAGGCATATGCAAAAACGAACATTCAATAGACTCGTTTTAGATATTTTGCAAGAGAAAAGTGTGACCTTGATTTTTACTTTTTTTAGCAACCTGAAATTAGCACTAATAAGAGAATGAGGAGAGGAGGAATCCCAAACACAACATGCAATACTGTTGAGCAGTTAAGAATCACAGAGTACAACAAACGTGTCTCCAGAAGTGCACCTGGCTTCTGTGAGGTGGCTGCACACGCTTGGGGTGGGCTCCAGGACTGAGGCTGCGCATTTGGCTGCTGCAAGCTGTGAGTCTGCCACAGACACAAACACCTGTGGCCAGTGGCTCCACCAAGATCTCCGTGTGTTTTCCACCAAGGTGGACTTTTTGATGTTGCAGGGCCACTAGCTGAATACACCTTTCCTTTACACAATCCTGTTCACGGCTGACTACAACTTTCTGTAATTATTTGAGCTGAAATTTCCCAGAAATGGCCTAAGGTTGAATTTGAGAGGAAATGTCACCTAAAGTGATTCAGCCTCTGGCCATTCCCTGTGGAACTGACACTACACTCTCCCTCCAGTGATGATAATACCTCTGAACACCATAGCAGTCTTGTAAGAGCAATTCATCTTTATCAGGGATAAACTGCTAAGTAAGCAGGCGAGAAGAACTGGGTAGCTCTCCATTCACCGTGCAACACAAGGTGGAAAAAATATGTGACAGAGTAGTTAGAAATTGAGAATAAAGATCACATCTGGATGTAGGAATAACCCAAAACATTTCTCTTCAGAAACATCTTTGTCATTTAATGCCTTTCGGCTGCAACTGATGTCAGACCATTCAGTAGTCTGAAATCAGCAAAATCCTAGGGCAGATTATTCTGATGACTTTGAGAGATCTCTAATCGCTCTGCTGCTATTCTCGTTGTTTAGGGAAAGCTGACAGCCTTGCCTCCATGACAAAAAGTGGTACAGATGATTCAGACAAGTTGCTCGTGACAACAACTTTACAAAAATCTTCTAATATGAGTCACTTCATGATGATTCATTTACTTTTTCATAATTTTAAAACAAGCTTCTCTCCGTGAAACAGTTTAAAGACCTTGTTGAAGAGAAAATTTGCAAATGCAAAGTTCTGAGTTTTATTAGAGACAGAATTGCTGCTTTGCCCAAACAAATCTCTTGAGCAATTTTCATCTCTTCCTTGTCCTGTAAACCAAGCCTGATCCGAGTGTAATGTTGAAAACTGTGACATCAGATATTCTGCAGCATGGGTGGGTTACTAGGTGACACTGCAAAGTTCTGCAATGTTATCCAAAATCTCAAGCTTTCCCAAAACCACAATCATTATATTGCATTCATCCATCAAATAAATGTCTGGTACAATGAAATAAAAATCAAAGTTGTGAGAAGTTTTGGACTTCCATCAATAGATTTTCTTTAAAAGTTAATTCTACACATCTTCAAGAGCAACTGAGCTTTCTCATACAATGAATACTTGTTTTGTTAAGGAGCTGGAGGGTAACCACTTTACAAAGCTGGGAGATATTGAGCTCTATTGATTAGCGATTTCTGTATTAGACTTGAGGTCTAAGATTTTTTTTTTAAATGTCCCTAAATGACCAGAATTCTGACCAGTCCTTAACAAAGAGCCTTATTGGAAGTGACACACGTGTATACTTGTCCTAATATATTTAGCCAGTCACAGTGGCCACATGGAAAAGTTAGCAAACTTATAAGCAACAGAATCCCCCTAACACTGGGAAACATCAGCCACCTTTCAGCTCCCTGAGAACCAACATCTATGATATGATACCCACAGGGATAGTCACACCCAGGTTAGCAGAATTCTGTAGAGGCCAAAAGCAAAGAAAGTTGTCTTTATTGCTGCTATACAAATGGAATTTCCAGTCAGTAGGATGGAGTAATGGGCCTCTGCTAAATACAGAGAAGCTAAACGGATAAGCCTATAGGACAGGTTGAGGGAAGAAATGAAATTACTCCTTGCAGTCAATTAACAATAGGACTGAGTAACCAATACCAAAACCAAGGGAATACTAACTCAAATTTGAAACTATGTCCTCACCAAATGCTGTTTTCCCAAAATATACCTGATTGCAAAAGAGCAGAAGATTTTACAAATTGGTCACGTTTTGCTCTGCAATTGTTAAGTCTCTAGAGGGAATTGAGGATGCTCTTTCAGGAACCCAGATTTTGCACATCATGTTTGTAGGTTAGAACTGTGATACCTGGGTAAAAGTACCTGAGACTTCTTGAAGAGGCTAAAAAACTTCAGCTATGCAAACACCACTCAGAAAATTCTTTTTTTTCTTTTATATCTTGTTACAGTAAAATAAATAAATAACCCAATGTAATGCAACATACAGATCTTTACAACCCATCATTCCAAACGAATGACTACATATATAATAAAGGGCAAAATCTCTGTCTTTCATTATGCATAAATTAGCATTTTGTATTTATGCAGTAAAGCAAGAATGAATAATGTATTATAATGAATTTTAGGGGATGATGAGAAGATCTGGAGTAAACTCTCTCCCTTGTTATATTTTTGCCGTTCCAGTGGTTTCACAGTGTTTTGATTGTGCCCTCATTTTCTCAGAAATTTGGATTTCAACCCTTTCATACAGTTTTCTGCACATTCCCACAGGGGGTGAACTCTGAAATAAGTAAAATTCTCCAATTCTCTCTACTAAGAACAAAGTTACTCTTCCACATTGTACCTATTTAGGAAAGAAATGTACAGAAAACCTGGTACTTATGAGTGAAGTGAAAGAACGTTAGCACCTGCTTCTTGAGATCATTCTGGCAAACTGTTCAGCTATTTCATAATAGCTATTAAAGGCAAGTACAGTTCCTTCTTATTTTAAAAATATTCTCTACTAGAGCTTGCTTTCTGCCTCCAGCAGCTTGTTTCTCCTCAAGCCTGTTGGTACAAAGTGCTGTCCATGAATATGCTATTTTTCTTTGTATCTGCAGTACTCATGCTAACGGTCTGAAGCAAAAGGAAGAAAAGATGATGAAGGTGTTTCAAACCTTCTCCCTGATGGTCAGAAAAATTAAGCAATAGGAGAATACAGCACTGCCTAATAAATGGTACAACGTAGACACCCATGTATATAATGAGGCACATAGGTAACTATTTGGTCCATAGAAACATGCTTCTACGATACGCCAGCATTAACCAAAAGCAGAATTATGTACCACTTTATGTACATTTCAGATTTCACCTCCATCAAAAATACAGGCATTCTTGTTATCCATGCAATGTCTCTCCAGCCTTTAACAAATTCAGCCACAATAATATTTCTGCCAAAACCAAACCTTTGCTTCCTAAATTTTTCTGCCTCTTCTTTTCCCAGCCCCTGACCCATCAGTCTTCTTCCTCTCACATCTAAGCTCCAGCCCTAGGTTTCAGGGTAGCTGTAAATATGGGTATTCCTTGAGAGCAGTAACGCTCTTATAACTTAACCTTAATGAAAACCTTTGCAAACATGCTTCTTGGTTTCATGCATCTGTGTATCAGTAAAAGAGATATCTAGGGGGTTGAGGGGGCTAGGTAAGATAAACACATGTTGGATTTCTGTTTGCTCAGTCCATACTTTATTGGCCATGTACTAAAAGTTCTATGCAGAGCCTAAAAATTGCAGAGGGGATTAACTCAACTTGCATTGATTGCTAATTGAAATATGTCTGTTTCTACCCTGTTTAGTAATTCATAGAATCATATAATCATAGAATGGTTTGGGTTGGAAGGGACCTTAAAGATCATCTAATTCTAACCCCTCCTGCCATAGGCAGGGACACCTCCCACTGAATCAGGCTGCCCAAGGCCCATCCAACTTGGCCTTGAACATCTCCAGGGATGGGGCAACCACATCTTCCCTGGGCAACCTGTGCCAGTGCTTCAGCACCACCATTGTAAAGAAATACCTTCTTACGTCCAGTCTAAATCTACCCCTCCAATTTATAGACATTCTATAGCCATAATTCTAAAAGACAATTTCAAAATACCATATTTTATTACTATATTCCTCTGTTCCTTACAATTTTATTCTTTGAGCACCTTTAGAGTCACATCTAGGATACTAAACCACCTGTACGATTCTAGCAGTCAAATCCATACTTGTTAAGACTTTTGTCAACAGCCGTGGCTCACATATTGTGGGGTACGCACTGAAATCACCACATACAACTGAAATGCACTGCTAACAGTGTGCAGCTGCAATCCGATGTATAACTCCCAACAAGGCATGGTACCTCTAAACTTCCAAACCTGACAAAATTTTTAATTTCCTTTTCTGAGTATTGATAAATCGGTATCTGTTACCGCAACAGCTGACCTGCTGCTCTATCCCCATCACCCACAGCTACTCCACACCTGACACCAGCATTCTTATCTGCTGCTAACACACCACTGTAGTACATTAATTCCCTCTCAAGACAATTAACCTCCTGTCTAAATCATATTTGCCAGACGAAAATTTCTCAGGGATGCAAACCACTTTATTAAAGGCTCCACAGGCTAGATGCTAACAGCCCTAATTCCTTTTTCTGTTGAGTTCCCCCAGCGAGGAATAAAAGAGTCAATTTAGCTGACTAGCCTTTGTTTTTCAGAAGCTGACAATATCAAGAAGGGCTGTAGATAGTGGATATAATCCTACAATAAGAGATTTTTTGATGTTCAACTCTAAGTGGAGTGGATGCCTAAGTTATTGCTATATATAATAGTTGTCCCTTGAATTGAACTACCTAATTAATACAGAAATATGAACTCAATAAGTTAAAAGTTAAGTAGCACCAGCATAAAGCTTGATATTAATGTTGCTTTCATTAAACATCAAGAGGAACAAAAAACATATAGAGGCCCTTTGATTCTCTTTAACTATTATTATTCTCTCAGTGTCTCACAGTAGAGTATTACCAACATAGATGATCTGGTACACACTGGATTTGCTCTCCTTTTATTATACACTTTAATATATTTCAATTAATATGATAAGAAACTGATTTACTTCAGAGTATCTTTATAAATAGCAATACTGCCTTATAGATCCAAAGAAGATCTGGTAGAAATTATCTCAAACTGTGTGAATTATCTTGCAAAATACAGGCAAGGCTGTGCCATTTATGCAAAACTTACATTTTATTACAGTGCTTTCATAGCATAATAAATTCACTTGTTTAATTAATTAAAATATGTCTTATCCAACATATAGAAATTAGTGCCTTAGAGAATTTGAACAACTCATGAACAGACAAAATTAAAATCTGCCTGGACACAAGCTTTCAATATTCAGTATTGGGAAAGGCAATAGGTACATGGTGAAAATTCATTTCATATGAAAAAAATGCCACAGATGAAAAATGAAACTTTTTTGAACATCATTTATTATTCTCTAAATTTGCAGTTGGCAGGACTAGCAGCCTAACTAGAGTCACATCAGAACTTAATTTCTTGAGACTTCTTTACAGAAAACTAGTAAGAAGCCAATAGGATGACAATCAGGATTAGATTCTGTGTATTAAATTACGAGACACAACTGATACAACTGAGATAACGATCAACTGGCCAGTACACTATAAAGGGAGCCTTTTCAAAACATAGCTGACTCATCTGGACATCCTAAAGGTACAGCTCCCCAAAGTGTGAAGTCTACTCTAAAATCTAATCTAAAAATCTATCAGTTCTAAAATATTACACAACACCTGTACGTAAACCTAAACACAATCAAAACTCAATATCTAAAATATCATTTCTAAGCGGTTACATGGTAACATATTAGAGCACTAGGGAAGAAAGCCCCAGTGACCCATCTCTTAGAGGAAAGCAGGAGGACTGGATGGTAAAGGCATAGAGGTTCTATTGGAAGAATAATGGAGAAGGAAGGAACTTCCTCTAATGCACAAGTCTGATGAAATCAGTTTGCTGAAGTTATTGTGCTGGCAAACTCCACTGAAAGAGTGGAGTAGCACTAACCAGGACACAATGAGTTATGAGGCAAGCCTGGGTGAGAAGAGTGATGGCAATTGCATCTTCCAGTGCTCTTGAGGAGCTTGTTCATTAAATTTATTCCAAATGTCTTCTACAACAGCATTTTTGGAAAATTTACCACAGTAAATAAAAATACCGCAACTTTAAAATGGATTGCATTAAACCTCAAATGCTATGACTGAAATGCACAAACATTTAATAAGACCCATCTTACTTCCATCCTTTAAGGAAGATGCTTCTGCTAGTCTCCACTAGTGGAGAACAATATTTTGTGTGCTTCAGGCAACTCAACAAAACCCTTTTCCTTGTTTTTACAGTAACATTTTGTGGCATATCAACACTACTCTGTATTTGAGTGTAAATACTGAGCATATATACACCTTATCATGGATTCCCTTCTCATGTATTTTCCCTTTTATTAGAAACTAGCAATTACTTCCTTGATTATGAAGTACTCATCTACTAATGGTAACTAGGAGTAGATCTACATATTATATACTTTTAAAGTACAAGATGATGAAAACATCAGACACAGTTTTCCTTTTGCTTAATCTATTTATTAGTACTGTGAATGACAGAGAACCAAAAGCTCTGGCTTATTTCTACCACGTGCAAGATGTCATCAAGAAGTGCTGCAGTTAACACATTTCATAATACTCTATCTCATGGGATGAAGCGGTTTCCCAAGATTAAAAAGGGAGGGGTGATTGCTTTAATTAACCTGCTGCTACTAAAAACCTAAGGATATTAATTCCACATCTCTAAATAGGTGTAAGACAATAATTTTTTCTTGCTAGAAGAATAATTCTTTCTGATTTCCATCTTTAATATCTGTTCTTTGCCCATATAAGGACTTGCAATTTTCCAATACAAGCAGACAGCTTTTCACACAAACTCAATCTTACAAGTAAAACAGATGTAGCAGAACAAACAGAAACACTTAGATACTCTCCTTCAACTAAAATGTGACAACAGCTGTAGCCACCGTGTAACAGAGAAAAGCAGAGCAAGAGAAAACATTTTGTCTATCCTGATATGACCATGGAATCGAGGGAAGTGGAGGAGTGGAAAATATCTGATGCACTGTGTTCATGTGCTGACTTTCAAAGTGAAATTAATCTATTTATCCATATATCATCTTTAAATCATTTAGAAGTGATTCTGCACATTCTCAGTTATTGAAATCTCTCATACATTTCAAAGATCTTTAGAAGATGAGTTTTTTTCAGAGATCTTTAAAGATGCTTCCCATAGAGCGCAAGAGCCCTTGATCCCCAGATGTAAGAACTCAGGAAAGGAAGGCAAGAGACGGGCATGGACAAGTTGAGATCTGCTGGTCAAACTAAAGGGGAAGAAGGGAATGTGCAGGCAATGGAAGAAGGAACAGGTATCCTGAGATGCTATCTGGTTGTGCAGGGATGAGGTCAGAAAGGCCAAGGCACTCCTGGAGATTAACTTGACAACCCAGTGGCCTTCTATCACAGAGTGACTACGTCAGTGGACTAGGGAATTGCTGCAGAGGAATCTGGAATTCTGTAAGACTTCTGACACAGTGCCCCACAACATCATTTTATCTAAATTAAGTCAAGTCCAGAACAAGCTTGTTTGCTTGCACCTGGAATTTTGTTAAACAGCAGCCAATGTCACTAACCTGACAGAAAACTGTATTGTAAAAAGGAATTTAAATAACACATTCCTCACTTTTTAGATTTCTACAGAGACCTTTAACCCATGATTTATAGCTAAATCTATACACTGTAAGTTACTTACAGCTACCTAATATAAGTAACTTTTAATTTCACCCGTTCTCTAGTGGCAGTTACTAGTGGTGAAGCCCAATGCAGTATAGTCTTTCAGAGCAAGCTAGAATGATTTGACATGTCAGAGCTAACGGATGGTATCAACCAATTCAGTTAAAACGTGCAGCTCCAAATGACATGTAAAAACAGGAGGCACTTCTTCCTGAAGTTGAACGACCACACAGAGACAGAGATGTATATCAAAAAGTCAATTCTTGACTTTCTAACCTATTGTTTTCCTGTCACTCCTTGCTTCCCTTCTTCAAGTCTATTGTAATGATATATTTTTAGCCTGGTTCTTCAAGAAATGAGGCATATGTGGTTGTGTTGCCTGGCCATCTGTCAGTCTGCTATTTTTCCTCAAGCACATTTTGAACCTGTCGAACAATTTCAGCCAATTTGACAGAAGGCTAAAGGTCTCAGACATACATATTTCTGCATATTTCATCAAAAGCTATAACTAAAAGAAGAGAAAGACCCAGCTTAGTGCTGCATATGTGTGACTAGCCAGGCAGCTGGCACGTTGCATGACACACTGCCAACCGATCCACTGAGATAAACAAGGAGCATGATAGGGAGGCTGCAGACCCAGGAAAAGAGATGGAGTGGACCTCAACTTGCACGCAAATCCATTGGAAGCTATGGTTCCTCAACAGTGTCATTCCTCAACCAATGTCATTTTACTCTAGCGACATCATCAGGCTGCAGCCAAAAATCAGACAGCATTCACAGAAGGATATTTTGCTCTTTTCAATTTGTTCTTCTTTTTCTCAGGTTTCTTATAATCCAATACAAAAACAGAGGAATGGGGCACATTAGTTGTAGGAATTGAAAGACTACCAGAGATCATGCAACCACTTCATAACCATGTATTGGATATCAACGCAGATGACCGTGGTGGTCAGAGGTCCAGAATTCTCAGGCACTAGATTTTCCATCTAGGTCATCAATAACATCTTTGGTTTAGATCCATAAACACTGGGGATTCTGAGGTATTCAACAGCACATAAAATTCTTACAACCAACTTTTTATCATATACTAGTTTTGCAGGTAATAACATTGGAACTTCTGTACTATGTCTGTGCAAGTATTAGTTTAGTCTCAGCATAACTTCCTCCAGCTGTGACCAGGCAGAAGGGAGCTTATAACAAAAAGGACCGATACTTCCACTGATGCACATACTCATAGCTCCCAGGTATCAAAAGTTTAGGTTTTCCTGAGCCAAACAGTGGCTATATCCAAGCATGTTTAATTTTCATCATTGTGTCTGCACTGTAGCAAGCTACCTAATCCTTTTTTATATCTATTTACAGTTTCATACTCAAAATCTTCCAGTAATAATGAATTTTGTAACTGAGTGTGTACAAATAGTATACCTTTTCATTTGTTTAAATCTTCTGCCTAATAGCTTAAGGAAAATCCAGTTTTCTGTCATGCAAAAAAATAAACCTATTTGCCATCAACATGATTTGTGACTTTATATATACTAGTATTTTCCCTCAATAATCTCTCTTTCTAGACAGATGAATCCCCATCCATTTGGTAACTCATCTCTGAGAAACTATTTAGTGATTTTGACCATCCCTGTTGCACTTCTGCATGCATTTCCCATTCTAGGTAGGATTCTCATTAAGAGGGCAGAGCCAGGACTGCACATTCAACACGTGGGCAAATGAGGAGTATATGGTAGTCTAACAATGTTCTCAGCTTTGTTCTCATTTCCTTTACTAACAATGCTTCAAATTTCATTTTATTGCTAGGAATGGTCTAATTTTTTAGAGATATGCCCACAATGACTCCAAGATTTCTTCCCTGAAAAATAATAGAGGATTTAGAGTCCCTTGTCGTGTGTCTGTAGTTCAGCTTATTTTTTCTACACGCATTAATTTTTTAAACACTGAATTTTATATCATTTTTTCTTTCAGCCATTCAGTATTGTCTTTTTCTTATTATTTCCATCTTCCTTACGTTCCCTCATTTTTTGTCAAAATCTCAAGCGTACCTTCAAATCTTTTCTGTATTTCAGATTCTAAAACATGTAACCTTATTTCTGTATCTTTGTAACTTGCAGCTTCAAGCTTTTCCAGGACCACTAAAGTAGATTATAATAGAGAAAATAGTTTTACATTACCAAGGAAAATGTTAAATTTCCTGCAATACGACATACTTGAATTCAAATACATTGTGTTAGTTTTCCTATTTAACAAATCAATGACACCATCAGTGCTTTCATTTACATCCTTCTGCAGCTTCTGGTCAGGGACTTTGTGTAAATCATAGACAGTGTTTATGTCTTTACACAATGGAGATTTTGAAAATACTTTCTGAAGTCTCTCACTTACTATCAGCACCGTGTGGAATTATCAAGATTACTTGTAATGTGATTAGTCTTAAATACTGTTTTGTGCAGTGAAGATACACTCTGACAATATTTGAGTGGATATGATGGGTTGTCCAGATTTTGATTTCATGAAAGCAGGACTGCATAACAAAGTGCGAGGCAGCAGCCTCGTTGGCAGTACAGTCACATCCTGCCTCCCTCATTGAAAACACAGTCACATGCCATTATGCTACTTTTTATACAATATGATATCCACCTATTCTTAGCAAGCAGCGTGTTGAATGCAAGTGGAGTAAAGTACGGCATGACTGCCCCTTGTGCTGTTTTAGACAAATACAGAGTGAAAGCTAAAGTGTTTTTACACACAGTACATTTAAGCAGAAGGGTATTACATTAGGATTCACGGGTTCTCTACTTAACCTAGGCTGCATAGTTACCTAATGAGTGCAATAACTAGGGATGTGCTGTTCAGTGAGTGCAAGTTTTTACCAACAAACAGATAGGGAAAAAAAAAATCTATTTTTTAGCTCTTCACTGCAGCTATTTTTAGTGTGTGAGTTTTTGCTTCTGTATTTTTCAAGAGAGTTGACTGTGTTAATATGGATGAAAGAATTCTACCAAGGTGCTTCACATCATAGGAAATAATATAACTAAGGATATTTTAAAGGACTGGGAACATACTGTCATAACCAATAAAAAACAACACACTACATTTCTTAAAAACAAATACTGGTTGCCTTCTTTGCTGGAGTTATGGCCGGGAATATTATAAGAAATTTCGAGAGAAAAATAAGCCTTTCTTTACTTCAGTCATAAGAGTAAAAAAAAGTTAGCATACATCAGTATCCCTTTCTCCAGTACTTCAATAGAATATCCACTACCTTTATCTCTGAGGAGCTCCAATCTCCAACTACAGAAAAAAATATATATATGGATTTGGTACTTTGTTGAGATTGCAGAAATTGCATCTGTTTACCCAGTTATCAATTTTAAAGCAATGATAGGGCTAGAAGGGAAGCTTGGAGGTCATAAAGTCCATCTCCTTGCCTCAAAGCAAGTTCAGATGCCTCCGTATCACTCCTGACAGATGTTTGTCTAGTACATCCAGAGATAAATATAGCATTAACTCTCAAGGAAATTTATTTCAGTGCTAGCACTTAAAATTGTTCTACAGAAATGTTTCTGAACCAAAAAAAGCAGAGAAAGCTAATAGGAGTAGAACATACAGTTTAGGATAACAATTCTCCCTGGAGAAAAATTAGAACAGCTCTGTATTATCCAACAAAGCATAGGACAGAAATCAACAAAATGCAAGTAGGAAGCATCAAAAAGCATTGCAAAGAAGTCCTAAGTTTGAGCCTAAAAATAAGCAATCAGAATAAATATTTGTAAGCTGTTTACTAAAAAAAAGTTCAAAATTAAATTTGATAGATAAAATATATCAGCAAGAAACAGAATCACTATAGTTTGCAATTCCAGCCCTTAGTAACAAAAGGACAATATTAAGATTATATTACGGATTTACCAGCAAGGTGCCAATGACTGTGAAGAGCATCTATAAGGGACAAAAAATATAACAATAATGGAAGATTTCAGCCATGCTCACATAAACTGGGTAGGTGTCAATGTGGCTGCTGCAGAGATATAATTCTTTGATAGCATAAATATTTGGGTTTTGGAGAAAATTGTTAGGGACCAAAAGAGAAAAACACAGCTCTTGACTTCATATTGAATCAGTGCCTGTGACCTTGTCCAGAATATTACTTTCAGAGACGTAGTGTTACAGAAAGTCCCACAATGCAGTCAGGTATATTATCACGTAAGAAAAATGGAAAAATCATTTGTACCTGTGCTTAGTTTCAGAAAGAGAACTAAGAACTGCTGTATAAGAAACAGCAACCAAAACCTTATATTTTTTAAGATCACAGATTGTATAATGAAGTAGCTAAAACACACAACACATGGAGAAAAAAAAAATGCCTTAATAGCTCAAAAAGGCCAATATGGTTCTATAACAGAGGCTATCAGAAGCAAGAAGAAATGCTTCAAGCAAGGCAAATTTCTCCAAGAAAGCAAGCAGTAAAGAATACATCTAACAAGCTATATGT
Source organism: Phaenicophaeus curvirostris (assembly GCF_032191515.1). Lineage (NCBI taxonomy): Eukaryota > Metazoa > Chordata > Aves > Cuculiformes > Cuculidae > Phaenicophaeus > Phaenicophaeus curvirostris. The sequence goes on from NC_091404.1 coordinate 7,557,773, forward strand.
AAAAATGAAAAAGAAATCAATAATAAAAATCTCGTGATCTTTTGTTGAAAAACAGCTTGAAGAATCATAGAATCGCCAGTTTGAAAAAGACCTCTTGGGTCATTGAATCCAACCATTCCTATCTGCCACTAAACCACGTCCCTGAGCGGCTTCATCTACCCGTCTTTTAAACACCTCCAGGGAAGGTGACTCAACCACCTCCCTGGGCAGCGTCTGCCACTGCCCAATGACTCTTTCTGTGAAAAATTTCTTTCTGATTCTTTCTAGTCTGAACCTCCCCTGGTGCAGCTTGAGGCCATTCCCTATTCGATAATATAGAAGAAAAGCTAATAAATTACTGCAGCTCAGATATTTAGACTCGACAACCTTTACAGATATACAAGATTTATCTTAAACGGATGTGTTAGGAGGAACAGACATTAAAAATCCCACCCTGCAAAAGGAATAACACATTAGAGGATACAGAAGAGCATCAGAAATCTTAACTATAAAACTCATGAACTGCTATACTGATCACTTAAAACATTATTTGTATCAGATAAGTGGAAAATGATAAATACAAGAGAACAGGTGTCCATTTTTTTAAAAAGAGTTCTTAGGGGATCTAGGGAATCGCATCCAACCAAATCATAGAATAATGAGCAAAGGAAACAATGGACACAGGAACAAATTTGTTATTACAAAAAAGATTTAACACAGGTCTCCTACAGGTGACTCATGCCACTGAAATTTGTTAGACTTCTCTGCAGACAAGGACACGACAGTTTTTACTGTACTTGAATTTTTTAGAGATTTTTCTGCAGGATTTCTTAACCAAAGGTTCATAAAAAGCCATGGAAATGTCTTCTTGTGGATTCATAGCAGATTAACAGGATAAGAAACTAAAGTAGGAATAAATAATAAAACTTCAAATGAAGCCTCTGCCCTGAGGCTTATGTTATTTAGTATTTTCATGAATGATCTGGAAACGAGGTGGCAGGGATAGCAACATTTGCTACTCGTAACAAATTATTCAGAGTAGTAAAAAGGCAAGCAAACTGCAAAGACTTGCATAGTAATTTCATGATACAGAATAATTAGGCAATAATCTTACAGACAAAATTCAGTGTAAATAAATGCAAAGTAAGACAGAGAAGAGTAACCTTAACTCTACATATTCCGTGACTGAGCTTTCCTGATAGTTCATAGCCAATTTAGACTATCTCAGAGTTCTAACACCAGCTTGGTACTCAGAAGCACTTAAAAAGACAGATAAAGTGTTAGGAATTATTAGAAAGGAAGAGAGAATAAAATTAAAAAAAAAACATTATGCCATTTTCTGAGTCTTCAGTGTCACCAAAGACCCGAGAAGAGCAGAGAGAACTACAGCAACAGTGATCAAAAACTCTTCAGGATGCAGAGATAACAACAGAGAAGAAATTCTGATATTTCAGGATTCCCATAAAATTGGAAATCTTAAGGCAGAGGGCAAATTCATTTTGGAAATGAAAGCATATGTCGATTCTGAAACAATATGCTTCTTAGGACTCTGACAGCTATGGCTGGAAATTACTGTTAAACTGCTGAAGTTCTATGGCTCAAACCCTCTAAGGACAACCATGTAACTTACTGCATCGGTGTCCCCAAGGACATTAGTTACTTTTATCTCCTTCCAGCCCCAGCCCTTGCTACCCTGAACAGATGTGATTTGTTCTGCTGCAGAAGCCCAAAATTCCCACTGTAGACTAGAACCAAGGGTCTGGAGAGCTCTAGCTTGTACTAGGATTTCCAAGGATCTCACATTTGGGGACCTGGACAGTAGAACTTACCGAGGCTCACATGTAATGTGCCTGTGAAATGTCTTTGCCTTCATCCTCCATTAAGTATGCATTCTCCCCTTGAAACTCAGACACTCATTCATCAGCCAGTTGTCATAAACGACTCAAAGCCTGAATGTTATTTTCCTAATGGTTTCTATGCACAATCTAAAAGACCACACAGAAATGCTGTATTAGGGTAGAGGAGTTCATACGCGTACACAGATAAGGACAGATACAGAAAAGGAATTGAAGACCAACTTCAAACCCTATTTTTGATCATCTGAGAAGCATACTTAAAGTAGGTCATTATGCTACCTTGCTTAAGGTCTGAAAAAACACCTGCTGTAATGTTGGCCAGGCTTCCAGAGTCAACCAATGTGATGATGGTCAACTTCCCAGCTGTCAATATTCTATTTCTTAAGTGTCTCTCTGTAGTAATTCAGAAGAAACTTTAGACTCAAACATAGACTCAAACATAGACTCAAAGAAGAGCAAAACCATTCTATTCTACAGTAAAGTTTACAATCCTAACGTGATTAACAAGGCAACTCAGTCTAGCAGGTAAAGATGAAATGGGTTTTAATGGCTAGAAATTGAGACTAGACAAAATCAGACCAAAAGTATTTTTCACAGTGAGATTAGGTAAGTTTTGGAGCAGTTCACCGAAGAATATTTGATATCTTTATATTTCTGTTTCCTAGAATACGTGTTCTACTGTAAACCAAAATCATCACTGTAACCTATGGTACACAGGAGGTCAGGCTGGACCATCACAGTCTTCTCTTCTGCTTTTATAATCTATGAAGCTGCAAACATAAGTCACAGAAAGCACCTAATACTTTTTAAACCAGTTCATTGAATACAACTTCTGCAGAAGACAGGAATTCCCATGGCTAGCACACCAGGACATAGCTCTGAAGGCTTACAGACTTTCCATGATTGTTTCTGTGTTTTTAAAAACATAGTAAATTAATGACTACAACCAGCAACTTAACAAGCAAGACAACATGGACTGAGAAAACTTTAATCTTCATTTTTAAAACTTTACAATTAGCGTGAATTGTGAATTTCTCATCTTCCTCACAAACACTTCATTACTAATCCTTTTACCTAAATTAAAGATTAATAAGTATTCCTCTTTTTCTTAGGAGGAACAGAAGATATTCATTCTTGATTTACAAACCATGTCCCATTTCTTTTTTTCACATATGCCTGTATCGTTACCACAGGCTTTCACATCTTTCCAAAACAACGTCAGCCCTGATCTTTTCACCACTTTTGTTATTAAAAAGAAAGCAAAACAGTAAGAATGGTTACTAACGCGCAGCCATAGTAGCAATAGCATGTGAGACTTACTGGATGGAGATATAATCAGCTTGGCAAAATTTTATTTGGTATCAAATGACAGCTATCCTTTCTCAGTTCTAATTAGAGTCTTAACGAATCTCAGAATGGAACAGGAAATTCAGCTGAAACCAGCAGATTTGTCACATTTTGATCAAAGCAATTATATACCTAGTGGTTTCTGACCAAAATCCCAAACAACATTGGCTTCCTAAAATTGTCTTAAATTCCTTCTTTTACATCTACATGTTTTACTAAACCGGAATAAATCAGCTTCAAATTTCACGTATTTCATGAAATTATCACATAGATTTAATACAAATAGTGGTCAAAATTGGAGCCCAGACTAACAAAGCACCTACATTTTGGTGTGGCACTAGTTTGAATCTCTAATATTTCTGATTGGTAAATAACTTACTGCAGTTGAAACTCCAGACCATTTGAAGGCAAAGGGAAGGCTGCCACAGAATCATTTTGACCATAATTTAATTGTTTCACTGGAACTTTTATATTTGTTATAATAAAAAAATGTTCCATTCCCGATGGTTTGGGGTTTTTTTTTATCCTTGTGTTTTTGCATTAGAAACATCTAATTGAACATTTTATAAATGCAAACTCTAAGGAATAACTTCATCAATGGTATAGAAAACCATCCTTTTATATGTAATTTGGAGCCACTCTAAAGTACAGAACCTATTAATTAGTAATTAATTCAATGTGTTACAGTCATCAGAGAAACAGAGAAGCCCCAAATGCAAGGCTGTGCTTCCACCCACTTAATTTGATTCAATATGGGGCTTTCCATTGAACTTGGAGCAGCTGGGTCAGACTCTGCTCATTCAGTTATAGGCGTATATAATATATTTGAGAACAATACATACAGGCACACAGAACATGAATAACCTGCCCCTTCTCCATGGGAATGAAAGCTCTTCTCTCAAGAGAACCAGACACATGAAATAGATCTGCTATTCCCTTATTATCTCTCGATTTACAGAAATAATCTAAAGTTTCATGGATTCATGATTATAGATCCATCAATGACAAGCTGTGATTAGCTACCTCATTAACATTAATCACAGAATCACAGAACAACCAGGCTGGAAGAGACCCACCGGATCACCGAGTCCAACCGTTAATTAATGCACCACCTATCTGGAATTTTGTAGTGAGAAACTGTCAAAACCAAAATGTTACTAGCAGACTTTTTCCTCTCTTTGGTATTGTGGTGAATGCAATGACCCGATTGCTTTTGTTGCTGTTGATGGGCAGAATTTCACTGAGTCCTCAGACATGTTAGACATTTGTACAAGCATAAATTTACACAAGTAGATTACCTTTTCTCTCAAGAAATATAAAAGAATAAGAAACTTGTAGAAGAGTTTAGACAAACATGCAAGGTATACATGCCAGGATTACAGGAGATATACAGTGACTTGAGATGACATGCATGTACCTAAAAATATCACAACCACAATGAGTAATGTAAAGATGCCACACCAGTGATGATTTCTTAAGCAATCGACAGATGGGTGTAGATGCTTGGTCATGGGGGCTGACAGATTCCATTGAACCCATGACATGTGCCTTGGCTGTCTGCAGTTGCTGAATTTGAGAGAACTTTCTGCTATGCCAGCAGTAATCCAGACATATAATTACAACATCTTTGAGAAAACTCATCTGAGGAACAAATAAGCTTGCTTTAAAAAATGTAATTCTTCATGTTGCCCTGACTCATAAATCTGTGGTGCACTTAATTAAATTCAATAGCCAATTTTAGGGAGAGATAAACAAATTAAAGAGCCTCTACTAAATGACAGAGAAAATACCAAATAAATATAATCCATTTTGCATTTTAATTCCAATGTTACTTGTCCCTGTCAGGGCTGATACCAGCCTCATTCATCCTTTTGCTTCTCGAAAACAGTTCTTACGTAATGATGTTAAGGAAATGTACTACAAAATAGGTAATCCACCTCATTCTGCTTGGACAGATAGGAGAAGGCTAGAAAAGATAATCACCATTTTTTACAATGCCAAGGAGCTTCCCTTTAATGATTCTTCTCCTCTTAACCCCTCTGGAGAGCAGCAATTAGCATACTGCTTGTCCAGATCCGTCAACAATGGCACATATAAGGCTGTAAACATGTCACACATGTTAGATTTATTATAGTATCTTCCAGTCTGACAGATTTATACATTGTCTTTTTCTCATAAAGGGGAGAACTGCTGCACAAAATAATCTGCAAGCAGCAGTCCTCAGCTATGGATAGGAGCCCATCAAATCTATCCAGATCCTCAAGCTATTCCCATCACCTTGAAATTCGTGTTTCCAACACTCAGCCTCTCCCTCACTGCCTCTAGAGAAAATCATTTCCTGCTGTTGTCTCTTATCATATGTGATAGTCATTTTCCAGAATCCTGTTTAACATATGATTGGGGTATAGAAAGCAAGTAAGGCATAGGTTCTGAATTCTGCTCAGGAGAGATATTTTCCATCTAGGTGTCACAGAAAGTTTTCTCTGTGCAGACTGAACCATCCCTCAAGTCTCTCAAGCCTGAGAAAAAAGCAGACACCTCCTACCTCTCCCTTTTCTCATGCCCACGTTCTTCACAGATTGTTCTCCCAAGCACCAGAAAGTCAAGCTTTCTGTCACTCCTATCCCTATTCCACTGCTGAGCACGGCACAGAGCAGACGTGGTCTGTAAGCAAGCAGGAGGATTTCTGTCACCAGCAGCCAGGAAGCGTTACCCAGGGCCATCGGATTTACTGCAGCTGCTGGGGGAAGGCTGGAAGAGGGCAGAGAGAGCTAGCAACAAATGACAGAAAACATCTGTCTTCAACAACTGAAAAAGTAAAGGCAAAAAAGTCTAGAGAAGCTGACAGGTGGTAAATCCTGAAATGTTTCATATGGAAATTTTAAAAGATATAGGAAACCACCATGTGGTGCTCCCACGCACGGTTTTATAATATATATCTGTCTATCGATAAAACGGGGAGCAAAGGAGATACGCATACTGCAGAAATGTTACATGAATGCTTTTCAGCTCTTTGTCAGTGGGTTCCTTTCACTCCACCCACTAAACCTGGAACAGCATTCTAGTTTCTCCAAGTCTGGCATTTTCAGTCTCCTTTTTTCAGCTCACAATCAACCACTCACATCATTTTTCTTCTTCTCCCTGGGCCTTTGTCTCCTCTATAGACCTGTGGTATTTTAAGATCAAATTAAATCCTGCAGCAATTCTTTCATACCATCTTTCACCATTTTTTTTTCCTATTCTCATCCTACTTTGCCTAAACTCTGGACAGATTAAGATTACTTCCTTAATGCCTCTGACATGGCATATCTGAAAAAAAATAAAAGCTATTAATGTTTATAAATAATAATTTTGTGGAATAAGAGCAGGGCCTGCAATGCTTCACTGTTTAAGGGGAATATGTTTCTTCTTCAGACCATGAATTTGCTATGACCCTTAAAATACTTAAATATAGGGCCAATTTCCATTGCTGGCTCTATATTTTGAACCTACTAGACAGAACACATCAGAGCCTCCAGATGTAGAAAATGCAGCCTCTTGATATACATTATTAACAGGAAATTTCTATGGATATGTAAAATGCTGTGTTTTATTTCTTATGAAAGGGGAAACAGTTATTCAGCCTTAAGCATATGAGAATATGTGATATTTTGAGCATATTAAGTTTATGAGCATGACCCCAGAGACAGACAGGCAGTTCCAAATAAATTCCACATGAAATTTTTATTCTTCCTCCTTTTTCCTACAAATAAGGGGAAAAAATATCAATAACGGTTTTGTATATTAGGAATATATTACAGATTTATGTATTTAGGATACAATAGCAACAATAAACAAATGGTTAACAGTCATAGAAAAAACACACTAGCACTTTGGGTGAGGTTGGCTCAACTAAGTTGCCAAAGGTATTTTGCATACCTTGAATTTGATTCTTTATGCATCACAAAGAGTTAAAACACATTCTGGAGTGTTAATATGAAACTAGGCTGTGTTAGTCAATAGACAAGATGCTGCACTGTCAACCAACTGGAGCTTTTGCATGATTACTCGAGCCACTGATATCGCTCCTAGGCAGGATGCTGTGGCCCTTTTCAAGATGCTTCATGGTGAACAGGCATTTCACATGCTTAGATGTCAGCACAGTTGGTTTTCCATCTAATAGGACCTCAGGCTCTGCTATTAGAAGAATCTTGGTGGTTGTGAGATGCAAGGCTTAAACGTCAGACATATTATATTTATTAGAGGTAAGAGAATAAAAGGTTGTAGACACCCTTCATGAAATGACTTCTGAACTGAAGGAAAAGTAGAGTTCCTAATGGCAGAACAGCCAGTAGTTATGTACTGTAAAATTATGAATAGGAACTTTAAAAATATAAGAAAGCCTTACATTTTCCCCAGCCAGAGCACAAGGCTATGGCTGAGTAAACTTCCAAAGATCCAAAGAGAATGAACGGGCTGTTGTCTGAGGTTCCAGACATATAATACAGCGTGCAGTACAGCAAAACATCTGTAAGGGCATGCGCTGAGATGCTTCCTAGTGCTTTCTGCTTCCCAAACTAGGAATATCAGATCTGCTGTGACTTTCATTACATTCTGCAGTAAAGAAAAACTGTAAGGTAGGGGAATCGCAATTGTAAGTGAAAGTCAAATGCCAATACAAAGTCCTTAAGTTTCCTAAACAAGCATCTTAACCCCCACGAGAGGCCTATTGCGACAACCCAACTGGATTAGGGCTTTCCAAAATAACCTAACATTACACAGTTCATAAAATTTCTTTAGAAATATTTCAAAATTTTGAATATGCTTGTGAGAAATTGGATTTTGAATGTTCCTAAAGAAGATAAATCTGTATCTGAATCAATACCCATAGAAAGTTTGAAAATATTTAATCACAAAACATCCATTCAGTACATTGGATCCATTCTTTTATTGTTTCCAATCCAGACTCAAAATCTACATTTGGGGTAGCGGTGTCTGAATCAGATGTTGAGTCCAGATTTCACAATGAAATGTCAAAGGGTTAAGATTTAATATTCCTGCTTGATCCATCCTTTAGCTACTAACAATTACTGTTCCATGGAAAATTACTTTGAATCCTGCAGCTCTCTGCCTTATGTTCCTTAGAGTAATTTTGTCCATATGATACTTGCCACATGTGTGAAAAACAAATTTATCACTCAAATGCATGTATTTTCAATGATCTCAAAGAACAGTGATTTAAATTTCCAGCAGCAGTAATACTACAGAAATTGGGAGGAAAAAAACCTCTAGAATTTGGCTTAAAGAAGAAATATGTGGAACAATAACTAAAAGCATACAATCCTTCCTACATGAAGCATGCAAAAAACTATTAGTGATGGAGAGAAATCTGAAGTGCATTTAGATTAATTTATGAAGCTTGCCAAAATAATTAAAAGAAATTCTACAAACTTTTCAACCCAAGTGGAATCCTCTTATTTAATGAATTAAAGGAATGACACGTCTTGATGAATATGAATTTTAAGTCCTTGGGCACAATAGCCTATTAAGAATTTCACCCACACAGTCTCTCACATGCACCAGTACTGTCTAGTCTTTGCTCAAAGCCAGGACCCTCCTCTGGTGTGTGCTATCAATTTCTAAGTATCATTCTACCATCACCATGGTAACTGATGGACCACCAAAATTTCGGAAGGCAAACAAACTGCAGACTCCTACTTGCCTCATTCTGCACTGAGAAATATAATTTTTTTCTCACAAGAAAAAAAGCTACAAGAAAGCTGGAGAGGGACTTTTTACAAGTGCACGCACTGACAGGTCAAGGTGGAACAGCTTTAAATTGGAAAGGGGAAGATTTAGACCAAACATTAGGAAGAAATTCTTCACCATGAGTGTGGTGAGGCACTGGCACAAATTTCCTGGGGAAGTTATAGATACCCCCTCCCTGAAGTATCCAAGGCCAGGCTGGACGGCGCCTTGAGCAGCCTGATCTAGGGACATTGGAACTGGAAGGGCTCTAGGTCTCTTCCTACCCGAACCGTTCCATGAGTAGCATAGGTTACTCATTGGAGCTGTGCCTTCAGCATACTTTGTCCTCTTGGCCCTCCACAGTTGCAGGCAGCATCTTTCAGAGAGCAATAAAACATACACGACAGAGCCACAGCCGGCAGCTGAGGAGGAGAAAAGTGAAATTACCAAGTGAACTGCAGCAAGGAGTTTGTTCTCTAAAGTGTAAACGTTTATGTAAAATATAATAACAGATAATATAATGCTCATGAATGGTCTCAAGGTAAGTGCTGCTGGCAGGTCTTTGCTGTCTCTCTGTAGGGAGAGATCAGACCTTTAAATCAGTTCACTCCTGAGGACTTAGTAATACATCACAAGCCCATACGCATTGCCTGAAGTCCACAGTCCACAGTTAAAAGGAGATATTCACCAGGTAACCTGCTCTGCCAAGATATAGCTGTGTCCCAGCCTGAAGAGAGCAATGATGCCTGGCTGTAGCAAAAAGAGTAAAGCTCTTCTCTGCAGCTGTAAATCCATTTATATTCTCACTTGCACATGACTTATGTTGGTTTCAGTGGGTGGCAATTCTACTTCCCTGACAGTATTTTATAATAAGAGATCTATCTGAAGTAAAGAGGGAAATACATTCTGATTCCAACAGTGCACTCAGGATGGAAACAGACTTCCAGCTGAAGACATTCTTGTAGATGTATTTTACTGGTTTGATAGAGCATGAGCAGTAAAAAATGAATATCTGGAATTTATCAATTAACTGACATCAGCCTAAGACAAATCTTCAGCACTTCACGGCAGTTCGCAGCGGCTGCCTCCACCTGCAGTGCTGTTGCACTTTGATAGCTTTGCACTAGCTCTTTCCAAGCAATTTTCATTTTTGTGAATATAAATATTTTTATTCTCAATTCTTACACTCAAATACTTTTAAGAGAGCAAGAGAAAAAACATGCCAAGATGTACTTGTGTTATGTTTCTATTTTTATGACTTTTCCTTGTAACGCCAAAGTCTCATGCATTTATTTGGTTTGACCCAATTAAGCAATACACGAAAACCTACTTCACTAAAGTTCACTGGTGCCAGCCACTGCTGCAAATGACAAACGGAAGGACTTATTGGGTTATTGCTGCACAATGAAATGTAATCAAAAGCTGAAATGTAAAACATACAATGAAAAATGCAGCAGTTCTCCCAGAAGAACTTGCTGCTGGTGAGTATTTACATTTCATACCTCTAAATACAAACATATTTACTGGAGAAATTGTAAAATGTAATGAGCTAAGTTATACAGGAAAGATCAGTCTTTATATAACACAATGAGGATACAGTACTAATACAGTGTTTACAAGTCCTGGAAAAGGTATCTTGAAATATTGATGGTAGAAGAAATTGGCAGAAGCAATGAAATGTATAATACCAGGACATAAACACAGCATGCTCACACTCAAAGTCACCAACATCAATGAATGTCTAAGGGCACTAACAATAAGACTTTGCAGCTTTCTAGCTAGGAATTCATTCCTAAAAAGCCACTCTCTGTTTCCTAGCTCCTTTCCACCATTTCTCACTAGCAGACTGGCAAATGGATAAGGCTTTGGTGTTGGCATTATTCCTCTTAAATTTAGTTCTCTCCCTTTACTCTAAGCTCCAAGGGCTGTATGAGGAGTGAATATGCTTGGTGACATTAGACGTTGTCACCACAGAACACGCTGAATAGCACTAAAAATGGGAATTCAGCTTGAAATAGAACAAGTGCAAAACAACCAGTCCAAATAGCAGCAACACATAATAGCCTTAGCTAGGCTTGTGCTGGAGAGAACAAATATCCCTTCTTAATGGCAACAGGAGACTGCCTGCTATGTTAGCACGGTGGTAATGATGGAAGGATGGAATGCTAAGCCCAGGTACCACTCTTCATATCTCTTCTCTCTCTTTGGCCAGCATAGAGTCAAAAGATAAGGAGCATCCTGGAGCCTGGTATGCCAGAGCCAGTGTACAAGAGCTGTGGTGCACCATGAAGAACTGCATGCACCTAGACAGCAGCTACTGTTCTGGATGAACTTTCATATTTAAACATGGATTCTGAGTCAGTCACTCACAGCAGTAAAAAATTTAACCCCAGAGGAATGATTTGGCATATTACATTATTGCAGCAGAAACCTGTTATTAAGAAGTGGAGTTTGCTATTCTTTCTCTGTAAAACACTTAACAGTAAACTATTTAGGTGAAACTTGGGTCTTTATCTTCTGCTTCACTTGAAATTCTTTATAGGAGGCACAAATCACAGCAGATATGACAGCCACCATATCTGGAGGAGTAGCTCCTGGTTTTCCAGCTGTCAGCACAAAGTAATGATAAGAATCTTGGCAAAGGCTACAAGGAGATTTTGGGGCCTATGACTATCTGAACTTTAAAATGGGATTAGTGCCTGCCTAGTTTGTTCCCCCCTCCTTTGTGTATGTGTGGATTCAGCACCTCTGAGACCATCCCTGTTATTGAGCTGCTCCTGTTAGTGGTGACAGTGGAAGTCAATCAAAAGGCCTGTCTCAGAAGCCCTTCACAAATCGGTGGGGCTTTCCCAGGGGATACAACAGCATTATTGTTATAAAGCATCAGGGATGCCTCACTGCTTCCTTTCCCCCAAAGGGCTTAGTCACACAGGATTGCAGATACAGAGAGCACTGAGCCAGCTTAGAACTGCTGAGTACTCCATTAATTGTGATTCAGTGAAGATTAAATAGATGCTATCTGTTGGCCAACAGATCTGTGCATATGACCTGACAGGTCACCTTTCTCTCCAAAGCGCCCTCAAATGCTCGTACTAGCTCCTGTTTATTTCTTTCACTGGTCTTGATATTTGCTGCTTTTCAAAGTAGCTCTTACACAGTGCTGAATGAGCCACTTGGACAGCAGTGAGAGTAACCAAAAGCCCTCACGATGGTTCAGCACTCAGAGTAGCTGCATCTGTCAGGTCCCAAGGAAGGATCCTGCCAGAATACGGTCAGGTTATGTGGTCCATGCAAATGTGTGTCCTTGCAGGGGGAATGGACAGGAATCCTGGTAAAACGATGCATTGCTGGACATACAGAAGAAACTTGTGGTTAGTTTGGAGGTTTTAAAATTACTAATATCTAGAGAACTTAATTGCTGAGACAAGTTTGGTTCTACTACATTTTTATAGATTTTCCTTGTAACAACAAACTTTTATTTGGTTTGACCTAATTAATAAGTATATGAAAGTCTACTGGAGTCACTCTAATTTTGAGGTAGTGAGGAATGGCAAAGAGAGATTCCTGCATCTCTGAAAACTTTTAAAGTTGATATTAGATGATGTCACCAAGGCAAAATTAGAATTTCTGAACGGTATTATCCATTTTTCCATTTCTCTCTGTACTGCCACTCAAGGTAGTAAATGGGCAATGATATTATCAGCTGAAGACAGCATAACAACAATTCACTAGATGTGTATACACATATATATATATCTGCTTCTAGGATCCATGGCATATATTGAAAGGACATTACAGGTTTCAGAATTATGAGTTTGATATATGTAAATGTTTTCAAAGTTTTACTGACAATGGAAATTCATTTTGTGAGCTACACATCACTCGACCGATGTAAGAGATCACGATATTAACTTTAAGTCATTTTGGCACACCGTTCTCCTGGCAATGTAGCAAAGAAGTTAGTAAGCATTCAAGCAGCTTCTAATTTAATTTACAACAGGTCCTTTGACACAACAGCAAACTGAGCACATCCCAGTTAAAAATATGGAAGCTCATTTCCCAGTTACTTTTATAATACACAAGGATACTAAAGCACAGGTTTCCTGATTCTGCGCTAGAATAGATGTATCAATAAATTTCAATAGAAACTAATTTGGGGAAGAAATTCAAAATCACATATCCATGATGTACTCTAAGATCCATTACAAATGTAAGTCCTCACTCACTAACCTTTATGTCACAGCGTATCTCTGGCGTAGCCCTGTCAGCTCTGAAAATTTAAACGACTTCATCTTCAAGTGGTAGTTATACCAAAATTCACTAATTTTGTCATTAAAAGTAATTTCAGTCAATCTTTACATTGTTCAAACGCACACTGACCCACTGTATGGCCGTGCTTTGTCTAATGCTGGTTATAACTTTGTGCCTCTGTTATGTAAAGTAGATCATACAACAGTCATCTGTCACAGACTTTACTGCTCTGCAAACCTCCCCTGAAGAGAGTTAGGCAATTACCCTCCTGTCACACTTCCATTGTCTGACAGTAAAGCACAATGTTCACTAGGAAAAGAATTATAAAAGTATCATTGCCTGGACAAGATTCACAGCTCTTGATGAATCCCCATAAATCACTGTAAACTGAATCACTGTAAATCAGAAGTGGAGCTGCTCTTTCCAGCTCTCTCAGTGCTGCAGGACAACAGCACACATCACTGCACAGCTCCAGGTGGAGCAGTAAGAATAAGAAACTTTCCCCTCCACAACTACCATCAACCTCACAGGAAGAGCTTTGGAGACGGAGAAGCATAAAGAAAACAGCTCAGTTTTACACCAAAAGTTACATTTAGAAAATCCTAACATAAAATGGAATGAAGCTTTAGTAGGACAGAGGTAAGTTATGTGTACTTTACAAGTCCAATGCAAAGTAGAATATGAGTTTCAGTGAGATCTTTGGCAAAAAATCAGTAAATTTGAGCTATGACCTAAACCCGTTAGTGGTCTGGTTTCACATACACCTAGATTTCAGGCTGTAAATACCACACAGCTTGCACAGTCATTAGTCATCCCTACACACAATACATATATACAGTGGCAAAATGAATGCAGTTGCTGACTTATAGCAAAGGGCTCTCATGAACACCTACCTTGAACATTAATATTGATTAAAGTATCATTAATAATAAGTGATAGATTAAATTGGTTTCAATAGATATAGGAACCCCTCAGACATTTTCTCCTACAGCTGGAGTAGAACCTCTGATGACATTTATAGAAATCAATTTTTTTTTTTGGTTTGAAATCTCAGTGATTTTTCTTGCCTCTGTACTTGAAGAGTCCAGATAAACAAGGACTGAATGATGAAACACTTTGAGAAAAACAACTGACATAAGATTTCCAGCCCCAGGCTGAAGAATGAAAAGGACTGGGGAAGCAGATTAGCATCCAGAGGCTAATTCCCTGCCTGCATACACGAACACAGCTCCACTGGGTAGAGAATTTGCCCCCCAGCTCTGTGATTGCTGATCTGAACTGAATCCATTCTCCTATAGTCTACTGCAGAAATGAGCTGGCTACCTTGCTGTTATTTTGCAAGCTCACAGCTAAGAGTGAGATAAAAGACTACACCAGAAACCTTCACGTTCCGGTTTATCTTCACTGCTAAAGCTGCTCTTTTAGCACTACCTCTGTCTGCCATGTCATGTCCTCTCCCACAGCCCTTGCACATTAGCTGCCCTTTAAATGACTCATCCGCTTCTCCATCTGGAAAGAACATCTCCTCTTTATAGTCTTTTGAAGAGGGCTAATAAACTGCCTGAGTCATCATCATTTTTCACATAGTCTCGTTTTAATATTTCAACACTCCAGTTTAGACAATATCCACTTGGAGGAGTTCTTCGCTCAGCTGCAGGAAAGAAAATAACTTGACTCCCTAATGAAAACTTCGAAAACATCCCAACTAGTAAAGGGTAATGAGACATGGCCCTGATTGATTGTCTAATAACCTTTATCTAGATACTAATGTATGTAATAAATTGCAGGATTTATGGGTAGCCCCTGCTCAGAGACCATCTTTTGAAGAACCTTCTTGGAGAACACTAAATTGTGACATGACTTCCAGCTTCAGTTTCACTGGCAAAAAAAAAAAAAAAAAAGACCTGTGTAATGTGTAGCATTGAACCTACAATCAATCAGCTGAGACATTAAAATGAAACAGACTAAGGGAATAAATTAGCATTAAGTAAAGTTTGAGTACTATTGAAAAAGAAAACCTGTATTTAAAATTCCAGGCATACTTTTGAGGTCACAAGGGCCAGCCTGAACAGTAATATGATTTTATTGTTATGGTTATTTATTACAATAACTGAAAAATAATTAGTACCTTAAAATCAAGTCCCAGGCAGAAAAATCTTTCTAGAATGTCAGAACTGATTGTAACACGTACAAAAATACTTAAAGCAACTTAAGATGCCAAATCCCAGCACCAAAAGTTAAAATTTCTTCAATCCCAATTTCCAGAGGTATTTACATAGGTCTGTTCTGCTCCTCCTCTTCAGGGCAGGCTGATTTTTAAGGGGCTTTTGTAGCCCCTACATACAGTTTGATCAATGCATTTCTCCAGTTCAGATAACATAGTCAAATCTCAGTGTCAAATTGCAGCTGATCACCACACGTGCCAGGAACGTACAATGACGTTCTGGCCCTTCACCCTCCAGCTCAAGAACACTGGCCATGTCAGAGGAGCACCTGGCAGCTCCCTTGGGCAATGGGCTTTGCTCCACTCTTGCTAAGAAAGCCAGTGGGTAGGATAAATCCGGTAAGATAAAACTGGGTCTAAAATGCTTGGGGGTAGACTGATGCTAGCAGAGGATCTCACAGTGAGAAAGAGCACAGCCCATAGCTCTTGACATGATACACCGAGAGCAAGCGTCACCCCGTGATTGCTGTGAATAGATCCTGTGTATTTGGGGAACAGTGTTAACACTAATTATTTCCAAAAGAAATACTTTCAGGATGTTCATTGCAAAAAACATTTTTCCCTTCTCTTCACAAACCTGAGACACAGCCTAAGAGCTCCCAGGAAACTGAAACATCTTCTATAAAGGCAAAGAACAGTAAAACATCAACAAAGGCTATTTACAGCAGCACTTGTGAATCACCAGTGCCTCGTGCTGATTTTGATAACGCAAATGTTAATATCATTTTACTTCTTTTCATGCTAGCATTGTTTGCCACCCTAAATCAATGTCAGTACAAATGAACAATGTACAAGAGAAAGTTTCCAACGTTGGCTCCATTCCATAATTCCAGTGTTGGTTTTCTGGCTTTCAGAAAGATTCAGTATAAAATTGGTAGTATCTTTGGGGTAATATCAATGACAATGATTATAAACGTTCATAAAACCAGTAGGTTTTATTCTATAAATGTTAATGGTTTACTTTGTTAAGGATAATTGATTCTCTTGTAGAAATTACTAATTTGTACTATAGACCACCTAGTTTTTTTTCCCTGAGAGAGAACATTTAACTCTTACTAGGTGACGGTCTCTGCATGACTACCCCTTCTCTCCGTTAGGAAGAACAGTGCTTCAGATGCTTTGTCTGGTGTTAACAAACAACGCGTGCTCAAGCCTGCAGAGAAAGCCACAATTGCTCTGCAGCGATGATTTACGAGCAAAGTCGTACAGTCTCACCAGAAAGCATCTTGCAATGTGCAGTATTTGTTTTTTTAAAACGACTTCTGCTTGCACCCTGCTTTTTCTGGTCCCTAAAGAACTTAACCTACAACTAATCCTGGGTTCAAGTGCTGCCACTGCAATGTTACAGCATCTGCTGCATGAAAATAACAGATGCACCTCCAAGACAGGTGTCTCAGGTATAGCTGGGACTGGCA
The DNA here is from genome assembly GCF_032191515.1 of Phaenicophaeus curvirostris. Taxonomy (NCBI): domain Eukaryota; kingdom Metazoa; phylum Chordata; class Aves; order Cuculiformes; family Cuculidae; genus Phaenicophaeus; species Phaenicophaeus curvirostris. Next base: position 7,574,572 of record NC_091404.1, read on the forward strand.
ATATGTGAGAAACCCCAAAGGTAGTTAATATCAGCAAAGTTACAAAGGAGACCTTGCTTTGAAAGGCAAAGCTCATTTATCATTTCTTTTAGCAAGCTGTACCCAGAGGTCCAATTTTTTCCAATTTCCTTTTTCTTTGGAAACCTTGAATAGCAAATGATCTTTGCAAGCCCTGTAAAGTATAAAAATGTTTCCAAGAAGGAATCTCAGATACTGGTTGAAATGAAAAAAACATTATTAATAATATTTTTTTTTAAATACGACATTAATAGCTATTTGCAGAATTGGAAACCCTCAGGGTTTCAACAGGTTTATTTTCTGGAGGCAAGCATAACATACTAACTAAAAAAAATAAAAATTATAATTTTTTTAGAAATGAAAATAAAGTTAAGATTCAATTAATTGTTCAGATGCAGATATTGTCCTCTTTGTACTATAAGATTTCAAACAGCAAAATGATCTTGTTTATGTCTTACTATGCAGAGGAAGGAGGAATGAGTATTTTGCATTTTATCACACCTAAATGCACACCACTCCTTCTAAACACAGAGCATAAACATAAATGTACCACATGTTATGACTTCAATTATATTCTAGCTCTGCCAAGCAACAGAGCTTCAAAATAGTGACACTAACTACCAGAACTAAATCACCAGGTAATCCTACCAGCATAAATACCACCTCCTTCATCTTCACTCACTCTGTCACTCTCGTCTACTACACACAAACTATATGCCATAAAATCACTTTCCAAGCCGAGAACTTTGCTTTTTGTTACTATCTATAAATGCACTGACCTGGAAATTAAAACGGTCATAGAAAACATAAAAAGGCATCATATTAACTAATTAAATGTCCAATCAACTTTTAGTAAGGGGCACAATAAATTCACTTTTATGTTGTTGCTAAATAACAAACAGAACCTTTAAAATTCTCGTCATTTCTCTTAATTAATGCACTCTGTGAATGAAAGGAGTTAAAGGAAGCTACCCTGGTTTATATATTAAACTATAAATATATATTTATATATTAAACTCTTCTTTCCTCATCACATCTAAAATGATTGATTTAACCTTGACAGCAACCATTAAGCATTAGGAAAGCATTACTGCAACAAGGGAGATACATATGGTTGCCACCAGTTCAGCAACATTATACGCCCAGTATAAATAATAAACTCAGAGTCAGAGTCATCAAAGGGAGAAAAGGAAGATGTCTTGAAAGGGAGAGAGAGAAAATTAATTTGATGAATCATCTAAGTGGCAGCCTACATCTTGAGGGAAGAGTTCTACATACTGTAATTATAAATACTTTACATGCAGAGTTTCATCAGGAAATGCTGAAGAGTAGAAAAGAGCTTGGAAACAGTGTGTTGGTGGGTACTCTGCCTGGGAGGTTTCCAATTCAGGGGAAATGAACATTTCCAAACTTGGATGGAATGCGCCCCAGTGGGACCAAGTTCCACAATTTTTCTGCAAGGAACCATATGGGAGAAGGAAGGAAATATGGGACTGCAGATGTACTTCATAAGGGTCATGATCTTGCCTCAAAGCTCTTGTTGATCTCGGATCAAAACTGCAGCAGACAGTCCCTAGCCAGGCTAGTCCTTTGTGGAATTTTGGGGAACTCTTTTGCAGCTTCTTTCCTACTCAGCTCATAGGACATAGGACAGTAAACCATTTACATTTACAGAATAAAACCTTCTGAAATAATTTAGGGAACCTATGCCACATGATATTTGTGGAAAATGTGGTACTAGGCCTGTCAATACTGATGCTGGCTGGACACGCGTTCATCTCTCTTATTCTCTTTCTTTCTTTCAAGGGTAGCACGGGATGGGAGAAGAGCTGCTGTCTGCCATCCACTCCACAGGACAGGTTCCTTCACCACTCAGACTGACTACCAGAGCCACCATCTCCATCTCTTTTTTCAGCATGCCCAGGCTTCCTTCTAGTATAAAGGTGTGTCTAGGGAAGGTGGGGAGTAGTCTCTGTTTTCAGTCAGGCCCCATCTGGAGCAAGGATCTAGAATTCACTCACAGATTTCACCCATTTTTGAAGTAATCAGTGGCTACTTGAGAAAGTCATTCAGAAGCTCAAGAACTTCTGAAGGAGAAACAGATGCAACACTGTCATATCGTTGAACGTGACATACGAACAGCAAACTACACAGAGTAAATCTCCACTATGGATTTCACAGCTGATAATTTATAAGCAACTCACAGGCTGAACTGTATTTACATACAACATTCACTGAATAATTTCAAAGTAATGAACGTGTTCGTGAGTGCTTAAAGCTGTTTCACAGATCACTCATACACAAAAAGGGCTTCAGAAGCACCACAAGAACTTTTCGGAAACAGGCTTTCACTGTGACTGGGGTTTAATTTCTCGTTGATATTATACAAAATCAAAAGAAGGAAATTTTCTTAGCCAGATTTAGATAATACACTAGGTTGGATTATCTGAAGTTCTAAATGAAGCTCACACTATGAAAATCAATAGAAGAACAACATGTTAGATACATTTAGCATCTAGCCCACTACTGTAGCAATCCTCTCTAGGCAAGGTTACTGCTTTAGGGGGAAAAGGGTTTACAACAACCCCTGTCCACAAACCCCTGCTTAAGCAGCAGCACCTATTCTGGAAAACCACGTTCCATTTTGCTGTAACACTTTCAGGTGCTGTAGTTGAAAGTTAGTTGAGACAAAAATGATTACCCATGAAGTCTAAATAGCATTGTAGGAAAAGCCTTTGGCCTTGTAAACATCTTAGATTCTTTACCAGGGTAGAAAATTGAATTCAGGAAATATATCACAACTGTTTTTCACTACCAAATGATTTCATCCTGCTGTTTGTCTGGGAGGCCATACCCCATGCTGTTAGTTAAGCGTCTGGTCAAACAAATTCAATAATATGTAGTTTCTGGAATTTATTATGGTGAAGTGTTACACAGGGACATAAACAAGACAAACTAAAGAAGCTGCAGCTGATGCCAAGACAGGAATTGGAAGCTCCTTCACCCTTATACTTCCTTCTCTCCTCCAGCTACCCACGCAGAAGTTAAGAACAACAAGAGTTCTTAAAAGAACTCTGAAGCACTTTCAAAGCTCTTCCAGGTGTTCCATAAGTCACTTCCCTTCAAATTGTGAAGCAGAGGTAAGCAGGGTTAGAAAGGTAATTAATTTTCTGACTGCAAAGGAATAATACAAGTGCATGTGAATTCACAGATCGTAAAACATTAGGAAGCATTTTCTTTAAAGAATCAGAATAAAGGAAATAGAATCACCTACATTTTTTATCTAACTTCTTCATATCAATCTCAGAAAATTCTCATGCAATAAATTTTAAGGCTCTGCCCAGTTTCTAATTGCTAATAGTTCATGCTAGCCTGCATTGTACACTGGAAAGTTTGACATATCATAGAGATTTTCCACAGATAAAGTAAACTTGCAAGACGCGGTCACCTCTTGGCTGAGAGGGTGTAGCATGTCTCCGCCATCCTAGAAGTTTACCACATGATTTAGAAAGTTCGATGATTTTCATGACTTTATATTCCTTGAAAAGATGCCCTGAATCCACCTTCTCATATTTCTTTATGCAAATTTACAGATCTATGTACTCTCTGACCTCTTGAAATTGCCTCTTAGGTCCAATTTACTGGCAATGGTGAGGGGTTGGCTTTGTAATATCCCTCATTGCATAAGAGATGGATGTATGGGTACAGTGACCAACTGGTCCTCAGCCCACACTCTTAAGCAAGGCCTTGATATGTTAAGAATGAAGATTTGGGGGAAAAAATCTTGATACCTTTATCTTCACATAGCTTCCCTAAACTCAGGAACTGAAAGCACTGCACCATACTGGCAAAAATCCTGTTCTAGATATGCAGAAACTAATCAAAAATAGGAAAGTAATTTTACAAAGGTCAGATCCAATTTCATCATGCCTCCCTGGATTAAATGACTGTATTTGTGCACACTCCGAATTTAAATCCTATACTCTTCTTGGAGCAAATCACGCCTACATGCAAAACTTCATGTGTTTCAACAGGAAGACAAAGACCAAAGTTGAGTAGCATCTAAATGTTCTTTTAGGTAAGAAAGTCTGTGCATATACAGTATGGCTGTTTCTTCACTCTTCTTTAATTTTTTACTGCTATAGAGCAAGTCTTTTCTAAGTCTCTTTTTGCTTTGCATCAGCTGAATTTAATTGTAAGTGCTAACTGAGAAGTCTCCGAGTCTCTGAGCTCATTACTGAAACACGCACCAAAGAGTTAAGCAGGCAACTGACATTTTATCATTTTGTACCTTTAGGCTTATTTTAATAAGAAAAGATCCTTTTTTTTTAATAAATTTATAAATAACTTTCCTCATAATACATTGCCTCACCATGAAATTTTAAGATGGATTTGAATTTGCCAGGAGAAGGATGATTTCCCTTATAATTAAGTAATGTATCAAAAGGGATCGTTCATATCATCTGTGGTCAGCATCAGTCAGAACAGTTACAGGGCAGCGCAGAGAGCATGACTAATGAGTACATGGTAGAATCAAAACTGACAGACAGAAAAGTCATAAATCTTTTATTTGCATCCTAAATTTCACATTTGAAACGGGCAGTTTGTATCAACGTGATGTGATTTGTGGCCAAGCTACAAGCTTAAAGTCAATGTCAAACTTGAAACATGTGGCTAGCCATTCCTCTCTTCAAAGAGCGGCTGCAGAAGTGCGCACTGATCCTCACAGTCTCCTTAGGTATCTCTGTGAAGAGAAAGGCACCAGGACCTATTCCACTTCCATCAGCAGATTTTCTAAAATGTTATGTTTCTCATGAGTGCCCCTGAAAATGGAAGTATTGATTTTATAATATACTAAAGTGATGGGTGCTCTATAAATACTTAAGATCGATGGCATTCTTATCCTGAACAACAACAGTCTGCATCTCCACTCTAAATATTGACTCTTCTCTCATCTTAGCTCCTCTGCCTAACCCAATTTGTTCCACCCCAGCAACTTTCTTACTCAGTACTCCATATAACCACTTTCAAAATAAAGCTGCTTGAGCATCTGTCACTTATTCTTATGGAAGTCCTAGCAACTCTCTTCAGTGTTTCCCAATCCTTCCATGAATGGTTACAAACAGATTGTGTTACCTTTTAGAAAAAGAACATTGCAGTTTTTGCTCAATTCTCTTACTCTAGTTTGAGAAAGTTTCGTTCAGACCTGTGGTCAGCACTGTAAAGGAACTCAGTCTGAGAGACCTCAGCTGCTTTTCTCACATTTCAACATCAAATGGGCTTAATCATGTCATAGTGTGGATGTGATGACTCTGCAGTTATGGAGCTACACCTATGCCACGCAGCCGAACAATGCTCAAAGGAGAAAAAGGGGCCATCTCATACTGTCCTGCTCAAATATCACTGGCAATTTTTTCTAAAAGTGGCTATTAGGCTATGCATACATTCATTGTTAAGCACCATTAGGGGACGCATAATGAACACGAGAGTTCATAATGTTAGAAAAAAAGCGTAAGAAATATGGTCTTTTGTTGAAACCAGACCAAAAAACTTTTATAGGCCAAAATACTCACATGAACTAGACATGCCTGAGCAAGCACTATTGCCCTGGTTTTGTTTCTAACACCCCAGAAAAGGATTATAAATTAATACAAATATTGTTAAAAAGTCTCCACATCAATTCTTTATTTGGCTTTACTTCTAATACTATTTACCCTTTATGCAATCCACCCACTCATTCCTGGTTTTTCAGAGTCTTGGCAGAATGCAACCTTATTATCGTAGTCAATATTGCTCTTATTAACAAAGCGTGACACACCATCCAGATCCAAGTAACATCTTTCTGGCATAGAAGTTGTTTTTAGAACCACATGGTGCTAGGCCTAACCTACATGCATCTACAGAGGCTGGAGAGAAATGTTCAGAGCGGTGCACATCACATAGAATGACTAAAAATTGACCAGGAAGAACATCAAGGGGCTAGGAACACTGCTGGTATTTATAGAAGGCATTCCCTCAAGCTTGGGACATGCAGCAAACGAAGGAGAAAGGCTTTTTAGATCAAGGTTTTCTGCATTGTATAGCAAGAGCACGTTTTGGCTGTGCTTGCCTTAGAGGTAAAGTTCCGGTTATGAGGTGCCACTTTGTGTTTAAAAAGCAATCGTTCAAACATGATTTCTACACAGGCATAGCAAGGCTCACGCAACTTGAGGGTTAAATAAGGGCTGTGATGCAAGAATTCTACTTTGTCAATGTCAAGGCACTACCCTTAATATTACAGCAAGGATTTGCTTGTACTGACAACAGCTTGTGTGCACGGCAACATGCTGTATTTATGGGGCACTTTTATGAATATCCTCAATGGTTCCAAGCTGGGAGCAACCTAATAGAAATGTATTCTACAATCTACATGCTAAATCATCCTTCTGAAGGTCATGTTTTTCCACCTCATTGTGCTTGAGTCAGTTCCTGGTAGATGGCCATATTTCCTGAGACACAGTGCCACGGACAGTAAAATAAGGAGAACATTTTGGCCTATACTCAGAATATTTTTGCTTTCATGGGTTTAAATGCTCTAAGAGCTGCTTGGAGCCTCGCATAGGGCAGGTAATAATTAGGCTTGTAAGGAGCACTCAGATAAAAAGAAAAATACAACCAGGCATATTCGCTGGATTACTCTTCAGTAGAAGACTTTCTTTACCTACTATTTTCAGTGATGTGAAGACTGGTTCAACACCAAGGAACTCAGCAATAATTTTCAGAGGAAGGATGTGTATCTTTTTTTTTTATTTCATATTTGCGAGCCTGCTGAGAGACAAAGAGGAAGAAAAGCTTTTAACTTCCTGTACTTGATGCTCATTTCAGGACACTACTTAAAATATTCTGTACTTTAAAAACAAATATATGTCAACTTGTGTTTAAGTCAGCAGATTTTCATTTGCAAAGCCGGTGTTTCTTACTGTAGATCTTCATAATCTATTTACTATTGTTCCCAAAGTATGTGATACATTTCGTAGAAAACCAAAATAACGCACGGGTTTAGGTTTTAGTTTGGGGTTTTTTACATTTTTGTGTTTTCAGTTCTGAATAAAGGTCTATTCAAAACCTCTGGTAGTCAATAAGTACTCTATGTATAACTTGAATAAAATAAAACTATTTGCAAATCATGCTGAGTTAACTGAGTTTTTCTGGCCTAAAATCAGCTGTTATGTATTTTTTTTTAAGTAAAAATATTATTTCTAATGGTTGCAAAAGATAGTATTGTGTCAAAATTAAGCCTACATTTAATTCGAGGGTTTTTTTTCTATTAGCAACTTTTTCTGTATTTCAATCATTTTGCAAGCCAAAACATCATTTGCTCATACAGCTCAGCATACATCTAACCCTACACAAATCCAAAAGAAAGATGACATATATTCCTTAAGAGACAACATCTTCTCACAGAACCACAGCTACACACACATATGACTGCCTGTGGGATCACCACATCTAATATAATCCAATTTAACCAATTCAGGCAGTGATCAACACCACTCACTTCACTCTTGGCTGAACAACTGAAAAATATGCTCTCAGAATCACAGAAATGGTGGTGAGATGGGATTTCTGAAGGTCCACTTGTCCATGTTGTGACTATCTTACACACTCACCCTCTTAAAATAATATCTGAAAAATACGCAGCTGCACATAAACTGTGACCCAAACTGGGCCCTAAGTAATCGTACTAACAGTTCTTTGGCTAAATTTAGTCAAACACCACTTTTGTCTATAACATACCTAACTCTCTACTTGCCAAATACTTGTCTCTACAGATTTATCCACATATTTTTAAAAACTCTGCATTACTTCTAATCTTTCCGGTGCCATAAATGCTTGCTATAGCATTAACTAATGTATTGCTGTTCCTTAATCCAGCGCAATAGATGGGCATCTGCAAAATCCATGTACACAAACAAAAGTAGAGACTAAGTGGCCAGACAGGCTCTCTCCATCCCCAGGTCCAATGATGGAACCTTATCCTACCAGTAAACTGGTGACCTCCATTGAACAGCAGACCGTTCATCACAACAAGGTGACTCACAGAGCCCAGACATTTCTGGTCCAAGTTAGAGAAAGAAGAGAATGTAATGAAGGTAGGTTGCTACAGAAGGCTACTAGAGAAACACTGCTGTGAATGCAAACACCAGGAGATGCGTTTGTCTCACTACAGAAGAGTTATTCTGAAGGTACTTTTACATATACGTACATTTTCCAGTTATGATGGAGATATCGCCACAACATATGCAGATATACAGAGCTCAGCTTTAATACAGCTAGCTGAAGGCAGTAATGCCAGTGAGAATGTCACTAAGAAATAAACGGATTTCAGTGCCAGGGCCTCTGGTAGGTTTTGTGTGGTCCTTACCAAAGCACAGTCTTCCCTGCTCTGGGGAATTCATGGCATCTCAAAGAAATCTGCCTCGGATTCACCACCATCCATGTACCCAGATGTGCCTGCCTCCCACCCACAGTGTAAGCACAGCTTGAGTTAATGACCCAGTTCCTACAGATTTGTCAAACCTTCACAGCCCACAAGAAAATCATGTGGGACTCGACCACAGTACACTAGTCTAGCTGACTTGTAGTCAGCTGCTGGCAAGATGCAGGAACCTACAAAGCCATGTTGTATGTGAGAGTGGACTCGGTGAGCAGTAGAGTCTCAGCTGGCTGTCAAATCCACAACTGTAACTTTAAGTATGTGATCAGTTAATAATAAGCTCATAATTCTGATGGTTTTGTGCAGTACCAAATGTCATCATCCCCTTTGCCTCTTAATTCAATGATCTATTTTAAAAATCCAACAAAAATCCCTGCAATCATGAGCACCACAGGTAGAGTACACTTTGAGTAGAAAACTACAATCTGTCGTTACTCCTAAACTTCCTACTTTTTCATTTCAAGAACTATCATAAACATTTTAGAGAAAAAAGGCATCCTAAAAGCCATAAACAAATAATGAGAATTTGCACTTATCTCCAGTATATTTTTTGTAAATGTATTGCTAAGCTCTTTAATTGTAATTGATTGTGTCCAATTTTCCCTGAGAATTTAATCCTAGAATACAGCTCAGCCACTCTATTCTCCCTGACCCTGACTAAACAAGATGCAACACTTACTGTTCAAAAATGACAAAAATTGGTTTCCTTTTTAGAATGTTTTGAAAGATCAAATGTGATATTATAGACCGAATATCAACCGGAGTAATACTAAGGTCGCACAAGTTAAATCAGTTGTATCTGAGCACTCAGGATGAACAGATGCATTAAAGGCTTTTACTATGTTTTCTTTAATCCACAAAGCTCTTGTCTGAAAGAAATGGAGAACAGTACAGGGAAAGCAACACCAGCTCCACTAAGCTGTTAAGGAAATTCGCTAACCACAAACTGCCAAATACCCATAGCATAGATTAAAACCTAGTTAAGGAAAGTTGACATCTATTACACCCAAACTGCCAGTTTTGATTTCTAAAAAAAAAACCCTATCACTTAGCAACAGCCTGAGGAGCAGCAATAGCAAGAGCCAAAACTTGCATTCCCCAGGCAAGCACTAGCTTTTGTGCGCAGGTAAAGAAGTTATAGTAGGGCACAGGGAAACCAGGGAATTTAAGGGATTAACACAGAGGGAGGAACAACCTTCACTGCAACACAGACATACTCAAGTTGCCTGTAAATTAACTAGTTGCACCAGAGAAATAATCTGATCGCTGCAGCCCAGAGCCGAGCACAGGCTGTAGTTTCACTCTGCCTTGTGAGACCACAAAGCCAAAAGGGCTCTGGGCAGGAGACGAATGGACAGTGCAAAATGTAAAGAAGTCCTTACACTGTTACAAAACCTTTTCTGAATTTGGTCCTCCTCAACATCAAGTACTTCTTTTTTCTAGCAGAAGTGGCACCATATTAATATCTGTTTCCTAGTGTCTTGAGTAAATAATGGTTAAGACTGCCTGTAAACCCCTAACTGATGCTGTGCACATCCTAAATCCTGTCCCTGCTCAGATGAGTTACCCAGATGTCTTTCACTTTCCCCAAACATTAATTCTTTGGGGGAACCTTTTCAGAAGGATCCTTGAGCAGTGGGACTGGGGAGGCTTCCCAGTTGTCACAACAACTAGTATACAAGCCACACGGTTTGTCAGAAGAGCATGTGCCAACTTTGGAAAGAAATCTAACCTAGCTGCACCTTGCTGTTTATTTTCCAATAAAAAGAATAAGTAGAAAAGAATGTCTCATTTGAAGCCAACATTTGCTTGAGACAGTTGCCTGACAAACCTGCTATTTCTTTTCAATTTAATAAAATCAGAGTGGAGAAAGAATGAGCAACTCTTTACGGAAAACATTGCCTATTACAAGTAGTTAATATATAGAAAGTGGGCAAAGACTAAATTTTTATTAATTGAAAAAGAGCAGTATGAAATTATATATTCTTCAGCTAGGTCAGCTACTTAAAATACAGATAAAGAGTAAGATAGAAAAGTGTTTGTTATATACTATATCATCTATAGCATATTGTGAAAGTCCAAAAAAAAAGTTTTTAAAATTAGGGTGAAAATTCGGTAATTAATATTAACTTGCATATGTGCATGTGTTTGGGCTTGTGTGATAATGTATTTATCTTTTTGTTAAAGCCAAATACAGTATTTTTTAAAAAATAATATTTCTTCATTTTCATAAATCCCAGTAACACTTACTTTATTGGCATGCTCCAGTGTTAGGGTTTATGAATTACTAGTAATTTCATTCTTGATCTAATTCAGCATGAGGAACGTTTAATTTCTGTAAAGACATTTTGACTCCAATTTATGTAAAGTAGTTTCTGTTTACTGATTGGTGGTTTTTATTTGATATCATTTATACTCTAATTAGATTTTTCTTCCCCTTTTGAAAGGACCAGAAGCAGTTGTGAAAACCCCTTAAGATAGACATGGGTTAATTACCTTTATGGATGGGTGAACAACTATCAGCTAATTTTTTACCTATATCATGGTTACTGAGAATTCAGATCCTACCAATTTGCCTTAAACCTATGAAGTATTAGAGAAAACATGAAAGAAAGGTAGAAAGCTAAACATGAAAGGAAGCATTCATGACAGAATAAACTACCCACCATGATCTGCCCTGTTCCTGCCTTCAGTCGCTTTTTGCAAGAATAAATCGCAAACTCTATTCATAATAAGAAAAACTGTTGATGGGTGATCTGTGGAGCAAGCCAGCTGCTGGTATTGGCAGTCTGTACATTTACCCCCAACTTCAGAAAAGAGCACATCACTTTTAACTCTCTTCCCCTCCTCCCTTCAGTGCACATCAGGCTTCTCAAAAAGCACAATTATCTTACTACTGAAGGACCAATACATGCTACAAGGCTGTCATTCTTTTAGCCTTAAGAAATAGGTCCCCACAGAGAAAAAAAAAAGCTTATACAGACAGATCACATACTGGACTTTTCTCCTCTTTAAATACTGACTTTTAACTCTGGCAAAATTTAAATTCCAGGAGAAACAAAGGATATTTCTTTCCAGGTTGCCCTATAGCAAAGAAACCAGAAGCAGCAGAACTCCTTCCATTACAACTGACTTCCCTGTTCTACATCACTGTGGTGTTTTAAATAAGTGAGCTTCCATTAAGCTGGATTAATATGAGTGTAACGGCTGAAATCAATTATATTAATTCCTGATTTCTATCAGGTAGCAACCAGAGGGAAATTAACCTTGTAGCTGAAAACTGGAACGTAAATCTGATTTCCAAAACTTTATACTTGATGGACTGCCTTGAGGGCAAAAATTAGGTGGGTAAAACTACAGTGTTTCTATTGCAAATTCCCATTGACTTTAGAAGTACTGCACACAAAACATGCATATAGAAATTAATCATGAATACAGATGTCGTAAATTAAATTCTCTCAGAGATTTTATTAGACAAACCAGTGAATGATTTTCCCAGATTCTTCAGCAAAGCTGTAATTAGGAGTATATATTCCAAAAGATTTTCAGTGAAATGCCAGGCAATCCTACAATGTGAACACCAATTGTTCAGAAACATGGCAAGTACAATTTTTTTTCAGCAGAATCTTTTGCTAACTCCAAAAACTTTTTGCCATCCAATATCTTCCCAGATTGGTTGTGTTGGCATGGATGACTAAAGAGAACTAGAAACTGAGAAATCAACAAGATTAGTGAAACCTTCATCCTAGTTTATGGTCATTTACTGAAAGAAACTGCTGCAATTCTTTTTTACTGGTTCTCATATTTATAGATTATTATGGCAGTTTTTCACATAAAAGGAATGTTCTTTTATGAAAGACCAAAAAAAAAGACTTTTCTTTCATAGCTGGAAAACAGGATTTGGAAGATTTGGAACACTGGAAGAAAGCATTTTCCCTTGACTGTCATTTTTTGAAAAGGTCAGCTCTTAAAAGGGCAGTTGTGTCCAGTAGTGAAATGGGCACACCACAATGAACCATTTCAGTCACTCTGCTGAACTGGGCTGACAACTGTAATGTACCAGTAAACCCCCTGGTTCATTTCTGAGTTCCGATAGGAAAGAAGAAATTCAGAAGGACAGACAGAAGTCTATGGGTAACTTAATAAACTCTTCAAAGTGCTACCTGTCATGTTTTTAATAAGGACTATAGTTCCTTTAATTTGAAAGAAGCTCCAGTAGCTTTTATTTCTAAGTGAACTTCATTCAGCTAAGTACTCAGTACAGGTTTACCAACAACAAGACTTGACAAATCTAATTTTTTTAAGCAACCTAGCAAAAATTATTTACAGTTTGAACATTTCCCTTCAGTATTTTCTAATCCAAATTCAATGTTTTTAATCCAAAAGAAATTCTATCCAAAACATTCAAAATTAAAATGTAATTATGTCTTATTTGGACAGGCTGGATTGATGGGCCAAGGCCAACTACATAGGGTGTTTGGCAAGGCTAAGTGTTGGGTCCTGGGCTGGGGCCGCAACAACCCCTTGCAATGCTACAGGCTTGGCTGGAAAGCTGCTCAGCTAAATAAGGACTTGGGGGTGTTATTCAGCAGCCAAGCTAAGTATGAGCCAGCAACGTGGCCAGGTGGCCAAGAAGGCCAACAGCATCGTGGCTCGTATCAGAGACAGTGTGGCCAGCAGGAGTTTGGACACAATCGCCCCCTGTCCTTGGCTCCGGTGAGGCTGCACCTTGAATCCTGCATTCAGTTTTGAGCCCCTCACTACAAAAAAAGACATTGAGAGGCCGGAGCGTGTCCAGAAAAGGGCAATAAAGCTGGTGAAGGGTCTGGAGAGGAAGTCTTGTGAGGAATGGGTGAGGGAACCAGAGCTGTTCAGTCTGGAGAAAAGGAGGGTGATGGGAGAACTCACCGCTCTCTATAACTACCAGAAAGGAGGCTGCAGTGAGGAGAGTGTTGGTCTCTTCTCCCACTTAACAAGCAATAGGACAAGAGGAAATGGCCTCAGGTTGTGCCAGGGGAGGTTTAGACTGGGTATTAGGAAATGCCACTTCACTGAAAGGCTTGTCAAGCATTTGAACGAGATGCCCAAGCAAGTGGTTAGCCACCATTCCTTGAGATATTTAAAAGACATGTAGATGTGGTGTTTAGGGACACAGCTTAGTTGTGGATGTGGTAGTATTAGGTTTACGGTCTGACTGGATGATCTTAAAGGTCTTCTCCAACGTAAATTATTCTGAGATTCTATCAATTATCAATTTATATCAATATTTGATAAAATCAAGAATAAATATTTCAACTAACATTTTCATTTTAAATTCTAATTTTAACTCCAATTTTTAATTTAAATTTTAGTTCAACTCAAAGTTGTGTTTTCTATGTTTTGATCAATTACTGGTGACCAGAAGAACTCAAGTAGTCAACAGCCAAGTAACTTAAAATCTAATGACATTACCTGTTGTCATTAGCTAAGAACATCAGTGTATACTAAAATACTTGAATAAAGAAAGTTTTCACTTAAATGCTTTGCTAACTTAGGGCTGTAAAAGTAGAATCATAACTAAAGTAAAAAGATAACTTTTTCCTCTAGTCTGTTCTGCATTTGAGAGTTACACTACAGGCATTACTTCCTTCATATTTGGTATTGAAAACAAGAGCACAGATTAATTTGCTAGCACATATCATAGGAAATATTGGCAACTATTTTTAGACTTGAAAAAAAACCATTCCTTGTTGAAATAAAAAAATAAATTAATTTTACATCCTTTTATTAATATAAACAGGAGCTAAAGAACTGTGCCACTCTGAAAGGTGCAGATTAGTGCTGTATTGCCGTTCAGTGCATTTATTGTTAATGGCATTAGACAATGACGCTAACACAACCAGGCACGGCAGGCTGAGCTCACTGTGAAGACAGAAGAAATGTAATTGGGAGTATAGATTTTCAGCAATACATGCTCTCAGTGGGAGAAGGAAACTGCATGCTCCATCACACTGACCTTTAGGAAAGGAAGGATTTGGAAGGCTTACGGGAATAGTCCTGGGTCTGGTATTTAACTCTTCTAAACACATTCTTGTTAAGCCTTAACAACCTTAAATGAATTCGTGGTGGGACTCCCTAGTTTATAGTAGTGCTTCTTCATTTCCTTTGCCTTGTTTTCATCTGTTATCTTTCAGCACTTTGCTCACCTGAATAATGATATATGTCTCTCGCTGAGAGGTGAGCAGGCAGTGGCAGCAGCAGGGAAAGCCCAGAGTTTGTCTCCCACCTACATGTTCATACAGATACTTCACAAGGCACCTGTGAGATAACATCACCACCACTTGCCTGAGCACATGGCTCCACAGCACAGTCTGTCACCCAAGCACAGGACAAAGAGAGGGCAGAGGAAAGATAACTGCCTGTGCACATCACTTCACCCCACTCAAGAAGCATTGCACTTATGATGAAGTTTACAGGCATAAATACTCTCACAGAACATCTACAAATTCCTGTGAGTATTAAAAAGCTGGAGAAAACATCACAGGGACTCCAGGGCTGGGATTGGATCCAACAGGATTGTAAAGGGGTCTAGAGCTTCTAGAGCTCTGCAGGGTCTCATGGGTGTACTAAGCATAGTCTTGGTGGTGCTGTGATTTGGTAGTAGAACTTCCAAGAGCTCCCGCCCAAGTGTTGAATAGTCATCAGGCTGTTTCCTCCTGGAGTTGAGGGGCTTCAAGAAAAGCGTACATCGAAACAGATACTGTTGCTTTGCTTTTTCTCACCAGACTTCTCTCATTTTTGCCATTTTATGGCTTTCAGCACATAACCTTGAAGAGTCTCTTCATCTTTAAGCTGATTAAAAATATTTTTCACACCCAGTAAGCCAGATGTGACTCCATGCTATGTGTACTTAACAGAAGAAATATGCTTTACATGCTTCATTAAGTTATTTGTGAAATTGCATTAGTGCCATTCCATTAGTACACTTCTTTCAGCTACATCTGTGGCCTGTTTTTGACAGGCAAATTACCAGTTTCATAAGTCTATTTTGAGTTAATAACGATCTTCTAATATGTTTAAAAACATCCATCTTAATAGCAATTGGAAAATAAAATAATGCTATTTTCAATATAATGGGACCACAAATATCTGTTATAGGCAAAATTATTATCAGATTTCTTAAAAAAAAAAATCATGGGGTGTTTTGGATATTTCATTAATACAATAACCTTATGTAATACAGGCACACTAATCTTGAAATAAGATGTCATACTGAAGTCAGTATCGATTAGGAGGAGTGAAGGGAGAGCATTTACTGCATTAAAATGTTTTAAGACACCTGGAAAGATATTAAAACAATAAAAATTATGTGGTAACTAGTTTGTGAGAAAATTTTAGTATCTTTTCACTCTGCAGAGTAAGAATTCCTTTAAGAGAAGTGAGACTACTGATCCTGGCACAGGCACTAAAAATGCTAAGATTTAACATCGTAGTAATTCTTTTTTACTTTCTAGCCACTGTTTCATACTGAGAACCTATTTTAAATCATGCCAAGATGGATGTCTAAGGTGTGAGACACTATTTTCCAACTTCCTCCTGAGATTAATGACAACACAATGTTTGTGCTCAGATAGATTTTCACTTAAGATCAAGGTCTCATTATGTTAAGCATCATAAATATAAACACAAGAAGATATAGTCTCTGGCCTGAAGAACTTCCAGTCAAAGAATTTGGAGCATACTCATCTATGCCGTGTTCAACTGTTGCGCAAGTGCAAAAGTAACCATGCACAACACATTTCAGAATTGTTATTAAATAGGCTCCATGTGGCAACAACCTGTCAGAGTGAAAAAGGGAAAAAGGATGAGGGCAGCTGGCACATTCATTTAATATTCATTTTGATAGCTCTTTATCATCTAAAAGGATGGTTTTAAAGGAAGAAACAAATACCTGTACATATATTTTTTCCATGAGCTATTGACTATTTCTGTCCTTTCTTCTGCCTGGCTGCTCGCCTTCAAAACAAAGCAGGGACCTTGTGTCAGGTTTTAATCCAGTTACATTGTGCATGTTAAGAACTGAGTAGAGAGTAGTTGTTTCACTAGACTAATTAAGATTACCTGAAGGGGGAAAACAGCACTGAAACTAATAATTATTAGAATTGGTAGAGCTCATGATTGGATAATAATTCTGTACGCCAAAAAAAAAAGTTTAGAAGCAGAAGTATGCATGTCTCAGTTTCTTGAGGGTCTTCTAATGCTAAAGGAATATATACTGAGTGGGAAAAAAACAAACTAGAGATAAAAGTATCAATGACTGAAACATTGTGAAGAATTACAATGTCACAAAAGCAGCTCTCTCCAAGCATTTTGATTTTACTCTAAAATGAAAAAGGCGCTTGGCAGGATTCTGTCAATGACAAAAATATACCAAATTGGACAGCTTGTTTAGAGCACTAAACAGAAATGTAGGCCAATTAGCCACTCTACAATTAAAATTGAATAGCAAAGAGTTCAGGCTTGTTTCACAACTTCTCTGGACACATCAGTGCTGCTCTTGAATGTCTCAAAGTGCATGAAATTGAAAAGCCCTTCAAGCTGATCAGCTCACAACTCTGACTCTTTGCTTGTTAAATCCTTTTGTTCATCACAGAAGAGCATAAGAAGTCTCACACTGATGAAGAAATATAAATAGTCTTGTTAGGTTGAGCATACAGTGCATCTGTATTTAAAAACATCTCATTCCTTTTACCTTAAAATATGACAGCTAGGACATCTGTGTTTGGTATTGTGAGGTTTCCAACCTCTAAAGCAAATCAGACTGATCTATAATCTTGTACCACTACCAGAGGAACTTTCAGCTTTTGATTGTCCACCTTTGAGATGCATTACATGTACACATAAAAATAAAGCAGATTGTTTGCATATATCCCTGTAATACAAAATCTCTCTTCCTTCACAATTCTTGCCATCGCTTGACACATACTGGTTTTCAGTCTTTACCAAGAGCACTGTCCCTCAGCTCAATGAGCGAAGCTCTACCAGAAAGGTAAGAGTTCTGAATTACTGTCATTCTCTAGTTTTACAAACTGAATGTTTTGTAACTTTCCAATATCTCACTTACTCTGAACTGATTATCACTTTCAGTCATCAAATTAAAGACAGACATCTGAAATGGAATACATAAAACACCTCACTTATTTACAGGCATGAACTGTACCCAAAGACTCATGTTGCTTGAGCAGCTTTAAAGGGCTAGAGCTAAAAATCAAGGGCAGTACCACTGAGAATATTCTCACATAAAGCCATATGTCAGGTTCATTAGTATACTTGCTTCTGCCACTTATAAGCACAACTGTAAATTGCACTCTTCCTACCCTCACAGATTTTGGAGAATATTGACACAGAAGAGCATCTGGCCCCAATTACATCTCGCAAAAGTCAAAGCTACAAAACTCAAACATCTAGGACAAATGAACCACAGGAAGAGAAAAGCACAATTCAAGAAAGCCTGGAAATAAGGGCTATTAATAGCTACAGACCTGTGGGAATAGGAGAGCAGCACACATGGGTAGGCAACGGTGCCCTACATTCACTAAAAGGTTACAGAGAGCACCAGCAGGCCATGAATCACACTCACAAATAGAAGGACTGCTCCACAAATAAATAGGTTTTTTTCTTTAACTTCCTTGTGATAAAAAGGTTGGCTTTGCATTTCCTTTATTGAACGCAAACACACCAAACATTGCCTCAGTAATGCAAAAGCACAGTCCAAACTCGGCTGCTTTCATATATAAATGATATATAATACATATAAAATTCAGGATTTGAATAAGACACTGATTTACCAACTGCATATAAACTTTCATTCACCTCTTGAACTATACAGACACAGCAACTCCATGAAAACTCTTTGATTTTTACATAGGATAAGCTGAAGATCCTACCAGCACCATTTGTCCTGCATGGATGTTCGACTGTCTAAGTCTATTGCTGTTCTGTACAATATTTTTACTATAGAAAAGATCCACTACTGCTTCTATATCTATTCCGTGTTTTAAAGAACAAACACACAGATTAACCAAAAGTTACTCGGATCACATCATGCTTAAGCTGTGAACAGATGGCACATGAAGGTGGATGAAGAAGCAAGTCTCGGCTAGGCAGCACGGCAGGTTCCCAACAACAGTGACTCTGCTCCTTGCCTGCATCTTCCTCAACCCTGAACTGCTCCTGATGTAACTACCCTAAACAGCCTTCTAAAAAGCCTTCCTAAGGGCGTTAGGAACTCAAGCGTGATTTTTTTTTACAGTAGTAAACCTTAAAGTAAGTGGTGTT
Source organism: Phaenicophaeus curvirostris (assembly GCF_032191515.1). Lineage (NCBI taxonomy): Eukaryota > Metazoa > Chordata > Aves > Cuculiformes > Cuculidae > Phaenicophaeus > Phaenicophaeus curvirostris. Next base: position 7,593,383 of record NC_091404.1, read on the forward strand.
TAAGTTTCATGGATTGGTTTTTCCCTTGAAAGACTGAAGCAGACTGGTATCAAAAAGGCAGGAGTTACTTAAACCACTCATCACATACAGTATATTTTAATGTTCCAGCTCCACTCAGGTACTTCAATAATAACGTGTATTTATAGAAGCACTTTTAGGGAATAGAGATTTGGATTTTGGCATACATGATCAAAGCAATTCTCTAAAGAGGTGCTAAGACTAGAATTTCTTGACCTTTATATTTGTCAAAGTTGTTGGTTCAATAAAGGTCAAGATGTGTGACAAATTCAAGCCTATTTGAGCCAATTAATGACAAGTAACCAGACCATTAAAAATCTCATTTATGCTGAGCAGTCAAGTGGGTTATGTAAGGGTTGTACTTTAGATAGCCTACACACTCAGTTACAGGTTTGCAATAGAATAAAGGATAGAAAAGGCAGAATGAGAGAATACTGGAATTTTAAGAGGAATAAAGTCATTTTTCCAATTCAACCAGAAGAGATATAAACACATAAATACAAAAAAATTTAAACACTAACATTTCTTCATTTCATTGTTAATATTCATATTTTGCAAGAGAAAATTAGGAAACATTTTGAACACTAAAAATTCATGGAAATATTGTATTGATAAAATGCATGGGAATAAACTATTCAACACAGCAATACGCAGATCATCAAGCATCGGTGATACACAGCAATAAGATATTGGAGAGAAAGTACCAAAACGCTCAGGCATCTCTTTCAAAAGTCTGGAGAACTGAACAAAAAGTATGACACTAATCATGAACAAAACCAGAAATTTAGAACCTGAACTATGCCAATAATGCCTGGTAACTCTAACTTTAGCCTATAACAAAACTTAGGCCAACGCTATTTGTTAATGTGCAATTTTTACTTTTTTTTTAATTGTATTTTTTGTGGGTTTTTTTAATTTGGTTTCACTAAGTTGTTTGGGCAGGGTTGTTTTTTTTTTAAATAGTTGGGAAAATAAAATGGTGGTATTAAGCCTTTCTCTGCTTCAGGGTCTTAAACACTTGCATTTAACTAAGGTCTTTTGAAACCAACAGACAAAAGAGCCAGCAGGTTCCTTTTATTTAGATACCTTGGATTTTACAATAACAGCAAAAAGATTTCACTAGTTCAGATTTCAGATTCTCCTGATAGTAGCAGTAAGCTTCATTTCATGAAAATGTAAGAAATCCTGCTATGTCAGATGAGTGGTGATACTGGTGAAAGGAATACGTGCAAAAATAGAAGCCAGCTCATACATATTTTTGTGAACAGGAACACAGAAACCAGGGGATTTTATTTCAACTTACACGTAAGTCTCCGTTAAAACCAATTCAATATACTGCAAAGCATCAGGTGTATTTCTAGTAAAACTGTGTTCCCAAAAGGTATGAAAAAAAACTGTATCCACCACCATCTCTGCAGCTAAAATCCTGCCCTGGGACTGTGAAGAGAGGAAATATGTTGTCACACTCACAGCCATCGAAATAAACACTGCCTGGTGAAGGACAGACTTACAGACTCAAACATCCATGCTGCCTACACAGACATTGGACATGGACTTAAACACAGGCAGGAGAGAGCATCTGCCAGAGGTCTGAGATTTAGAGCTGGAAAAGCAGACAAGGCATGACCCAGTGCCATGGGGAGAGAGCAGGACTGGGAGCAGACAGCACAGCTTGAGGCTGCAGAAACCTCAGCACAAGGAACTGCAGTCCGAGGTCAACCCCAGCCCAAGAGCCACGATAAAATAGTAGGTAACCTCATATTCATACAAAGAACGCATCTCCCTGCAACAGCACAGCCCCAGAGGCAGGGAAGCGCTCTGGAAAATAAACAAGATGTCAGTCCTCTCTCATCATCATACACAAAAAAAGAAACACATTTGCAGCATTTTTGCTCAAAGTTGCTTAAATTGTATGACAGTGCCCTTTCTTTTAATGGCTCATCATAAATTCCCTGAAGGCATAAGGCTTGTTAAATTCCAATTTGCAGTACGTTGTTTTTAAAGCAGTCTGACAGACACCTTTGCATGAGGATAAGCAGCCTCCCATTTTTATACAGTAGAGAAGTTGCACTTTCAGAAGTGAACACTGCAAATCACATCTGCAGCGCCTCTGCCACCATGGGAAGGCAGGGCTGATGGGCTGTGTCCACGCCTGGCAGCATCCTTCAAACACAATGTGGATTCCAGGGACTGAGACAAACTGCCTGCATGGACTTATCCTTTGCGTCTATTCAGTTTCTACTTCTCATACACATAAGCTTATGCACATATTCTTCACACAAAGGGTCATTGGGCACTGGAACAGGCTGCCCAGGGAGGTGGTTGAGTCACCTTCCCTGGAGGTGTTTAAGGCATGGGTGGACAAGGTGCTAAGGGGCATGGTTTAGTGTTTGATAGGAATGGTTGGACTTGATGATCTGGTGGGTCTCTTCCAACCTGGTGATTCTATGATATAAGTCTCCAATATATGTTGCTCAGTGCATTATATTAGCATTTACTGAGATCAGGGCCTGGGGCTTATGTCATAACGTTCAGCTTTAGAATTTTCTGGGAAAGGCTTTTAAACAAAACTCAACATCACCTTCAAGGAAAACAGATGCTTTACCTCTTTCTGTCCACAGGTCACCATGTGTGTCTCCAGAGCTATTTCAGCAGCTCTTCTCCCTTTCCAGTGTCTTCTCCTCAACACAAAAATTAGACTCATTCCTCATCCACCTCCCTGCGATCTCACCTCAGCCCAGGAAGGCTCTTTAAGCCCCTCTTCTTTCCCACTGCCTTCCCTCTTCCTCCTCATGCTTCTTCAGCATCCTCTCATTAACAAAATCAAGGAGGATCTTAATTTTCCTAGTTTGCTACAGATGCATCAGTGGGCAAAATTCCTGATTTCCTAGGCAAAATTTGTCTCCCAATATTCATGAGACTCATAGGTTTAAAATAGTGCAAACTTTTCTGTTTTATGATGGATACAATAATATTTTGTTCTGCATCCATCTATGACAGCAAAGCAATTCCTCACTAAGAAAAACACATTAATTGAAATGTAGGAATTTGAAGTAAGCACATGACATACTTTGTTCCTCTACAGCTGTTATTTTTTTGAGTATTGCAGAGATGAAATACACCTAAACAATATATCTTTTCATAGCCTTATGCTAGACTTCAGCTTTCCTTCAGATAAGACCCAGATAAGGGTGTACATGTTAATACACAGAAAGATAAGATGCAGCTCTGGAGTAAACTGCTTTTCTACCTCAGCCTTTAACAGGAAAAATCCAAGTAAATTAGCAGCCTCAACTACTTACAGTGTTTCAGGGTTTCGCTGTTTTTTCAGCTAATAACGTATGGCATAAACTGTATTTTGGGATTAGGAGGATCTGCAAGTTATATCTATGAAATCGCATATCTGCTTTGTGCAAGGCAGGGTCACTCATAACATTCATGAATAATTTTATGGTAATGGAATTCTATTGGAAGAGACAAATTCAAAGAACTATTAACAGTTCTGAACATGCTCGAACTTCCCCACAGAACCCAATATCTTCCTATTCACAACATGCAAAGTCTGTATTTCTAGGAATGAGAGAAAAGCAAATTTAGAGCATAGAACAGCTCCTGATAATTTCAAACTCTAATTAGCAGAGGTGAAATTCCATTAGTTTGGGGTTTTTCTAACAAGGGGTATTCTTCGTGACAGTATAACTATCCAACTTTATTATTTTTTAAAAAACCAAAAGACATGTTGAATATTGGAGAATCTGCAGTGTCCAGACTGGAAAATCTGCAAAACACTTGTCCGTTCATAAAGACCCGATTTGCGCATTCCCAGCACTTACCTTCCTCTGAATGGTATGACTAAAGAAACTGAAAACTCTCTATTAATATTTCTGTAATGCAATTTAAAACGTGACTCCTCTCTGCTTCTGCTGGGATTAGATAGTACAATCGCTTTTCACACTGCATGGAATTGAAGCTGTAGCTTTACAAACAGATACAAGCCTAAGCTTCCTAAAATTAAAGTTAATAATGCATTTGTATTTCTTTCCAAGTGTAATACCTTTAATCATCTAACTACAAAATGATTGAGGAACAAACAAGTTGCAGGTAAGCTGGCAGGTTTTCTGTTTCATAGTGCATTGCAGTTTTTGCGTTCTTCACTTTAGCCAGCATTTTATTTTGCTGACAGTATCCTTTGACAGAATGCAGCTTAATTATACTCAGCATTACCTGATTAGCAGGACTTTATTACTTTGAAACTTTTTTGGGGGTTACTAAATATTTGAATTAAATCTGGCCCATAGCCGCATTTACAGTCTACAATACTTAATATAACGGTCTATATCATGTTATGATTACACTCAAAAATCAATTTGATAACATAGCTCATCGTTGCCATCTCTTATTCTGAACTACGGTTCAAACGGGTGATGGAATAAGATTAACAACAGAGAGGACAGTCTTAGGTAACAGTTTCAATGGACACATGCCTATACGTCTCTCATTATAGGTAAATCTGTTTTCAGGGTGGTTTTTGGTTTCAAATTTGAGCCCTGGAGGCATGGCAAATAAAGCAAAAAAAGGTACCTGGCTGAAGAAGGAACAAGAATAGAAGATGATGCCACACGAACAAAGAAATAAAGCACTATAAATCAAGGAGCCTCTTAGTACAAAGTTAAGCTGACTTGCTCCAAACTCAGCCAAGCAAGCCTCCAGATGTCTTCAGAAAGACTACATGGAAGAAAAGTCCTTGACCTTTCAGCGGACTTTGCCTTCAGCCCAGGTGTGAACCCCATGCATCTCAATGTTCTCTATTGTCTCTAGCGATATTGTCTCTCTCTACAGCCCCTGTAACAAGGAGTAATTTGTGGTAGAATCTCTTTTTTGACTAGTTCTGCTTTAAAGTAGACAAGTTATTCCCAGAACACGGATTTAACCAGACAGTCAAACAGAGGCTAGCGATGTGTTAAAGGCACAGCCTGGAGCTCTTGACTTTCACAGAGATCAGGTGCAGGCTCACAAAAGGAGATAGGGAGGGTCAGAGACTCCTTGTCCCTCTCCCCAGGAACACAGCAACCAAAGCCCTCACCCAAGACATGGTGAATTGTGTTCAGTTCTGTCAGTTCCCCATGCTAACTCTGGACATGCCTCTCAGAAAAATACTTTAATTGTAAGGTGGAACCTAAAGAAGTTCTGAACTGTGCAGGTTAGTCATCATTTTGACCTTTGTCTTAGGCTTTGAGTCATCCCCTTTATTCTGCAAGCACACCTTCCCACTGTGAGGCCATAGCACATGATGATGATGAAGTTTGTTTTCTATTCCTTCTCTCAAAGCTGTTCTATTTTGTAGACCAGAAGTTTTCAGAGTCAGTGAAAGAGAATAGCATGGAGCACAGCTCTGCAGGCCTATAACACTGCGCACAGAGGGCTGAGGTATGCACACCCAGGCTACTTATGAATATCAAACAGTAAATATTATTTGGACAAAATAACGTTTTCACCATGTCTTGGGGTGAGGGGAGTGCAAATCAATGTAATTAGCTCCAGAACTTTACTGAGTCCTCCAGGCCCTACTAGAATACCAATTATTATAATAATGCTAATAGTGGCTGCACAACTTCCATTTCAGAAAAAAAACATACACTTACAAAACACTGTTCAGAAGATCTCCAGTGTGAGACTACTCAGTGCTAGGGAAGACTGGGGTAGAAGCTTAATTCCAGACTATTGATTAAATCAGGGCATGGTGGTTTACTCTTTTTGGGTACATGAAAATTACTGCAAGGAGGTGCATCTAGGCTGCATTAATGTTCTCAATTTCTTGCTAATCTGCCTCAAAGGACAGATATACTCAATACCACAGACTTCAATTTGCTCATATTAAACAGAGCAATATTTAGGCACCTACTTACAGCCCTGATTTAAGAAAGCTTTCCCACACGTCTCTCACAAGACACACACAGATTCAAGACCTATTTCTGGTAATGCTTAAGTGCTGTCCGAAGCATGGGAGCGCTTACTTGCACCTTAGGGTACTACTGTGTCCACAGGCAGTTTGTTTTCAGTCATTATGTCCAGCAGTCCATAATCAGGAAGGCAGTTGCAGGTATAATAGTTGTCTGCCTTTCCCACGTGCAGAAACTGAAAAACACCACATCTGCCTCACTCTGAGCCTAACTGCAACAAATTGAAAATAACAGCATTTCCTTCTACATTGTTTCAGCCTCAATAGCTGCACTGACACCCGAGACTGAAATCAAAAGTTGTAGATGAGAAATCTAGATATAATTGAGTGTGAAGCATCTCATTTCAGACAAATTGTTTCAGTTTAATACATACAAGTGTACTGGTAAAAGATGTTTTGAATTGCAAAATCCAATCAATGAAAGTGTAAAAGCAATTAGTTACATTTCGCACAACACGCAGGAAAAATGTTTTCTACTGAAGTAGAAAGAATGCTCTCTTTCTCACAAATTACGAGGGGTTTTAGTAACTATTCTATAGTACATAAATCACATTCAATCTAAAAGTACATGTATTAAAGAGAGAATCTCAGTAGCCAGCAGAGCCCAAGAAGTTCTTACCTTTGCTGAATAGCTAATTAGAGCAGTCATTTAACATTCAAAAAGGCCCAGAAAAGATAAAAAGGGAGGCAAATAAAAGAAACAGACACATGACAGGAAGACAACTGAATGAGCTATGTCATCAGCCAAATTTACTAAGTCTCAAAAATTTAATGCCAACAAAAACAGAGGGAAAATTCCATCAGAGAGATTCTGTGGCATAGCTAAGGTGGTGCAGGAAGCCTCTCGGGAGCTCACAAGCAGCTACTGTGCAAAATCATAGACATTACTGAGTTTTACATCTGCCATATTAGGACTAGCGTGAATTTGTGGTAGGCTGATGAAATTAATGGACTGTTTTACCTAGGGCTCATTTCTTCTTAGACAACTATTTAAGTGAAGAGCTCTATGACTCTTAGTTTGTAAGAGTGGGGTTTTACAGAACTTAGAGAGTCATATTCCCTTCCAACATGTTATTGAACACTTAGCGAGTTGCTAAACCATCAATGCCTTCACCTTGCCATCTACTTCTATGCAAGAAATGTCACTCAGTATATCTCTTAGGGCAGTTTGCTGTGCAAGATGCTCTGATTTTGATACATAACAAAAATCACTATCAGTACTTAAAAACCTATTTTTGAGATCCTCTAATCTCGATTCTCTCTGTAAAAGTCTGTGTAGAAGGAAGAGGGAAGGGGTCAGTATACAAAATAGGAAATTTTCAGAGTCTTGGAGCAACTAAATGAAATGGAAATGAGCTAAACAGCTGAGAAAGACAAGGAAAATTTGAAGTTCAGGTAATTCACTGAAGACAGTGACCTATTTCATTTCTAGCAAGTGCCAAATTCAGTCTGTCCCCATCCCCATTTCTAATAAACTGTTCTTGCGATAACACTGCTGGCGAGAACTGATCAATCCCACAGGAACTGCATGGTAGTGTCATAAATTGTTTTCTGTAATGGAAACTATTATAAAAAAATGTGCACCTAATCATAAAATTCCAGCTACATCCAACAATCTCTTATAGGAAAAGGTAGTAATGAGGATTTTATTAACTAAAAGCAGTAGAGTACAGAACTGCAGGTTATTACAGCTACATTGCATTGCAACTGGAGACTAAACAAGAAGTCATATGCTATCTGAAGCCATACAAGCACCACAAATCACATATACAACCCAGCCACTTGTATGGTATCAACATATTCAACTCAGGAGAGCTCTTTGAAATCCTTTCTATAAAAAAGCTGACTTGTCTGTTGTACAAGTAACAAATTCATATAGCGGCAAGCATAAAACTAACAATATTCTTTGCAAAATTTACTGTATATATGACATGAAATAGTTTTTGAAACATGCTTACCACATTGTGGCTCTGATGTAAAAATTCGACAATGATAGTTGGTTTTGTAAATGCTAAGTCTTCTACGGCCTACCAGCTTTTACATCCTTTTTTCATTAAAAAAAACAGATAACTTCTTAGCTGATCTCATCTCAGTGTAGAAATGCTCCTGCTTCATAAAACCTCTGTCCATAATTTGACACCAGTTAGCAATTTCTGCTTATCAAAGCTGAATTAATTCACAACATACATGAATTACAACACATTACTTCTCCAACAAACATGCCCACATGATCATTGTTGAATCACAGAATCACTTGGATGGAAAAGTCTTTTGAGATCATAGAGTCCAACTGTACCTGCCCACTACTAAACCACATCCTCGAGTACTTCATCTCCCCATCTTTCAGCGAAGAAATTTTTCCTGATTTCTAATCCAAACCACTCCTGGAGTTAGTCAATATAGACAATTGTTCTGTTTGTAATTATGATATTTTTAGTTGATACAGACAACTCTTCTGTTTATAATATATTGTCTTTACAGCTATAGATTAGCACCAACATGCCAGACTGAAAGGGGAACAAGGAAAGGAAAATGATGGATAGAGGCATATTGCCAGCTAAGAAAAAGTGTGACAAAAAGAAAGGGGACCAGGATGCTCTCTTCCCAAGTGAAGGTTGAGGCAAGATTAACATGCTTCTTGTAGTACTGAGGCCTTTCCTGCAAATGAGAAAACATCATCAGCACATGTTGTAGAAAAATTCCAGGTAAAATCTCCCTACAGACTGGCAATGCTTAACAAATGCTCAGTTGAAACAACTGCTGTATCACATCGCTGAGGCAACAGGGAGTGAGTGAAGATAAAACAATTCTTTCGTACGCTGTATAGCTTTGCTCTGGGCTTGAGGAGCCATCTGCTAGAAGGTGTTTTGGAAATGAAAGCTGTTATCTTGATTTTAATTGTTATGGATGGTTTTGATCAAACAACAACCCTTTATTCAACAAAAATGGTAATTGCTCTGTATCTCCAACCTGTGAACTAGTTCGTCTTTTTGAAAGAAATTAAATACTTGAACTAACAGAGATGCACGTATCTGTGCTTACTACAACCACCCTGATTTCAGATTGTGCATCATGCACAAACTACTCTTTCTTTAATGACAGCTGCAACAGCAAAAGCCCAAGGAGCGTGCTCAAGTCCAGTGTCATAACTCAACAGCAAGCAATGTGCCTTGGGCTGGCACTGTCAGGAGAGGTCATAGACTGGGAAGAATATTTTTAAAAAAATCAGTCCTCTAGGCAAGTTCAAGAAGAATGTGAGGGAAGTAATATAAAAGCTTTAAAGTCTCCAAGATCTATGACGTTTGTGTAACGGAGTGAAAGAGCAAAAGCATAGATTGTTAAACATAGAAGGGGAGTTTTAATTGGTTAAGACATACCAAAATACTCAGTATGAAAAGTGTTAAAATCCTTAACAAAGGAGGGAAAAGCAAGCCAGGTGTCACTTAATTTTAAGACAGTTTCTCACACAATGAAAGGCAAGCAAGCCCCAAGCTAACAATAAAGCACAGTTATGAAAACAGGCATTAGAGTTAGCACTAGCAATTTGATGGGAACTGAGAGATGCCACAACCAGGCCCCCCTGTCTTGTGTCCTGCTACTACTGGGCATAGCTACTGTGATTCTTGTGTCTGTCAGAAACAGCTGTGCTATCAGACAATGAGGACAAATTAGACAGTACTTTTACCTCCATTTCCCCTCCCTCAGTGTATATTACACTGATTTATTTTTTTTTTTGCACTCCTTTCTGTCTAGTTGTTGGATGACTAAGGATCCCTGCACCTGGAAAGATGTCCCCAGAATGTTAACATTAATTTCAATCTTTTTCTGTATAAAATGTATTCCCGGTCCTTGTATTACATATGTCCATCTGGGTATATTCCTCCCTTTGCTTCAGATAATTGGTGACAAAGAGGGCATCTTAGAGCTACTGCAAAAGCCCAATATATAAATATGCATTAATATATGCACACATATATACATATACACATATAAACTTGTGCAAAAAATCTGAGACTTAACACAAAAAGTACTTGGGGAAGCTCTAGTGGTCTTGATACAACTCCTGCTACTTTATTTATTTAAAGAAAAGAACACCTACAGAGTAAAGGAAATTAAACTGTTTCCAGAATTGACTCTGATAAGCCATCAGACACAAGACAGTCAATAGTGAAAGACTTTTCCTCCATCTTTGATTCATCTCTTTTTTAGTATTGACTCTATCTTGGATCAATGCACTGCATTAGGTTACCTGATGATTATAGTCTCTGCAACCCACAGGAACAATGAAGTAAGTCAAAACCAAGGGAAAATCTCAATATAATTCTACGTTCTTTCTCCGATTTCTTTTTTTTACTGTCTTCATCCTTTTAACCCCAAACAGAGGTCTCTAATTTGCACACTGAGTTCAGAAGCACACCCCTCACCCTGTCTACTTAATAAACCTCAGCAAAGCCCTATTGCTTTAGTGTGAGAAAGATCTATACAGACTTCAAATCATGTTTATCTGAGCCTATTTAATGACAATGAGCCCACAGGAATGAGTTATAGTCACAACAGCTAATCTCCACTCGACCATCATTCTTTAGGTTGTGTTTTCTCCTCAGTTTTTAACTTGGAAATCCCCACCACACTGGAGGAGGCGGCACAGTAGAAGTGGAAATATTAATATTAAAATATTAGAGGCAAATTGCCTTTAGTGCAGCACACTAACACAAGTTTTTAAGACCCAGACACACTCTTCTTTTGAGTAAAGGGAGACCTCCAGCAAGAGCAGCAGAAGATTGTGATCCTCTTCATCTACATTCTGTGCCAGCCCTAAGTATTATAAAGTAAGAGTTGCTCTAAATATTCCACTCATTTTTTACCATTATCTTTCTTTCTCCTTTCAGGAAAGGCTTTCAGTGAGTTGATTATATTTCTGTGCTGAGTTTCTAGAAATATTTAATCTAAAGTGACAATTTGACTAAGTACAGTAGCTCCCATTTTACATAGCAAGGAGGAGAGGTGAAAAAGTCAGTCTGCTGCTTCACTCTTTGTGAAATGAATAATATAGCTCAGTGAATGACATATAATACTTTGTCCATCAGTTTCACTGCTTTCATTTTACAGTTTTATCTGCTATCTAAAAGCTAGTTTACCCAGTCAGTCTTATCTTCCTTCCATGTGAGACTGCAATAAATAAAATGCCTTGTGTTTGCCATGCCTTCAGATCATTTTGATTTCTAACATACTCAAGATTTCATTTTGATCGCCCTTCCAAATATTATATTTCATATTATGCCATAGCATCAAAATGGACCAACACGGGATACTATTTCTGTTTGGTTTTTTTTCTGTTGCTTTTGGTTAAAAAAAAAAAAAAGAGGACAAAACCAAAACAAACTAAATATACATCTCTAAAAAATTTTTGGGGGTATTTTCACTGAATCAGTGAATCAGTATTAGTGGAGCTGCAGATGACATCTCCAAAAGTAAATGGACAGTTGAGCATAAGCTGAATACCAATAACTTTCCATAAGAGAAACTATTGTACTGGTTAATCTGTTAGTTAGACAGGTCTTAGCAAGATTATTTTCACTGTTCAGTGAACCTCATAAAATATTTAGATGATCTCAGAACTTCAGCTGACAAACGCACCAATGGCAATAAGAGGAGTTTTAGTCTGACACAATGATGCCAGAAATAAAAATGAAGTTGCTCTATCGATAGTGTTAGAAGTTAACTTCATCGCATGAACCTAGAAATATAATTTAGCTTTTTCCATTGACATGTAAATGCACTATTCCAAGTGCATAAAAGATATCCCAATGAATACGTTAAAGCATTAGAGATTCTAATACTAGGGTTCTTACGTGGCAACCAAGTTTTGTGCTATGCTTTGTTTCAGGTTCTGTGGGATATGACAGCTGTTTCTATTCAGATGATATTTTAAAGGAAACATTTTCTATAATTTCAGCTGACTCACTCAAACTAGCAATGCTGCATTTTAAAATACCATTGAGAAAATGCAAAGCATTTTTTCACTGAAGACAGCATTTACTGTTCTAATCTAATGCAAATGTTAGTTAGAATCAACAAGCCTGCACAAATGCCAATATCGCTTGTCCCCCTTAAGATGATTTCACACATAGCACAGCAACAGACACAATTTGCCAGAAAACACATTAAAAAGCAGTTTAAAATGTATCACTGTGTATTATCTTTATGGTAAATAACACAGTAGGTCCCAGATGGCTGTTCTAAACAAAGGAAAAACACAAAAACAATACCAAAACGCAAGGTCTGTGATACAAATTCAAGTGGGATTAATATTACACTCTCTAATAGGGACACCACCCTGACAGTAATAAAAGTTTCTTTCTAGTAAAGGACAGCCAACAGGTTGTCAACACATTTTCTTCTGAAGAGAGAAACATCCTGGACAAGTCCCGTTCCATTTCACAAAGCATAAGATATACATACAGACTGATAAGATTAAAGGATTTGTATGTGAAGAAGAAGCATGCGTAGAGGTCTTAGGGAAGGACACAATGCAGAGACCACTTTGCCTTGTCAGAGGTTACTCAAACCATATCCCCAAACAGCACATACTGCTTTGTGTCTGTGAAACAAAAGACACCAAAGCTTGTTGGGGAGGCAATACCAGAACAGTGTATCAAGCACTGAGGGATGAGCCATATGGTAATAAGAAAATAGCAGCCATTTAGGCAGCCGTAGCAAGATAATTTTTTTTTTTCCATAGGCAGTGATCAAAACTAAAATGGAAAATACAGGAAGACTGGGGAAAGCACCTGGTGCTGCCAACTGGAACAGCTGATGCCATAAAACAGGTTGGTGATTATGCAGATGTAATCCTTCATAAATCTCTCCTGGCTTATGGTGAACAGAAGAGTAAAGATGGCCAAAATACTAAAGCACACTTCCTATCAGGGGCTGCTGGAAGTATCCAAGAGCTACAAGTATAATAGGACACAGCTCTATAACAGGTGAACACAATGTGCCCTGAAGACGAGGACAGTGAAAGCCAAAACTACCACAGTCAGCCAGGTCCCAGTTTTAAGAAAAAAAAAAAAGAGGAGGGAAAAAAATAAAACACCACTAAAACCAAACTGAGGATCTAGACCCACATCAAAACATGAGCCTGAGCACTGACTGATTGTTTCCAGTGCTTTCACAGCTAGGATAAATGCTCTTGATGAACTAGGACTTTCTTACCATTTGGACTTGACTGAGACCCATAAGACAGAATTGTGCAAAGCAAATACTGATACATCAGAGACCTAGCACCTGCATTTAGCTGAGCTTCAGTACATCTCTCATCTCAGCACTCCTCAAATCTTTTAACACAGCCACTCCTCCTTTCCCCTTAATCCCTCCTGACTACTAGTGAGAGCGTAACTCCAGCTGCTAACCCCTCAGCCTAACACTGTGCACTGCTCCAGTCTACCCTTCAATTAAATCACACAAAATTTATTCATCTTGAGGCTCAGGACAGTACTGCAGCAAGAACAGCAGACATGGCTGGGTCAGTGGTGGGCAAAGTGAGTCACCAGCACGCTTGGGCAGCCGTGTCCCGGGCTGCCCCAGCACTGCCTCTTGCTCCATCTAGCAGAATGGATGCTATACGTGACATTGTGAAACAGTGATCACATTAATTAAACCACCACTCCAGTTGGTTATCAACCAGGGCTGACACAGCACTGAACTGCAGATCCCCCTTGGAAATCACGCCTGGATGAAGTTTTGACATTGTTGATTTCTACTTGTGATGTTTGCCTAATACACTATGTATAATTGCTTGTTCCAAAAAGGATAGAAAACAAAGCATGATGCTTTCAGGAAGCACAAAAGAGCATATCCAACAGGAAAAGGAAACCTACTATAAAGTCAACTTACACATCCCCCAGCTTTATGCATAGAGCAGATCATTGTAAGTATGCATAACAGATTGCATCCTACAGGACACAGAGACACTTCAAAGTATGTGTCAAATCCATCAGTAGTTTTGCTAATTGATAAAAGAACATTTGAGGCTGGAAGCCAGTTCAGGTTCATGTCACATCCCCCTCCCAGATGGCACTGAAACCTCATATTTATGCTGGAATTAGCAACAACACAGTTCTCCTTAAAGACCTGTTGCCATCTGTTGCCAGACCACATCAGAAGGGGATGACAAAAGTCCTTAGCCCATCACCCTCTCATGTGCTAAGCGGAGAGACAGGAGGCAGCGGAGACATTCACATGCTGTCAACAATTTCAGCAATGGATTAATTGAAACTGGCAGAAAGAAATGAGGTGATATGGACTGACTAGAGTGAAATTACTCAATATCTGGCCAATTCAAGTATGCGTAATTTTCGTAGAATTTTTCATGAGAACGTTTCATTCAGTTTTAATTACCACCAAATAGGTGAGATGGGTCAGGAAACAGAGGCAGAGAGATCAAGCTACACACACAGCACCGGTGCCAAGTTTTTGAGTAGATCCTAACACAGAACCCAGGACTTCAGTTTTGTGTCCCTTGCTCCAGGCTGGGACACGCAGATCCTTCCTCAAGTGAGATCAGTGGCTTTAACACATTTCATGGAGAAACACACATCCATCAAGGGCTATTTCAGCAATGAGAATGCAAATATTTTATTCCATATTCTTCTTGCTTCCAGGTTAGTTGATTTTTTTGTCATATTTTCATCTCTTATTAGAGTATAAACGTTATAACTTGGCTCTAGTTTGAATTTATTTCTATTCTATTATAAATATTTATCAGGCAAAAGATACAAAGTAGTAAGAATGAAAAGAGGTAGTATTAAAGTGTAGGATAAATCATTGTGTCAAAAAGCTTGCAAAAAGAATCAAGTATTAAATTACTCTAGAAGTCTCTTTGTCCTCTCTGACAAAGTTCCTTGACAGTCTCACATTTATAACAGGCACAAATTAAAGCGAGAGACACAAAGGCAATTTCTTCAAGTGCAGAGAAAGAAATGTTTGTAACTGCAGATTATGGGTGGCCAAAAGCAAGCACACTCACTAGATTTCCAGTCACACAGCACTGAAAACTGATTATCAGAGACATTACTGCCCTGAACGGTGCCCGTTAAATTGAAAGCAAAAGCCAAAATGTAAAATCTTTATCCCATCTTATTAAATGGCTATTAAATAATAGAAATGCACCAGTAAGTATTTCAGAATGACATTTACAAGCAATAAAGCACAGAAGAAGAGACAGACCATTTTCTCCCAAGTGTATTGCTGTAACTCAAAGACAGTTTCTAGAAATGTGTTGAGAGGCAACAGCAGGTCACTCTGAGAATTATGGTTTTGTACCGTTTCTCACAGCTCTGCTTTATGCTGTCACTCTTCACACATGTTGCCATGCACAGGCACAGGTAAGATCACAAATATACAGCCAGCAAGGCAAATGTTCACCAACCAGATTGTTTCCGTCATCACCAAAATGATCATCCCCGTCTCTGGTACAGTGTCCAGAGACAGAACAAGTATGCTGACACGCTGCCCTGCCCTCCAGCAGAGCCTGCTGAAAGCACAGAGGGCACAAAGTCCAGGGGATGCTTAAGCAACCTGTAAGGAGAGACACCGTGGGTGAGCTGCACTGGGAAGCCCATCCCAGAGAGTCTTTGGAATGTTTTCCTAAAAGCAGCTGTCTTGAGGTCAGCTCATAGCCCAGCACACACAGCCCACACCAAGGCCATCTCCTCTGCACCAGCTGCCCACCAGCCCACAAGCACCTCCCATGGAAAAGGAGAGGTGTGCCAGCCCAATTAGACACAAGGACAACTAGGAAAGAAAAGTAAGGAGGCAGAGGGTTGCTGAGGAGAACAAAATCCTTCTGCACTAAAGCCCAGGAGCAGAGACAATCGAGGCAGGAAAATTAGCAGCTTCAGTGTTCTCTTCCCAGCACCCGTGCCCCATAGAGAGCTAGCCACAGTGGCAAAGCAGACCTCAGGAAGCATGCAACGTTGTGTCTCGCAGGCACTGAGCATTGTCCCTCACACATTTATCCCAGGTGAATCAAACTCACACTGAATACAAGGCAAATTCTCTCAGCCAGGAAATACTCCTCTGAGCAATGAAACATAAATGTAGAAACTCTC
Organism: Phaenicophaeus curvirostris; assembly: GCF_032191515.1. Lineage (NCBI taxonomy): Eukaryota > Metazoa > Chordata > Aves > Cuculiformes > Cuculidae > Phaenicophaeus > Phaenicophaeus curvirostris. Next base: position 7,609,472 of record NC_091404.1, read on the forward strand.
CTTAACACCTCGACTGTACTGCTGTGACATTCTCTGCTGCAACATTCTCTGCTGCCCTGATGAACCTCCAGCAACGTATTCCCATGCTCTGCAGAGCGCCTGCCTGCTGAAGGGCTTTGTCATCATCTTGTAGTAAATAGCTTTTTTTAAAACAATGGAATTTTTTTCTTTTGTGTCAGTAACAGAACTGATACAAAGGAACAGGAGAAACGTACAACAATATCAAAGCAAGAGACAAAGCAAGCAGCTGTGCCTCAGCACCGCACAGGCTTCCTGGCCATTTGCAACTATTTTCATTTACATGATGCTTCCAGCTACAGCTGAGAGCAATGACACCTCGAGAGTGTCCTTGCTTTGTAAGCTAAACCAAGGCCTTTTATGCTTTGCCCAGGGTAGAGAGCGCCTTCCAGCTTTGTTTGAGTTCTTTGGAATTGCTTCCTTACTTGACACCTTTCTAAGGACTGTATTTTTCAAGCAAGTGGTACAAGGAGTTTACTTGAACATTCACACAGGGTTGAACCACTTCTTGGCCGATCTTGTCACAGGCACCATGAGCACTAACTTTGTGACACAAGGATTATCTGCAAAGGCTAGCACCTCTCTGCATTGACTTCCACACAACTTGATCCATTGCTGAAAAGCTTTTCAGGATGGTAGGCTTATCACCCCACAGTTCAATTTCCTACAATAACACAATCCATTATTCTCACTGTTTCCTGTTTTGTACCGGTTTTCATCCCCCTTCCCTCCAGTAGAGCATCCCCCTTCCCTCCCTCTGACCTAAAACACACTGCTACTACTGCATTGGCTATTACTCCTACAGCAACACCAGGATCAAAGGCCAAATAAATTTCTACCTGTCACTCTTCCCCCAAGCACTGAGCAGGCCCAGTACCGACCCTTGTTTCTTTGCTTTAGAAATTCATGAGAGAAATGATCATACAAGACTTGATTGGGAACCACCTTGGTCCGCTGGTGCTGGACCTCTAAAGAATAATACCTAGTCTCAGAGAAACAGCAGTATCTGACACTGCAGAGATACTAAACAGATGTACAGTTATAGTGCCGTGTTGCCTCTCTTGGGCACGTTACTTCCACGATACTCAGCACTTGGCTGGTCTGCAGCTCGCTTGCTTTTCCTATTAGCCCCTATTCAACAGGATGGTTAAGCACATCAGGGCACACAGCTCATGAAACCATGGCACATGGTTTTAGCCCCATCAAGTCTGCCTTCATTGCTGAGAGCAGTACGACAAGCTAGATGTAATGGGGAGAACTATTGTTTAAACATTTTATCAATTAACAAACTGAGAGACAGTGTCAAATGTGTTCTGTATACAGATATTTTCCACAGATTGTTGCTGACTAATCATGGAAGAAATGTGTCATAAGATGAGCATTATTTCCTTTTTTACCCTGTAGTGTAACCATGATTTGATATTTGTATGAGCAAGTAATGCAAATTCTTCATAAAAGATGTTAGTAGTGTAATTCAGCTAACAGCAGCAACATTAATCGGCAGCTTGCTTCAAACACTGAGAAATACGACAGATTTGTCTGACTGCATCTCAATATTTTTCTAAAAGCAGAGATTGCTGTAAACAGGAGACTTAAAAAAAGAGAAAGTATGATTGAACAGGTGTGTACGAGGGACAATCACAGTAACTATGAAGTATTCATACCGTGCAAGAAAAAACAAGTGGGAAAGGTGAAGAATAGTGGGAATCAACAAATTTTGTTCATATTAAATGGAGATCAATGGTATCCACTGCAAATGAATTATAAGTTCTGCCACCGTGCAGATTTATGTGTGCTTTGAGATAGTGCTGAATAATCTTCTCACTAAAAAATAAGCTCAAACATGACAGATTTAAAAGAAATTCTGATTATAGGTGCCACTAATTATAATTTTGAAGTTTAGAGAATTTTATATATGTTTGCTCTGACAGGTGTGGATATTTAAAAAATCAAGTCAAGAATACCATTATTTATTCACTCTTACTTTTAAAAGGCGAAGTGCCCCAACTCAGCATTAAGTTGTTTCTCACTTAGTTATGCCTCCTCTGTATTCAGCAAAGCATAACCCTAAAATGTTTTCACAAAATATCTCCTGTGTTTTCCAAACCTAATGCTCCACCAGTTCTGTGACACCTCTTAACTGTAATTATACTTCCTCTGGAATTGCACCCTAAATAGAAATTGAACTATTCATGCTGCAAATTGAAATCCTCCAATGCGAAGCCATACAAATAACTTGCATCAGCATTAACCTCCTCCTAAAATTTTATAAGATCACTCCTGTTTCTCAGAAATATGATACTAATTGCTGCTATTTTATCAAGTCCAAGCAGACACATTCTAATCAGCAAGGAAATGCCTGAACAACCCAGAAAAATTTCCCTTCAACCTTTAGAACATGTGGATGACCTCTTTTGAAGACCAGTTACTGCGCAGCCATGGTCAGAGCTGCTGGGAGTGACAGCAGGCAGCATCTTACCCATCGAAACCAGGGTTTATGGCACTATGTGCTTAAACAACAAAAAAAACCTCTTTGGGGACGGTGTTGCAGCTGAGGAAGAAGCAACAGAAGAACATTGTCACCAGTTTTATTTGACCAAGGTCCAAAGCACCCACAGTCCTCAGTGGTGCTAAATCACAATCCTGCTAATTGGCTCCAGCTCTTTCTAAGCCTCCAACAGATGCTCCCCAGGAAGGACTTGACCAGCACCTGCCCCAGCCTCTCCAGCAGCTTGGCCTTTATTAGAATGAAGGGCACAATCAATTACTATCCCATCATATACCTCTTCCCTCTCACAGTCTCCTGTCCCTTCCCATTCCACTTCTAAGGGAGGCTCAAGCCTACCTCATCGTGCCAGCCTTTAGGAGAGACAAGCCAAGTGGACAGACAAGACTCGAAAGTGCAGCTACAATAGATATCAGTAATAACAACTGGAGACATACTTTATTCTCTCGTTCATCTAGAAAACATGACTGCTGAATCGTAAGCAATATTTTTTCCTAAGCACACATACCAACAGCAGGTCTTACTGGTCAGATGATTGACTTTCTGCCATGGATACTAGAGTGGATGGAACACACACACAGACAGGACACGACTTCTGCACTTACATGGCCATTTGAGTTTCCACTGAAGATCTGATCCTCCATCCCACTAAGTCTCTAAGCCAGCGTAAGAAGAATTCCCAATCCTTTCCTTGCCATGCTTAACTTTACAGTTGGTTATCTGCTATACGAAATAATCACTGAATAAAATCAAAATCTCTGATTTCAATAGTGCCAGAGTTTAACACAGGGTGTAATATCTAGAGGAAAGCTCTTCTGCAGTAAGAAAAAACAGCCTGTATTCTAGAGGAACCAATGTCAAAAGGGAAACAAACCAGGCTAAAAGCACACATTTTTCACCTATAATTTCTACAATTTCACTGTGGAAGACTTTGGAATATTTGCTTGGAGTAAATGCATTACTTCTATGAATTCGGAGGAATAGAATTAAGTTATTTCAACAGCAAAATTGTATTAATATTTGTTCTTGAAATGCAGCATTACAGTAACACACTTCACACTGAGAACATTTCTACAAGTAACATTTCTTTAATATTAACACCAGTTCTCCTTCTGCTGAAGAGACTATAAATATCATCAGGTAATTAATTAGTAAGAGAGCCCAACAAATTAAAAATTACTGCAGACCTAGTTAAACATTCTTATATTTGTTAAAGGGACACGGTCCTGATAACAGGCTGCCCAGGGAGATGGTTGAGTCACCTTCCCTGGAGGGGTTTAAGGCACGGGTGGACGAGGTGCTAAGGGACACGGTTTAGTGTTTGATAGGAATGGTTGGACTTGATGATCCGGTGGGTCTCTTCCAACCTGGTTATTCTATGATTCTATGATTCCCAAATTCACAATACTCACCTACACAAAGTGGTAGATTCACAACAGAATAAAGTTTAGCATGAAAAAGAAAACTCAAGAAGCCACCAAGGACACAGCTCACTGCAGAGCTGTCCTTACATGAAATGGATGGAAATGCTTTTCCTGGTCCAAGAAGAAAACACAGTAACCCCGTAACTCCTCTGAATTCTTCTCAACCACAGAACTAGATAATTAGAGACTATTTACATTCCAATATAATTATATTAAATACATTTATTCATGCTGTGCCCCTTAAAACCCAGCAACCCCTCTTGAAGCCCTCCCCAGGTGTGGAGCCAGGTCTCCCCTCCTTTATAAGGGGCTCACTTGCAAGGCCAGCAGTGGAAGGTGACTCCTGAAACTGGGCTCAGGCAGGCAAGCAAGGCAGCTGGCACCTGTTTTGGTTGAGGAAAGACAATTCATTTTGTGTAGCCTTAGGGGGGGTTGTTGTTTGAATTAATAATCAGGGCCCCAAGGGAGAGCCTGGAAGCGATCCGAGCATGTTTCCCTAGCAGCCTATCTGCATCATGCCCAGTGCCATCTGAAAACTGAAATACACAGCTGCCTACCTACCTTCATTATATTTAGTAACTAAATAGAGCTGCCTATAAAAGATAACATGGAAAGAAAAATCTTGCATCTTAACATTACTGCAGATAAACCTAGGAAACAGAAGTATGCTGAACGCGTACAGACATTTTCAGGTTAGATTTGTACTCTTTAATTAAGCAAAGCACTAAGAGAAAAAAAAAAAAGACAACAGAAACAAATGCCTATGGAAGTCAGCTCATGCTACCTTCCTGCCAGTTGTAAAGCTGAATTTTAATAGCTCACACTGCTATTCTCTTTGCTTCAGTTTCAAAATCATATTACAGGCAAATATAGTGTAAGGTTAGCACCTTCAAGAGTCCTTTGCAACTTGTTTTTCTAGAAACAGCATCTGTGAATCTGATTGCTATCAGAATCCTTGTGTTACTTTACATCAGCCTCGAAACTACTTGTGCTAACAGAGGATAACAGACCATTTCCCTGAGGGTTTGTGATCCTAAACTCCACATGCTGCTTTATGGACACATCACACCTGGTCTCCTTTGTGAGCCATGACAAAGTCATGAGAACAATAAGAGGAGCCTAAAAAATATTTGCATAAATCCCTGTGCAGCACCACTGGGAAACATTGCTCACTGAAGTGCATTACTAACATCATTTGGAAAGAGAAAAATATCTGAAACAGCCTTAACTGGGCCAAAGCATTCACATGCTCAGAGATAGGAGGTATGAAAAGAATAATTTCCACTTATGTAACATCACTTAAGATTGAAATTCAAGCCCTGGGAAGATAACATCTCTAATATAAAAGGAACTTACACTTTCTGATCTTTAAGTAATCCACTTGAAAAAAAGCGAAGTGTTCTTAATTGACTTTTGGATGCACTTTTTCCTGGTTGTGGGCAGGAACGCTAAATATCGGCCACCATCCATCACTGCGATGCTACCATCCTGCATCAGCACAAAGATTTGTCATCATGCAAATCTGGTGTCCTGAACTTCCTATGGGATATTCTCCCTCTCAGCAAGATAATACACACCATTAAGAAAGGATGCTTCAACTTGAAAAGGTTGAAAACAAACCAAGAACAGGGGAACAATCCAAAGAGACTGCGCACACTCACAAAAACCACCCAGAAAAACAGTCCCAAGACTCATGCTAAAAAAATCACTGGGGAGAAAGATGAGCATCTTTCCAGAAGCTGCCTGGGTTAAGTCACTTTGCAGCTTTTAACAACTGAGAAGAATCTTTAATAGGAGACAGATCGTTCCCACCTACTTATTAAGGGCAGTTCCTGGCCTAAATGGACAAAGACAGGTCTCTCCAGGGGATGGAGAGCGGTCACAGTCTCTCAGCTCCCTCCAGCCCCCCCCAGGGAGTGTGAGTCAGCAACCCAATTTCTCAGACCTCTCCTCACATCATTCCCTGTCCCACTTTTGATTCCAGCCTTCAGGCTAGGGCAAGAACAAAACAGTTTTGCCTGCTTTGCTGAGTAGCCTTGAACCAGTCTATGAAACTCTACAGAGGTTGGGTTTTTTTTGCACCTTCCATTGACATTTCTGGGATATTTACTCAGGTTGTAAGTGCATGAGTAGAAGGTACAAGCAATGTGTGCTAGAGACACAACATATGCCAGCATAACTCAGTTGTTAGCTGGGCTAGGGATGGGCTGCTGTAGCCATTTAGAAGGTCCTGGGTTGTTAATCCACTTCAAAAAAAACAGGACCCTTAGCAACAAAACTCCGTGTTCAGCTACCACCACAACACAAACAAATAATTAAGAACAAGGCATACAAATGACTGATCCTAAGACCTAGCATGACCCCGAGGATAGCCTAGAAGGTCCCCAGACACCCAATTCCTGACCTGCACTTGGTTCTCACCCATCCTCTGCATACATGGGAGAGAAACCAGTCAGACAAGCTTAAGAGGACAGGGACAAAGTTTGCCACCTCAATTCTCCAAGCAATTTTTTTTCATGGTAAATTGTGTTTTAATAACAAAACAGCTTTCTGCCATATAATCCAAACACACACTTCAGCCAGAGTAATGACAGTCATGTCTCAATAATAAAAAGAACTATTATTATTGGTCATAAAGAGTAGTTTATAATGCAGCTGTAGCACTTACTAGTCTCTTTTAATGGTGTATTATACTGTCTCATTTTTCCTTTTTTATTAAAAGAAATAATTTTCATTGCTTGTAGGTTTATGAAAGGATAAACATAAATTGATTATTCAGCATTTTCAGAGAATCTCTTCATTGATAACAACATGGTCATCCAAAGAAGCAACCAAAGAATTGCAACTAGTGAATTTAAAGTCCTTTACCTTTTTCCTTTGCTCAGCTTTCAAGCAGACACTATTACAGCTTTTTTCTTCTCTTGGTTAATTATCATCATTGCACTGAAGAAAAGGATTGTACAGATTTTACTGAAAGTTCCATTAGGCTACTTAACAGATATACTCGATGACAACTAATAATTTGAATCTACTTGAAGTGTAGTCTTTTTAATTTTCACATAAGTTAATTGAGTTGTGACAGTAACATATGTAGAAATATGTTTTCAATGCACATTAACTACACTCTATGTCTGTATTATTTTGTACTTTACCAAGTTGTCAAGAAACAGATTCACAATCAAATGCAAAATACAAACATTTCTCATGTCCAAACATTAGCTGACACTGTAAGAAATGGTAATTTGCATTTATAAGGCTCAATTGGTAACAACCACCAAGCCTATATGTGAATACATATGCATTAAAAGCTCATTTTAGTATTTTGTGTGAGAAACACCATTTCCTTACTGACAATTCCTTGGTTTTAACGTGCCTGATACTCCAATAAAATGCATGTTCTGAATATCATGGGAAAACGTCATTGCTGGATGCACCACCCTGCCATGTCACTGAGAAAATATCACGTTTGGTCTGATTTTACTTTTTACTGGATTTATGTTGATAGACTGCGTTCTCTGTGTCTGAACGCTCCAGTTGGTGCTCTCTTTCATTCTCATTAATGGTTTCCAGTTCGATTACAGTCTCACTCTGAAATACTTAATGAGTAAAATAACCCATTATCAGTCCTCAAACTACTATGATGACACATAGCAGTATAGAGAAAGATGACAGATTACTCGGATTTCATTCACTACATTTTATATTCTAGAAATTCAAGCAAAGTTATGATCAAATCATAGGTAAGAATGCACTTCAAAAATAATTCTCTCTCTTCTGTCTGTATCACAAAATTATAATGACAACAATTAATTATAGAATCACCAGGCTGGAAAAGACCTCTTGGATCATCGAGTCCAACCATTACTGTCTGCCCTGAACTGGGATCAGAAAGAAAGATACCTCACAAATTTAGATCCAGCCTCTGGTCTAATGGAGTCTATTCAATTTTATATTACTGCCACATTGAATAAAGTGTTTGTAAGGCAATAATTAGGTATTAGTATTTGTTTTCATGAAGCATCTGGGAACAGTACCAACATTATATCCACTTTGAAATATCTAATGAAAGTGAATACAACACAGCAGCAAATCGCTTTTTCTTTAGATTATTAAGTGTATCAAACATTTATTGGCTTTTCAGGCAAAATTAGTGCCTACAGGGCAACACCAGCAGTCTGTTATTACAGAGTTCTGGTAAAGGGAATAGAGCTACATGAGGGTTTTGTTCTAAAAATCTGAGACACATACTGTATTAAAATAAGATGCTTGCTTGGAGTAACACTGGAATTTACAATACACAGCAAAAAAATTATTTTAAAGTTGTCCTCAATGACTACATAAAGCATATGCTCAGGTAGAGTACTGGTCCATGCTTCTTTTAACAGATCATGAACTCAGAGCAAAGAACGAAAAATAAGCTTGAATATTGACTGCAGAACATACAGATGAGACACTGGGAAATATACTACACAAATACAAGAAAAGACCAATAGTGCTTAGAGAACCAATTTATAAAAAGCCTTTGCTGGCCCTCCATTACTTCAATTTCATGTAATAAATCACTAACACGCACCCTAAAGTTTATGTCCATGATTCCTCAGAAAGCTCTGAAAAACAGAGCAAACAAGCGTGGAAAGGATAGGTCTACCTGTACCACTGAGAAAACATCTAAAAGGTGCAGGCTCAGGTGTCCAAAGTGAACAGCTGTATTACTTAAAATATCTCTTTTACCTACTTTTAAAAAAGTCTCAGAGGATTGCATCACTGTGAAATATTTTCTGAGTGGATTCTTTCCCAGATACTTTCTCAATGTAAGGAAATAAGCTCAAGACAGCAGGTGGGTATAAAGAGAAGAGTTCAGGGCAATATAACTCCTAATATGTTCTGCAAGAAAAGAAATCGAAGCATTTCACATAACACATCACAGCAGTCTCTCTGAAGATCTGATCTTTCCATGTGCTAAAAATCTCACTTCCCAAAGCCTATAGGATAGAAGAGCACTAATAATTCAATGTGGAGCCCTTAGAATTTAAAGAGCTGCAGGAAAGGAAAAATAAATCGAGTTCTCCTAAACACAGTCTCAGAGAGAGGAGAGAGAAGGGTCATTCCTCACATCAGACCTCGACACAGTGAAGCAATAAATTCAAGCATCTGCTGCCAGGTGTGCCAAGGAAGTGGATAAAAGATCCAGAACGGTGAGCTTTGACCAAGACCTGGCCAAAAGGTTAACTTGGGCACAAAGGATGCGAGCAGGGGGTAGCCTGTTCTCTGCCTTGTCTTCCAGGCAAATGGACATGGCTGCACTTCAGTGATGGAGAAAGAGAAGAACATGATTGCTGCTGGAAGCAGATAGCCCTGGCATGGAAGAAATTGCAAGGGGAGGAAAAAAAAAAAAGAGAGAGAGAGAAAAGAAGTAGGAAACCTTTCAGTGTGCAGGTTCAGTCAGAGGTTCCTGCTACCAGGAAGGGTTCTGGAAGTTTTTCTGAATCACACTGAAGAAGGTTACTTTAAAATGCTGCTCTTTAGTTCTTAGCCCAACAGAAAATCATTGCATTTGCTTTAATGTAGCACAGCACAGCTTTAGCGAAATGTTACTAATTACTACAGAAATGAGTCCTCCACAATTAGCTCTGCATAAGCCAAAGGAAAAATTCTTGCTACGCATGAATGGGGCCCAGCTCTGAAAACATTCTCTGCTTGTTATACCAATAAGACCATTCCCCCTTTCTTAAGAAACTTGAATGTTTTCTCTTTCCATTTTTTCTGAAAACCCCCTTGCCTGCAAATGAATGCCTATGGTAACTATTTAAGAACAGCTCTGCAGTAAAACTTGGCTGCCACCCTCCAGCTTTTCATAACTTTGGAATGCCGCAGCAATGCTGCAGCACACAGGTACCTCTCACAGTTACACATTCCTCTAGAGATAAATGTGCCAGGCAAATGAAGGGAAAAGAGACCAGGATTTATTAGGTAAACACATATCTGCTTCTCTTCACTGGCCGGCCCTCCAGTACACACTCTGAAATCTCTGGCTGCTGCATCATACAATGCCCAAATATAACAGGACTAGCACATCCTGCAACCAAAGACTGACAGGATGGAGCAAGGCTACCCCAAATTTGGTTTCTAGCAATAAACTCAGTTTGTCCAGCTTCCTGATGTGCCGCCCGAGTAAACCCAACTACCAGACACGAGAGAGGGGTGTTGTGACCCTCCCAACAACTTCTGTGGTCTGTCAGCTACTCAGCACCCCCCCGGTCCCCACACCCCAGCAAGAGACACCCACACCAGCACCGAGCCCATGCCTAGGCACGGCCAGGTGGTCAGTGAGCTCGAAGGTAAAAAAGGACATTTGAGAAGAGAGGGGATAAGGAAGGTGGTTCAGGAAAAGCAAGGTGAAATTATTTAAGTCAAAAATTCAAGCTGCTGATTTCAGAGTTGACACAAATCTTGGTTCATTTTAAAAAAATAAAATCAGCTGATATTTCCCAGTTACGCTCTTAGAACATATTTTTCTGAAGATACATCAGTTCTTGCCACCTGGTAACCATCAAAGCATTTGATTAATAAGTAAACATTCCCTTTACACTGTCTTTGATCCATCTTTTTAAGCAACTAAAGAGGGTATGCTACAAACACACGAAAGCACTCATGCAGCTTGACACGGACTTGCAGTTTTTACATCTCATTAGACAGCAGAAAACTTAGGACTGTATCACAAGGCTTTGAATGGCAACTGGAAACTGATTCTTTTTCTACTCCTTTCTCCAGTTCCTCCTGCTGTGAGGCCAAAACCAAGCTTTTAGTTAGAAACAACAGAACAAGAAAGGGACACGATGGAAGTTAAAAAGGAATCCAGCCCACTTGGTTGGATGGGGAGCAAGAGCAGATGGATTTTATTGTACCTTCACTCAAAATCACATCTGGCAATCACCCACTTTCCAGGCTTTCTTAATACAGGGTATTTCTCAATGACAGTCATCTCTCAGAACCCACAGATGAGATGTCCCAAACTCTACCTGGATATTCTGAGCATTATATGCAGAAACCACAAACTCTGTCACATCCTCTTGCTAATAAAACAATACTCTGTATAGAGTCTTTTTTAATCTTTCTGTTTAGAGATTTCACACGTGGATTTTGTACAGAGTCCCACAAATATTGTTTAAGGGCATTATATTTCTCACGGCTGATTCGTACCTGAAGACTGGAATTTTGTTTTCAGTTCTTCTGTGTAAATATTCTCACCACACTTTGTGGTTTACGTCTGCTTGGGGAGAAGTGAGACATAAAGAGCTCATAGCATTTTACCCAGCATGTTCTGCATGTTTCCTTATGACATCTCATCAACTGCTGCACATGTTTTATTGTTGAAGGCAGATGGCAAAATTGGAGACGTGAAAAAATCTCCCAACTGCAATTGTGTGAGAATGTCCCTGAGTGCCTGGGGACAAGTGAAATAAAATCTCAGATCAAGGCCAGGGAAACCTCTAAATTCACCCAAATGGAAACTGTTTACACCAACCTTTGCTAAAAGATATCAGCAACACTTCCCAGCTTTGTTCAAAGTCATAGTGATGTCATGATGTCCCTAGGTCCGTTTCACCCTCCAACTATTGTTCAGTATGCTGAGAAGCTTTTCAGTTATTCCACTTTCTTCTTGCCTTCAACTGGGCTTCAAGAGGAAACTTGAATTTGTTTCTCCCCAGGACATGCAGAACTTTGAGTGAGTGTGAAAGAAATCAAAGGACCAGATTTATTTCACCTCTTTTGCCTCCCCAGCAGATGGACAGCTATTCTCCTACTCATGAATCTTCTACCTCAAGAAAGAAGAGCAAGCCAAAGCTCTGAGGGAAATGGGCTTCAGGGGTTTTATTCGTGTTTTTTGGTTAGCTCAGGTGGAGAGAAAATAAACTTCTATCCCTATGCATTCAACTTGATGGCATTCAACCACAGCAGCTGATGCAAGTGCCTTGAATTAATTTCAAAAGTAGATGTCTTCTCTCACAGTGTACCAACACAGGATTCCTCACTGCCTGGCACAGGGACGTGGATCCTTCTGGGTTGGAAACCCTTCTTGAGGGAAGGTCCACCACAGTCTATGCCAACAGCTCCATCTTACCAATCCCTTATGAGTTATATTTTTCGATCCATATTTCCTCATACTTCTCACATTTGGGCTGCAGGACACAGAGGGCTCAGTGAGACTTCAAGGACAAATAGGCAGAACTCCTCTTCCTACATCATCCATTCCCCTTCTCCTACTTTTTGGGACAAATATATGTCAGAAGAGTCCTTGTTTGCTGCTAAATAAAGCCAGAAGGAATAAGGCTCAAAGTCCTTTGGGCTGTAGGAACAGTCCTACCCACAAGTTCAGCTCTGCCTCTGCCAGACTGACTACAGGATAGAATAGAATAGATAGTTTGGGTTGGAAGGGATCTTAAAAATCACCTAGACACAATCCCCCTGTGATGGGCAGGGACCACTCCCACTAGATCAGGCTGCCCAAGGCCCTGTCCAACCTGGGCAAACAAATTAATTTACCACATTAAATGCTAACCACACATGTCTCATCCACTTACATTTTGACTGTGTAAAGACATGAGATAAGATCCTTACACTGAGATATTATAAAGAATAGCACTTCAATATCAAAAAACCAAAAACCCTACTTTCTCAAACCAGTGCTACAAATTGCACAAGGTCAGGAGCTGTCATTCACCCAAGTGCATAGTTCCTGCCATTAGGGCTGCTATTAGGCTGAAGGGAACAAATGTTACACTCCTTTCAAAAAGATACAGGCCAAGGTCAAAGCTTATGTCATCACAAAGGCAAAACATGAGAAGCCTACACATTGCTTTTAGCAAGAGTTCATTTTGCTGACATGCAGCTTTCTATTCATTTAGGACATTTCCATCCAACATTAAAAGCCAGAGGGTACTCTTTGTGCTGACCTTCCTCCAACAATTAAAAAGAACGCAAAATCTTCAGTTCAGGCTTCAGAGGTAAAAAATTAATGCCAATTTAGTCTTAGATAACACAGCATCAATGAGCCAAATCGATATTGCACACAAGACAGTCAGCAACTTAGGCATCTTGTTACTTTTCTTTTTTGGTGATATGCATGCTAGCAAAAGAAAAAGATTACTATAAGGATCAAAGCATTGGAGAGAAGCTGATAATTGACTACAATTGCAGCTCAGTATTATATTTCTGAAAAGACACTACCAGAGCAATTTGCTGGCTTTCTCCGAGATTCATTTCCTCCACTAAGATCTCAAAAATGTATTCTTCATTATTTGTTAGCTATTAATTGTACTGGAAACTTATTAATCCTGAAGGACAGCAAAGCCAGCACAAAAGAAATTCATTGAATATTTTCATCTAAATAATAAGCCTGGTTATGTTTGAGTAGAGCTCACTGGCTACATTACATTATTCTCAAAGCCAAGTTCAAACGATCAGTTTTCCAAGACTACAAATAATAAAAGACAGAAATTGGAAGTATATTTAAGACCCTGTAAATCATGATATAGAAGAAAAATACATACGATTACCCAGTATTAGAGGCATTTTATTATGTTTCAATTTCAGTAGGCTACGATTTTTTTTTTCTCTCCAGAAACAGTTGTTGTGACTCATCACAATTTATGTGACTATTCTGAGTATTGCTTTGTGGCTGCCAGAGCCATCTCTGTTGAGCTGGAGGGTCAGCACATTCATAGAACTTGGTTTTTTTTCCTCTTTTATGCAGTGGATCCGCAGTGTCAAGAAAATTCAGTATCAAACCACAGAGGGAGCATCTGAAACAACTCCCCTCTTGCATCTCTGAGCAACCTTTTGTTGCAAGAGCTCTAGATGGCCAGATTTTTTGAATGCTGGTTTGTCTGTTCTGAAAGTGCTAGCCTGCAGCAAAATTCTTTCCAGCTAACTAAAACTTATCATACCAGGCCTTGAGCTATGCTTTATTTTAAAATAAAACTTTCAAGCAGAAGTCTTTCACTGCCAGGCAGATATGACAAACCCTTCTCAAAAGAATGACTGCAGTAGCTATAATGAATGGCTCAAAATGACCTGTTTAACAGGGAGGATGCAGCAGCAACCCTCATTCTCACAGCTGGAGACTGTCAGGATGAGATCTAATGCAGAACACAGGCAGTGCAAAGTCAGGTACTCCAATGTTAACCATTTAGAGTCTCAGCTCCGAGGACTAAAATTCAAGCTTAGAATTAAACCTCTAGGCAGGTGCTGATACTACACAGTACTGTAAGTCTGAATGACTTTACACACTCTAGATCCAAAGAAGGTATTTTCCTGGGAACAAGCATCTATAAATATTTTTTGAAAAGAATGAGGTGTCTCAAAACATGACCACCGGTACAGAAAATATTATCTGCCACCAATGTAACAGCAAATAGCTCTACCTGCCAATAGCCTGTATTGTACATGTCCTCGCTCAACACTTTATATATATATAACTGTTACTCCCATATACAGACTGTTACTCCCATAAGTTCCTGTTCCTGGCTATTCTGGTGTCTGTTCTCTCACTACTCCTCTTAAACAGAACAAGCTGGGTTGGGGCAGAGAAGTGGATGACTAATTTGTTTAAAATGACTAGTTGCACATTGATGGCAGAGGGCAGCCCTGTCAGGACAGAAAGGCTTCACATATCAGCTGCTGCTTTGGTAAAATTAGGTGAATAACAGGAATTAAAAAAGTTGGCAAAACATAACAAATAGTGGCATAACTAGTGCACATAATTCCTGGTTGTGCGCCTCTGATGTTTAATAAGAATTCTGCTTGCATTATATACACATGCAGGAATAGTTCATTTTTCAAACAGTCACAGCCATGGAATCAAATTAGGAAGAGTTACTAATTAAGAGACATTGAGGTTGTCTAGTAGAATAAACAGGCAGTTTCTCTCCAGAAAAGTAATAACACAAACAAAAGTAGGCTTTCACTGAAGTGCAGACCATAGCATATGAAGGAGCTAATTAACACTGAATAACACAAATTTATGGTCTCCATTAAAAAAAAAAAAAAAAAGAAAAACCCCACAAGAAAAATACTTGTGATTGCCTACTTGAGAAACAGATTGCCAACATCAGTCTCCCTCCAAGTGTTTCAAGTAAACATTGACTAGCATTGTCAGAGATTCAAAATCTCATTAACAGGAATTTGCCCTGCATCGATCTGACCCCTGTCCAGTCAGCAGAAGCATTGGGTTGTGTCTCTGCAGTGGAGAAATACCATGAATGGATGGTTAAGCAAAAGAGCAAAACATATTGAGCAGAGATGGACACATTTTTACCATCAGGCAATCCAACTGATCTATGATTATTTCACTGCTAAAAGTTCTGTTATCCAGACAGATCTGGGGTTTCTTTTAGAGCTAGGAAGATGATTTATTAATCCTGTTACGCAGTTCCCATCACAAACTGGAGAGATATTGAGCCTGGGTCTGCTCTCACTCAGACAAGTCCCTGGAATTAAACAGGTGAATATGAAGAGAATCAGGCTCTCAAATTATGCCGGTCACATACTTTCTTCTAGTGGGAATACGATATATGATACCTCAGCCATACACAAGTAATTTAGGGGTTTTAAATGCACAGAGGAAGTCTTTCAACACTGCTAAAACAAAGAGTAGCTGATGTAAATCCACATAACTGATTATATCACCCAATGTCAATGGAAAAAATCACCAATTTTTCTAAAAAGAAACATCTTGAAGAGCCAATAAAAATTACAGGCTGCAGTTGAAAGGAAATTTTCAGTACCTTAACACACATGAATTAAACTCTTTGCCAATGGGAAAAAGAACTGAAGCATGGAGTTTCTCAACTCTCAGCTTAGGCACAGCCCCAATACTAGATTTTGCAAGCAGGTACCATGCCCTATTCCACCTTCGGAAGCAATTTCTCATTTCCTCCTTGCGTTCCCCAGCTGATGAACTCAAGCTTCTCCAAAAAGCCCCATTTGCTTCTATTGAAAGGAAGTGCCTGTGCTGAACTTGCTCCAAGAATGGCTCTTTTGCAGCTTCCCCTGCCTGCACAGCCTTTTTCCCCACAGCAATATCATACCTCCCCATGGCAAGCCTCTTTGTACAACTAACACTTTTCATCCTAGACCACTCCTCAAAAGCCTGCACAACCATATCTTCAGGTAATCTTTTCTTATTCATTCCTCTGTTTCAGGGTATCTTTTCTTCTAGCTTATCTTCTCCATTTTGTAAAGCTATCTGTTATGCAGTTTTTAGTGCACAGCGCATGCCTGAGCTGAAGCCATTCAGCTATTCTACTGGAAGACCCCCCAGGTATCCCTATCTCACACTCTGACACTCACGAATTGCAACTGCTAGAGGCAAAATCAATATTCACTGGGTTAGATGTATTAATTTTTAAAGCACTTCCAGTAAAATTTTCTCCTGTTTCTAATTTGCCTCTCCTATCTCCTTTGAGGAGCTATTTTATAGTCTTACATTTCCTAATTCTATCCCTCATTCCTTCCTGAATAATTATTTCCTGCTTGATCCTCACAACCTTAAAATAGTTACCTGATTATGTCAAAGACCCCTCATTGTCATTTAGCTAAGTCACGCATCTCAGATTCTTCTTCCTTCCTGGTATGAACTGTATTTCCCAAATACGTTTGTTTCTTAGTTTGTCGCTGTCTAGGAATGAATCTTACAGAAATATTTTAATTGCAGGCTGCGGTCATGTTGTCCACCAAAAACAATCTGGCACTACTCCTAGCAGTTAAAAATTGAGACCGGTGAAAAGATTCCTTTTTTGCCTTCAAACAAAGTAAAGCAGGTGTCTAGCTAACATTGTGTAACTCAAATTCATGACTTCCACAAAGGTAAGAGAGAGAAATATTTGCACACTCTCTACTAGCTGTTCTCTAGAACTCCTGCTGTGTTTGTTGTCAAGCACCAATTGACTGCTGGTCTTTGTTTCCTTGGTTTGTCAGTGCTGCTTAAGTCAGAAAGCTTGTAAAACATTCAAGTGTATGTTAGTATGTCAAAACTTTTACAGCAATAAATCAGTAAGCACACAAGAAGTGAGAAAGTAAAACCTGCACCCTCATCCTTACAAACAACAGCAGAATCTCACCTTGCAGAAGACACCGCAATGACATAACGAGGAGTCCAGCAACTTGCACAGTAATTTGACAACTGAATTTGTCACAGACTTCATATGCAATCGCAGACAAGTCAAAAGAGGCTTGTTGCAACTGAGTTTTCTAGTTATGAACAAAAGATAATGGGACTTTCCTCTCTCACAAGGGTGTTGTGAGCATAACTACATTGATGATTAATAGGTGCTTAGAAAACTATTGCAGTGGACCAATTTAAAACCTGAAAATAATGATGGGCAATGTATAACATTAATTTTTTAAATGTGACCTTTTGTTGTCAATCCTTCTGAAGCTAGAAAGGGCAGATGTGGATTTTTCAATTTACAAGCCTGAAAATTGCAAATTGAAAAGAAATCGCATCTGCCCTCTTCTGTGAGATAGCTAAAGTATGAGTGACAAGAAGACGTGTTCTAAATATAACAACTTTAATTTCTTTTGAAAGCCATTTGCAAAAAATGCTCTTCTCTTCAATTCTTCTCCACAGTGAATCATTCTGGGGTAAAAGAAGTTCTTGATAGTAATACAAAGATGATGAGTAGACCTGTGTTTCCATCAAACACATTGTTCAACTACGATATTTTGTAACAAAGGAACCATTTAGTGATTTTGCAAGTCAATGAGCCAAAACAGAATAATTAATGTCAATGTTAGATGATGAACTCTTAGTGGTAGTAGGAAACTAATTGTCATTAGCACACAGGACCCATAAAAAAAAAATGCATGATTACACAGAATTATTTCCATTCTCTACATGGTAAGAAACAACTGATGATAAGACTTCTGTTTCAATGTATTTGATTTGTGACAATTGGTGGAATTGATGGCCGGCTGTTCAATTCCAAATACTGTTTTGTTTGATTTTAATACTCACAAGCATTACTGTTCCTCAGGTTATGACTGAGCACAGCTACATCTGAGAGCTTGAGGTTTAAATACTGTGAGAAATATCAAATAGTCTTCCAATAACGTTTTGTCTTTTAACAACTAGGATTCTACAAAACTATTCATAAACAGATTCCATAGAATATTCACAAATTAAGGGAAATTTTATCTTGCCTTGGACTCTACCTTAATTAGCATGATCTAAACATAGCCATAAATAAGACTTGAGTATGTAAACTGATTTTACAGAAAAGACCATACTTAAAAACCATCGAAGCTGAAATTCATGTGTGAAGCAACACAGTTCATGCACTACCCCCACCCTTTCCTGCTTCATTTCCTGTCCCAGCTTGTCTTCCAAAACCCTTTCCTTTTTCAGTAATTCTACCACCTATTCACATTACAGCATGTACGTGCCCACAAACATATTATCCTACAACGAGATTCTACCTACCTTTGGTCTGAACAGAGATAAAATGGAAACATCCTCCCTGCTGCCAATTAAGTATGGCAAGGCCCTAGAATCCACATGTCTATGTCAGCTCCACACACAGTGTCGAGTCAGGTACAATAAGAAATACCAGTACATTCAAGAAGGATCCACAAGAAGGATGTTGAGGCTCTGGAGCGAGTCCAGAGAAGAGCAACAAAGCTGGTGAAGGGGCTGGAGAACAGGCCTTATGAGGAACAGCTGAGAGAGCTGGGGGTGTTTAGCCTGGAGAAGAGGAGGCTGAGGGGAGACCTCATTGCTCTCTCCAACTACCTGAAAGGAGGTTGTAGAGAGGAGGGAGCTGGCCTCTTCTCCCAAGTGACAGGGGACAGGACAAGAGGGAATGGCCTCAAGCTCCACCAGGGGAGGTTTAGGCTGGACATTAGGAAAATATTCTTCACAGAAAGGGTCATTGGGCACTGGCAGAGGCTGCCCAGGGAGGTGGTTGAGTCACCTTCCCTGGAGGGGTTTAAGGGACGGGTGGACGAGGTGCTAGGGGGCATGGTTTAGTGTTTGATAGGAATGGTTGGACTCGATGATCCGGTGGGTGTCTTCCAACCTGGTTATTCTATGATTCTATGATTCTTTCCCGTACCATCGCTAGTACGTGTGGGCATGTACTCAGTGAGATGGACTGAACCTACAGATCAGCCACTGCCATTGCAGAAAATTTCACTCAACAGGCAAAGACTGTACCATGAAGAACAGAGAGGTAACTGCAAAATCCAGCTTTTGCACTGCTGACAGAAAACCAGAAAAGACTCTATTTCCATAGCAAAGGGAAAAGGGAGATTCCCACTCATTCCTGGAAGGTGTGGGACACAATACATGTTTACTCAGTTATAGGCATCAGGCAGGGAGTAAAAGTTCACATGTGCACTAAACAGTACATCATGCTACATTTAAGAATTCTAAGTGCTGATGTTCCTAACATTCATATTTCTGAAAAAAACAGCAGGTTTTTTACTGTATTAAACATAGGACTTCCAACAAGCTGAAGAACAACAAATGCAATGGCAGACAGATCTTCTGTATGTCATTATCAAAATCAAACACAAAACCTTCACCATTTATGCACTCAGGATTTGCAGAGAAAAAAATAACACGTTTTAGCAAATGGCAGCATTAGCATTGTTAAGGTCAATTCTTCAAAAGGAAATCCTCACACAGAGCCAAAGCATTTCCAAGGTAAGGGCTACACAGACCAGATTAATATAGTTGCAGTAAGATAGATACTCACTGCTCCTACACACTCTGTTCACTCTTCATACTCCGTCTACTGTACAGAACAGGTAGGTCTCCCAACCTTTGCCACAAGCAGTTCCTAGAAGGTCACACCTGACACAATACAATAGATTGCAGCTTGCACCACAAGGCATACAAGGTCTATGGAAACTGGACATAAAACTCACGTTTTGCTTTCTTCTGTCAGTCAAGCTACTTGAGACCTAACAGTAGCTCACACAAGTCTATAGAAGGCATGTATCAAGAATTCGGAATGCTACCCCCCAGATCTTAAATGCGGCCAAGTGGCCGCCCCTCACAGCAGCAGGTGACACTGCATCGGTTAGGGCAGCAGCTTCCTCAACAAGGGCACAGTTCTACTATGCCAAGCAAGAAGAGCAGAGCAGGTTCATGATGGCGGCTACAGGGATCACAAGAGGCAGGCCAGCAGGTCAAGCCAAGAAGTCAAGTCAGCAAGACAAGGTTAGGATCAGGTGAGTACCTGGCAAGGCACAGACATATCTATAGCATAGCTCAAGCAAGAGCCAAGGGCAAGGTGTTTGAGCTTACAAACACCTTGAGAACCAAAAAGTTCCAGATGAGATTCCTGCCGATTCTTTTCCCCACTGCTCTTTTGTGCAGTCAGAGGCTCAGACCTGGCCTGAGCATCCAAACTCCCAGCAAGGAGAAGACATGCAAAGCCCTGTTGAGTTACTTAGGACCCTGACAGCTTCCACCATCACAAAAGGAATTTCTCAATCATTTTTAACAAAGTAGAGCGGCCAGTCTTAGTGCCTACACTTTCAATGACACTGCAGTCTGACTCAGTAACTCCCCAATCCCACAGATTACTTTATAGAGCTCCTTAGCATCCAAAGCCCATAATTATTGAGGGTGTGAAGAATTCCCATTTTCCATTTATTGGCCTCATATAATGACAGAGGTCAGTATTGGATCTCTGATCTCTAGACAGGAGCACAGAGCTGTGGAAGTTCTCATGGCAGCAGTGACCAAAGGGCATCTTGGGAATTCCTTGTCATCTGCTTCTAATTTTGTGGTCTCATCTATCCCCACACACCTTTGAAGTCTGCAAGTGTCTTTGCACACCTACACACAGAGCATCCTCATTTTAAATTCTTCATCTTTCCAAAGAACAAATACCCGCCTGATACATTCTTGTTGCATTCAACTCATTAATCTTCCTTCTTGTCAAGAGTGCTCAGAATTGAGCAACGGCACCAAACACATCCATCCTTTTGTCATGAACCACCTCCTGGGATCAGCATAAACACCCACTCATAGCAAGAGGTCAAATCAGCACTCACAGAAAACAGACTTGTGCACTCACAGCACACCTACTTCTAACCTTTTACAAACATACAACAGGGTATTTGGCATAAGAGATGCCCTTTGTATATTCTGTCTACCTGGGGGGTGGGGGAAACAGGCTTATTTTCCTGTCTCCATTCATCCCCTTCTGTTCTTTGAGGTCTACAGAGGCAGTTAATCTTTCTTCACTAGGAATGGTAGCAGTGTCTTATTTTACGCTATCGATCATTGCAATATCTGTGCGGAACGGTAAATGTAATGTAGTTCAGTCATGAAAAGTATGAAAACTGTCAGTCAGGGAAGTCTAAATTTTTAGAGAAGAGCCTAACCCCACAAAAGAAAATAGTAAAGAAGGAAAACAAAGTTGAGAATATCAAGGACTTTAAATATTTGTCCTAACTGCTTCCTAAAGATGTTACAAAAGGCCAGAAGAGGGGGAGCAGTAAATAATGTGCAAGAAAAGCCTTGCTAACAAAACTGGCTTTTCTGAAGGTATTTTCAGCAGCAAACATGGTAGTGGTCTGGCATTCAGATAACAGAAGCTTTGCCATCACTACTGATCTCCCAGGTGGTCTTGAGAAAATCCCTTTATCTCAATTCCTCTTCCTATTTCTGCCTGCCTTTTCATTTCAAAAAAAAAAAAAAAGGAGTTTTAGGGGCAAATTACTCATTCACTCCTCTTCATGTACTGCAGACTCAGTAGTAGCCCCAACAAGATACCAGGACATATTTACTTAAAACATATGAGAGTAGAAGAAATGCAAATTGAAGCCATTATACCATTAATGTGTCTTTTCAGCTATAAAATGAATACCTGTTATTCCTTATCTCCCACTGCCTCCACAAAGAGCTCAAGAGAAGGGCTGCCTGCCAAAGGGCAGGCCACCTCTCCCCTTCCTCACCAAACTCAACTATTCAACTCCCTTGGGTGAGGTGTCATGTCAGTAGTTCTTGAGGAAGCATTCACACTGCACAGGACAGAGTTGCTGCTAACACAAAATTGAGAGCAGTATCTACACTACTGTCACACTACAGTGACAGCATCATGTACACAACACCTAAAGCATTTCTGCTTGTAGGTACACATCCAGCCTCAGAAAACCACTGTACTATGGGAGACTGTGTATCTTCCATAAATCTGTTGTCAATAATGGAAAAAACGCAAGTTATAAATGCTTAGGGATTTAAGGCTTGTTTGAGGATTATTTTTAATTCTTTTTTTTCCCCACTTCCTGGGTTCAAGAGTAGCCCAAGAAATACTCTTTAAAACTGGTCCGACACTGATTAAATCTGACAAGAAATTTCAAGTAAAAAATCCTCGTAAATTCTTGGAGTTACCAAAGTCTGTGTACATTGCATTTGAGAACAACAATCCTACACGATATACAGAATAAATGCCTACCTCCCCTCTCTGTGAGAAAATCACATTTTGGAGGATGCTATCTAAATCTATCAAGCATAAACAGCAATAGCCAGATGATCAGGCATCTCCAGTTTTAGCATGTGTTGCAAACAGAACATGTACCTTAACTATTAACAATTAATACTGTGTAGCCATGAGTGCTGGTAGACTTGGGTGTCCCATTTAAAGCCAAGCTAACTCCAAGAAGATCCTATATACCTCTCTAACCATGCCTGCAGAGCCATTCTGCTTTTTTGCACTCTTGAAAATTTGCTACCTTCCCCACTGCTTTTGAACAAAAGAGGCATTTGAGAATCTCAAGTCCAGTCCCAGATTATACACCAGGAACTTTGCAGCTTCCTTATTGGAAGATCTCTATTGCTTCAGTCAAGGTAAATATCTCAACATGGGTTACTTCTGCTCAGTCAAGATGTGGAACCGTTATTACTCTTTTTCTTCAAATGATCCTACCAAAATACATAGTCCCATATGAAAAAGTTAGTTCAATTAACCCTGAGGACACAGGCAGGACAATATGAAATTTAGGTTTCACTAGCATTACTGCCTAGTCAGGGGAACTGATAAATTCTATATACTTTAGGACACTAGATTATCAGCAATAATGTAACATTAACAATAATCTGCTAAAGGTGAATTGAGCTTACTTAACTCAGTGCCTCAGTTCATATATCAGACGCTACAACCATTGGGACTAAGAAAAGAGCCACTTAATAAATATTGGATATCCAGGAATACACATCAGGCAATACTCCCAAGGGGGAAACTAGAGGGGCGTTCTTGGCTCAGTACCAATAGGAATGAAAGAAGTTTCTTTCCTCCTAATGAAACCATTTCAAGAAACCTATCTATCTCTGCATCAGGTATGGACACAACACTTTGCTTGAACTTCTGCTATTTCTCCAGCCAGCCACCTCCTTAAGCCCCAGCTTTCCGTCCTATAGATGCAAGAAGCTGACTCGTCTCATTGTTCCTTATTCTGACAAATAAATGCTTTTAGAATGACCCCTTTGTTCAACACAGTTAATAGAAAAATGTAAGTAATAGGAAAAGTTTTCCATGATACTATCACTTCTCTCGCAGTAAAAGTCTGTGGGATAAGAAAATTTGTGTTCTCCAATTCTATCTACAGTAGTAAGGAAAAGGAAGTTTTCTTTAAGTTTAAAATTACATAAAAGTAACACAAAGAAAGGTAAAGGAGGGGGGGGGCACCTCTTATTTGACTGACTTGCTTCTAGTAGCTTTTAATCAGAGATTTTATCAGTTTTCACAAAAGCAATAATAAAGATGAGAACTAGGAAAGCCTCATCAGCTGAAACTTGCACTCATGTGTAGGTATATTCAACTTACAGCTTCAGAAGTAAATAAGAACAGACACTGAAATTTACCTGATCAGGAAAATATGATTAAACGGAGTAACACCAGCATGTTCTGAAAAAATTTCCAGCAATCCTGAATAGATCTCACCTAGAAATTTGGTTGAGATCGCAAGTGATAACACAGGGCTGGACATGAGATCAAAAGTAACGATGCCTGCTCTCTCTCTAGCTCCAAAACAATTTGCAAATATATTTCTATTACTACCAACAAGACAATCTACCATTTATTTGTCATTAGCTTCATCGGGTCATGAAATAAATGATTGTCTTAACAGTAACACATTATTTAGCACAAGCCATTGCGCATTTTGCTCACAATAATTCATGCTTAAATTTATGGGAGGCATAAAAGTCCTGTGGCAGAGTGCCTGTAAGAGAACTAATGTATCTTGTTTGACAGTTATTGACAGCAAAAAGAACTCTTAACTTGCAACATGTCCTAGTTAATTGGTACCTTTGGTCTCGAAGACACATTAAATAAATGTTTTTTCTTTGTTTGCTGTACACAGTGACATTTAAAGTGACCTCACTTGGACTTTATTCATCAGCTTTTTATAACAGGTTCTTCAATCCCCACTTTGTGGATTAGCCTGGACCATGAAAAAAGATTAATCTACAAAGTACCAGCTTCAAGAAAATGGGGTAATTCAAAAACCAAATTTCCTCTGCTACCAAGTGTGGGTTAAAAGTAGCCTCTTTTCTGCACGTGCAAACAGGAGCATGAAGCTATAGCAAGAATAGATAGTTTGGCAATAAGAGTACAGCCTTAGCAAAGGAACCTGTAAGAGTAAACAAACAAAAAAACAACGCTGCGACTCGTACTATCAATCTGAGAGGTGAGAAGAAAGAATAATATTTTTCTGCACTGGATTTTTGCAAATCTTTTTACTCAAATTCTATCTATAACCACCGATTTTATTTCTACAGAAACTGAGGAACAGGGAATTCAGGCACGGGCTGTAGGAGGGAATGGCAGGAAAGGCGTTTGTTCGGAGCACAGATGGGCAGCAAAGGCTACAAAATCGGCCCTGGAAAATGCTACCTCCAACACATTAAAGCACATCTACCAAAGGTTCCCTTAGATGTATTAACATTTTAGGGGAGTTATTTCATCAAGAATGCCACATGCCTAATAGCCTCAAACACAGTGATAAACCTCAGCAACATACAGCAGCCACAGGGCAGGACAACTGAAACACTGAGCTGAGAGTAAATCAAAGGGAGCCCAGAGAGATGCCCAACACTTTATGTTCTTGGTGCTTAGCTATGAGACCTAGAAAAATCAAACCACCCCAGCCAGCAACTGTTTGGACACCATGAGCATAAAGCAGAGAGCTTTGGGAGCTGTGAGCTATCCAAAGAGAAATTTTTTCTGCTATAGTTGCTCCTGCACACATGCACAGCAAGCCACCGAGAGATGGGATGAGAGCAACAGCCCCAACTGATAAAGCTACTCCAGAAAAAAACTTAAGAAAATAAACCTAAGCCTTAAAAGAGGATATAGACTCCAGACCTTTCTTCATCTACTTCAATAAGAGAGAAATGAAACCGTTAAACAAGAAAAGTCCCACATCACAAGCTTAAATCCAATACTGGACAAGGAGCAGACAGGATGAGGATGCATAGCTCCCTTCCCCTGAGGTTGCTCTTTGAGGAATGGTCTGTTCTTCCCTTGCTGTGGGCCACAGGGTTCCCACACCTCAGGGGAGAGCAGAGGCAGATGACATCTCACACAGAAAATTTTAAAACTCATAACAAAAGATGAAAGATGTTGACCTAATAAAGCCTCTTCCTCTGACCTGGGTCTCACAGGGACTCAGACCAATGTCTGAGACCACAGCGTGCATCTGAAAAAGGACAAAATTGAAAATAACATGGGCTGGTATTTCTGCCAAAACGAGAAAAGTATATTGTTCAGAGTACAGAAAAAGTTCTAACTTGCTGAAGAAACCTACCATTACATCACTATAATATACATTACTACAAACTATTCACTATGGAAGGGCAAAATATATTTTATTTTCATAACATTGGGACAGTGGAGAGATACAAAACTTCAACCTGCACAAAGCCCATCACTCTCAGTTAAACTATGAAAACACTTCGAATACATCCCAAGTAACAAAGTCAGTTAAGCATACTACACAGCAGTGGTGCCTCTCAAAGGGCTGCAAACAGATAAAACTTTAGAGAAGGTGGATTTATCGTATTACAAACCATACTGTATTAAAAGTTTATATAATACATTGGTGCTCAAGGTTAAGAAATGGTTAAGTCTTGCAGATTTTGGATTAATCTTTAACTACCTGAAAGCAGTAATGTCTCCAGGATATTTCTGTTCATAAAGCAGTAGCCACAAGTCATTTGTAGCTGTCACTTCATGACATTCGCATCTGAATCATTTTTTCCCTTCTTGGTATGATCTACATGTACCAGAACTCTGCCCTTCCTTTAAATTCAAGAATGCTCTACAAACAGATTGTGATTTTCAAGAATATCCTCATTACATGTGTAACTGTTTGATTGTCTTTTGTGCAAATTAAAAGAAAAAACTTTTCAAAAGGACTGTCACTTCTAGCGGGAATACCTCAGAAATCTATGCAAGTAACTGGTGCTGTTGTCTTCTATGCTTTGATCTTGTGAATAAGAAATAGCTCAACCAGATGTTTGTGAATAAGTGATTAAAATGGTATGCAATATCAGCAAATCAAATCAGCAGGTTTTATTCACAAACACATTCACAAATACTTTATTGTATATTCACTCAATTCCAATCTGATCTTCTTGGTTCTGCTGCTGATTCCAGCAGCCTCTCCTCCTCTTGATAGCTTTTAATACATTTGTTGAAGTTTAATTCCTGCTGCAAGTCTCTGTTACTGTTAGTATTAAATCTGTGTTTGTGTTAACTGCACGTTTAACATACCAGCACAGTAACAGCCAGGAAAACTTAGACTTGGCTTTTTTTCCTTTTCCTACTTCGCTTCACTTACCTACCAAGAAGTAGAGAAGGTTCACATCTTGAAAACAGAAAAGAACAAAATTGTGTGCAAATATGAAACCAGTAAGCATGTCCAAGGGAATGCCTTTACATTTTAAGATTCAAGTCTGCGTTAAGTGGTCTTGACCTTCTGTAGCAGAAGACTAAGTTCTGTCACCCAGCTTTAATGCTTCTTTTCCCTCCCCAAGTTTATATTTTTTTTCAAACAAATATAAGTTCAGAAATTGGGGGGATATGACATTGAAAAGAATATTAGCCAAGACAGAGATGAGGCAACGTCGCTTTATGTGAATCATCTAATGGAAGAAAACCAAGGACACTGATTAGGCATTTTGTAATGGGAAGCAGGATGAATGTTCTGCAGGTTACAGCTAATGAGGATACAATTTCACAATATGCTCATTCTTTCCTGAGCATCTGAGTGATATAGGTCAGGTGCTCAGTTGGGGGTGGGAGGCACTAACTTTGCAGCATAATAATTCAGTGAAACAACATAGGATGGTGGCTGTGTAATGCTCAAGTGCCGTATAGACCGTGTCCTAAAATTCACTTTATTTTTGTGTGACAAACAGCTCTTGTTTCTGTCCTTGAGGAAAAATGACTCACTGGCTTCTTAGCTACCTGAAGATAAGTCTGTGCTTTGCTCTCCCCACCCCCTATTACTATTTTGTTTGCTTTAGGCTTTAACTGCTGTCCATATCTAAGCCTCCAGGAGGAAACAAAGGCAGTAGGGTTTTGTTACTTTTTTGGCTTTTCACATCCTTACCTTTCAAGTGGGGGTTTGTTGGTTTCTAAGAAAACCACAATAAACTATCTCTTCCAAGCCACTACAAAAGCAAACCAGCAATAACACTTTTGTAATGCTTGTGGGCTTTAGGGTACCAGATGCAATGCAGCATTTTGAGGAAGGATTTATACAAGAAGGGAGTGTCACAGAAGAAGGAACGATGGCCAAACCAAGGCTGACAGCCTGGTGGTTTGTATCAGCTTTTTCTAGAACATCACACGCCAAAGAGTAGAGGGATAAGAAGACACAGAGAGGAACAAGGTAAAAAAATCAAATTATTTTCTTCCTACTACAGATGCCCAAAGCACTGATGAAGTATTTTCAGCCAGAATTCTGCTTACAGTCTATTTGAAATAAGTATGTTGCAAGACCACTGGAGCAACTCTTAATGATTTAAGTGCTTGCAAGGTGCTGTATCTCAAATGGCATACATGTCAAGGTCTTCTGAGTACTGTTTATTTTCTAAAAGGCAATTTTATAAGATTTTGTTTGCAGTTTAAAGTTCAGAAACACTGGAAACTAATGATTTGTAACCAAAGTCAAATCTATGTCTTACATTGATTTTGGTTTAGTTACTTGGAAACAATATTGATTCCCAAGAGATGCATCTGAACACCAAGTCTGAGGCCTAAAGAATTTCCATATCATTGATTAATAGATGCTATCACTTTCACTTTTAATGAGACATTTTCTCTTCTGTGAGCTACTGTATTCTATCAAAATGTCAAATGTGGATTCCATATACCAGCCTTGACCCCATAACAGCTGATTTCTTTGCTTCTTTAATTAACATATGAATAATTGTTTTCCTTCACTGCGCCCCAAAAGTTATTTTATTAACATGCTTTAATTTTTGATAGTCAGCTCTGTTAACATTTAACCTATGCTTTGGTTGGAACTTCTTTATAACTAAGACAGCTTTTGCCCTGTGTCTTTATAGGACACAATGGAAACCCGATTCATGACCAGGTCAGTGCTTTACAAATAACGATCCTCATTAAAGAAATCACCATCACTCTTTGAAGCATCTTTCCTCTGGGTCAAATGCCATTATCCATGCAATGCTCTTAAACAAAACCAGCAAAACTAGAAGTGACAGTCAATACAAATAAAGGAACTTGATTTGCAATGATATTCACCAACCCATCAGGAAATACACATCGCTAGAAATTCATTAAGTGATACAACTGCTTATTATACATTCAGCTTGGTAAACGATGAGAAAATTTCCTCCAGGCCTCAGAGAGAATAGCTTTACATAAATCCTTATGGATTAACGGTATTTCCTGTAGCACTTGGCAACACACAGACAGAATACACAAGTTACCACTATAGGAAGGTGGAAAAATAGTGAATTAATCCATGGAAGTTTGAGTCACTGTCTAAGCATCTGAGCTGGAATCTGGTGTATAATAAACCCAGTCTTGAAATTTTAGCTCTCTCTCCAGCAGATTCCAATATATTCTCTCTTCACCTTCCACACCACTCCAGTCTAGTTCAGTTTAATACGTAATTCTTCCAAAGCAAAAGAGCAGCTAGGATTTACAAATTCAGAAAATTCCTTTGTGATCTACTAATAAAAACTAACTTCAAGATTACAAGAACAAGAGTGATATTTTGATTAGGAGTCAGTTCAATTAACCAAGTGCTGATAATACTGTCTTTAACAAATCAGCATTAGATGACACATTAAAGTAAAATGGGAAATAAATTTTATTACATTTTGCTTCATTATTCTGTACATTTACTATTAATTTATTTTAAAGTACCACTTTTCGGCATAAATATAATTCCTATTTTTATTCAAAAGCAAGACTAAACCTTAGTCAAAATTAAAGAGTAAACCTTAGTAAATAAGTTATCCAGGCCTAGTTAGCAAAACCAACTGTAAATTTAAAGGTGCCAACCTAACACACATTGGAGATATGCATGTGTTAACGTCATATAGTAGTTTTAGAGTTTAGTAATGTAGCTAAGCACTGAAATTTGGATCATGACTTAACTCCATCAAAAATCCACATTCTAGAGATTCTAGAGTTAATCAGAACAAACCAGCCTTCAGAAAAATTATCTTTAAAAGCTTAGATGGGAAACAAGAATAATACTGATGGCAAGACAGCAGAGCTTTACATTTCTGTTTCAGATCACCCATTTCCCACAGGTGCTTCCTAGACCTCTCAGAAGCACCGAAATTCACCAGTATAATCTCCCCAAAACTGCACTCTCCGCACTGACTGTCACACACATTCTGGATTAGGACCTTCCTACATTAACATGCCCAGGGAGCAGCAAAGGAGCCTTATCCCTCAGGCAGACATGAGGCAGAGGTGGAAGAGTTACATGAAGTCCACGTCAAGATCTCCACGTTGACATAGCCCATCACCTTTCCCAGCAAAGCCAGCACCCATGTCCACAGGCCATGTGAAGCCTGAGCCTTCACAAAACACAGAGTAGAACTGCAATGAGCTTTCTTGCCTTCCCATGCTCCACGGGCAACAGCAGAATCAGCCAAAGAAGTGCCACACATCACTTATATTAAAAGCATCTGTAGTAAATGGCAGCCAACAGTAATTCCCTCAATCTATCCACTAGTATTTAGAGACTAGAGGATGAAGTGCTGACCATGGATCCTCTGCAGTGTGCTATATATTTTACTGCTAAAAAATTTGGCACCTCCTTATCATGTCATAAATCAGCACTGAGAGAATAAGCACATATATTTTCCAAACAGTATATTAAATCAATTGTCACCAAGAAAAAGTATAGTAGCAACCTGAACAATTGTTTCCTGCCTGGAAGACAGAGAATATAAGCAGTTTCTTTAATTGCATTTTGGCACTTCCATTCACATTGATCTAATCAGGTTGCATCAGCAATTGTTTCATGATCTCCCTCTAAAGATTTACTGCCTGCCTCAAAGTGAGGCTTCGTAAAGCCAAAACTTGGTATTTGAGGCCCATGTTGCCAACTTGCATGTTCGCACTTTGTGAAGAAATATTGAATGTTCAAAAACACAGGCTCTTCCCTTACTAAAACATAACTGCACTTTTTTTTTCTTTTCTCTCCCTGTGCAGTTCTTTCACAGTGCTACAAATGCAGAGAAATAGCTGGGAAGAGAAAATCATTCACTGGAACAGCGACAGCTAATCCATCTGCAAACACGAGCTCTCTCCTGCTCCCGCAGGGAAGCAGGGCTCCACCACACCAGCTGAGGCCCAATTAAGAGCTCCTGGTCCCAGGTGTTTGTAGGTGAAAACTTCACTAACAGCAGCCCAGACAAATCCAAACTCTTAAGATGGGAACAGTCACAAATATTTTTATAATGCTTATTACGGTTTCAGGGTAACAGTTAATCTAAATAAGGTCCTACAGATCAAAACAAATGGTTTTTCAAGCACTGGTATTAAAAAAATATAAATGCTTTAATGAAATTCTCCTTCAAAGCAGTTTGCCTCCTTCTTAAAGTTCTCCCTCACATCTTCCACGCACCCGTATACCCAGGGTTTCTACTGCCACCTCCTGCAGTCTCAATGTCCAGATCCACAAGGCAGCAGTTACAAGGCTCTCACAAAAGTCAGCTGGCTAAATACCAGCTGCTAAAAAAATATAATGTTTCCCTGTTACATGCAGGCATATAAGAGAACTTGTCCTTAAAGAACAAAATGCTAATGTCAGAATCCATGACAGATGGAAGTGACTGAGATTAGTCAACCAAAAATCCTTGTACTACTAGAAAAGTAAACAAAGCTGAAATTCCATCTCTGTCTTGCAAAACCCCAGAATTAATGAAACCACCCTGAATGCGAGAACCAATTGCAAGCACACTTATTTCAATGAAAAACTGAATAAACAAGGTGACTTAAAAAGAAATTCTATGTTCTTACATACTGTTTTAAGATATAAACATTCAAAATCTGTACTTCCAGAACACATACTTCAGAAACAAAAATATATAGGAAAGAAAACATGTTCCAGAGCCGCAAGTACCCACATTTTAGATAAAGGGCACTTTCAGAAGTGCTGAAAGAACATCAATAGCATGATCATTAGTTTTCCCACAAATTCCAAAACTCAAGCAGAACTGCTAAGCCATCTATATTACTGTTGTGACAGTGTGTAATTGTTTCCACAGATAGATTAATCCAGATTTATACATGAGAAGCTGGTTAGTAGAGCAAGCCTAACATACTGACATTTCAGCATTCATATTCTGTCAGATATTTGGAGGTTTTAGTAGATTTTTCTCCCTTGCATTTAAAGAGAGAAAAGAGGTGGCTTTGAGACATTTTCCCATTCAGATCACTAGGGGTTTTTCAGTTGGCAAGGCTTTTCTTGTTGCCAGAAGTCATCAGGATACTAGAATACCTGAAGATAAACACTGATAGTCTTTCAGCTCTGGTTACATACATGCCCTAATTCCAGTGTTTTAAGTTAAGACACACAGAACAACTACAGGCCTACAGCCAAGAATGTTTCAGTGAATATGAATACAAATTAAAAGCAATCAGGTGATTTTTGAAGAGCAGGGGAGTAAGGACAAGCAGTACTGGAGAGCTATGTAACAGCCAGTCATGAGCTCAAGGTGTGTAAACAGAGAAAGAGGATGGAGGAGAATGGTGGGCAGAGCAATCCCAACAATCTCCTTTACAGACAGGGTCATCCTTCTCTAGAGAACACCAGAAGGGATGCCAGCTTGAGGAAACTAGACACAGTTGTTAACCACCCTTAGAAAATGAGATTAAGAGCACAAACAGGAGTCTTCCCTGTTTAGTAGATGTAATAATTGCACCTTAACATTTTTAAGCTTTTTAAAATTTGTTCCATAAAAAGAATTATGGTTTTGTAAGCAACCTTACTTCCGTACAGTTTGCCTTGTCCCAGGCCATCTGGAGATCCATCAAATCAAGGTACAGGAACCAGTTTTCAGTAACCATCTCCCACATAATCTACAACACTCCAAGATAAGGGGGTGCAACTCTTAAATTTCCCTGATTCATCTGAGAGGTATAATGCACAGATGCAAGAGGCAAAACTGTAGTGTGGGGGTTGGTACCAGTCAAAGAAACACCTACAAATGGAGGGGAAGATGGAGACTTAGGTTAGGAGGTCCCTGCAAAGATTTGCACTTGGCCCTGCACCATAAAGGCTGCTCTGCTCACAGTAAAGTCAGAGCAATAGTCAGACACATCAGAAACCACTTAACCCTTCCTAGCATCCAAGCATTCATGTCCAGATTGCTATGAATGAAACAAGTGTCAGGAGAGTACACAGCACCATCATCATCTCTCCCTGCTTCCACCCAAGGCCTCTGCTGAACACATGTTGTGTTGCAACTGGGCCACATTTGTTTGTGAGTAGAGCTCTCATCTGAAAAAATAAGCCTTTCAAAGGAATATAGGAATA
Source organism: Phaenicophaeus curvirostris (assembly GCF_032191515.1). NCBI lineage: Eukaryota > Metazoa > Chordata > Aves > Cuculiformes > Cuculidae > Phaenicophaeus > Phaenicophaeus curvirostris. The sequence continues at coordinate 7,642,478 of NC_091404.1, forward strand.
TCCATTGTGCTGTTTCTTTGCTAACAGAGAGAAAATATTAAAGGTGCTCTGAAGAAATGTATTCAGATATAAGCTCTTCCTTGAAGCATTCTGCACCTATCACTAACAAGTCTGAAGAAATTGGTAGTTTCCCACTGACTTTGTTAAGATTTAGGTTTTGCCTTTGATGGAAAAAAAAATATACCCATCAAGGGTTTTAAAAGAGCTACAGTAAATACAGCTATTGCTGCATTATGGGACTAGTAAGCAAAATCACTACCTGTAATTCATCCATCCTCAAAGGAACCTCCCTTTAAGAACTACAGATCTGTGACAGAAAAAGAACATCATCATCCTTTTAATCCCAGATCCTGGGAGATGGAAATGAGCCAGAAAAAGACAATAAGACATTGATTTCTACCAGAAGAATGAAAGAATGACTCATCAGATGGTTCCTCTGAATAAAAAGTTCACATTCAAAGTAAAGGGGAGAAACACCTAGGCTTAGGTGTTACTCAGGAAGAAAAATAAAAGAGAGATTTATAGTGATCCTTAATAAACTGATGAGATACATCAGAGAACTATGAAATCTGAGTCAATGATTTAAGTGAAAACAGATTTGGGGAAGGATTTAATGTTGTTTAAGGACTTTAGTTTTACTTCTAGATGCTTTCACGCTTTTTAATACTCAAAAAAACCATAACCTCTGTCAAGATAAAACCTCCAAAAATTTCCTTTTGCAGAAAAGCAATGTCCTTGAGGTGCTCAGCACTACAGCTTACTTTGAACACAGCACTTGTATCCACCTGCAGGAAGCAGAGCTGTAGACAGACACTAAACAGCAATGGATTTCATAGAAATGAATTACGAGAAAGACTACATGTAAATATTGCTAGAATAACATCACATTGCTTTTGTCTTCCTAAACAGCGCTCTGACATGATGGATGTACTGCTGACACCCAGTGTTACATTGGTTGCCAAGTTTAAAGATCATTTTTAAATTTAAAGTGCAGAACCAGCTACATTGGAGGCACTAATAAATAAAGGGCTTTTCAACAGCTATGGAAAGGGGAGAAGTTAGACACATCCTGCCAAGTTAAATTAAACTCGAGATTCAAGGTTTATAATAAGCTTTAGCAAAAGCTAAGACAACCAAAAAGTTTCCAGGATATTATTTCTTTTCATTTTAATGAAACCAATGAACAAGCACTTCTCTCTACATGTAACTCGTGGATCTCTAGTCCACCGAGAACATCAATAAAAGTAATGCTGAGCTAACAAACCACCAGATTTTATTTACAGCTAGGATTGGAGGACAGACTGGGTGTACCATGGTGTTTACCAAAGCTTCAAGACCTCCACGTACTACCTCAACTGCTGTGTACAGTCATTATCCTGCCACCATCCTGGGCGTTATGTAGGTACTGGGTTTCCAGCACCATAAACACACCCCAAATCACACTGCATTTCTGTGTTACAGGAATCTACCTACCTGTGCTAATAAATAAACTTAATGGAGTTTATAGGTTGGGAGAGGAAGAGCAAGGGAGGAAGATCAACTATAGCACTCCTAGAGTAACATATACCAAAAATTGAAAGGCATTGTTTTGTTGAACAATTTGTGACAGCACATATTTGACAGGTAAAACATTGAGATACTTATGTAGCAATAGTTGTGGGTTGTTTAGATGGCTTGAAAATAAAGAGAGCATAAGCCAAGGCCATAAACCTTCTGATTTATTAAGAAAGGTCACTACATTAGTAAAAATGCGATTCAATCAATATCCAGGAAGCTTTGAAGTAAAATGTGGCTTACAACTAAATAAGAACAGGCTGTGAAATTTTATATACTCTGCCACTGAAAAGTCATACTGCAAAGCATCCATTCTTATAAATGATCCAAAATTCACAATAATTTCTGAACGGTTATTTCAGAGATGGATTGTAAATGCATTTTACTAAATACTACCATCTTTGCTTATTCTTCATGCAGTGAACACATTTCGTTTTTCTTCCTCAGAAACAATAACTGTCAGTAGCAAGGAACAGTGCAGAGTTCTTGCTGCAAACAGTTTAGGGAGAGCAGCAGTCGGGCTTATGGAACAGGTATGACAGGAAAATACAGAGGCACATGTAAGGAAAGCAAATATTCTTATCATAAGCAGAAACTTTGTAAAGCTTTACAGTTCACAAAAGCACAAGGGCAAGTCAGCATGTATAGTTAAGCTATAGCAACATGATTTCACATCGTTATCCATCATCATTACAACCTTCCTGAATTCCTTGAAGGATGCAAGATTTCCTGATACCATTTTGATTAACCCACCTCTTTAATCTCACTTCACTAGAATAAAGAAGAAATTAAGTTGCAACACTTGCTGCCCCTGCTCTCCCCTTTTTATCCCTACACATTCCCTGCCACGCAGCAAGGGCAGGCAGAGCCATACACACTGCAGGAGCTGCAGCACACACCATCAGCACGGTTTCCCAGGGCCTGACCTCATCTCTGCTGTAAAGCTAACATGCTGGGGTTGAAAAATGTGCATGAAGGCACACCTCGTGGAGCCCAGAGACTTGCTGCACCACAGGCCTATGCACCACACCAGAACAGGGCAGCAGCCCAGGGCTGCACCACGCATCACCCCTCACATGGGACATCACGCCAAGAGGCACCTGGAGCAAACTAAGACCGAGCATCACCATCATGACATGAGCCATAGCTACAGCTGGAATTAATTCTTCTAGGACCTCATAGGTAACACAGCATTAGGCACAGATATTAATGTGATTCATGCTCTTGGGGATCTCATTCCATTCCTCTGAGTTAACATATTTCTACTTTACAGATAGCAACATCAGCTTTTTGATGCATATCAAAAAAACAGTTATACCAATGTCCCTGTTACTCTCTATCAGCACCAATGCATGACTTTGCAGAAAATAAATAAATAAATAAATAAAATGAATGCTGAAGATCAGTTACAGAGCTGCTTGTAGTTTGTGTTAAACAGAAGTTGCAGCAGTGTGATGCGACAGACAGACCCCGGAGGCAGCACAATGTGACAGCAGAGCAATCCTTGGCTTCCTCTTCCCTTGGAGACACAAGAAAGCCTTGAAAAAAGCATAATCAAAACTTTGGAGATTCCTCAAGTATTGGAAATCATTCATCATTTGAAAAAAGCATTGCACAGGGGAAAAAAAAAAAAAAAAAAGAGAGGTGCAGTGAACCAAACAAGTCAGACTCATACAAGTATCTTAGCGTCAGTACAAATCCTACATGACACATACACTCTCATCTACTGGCTTGGGGAGTCCACAAGCCACGAACTACTGGTGGTAGACAGACAAGGGACACCTGTTCCCTCCACAGTCATACTCTGTGCTAAGTATTCACGCATAGGCACAAGTGAAGACAGGTAACTATACCAGACAGCGCCTTGGTCTCACCCAATGTGTATTTGAATTATGGTTCAACACTCCCCTCAGCCATTAAAACATGTTCAAAGCAGGATTTTGCAAAACAGCTTGGCAACACCACATCAGTCTGCTTAAACATGTGAAGAAACTTACTGATCTATGAAGAGCTGCATCCTTGGTCTCACGTCGCATCTTCTACAACAATCAGAATCCAGAGTGGGAGGGCATTTTCAGAGGAAAACTCACCCATGCTGGCAACCTTCCCTCCTTTTGCCTCTGTTCACGTACCTGCACCGGCAGCTTGAAGGCTCAGCCTCCCATACAGCCCTTACAGGGCGAGAGGGGCTTTGCCTGGGAGAAGCGAGCATTACTAGAACACCCAACAAATAACAGCAGCATGCTTGGAAGCAGAACTCCTGTGTCCCGCTAAGTCCATTTCTTTATTTATTTATTAAAAAAATAAAGCCATTTTCTGTTAAGAACTTTTTGTATTAAAAACCTCCTCAGTGGATATGAAATTAATTTGATATTATAACCAGCCACTTTTACAAAATGTGGAAAAAGACAAGTGTGAAAATTACAGTTATTTATATTCAGTCAAACAGCTGACAAGGCTGCACAACAGCCCAGAAGCACAATAGCAATGGCTCAGAGTGAAACAAATTAGCCTGGCATTTTTAATTAAAAATTTTCTGCTTCCTGGAACGCACCCGACTGTAGTCTGTTTCTCTGTCACTTGAACAGAGTATCCTTTTACTGCTTTTCTATAACAAACCCATTCATATATTAAATATAGAAAAATATTAAAATGAGTTAGTTTATCTTTAGAGGCTTCTCCTTGACAAATATGTCATAATTGAAATTGAGCGATGCATCCTGCCAGAAATTGAGTGGAGAAGCTAGAAGCTGCCTTTGACTTTTAAGTCAGGGAGGAGGTTGTTTCTTTTTTTATTATATTTTAGAGTCCAGATAATCTAGCCCATTTAGATCTTTCTCTAGAACTCAAATGACATTACATTATTCCATGACCGATGACAATTAATTGTTTTGGTGCTGTGTGATAAGAAGCTTTCATGTCATACATAGCTGCTGACTTGGGGCCCCTGATGTTTTCCTTCAAACTCAATCTTCTGAGAGATTCTCAAGGTTTCAAGCATCCTTTTTGCTTTAGCGGCTCTAGAGAAAGGAGTTAACCACTAAGCACTCCAAGACTAGAAAACAATCTAAGAAAACTACAGCCTTCCTTTCAAACCCAAGGCAGTGTTTTGATTTTCATGGTGTCTGATGTGGAACTGCAGTACTGTCAAAATTTTAAAAACATTTGAGCCTGGTGACTTCCTAAACTTAACGCAAGTGCTTACATCTCACTGAAGCTCAATAGGTTTAAGTGCAAACCTCAGTGACAACCAGCACAAAGAGAAGACTGCCAACTTTTTCTTAAGGAAACATACTTAAGCTCCTATTTACTCTTTTGTCTGCAAAATGGGATCAGCCAGCAATTTAAAAAACAAAGCAGAGGCCAAGCAGCAGGGCAGAAACAGTCAGGCACTTTCTTCTGGTCTGTACCTAGGTCACCTTCCAGAGTGGCACCAGTGTGCAATGGAGGCAGCAGCGTCACCTCCTCAAGGTGCATCCAGCTGAGCACCTGGGCCACTTCCTGATGGAGGGAAGAGGGTAATTATCTTTCTCCTGTCCTCTCGAATAATGCAAATAATTACTAGAAAGTCTCATTCTCCACAAAATCATAGTTGTCAGGTAGTCACTACTTCCCTGCCACAAATTAGGCAATTATTTCTCAGTTTAGGGAAATGCTCACCTGCCATTCTGTCCACTTTTATTTAAACACAGGCCTCGGGGGACTTAATAAACTGAAGCCAAGATACAAAATGTGCTTATTTTTCAGCACCAGATGTTGGATTGGGGTTGCAGGTGGGACTGAAACCGTACAGCAGTGTAGCTCTGTGTAGGGATAGCAAACTGATTTTCTAGATACAAACCAACTTGTCCTGAAAAACTACAAATACACTGTATTTCTAGTACCCTGCACAAAACCCATATAACCCAAGCAAACTACTTTGTCTTTGCACCTCCTTATTTTAACAAGGATCTGAATTTTGGGAGGTATGAGAAGTATAGTACAGGCATTGGGGAGGGTAGTACTTGCTTGCTGTGGGACTGTACAAGTAAAACCATTAGTTAAATTGAGTTTAATTGCTCCAGCTTAATTAATTTAAAGAAATATAGCATGCATTAGCTTTTTTATATCCCAAATGAACAGAGATATTTCCAACCTTCCAAATCATCAAAATTAATTAAAGCATCATGCATATTACTTCTGACTACAGAACTGTGCAGAACAGTAGAAGGGACCACAGAGTCTTTCAGTCTAGGACACACCTGAGGAGCTGTACAATACAAGAAGCCTTTGCAAATGTTAACAGAAAGTACCTACACCTTCCTATGCTTATAAAAATGCTTTATTCCAAGGTGAGGAGAAGGGCTATAAAAAGGAAGACTTGTTTAAAAATAAACCTAATACTAATTATTTTTGTTATTGATCAGGATTGTTACTGGCAATGTTACTCGGGTCCCTAATACTGTATTCCCACATTTTGAAATATTAATATTTCCTCTAACAGTAAATTAAGAATTTTCTGACATGTAGCACTTGTTTGGGAGATAACTAATATCCTCCCCATGATTTTTTTTTTTAAATGCTTATAACCATGTCAGCCTTAACACCATCTCACCATAGATGTTTGTCTAGCAGCATGAGTGAAAAAAGCGATCACTGAAATCCTGTATTCAGATTTTTTCCTAGTAGGATTACTCTGATGAGGGTATTTGTTACTGGATCTTCTAACTGAACAGACAAGGATTTTGTTGTGTTGTCAATACTGTGCTTTCCTACTATAAGACTGAGGAGCTGGGAGGAAAGGATTTTATGAATGACTAGAAATCAATCACCAGATGGAAAGGCAGCACACCTACAAGTTCAGGATTCATCAGTGTTCTGAATGTCCTACAGCATTGTTCTGCTTGATAGTTTTATCATTAAACAGTCCTGCTGGAAAGCCTGTACATTTGCTTCTGGTTGCCATCAGTATATGTAAAACATGCTCATGCCTCTTTCATTATCTTCATCTCTCCACCAGCCTCCCCACACAAACTGGAGGATGGGACAGACCCGAGGCAGGATGCTGCTCATAGCCAGACTACAGCATGAAGACAAAACAACTAAAACCATCGCACCCTTTGCAAACTGAATGTTTGTTGGAAACCTGGGGCTAAAGCACTTATTGGGGACCTGATTCCACAGTCCTTTGCCTGTGAGGAGAGGTTGAGGCATCTGGGCTTATTGAGCCTAGAAGAGGCTGCTTCAGAGGCCCCAGCGTCAGCCACCCCATCCTTACGCTGAGATTATTAGAGATGTAACCAAATTCTTCCAACACAACTTGCCTTTAGGAATCCCTATGACTGCATCAGTAATCACCTTCAGAAAAAGTAATCAACAATATATCAGTTGAAATCTGTGCTTATAAAGACCACAGATAACCAGACAAGAAAAACTGTGCACAGACCACACCTAAAGAAACGAATAAGGGACAAAGAAAATGACACATTACTTGACTGCGGGGAATTTAGAAGCAGAGAAACAGGATGACTTCACCAGGTTCACAGCAGTGACTAACCAGACTTGTGCATCATCAAGACCGCAGACACCCTTCCTGGAGCTCTCCAGGCAAGCACAGCCAGGTGATCCTTCCTACAGATGAGGCGACACTACTGAAGCAGAAGAGAGGGAAGAGATAACACGTGCTGCTCTATGCCACCTGATCTTAATGCTAGAGAGGAACCCTCCCCTGTTTCATTCACCATTACAACTGCTTTATTCACTACCATAGGTGCAGGTTCCCCACCAGTACGTTCAGCCTTTAAGTTCTGAGCATACTAGATTCTCTACCCTATTAAGGGCTAGCTTTTTTCCTGCAGTGATTAGATAACGAATTATTAGACACACCTATAAATAAATTCAGCAAGCACATGAGATGCACAATATCTCGTTTCCTCCTTACTCTAAATTTGTATTGCTTGCTGCTAATCTTCTCCAAACCTTGCTTCCCATCATCCAGTTAAGTGCAAATCTTAGTTAACTTGTGCTTATAAAGAATTTGCATTTACAAGAATTTTGCTATCATTCATATGGTGAAGTCTGCATTGTGATTTGCATGCAAAACTCATAGGAACACCATAACCTGACTCTCGATGTCATTTTATCTTGTGAATCCAGCTTTCATCCTAACTCATGTTAGATGAAAACAAATCTTAAAATATTCCATCCAGCGCCAGCACAGCAACTTTAAGCAACATTGCCTTTCTATCACACTTTATTTCTTTTTGCATTTAAGGCAGTACTGTCAGTAATCATTCAGACTTTTTCTTTATTCCAGTCCTTTCCTAAAAACCACAAATCCAGCAAATTAAATACAAACATAGTTGCCAGGAGTGAAGCAAAATAGTGAGTTTGCCAAATAAACCATCACACATTTAATCAAACGAAAACCATTTAAACAGCCAATTCTGATAGAACCACCACATTATACGTGCTATTTCACATTATAGGAAATGACAACCTCTATACAGCAATATTACTGCAGTTACATCTATGTTAAAGACAAAGGAAGTGACAGCTATAGAAATTAGAGATTATTAAAGCAAAAGACTTGTACAGAGCTCTCCAAAATGCATCCAGAAGTCCTCTGGGAATAAAGTAGCTTGATGTTTTCACTGTTTCCTCAACCCAAACAGTCTGAAAACACTAACATAAATTGGTTTTACACAGAAATAGGCCACAATGACAAGTTTCCAGTTTGAATGTGGGTGTATATTTGAATTCACAGCTTTGTCTTATGTTAATAAGCATTTTAATACTTATATCTCCTGCTACAGGAGGAAAAAAAAATAACAGTATGCTCAGCTATTGCATGAGAAACAGGAACAAATAAGAAAGAACAGCACAACTAAGCCAATCTCAAAGAACTTTGGGGACAGGCTTAGCTTAGCTACAAGCAGGGATGATAATTCTTTCTACCCTTTTACAGGTTCCCTCTTGTAGAGCTTAATGATGCCTTTGCTAATTTATGATAGACCGCCTGCACTGACTCTGAAACCGAACACCAAAAGGGTAGCATCTTCATAAACAGGTTGGGAGTTACCTGACAGAAAACCATTAACTGGAAAAAATATTTTAATTTTTGTATTTTGCAACAATAAATTAAAGGCTTGACATATTAGGAAGCGTTCACATGCACACACATAAATTGTATATCAAGTTTAAGAGGGGAGAGAAAAAAAGATTTTATGTTAATCTCCAGAATTAAATGAGAATCCATGACACCTTTGATTCCAACAAGTATTTGGAAAGGCAGTCATACTTTCTGTAGAATAGCCTTAAACTGACTTTACACACAGACAAGTAGTCAGCAAAGTGCCATAGTTTGATTAACATGCAGTCCTTTAGATCTTCTTTAGCTTATATCCAAGGTTTCAGTTCACTCTGGGGTGGTTTCTATTAGTTTATCTCCATCTAAGCAAAACCAAATCATTTTTTGCCTTTGAAAACTTTACCTGAATCAGCAAGAGATGTAAACATTTGTAACATACGTATCTGCGCATTCACAAAGTGCATTTCTGCTCAGTTCGTTTCTCTTACAGAGTCCAGGTGCTCTACCTTGGTAATTATGGACTACTAAATCACAGAAAGAAATAAAGGGACACTCAAACTAGTAAGAAGATTTTTAACGTATATGTGATGAAGATGTTTAACCTTGTCTCTGCCTATTTAGGAAGGCACATCCACTACCAAAGTCCACTGACTTCTCAAAGCTCTCATTCAACTCTCTATTTGTTTCCAGTAGAGATTTGGAGAAGTACACGTATATCCATCTCCCTGTCTTGAGCAATTTCTTCTAGTTTACTTCCACAGCCTTCCCCTCATCTGAAGAACACCTAATTTTTTTTTCCTCAGACGACTTCTCTATACCTTGAACTGGATGCTTTTTCCTGAGGCCTCTATAACTTGCGGTTTTGCCTCAATTCACCATCCCAGCAATCCTATCCATATTCAGCAGCTACCTAGAAAAGCATTTTATACAGCAACATATAATCCTTAAGCAACACATGAACCTTAAATTTCATCAACAGCAACTTTCCAACTTGTTTGGATGTTTTATTCTCAGTCTGTAATTGGCATTAAGTATATAACACTGGTTGTACCCTTCAAAATCTCTAGGCCATCTATCTCTCCCTCCACCCTCTCCTAATATCCTTTTACCTGCTTCTAGTGGCATTAACTGTACTCATCCAACACATGACAGCAGGGAAAAAATATTTCACAGATCAAAGCTTACACTTAAGAAACACCACATCACTGACAACCTCTAGTCTAAGAGTTATATGAAGGCTTTAACAAAAGACTACACGCAGGACGATATAAATAGCTATTTCTTATAAGCCTCTTTACCGTGCAAGGTGCCCATTATCATTCTCCAACAGCAATAAATTTCCATGGGAATTAAACATCTCTCAGACTACCCCATTGATCAGTACAACACTGTCAGATGCTGCTAAGTGCTGCCTCAGGGGAGGCTGCTCTGTTTCCTAAGTCCTGTTATCACCAGGAACTGGAAAAACCCTCCATCTCCAAGCAAGAATGAACTTTCAGAAGAGCAACTCTGCCTCAGTGCCGTGTTATTTTACACTATATTAAAAGTAGCAATAATACTTGATCTTTTCTCTCAATGCCTTTTTATCCCCGTTCCTGTGCTAGTCATGACCTTGTATACTTCACCTCTATATTAAACATTATCAGACAGTTAATAGCCCAAGAGAGGCTATTACTACTCAACTGCCAGAAAATCCAGACATGATCTCTCAGTATGGCAACCGCTTTCTCATGTTTTAGTATCCTGAATTCAATAACAGACTTATTGGGTCAGAAACCTCAGGGTTTTGCTCATCATTACCCTAAAAATCCCACCTCTTTTCCCAAAGGTCAGAGAGGGGAGCCCAGCATGAGAATTTCTTCCATCCAAATTTCACTAGTTTTTGCCATTTTAGGACTTGAGGTCTTGGCAAGTCATTTCTGAACACAACTGGATTTCCTTCACATTTTTAATTTTGTTTTTGAGAACAGCTGCAGACAGATACTCTCATTTCAATAACTAGTGCAGATAATTAAAGAAAGGGCTCATTTATTCCTAAGTATCTTGCAGAAAACTTTCTTCCCAATACATGGCCTTTCTCTCCTCCTCCTCCTCTTTTCTTCCATAATTGCTATTTGTAATTTATTTTATGTGCCTAATTAAGCACTGAATGCAAAGAATCTTAAGTCTTAAGCTTCAACTTATCTTGGTATTTGTTCAAGATGTTCTCATTTTATAAATTAATTGACCTAAAGCATTGAGAAGATACTAAATCTTCTGCTGGTTAGCACAGACCAATAAAACTATTGCAGTATTCACTGCTATGTAACAGTATTTTCATTTCATAGCCATATTTAAAACACGTAGGGAAACTGGAAGAAAAGAGTAGAGATGCTTGCCTTCCAGGAAGTGAGGTAACCATAAAGTTAAAAGAATTAGAATGAACAAGCCTGCTAGCAAAATTTATTGAGATGAAGGCCATCATATCCACATATGTGGATATCCACATATCCAACTCCATGTGTTAAATCTTGCCTGTAGGGGGAAGACAAGGCAAAAACACCCCTGTATTTTTCCTGTCGCCCTTCTCCTGTGTACAACTTCCCTGTATCAGTAATTACACAAAAAAAAAAGCTTTAGCCCTGTACTCTGCACTGGTAAGGTCACAAATCAAATAGTGAGTTCAGTTTTGGGCTCCTCACTACTAGAAAGACACTGAGGCACTGGAACATGCCAAGAGGAATGCAATGGAGCTAGTGAAGGGTCTGGAGCACCAAGCTTATGAAGAGCAGCTGAGGAAACTGGAGTTATGTAGTCTGGGGAAAAGAGGGCTAAGGGGAGACAAACCAGAGAAAAGACGAACCAGAATGACTGTTTTAGGATCTGGCTTCCCGTTCTTGAGGTTGAAAACTCAGGTCTGAAGAGTGTGCTGTATCTGCAGCACTGGCCTTGAATTAAATCTCTCAGCAAGCATAAAGAAAGCCTCTGTCACCCCACTAAGATGGGATGTCACAGCCTGGTGTCACAACAGACCTTATAAGAAAAAAGAAAAAAAAAAAAAAGAGGTAGGAAAAAGCCAAACCAGACAAGAACGGAAAATAAGAACAGTGGTGCTCTCTCCAAGTTCACAAGCTGGCAGGCTTAGGAAGGGCAGTAAATATTCATTGGCTGCTCCTGAACAGGTCCTCAGAGAGAGCACATGTGGCCTGGTGCCTGGTTAGAGATGACAAAAAAAAAATCCCCCATCCTGCAGTGTAAATGTCAGGATTGTGTGCTACCTGCCATTTAGTCACACACCATTGTTTTATCAGAAGCAAAGTTATTTCATCAGGGCCAAAACATGCTCTCGGAGGTAGGTGCAGCAGCCCAGAGCTTTTGCTGCACCTGCTGATAAATCCAGGTAGTGTGTTGGGGGGAGACTGGGTGCAGGGACCAGGTATAACACCTCTGGGCCATTACCAATCCAGCAACTGACCAGAATAAACAAGGACTGGAAATATTAAATAAGAGGAAAACATCTTAAATACTTTATCCATAAATGGTATGCTGCAGGAGGGGACCAATTTCAAAGCAGTCTTTTCCTCAGACTTCAGCCAAAGTACTTGAAATCCTTTTGTGAAAGGATTCACATTGTTTTGCTTTTGAATTCTGCATACTATGGAATACCTGGAGTTTCCAACACTGGATTTAATCACAGACCTGGTGACACAGAAGCTGATACAAGCAAATGACAACTTAAGAACTAACACACCTACTTTTAAGTAATACATGAATATTTTTAAATTCATTCTTTGTGGAGTGGGTTTTTTTTAACATGACACTGAATATCGCACAGGCTACAGTAACGGGTGAAAAACTCACAAGAGCAAACAAGCAAAAGCTGTTATTGTTTTATACTTTAATAACATATTACAATATTGAAGACTAATAAGAAGCTTTAACTAATATACAAAGTGGCTGTCTACTTATTTAGCAGAGACAAGAATTATTACATGAATTCCCCAAAGCTTCCCCTAACTTACAGTTTTCTGAGTGCTATTCAGAGAGATTTATCCTTAAAATTCTGTCTTATTTGGGAACACTCCTGTAGGACAGAAAGGAATCTAATATATCATGCTATAAGAGAAGCATGTATTTAGAAATGCTGTTAATTCTGCACTTCTCTGGCTTTATTTTATTCCTTCTTACTTAATATGGCAGGAGGCAACACTCTGTACATCCAGCCCATGAGGACCTTGAAATTTCATTCTCTTTCTCCCACACTGAAATCTAGCAGCTGAAGCTTAATTAAACTATACCCAAGCTCTCAAGTCCATCTAAAGAAATCAAGAAAGGGAGAAAAACGCTGCTGAGCAATCCTCTTTTAACCTTGTATTACCTTCTGTTGATACCCCAGCAAAAAAGAAATCCTATTTGCAGCTTGAATTTACTAGCTGTTAAAAAACAACCACTAGTCATCAGACATCATTATGAAGTTATTTTGGACAAGAAGTTTACACAACAGAACTATTCAGTATAGCTGAAACTAGCAGAGAAGTAGGTGAATGCTGTTGATTAAATACCATTTCAGCAGAAACTCTTCCCTGTTTGTAGTTGTCAAAACACACTTCTGCTCTCTAGGCTGACTTATTTTAGAATCCACTTGATGTGCAGACTTAAAATTCATTAACCTGTGTCCTTGACAGCACAAATTGAGCTGAGCTAGGACAGTGTGCTAGGACTAGCTGTGCAGCAGTGTTGCACAAGAATCAGGGCTCTTTAGGGGAGAAAAAAGGGGCCAACTTTGGTTTCATCTGTCTATCATAATCTGTGAAGACAGACAAGATACATTTATGATCAAAATATATTTTTCACCTCTGAAAGTAATGTCACCAGTTTCATCCAGCGAGAAAAACCATAGGCCTGTTAATAGATCCTGTAAAGTCCAGTTCAAAGGAAAAACTCATCTCTATGCTCAAGTAATTGCCCCAACAAAGTGCTCCTAAAATGCTACTGAAAACTACAAAACCCAAGGCTTTTAACCTAGGTGCTTGGATCCTGCTTCTGTCTTTTTTTATGTTCTTGTCACTATTCCTCCTACAGTCTTAGCACAAATCTGCAGTAGCTCTAGCATGAAGCTAATAAAGAAAGTGTAGTTACAGAGGGCATTCAGATTCCTCCGAAACCTTCTCCTTTCAGGACTGCTCCAAAATTCAGTTGCTGGGCAGAATATATTCCCATATTGATTCCCAAACAAGAAAATGTAACTTGTTGCTATGGTGCTGCAAGAGGAAAGATAAATAAAATCATCGTACATCAGCCTGAAGAAATAGGACCTCAAGTTCTCTCACACCACAATGTTTCAACAAATCACATCTTCACAGCTGCATGCAGGAAATGCAGCAAAACAGTGACAACGAAGAGGCACATGAATAGAAGAAATTACATTTCTTCTGTCACTCCTCCAGTTCTTAAACACAATTAATTTAAGCAGTTTTATATCTAAGTGTAAGACACTAAAATTCTCAGTAATTGAAAGCTGCATTCAATCAACTATTCCCCTCCTGGCAAGAAAAGATAAACATATTTTGATCTTGCTTTCCTGGATGTACAGTGAACCATGGCAACAAGCACTGTCTTCCAGCTTTGTTATCAGCTCCCAGGATGCTCATGCCCAGACCTTGCAGCAGGAACCCCCCAGCTGGGTTATCACTGGCCCCAGTCAAAACGCACAGAGGGCAACAGAAACATTTGGAGAAGAGGAACAGAACATGGAAAAGCAGGATGGGGGAAGCAGAAACTGAGCACAGAAAGATGGATTCTGACTTCTTGCAGTGGAGATATTTGGTTTGGTTTTTTTTAAAAAAAAAGTGCCAGCCAGAAGGGGAATTTATGCCAGTCACCTGCCAGGCAGATGTCTTGTTTGGTCCCAAGCAGTGATTTTGACTGTTTTTCCTCTGGCTGAGGAGAACCACCATCCTAGGCAGAACCAGGATGCAGAGCTGATGTGGTGCCACTACTTTCCTTTATGTGTTTGCTTGAGCAAGGCTTAGTTTGTTATTTCAGGCCTTATAGCAAACCAGTGGGGGACATAAGAGATTTTAATATTAAAAACAGAAACCTCAAGCCTATTTAAAGCTAAAAATCAACAGTAGAGTTCTACTCCTTTCCCTTTAGGTATAAATACGAGATACACTGTTAAGCTGCACAAGCTTTGACAAATTCCTGTCTTCCTCATCAGTCTTCAGGCATATTCTTCCTGCCTTATTACACTGGGAAAGAGTCCAGAAGTACTGGCTTTTTTGCTACATTAAGAACTGAACTGTAAACTACTAATTCAATATTAATTTAAATTTAACTACACAACTTCATGGGAACAACAAGGACTGGAAGTAAAAATAAAATAGGGAGAAGAAAGATTACCTGGGTTCACTTGAATTTAAAACCATTTCTTACTTCTACAGAGAAAGCGTATTATTCCAGTGATTTTATTTATTAAGGAGACATCTCTCTTTGTAGATTTTATTTCTATGAACAGACACATGAAAGCACCTACCTTAAACACTTTAGATTCTAGTGGTAGTAACACTCTATAGCCTAAATCTATAACAAGCTCATTAATTATACATTGTTCTCAATGCATAATTATATAAAGTGCAACAAATTTGGTTTGATTTAGTTTTCCCTTATGTGGCAAGAACGCATCTATATTTAATAATGCCATTGTAGCAAAAGTGGAAGTCTAAACTCCCTGCACTGTCCACATTTATGAAGACAGTAAATTAGAGCTTCAGCATGGATCCTTTGAGGGAAGCACAGCAATTAAGAAACTGTATCCAAGAATTACTTTTTTTAGTGCAGCAGTGAAAAAAATAAAAACACACTACAACAGTTTTGTTGCAAAGCCAGATACATTTTCAACTTCACATCAGTGACATTTATTACATATAAGCTTTCAGATAAAACACTGAAAACATAATATTGTTTTAGTCTGCTAGCAATGGGCCATGTATTTTTTTAAAGCATTCTACCCAATGTTTCCAAGCATTCTTCCTAATGACATTTCAGCTCCCTTCTCCCTGGCATTTTAAACCACATCCATATTTCTCCTAAACATCTCTATTTAAACTCTCAGTTTGTCAGTTCTATATATTTAGTCACTGTTTTAGACAGAAAATCCTGAAAACAAAACATGACAATCGACAGACAGCACAAAAAGACTGATGCAGAAATAATACGGCTGCTAATCAACTCAAAATTGTTGCCATAGATTTTCAGAAGCACCTTTTCCCCGATGGGTAAATGCTTAAAAAAGGTAACACAAGGTTACCGCTCAGCCTCTTGTGAGGGGTAAGAGGGGAAGAAATAAGAGGAGATACTCAGAATTATCAGCCAGATTCACTGCAGGCTGTGTGGCTGAAGTACAGTTTATGGAGATGCAGAAGTACAGACCGAAGACAAATAGCACTGATTAACCAGGTTAATTCATGACAACTTAAAAGAGACTGGGCCAAAGATGACAAGGGAAACAGTTGAGAAGGTCAGAAGCCCAGCAGCACAAGAGGTTTAGGTAGGAAACATGGGCCAGGAAGACTCATCGCAGACGTGATAGAAGTTTGCGACAAGCAACACAATCAAAATAAAG
Source organism: Phaenicophaeus curvirostris (assembly GCF_032191515.1). Classification (NCBI taxonomy): domain Eukaryota; kingdom Metazoa; phylum Chordata; class Aves; order Cuculiformes; family Cuculidae; genus Phaenicophaeus; species Phaenicophaeus curvirostris. Next base: position 7,658,704 of record NC_091404.1, read on the forward strand.
AGGGCAAAACCTTACAATAAATTTCAAAACTAGGATTTTACTTTTCCTTCCTGTATTTGAGATCCTGAGATTGCTGTCTCCAAAACCTCCCACTGCAGCTTGTGAGAAGAACTACTTATCCGTATTATACTTGTCAGGCTTTCTTCTGGAGCAAAGTCAATATGCAACTCATGCATCAAAAAAGTGCTGAAAGAAAACTATAAAAAACCCAAAGACAAGGTATGCACACTGCCACAGCAGATGGCAACCTGCAGTGTCAGGGAGTTTGAAAAACTTTCAGTTCTAGCACCAAAAGCATTGACTGCATTTTCTTAAGGCTCTCAAAAGCCTGAAAGTCTTCCCAGCCTGAAACCTTTACCTTTGTGGTTTTTAACAGCTTTACCATCATCTCCTAAACCAGTTTTGAGAGAGTTCATAACATTTCATACAGTTTTCTATTATACCCATTTTGCAAAACCCCCAGAACAGAAGCAGAACAGAGGACTCTGATGGTTAATTTCTACTGGGCTTACTGACAAAGAAGATGGCATGGTCTATGCTCCCACACAATATATTCCTGCAAGACTTTTTTCTCGGTCCCTTCCATCTTCTCCATATCACATAGCTACATGGCAGCAAGTCTGGCAAGTAACAGACTGACAAGAATGAGAATCTGTGCGTTTAATTCAGGTCAAGCTGAGTACATCAATCCAAACACAAAAATAACTCTGTCCACTTTTGGTAAATGTTGCTTTGAAGCCACCAGACTTTTCTCTGACTCTTCCTAAACTAAGTTTCTCCTACTACTGTGGAAAAAGGTAAATTCCTTTGTAGATTTTCTTCCCTTAAGATACTCTTCATTTTAAGCAATGCTGATTGCATAGCACTTGACACATGAAATATCAGAGTGCAAAACAGTCTTCAAGGCCTTCAACATCAAAACCAAGTCTAATATTTATATCTGGGAAAAAAAAAAGCCAAAGATGATGCATATAGAAAATTCAGAAAAAACCTAGAAGCATCTAAAATATTAAATTAAAACCATTTATCTGAAGAAAAAGATAAGTTGAAGGAGTTTACAAAAGAAGGGGAAGCCAACAGTGATGAATGTAGCAATTTAGAAACTGAGAAAGAAAGAAAGAAAAACATGAGAAGTTACGGAGGAGAAGAGCTGGGAGAACTAATAAATGGAGAGACTTTGGAAGGAGAAGAGGAAGGCTCTGGGTAGTTCTCTATGCATCCAGTTGTTTTCCATAGCAGTAAAACAGAATGAGCAGCCACATCCCTTTTCTGACTGTAGTGACCTCAGAGTTAGAAGGACAAAACAAGGCACAAAACATTAAGCTGAAGTCTCTGTATTAAAACCCTCTCAACCCACTGCATAAATACCTTGTCTCCCTCATGGGATTTTCAGCTGCATTATCTAAAGGCAGCTGACATATTTACACCTTTCATACTGAGGAAGGCAACAATCTGGATGATTTAGGAAAACCAGGGGCTTTCCACAGATCTCTAGCTTGTGCTGAGGTGGAGCTGGGGATTTCTTTTCCCTGCCCTCTCTCACTGCAGCACTTGAACAAACAGCACATGAGACTTTTTGGTCTTTTTACTAAAAAACTTCATTTTTGTAATACATATGGGAGCCGTTCAGTGGTCTTTTTGCAGTGGCTCAAGAGATACACAAGAAGAATCAATGTTTCTGAAGTTGTCTCAGTTCAACATAGGTACCAGTGCCTGTGATGGCACCAGTCTGGATTCAGCAATTCAGGTTTTCCCTGGCTACCCCTCTAGTTTCAATTGCTACTTCTTTGCAGCAAGGTAGCAAGATAAAAAAAAAAAAAAGTAAGCCTAAAAGGGCAAAATATTAGAGACACAAAGGAAAGGAGGCTATGGAATAAGACACACAGGGCACACACTAAAGAATTTCTTCATACCCCACTTCATTAGAGGAAGTTTCACAAAATTAAAGACTAATTGCCTAACAGTGGCAATCACTGATAGAACAGATGTTAGTGTTCATTATCATATTAAGAAATTGGCTAGATAGTTACACAAATCTGAAGCTGTGTGAACATTACCCCACAAAAGTCATTCTAATCCAGCCTAGAAGTTCTTGAGTACTTGTTTTATATCATTGAATTGCTGACAGCTATGTCCAGCCTCCAGCCTATCTAATCAACACATTTTCCTGCTGGTCTGCAAATGAGTGTTATTTTATCCCAGGATTCCTTCACAAATGGCAAAAGCAAGGCACTGCTGGAAGTATTTAACTTTCATAGCCTCAAGGGCACCGAAGGGCTTTGCAAATTATTCTACTTGAGTTTCTAGAACTACAGCTCCAGTTTTTTGAATGCCTTTGAATACGAAGTTGCATATTTTTCTTCACGCAACAGCTTCTCTGTACCACTTATCCTGCACAACCTTTTAATGCCACTAACCTAGCCAAGGACACCTTCAAAGAGATAAATAAAAGCAATCCTAACAGGCAGCCAATCCAAAACAAAGATGCTCTGGCACCATGGTTTTGCCAGCCACTGGAGAAATCACTCAGCCTCAGCTGGAAATGCGTGAACTGAGGCATACAATTCTAAGAGAATATCACATTTTCCTGAAATTTTGTATTCATAAGTGAAGACAGATTTTTCACCTCCCTCATTAGGCTTGGCTGGGAGGGATTTGGTTGGTTTTTGACTGATTTTACAGTTTCCACACCACCTATATCATGCTCTCTTCATTGTAAGTAGTTCAATGTTTGGTTTTCAGCCCTCTCTTACACACCAATTTTTCATATTGAATTCAACACTAATGGCAATAACCTGAAACAAGTAGCTGATAGTTAATTTCTATCCATACCATCTCAGCAAAAGTGTAATTCAAAGACTATAAGAGAACTGGTGCTTATCCAGATAAAATACAAGTTAGTAGAAAAAAAAGAAGCAAAAGGCAAGAGATATAAAGTACCATTGAGGTTTAAAGAAGAATAGTCTACCAAAACATACACAGAAATAGTAGCAGTACTACAGATACAGGTAACCAGCAATTCCTTAGTCATTTCTGGTGTTTGAAATAAAAAACCTGAAACAGCATTTTCAGGAAAGGATACAGAAGCGCCCTGGGAATTTAGGGCATCCTAGTCCCCTGGAGAACCAAGCCAGAGTCCCTAGTTGCCTCCAAGGCAAAGAGCACACACCCTGGCCATGTCAAAGCCACCAGGACCAGAGGAACACAGGGAACCAAAGGAGACCTACTGCATGGCCAGCAGTGCTGGGGCCTCCCTACCCCTCACTGGTCACACGTGCCAAGCAGTGGAGGGTTATGCTTCAGTCAAGGGGACAGTGCTAAACCATCGGAGCCATAAAGCTGTTTGCTTTTTTTTCTCCCAGCAATATCTCCTTCCAATTTTGCTTCCTGACCACTCATTACCAGAAGCGCTAAATAATTCTGACTAGTAAATCCCTATCAAACCCACTAATTTAACCAACAGTTAAACTACTGTTGGTTAACAGTTAAGTTACTGCTGTGTTGACAGTAACCAAGAGACATTTGGAAAGCAGCACCATGAGATGAGAAGCCCTAGTTCAGGTCCCAGCAGGCAAAAGGCCTTAATGAGTCTCCTTTCCAGAGGCTTTAGAAGGTTTCAAGACACAGCAGTGGATTCAGTCCATTAAGTACATCCCTACATAGAACGTGGGCACAATTGAAAGACTTTTAACACATCCATCTTCTCACAGCCAGGCACCTTTGCATTTAAAGTGAACAGATAAACATACAAACTCAGAAAAGATTTTCTTTTTTGTACCAAGGGAATATTTATAACTAAGACTTCAAACGTTTTCCTAACACAATAGACACTTTGACCACACGCTTAGACAGCACGCTGCTGGGGGATAACATGCTCTTTCTTTTCCAGCAGTGTTAATGCTGCATTTTGAATCCTCGGTGGGAAAAAAAGTTGACACAGCATCAACAAGAAGATGCAAATTAACACACTTGACCATGACAGGCACTACACATCCTCCAAAGCAACTGGGGACGTTTTTACACCTCTTCTCTAGGAATCAAGTTATTAGTAAACTCTGTGGGTTCACATTCCCTTTCAAAGTTTAGGAGTGACCAGAAAGGAAACCAAGACCTCATTGGGAACCAACTCATTAATGAAGAAATATACATAGTTCACTGCTGGGTGTTCGGTTGGGGTGTTTTGGTTGTGTTTTTTTGTTTTTTTTTTTAAAGATCCACAACTTACTTTCCACAAACTGGTTGTGATTGACAGTCACCTACCTATGACTTAAAGCTTTATGAGAAAGAATTGCAACAATCCAATAAAAAGAAGAGAGAACAGGTTACTCTCTAATAGGAAATACTCTACAAGGGATGCTGCAGAGCAGTCAAAGTAGGCTGACTGTCACCAGCCCTTTGAACAACAACTTCTCCAGTTTCCCATTCCCTAGATTGAGAATAGAAGATAATATCCAGGAAAACCTATGCATCTGTTTACATCTTCATGATAACAGTACAGCATAGGGCCAAATGGCTTGAGAGAAAACAGAGCAGAAATCTCTCGAGTTTTCTCCAAATTATTGGGACATTCTGATATAGGGGCTCCAAGCAGAGACGAATAGAAGAGCAAGTACCCTTCTATCTGCTTTGAACCTGAGGTACCTCCACCAGGAGTTCCTCTGCTCAACTGCAGAAATACAGGGCCTCAGTCCACCTCACAGGTAATCCAGCAGCATTATGCTTTTCTTGGAGTAGTGTAAAAATACATTCCAACACTTTGAATATACAAAAAAACAGAGAGCATGAGGGTGTAAAGGTGTTTTCACCGAATCAGTCTGCATATTACTCTTCCATAGTGCCTCCTGCAAACACATTTTCTGGCCTTCAATAGGATACAGAGAAACACCTTGATAATCTTACAGGCAGTAAGAACCATCAGCTATTGTTAAGCAACTACTAAATTCTATACTATTTTCTTATAAGGAAAATACTGTTCTGAGCTGAGCTGCTTGAATTTTGTTTTTACTCCGCCCGAGGCCAGGGGAGTGCATGAGTGATCTGTCCATTCTGTGTCTTGAAGTCATTATAACAAATGTTACCAATTTTTGAGACAGTTTTATTTAATGGCATCCATCACAGGTCTGCATCAATTCAAAGGTACTGTCTCAGCCCAGGACTCACACAAGCAGGATAACCAAATCATCAGACCCCAAAGGGCAGTGGTAACTCCTGCCTTGCAGCAGTAATTAGCACTAGAAAGGTCAAGGTTTAAAATGAGGTTTTGATGTTTCACTTCATACGAGCAATTTTGGACTAATAACTGTCCCATCTCTTATTAGTGCTGAGTAGTAAGTCATACTATGAAAACCCTGCAAGGCACACCTGACTGATTTCATTTTTTTACTTCTAATACCTTCAGGCATTTTTCTTGAGCTGGCACAGGAACATTATTTACATTATAGTTAGAAAGTAGACAGACAGTGCATTTTGATGGGTTTCTCGTACTGTATTTCTAGGATTCACAATTTGCACTCAGCCAAGTGGTTGGATACCCATGAGACTCTCACTATTAATACAGAGTGATCCAGACAAATGTTACTGTTCTAATCATTTGTACTTCTCAAAGGCATCAGCCAGACAGTCACAGATCAACAATTTCAAGGTAGGTGTAAAAGACTGTTTTCATGCTTATCAATTTGCATGTTTAAAACGCAATATTCTTCCTTAGTTACAAATGAGATGCTCAATTTACTGCTGATGTTTTTAGAAGTTGACATTTACAATTCACTGCATTCAAATCAAAATGTAAAGGATGGCCTTTTGACTTTTAGCAGAGAGGTTTCCAGCACTACTAGCAGGGATATCTTTCCACCCTAAATAATCACTGCCACTTGCAACGGTAGGTTCAATTCTGACTTCATGCAGATGCACAGGAGTTTATGCATGAGTTCCTGATTACACCTAGATTTTTCACTTCATGCAGAGAATTTATGCACCTCCATATCAAATAGTAGCAATCCTTGTAATTATCTTGTCTCTTTTGATTTTTTTTTTTTCTTCGGCTTTCCAAAGACTATTCTCCCTCTCAGAATTTACACCCAGGAAGATGACATTCACTAAATACAGTTAGGCAATGCTAACATCAATGACAAGGAAGAAAAAGGGGCTGAGCCTTTACCTTTCTCATTCAGAAAGTAGAATGAATTTTTTATTATCATACCAGTAAGAGAAGAGATCAGTCTAAATTTTTAAGTTCTATAAATCCCCAGAGCATGATTTTTCCCCACAGACTTTTTAACTTCTTCTTTAAGATTCCACATCTCTTCACTGAATGAAAATTTATCTGCACCTTCCAAGAAGAAATATTGTTCCTGTGCTAAACAAGTACCTCTAATACCCACTCAGTGCATTCAAATATCCAGCAAGATAATTCCTACTTCTCCCCTTTGCCATTTGCATTTAAATAGTCTGGAATTTCACTAGGGAGAAAATTACATTTAAAAGAATGTAACCTGTATTAGTTATATTTTTGTGAACAGAAAATTAGAATTACAAAAATAATTACACAAAAGCTCTTGAGAAGCCAAGAGACACAAATAAGAAAGGCCAAAGCTGAACTAACATATCAAAGCTCTTTTACTTTCTAAGATCTACTTAATATTATCTGCAACTTTGGAATGATACTATTCCTCTATGAGTCCAACCACCACATTAAACTGATAACACATGTCTATATATCTTAGGTGAAAGTAATAAACTCTGCTGTGATACAGTATTTCCGTAGTATCTTGAGGAAAGATAACTTCTTACACAAACTCATTTTTCATTTCCACAGCATTGTCTACTCTCTCAAACAGGATATAAGATGATTCCACAGACAACTTCAGAAATGAGTGTTTATCCAAGCTCACCTTTACACAAAAGCTGCCCATCTCGAGAAATTAATAAAAATAGAAAGGCATTATATTACACCAGGAAGTGAAAGAACACTAGAGCTAAACTATTTTAAGTCCTTCTCAAGACAGATATATCACCTCCCATTGGTTAAAAGCACAGCCTAGTTGAGAAGTAACATTTTTGTGAGTCACTTTTATTCTCACTTCTCCTGTAGCAAAATAAGTAACTTAAAACACGATTAACTATATCATAAGACCTTAGAAATGACGATTTTCCATCTTTTCCTAAACCAATTCTCTTCGCAGCGCAATTCAGACGTCACCTCCTTACTGCGTGTTTTCCCCACCCTCTCTAGAAGCATTTAGAGAGAACTTTATATATGGATCATAATGGTCTAAAGATACAAGCATCAGCTTCCATGTGGCAAGTAAGCCTTCAGCGCAGACTAGATCCTCCAGCCTTGTTAATGCTATAAGCATTATTAAAGTCCATGAGGACAACCGTTTACTGTACTTCTACAACTTCCTCGTAATTTAATTTCCCATTGAAGATGTCTTTGGAAGATTAGTGCTACTGTAATGAGATAATATGTCATTATAATCCTGTTGGAACAGAAGAGCTCAGAATTTATTGCTGTCAGCAGTGTAATTGCAGAGTTAACACCACTCTTCTACCGCAGGGAGGAAGCAGAGGTGCTCAGCCCCACAGTCCATCCAAACCTCTGCTCCAGCACAGGAAAAGACAGAGCAGACTCATTTTGAGCTCCAACAGAAGCCATAGAAAAGTTCTCCTCTCTGGCCCAGGACTACTCATCATCTCCTCTGTGGTTGAAGTCCTACAGAAAGCAAGGTCTGTCGTACTGCCTGCACGTGGGGCACACGTTCCTTTGCATCATAGAATCACCAGGTTGGAAAAGACTGCTTTGATCATTGAGTCCAACCATTCCTATCTGCCACTAACCCATGCCCCTGAACACCTTGTCTACCAGTCTTTTAAACACCTTCAGGGATTGTGAATCAAATCACCATCCTGGGCAGCTTGTTCCAGTGCCTGATGACCCTTTCTGTGAAAAATTTCTTTCTGATTTCTTTGGCTTCACTACAGATCCTTGTTGGTCCAGGGCACATACCATCATGATACATTTGCACATATAAAAACAATAGTGCAAATAAAAGGAAATGGTAGAAACAAAGGAAGGCTAAGATGGGGCAGGGAGAAAGGGTGTCAGGCATCTCTTCCCCCTTAGAAAGAAAGGTTCAGAAAACAATTTTGTTAGCAGTTTTTCTTAAATACTGCATTGACAAAGCATGTTCATGTCATCATCTTGTTTTCAATGCAAGTGCAAGAAAAAAGGACAAGAGCCAAATAGTTTCTATGTGATTGCCTAGTGTTATATCTTTCAAGTCAGATTTTCTTGTAGGGACATGGTACCTCCTGTAGTTATTGTGCCTGGGACAAGCAAGCAAGCATCATCTCCTATCCTCGCTTAGGGAAATCAACTCACCTAAAGCAATATATGATTGTCCATATTGTGGAATGGATGACAGGTCAATAAAATCATATTCTAGTTTCCACCTGACAGCTCCGGGTAATGACTGCATCAGAAAGGAAAGAACCCATCCAATAAAACACCTACTTCACATAAAATGGTGCAAGTGGAAAGTTCCCATGCAACCCCTACAGAAACCATCTCAACCTGGCTGATAACACTTTGCTTTGGTTATCTTAACCTCCAGGAACACAATGGTTTGCATTTTCTACCACTCCTTCCCAATAAAATTTATACAGGCTTTATTTAAATGTACCACTTACTTTACTGTTCTTTGTCTCTGGTTGCTAAAAACAATTCGGAGGCACAAGGGAGTGGGAACAGCACTGCTGTGTGATAAGGTTTAAAGGTTATTTCTCCAAGCGTATTTCAGGCCAGAGTCATTGCTCATTTCTCCCACGCCAATCCCAGTAATCAGCCAGCTCAAGTGAGTGTACTTCTTTGGCTGAAATGATGCCTTCAAGATCCCAAAGGTGCCAATTAAACTGCCAGAGCTGCACATGCTGATGCTGCACTTGGAAGTAAAATGATAAATAACCACACCTGAGTGACTGCTATGGACTAGAGACTGGGAAAAGATGGGCAGCACTTGCTCTGCTCGTTGGGCAGAGTCTGCTGCCATTGGATGCTGGGTTTGATCCAGCACAGCAGGAAAACAGAAGGTGCCCAACAATTCTCTCACCTGGCAAAGGGCCTTCCCATTGCTGCCAGTTTAAAGACTGGGGGAGATCATTTAGGCGGCCTACATCTGTCAGGCTGTTTGTCAGAGCAACCCTAGACAGTGAGTGACAAAAAGGGGGGAAAGGGGGGGACCAGGAGAAATTGCCAGAGTGACAACAGTGAGGTCCCAGATCACACCACTCAGTTCTAAAGAAGGAAGAGACTGGAGACTACATAAAGCCAAGACTTGGCTCAGACATTCCTTAAGCCTCAGAAAACCCTTGGTTATGTTGCTGCTGTGACTAGTTCAAGCCAAAGATTTTAACACAGGTCTCTCACAATCCAGTAAGTGATATAACCTGTAGCTGCCATTGCCTGGCACGGACAGGACTCCGCTAGAGCTGTGCTACCTTTACAAGTAAACGCTTGCTGCAGGCAAGATAAAAAGAAAAGTCATAATATACAGCTAGTATGTGACAGGCTACAAGGTTCAGTGTCCCACTCACAAATTTTAATTTATTTACACAAAAATACCTGCAGCTGCAAAGGCTGACACTAAACCCCCGGAGTTCTGAAGCACAGTCATGATGTCCATTTGAGTTCTGCCAACTGCTGGTTCAAGATAAAAAAGACAACCTTATCTTACTTCCAAACTCCATAATTTGATAACAGCATCCAAACTATATTTCATTTTTTCCCCAAAAAAACCTGCCACATTGTTGTGGAAGTTCTATACTTTGCCAAATCAGCACTTTTGCTGCAAATGTGCAGTCTCTCTCCTCTTCCAAGGGCTTTGATACTCACATTGCCAGCTGCTCTTTGCTCCTCTCCAGCAAGCCACTCGCTGCAGTCTGCATCATAGACAGCACCGTGTCATCACCAAGACCCCAAGCTTTGCTGCCGCCTACCTGAATCCCCGATGTTTACTTTTCACAAACAAAATGGACACAAGAAAGGTTACATCCACCTCTTTCTAATATGTTCTTGTTTGATAGATGAGTTCTAAGCTTCAGTTTCTGCCAAGACCTTTCTCTCACAGTCCAGAAAGTGGAAGCAATACAGCCGCAAGACAAGAAATAATGTGTGTAAATATGACCTGATGCAGATCAGTAACCACGCAGTTCAAAACAATTAATTTCTAGCTCTTGCCATATTCAAGTACTAAGTCCACCTTAGAATTATTTATTTTCATATTAACAGCACTGGCAACCAACTGTTCTAAATGATAGGTTATCAGATACACATTTTTTACCCTCTAGGTTGATTCTGGTTATAAACGGACCACAAGAGTAATCTATGAAGGTAAACTTTCTGCATAAGGATAACAATCTATTTCATTTTAAATCATTCCTTCATCTCTACCAGCTATAAAGCAAACTTTAAAATAAACATATGCTACAAAATGAAAAAGAGCAGCCTACCATGAAAAAAAGGAGAGCTTGACATAGGAGAGAAATATGTATAAATGCCAGTCAAGAGCTTATGCTAACAAATTGCTACAAAACAAGTTTGAAGTAGTTATTAAAAAGTGAAGAGATAGGACACAGATGGAAGAATAAATCCCAGTGGCATGCAGAGCTTTGGCAACCCCTCACTTCCCCAGAAGCAAAGGATGCATACAATGCCTGTACGTATATAAGACAGTGGTTCACCAAGATTCCTGCAGAGACTACTACTGAGGAAGTTAGCTCTGAGAGATCATCTGTGGAACACTGCAGTACCAGCATGACAAACCCTAACACTACTTCCCTTCCAAAGGGCTAGGGAAAATCACAGACCCATGGAATGGTTTGAGTTGAAAGAGACCTTAAAAATCACCTAATTCCAACCCCCCTGCCATGAGCAAGGACACCTCCTACTAGACCAGGCTGCTCAGGGCCCCGTACAACCTGACCTTGAACATTTCAGGGAAGGGGCATCCACAACTTCCCTGGGAACCTGTTCCTGTGCCTCACCACCACCATTGTGAAGAATTTCCTCCTTAGGTCTAGTCTAAATCTGCCCCTCTCCAATTCCTAGCCATTCCCCCTAATCCTATTACTGCATGCCTTTGTAAAAAGGCCTTGACCCAATACCCTCATCCCCTTGTACAGCTGTAGTTTGCCCAAGGGGAAAGCTTTACACTTGCTCTTTTCTTGGCCCTTCATGAAACTCAGCAAAGCAACCAAAACTAACCCCAACCATACTGTTTAAGAACATTAAATGGGTAAAATACATCCTACTAAAAAAAAAACACATTGGAATGGGGTGGTAATTAAAAAAAAAAAAACCCACACAGATCTCCAATAGGCTTACAGGCAAAATACCCCACTAAAATCCCTGGTTACTACCTCAGCCTGTGCTGGAAATACATAACAGCCATGACACTTAACATGGACAGAATCATACTGAAAAGAAGAAAAAAGCTAGTAGCTATTACCAGTCTGCCTGAAAAGCACACAGCACAACCTCCAGCTGTTTAAATTCAGCACCACATCCTTTGTGCTGTCTGATGCAATACGTTACGTAAAAACAGCACCGCAATGCAATGAGCAGGCCCCCGGCAGGGTAGACAGAAGGGATAAAATGCTGCATCAAACAGCACATGCCCCTCTTTAGTGCTGCTGGGACTGCAGAGAACAGCCTGTGACAGCAGCCTCAATGCCTGCAACACACTAGAGAGGCAGGATTATTTGAACAAGCGCATTTCCTTCTCAAAGAAAATACCAGCCAAAAGCCTTTGGGAATGGGGGAAGGTTTGAGAGTGAAAGAACAGCCCCCTGGGGAGAACAGCAAGACCTTTGTGCCCAGTGCTTTTTGCAGAACAGGGGAAGGAAAAAAAATCCTATTTTCTTTGGAAAAAGAATATATATACACACATATATTCCGTGGTAACAATGACAGCTCATCTCTGTTACATGCAGTCAGAACTTGCAAGATCAGCATTGTCCAGCACACATGACACTTCTGGCTTCGTGTGGTTTTGGTATCCAGGCACACCAAGACTGGCAGATGCAGGGAGACCTCAACTAGCCCTAAAACATTTGATTTCTATGAGAAACTCCTGCCAGTGTTTCCAGAAAAGCCAAAACCAGGAGACAGGCCCACTCGGAAAAGCAACACATTGCCACTCCTTCACATTCAAGGCTCTCTGACAAATGGCAAGGAGCATCTGATAAAACTGCTCAGCTCAAGACTCAGAAATCAGATGGAAAAGCAGCCTGCTGTGAGCAGCTGGTTCAGAGCTGCAGCTGATCATTAGCAGCACAGACCCCAAAAAACCAACAAGCTACCACTTGTTATGAAACCTGCCAACCTCATACACAGAGCACCAAGAAGAAAAAATGGATACCCAGCTTTCTGAAGCAGAGAACGCTTCTGGCTTCCAGAATTACCCTTGAAATTACAACATGAGAGCAGCCATTCGAGATTAGATCAAATGTTCATTCCTTGCCTCCTATCATTGGACATAAGCAAAGCCCACAGAGAAGTTAGAACAGGATTAAAACGTGTAATGATTCCCCCAGTTCTCCCTCAATCTTTCAGATCCTGAGCCAGACATTTACTAACACTCTGTTGTCTCCACAAGTAGACATGACTGTCCAGATCCAGACCTGAGGGGCTGTGGTAAGAGTTAGGCTATCACACAACGGCTATCACCAACAGGAGCTTCAGGTACTCCTGTCCAGGAGTCTCCTCTGCAGAAACAGAGGATGCTCAGGGTTGGGAAACTTAACTGTGCCTTGCTACGGACAGCTAGAATTAAAAAGAAGCTTCTCCTCCATGTTATTTGCTCAGATGCAGAATCACGTATCTGACGAGATACAGGGCACCCCTTTTCAGGTCACACAAGTCGTCTATGTGTTCCAGACCAGTTCTGTGAGACAAGGAAGGTACAGAGAAAGCAAACACCATCTGCAGAGCTCTGCAAGCAGCAGTTAATGGTGGTAGACTGTTCCTGCATTTCGGTGCAGCATCCTTCTTGGAGCCAGGGTCTGAGCAGAGCACACAGTGATTAAAAACCATGCTGCTGACTATCATTGGAGTTAACCACTATACCAAGAAGAAGCCTCACTGAATGCTGCACTTTTCTCCTGTCAAGTCAGTTACAGCAGTTTACAAGGTACAATCCATAGGAGAAGACAGTTAAACTGTAAAACTAATTTGGCTGAGAACAATAGACACTTGCTTTATCCTCAGAGAAGGCAGCAAATACTTGCTTTGTTCAATTTAATTGATAGTAGGTTCTACACAGTACAGATATAAATGATTTTCACAGACTTCACTTTGTACGTAGAACAAAGAGAAACCTAAAAGTAGAAAGCTGTGTTATTTGTGAAATGGCATTGCATCCTGCTTTTGTAATCTGTATGTTACTGCAACACATCAATGAGCAGTTAATCGATAAGCAGCCTTAGCTCAAAGTTTGTGAAGCTTAGGGTTTTTCAGTATTTACTTCTGTTCAGGACAGTCTCCTAACAACACAATTCCTTAGGATACAATGTTAGGGTTTGGGGAGAAGGCTTGAAATCATTTTTTTGTTTGCCTAAACCTGTACAACTGGCCTATGTTGTAACAACTGTCAGATTGTGTTGCCCTGTGCTGCTACAAATATAGCAGCAGAGAAATCTGCTCCTGCAGTTTTCACTTTTCCAATAAATTAGGCATGAAATACTATCCATGTATTGTGCAGAGTCTTCCACTTGAATCAGCTTCCCCATTCTCTATCTGGAAAATTTCACCTTTTAAGTACAAACCTCCCACCTACAGTAGAGCAAGATGTAAAGGAAATAAGTCAAGAACTGTACTCAAGACTTAAGAACTTAGAGGAATCCAGACATAGAGAAATTGTCTAGAAAACTGCAGCCTCACCTGCAAAAACATTACTAAATCCTGTATGACAAAACATTTGATTAAGACAAAAAAAAAATCCACACGACATGATGATTTTCCATCCTCTCTCATTAAATCCTTCAAGTACCTGAAGGGACTACAAGAAAGCCGGGGAGGGAGTATTTACAAAGGCTTGTAGTGATAGGATGAGGGTCAATGGGTATAAACTGAAAGGGGCAGATTTAGACCAGGCATAAGGAGGAATTTCTTCACCATGAGAGTGATGAGGCCCTGGCCCAGGCTGCCCAGGGAAGCTGTGGCTGCCCCATCCCTGGAGGTGTTCAAGAAAAAAGAAATGCAGAAGGATAGAGGCCAAAAAAGAATCAGGGCCATCGGTCCTGTAAAGCTGTCTGGATCAACTCAAGCTGGGTTAGACAGAACTACCAGCTTTACCCAAATAGACACCATAGGCAGGAGAACAGTTACCCACATGGAAAGAGTTACCTTATCTCAGGTCCAGGAAGTCCCAGACCACTAGGCATTCACCTTCAATTCCCATGCAAGTGGGATATTTGTGTGAGGAGATAACTGGTATCATGAAGAATTCCATTTTGCTATTTTAAGGGAAGCAGTCATCTTTAAAGATGGATCTGGTTCATTGTACTGACATCTAATAAGGCATCCAGTAAGGGTTTCTGCTTGATTAAAGGACTTGTGTTTCTGTCTCCCACCTTCTGCACTCTGAATTCCCTTCTCTGCAGCAGTTACTGTGACCAGGCTCTTCGCCATGCTACGCAATCCATTCCTCCAGCTTTATTATCCTATTTCCTCGCAGACTGAGCTCCCTGACCTGCGACTGAGCCTTCCACTATAATCAGCTTCATCGAGGTTCCCTCTGCCTCGCTGTCTAGTGAGCTTAAAAAATTCTGAACATCTTGTCATGGTTTCACTTCAACAGATTATTTGTCCTTAACTGAGACAGGCAGGAGGCAGTAGCTCCAGAGCCGCCCTTCTGATGCCAAGGCTGAGCTACAGACTCCAAAAGTGAGGTTAGATTCCCCTCTCCCCTTCCATTTTTACTGTTCCCTTTGACATTCGGAGTTCAGAGAGCTCCATACACAGGCAAAAGAGATAATTTCTCTCTTGGCCAGATGAAGGCTCCTAAAGAAGAGAAGAAACTAAAAGTAATGGATTATAAGCAGCAAACTGGATTTGCTATCTGCAGCCACGCTCTGCCCCCAAGGGACAATTTGTATAAATACAATGTTGTTATTAAAATGTTTCCCCTCAAATCTAAACTCTCATCTATTTATCAGTGGCAGGTACTGTTGTCAAAGTAAATGCAAATGAACCATGATGATAAACCACAGAGCAAAGAGCAGGCCAGAAGGCTCAAGATTATCAAGTTATTTGCATTTCTGTAGTAAGCTGCTGGCACCACAACTCTAAAGCGCTAGTTTCCTATTTGTCTTCATAAAATTCTAATTTTACAGAGAAATACTGTAAAGTCAGTTAAAGACAGGAGCAATTTTATAGGTTCCCAGAGAGCTTGTGTCATTTGGGAATAGTGCATTCCATTTACATATTGTGTCTGAAAAAAACAAGTCAGCTGCTAATCAGAAAGAAACATAACCAGTGTTTTAAAAGTTTATAAATATAAAGCTATGGATACACATGGATCAAAATTTGATTCTTTAAGCACTATAACTTATCAACACAAAAGGACTTCACAATATTCCAAATATGAGCAAAACACTACAACAGAAGCAAATATATGATACGCTAAAACAACACTAACTAAAATTATTTTATTATTACTGCTCCATTGCATAAATTCAAATGTATTGATCTAAGTATGTAACAGTGCACATCACTGAGAGACAGCGTGAGAACAGACACAGCACACGTGCAGTGCCCAACATACACTCTAGTTTGGCTGATAACCACATAAGAGGTTTTCCTCTCCGCTCCTTTCTTCTGCATCAAGTGGGATCAGGAGGAACGAATGCATAAGAAAGAGCCCTGATTTGCAGCTGGTGTAAGTGTTATGTTCTTCATAACTGTACATTCCTCTGCTGCCTGTCAACACAGGTGCTGCTTAAACACAAAATAGAAGTTTAATCAGCATTCACCCACATCCAGGAAACACTTAAGTACACAGAACAGCAAAGCTAAGCTAACATACTTAAAAAAAAAAATATTTAAATGGTACAATCTAGATACAATTTTAATTTTTTTAACCCAAATTTCACCCTTGCCTCCCCGCTACATCTGTCTGTTCAGCAGCAAAGCACCTCAGTGCACCAGCAGCTGAAAGCTGTGTCAGCCATGCTTCAGTGGGGCAGAAAAGTACCTTCTGTTTAAAGAAGCAGGACAGAAGAGTAATCTTAGCAGGCAAAATTTAACACTACACTATCCACCAGCTTCTAGGGTGGTATATATGATAATGCACTTGAAAATACAGCAAATTATGATAAAGGTTCAAGTATTAGGTGCAGTAGAGACAACATCACACAATTCCCTACACACACACCTGTACATTCACACACACACTGAGACAAGGCACCATCCATGGTTTCGAGTCATTAAAGCAGAATTACACCATGGCCACAATACACACAAACACAGCACAGCCCTGGTTAAGCAGAGCAAAAGCACATACCCAACATGAAGATGTAAACATTCTTCCTACAGTTCAACAAGCTGAAGCACAGAGCATTCTTGCAAGAGAGTATTATATCTATTTTGCAAAGAAATGAAGTGAGACACAGAAGTCAATACCTATCTCTCACCTCAACAGTATTTCAAATAGCACATTCGGCCCTGACTCCCAGCTGTTTGCTCTGGTCATCCAGCACAATAAAGCACAAGTGCAAAGTCTGTTTCAAGTAAAGCAAAACACAGGGTAGACACAGGGTCCTAGCTCTAGGCTAGGACCAATTAGCAAAGGCCCACCAGCTCTGTAAGCATCACAGCTATGCCACAATTGGTGATCCTTTAAAAGAATATAGATGTGGTCCAGATAGTTCCAGCTCTTTCCCTCCCGTTTCCTGTCCTTTCATCTTTCTCCTACACAGAGACCCACTTTTTTTTTCCTCACTTTGGAGGTCATTCATTCACATTTTCCTTACTATCACTTTCATTGTAATGCCTAATTGACAACACTTAGTAGCTATAAAAGCTGCTATTATTCTCTAACTACAAATCTTTCCATCAGTAGATCACCAAGCTTCAAGAAGCAGCCTGCATCATCCCCTGTTTAGAGGCAAGATCCAGGAAAATAAGGTAACACCATCCCATGGACTAATAGCAAGACTAGATAGAGGAACCTAGCATTCCCAGTGCCCCACACAATGTTTTG
This sequence comes from Phaenicophaeus curvirostris, assembly GCF_032191515.1. Lineage (NCBI taxonomy): Eukaryota > Metazoa > Chordata > Aves > Cuculiformes > Cuculidae > Phaenicophaeus > Phaenicophaeus curvirostris. Next base: position 7,675,962 of record NC_091404.1, read on the forward strand.
GGCTGTTCTCCCAGTAAAGCAGCGGTATGCTTCCTGTTCTCACAAATTAGATGATCATCAAAATAAAGAGAGTTCTCCCTACAACTCAAACCTGTTCCAGCCATTGCTGTTGTATGCTCTGGCCCAGACCTCCCTTAAGTTTGAAAAAGCAATTCATACAAGCAGTTTAAGAACTAATTTAGAACTGAAAACAAAGATGCAATATGGAGCAAATGCTAAAATAGACTTAAGATCCCAAATGTAGTTTAAAAGAAAAACACATAGACAGAAAATAAGATTAAGGTGAAGGAAAACATACCTATATTACAGATACCAACATTACAGGTACCAATACATACAGTTATAAACACAATATATTTTAACTTTTGCCCAGTGAAGTAGGGCATCAAATATTAACAACTGCCCTTATTATTTTGAGTGCAATTTCACTTTCAGGAGCAACACGTTACAGAAATTTTGTGCAGCATGTTCGAAACTACTGTAGTTAAAATAAATTACATATTTGGATTCAATTATCAGACCCAGATGAGTCATAGCCCTCATTTGGCATTCATTTAGAAAAAAATCTTGGAAGCCTCTTCCACCACAAAGAAAATTCAAAGGGAGGATGAATTCAAGCATTTGAAAAAAAGTGAGAGGTGCATTAATCAGCATGTTCAACCTCCCAAAAGCAGGAAAAAAAAATATTGCTTGTCTCGGGTATCCTTCAATCTGACCCGCAAAGCGAGTGAATTTAAAGTAACATCCAGTGCCTTACTGAGGCTCACAGGCTCTGAGCCAAATCAGTCTCCATTATTTGCATTTTCCACACACAGACAAGTGTCTTAACCATATCAAGGTCATTCAGTACCAAGACCATTAAATTAAGTTTTCCTCTAAAATGAGGCCTCATTATCAAGACTAATTAAAGGATGACAAAACATTGTGAACAGTTCCAATCCTTGGTAAAGGCTTACTCGTGACCAGAGCATTCTTTAGAAATGAAGTTTATTAAAATTATTAAAAGCTATTTTAGTCTCTGTGTTAAAGGTCTCCTGACTATCAACACTAGAACTTCGTAAAACTGCTACAATACATGATTTTTCTATTTGCACTTTCACCACATGCTTTTTATTGATCTTCTTAACTGACTAGCTCTCTTTTTTTGGCACTTACCCATCAATATTTGGAAACCACAGTAAGTAGGAGAACAGGCATGATGTAGTTAACATTCTATTGTATCCCAGGAACCTTGGGTCCATGGGGTAGACTGTACCACTTAGAGTTGCTTATTCCTGCACTTCCATTTTCTATTTCTGGTTCAGATATGATATCAAAAGCTTGTTGAGTGGTTCTCAGTTCTATAACAGAAATAAGTTCAATTCATAGTGGCATGCACAGTTAGTATTACCTAGACAGCACCACACACAAGAAATGCATTGTGAACTCATCCAGGATCTCCTTTCTGAAGTATCTGATAAACTTAGAGGTGCACAGCTAATAGAAAGAATACCAAAAGGCCTACACTCCTCTCCAGAGAGACCTCTGTGGGTTTATAGATCTCAGGAAGAAGTTTCTGATAGTCTATGTCAAACACAAACTGTTCCCCTTCCTCCTCTTATCCGCGGCTTTATGTAAAGAAATGTCTTCCATGAGTTGCCCCTTCTTTCAATCTCCCTTTCATCCATAACACACACTGTAGAGATTTTCATGGCATGTTTGAAAAAAAAAAAAAATTGAGACCCCCTAGACTGTAAAATCATTTTCAAGATGCAAAGGGCTAAGAAACTGTGACTACTTAGGCAAGCACTTATGGTCTTATGAGTTTCTTCCATCTCAATGCAAGAATGGATTATACAAGTAAAAAGCTTCCTCTGGTGCCATTGCAATTAATAACCTACAAACCCCCTTTTGCCTGAATACAAAGAATAACTACATCCTCCCTAGCTTAGTCTCCTCACTCAGTCTTTGCCACAAGCCCCATCCCCAGAGAAGCTCTGTCTCTACCTCCTCCCAGGGCTGTGCTCACCACTCGGAGCTCCCTCATCATTAGCCTTACTCACACAGCCAGAAATCAGTCCCCAGGCTGCTGCCATCAGTCCTCTCAGTCTAATTTTATTTCCCTGGCTGTATACATCCCTCAAGTCTGAAACAGCTATTTCCTACCATTTCCACCATCACATGAAGGGTGAAGTGGCCTCATCCATTCAGGCTGAAGCAGGAAGGACCATCACATCCAACTGTTTTAACCAGGTCTTCAAGAGATGAGCACCATTAATGCCTTCTTCCTGCAAGAACACGTGGTGTTATTGCAACAAGACTAGCACTTATTTCTTCTCAGTAGCAAACAAATGAAACATCCACATAGCTCAGTGTTTCCATGCTATGCACATAGGGAAGCTGAAAGACCCATGCAGAGGGGATGGATGTGGTCCGCCCTCCATAATTAGATGCTCCCAGGTTGACCAAGAACCCAAGGACAAATCAATTTAATACTTGGAAATTAGTTTCATAAGAAATTGCATCAGAATAATAGCAATAGAGTTCCAAAGTAATAGACCTGGCAGTGAGCAGGGAAAAAATGCTGGAGAAAAAAAGCTAATCCAGAGCAGCAGGCAAAAGGGTATTAAGGAACAGCATGCCTAGACCTTTGTAAGGCATGTATATTGTGGCAACAGTTTGGAAAAATGTGCAAAGGCTTCTGAAGCAAGCTTTTAGCTTGTTCTCCTTCAGGGGAGATTGTTGGTTCAAAGAAAAGAAACTTCTTAAGATTCCCCACATTCTTCAGAGCTGCATCTACCTCTGGACGCCTTCTAAGCATTCAAAAATTAAATTGATAAATTCACCATTCAGAATACTTTTCACACAACTCACGTTGCTGAAACAGGCTCCTTGGTTTCCTTTTTCTTTTCTTCTACTCTGCTGGGCCTCTTTCAACCTCATATAAAACTTTCTCTCTGCCTGCCCCTAGGCTTTAATTCTTTTGATGAACTACCTCCACAGCTAGGCAGGAGCTGGGCAGGGATTTTCAAGTGCTGAATTCTGGAGTTGAGCACCTAATGGAGCAATTTGACACCCAAATCTCTTGGCAGTTCTAGGTATTTAGAGGAGACCAAGTCCATGTACTTTCAGGTTAAAGTTAAATCCCAGAGACACAGGGTGTACCTGTATTTAAGTGACCAACAGATATGAACTTGATCTGTTGCAACCTCAAACAGCCTGAATCCAGTCAGAACATCACAGAAACTATATGCTGCCTCATTCAAACTGTCTGTGGTTTGGTTCAATATAGCAAACAGATCCCACCCATCTGTAATTATCAGTAGCAGTGTAAAAAGTACTGTTCTCACCTGGCTAAGCACAAAGCAATGATAATTTGGGCACAGAAAAAAAGTGCATTCAAAAGCGTGTTCTTTAGTCACTGCATAAAATGATTCCTTTATCTTGAATAAATATGTTGCTGGACTGCCAAAGCATGTCTGCCAGGGAGCCCAGAATCCCTTCAGAACATGTTAGACAGGCACTCCAAGATGTTCACACCACTTCATATTGTCTTGAGGTAAGACTCAAAGCCAATACTAATGCTTCTCATATGAAGAGCAGAAAAAAAAACACCAAACGGAACACAAATTGCTGGAGGGAATAAAAACAGCACCAGCAGCACTGGCTTGCCTGCTGTTAAGGAATACACTCACTTTTTGCGCTGTACTTGACCTCTCCCTGGGATTGAGTATTTCATTCCCTGGGGCAGAAATTAGAATTTTGAGATGTTTTACACCAGATTATTTTTTATTTCTTAGCCGCTCTTCCACCAAAACCAACATGCTTTTCATTGCCTTCAACGGCTCAGCTAGCAAATTCTTCACAGAAGTAATCACTGACAGATATAACTGAGAAGTCAAGGAAGAAAACAAAGGTATGTGGAAAATGGGCCTGAAGTATGAAGGGTTCTTTTCACAAGCTAGTAGAATACAACTGAACACTAGTTTGTGGCCTTTGGTTTAGACATAGGGGATAAGCAGTGTTCAATTAATTCCAGTATTCCAGAAAATCAAAGATTTTCCTCATGAGACACTACAGAAGTCCATATATGAAAGGACTGTACAAGGAATAAGGGCACTCAAGCAGAAGTTTGGAAAGCCAAGCAGAGCAGTCATGGTGAAAAGTAACAGCAAAGCCTGAGATAAGCTAAGTGTCAGAGCAGACTCTGATCTCAAGTCCCAACATACACATTCCAAGAAATGCCTGCTTTGGAGTTGCGCTGCATTGGCTAAAGATCCCATGATCTTCCTCTAAATTACATCAGGCTGGTTTACAGCTTTATGTAAAACCACAGTCCTTGTGCCAGTGTGTCCTGTTCTGCCTCTTTACCATAACCACATGTAAATCTATCATTGATAACAAACCACTTGGATTCAAGGCTACCAAATGCCCAAATATCATGAAATATAGACAATCTGGTGGAGGAAAAAAAAAACTGTTAGAGTGAAGAGAGAGGGCAAGTTGTTAGTGTGAGCTCAGCCCTGATTAATCATCAAGAAACCTTCATAGAAAATATTCATTTTGAGTGCTCTAATTGCAGAAAAAGCACATCAAGGTTTTCAGTTATTAGACACAAGAAATTCCACCCTTTATTCACATTTTAATGTTCCCATGAACCCCCCAGAGCTCACTCTTAGTTATAAACTCCATTAAAGATCTTCCCATGACCAAAGTGTTCTCTCCCCAACTCTCTACCCCACTACTTCAGCTGCAGAATAATTTAGTTAAAAAGCCAATCAACCATGAGACACAAAGCCATAGGAAACGAGTTTTCATTAGTTCTGCTAGTCACAAAAGTACTTGTTTATTATTACAGAAGCAGCTGGAATATATTTGGTTTCTGCACAACGTCTCTCAAATTTTACTCTCAAAGCCAAGAACAGCTGGGACATGAGATTACTGACAGTTGCCTGTAACATTATTAAAAAAAAAGGATAGCATCACAAGATAAAGCCCCAATCTGTTGAGGAAAAGCACACTAGGGTAAGGCAAGAAATCTGCCAAAAAGCAGGCAATGTTTTTGCAATCTTTACTGGTGATCTCATAAAAGAAATAAAGACATGTTAATGAAAGCAGGCAGGTGATGAGAGCCAGGGGCATACTGTCAACAACGGAGAAGCCCAGAGAAATCTAAAAGCAGAGCAAGGAAAATGCCATGAGAAAACGTCCCATGTTATCACTCACATCTGAAAAGCAGACTCCCTTTAACCTGACTTTCCACAATGCGGATGTTAAACAGTTCAGCTTTGCATGCAAGACTGTCTACACACTGCTACCCATATCTGAAACAGTCTGTTCACAGAACAGCATAATACAATGAGATAAAAAAGCTTTCCAGTCCCCTTCCAGAAGTCTGATGCATCAGCAATTTAACCAGGGCAAAGTGCAAGCAGTAGCAAAAACTTTACTACCAGTCAGTCAAAAATTGGCTCTGCAAGAACAAGCAAAGCCAATACAGAAAATAGCTCATGAGGGGCTAGAGACAGTCTGCATGTCCAAATAGTCTCTTTAGAGAGCAGCATGATCCAGTGTGAAGCTACCAGCCTGGGCTTCTTTAATGTCCTGCTCCAACACAGATCTCTGCAAAGCACCAAACTAGTGTGACTAGTTTCAGACATCTAGTTTTCTTTCAAGTCACTAAAATGAAGGAGCTGAATGCTTCAGAAGTCCTCTCCATATTCAGATCTTCATCCGTGAAAGGGGCAGGAAATAAGGCAAAACTGTAGAGAAGACCAAGACATTCAGGCTGACAGTAATAAATGCCTGGGGCTGTACACACTTGAGGCTCTGAGATTGGTGGAAGGGCTTCCCTAGCTTCTCTAGCACCATGGTCAAAGCAAACAGTGGGAGAACCTCTGGAGCAGATAAAGACAAGCAAGAGACATTGCTTAATGCTGACATCCATACACAAACCTGCAAGGAAAAAAGTGGTTTTGCTGTTTCACTAAGGAAGATGTGCAAGTTGAAAAATTCACATCTGCCATGTTCTGTCTTCAGAGAGATGATGCTTCTAGCACTGGAAACTGGCCATGTAAGAGACAAGGGATTATTATAGCACAGATCTTTTTTCCAGGGATCTAAAGGTAAGTCATAACCTGAGGTGGCTAAAAAAGGCTAACTGAGAAAAACCAGGTCTAGAGGGAACCACTTAGCAGTGATGAAATCTGTCAGGTAATATCATTGCTGTCATGTACAGTAATAACCAACATGATCTAAATATCCTGAGGACAAACTGACTGCTACTCACCTAAAACTGAACTTCAGCAAGGACACCGCTAGCAAGGAAATCATAGAACATCTCAAGTTGGAAGGTATTCATAAGGATCAAGTCCAACCTCCTGATCCTTGTAGGACTAACTAAAACATATAACTAAAAGCACTGTCAAGATACTCCTTGAACTCTGACAGGCTTGGTGCTGTGACTTCTTCCTCGGGGATCCTGTTCCAGTGATCAGCCTTTTCCTAAGGTCCAGTCTGAACTTTTTTTGACACAGCTTCATTCCATTTCCTTGTGTCCTATTACTGGTCACCATAGAGGTGATCAGCAGCTCCCCCTATTCTGCCCCACCTTGAGGAGCTTGTAGACTGCAACGAGGTCACCTTTCAGTGATGAGGTTACATCTCAGACTCTCCTCCTCCAAGCTGAAGAAGTCCAGTGACCTCAGTCACTCCTCAGAAGTTTTGCCATTGAGGCCTTGCACCATCTTTGTTGCCTTCCTCTGGATACTGTCTAATAGTTTGATGTTCTCCCAATACTCAGGCACCTTAAACTGCCCACAGCAATTAAGATGGGCCCACATCAGTGCAGCATAGAGCAGGATAATCACACTATTTTCTCCTATTCAACTTACCATCAACTCAAACACCCAGATCTCTCTTTCTTTAAGGCCTTTCTACCCTCTACAGAGTCCACAAGCTCCTCCTAGTTTAGTATTGTTGGCAAATTTACACAAGGTACATGGAATTTCTGCATCCAGATCATTTATTAAAACATTAAAGAGCACTGGCCCTAAAACTGAGTCCTGGAGAACCTGACTGGTGACCAGCTGCCAGCCTGATACCAGCACAGCAAGGTGACTCCTCCAGCTCTGGGCCCCAATGAGCACAGCTTTCCAGGAGTTCTTAGAAAGCACCTTCACATCTTTCATCCCATGCTCAAGCTTTATTTGTCCCTTGCTTCTGAATCTTACCTCTGACAGCAATGAGCCAGTTTGCTTCTATCAGATAAGTTGGCTGTGCCAAGACTTACCCATCTACCAAGTCATGAGACAGACCAGAGCACTCCACAGCACAGCTCCCGACTTAGAGTGTAAAGGGAGAGGAGAGATCAGAGAGCAAAGAAAGTGGCATCAGTGGGCAGTACAGCTGATCTCCTACAAGGGTGGTGGGAATAGAAAGGGAAGCACACCACAGCTTTCTGGAGTCTCACCTTATCTCCTCAGCGACAGAATAGGCAGAAACATCAATATGTTTGGTGCTTGTTGGGATTTGGGGAGGTTGTTTAAGGAAAGTGAGGCCACCATGTTATATTACAATTTGGTAGAACTACCTTAACTTAAAAAAAAGTCTAGGAAAAATGTTATTTTTACTACAACTGTCAAGAACGAGCTACTAATCACCTTCATCCAAGACAAGCTAATAGCTCTGGTGCTTAAGTAAGGAGACTGCTCTTCAATCAGTTTTCTTTCCAGAACAACAGTGTTTTTCTCTGCAAAAATAGTAGACTAATATATGACTTACAGGACCATACTACAGGAAAAAAGCACCAGGGGAAAGAAATGCCTTGGAGATAAAATCTACAGCTCCCTAAAGACCTGGACAGCCTTTTGTCTTTAGAGTCACAACATCCCATACCTACAAACGAACTTTCTATTTCAATATCTCATGAGATGGAGGAAGCTATTGCTTCCCTTTTACAGATGAGAAATGAAGCAGTGACTTATTCCTAGAGGGACTGGTGAGAGCTCATACCTGAAATGCATTTTGCTGCAGGGCAGTCTGGCAGGACTATGAAGAGCAGAGAACAAGATAAAGCCATCACTTTGAAAAATCCACTGAGCTTACAATAGTGGCATGGAATAACCCAGCTCACCAAGGGATGGCAGACAGAACAAGGCAGACCTGTAAAGAGAAGGCCTAAGAAGTTCAGTGGTGGGGAACCAGGAGCAGCTAAAAATTATAGATCCCAATGCTAAGGGGCCTCAGAAACACTGATTTTGCACAGAACTTAAGGGTTCTGCTCTGTCTTCCACAAAAAAAAACCCAAAAGGATCGGCCAAATATTCCCAGTGCTGAGTCATTCCTCCCTCTCCTAGTCACAGCCCTTGTCTCACCAGGAACTCAAGCATCAGAAATAAAGGCTAAAAGCCTCTCCCATGCATTTAAGCTTATCTTAAGACAGGGAAAGGATTCATAGAATCATAGAACAAACAGGTTGGAAGAGACCCACAGGATCATTGAGTCCAACCATTCCTATCAAACACTAAACCATGCCCCTTAGCACCTCGCCCACCCGTGTCTTAAACACCTCCAGGGAAGGTGGCTCAACCACCTCCCCGATTCTAGACATTAGAGACTATGTTACTATCAATAAACCACATACCTCCAGTTATGACTATCTGAACTACTTTCATAGCTTATAACCAGACCTCTATCCTCACTGAACAGAAAGAAACACCTATATAGCCCCCTCTAACAAAGTTCAAGCATGATAAATACAAGGGATCTGCTTAATGAATAGAGTTTGCAGGTGACACATGCAGCAAGACTTACATGGGCCAAAGCATCAGGCACTTAGACTACTCAGATGCCTTAAAAAGTCACTAAAGGCTTGTGGCTGCAGGCTGGGCTGTTACCACCAGCCCAGCTTGCCCCCTTCTCTGTTGGGCGGTTTCATTCATAGCTCCCTCAGATTCCAGATCCAAGTTACACAAAGTGAAGTTACCAAATAAAAATAAGTCTGTCAAAGTGCATTCTCTCTCTTTTGGTTCAGTTTTTTTTCTGCCTTTTCCTCCTTCCTATACTTCAGAGAGGACCAACAAGATTGTGGTTAAATTCTGTGTCTTTCAGACAAAGAGGAAGCTTAATTGCAGTCTTCAGGAGACTGAATTTCTATTGAATGAGATAATGAAGCATAACCAATTGCATCTCAGTGCCAGGGCTCAGAAGGCAACTTGCTAAGAAGCAGAGGTGTGGAGCAATCTCTTCAGTGGAGCGATTCCCTGAAACACAGCTACTGGCAGACAAACGATCAGTCCCAGATTGAAGAGTTTCAAGGATGACAGTAAAGAGTAGCTTATAAAAGGCTCCAGCCTAGATAAATTGGGAAAGATACATCACCACTGACCAGCTAATTAATAAAAATTATTACTAGAATTAGCATTATACATGTATAGGACCTTCGCTACAAACACAGAAGCAAAAATATTTAGTGTTGACATAAAACCACTGAATTAGTCATGCAGCCTCTAAGCACCCTCCTGCTGTCGGCAGTGCCTGGATTCAACAAAACAAGATGCTACTCAGGACAGAAATGTCTAACTCTACCCCTGAATAAATGGATCTTTAAAATGCTTACTAAATCACTACACAATAACTAATGCTTTATCACAGAAAGCCTTGTTTTCTACTGCTAGAAAAGACCAACTGAACAGCTTTATTTTTCAATGTATTTTTGGAATGTGACTATGAGCTTAACTAATGGTGTTGAGTCATAAGCTCCGGGATTCATCTATTCAGCCCATGCTCAGGTATCTGGAATGCAAAAAGCTGGGAAAAAGAGATATGAGCTTTTGGTTCTTTACCAACTCAGTATGTCCTATATTTCACCAAGTATTTCTCTCCTAGAAAAGCAACTTGCAGACTAACTTAAGCAACCAATAGAGATACCTCTAACTTATGTACAGCTGCATAAACATCACACATACTAGAAAACTCCAGCTGAGCTCTGCAAATACATCTGATCTCCATCAGGAAACCAATTCTTTTACCATTGGTGCAGGAAATACAGTTCTTCATTCAACATAGCTCTGAGTTGTGAGAATTCAGTTGTTCTGTCACTCAGAATGACAGGTCCACTTAAAGACCAGATGCACCAAATTCTTGGGAACAAAACCAGCACTGACAAGTTTCTATGATCTCATAAAGAACCAGTCAACCTGTCACCTAAATGAGATTGCTGTAACTTCAAGAATACCCACCACATTCAGGTTCATCTGACAACCTACCACCACCCAAATTGTTCCTTGACTAGCAGTAGAATGGACTACAATAAAAAGAATTCACATCCTTCTGGATAACTTTAGATAATGATAGGTCACATATCCCTCTCTTGAAACAGTAGCATGGAAGAGGAGCAGAAGGAAAGGTCTAACTACATTTTCTGTTCTCCTTTATACAGATTTCCCACCCCACCCCAGGATACTTGCTTGCACAAGACAATTTGACAGAGCAAAGTCTCAGCCAGGAATTCCTCAGTCTGATGAGAACTGGAGAAGATTTAAATAAGGGAAGAAATGGTACAGCCTCAGTCTCAGCTACAAGACCTCAGAGTCCATCATCCAACAACACGTATAAAATAGAACCTCAGTTAATGAATGGAAGGAAGAAAGGGCTTGGTATTTGTAGCAAAAGCCAATTAAACAGTTCCCATCTTGACTCTGAGCATCTGTGATCACAGTCAGGAGTGTCTTACCACATCCCCCAAGATAACAGGCATGAAGCAAAATATCTAATTACTCTAACTTTACAGTTCTAACAGGGAAAGAAATTCTAACAAACACTCCCAGATGCTGATACCTCTGGATTAAGATGATCTGAAGTTCACAGTTGATTCCTAACCAATTACATAGCTAAATCAAGACCTTAAACCAAGAACTACATATCTCAATATGGATTCCAGGGAGTTTGTTACAGATCTTGGCCATTGTAGCCATACAGATTTACTATAAAGAAGCTACAACAGAGCAAAAAAAGACTGCTGACCGCACTGCTGTCAACAGCAAGTTCCCAAGCAATTCGGATCCTCTGCTTTTTATCCACTACTGTTTTCAAGACAGAACATAAAATAATGCTGTCCAGAGTCTATGTCCAGAAAACTATTGGGGGGGGGGAGATTATTTCTTAATTAGAAAAAATAACTAATACTTTGCACACTACAAGGAGCAAATAAACATCAGAGGTTATACAATACCATGCACTAGTAGTAAAGCTTATGGAGGAAAGAAGTGTGGCCAATTCCAGTGTCATGAGTAAAAAAGTGACATTAATAAGGATTGAAGGTTTGTATTTTTGCACCCACACCTCATCCACAAACAGTGGAAATATTTAACATGCTGCTGCTTTGGCATAAAAAGCCTACCTTGGCTCTGCAAGCAGGCATGGGCCAAAGGCAGCTTTCAAAGACCCTCCAGCACTGGCACAAGCATGCTTCCACTGAAATCAATGGGAATTTCCTCACTGAGCTACTGAGGAGACCCCGGCCAACATCAATCCCATCTGTACCAAGTATAATCCATCATCCTAATAAAGTAGGAAATTTATTCATACACAGAATAAATATTCAAGCACAGCTATACATGTACTGAGTCCAGTAGCATTTTCATCTTTATGACAGTCATGAGCAGAGAACAGAGCATTCTTGTATGTCTATGTTGAATCTGAACAGGCAAATGGCATGTTATTAAAGAACTGGATGACTCAGACTAGTAAAGGGTGCTACTAAGTTCTTGATTTCTCAAAGACTTCAGCTATTGTTTATCTCCATCTGCTAAAACACTAGTCTGCTTCCCACAGCTTTGACTAAGAACGATGCAACTTCTAATATCCCTTCGCACAGCCTATGTTTCTATGGCTTACTCCCCAGCACAATCATTTTAGAAGGAACCAAAGCATGATTTAATCTGTCAGGTTCCTTAAGATATATTAAGGAATCATTGCATTCCCAGAAGGTCAAAAAACCCTGATTGCTGAGAGTATTTGCAATAAGCAGAACACTGGAGTACACCTGCTTTTTTACATGTATTCTTTCCCTAGGCATCCTCTTTTGGTCCCAGGCAAAGACAGACTGCTGTGCTAAATGGAAAATAAGACCCGAGTGGAAGCATTTATTTTCTGCAATGGATCAGAAATGCATGTTCACTTATATTACTACTCTCCTGCAATGACCAGGTGTACCCTCTATTTTATCCTTGCAATCTGTTCATCACTGTTGTATTTTCAATACCACAAATCAAGACAGACTTGTTACATACTAATATAAAACTAAATGATATTTTGGTATTACACAAGGCAAGCATCAGAAGTGGCATTAAAGCTGTAAGTCTGCCCAAACCAATTACTTATTTCTCATCCCAGTGAAAGGAATATAACAGTTCATCAACAATATTCGGGGAAAAAAATAAAACTATCAGCATGATTACTTTCTTTCAACTGTTTTTTTACCTAAACAGGTAGTGAAAAGCAGTCAAATCTGACCAAAGCTCTCTAGGAAATCTCCTCTATAAGAGGTGCCACACAGTACTTGTCTACTCTCACCATTTCACAGCCAGTAACTGCTTCAGCAAGAAATTCTCACTCATGCAGCATCATCATTTCATCCTGGTCGAGTTCCCTTCAATGTCCTTATCTCTAACCACTGAACCTGCTTCACCTTTTCAGAATCTATTTATATGAAAAGTCAGCAAGGTAGCAGGGATTGTCAGTTCCCACACAAGTGGGACACAGCTCTGCAGAGACAGCAATGACACAATTCTAGCACTATGAAAAGGAGAAAAAAAAATTAAAAAAAAAAACCAAAAAGAAAGCCTACTAATGGGCACACCAAAGAAAGGAATAACTGTTTATGCAGGTCTTGGTGAAAACCCATGGAAGGGGCATATTTGGATCCTGAGCAGCAAGAAGTAACAAGCAGGTGTGTTGTGGACAAAACAGGGTTTAGCTAGTACAAAAGTCACCAATGAACCCTAAATTAGCAGAATAAACTGCTTCTGACAGCTTCAATATATGACATAGATCAGGAAAACTACTCTGCATCTGTGTACACCAGCCCTCACCTTGCAGATCCAGCACCATCATCAGCAGAAGCTCAGCTCTCTTCCAGTACATTGTGGCTCATTACTGAATACATGGGAGCAAGGTAGTTAAGAACATTTAAGTTGCTCTTGGATTCACCTCAGACATGATGCCAGGAAGCTCTACATGACAACAGTTTTGAAGTGTGGTCTGCTCAGTCATTATGGAATTACAAATTATTGTTTTTTGCTATTTAAACCAAACAGTAGCAGCTTAACCTTCAGATTCAAAACCAGACAGCCTCACCTCCCAATGAGAACAATAAAGACCTCACTGACGATGCTGTCCCTTAGGGAAATATTTGATACATGTACTAATATTTTTCCCTCTCCTTCTCTACTGTCCAACAATTTTGCTGCTCAGTTCTAATAGGAATTGTTACATTGATTTTTCCATTTGATTGTTTGTCTTCATGGGCCGCAGTGTTAATAGCAATAACAAAAATAACCAGATTATCTGCCCATTCTGCTTCTATTCTATTGAAATCCATCAAAACTTATGAATTTGTAAACAGTAATTAGCTACAAAAACACGGGTAGGAAGCAATGATATGCAATGTTAATTCTTCTTGTCCTAGAATGCAGGAACTACACTGCAAGTAAGCAAACAAATCCAGGAAAATATGTCCTGCATTAACAAGAAAGATTCACTACCTCAAAGCATAATTTGCGTTCATATTCACATATCTACCAGAAATATGCAGTTATACTTTAATAACAAGAAGTCAGTCAGCTGCTACTGCTCTTCCCCCTAATTATGAAAAATGTGGTCCTTCTAATTTTGAATTATAATAAAAGCATCGCCTGGGGCTGTTCGAATTTCTCTCTTCCAATGCATGAATTGTCCTTGAAGAAATGCAAGGTAGCTAATGCATCAAACAAAAATCTTCACAGGTAAGTACTCCAGAAACACATCTACATGCGTCCTTGAGGTATACCATATCGCATTTCAAAGAGAAATCTGTGTTTGCAACCTTCACTGATGAGGCAGTATAAGGCATTTTAGTACATACTCTGCCCTAAGTCATTCACCCTTAATATCAACAGGAAACACTCGCTATAGATATTCAACTACCATTTCACATATCTAAGGCATTTAAGTTTTCCATACATGCTGCAGTGCATTAGGGAAACATCCAAAGACTGCAGTTAGGCTTATCACAGCCTGCTGCTGGAAAAGCTCTTATTATACTAAGTGACTTATGAAGTACAGACAGCTTCACATTGCTGCTGCTTTGCACTAGGCAGAGCTTCACATTTGGCATTTATCTATACTACCACAAACCACAGCGCTAGCCTGAAACATTGATGAGTTTTACATCCATGACTGAACATCACGGTGTTTTCTCCATGAAAAGCTAAAAATAAGTCTTGCATGCGTTGACTTCAAGGGGACTAAAGTTTGCTATAAATTCAAGCTAATTACTCTTCACAGTACTGTCATTCAGAGAAACTAAAGGCTTCCATGAAGTCTTGGGCCTTATACTGAAGTTATCTGTGTAAAGAATCAATACTGCCATGAAGGACAGCTCAAAGCAGGGAACAAACCCTTCAAGTGATCATCCAGCAGATCACCACTGTCACCAATGAAATGCAGATGCGTGGACAATAAAAGAGACGAAAAAGGCAGAGACATACATGACATGCAAATACCAACACAAAAAAAAAAAAAAAAGACTCGTATTTGTATTTAGTTGCACAGAGAGGCAATTTCACTAGACACAAAGGACTTGTTTCTGTAAGACCCACTGCACCAGTTTAATAAGCCACAAGTGTGCAAAACCTCTTGCCACACGGTTGTTCCATCATCCTTTGCTCCCTTGCACAGTGGTAGGAAAACTATTGCAAGGGAAAGCTCATGCCAAACTGATACACCAAAGCCTAGGAAGATATCTAGGGGATGTCCACTTCATACAGCATGAGTCCAAAAGGGCCAAAACATGTGCAGTCACATTCATGCATCACTGAATCCATATTCTCTATATTCTTGCCAAAAAAAAAAAAAAATTGGTTTAGCTTTTGCCAGAATTTCTTAATGCAGCTTCAGCATGGTACCTGCCACAGCCCTATGACTTTTGGTTGGCACAAAGCCTAGAGGAGCTCCCATCCACCACAGGTCTCACCTTTACAGTACATTTATCATCACAGTTTGCATGGCATGAAAGCAATTTCTAAGTTTGCATTGCTTTAACTTCACCTCATATTTCAGTGACCCAGCAGACACACTCTGCTAAGTCGGAAAGGCAAATTTTGCCTTCCCCTGCCTCATTCCTCCCACAAGGATTTTCCCCTCAACATGGCTGTGATATTCATCCAGGAAGTCGCATGAAGTTGCTCACTTCACCTACAGAAAGGTCTCCAGGCAGAGTGACAGAAAAACGGTCATTTAGTCTCAATACTATCATCTAAGGGAAAAGAAGCAACTGAAGAACCCCCTCCTTCTGCAACCAGGGACATATTTGAGCCCCTGTAGAAATAAAAAGGGCTCAACTGGGATGACCCTGCTGCTTCGGACAAATCACAGCCTAGGACAGTTTCACTTCAGGCACTCCGAGATCTGCGTTTTTGCTTCTGTTTGATTTTGACTCACTTCTGACATGGGTTCATGTTCCCAATACCAGATAATTTCACAAGCCCTTCTAGCAGATAATAAGTAAATATATTATAGTTCTGCATGAAGGAACTGCAGTATATACTGAAAATCAATGCCTGCATAATTCTGAGGGCAAGAACTTCAAGATGTAATTTTACTTCAATATCTTATGTATTTACATGCTCTCACTGAGTACCAGTAAAAGCTTAACAGCATTCAGTTTGAACACAGGTCTGCTGTATGTACATTTGACAAAGAGTGTATTATTAAAGCCACTTTGATCTAGTCACTGCACAGCCTTTCTCTATTTTCTACTTAGAGAACAAAGACTAGAATCATAATCATAGAAAAATTACAGTCAACAGATTTGAAAAATATAACCAACTGCAGTATATCAGGCAAGATGCCTGTGGCTGGCCCAGGAAAGGTCCCTCTGAAAGCCCCTAGATTCACCCCTTTCTGTTCTGTCTTGCAAGGATTATCAGTTCCCATGATGGCATTAGCCTGTTGGACCACAGCAAGGACCCTTGAAAGGGGCCCCTCACGTAAACAGCAATAGCACTTCCATCCAGTAGAGAGGAAAAAAACCAGTCAAATGCAGAAGGCCAAAGAGCAGCAGGGTCCTGAGCTATACCCAGGGTGACAGAGGAGCACACCAACCTTGCTGTCCAGCAGCTCTACAAGATCAAAACCCAAGGAGAGCACTACAGTCAAGCAGCAGACAGCCTGAACAGCCCTCTATGCCCCTACAAACATCTCTCTGGGTATAAGCTCTGTCACAACCCACTTTACTATTTAACAGTTTTACTTCATATGCTTCAAAACTGGGAACGCCAAGTTCAGTTTCCCTGTGTAGGGTTCTACATGAGCAGCCAAGGCTAGTCATTTCTCCCAGGAAGCCTTTGCTCAATATATCTTTTATTTCACATCAGATTCAAAAGCTTTGTCTTCAGCTTCAAAGACGCTAAACAAGCATCATAAGACGACATCCACAGCTTACAGAGCTTACAACAGGCTGCATACCTATCAGCTGTCATTCACAGCAGATATTAGCTTAGATGCAGTAGTAAAAATGTCTCAGTGAAGGCAGAAAGAGTGGAAAGCAATGTCTTCAGTCACATACTGAGTCACAACTTAGAGAGACTTACAAGTCTGTAATAAAGTTGGTCCATTTTTGATATTCACAGACTTCAAAATTAAGCCCACATGAGATATCACAAGCAGTGCTATTAATCAGGAAATCCAAATTTTGTGCTTGGGGGTTTTATTTGGATTTTAAGTCTGAAATCAAATAAAGCCTGGAAGTTTCTGATGGTTTTCACTGTGATGAACTGAAGACTGATGCAAAACCTCATGTTTTCACTGTAAAAGATGCAAGAACCATAGCACAACACTGGGCTAGAGCCCAGTTTTGCACAGTAACTTGTAACATCCAGAATATGCCATGACACATCCCAGAGGATGTTGCACAGAATTTTATCTTAATATCCTATAATAAGAGAATTTTCAAAAAAGAAACCAAAAACAAAACAGGTTAGTAGTTTTTTTAGAAGCTTTGGTTAAACATGCATCATTTTGTTTAAAATGACAGATTGGGACCATCTCCCACACTCTTCTAACAGAAAAGAACTGCTGCCACCTCAAGTTTTGCACATAAGCTTTTTTAATCTCCCTGTTTGGCATCTCTGAATACCAGGCAGTTTTAAGTATCTGAACAACTAGGAAATACAGGTGGCAAAAGAGGGTTGATTGAGAACAGCGATTGAACTGTAACTCTGAACAGTTTCTCCTGTGAAGGAGACAGAAGAACAAATTGCAATACAGTTCACATGAGTGAAGCTGTATAATTGCAAAATGCAGTCTCTCTCCGTGGATGAGAATGAAATTTCCCTATCAATATTTATAAGCTTAATATTTCAGAATCTCATTAGAACATGTCTGATATCTCACAGGTTGTGCAGAAAATAAAAAATAATCGCATACTTGCTACAGCTTCTGACAAATGCCAGCTTCTTTTTAAACAAACACCATCCTGCATCCGCTACCCTATGCTCACTGAACGTTCCATCTGATGTTCTGCTTTAGGGAGTGTTTGTTGCTGTGTGTAGCAGAGCATGTCACAGTAAAGTTTATGCTTGGAAAAAGTCAAGCCTGCCTAACATATGTTGTTCTCCAACCTAGTAGAAATAAATATTTTAGTTACTTCCCCTCTTCTACAATCAGGCTGATGTTTTCATTCTGTTTCTAGCCACAATGTTTTCCTCTGGGCTTCTTTCTCCTTTACACTGTTTGATAAAAGAAACAGACTCTTCCAAGTAACTTTTCTTTGGATGAAGACCTTGGTTAGCATTTCCTCCCCTTTACTGCAAGATCTCCAAAGCCACTGAGGAGATCCTAAAGCAGCTGAAACCAGCATCCAAACACTTGTGCAAATAGAAAAAACAAAATATATTCTTCAAATCTGTAGTAGATTCAGAGGTAGATTAGTTTCATGCAGGGGAGATGTACATAAATGTATGCATAACTCTGCACATACAAATCACTGTGGGATCGAAACACCCTGCCTTACATACTGGTATTAATTGAAGTGCAAATATAATGATCCAATAAGATGCACAAGCAACATATTTGCACAAGCAACTAGTCTTTAGCATTTATTTTTCCTCTATGAAAAAAACAGGTTTTAAGCTCATTTTGAGCTGAGACTGGCACCAAGAGAGACTAGATTAAAACCACCAGAACTCTGACAATCCTGCATTATCAAGGTGCCTATATCAACAGAAACACTACCCAATGATACATATCTGTATGTTATCACATTCCCTTGAACAGATCAGAATAAAAACAAGTGTTGCACATCACTGAGCATGAGGACAGGGCCCAGCATGTTAAAACCTGGACAGGGACCATAATAAGGGAACCCTTACAATTAAAAAGGTCTTTATTATATTTATTAAAAAGGCCTTTCTTGTTGAATCACTCCACTGTTAAAGAAATCTTTATATAGATGGCATTTACAAGTTCACTCTAAAACTTGATCCCAGCTCTGCTAAACATTAGGAACTCCCATTTGGTATAAAACATACTCCTCTCCCAATTTCATATAACAACTGTATTATTTTGACCATTATATCATACAAGTTAACATTCTTCTGGTACCTCAGTGACCTCAGCAAGTGTGAATAAAAGCAACAACAGCCTACGTAAAGGCTGAGCATTATGTATCCCCACCTCTTCACAGCAGAAAGTGGGCATGTTTCCAAGATGGGAGCAGGCAGAAAATACTGAACTTCCCAATGCCAAGAGCTCTGTTCACATTCAGTGCCACAAAAACAAAAATCTCTAAGGCAACAGTATCTCTCTTCCAAAAGAAGAAAAAAAAAAGATCCTGAAAACGTAGTTTTAATTTCAGGCTTTATAGAAGCATCTTTTTTAACCTCTTGAGAATTTTCAACTTTTTAAAAATAGGTTTGAAACATTTTCTGCACCAAGATAGAATAAACCTACAATCTCTTTGTGTTTCTTACCCATAGGAAGCAAGATGAAGGGGTCAACAGATTCAGTTAAACTGCAGGAGCTGACAACACAACTTTAAAATAACTTGCTCCATAATAACAAGACGCTCCTGAGGAGCACACCATGTAGGTACCCTGAATGGAGAGGATAGAAACACTGCAAAGGACAACAGGCTACTTGCAGCCAGAGTTCCCATGAACGCAGAAGCACAAAAGTCTGAGTGTAAGTCAGATGCAGCACTGGGTGAATGAAACTTGTTTCACTGGGTTGCTTAGTATGAAGTTACATTAGCATTGGTATTTAGTGAACAAATTAAATCTTAAACCCTATATGGCATAGAGAAATAATGTTAAGTTCATGCAGAAACTACAGAAATATCCCCAGAACACCATGTCTTCCTAGCCTTCACTGCTGTTCGTGGCTTTCTACAGCACAAATATTTCCTTTTCTATTTAACATACTTCGGGGAGCGCAAGGAAAGCGTGGGCTGCAGGGAGGTAACACAAGGGGCAGATGGTATCAACCCAGAAACTTGCAGCAAGAAAGGGACATTGCCCGATTCACAGTCCGAAGGGCGCTCATGCTCAAGATGCTGCGTGATTAAAAAGGCACACAATAACGCGGACTAGCCAGCGATTCTTAGTACATTTCTGATGATATAGCAGTACAAATTAAAGTGACAGCTGTTGAGGATCTCTGCATAAGAGCACAATAGCCAGTCAGTGGTAGCCCACCTGTGATAGTTGCCAGCTCTGTCACAGGAATAAGTAATTATAGTTATCCTCCCCACAAGGATGTCACAAGGATTAATTATAGCTAACATTCATATAGCACCTTGAACACAGAGCGCAATGTAAGTGCAAAGTATTATCATCTAGGTCCTTTGGAGGGAGTTTGAGTCTGCACCAAGAGCATTGTTTTCAAAGCACAGTCATTGTCACACCAGCATTGCTCATCCTGCACTTTTTGCCTTAACGGCTGCTACTTTATGCACATTGTCATTTCAGTTGCAGATTTAATTGTTTGTGGTTAACGAGAGAGTTATGTACATATATAATGCCTCACATATTGCCACTTTTACAAGAGAATTCATCTCCTTGGACTTGTTACCATGAAAACATATACTGGGATTCAAACTACTCCTTCACTGCCAGCAGAATGTTTGCATCCTTCTGTACATCACAAGGGCCTGAGGGACAATCTAAGCTAAAACAGCCCCAAAAATGCCCCTGTAACTTGCCATCTTCCCATACAGGCTGGTAAGGAAAAGGTAGCGAAGTCCCTGAGGCTTGGAGAAGGGACTAATTAAAGAACACAGCTTTTCATTTTTTTTTAAAGAGGGCTTAGATATACCTTTTTCTTTAAAGAAGTTTAGCAGATAATTACCAAGGTGAGCAATGGCCAAGGAATAATTAAACATCTGTGGTGCTGCAAAAGCTGGATTTGGAGGCACAGCAAGGAAGAAGATTATACGTGGTTTGGGCCCTTAACCTACTGGGAGCCCTAGATTTAGATCCTTATTTGACTAAAGATTGCTGGGTGTCAGCCAGAGCAGACCAAGTACCTCTGAGTAGCACTGGCTCATTCCCACAGATAGCAGCAGCACCATCCCTCACAGAGCACTAAGCAAATAAAATACATTGCACACCTTGAAGAAATTCAATATTGCATCATCAGGGCACAGTAATGATGTGCAAGGATGGATGCTGGAAGCACCACCTCCCAATTTGTTCACAAGGCAGCCTTTCATCTTGAAGATGAGGACTCAAAAAAGGGGCTGAAGTCAGTTCACAGCATTTACCCCTTTTAACCTGTTTATTATGCACACACCAAGTGAATTGAAGGTGCTGCTCCATGTATCCATATGTGCTGTTCATCAGTCCTTGCCATCAGACATTTAAGAGGTTCTGCATAGCTACAAGGATGCCCATCTCTCCCTTCAGGGTGGTCATCAGGAGCAAAATAAAATGCTACTGAGAGCAAATCAGGTTTGCCTTCTTCATTGGGGTGAATTCTTATATAAAGGAGAACCAATTGGGCAAGCAGGGGGACTCTTTCCTCATGGACTACACATCTGAGCTGAACACCACGGCAGTCTTTTATGATGCACAGCCCTCAAAACCCACAAATCTGCATTACTTCACCCATTGAGTGAAAAAATACCACAGGCACCATGGCAGGAGCCTCTTCAGCAAGTTAACAGATCAAACAGGAGCCAATGATCTCCATGTTCAAAAAAATACATGCAAAATATTTTCTCTTGTAGGGGGGAAAGAAAAAAATAAAGAAAAAAGAACAGAACAGCAGCTGTTCTGCCTAAAAGACTTATCACCTGACCAAGGGCTGCTCCAGCTGCAGAGGCTGTCAAGGGGCTGTTTCAATAGCCTGGACTCAGTACAACAGTCTTACAATCACACTCAATCCTCCCCTCTCTCCTCTGCATGCTCAGGGCCAGCAAGCAAGAGTTCCCAGTAGAGCCTGCGTGCATTCAGCTATGCTGCCTTTATGTCACCCAGGAACACTCTTTCTAGAGAAATCTCCAAATAGGAAACAAAAATCAATTATCCAGCTGCTTTTGCTTCCATAAGTGAATACAAAGCATCTGCTAGGGGTGCATAGCTGAGAGCTAACAGCAGGGTGCAGCCCAGCTTCGCAGCCTGCTCCTCTGTGTATAAGTCATGGCTCATGATATGGGACTGCACCCTAAGACCAGCAAACAGAAGATCATCTTCTAGAGACAGTTACTGTGACGGTAACCTGTTGGGTTGATACTCTGCCCTGTATATCTTGTTCTTCCAAGGACCAGCAGCAAACACAGAAGCGTGGAAAGGAATTCAAACACTTGACAGTTAACCATTGCCTAAACTGACTCTATGATTCTATGAAAAGCTTTCTTATACAGAATATATCATTTTCTACCATTCCAAATATGGCTGTATAATAGAAGGTGAAAACTGGAGTCTGTTTTAATTGACAGTTACAGGGTTTTATACTAGGTGTAGCATATTCAGAACGACTATCCTTCAAAGAAAGCACATTAGCAGGGAAGTGTTATTGATCTCATGGAAAGAAAGACTGCACAGCCGTAAGGATTACTGCAAGCAAGTCTAATTATATTGTATCCCATGTATGTCCAAAGTAGAAAAAAAGTCTGAGGTAGCTAGAAGCAAGCCATATTAGATTATCATTTGCCTATAGGGTCAAATCAACATACTGCTTCTGTAACTAGCAGTTATTTTTATGGAAAGTCAGCATCAAATCTAAAGCCTCAGTCTATCCACTAGCTTAACTTTTAATGTTATTGTTCCAATCCTTTAGAAAGCTGGGGAGACTATGTGAATATTTCACGAGTACTGCCCAGGCTTAGCAGAAACAAAAATGTTATGTGAAGTCAAGTCAACACTGCTTTGCATCATACTGCCCTGCTTACCAGAGAGTTGACCCAGCAACATGAGTCAGGTTAAGGCTGTATTTCAGGCCTGTTCTTGTCATTTGGAAAGGACAAGCTGTCCTCAAGACTCAGAGAGTGTAATGCCAGAAGCAAGACCTTCTCCCACTAGCAAGACCTGCAGAGTGAGGATAAACCAAACAAGGGCACATCATCTTTACCACAGATAAAATACCTGAAAACAAACATATATTGAGACATTCAGAGGGCAGAGACACCTGGAAAAGCATGGTTTAAACAGCCTGCATGCCACTGAAGCTGTCTCCTAGTCAGGATGAAGTCTTTCACTGCAGCAGCAGCTAAGCACAGGCACCATACATGCCAAGACCACAAGTTCAGAGGCTCTTCTGCCTGCCTCTGGGACTAGTTGTACACCAGCAGATGACTGGAAAACTGAAAACGCATATAACAAGAAAGAACTGCTCACAGGCACTCCTCTAGCGTCAGTCAGATTCTCATTCAACATGCTGCCACCCCAACAGCAAAACAGTGAAGCCATCCTGAAGATACACACTGTACTCAGACTGCCTTTTGCCCAAGAAGCTTTTGCAGAGGAGAACTTGACAGTCACGGAGCTTCCCATCTTCTACAAGGCAAGCCCACTGCTACCTGGCAATACAACAAAGCTATAAAGCCCTGAAAACATCTCAGGCTTAAAAATTCCTCCTAGAAATTAATATCAGGCAACTCACTTGCAGACCAGTTACCACCTTTTGCCATGCAACAGAAGACTAAATTTAATCCTTATTCTTAGTGGCTAGATAGTCAGGAGAGAGCATGTGAAGTTTAAAAGGGGTTTCATGAACTCTTCATAAAAAAAACAAGCTGAAAAGACCACTGTCATTTTCCTTTATTTACTTCTTACAAAATTATCTTATCCCTCTGTGTGGCCTGTACACTGGTTATCCCTTTAAACATTTTAGACTCTTCTAGACTGCAACATGCCCACTGCTTCCCTAACAGGCACTCAGAGGCTTGTCTTGGATGTTCCGTAAAAGAACTAACTGGATTTTAGAACTGCGCTGTTCTGTGAAAGCTTGTTTGCATTTACTTTGCAGAAGAATACAGAGGTGCAAACCACAACCAAATTTTCCCTTCTATGGCAGCCCACAAAACAAGCAGTTCTCACTGGAAAAGCACCCTGCGCTGACAGAAAAGGCAGAAAATGATTGGAATAGAAACAGACACAAGCAGCAGAAATCCCCCAACCTCATGTGGGTGTACATATTAACAAAAGTTTTGCAACTGTATCCTACAATTTCCACTTGGGTGATACCCTGTAAACTGAAGCGCTGCATTCTTCCTAGTATCCCACTGCCATCCTTTAAAACTCCCAAGGATTAGCCATATTAGGGCTAGGTGTTCTGGATACTTACTTCAAACACCGAGAAAGCTTTCCTAAGAAGCCTTGAAGAAGTCCCATGCAATCAATGCATCCACAGAAAGGCCTTGAAGTTGACATTTAAAACAGTGGAACCACACGTAACCTGTTCTGCACCAGCTCCCATCACTGACCCAATATAGGCACAAATTGAGACCGCTCCTCGAATCCTGTGTTCAGTTCTGGGCCCCTCACCACAAGAAGGATGTTGAGGCTCTGGAGCGAGTCCGGAGAAGAGCAACAAAGCTGGTGAAGGGGCTGGAGAACAGGCCTTATGGGGAGCGGCTGAGAGAGCTGGGGGTGTTTAGCCTGGAGAAGAGGAGGCTGAGGGGAGACCTCATTGCTCTCTACAACTACCTGAAAGGAGGTTGTGGAGAGGAGGGAGCTGGGCTCTTCTCCCAAGTGACAGGGGACAGGACGAGAGGGAATGGCCTCAAGCTCCACCAGGGGAGGTTTAGACTGGACATTAGGAAAAAATATTTCACAGGAAGGGTCATTGGGCACTGGCAGAGGCTGCCCAGGGAGGTGGTTGATTCACCTTCCCTGGAGGTGTTTAAGGCACGGGTGGACGAGGTGCTAAGGGACATGGTTTAGTGTTTGATAGGAATGGCTGGACTCGATGATCCGGTGGGTCTCTTCCAACCTGGTTATTCTATGAAATGTGTGGAAGTAAACTAGAGCATGCAATGAATTATCTTGGTCTAAACAAGAGTTCATCCTGCTAAAAGCATCACATCAAGCAGCCTCTATAGTTCAGATCTCAGTATTACAGGTAGATACTGATGCAAACTATCCCAAGTTAATGAAAACAGAGCTGTTCTCACAAGCCTGCTGGATACAAATTCAGATGACTAAGGCAGCAGCATGCAGTGAACTTCAAATCTGACTCAAACTATTTGGTGTGCAGTATACAGGGCTGTGATGTCTCAGTAATTGTCAGAACAAGTAATTGAGTTTTCATATTCCAAACTAACCCTACCTAAGGGTTTTAATACTCCACAATTACACAATCCCACCTCTTCTCCTCAGACCCCAGGGATCTCACAAGATTTAAATCAAGTTAAAGGAAATACTCTGCCCAGGACAACCTTAAGCCCCGCATAAACCAACAGGAAACATAATTCAGACCTTGCCACAAACACTGAGTGAGTCACAAGATTCACCCCTGCCAATACCCACTGCCTCACAGTGTCTCACTGGCTGTGAGATACTATTTCATTTAACAGCACAGCGCAAAGCTTTAAATCAGCAAGTCACCAATTTCTGCTGTCCCCAGGAACACTTTGATTTGCTATAAGATAATAAAGCAAACAAAATATCCAAACCTGGCAAAGCGAACAGAACTTTAGAAGAAAAAAATATCCAAGTCTATGCAACATACACAGGCCTGGGCAAAGGTTTTGCTGTGCCTGCAACACAGCCGTGCATCAGACAAAGGCTGACAGATACATGAGCCTCGTTTAATGGAATCCAGAAGAAATTTGACAACAACTTCAAGAGGAATGCAGTCCTACCTTAAGACCTATATGTCAGGAGAAGAGAAGCACCCTTCTACCAGGCACTTCAGTATGGCTGGATTTCCATTTCATCAGAGATGCCTGTGTCTGCCCTTCACTGAGTATCTCACCAGTTGACGTGTCTAGCTTTCCAAGACAACTTTTTGTACTGTTTGAATTGGGACTGCTCCAAAACCAGGTTATGTTGTTTGAGATTTTTTTTTTTAAGTTGGGTTAATTAAAGAAATACTGAAGTCCTACCTTGAGTTACATTGAGTTACAGGCAGTGAAGCAGCATAATTTATGTCAGTAATATCAAGTTATATCCAAGTCTTAACCAGGAATCAAGGAGTTATAAAGAATGGCTGTCTACTGATAATCCTGTGGAATACATGAAGAGTATCTTCTTGACACTGAGTGAATTACTGGCTCAAATTTCCTTTGCTATCAACTCTGAAGGGCCCAGGTTACACCTGCTATGATGAATAGCACAGCAGAAGCAGATCTACAGAGTAAAACAAGTGGTGCAAAAGGCACAATATTTGCATTATGCACATTTCTGAGAAATTCTCCTTTAGAACAAATCTAGTCAGTCCCACAAAACAACACACGCATTGGTCATATTAGATGGAATCCTAGATTGTATCCTGCAGTTCAGTTTAATCCAAAAGGAATCCATGTAGTACACTCCAAGACTGACCTGTGTTGCAAGCAAAGGTACTCTAAGTGAGAAGAGTTGGAAGATAAATTTCAAAAACTGTTAATCCAAGCTAAAATGCTAATGCAGAGCAAGCATTTGCTCTCCCTGATGCAAATGCTTACAAAATAAGCAGCCTACCTGAATTTGGGATACCAATTCTTGCAAGAACCAAGAAAACTATAGAGCTAACAGGTTCCTGAGCCTCTGAGTTCTCCTGGCATGCACAGATTTTGACTCTCCTAACCAATTTCTTTTGCTTTATGGTAACTCAGATCCCAGTAGAGGAGATCTCTTTTCAGCTGAGTGACAACCAGGGAGATAGTGCAAATGGAGACTTGACCAGGTTTGATTGTAGGAGGTGCTGAATCACAACCATCTCTCATAGATGATTCACAAATGCAGACAAACTCTTCAACACAAATAGGATGCAATTAGTGTTTTGGGATCAAGATGTATTTTCCAGCAATGCAGTTCTCAGCAATGTCCCTACAAAGCCAAAAGATCGTTCCATCAGGTGCTGAAGTACACAAGACCCTCAAGATAAGGCTAAAATTAAATCTCAAGCCAATATGGAAAATTTGGCACATACTTCCTATAGGAAGCAAGATCTAGAATAGTCCAGAGCTTGGATATATCCAGAAAATATTCCTAAAGGGAAGCCTTTTCTCTTTATTGTCCCTTTGCCATAAAATATTTCCCCTGGGAGCTGCTCTGTACAAAGCAGTAAGGCACCTTCCACTTTCAAAGGGTTCCCAGTGGCAGACTTTTAGTGTATGCGGAGCACTTCACTTCCACATGCGGACAGCTCTCTCACAGGGTAAAGCCACTCCAGTTAAATTACTAGCAATTAGTGGCATGGAAAGAAAACAGCTTCTTCACAGTTTCAAAAGCCCATGAGTCTTCCACGGTCCATTTTAGAAAACGTGCATCTGCTTTAGAAATCCTCCGGCTGCCCACATTTAGACAACAAGACTGTGACCCACTAGTTTATTCCTTCACAGCTAAAATTTCCATAAAGGTGAATAAATGACAACAAATCTCTTCTGTTCACAGATTTAATTATGAGTTTTACATTAATGAAGTTTCAGGCTTTTACTGATAGAAGTGACATTTCCTGGCATGCATTTGAATGAGAAAGTACAGAAAAAAAATTAATCTTTGAAGTTAGCTAAATGGCTGGCAAAAGTTCCTGTTTCCCACAGCATGCTGTGAAGTTTTTGATAAATTATGAAATACAGCTTTTTATGTGCAACTACTATGGTGACATTTGAACTGAGTGTAAAGGATCTTTGAGACTAGGTAACCCAGCAAAGCCAACAGCCGCCGCCTTTTAAGCATGCAATTTCACATGCTATGGAAACTGTGCACACCTTGCATTTACAGAGGTAAATGTGGTAGCCCAAGAGCCTTTAATAGCCACCTGGGCTCTAGGAAAAAACAGCTGCACAGGTCCCAGAGGACATACTGTTCTCAGCTCTTGCCTCCAACACACTTTCTTAGAAGGCCCTAGTTAGGATGTCCTTGTTTCTGATATAGGTTTACACATACATTTCCTAAAAAAAAAAAAAAAAAAAACAAAAAATCTTTTGTAACTGATTAGGAGAGAGGACCAAATAGGACTCCACTGGGACTAAACTCATCCACCCAAAGATAGGAAATGCCACATTAAAGTTCTCAAGTCCGTTCAGGCTGACCAAGAGTTGAACCTGTAGTATGCCAAAACCAGTGCCTTAAAAACTAGTCTACTGTTACTTCCAACTTTACCCTAAAGCTTTCTTATAGTCATAAAACACTTCAAGTTTAAATTTAATTAGAAATGGCAGGCTGCCTTGAAGCAAATGATTAAAAATCTTGCTTTTCAAAGGCTCTGGACAAACATTAGTTTGAAATCTATGGGTAAAACACTCCTGCCTATGGCAAGCTGTGTTGAAGCCCACAAACATTAACAGAAACATGAGTGCAGGTTCAAGTCACAAGATTCCCATTTGTCAGGGACAGGAAAGTCCCTGTATGCCATAACCAGCCTGGCCAAAGTGCTGGTCTGCTCCCTTCCTCCAAAACCTGCTCAGAGGGACCACAGGACCCTTCATTTGTCAGTCCTTGGCTGATCCATTACCACCTTCAGCACTTCAGATCATCTCCCACCATTCCCACTGGACAGCTGCACCGGGGCCTTCATATTCATGACCAGCAAGAGCACAGACATTTTATACCCCCTTGTCCTCATGCCAAGAGCAGCCTGTGTCCTAGGAGCTAAGCTTCAGCTGACCTCCAGCCGGGACCTTCTCCCTGCCCAATATTTATCTCCTTGATATATTTATAGGCAAACATACCCCTTTTCTTTGTCTTCTTTACACTAGGTTAAGCAAGCCAGCCTCTTCTAGTCTCCTCTCATGAAGGAAGCTCTCCGTTTTCCTTATCACACCAGCAAGCTTTCTTTGCATCAGTTCTTCTTTGCAGAGGTTACCAGAAGTGTACAAAATACTCCAGAAGAGATCAATTCAAGTCCTTGTTAAGTAGCATTTAAGCTCTGCACTAGAAGTAGCCCTCACCAATACATTCAAATTCTCTCCACTTCTAACACTCCTGAAGGCTCTTCATTCCCATTTTCTTCACTGTTATCACTCCCTCCTCCCAAACACAAAGCCAGCAGCCACCACTGCCACAGCCAAGGCAGAGGTCTCTGGAGAGCAGAGGTGCTCTCAGGGAACGCGAGACACTGACAGCATCCCCTGTTCTGCAATATCTGGGGACATTGGACAGGACACTGGTGGAAGAGTTCTGTCCCAGCTGCAATTTGTGCTCTCAAACCCTACAAGTCTGGCCAAATTAAAGCATATTTTCCTCAGCTAGGAACCTTGACACACAAATTGCAACCAAGTTAAGTTTTTTTGTTGTCTTTTTTTTTTTTTTTTAACCTTTGCTCCTATCCCCAAGCACAGAAATACTGGCCCACGTTAAAGGAGTGCCCTACCTGTCCCTGTCCCACCTGCACAATTTCAGGAGTTTCTTATCCAGAAGACAACTCTAACTTCTTTCACAAGAAATTTTCCCATTATGTTTTTATGGGAATTCCTCATCTATTTTGATGACAATGGAAACTGATATCATTCTCCTGTTTACATTTTAACTAGATAGCTGAAGCAGCACACTAAGCTGAGTTTGTAGCAACAAGTGCTCTGCAGGCCTTATTTCTGGCACTGGACAGTCAGAGCAAGTTGAATCCAACTCCTATTAACATGTAGTTCTATAAGCTGGAAGATTTCAATAGGAATTGGATACAGCCCATTATAATACACAACGCTTGTTACCCTGAAAATCAGGGACAGAAGTATAAACAAACTGCTTCGCACCTTAATACTGGCAGTATATTTGGGAACAATATATACTTGTTACATTTGTTTTAACCAGCATCCTTCATGCAAAACAACTCAAGTCTACAGTTCAGCAGGTGCTCTAAAATTTGATGATTTTAGCTCATCTTCAAAAGATATTTTGATTTTGGTAAAAAGGAGTCCAAAATTCTCAGCCTCCTTCAAATCAGACTTCAAAAAAAATCAAGACAATGAGATTATACAGTTACAGATGCTAAAGAAACGCGTATATTGCACAAAAATTGCCATGCTCTACAGTTAGTCTTCTGCTGTAAGTGGGAGCCTTCACTATGTTTCAGTTCTCCCATTAAGAAACATTAATTGAACTATACAAGTCCTTGGTAAAAATACTTATTTGCAAACTCAGGAGCTACTGCAAAGCACGCAGAAGCATTCTATGCTTCTCATGAATACCATTTGGCAATACTGTATGGCATCCTGTCACAAAAAGAGCACAGCCTCAAATCAACAGCATGCATTTACAAGTCGGTAATTCACATTCTTTTTTTGGGAGAAGATGCAAGGTCACAGAGGGAATTTCAGTATGACTGAGGGAAAAGGCTTTTAAATCAAGCACTGTTTCATTGAAGGAGACTGCTCTTTTCAGATATGAAATCCCAGTTTGGAAAGCACATTTCTCCCCATTGCAGTGAAAAGCCAGAATCAAATGTTGATTTAAATTAAAGCAGCAAGGCAGTCAGTAACACTGCACTAGTTAAACACTGACATCTACAGTCGTGTCTTGGGAAAAAGGCTGTCTCTAGAGTAGGATCCAACAGTCATTGACACCTTCTGGAAAGCATTGCCCCATACTTGCACTCCAGTAGGCATGTCCCATTAATAATTAACTGGTGTGAAACTTGCTGTGAAGATTAAGGATTACACCACAACATCAGACATGCCAGAACTACTATTTGTTATTAACGATGAAAAGACAGGCTCATGCAGAAGAACAATACTGCTATCAGGATGCAGGAAACAAACATGGAACTTGAAGCCAGGCCCATGGCTTCATTTTTCAATGCCACTTGAACATTCATAATTTCAAATGCAGTTTGCTCTGTGCTGGCACTCTGACAAGAAGAGAAAATACCTTGTAGTTTCTACAGCTCCCAACAGATAGTGGGTTTTTTTTTTAATTGTGCTATTAATTAGACCAGTAATTGCACCTGAAAGGAAAAGTGTTAATTGGATAACTTAAATGGAACCTGAGCCACACACTGCAAACAAAACTGGATGACAACTATAAGTTTAATCAACATCTCATGTAAAAGTAAGGGTAGGGGTTAGGGTGGGAAAGGACAAGCTGTCCTCAAGACTCAGAGTCTAATTCCAGAAGCAAGACCTTCTCCCACTAGCAAGACCTGCAGAGTGAGAATAAACCAAACAAGGGCACATCATCTTTACCACAGATAAAATACCTGAAAACAAACATATATTGAGACATTCAGAGGGCAGAGGCACCTGGAAAAGGATGGTTTAAACAGCCTGCATGCCACTGAAGCTGTCTCCTAGTCAGGATGAAGCCTTTCACTGCAGCAGCAGCTAAGCACAGGCACCATACGTGCCAAGACCACAAGTTCAGAGGCTCTTCTGCCTGCCTCTAGGACAACTCATGCAAAAGTAAAAAATGAAAAGCAACATTTACCGAATATGTACATTCAATTTAGATGATTAACACTAGCTTGGCATTAGAATTTTACTCCAGTGAGACCAGATCTGTCCAAATCCTTCACAGTTGATGTTTCTTGTTGTAGCTGCTACGGAACAAGCTCACAGCTTTCCAAACGCCCAGGAAGAATAAAGCTCTGAAGTCCAGCTACTCTCAGAAAGACACCTATCTAAGGCACAAGCCACCAGATTCTCTAGGTGAACACAGTGGGGAAACTGCCAAAGGCTGAAATATAAGTAAAAATCCACCACCTTTCCCTCATCCTCTGTGCAGGTCACCTGGTCATAGAAGGAGATAAGGTTGGTCAAGCAGGACCTGTCTTTTTATTGTGTGATGATAGATCTGGATTCATAAGCATCTCGCCTGAAAGCTCCACCTCATAGTTTAAGTGATTTTTTCCTTCAATGTTTTCACTCTTACAACTAAGGGTCTTACCAGTTGTCACCCAAGATGATTATATCCTGTCCACCCACATATCCCAACACTGCAACTCAGTTAGCACCCGCTGTGCTCTGCACAGAGCTTTCTCCTCTACACCAGTCACTAAGAGGTGGGCTAGATTATGTAGCAGCAGTTTTGAATGGTAAGCAGAGATATCAGGAAGGCTCTTAGGTTCACAAAGCAAGCTTAAGAAGTGATCTGCAGAAGGCTGCAAAACCACTGAAGTACAAAATTTTGTATTCTCCTGTTCTGTCATAAGCACACAAGCAACATGTCTGTGGCCTTTACTACACAGTTCCTGCAGTTGCAGGGGGCAATCCTAAACCTTCCTTAGCACTTGCTCCTATCTCTTCCCAAGGACTAGACATACCAGGTCCTTCGAGATACCAATGGACAGACCAGGCTGTTTGCGCCACATTTCAGGATTAATTCAAAGCAGGAGCACATAATAGAGCTCAAATTTTAGTCTATTTTCAAGCCTTAGCCTCACAAAATAACTCATTTTCTTTATGTATTCACCAGAATATCACAGACTAGAAAAATAAGAGAATGAAGGGAAAAAAATTTCAAAATAGCATCTCAAAAATGTCTTTGGGATACTTTGATTTCTCACCTCAGCTGCCAGCTTTGATTCCCTTACTCCCCATTGTCCACACTCAAATCCTCTCCCACTGAAAGAAAGCCTTAAGGAAGAAAATAATTTCTGTAAAGTCTTCAAGAGGCTGCAGTCCCTTAGCCTCCCAAGCTTTTACCCTTAAACAGGGGGAGCCAACCATACCTTTGGATTACATGCGCAGATGAATGATGATGATGCAAACAGCTGCCTGTAAATCCAATTATGGTAGTATTGAAAAGGTTTTATGCAAGACTTTTCTGCAAGAACAGCAGATGACTGCTTTTAAGCTACCAGCAGTGGAGTACTTTGGATAAAAAACAGTCATCTCTTATTTAATCAAATTTTAAGTACTGGGGTATTGGTTCTGTAAAGATTTGTGCTGGATTCAGTTTATTAAAGAAGTTATGCAACTCACTAGAACACTAGCTGAAAGGCAATTTTCTTTTCAGTATTAATACCAAACCATATCCTGTCACAGAGAAAGCTATTTTTCACAGTTTCTCCTTGAAAACAAAAACTGACAGCTAAGGCCAGTAGATCGGGAGTGCAATCAAACGAGGAGAGGAAAAAAAACTTCTTAACTGCAAATCCCTGGACTACTTCTAACATCACTCAAAAAAACAAAATATGTATCTAGGTGTTTATATACCAATATAATTTATTAGGGGGTGGCAGGTTTTATGCTTTTATAGTCATAATTACACAAAGCTGTATTGCTTCTCAGCAAAAGTATAGAAAAAGTGAGTTTCAAGAGACTATTACAGAGCTTGAATCTGCTCCAACTGGTGATCTCAAGCCTGTCATTACATCCCTTTCTTTTTCCCCCCCCAACACATCAAGTCACAACTTAAAAAAAAATAGTTCCTATTAGTGAGAAGAAGGAAAAAGAATAGGAGGCAGTGTTTTATCTTGCAAGAGAATTTTGACACTGCCCCACATCCCCCCCCTAAAAGCAATTTTCCAACTTACTTGTAAGAGACATTTTAGCTTTCATTGCAAAGCATTTTCAGGTATTTTACAGAAGACAAGAGGCCCCAGACAACTTTTACTTTACTTCATCAAGTTTAATTGGCTGTTCAATCAGATATAGTTGCCAAAAATTGAGTGTTTACAAAAATTTCATTTTCCAATAAGAAATTAACATAAAATCACAGGAGATCTTAAAAATTGTGTTTCCATAGTTCGTGAAAATACTAGAATTGTTTTAATCATCTCTAAAACCCATCAAATTATGCTGGGTGAAAGGCTACTATTTATCTTATTACATTATGTTGAACGCCTTGCTATTTAGTGAAAGAAAAATTCTCTGGATGCCTCAGGATGCCCTGCAGGTAGCACCACCCTTGCTTGACTGTTGGGGCAGGATTTGGGGGAACAGAAGGTTAATTGATTATTTTGTAAGGAAGTTTGTAGCTTGACCAAAGCTGTCCATACATTTGTCCTTCAAGTATTGTATCTCAGCTGAATTTCGCTCCTTTGTTGTTTACCACCTCTATTTATTAATTTCCAGTCTTGTCATCTGCACAGCACTGGGCACCTCCACAGACACCTCCCATATCACTTCAAATAGTCAAAGGAGCAGGAAACTGATGCCTTATCACAGAACATACGAATGAGGTGCAACATTGCTGGCAGAAAGCCCACCAACAATTAACTCCATTTCATTTGCAAGACTTGCATTACGAAGTATCTCAGCATATACCAGACCAGCTATTCACTCACAAGGTTGGTGTCTCACCCTCAGCTGCACAGGAGTAACGATACCCAGGAAACTGGACTAGTCCTAATTCAGGTGGTGTCACCTCCTGGACCCCAGAAAAAACTATCCAATAACCTGAATGGAGCAATGTTGCAGAGAGAAGAAGGGCAGGGAGAGGGACAGGATGTTAAAACAGATTTTGGAAATAATAGGTTGGTTAATAGAGACTATTTAATAACAAAACAAAAAAAATTGAGCTGGAGAGGGGGATCTAGTATAAGGTCTCTCGGACACTTGAAAAGCACGCATCACATGGATAGGATACACTTGTAGAGACTCACCTCTGCTACACACACACACCAGCTTTCATTATTAGGATCACATATATGCATCTTCTACAACTTGTCAGAGAATGATTGATATAGCAGCAGTATCAGCCTCCCTGTATTGTGTCCTTTAGCTTGCTCTTGGGGGCCACATTGTCAGTCAGAGCATTTACAAATACTACGCATAGGAGAGCTACGATCACTGGGAATACTTTAAAGAAACACATTAGGCTCTCTAAAAAACAAGTCCTAAGAAGGGTTAGCAGGTAGGGTCTTGCTCAGGATATTCATCTGATAAAAACACTCTGCCTGCACCCAAATTTAGAAGGCATGTGAACCCAGCACAAGGGTCTCAGAGGTCAGTGTCCCATCCCAGAAGTCAACATCACCAATGAATGTATAGCCAAGCTCATAACAGACAGCAAACCACATCCCAGCCACCTTATTAACATGCCACTAGGATATGGCAGCAGATGGATAACACTTCTATTAAGACTCAACAGGATATTTCACATCCCACTGTTATTCTAGTAGCATTTATTAAACATGGAGCTCAACAGCCATGAAAAAAAAAATCCAGCTTTGCCTGCATGCTGTAGGATACTTTTTATTGGTTTAAACTCAAATGTATCCATTGCTGTTTTTGAAACTGTGGAAGAGACAAACACCGAGATTGCTAGAGCTCTAAAAAGAGGCCCAGGCTCTTCCCACAGCCCCCAGAAATCTACCTCAGGGCTGGTTGGTGGAGCTGCCGTCACAGCTCCCCAGTTCTGACCAGCTGCACCCAACAGGCACACAGCTAGAGTTCACATCACCACAAGCAAGTCATCTCCAAAATTTTGCTGACATTGGAGTTGTAACCTGGCCTAGTATAAAAAAGATCCATTATTTTTTAACAATACCATAGAAAGCCTCTTTTAGTACATTCACATGGATCATCAATAGCTGCTCTATGTCAATTATATGTTTAGTTTTGGTAAACCGATTGCTTGATAATGGAAATTCATCTGCTAGTTCTTACACGTATTTAAGAGACAACAGCAGGCACATTTAGCAATGATATTCCCTGTTACTATTATCACCATGACCGCTTACATACAGTCAAAAGACACCTTGGAGGCTGCATCGATTTTTAGATTTTCCATTAACTACAAGCACAAGAGGCTAATCCTGGGTCACCACGCAGTCTGCCAGGCAGGACTGCAACCTCTTCCTTGGATCAAGACAGCAAACATTCCTCACCACTTCAGAGCCCTTTTATCCTTTCCACACTATAGTTCCTCTTCACTGGCTGCCCTCTGTACACCAAAGGTTTTCTTCTTGCCATTTGCTGAGAAAGCTCAGTGACATTTTCCTGCATTTCTCCTCACGTTAGTATTTTATATAAATAACACTCTTCTTACAAAAGTAATAAAGTCTTACCATATAGATATACCAAATCCAATTAAACATCACATAGCAATAATATTTTACAAGGATTATATTCACATACGATTTCGAAATTAGTTATGAGCAAACAGACTTGCATCCCTAAATTTACCAGATGTTCCTGGAATATATAATGATTCATTTTAACACTCAATTCAAAGATGAGGTCTCCATCCCTCGTATTTGAGCTTGCTTTCATTTGCTAATGGCAATAAACATATTGCTCAGACTATATATACACAAAACCCCCACCTCTTTAACACAGGAGACTGACCACTTTAAAAACTCAAACTGAATGACACCTGAACACTACAGTTTATAATAGGAGCCTTCATGTTTATGACTGAGTCCTCATCAAGCCTTATCCACTAATATTTTTTATTTTTCTCA
This sequence comes from Phaenicophaeus curvirostris, assembly GCF_032191515.1. Lineage (NCBI taxonomy): Eukaryota > Metazoa > Chordata > Aves > Cuculiformes > Cuculidae > Phaenicophaeus > Phaenicophaeus curvirostris. The sequence goes on from NC_091404.1 coordinate 7,712,133, forward strand.
ACATATTATCTAGTCTTTCTGATCGTTACTGAAGACTAGAGAACTGCAAAAGTATTATATATTTTTGAAGTTATGCATCATTTTATGATTACACTTAGGTTTTGAGACATAATCAGCTCATAAGTGTGTTATGAGCTGTATCCATATCATTCTAGAACTATGTAACACTGCAACCCAGTTTTGAGTATTTAACACAGCAATATAATAATGCTTACCAGTAAGGAGACTGTACTACATTATTCAAAGTACCTATATTTCTACAATAATATCAATTAATTTCCATTATAAAAAACATTGACTGTTCCTTCCTATTTCACTATTGAGACTTTAATAATTTTTTTCCTTGGAAAACAGATAGCCCCAATCAGGAAACAAAACTGAAAATAATAACAAAATTAAGAGGTTAGAAAACCACTTGCAGATCTCATAAGATAACCAAATAAGATGTTCATTCCCACTATCCCTCAGCAGAAATACAGCTGTGTTTATGATCTGTCAAATCAACTAGATGAGTTATCTATTAGAAGATACAGAAGTTCCACTTTTACAGTCACAGCAATAAGCATGAACTCGAGTGCTCACTGGCTACCATATCACAAGTTTGAAATCACTATTGAAAGACTTTGTCCTTTACCACTATTAATCAATGAAAAACATAAGTATTTTCCATGTAGACACTCCCTATTTTCTTCATTACTCCTACAACACCAGTGCTAGAGCAAGGATTGGAACATAGGGAACTCCTTAGAGCCCATAATCATTTGGTCTTCTATTGGAATTTTTTAAAAATAATTCAAGCTTTCAGTTCAGAAGTGAACATTCCCTCAATAATGCAATGTTGCTTTTCCTCATTTTTCCTGTTACATTTTATAATCAAGAGCCTCAAGTATCCCTTTGTAAAACAAATTTACTACATCATTCAGACTGCCCATCCATCACTAGCCTTCACCTATTCCCTGAAGATGCTGGCACATCACCTGTCAAGGTGCTCTAGTGCAAACAGGGACCATTAGCAGAGGGCAGGTGGCACCAGGGCAATCTGCCAAGAGGTGCAGACAGAGGAGGCAGTTTCCAGTCTGAAGCTCAGTGACCAGTTCCCTAGCATCAACAGGGAAAACACCAAGAGTAAAAGAAAACAGTAGATTTCTAAGATGAATTATTTGGACACTAGAGTTACCATTGTGTGGAACATGACATAGCTCCCAGGAGAGCACATAAAACCACTTTCTCTTTCTGCAAAGGAAGAGCCAAGCTTGTGTGCGCAAAGGAGGATACATGGCCCATGAACAGCATTATGCCTCAATTCAGAGGACTGTGTGAACACCCACAAAATTAGGATGGCCAACAGCAGGGGATAAAAGCAGAGGGTAAGTTACTATCCGAAGACACCAAGACTTATTCCTCCCCATGCAAGTACATGCGCTCATGCTAGCGGTCTCACTCCACTGGAATACTGCCTTTCCCTGGGAGTCCTGAGCATTGTCTTCTCCATTTTCTTGCCCCCTCCTCTGGCCAGCTTCTACTGCCCATTTCTTCTCACTTCTAGCAGCAGCTCTGGGCTTTTCAGATGTGCATCATTCACCATTGGCAGTGTTCCACACACTGAAGCACTAAGAAAACGCAGAAAAATGAAAAGAGCAAAACACCCTCAAAATAGATTTGAAGGGATAGGAAAAACTGTTATCATAAATAATGTAGGATCCAGGGGAGTCAGCCTTAGAAACCACTAGGGTTCTGAGCAGGTTTCCAGATGTACAAGGCGGCCAGGCAATTATATTCAATTCTTGACTGATTTAATTGGTGTGCACAGCAAACCCACAAGACAAACTACTGGCAAAGTTATAATTGCCCTGATTATATAGCTCTACAAGAAGCTTTCAACCCAATAACATGCAGCAGTTTTCCTTTATTTATATCTGACACCAAAGAACATCATGGACAATCCATTTTTAAAATCTCCTGTAAAGAAGCTATTATCAGAAGCAAAGAATAATAAAAACAGGAAGGTGGAAAAACAGTGATCTAGACAGTACCTTGACGTATATCCTGTCTGCTTTAATGTCTCTATTTTGTTTTGTTTATGAAGGCTTAGGTTTAAAAAAAATGCCCAACAGATTTAATTACAAAAATAGCAACTTGTGATTTAATTTCTTCATGCCATAACGTAGCAGTGAAGATCATCTTTGGTTTTTTTGAGATAAATGTTTTCTTTCACTAAATAGGCTCACAAAGCAGGATTTGCAGCACAAACATTACCCTCTAACTTCAGCTGAATTTCTTCTACTACTGCTGACATAAATGTCAGCTTAATCAATAGGTTATACTCAACTGTCAAAGTCTTTCCTACACTTACATTTTATCTTGTTCTTCAATGGTTAGAGAGGAAAGGAAAATGAGCTACCTAAACCAACATAAAGCCAGGCACTGCATAAATCCTTTCTCCTGCAGCCTGCAAAGATGAACCTCTCTCCCACCTGTTCTTTATGCTGGTGTGCAAAGGAGAGGTGCACAGGAGAGCAATGCTTTCTACCCAACCCCATGTGTCTCCTGCCTTAGCTTGAAGCAATGTTATTCCTTGCAGTTCTTCATCAAGGAAACCCTTTCTCTGCCACTGACCAAGGCCCATTTCACCTCTGGCTCAAGAGCTCCGTCTATGTGAAATAAATCATATCTGCACAGGGACCAGTACAGGCACATAGAAAACACTGAACTCTTAGCATTTTCAAAACAGAAATCCATCTTTACTGATGCATTCCCCACTTGTCAAGTATCCTACACCTCAGATGGAGATGTACTGTACTAGGAGTCTTCTTCTACCCCTTTGGGAACTTACCAGAACAAGTGCTGACTGCTCCTCTTACTGATAAGACTGGGTAGATATCCACTTCTTTCAGATTCATGATCCTCATCTTGAATTACACATCTTAATTGCCAAGTGCATTGTCTGACCTATTTAATCAGTCTTCATTAAACATTATCACTTTTACCTCTTTAAGAGGTGAAATAGTGAAATAGCTGACCAGTGAAATAGTCTAGTACACACTGACCACGTGGAAGTAAATAAAATGCTAAATGAAACCTGGATCAATATGCAAATTCTGACCCCAGATCAACAAAGCAGAGCTGCACAGCCTAGCCAAACAGAGCAAAGCACCAGCTGGAGCACAGACCTAAGTGAAAATTCCCAGCTTCTATGTGCTTTGGCCCATGAGCAATTTTCCCAAATGGTACTGAGGTATTAACTTGATGTCAGGCAGGCCAAAGTAGGTCATTCATTCCCAAAGCCAATGGCAAGGAAACACAACCTCCTTAGACATTTGTAAATACAGCAGGGTATTAATCTGCATAAATAAGTATGTGGATATAGCTACTTTTTAGTTTGTCTTGACTGTCTCCCACTGAATTGAAACACGGAGTTGAACACATATTTAGAGAAAGACTGATCGAGAACTCTACTGGCATAAGTCTAACATGCAGTTATTAGGCATAAATTTGGTCCAGCAGATTTGTTGCCTCAAAGCTTAAAATAAACTAAAAAACAAAGATACATATTCAAAGCTTCACACTTCATCCTTGGAAACCCAGGGTAGCTGAAGAATAGCTAGGAAGGATAAATTTTTAATAGAATTGCCGTTTTAAATCATGTGCTTTTAACATCTATTTTGCAAGTCTCAGGGGAAGCCAAGAGACATTTTGTGGCAGCTTCCTCATTTTTATATATTATGATGAGTCTCAAAGATCACTCCAACTATAAATATATGTTATGAATGGAGCATGGTATGGAGGATAATAGCTGTAAAATAATGCCTAGGAAAATGAAAAAATTCTTAGAGTTTGATATAACACTGAGAAGCAGAGGCTGAGTGCACTATTTCAGTATCAAGGTAACTTTTCTGTCCCACAGACAATATTTTGCACAGAAGTTGCTTGGAAAAAAAAAATCAGTACTTATTAACAACCAGTATTTCTTTTATTACACTTGTCTCTTTTCCCCCACCCACATATTGAAATCGCTATAAATTCTGTTTACTCAGAGGAATATTAGCCATTTCATTTATTTGGGTGACACGCTTCCAAGAACATGCTATTACATGCACAGTTTTCTGGAAAAGTGTGGAGATGAGGTTGTTTTAGCCAGTTAAGGGACAGGAGAAGAAATCAGCAGCTCTCAACACAGGTGTAATGATCCTAACCCCAAGCAGACGAAGAGCAGTACAGTACACAAAATCAATTCACCCCTCAACCACAGTCACAAATTCTACATCTAACATAGGTCCTCTTGCAGCAAATGGCCAGCTGCAGACAGGTTACATAGCACACTTGAGGCACAAGCAGCATTCCTTAACTTTCAAGGGACACTAATTAAAAACATACATATTCTTCTAGCACACAGCTTCAGCCGTGTGGCTATTTCCCACAAAACCAAGGTACTACACCACTAAGAGCTGTTTGCTTTGTACCCCAGAAGGAAACATTTCAGACCCATGCACAGACCTCCAGCCTGGCCATCACCATGAAGCAGCACACCGAACAGCTGTGACAGCAAGCACTTTGAGACAAATTTCCAACTGCAAGAGCCAGTAAGGGAAGCTTGGTCAGCATGGCATTACGGTGTTACTGCCAGGAAAGCAGAGAACATACTGGCACACGGCACTAACCTAGCACTAGCAGCACCCTGCATGCTCCAGCTGCGCAGCAGAACACTGTTGACTCAATCCAATCCTCCTCTCACCCCTTTTCAATCCACAAACGGCCAATAAACTAAAAGCTTTCCTCTTGCAGCATTTCCACACGGGAAAGCTTTTCCTAGCTTTGACCATTTAGCTAACAATCAGCCCATTTTTGCTATTTCCCCTGTGCCAACACTGAAGCACGCAGAAGCGAAGGATACAGAGCAGGGCTAAGGGGCACTCTCAAAGCTACATGTTTCTCGATGAATGGCTGACAGGCTAGCTGGGAAGCTAGAAAATTACACAGGGAGCAACAGAGCAAATCGTTGCAGTGGAGAGCTGGCTGCAGCACACTACCACGCTGGCAGCAAGAAGGAGCACTAGAGAGTTTATTTGCAAGGTTTGTTATAAGTCTGACTGTATTCCAACCACAGAGAACAAACTCCCCTCACTAAGTTTTGCAAAGTTGCTGCATCTTGAATTTTAGTCACTAGTTTGTTATGTCATTAGTTTTCAGCCAGAAACAGATTCCTGTTAGTCCTGGAGAAGTGCAACTCCTTCACACAACTCTGAAGACCTACTTTGGCCACCTTTGCCTAAGAAACGTGCTTTAATCCATGCGTTACTGGGGCACCTAAAGATTGAGTCAGAGACTGGCACATGAAACATCCAGAGAGGAGCCCCCAAGGGCAAGTCCAACAAAGAGGAGGTTGAGGATACCAAGCCACAGGATTATTACTACTATCTTAGCATCTACATGACAAATTTGGAACAGAACCAACAGTGCTTTTCCTCCTGTACCAGTGCAGAGTGCTGCATTTCTGTCATAAATGTGTCTTTTCTGTTTTCAATCTGTGTATGGTAATGCCTGTCTAGGTAGAAATGATAGCAACCCTGGTAACTGTCACTGAAGCATTCCCACTTTGATCCAGGATGAAAATCCCACACTGTGTGCTGTTGCTCACAATGGCAGTATAGCCCACAAAACAAACGGTGCCAAGGAAGATAGACTACTTCATTTGATCAAACTACAAAAAAACAGTAACAGAAGGGAACACAGGTGATGCAACATCTCACCCTTCACCAAGCATCCACTACAGAGCCTCACAACATCAAGAAATTGTTGAATCAAATCGATTTCAACAGAACTTTCAAACAATCCAACAGTGGAAATCATAAGCAGAGAGCAATGTCAGCCAGGAAAGTTTTGAACAAGAAAGGCACTCTTAAGGGGTTAACATTAGGCTCCATTTTATATAAGATTCCTACTGAAGTATCTGGAAGAGTAACTAGCACATTAAATTTGTGACTAGTAATTGCATAGAGCAAAGAGGAGCCAGTTAGAATTGAAAGGATGACCACACACCCACCTGCAACACAACAAAGTCACAGTATTTTTAACCAAGAGAGTTGCCTTGCCATTTGGCCAGCAGAGTAGCAGAACCATGACTCAAGGCCACCTGTTTTCCAAACAGGTTGTCATTCTCTCAAGTAATTAAATCACAGGAGACATGACAGCTATTTATGAAATGTACCATCATTGGGTAAGAGCTGGCCATCTGAAGGCTAGGCAGATCTCAGTAAAGCCAAAAGCATTCAAGGAGAGGTCTCTATTTATTACATCTTGAGATGTTTTCCTCATTAATTAGCAAGTGACTTTCTCCAAGCAGCCAGGAAGATAGAATGGAATAAAAGCTGATACTAGTAAACTCTAGCAAGAAACAAATGGTCCTGCCCTCTGAAGGAAGACAAGGCTATGTATTGAGTCTCTTGATTTGCAAGTACTATACCCTTTCTTTTGCATTATACTAATCTGGAACTAAGGTTCACATCATACAATGTAGTCTAGACATCACACTTAAGCTGATTTTACTGCTCTCTAATTCACCTTCTGTCAAGTCTGTAGCTAAAATACACAAATCTTCCTTTAATTTGTCTGCTGTCAATATACCTTAGGTCTTACACATATCAGGGTAATCTTCATTAACTGCCTAGGCTGCTAGATAAGACACATAAAATTTCAGGTCCTGATTCCCATCATCAAATAAAAGAAAGCACTCCACGCTATAAAATAAGCAGCATTAATATTAACCTTTGGTAGCATCTACAAGCTATTATATGGAACATTACTACAACGGGTTATGGAAACCTGAACATCCTGAACAACATGCTATATTTAGGTTTCTTTGTGTTGCAACCTAGATACTTAAACAAAACCAAATTAGATTTTACTCAATACTGAGCTGCAAAGACCAGACTGTCTAATGAGTACAGCAACTTTCTCAAGCCACATTGCCTCTCCTTGATGGCATTCGTTACGATGACATATCTTGAGCTCAGTAGCCACTTTCAAGGCAAATTATGCAAACTACGCAGACTCTCATCAAAATAAGGTACAAACCTTAGGTCAGCTATTTCACAGATTAAAAAGAAAAATAACACACAATAAGACTGCTGATGGTCAGTGTGAGTAACTTCTTATCTAACTAAAAGCACATTTTCTCTCATATTGTGAGCACTCTAGAGATTGTCTTACCCATAGTTTTTATAAGCAGACTAATACTCAGCCTGCAATTCGTTGCTTCATCAGTTCATTCAGCTGTGATAAATGATTGCCTGCAGATGCACTGAATCCGCAGGAATAAAAAAGGAACCTCTCCTTATAGTAACACTACTAGAAAAAGAAAACACAGAACCATTTCTTTTAGCCATAGTGTAATGAAGGAATAAATAAATTATAATGTTTAAATTATTGGTGTCTATCATTTAGGAATCTTCTCATTCAGCAGTAGATGCTTTTCTCCCAGAGCTATTTACAAGCTGTGGGTGGAGCAGAGGTAGAGGGTTATATATTTGCAGCAGGTTATATATTTGCAGCCCTAATTGGATAGCATAGGTGTGCAGCCATTCAGTACCCTGTAGATATCTGGAAGTTATTGACCCTGCTAGCAAATAGAATTTACAAGTTCCACAGGACCTGACTGCCCTAAAGCATCTCTTTAAAGAAGCCTCCAGCTTATTAACATGATACCAGCTTTCAAAATAAATACAGAGGGACCTCCTTGCTTATAAATTACATAACAGCATCTTACATATGAACAAACCAAAACCTGAAAAACATTTGTTTGGTTAGCTGCCATTTTTGTTCATTAGTAATCGTGGTACTAATGATTCTATTAAAGCAACAAGTACTTGAAAAACATTCAGGGAATTCGTTCTATGTAATGAACCATTTCTTTAGATCACATTCTATAAAAAACACAGACCATAAACCTTCCTTTCGCATAGAAAAATACCATGCTTCTCGGGATATTAAGGTTTAAGCAGTTGTCAAAAAAACAGGGCTCAGCTAATTACAGTCCTGCTTTCTTTCACCGCAGTGTTCAAGCACACCCATATGAAAGAAATGAAAGCTGTAGCCACAAAACACCTCAAGCAGAATTTTGTTTATTATTATTTCATACAACAGGATTCCCAGTTCCTCCTTCTCCCAGGGCCTCCAAACCCCAAAGTGGAAACACTATACTCACTCTTTCTTTTCTTAGCAGCCAGCTGTTCCCCTCTCCAAACAGCATACAGTCTAGTACTCGAAGTACTCACACAGAAGATGGGTCAAATCTTCCTAAACAAGGGAAATAAACATTAGTCCTCCTGCAACACTACTGTTCCCCACTACAAGGCACCAGAAATCCAACTCTCCTATGTAAGCCCTAACAAATACCTGATAGATCAGCAACCACAATCCACAACCAAGGCAAGCCCTAAGAAGCCTCCTTCGAGCAACTCAAGGAAACTACAATTCCAACTAGAATATGAGCTACCCAGCACAGGTGTGCTTTTATCTCTCTTAGCCAAGCAGCACAATTTAAGGCACCTGTAGCACTTCAATTACAAAAACTAAATACACCTGAAGACATGGGCTCCACCAGAGTTAATACAGTTATAAGGATTTTAACTTTGGACTTGCAGGTCCCAAAAAACAGTAGCTTGCCCCATATCTGCCTTCTTGCGGATTAAAGCCCAAGTAAATTCAGAAAGAAGGGAATAAGACTTTACTAGGCACCACTGCCTCCCTTCATTTTTCAGGTATTGTTCATTGAAGGCTTGGTGTAAATGTGTGTGAAAGCCTGGCCCCTCAAGGAATAACCACCATCAGCCTTGTCCTGTATGCAGTGACCTTGACAACTTTACACCACCAATTTTCAATCATAGATGATGGATTAATCAAGGCTGATTTGAACTAGCTGCACTCTTGTCAGAGTCTTTGCTCTGATCTTCACGCTGCAATAACTTTCCATTTTAACTGATTCTGCCAGAGGTGAGGCTGTTAAGGCAGCAAAGTACTCTTTGCCTCCCTTCTGCCACAAAAAAAAAAATAAAAGCAATTTTCACTAATACGATTAAGGTATTTTTTTTATACAATAGTGAGAAGACTGACATGACCCAATTTCTTTGAAATACTTGTGTGTGCACATGTCCCCATTAGCTGAGGTTTCAGAAACTAAAATTTACAGTCAGCAGCCCAGGCAACAGGAAGAGAGGTTTACACCACAAACAAGCTCGTATCCATAGACAATTACTCTGTTTCTCAACTCCTTCTGTGCAACTTAGAGCTTGCTGCCTTTCAAGGGAAAAAATTTAGTACCGTCCCCAGTCACTATTATGTACCATAACAGTTCCCATATAAATGCATCTCACTGCTTATCCATCACAACTACATTCTGTGGAGGTTTGTATGCCCCCAAAACTTAAATCAATAGCTGGTGTTGGACTGTTTAGTCTCCAGAAGCTAGTTTGAAACATGCAACCTTGACAATGCCAGAGCTATGAAGGGACATCAGAAGGCTCATCGGAAAAACATAAATAAATGAATAAATGATGGCCTCACCAGGTGAATTTAAATGATGGTGCACCCCTGACCAGCTCTAAAGCACAGCTTCTCTCTTTGTGAGCTAGGCAAAGATCAGAGTGGCTTGCATGCAACCCAGCACCGAGTCCCTCTGATGCAAGCAGATGAGATGTGAACAACCTCCTCTAGCAATTACTGCACCCACTCTGCTACATTCTTGTCTCGTTTGACTGGAGGAGAAGCAGTTCATTGGCATCATCCGAGTCTTCATGACAAACTTTTGAACTCATCATGGGAAAAATGCCCGCAGTTCATTTCTCTCTAATATTTATTATTCCAGGCTAACTGCAGGAATAAGGCTTTGATTACATACAGTTTGTGTTTTGAATATTAACTTCCCAGCCATAAAGAGTAGAGACATTTTAGTTTAAACAATAGTTTAACTTTTAGGACACAACGCAGCAGTTTCCAGAAGAAAAAAATAACATCACCTTACCAAGCCCGTACTGTATCCCAGTTTGGCCCCCGTGTCTAGTGCTGAAAGCTAACACCTGAACAAATGCTGGAATCCCAGCAGCTGTATGAAGCCAGGCAAGTCACTTAATCATACTGTGCCTCCATATTCTCATCGGAATAATGCACAGCTACTTCACTGGGGTAATGCCAAGATGATTTCATTAGCATTCACAAACTGTTCCCTACCCAGCAGAGGAAAGTATTAGGGAAATGCTAAGAATCTCTGCTGCTGGGCTTCTCTAAACCAGCTCCTTTCATACATTATGTCCTACTAAGCATGCAAAAGTTTCTTGAAACCTTCTTAATCAAGAAAGCAAATGTACCCTCATTTGCCAAACACAGGCTTGTAATTACGTGGGAATGAAGCAGAAACAGCACATACGTGCATAAACATCAACATGATCAAGAGATAACATCATCATTAACATATCGTCTTGGAAATGACAGTTTGCAGCCAGACAAACAACTGGAAAATCACAAGTGGAGCTCATTAAACATTTTCTTTTGCAAGATTAATGAAACAAAGAGAAGGCTTAAAGAATGCTGCAGTAACTCAAGGGAGAAAAGGAACAGTGGTACTCAAGTGTGCTAAATACAATGTAAACTATCCATCCAACAGACGGATGGACCTCAGGTAGCTAGGGCAGGCATTTAATGGACTGCTGGGCAGCTGTAAATAACCAGCTGACCTTGGACAAGCTGTTTCACGTGCTTCAGGCAGAAAAAATCTCAGTCAGTAAAGATATAAAAGCACATGCTCCTCAGTAATTCATGCTAGCATCCAGAAATGGTAAAGCATCAGGAAGGTGAGCAGCAGAACTGGGCACAGGAACAGAGCAGTCCATAAAATACTTGCTCTTACAATACAGGTAAACTGAAAGAAAGCACAGGGGAAACACGTGGATCTGTGTTAGAATCCAGTGTAAAGTCAAGGTAAAATATATTCCACTGTTGATACGTAATATAGAAGTCATTCTTACTCTTTACATAGCACCGATACATAAACAACTCTAAACTGTGCTGCCATATCCTGATTTAGTTACTTTTTAATTCTTTTTTCTATTTTTTTTTTAATTAAAATAGGTTTAGCTTTCCAATTATCATTATTCAGCATCACAAGTCAGCATTCTAGCTCCCATTATTTTCAATTATGTTTACACTGGGAAATACAGAAACAATCCTACAGTTGTTTCTCTACTTCCAGACTCCATGAAAAGTAGCCTGACATATATTGATCCAGGCACAAATGATTTTGCTCTACATACGGCCAAGTCAAATGCCTTCAAGTCATTTCAGTGGCTACAGATGGTCAAGAGATTATATGTATATTAGTACTACCAGAGATAATAAATATTAGTTCAAGAGTTAAAGACCCAGCTCCAGTCTCAAAAATCATATTGACACAGAATAATTTGAGTTGGAAGAGTCCTCCTGAGGTCTTGCTCAGAGCAGGGTGAATTAGAGCAGGTTTCTCAGGGACCAGTCTGGCTGAGGCTTGAACATCTCCAAGAAGAGAGATCCCACAATCTCTCTAAGCACCACTGCGGCAAAGAAGATTTTCCTTATAATTAACCAGAATTCCCAATGTTCCAGATTGTAACCATTGTCTCCCATCCCCATGCACCTGCCTCTTCCATGTTGTCCAATGAGGCAGTTGCACACAGCAATAAGGTCTCCCCTGAACCTTCTTTTCCTGCAAATATTTCAGCCAATGAACAGTGCTTTTTAAACTACACGAACCCATATGAAAGAAGGTGGTCTTCTCATTGTTCTTGTTACTATTGTATACACAAGTGACCATTCTCTTCGAAAAGCTACGTATTTGGTAGATCTTTCTCTGTGTGTCATGCAAGACAGAGCCCTTTCATTTTAGCAGTACTTAAGACTGGATTAGGTTAAACAGATGCAAAGCATATAGATCTTTATCTAAAACAAATTAAGGATTTAATACACTTTATTAGGTCTGGGAAATATGGGATATTTCTCTAGACCAAAAGCTATATTGCCTCTGTTCCATGATATTGCTACAGCTCAGGTGCTCAGAATTTGTATCAGCACCTTCCAATATCTTTAAAGTTCCAACATGTTGTAAACTAAAGCTTTAATTATCTTCTTGTCATTTTACTGTTGTTGATCTGCTACCTCTATTGCTGTATTAAGTCACAGAACAGTGACATGACATGGGCAAATACTACTGATGGGAATTTGGTGAAAAAATCCCCTTAGTTACATTAATAAGCTTTCCCCATAAGGCGAACTCAGCTCAGGCTGCTGCAGGCTTAATTTCTAATTTGTCTGGAATCTGTTTTGATTTTCTGTCTCCTGTTAAATATAATTCTCTCTGGGCTCTGTTTTATGCATTGATTTTTGCAATTGCATCCATATTACATTGGGACCCAAATCCACAGTTCTCTAATTCAGGTTACACAGAAAAGTTTAGACAAAATAATCCCTTTTTTTTTTTTTTAAGAGAAATACTTTGCCTCTTTGAACAAGAAAGGGACTCAGACTCGTTACAGAACCATTTGTTCCCACAGTCAAGACTATACATCAGGAAGGGATGAACTGTGGACTTTTTAAGAGCATGCTAAAAGAAATTTCTCTCTGGATTATACTTTGCATTTGAGAAACTTACAGTTTAATGAAATCATCAAACTCTTATTTTAAATAGCTGTGCTCCAGAATAGCCATCAGTGCTGCACGGAGAGAGAATACAGAGAAACTCCTAAAACCCCCTTCTGCCCAGACCTCCACTCTAATGCAGCACATGATGACTTTTTCCTCTTAAATAATCACAAGTGAGTCTGGCATTTTTATTTCAAGCAAGGTAATTTTTACTGATTTTTATGGCTACTAGATTAGTTTTAGCATGTATTCATCTCAAAAATTCACGCAGAGAGTCAAAAGATCATTACCACCATGCAGATCTGGTTTCTATTCCTGGCAAGTCATTGAGGGCTTTCTGAAAAATGCAGGTGCAGACAGAGGCAAAGCCTCCTACTCCTGTTCTCGGCTCAGTAGCATCACTGCTGAAGGCAGTACCTGTGTCAGCACAGCACCATACCCAACCTAATCCAGTCATTTCCTCTCTTACATGAAGCTCCACCAGTTACCCTTGTCTTCAACTGAAACAGTAAATAAGCAAGAGCCTTGAGGATTACAATTAAAAACTAACTGGTCTTGAGACCATCCCATTTGTAAGGAGCAAACATTATTAACTACACGTTGGTGTTTTCCAAGCTGAAGTTACTCAGAGCTTGTGGAAGTACTTGGTGGGTACAAAACAGAGGATAATGTGTAAACATTGAGATCTATTAAAGTGGTAGAGATCTTGATTTATATAAAAGCAAATAAGAATTCTAGCTAGAAGCTGACAATTTCTGCTGCTATAGGAAATGCTGTTTCAAAGACAATGAAATCTTCATACCCAAACGCTCTTTCCTCACCCCGTTTACTCGAAGGATATGATAAATAGTTTTGATCCTCTCTTGAATTCAGTTTAAATAAATATTCTCAGTCACAAAATTATTTTATAGAAAACAAGAATACCATCAAGGACAACAGCCTCCCTTCTGTTTCTCCTCTCCCCTCCACAGTTTCTTCCTACAATGAATACACCACAAGATAGAGATGCCTATGCTATTCCACTAATAGTAAGAGATTTGGTTTCCATTCTGTTAAAAACCAGCCTATTAAAGTTAGATGCACACTAGATTACTTGTTTTCAAAATGACAAAAATATAGCCCAACGGGTGCTTGGGGCTTGGTTTTGGTGCAGATTTTTTGAGCATAAGCTAGGGCTCCCTTCTCACCCCTCCTGAAGCAGAGCATCATCTGTATGTTTTTCTGACATACCACTCATTGTCTAAGTTTACTCATTGCATTGATCAAGAAGTCTGGAGTAGTTTAAGTACCCTCACTGTGTTCTCAATTTCATTTCAGAGGTTGCCTTCTTCTTCCCATCATCTCAGATGGAAGAAAGCAGAGCGGTCACTGTGATACGCCTCCCTGTCACTGCACCAACCAGTCACATAGGAAAAGAAGCTTTGGACATTTCTTGAGAAGACCGAGTTGTCTATTGCTCCACCACTGTGATAATTTTTGTGTCTCATTATTTCAAAGCCTTTCCACTTCATTATAAAATTTGCTAGAGCTAAGGTAACTAGCAAAACAGTATTTCAAGGCAGTGAGAATTAATCAATACAGCCTTTACAGCTGAGAAGCACAATGTCACTCTCACCGGGAAGGTGTGGGTTTCATTTCAAGCTGCTCTCCACCCTCCTAATTAAGCACTTTATAAAATCTTATACAAAAAGTCTCAGCTTCCAGCTATGAAAACAAACATCTCTGTTCAGAAACAGATGTGCAAATAACTAGAGTCAAAACAAAACAACCAATATGCAGGAGGAAAAGAAGAAAGAAAGAAAAAATTAGTGAAACATGATAGTCCCTACTCCATCTAGAGTAGTTAGGTTTGACCCACATACACCTGCTGTTTTCTGTACAGCCCTCCCAAGTCTCAGGGTCACTTGTTTGATCTGGCAAAACAAAATGAGGCAAGAGCCAAGAGAGGTTTCCTATCCATACTTTTCACTGCCTAACATCCCATCCCATTGTCAAAGGGCACTTGTTCTGGTACTGGGGTGCTGCTAGAGCACACAGCATGCAGCCTGGCATTCACTAGAAGTCAAAAAGACAGGCTTTTATTTCTAAGGCCACTATTGAAACCAGGAAGCTGTTAAGAGTTAAGGCTCATAATGTTATTTCAGCTTCACTGAGTGACCTGTATCGGCTCTACATCAAACATTCGGTCCATTAGCTGTACTTACAGAAATTTGACTTTCATCCTTGAAATAGGATACTGTGTTCCACTGTGCCTTGCAACTGGGGACAATTTCCACCACATCCCAACCCACACAGAACTAACCAAACCAGTGGGAGCCAGCAGAACCCTGGGATAAACACACTAGAAGCTGCTTGCCAGACTCCTGCACAGCCCTACCGTGCAGTAACCCTATGTCACTCAAAGCCCCTCTATTCATGCAGCTTGCAACTCAGCCTCTAGAATTGAAAGACGCGTCTTACAGCAAGACAACTGGCCCTGATCCTTTCCACTTCCATCTCTTCCACTTGCAAGGGATCACGTCAAGATGTAGAAGAGGCCAGGCTCAAGAACTGCAGTCTAATGGAGGGAACTGAGCCCTGCATGCAAAGCCCTCCTGTGAGACTGCTCCACCTTGCACTATGGGCACAACTGCCCTGTCTTTGGTTAGCCAAGCCAGTCTGCATTTCAGCTTGAGAAGGGTCAGAGCCCACAGTGACACGTCCTCCCTCTGTGCTAGGCTCATTGTCCATACACACACCCCTGACATCGCCTAAGCAAAGTGCTTTGCTCTGCAAACACAGAAGAGTAGCTTCTTCAGCTGAGGAAAACGTGCTGGGCTCACTGTAGAGCTGAAGCAGCGCAGGCAGGCGTAAATTTGGTGGCTGCCTGCCAGCACACAGAACAGCAACTGCAAATGCACAGCACTGTCCTCCCACGGCCGAGATGGCAGAGTTACACACCAAAGGCAGAGAGCAGGAGGGGGCTGGTATCAGGAGAGCCCGTTTGGTCTGAGAAGAGCTCACAGAGGGATACTATGCAGCCTTCAAGCTGCAGTCTGAACAATCCTGCCCTAAAAATAGGAAGCATCTATGTAGTGCATTAATACTCAAGGACACATAGGCACACACCAGGCAAGATATCTATCCTGCTAGCAACATGCTACCTGATGCTAGACAACATGAGAGTTACTAAGCTGAAATCCAATTTTAATCCTGTTGTGGAGTGAGTTCATGTAAGTTCAAAAGGGAGCTCTCTATCATTGTTATAGATCTCATCTCCTGAGACAACGTGAAGCAAGTAAATCAACAGAAGTATCGTTACTAAACCATAGGAGAAATGGGTATAGTGAGGTTGAGTTGGTTTTCTAACTACAGCTTTGATTCAGCTGTTTTTCTCAAGCCTGTCTCATCTGTCATGCTTTCTGAACCGGTACCATTTCAATGCCTAGTTGAGCTACACACTTTCCTCTATTCCTCATTCAGCTTAATGTAGCACTCACATCTTTATGCTAAAAACTGTAGCACGACATGGAGAGAACAGATACGTTTAAGTTTAATGCTCACTATAGCTAACAGTCATTTGTGTTATTAGACAAGTTTGTATCTTGCAATTAATCCTCCTCTGGGATGTTTTCTTGGAGGCATAAATCAGGACAGATTTTTATTTCCCTAACGATTTAGAACACTCTTCTTTCTCAGATACTAAGAATGCAGAGAAAGACAATCACAAGCAATTGAATTACCATATCCTAATGAACTATCATTTGTCAGCTAAGCCAGAGTGACTTTTTCCTTGCGTGTAGCGGGTAAACATCAGAAAGGTTTGAGGAAGGTGATTGAAGCCAGTATGTTTAATTCTGCATTTCCTGAGAGAGCACTGTCAACCACTCACAGCAACTTGCTTACAAATCTCCAACAACTGCATTCTCTTCTCCTTACTCCACATTTTTATTTCAGCCTTTTCCAGATCTCCCAAGACCGGCTACTCTAGCCAGATCCTGCTGAATTTCCCACTGACCTCTGACTGCTGGAGGGAGCCCTAATGCTGAGCAATTCAGCTTTCTGGACCACCAGCACAGGAAGGGGAAGAGGCTTGCCTGGTGTCCCAATAAGACAGAGGGCAGCTCTATAAAAGACATTTTGACATTTTTTTATGCCTCCTTTTTCTAGTTGAGGAATTGCGAATAACTTTGCAAAATATCCTGAGATCCTTCGTGAGAGAATACGATTTAACACTCTGGGAGAAGGAGATGCCCAAATGTGACATCTTGAGTGACTGCAGCATACGTACATTGGTAACCTCAGCTACTAAAAGAAAAAAAAAACCAAAAAAACAACAAAAAAAATCATTCTCTCCTATCCAATAAAGAGTTAAGGGCTCAAAAGAAATACTTTTGGCAATTTTGGGTGCAATATTAGCTCAGATACATGAGTTGAATCCATATGGCATATTAACGATTCCCAGCAAGGAAACAATTTCAGGAGCTATTCATTTAAGCAATAGTTTTCATTACATCTAAATACTGGAAGCAATAAAGGCTCCTACACCCCCAGTAAAACAGATGAGGAAATGGCATAGTATGAAAATCAGAGAACAGGGGACAGATGTCAGACCTCCAAGGAATAGAAAGTAATATTTTTATTTTTCCTATTCCAGCTTTGTGCACATGAAGGGGTACAAACAGGACCTGCTTTGGTTTCTAACACAATATGCAAAGACAGGAGCTTGTATTCCCCCCAGGAGAATACAAGTTGGAAAAGGAAGGTGTTTCCAACAGAGGTGGTGATTCAGAGCACGAAAGATTCCATGCCTAAATGAGGGAAAGGGTGAATAATCTGCTCACCTGGAAAACAGCTGGACTTGCCTCAGCACTGACCCTTTAGATACTCTGCTACTGTTTTGAAACTCCATAATAAATATGAGAGAAACCTTAGTACAAGCAAACTTCCCTATGTGCAGCATGGGAAAGGCAGCGCGTGCTTCACCAGTCTGTCCCTCCTAATGCCCTGCAGCAGTGGGTCCACGGGGGGTCCATGGGTCCCCTATCCCTCTTCTTGCAGAGACCTGACCTCAAAAACAGCTGAGGACTACAGGATGGCTCAAGCAGCCTCTGGCTGCTCCACACAAGAAATATCTTAAGGCTGTGGAGCATAAGTCACAGAACATACATTTCTCCAGACATTGAATTTTTCCTAATAAGATGTGATCATCTTCTGGTTTTGCTGATGTCTGTGAAGACAATAAACAAGTAGCACCACATACTTCAGCAAAACACACTAAGGATCTGATCTTTATTTCTAGAAATATGCATTATATATAGAAAATTTTGTGAGTCTTTTTGAATCACGTTAATTAGAACTGGATCAAACCCAGAATGAAGGACAAATTCTCCACTGAGGCAAAGGGCAACAGTGACCTGGAGCCCTTTCATCTCATTGCCATCAGACCATCCCACTGGTTACATCAGCACTGCACAGAGACTGAGGTTTTGTCGTGCCTCCTGTCACCCTGCATTTGAGTAGATTCAAATCCTGCAGCAGCATTTCCAAAAAAGGGATAGTCTATCACAGGCAGGAACAATCACTTCTCTCTCTCTCCAGGAGGATGCATGCAGATTGCTGGGAAGTCATAAAGGAAATACATCCCAGAACTACTGTAAAATCAGTGAAATCAGTAAAGACTTTGTTCAACTAGCTGTTGAACCAGCCTGTTTGGTGGCATATGGAGGCAGGATAGTACCTACTCTTCAAGGAATTTATATCTACCAAATTTCTTCAAAAGGAATAGTAACAAGACTTCAAATATCCAAAAACGTGGAGGTGTTCAGGAAGCCTACAATGCATCTTGCACTGCTCTCTGAATGCAGCACTGCTAGTGCTCTGCCATGTCCTCTGTCCTGATCCATCAGATGTGTTGAGTGTACTCACCTGAGCTGTGCTTTGAATACCAGCTATTTCTGACATCATCTTAGATATAATATTTTTCTTGTTCAAGCAATTCTGCAGCAATGTTACCCTCAACTATTTCAGCCTTGCTGCCATCTAATCAGACTAAACAGATCAGTACTTGGTTTCCCCGGAGCCTGTAGAAATGGAGCTTATTCTAAGAGAATGCTAAGGGCTTTTGATAACAGCTGAAGTCTCCTCTGCCATCAACCTCAGGAGGGATTAAGAGCGTTGAACATCTGTCATAAATCATTCAGACACTAAGTTCTGGGGTAAGACACACACACGTCATATGCAAAAGCCTAATAATTTGTTTGCAATGTCTTTAATATCATCATTGTAGGGGAGAAAGAATATTTTATCAGAGCAACAAAAGTATCTTTTTTCAACAAATAAACCTACCCAGAGCCACTGAAAGGCTTTCCTTCAGGAGCCACGAAGATCTTCAACATTTCTTTGAGGCTATAAGAGCTTTCTGCAGTGCTACTTTCCTGTCCTATTTTCCAACATCTATGCACTGCCCTTTCCTTCTGGGCACTGCCCTTTCCTTCTGTTCCCAAGTCTGCTTCTGTTCTGCTTCCCTTCTCCAGATCTGGGTCCTCTTTGAACAGCCTTTCTGTTCTAGCAGCTGTGAAAGGAAAAACACACTCCTCTCATCTTTTCTCCTTCCCCATCAGAAGTCCTTTCCTTTCTGCCCAGCACATTGCCAGCGTGGAGCTGCCCTGTGTGGCTGGGGGAACTGCTGCTCTGGATGGCATGTCCCGTACCTAGGGTCAGTGGGAGAGAACAGGAGTACCAGTGCTTCCTCAGGCTGCTTCACACGCCTACCTCCAGCACAAGCCAAGAACACGTCCTGAAACCTTGGTAAAAGCAGAGCAGCAGGGGCTAAATGCAATTCAGAAGGAAAGTCCTAACACCCTGTCTGAAAGGTCGAAAAATATCATCACTGCTAGTGAGATGGTGTTGCTTTTGTGGGAAATTCAGGTGACATCACCTGTCACCATGCAGTGAATGGGCAGCTCAAATGTGCACACACTTATTGCTCTACAAACTGTTTGCATTTCTGCAGAGTATGAAATTCAGGAAGAATAAACAAGCGAGGAAAATTAAGACCTGTTGACTTGTGGTATTGTCAACATTATGGTTCTGCTACAAGTCCGGCAAATTTGGCTGCATACAAAGCATGCTCCATCATGCTGACATATCACAGAATCACAGAATGGTAGAGATAGGAAGACATCTCTGGAGAGCACCCAGTCCAACCCCCCTGCTAAAGCAAGTTCTCCTGAGCCTAGCAAACAGACTATCCAAAGCAAAGGCTACCTATATACCTGCAATGCTAAATCCTGCAACCTGCAACTTGCCATCCTTAGCTGGCAGTTAGAGGAATGTTGTCGGTATATTCTTGGTAAGATGTCCAACCCTGACCACAACAAGAAAAGACAAAGGACATTGCCAGAGAAAATCTGACCTTTCTGAGACTCTGACATATCATGACTACTGTAGGTGTTGGATGGTTCTGCTCCTAAACACTCCTGAAACTGGCCTTTAAATATTGAACAATAAATCCAACGTAGACGCACTGCCCTACACTGAAAGTTTTGCCTATGCCTTAGAGATCCTAGAGCAAAGTTACAACAGGGAGAACTGAGGCCACCATTCTACAAAGACACATTTCCATTAACCAGAATTATAGGGCCACCATTGACAAATAAAGCAAATCTGTTAGCAGAAAGTTAGGTGACCTTGAAGGAAACATCACCTTCTAAGAAACTCCTTCCCATAAGAATAAAATTAGTGTGGTTAAAAGGCCTCACAGGCTTCGTGTCCTTGGCTGCTTCCTTTGAGCCAAGTCATGCATGGCAATGAAGCTCTGGGCACATTAAGTTCCGTGAAACTCACTGTCCTGACTACAGTTCTTCATGATTTGAGTAATTTCTTAGAACTGTTATTCTTTAGTGATTATGATCTTGCAGGAACCTGGGCATAAGGCTGAAGGGACCTCGTGGATCACTGAATCCAGCCTCTTGAAATTCTGCCATATAGTCCCATTCATAAGACTTGCAAATTCAGTCTTTAAACTAGCAATGTAGCTTGTTCCCAGTGTTCTCTGGGTATGGTTTTTCAACGTAGTGTCCTGATGCTTAACCGGTTCTGCTGCATTTTTAGCAAGTTTTATATAATACTTACTCTCTTTACAGTTCTACCTACAAAATACTTCGAAAAAATTCTCTGTTAAGACTACCACAGTAAACCTGCTGACTCCATAATACAAATTCAAAGTAATTCCAGGTCAAACCTTTAATCAAAGAGACCTCCCTAAGCTTCTTCTCACCCTTATTAAAGAGATTTACAAAACCGTGAAGGAGGTTGGAGAGTTAATGATGTGCCATTTTAAAAGGTTCCATTAAGATTTGGGTATTTTTATCTTTTAGAAAAAAAGCATTTGCAGATTATAACTCTAAGGAGACAATTATAAGAGCATTCTGAGACTCTTTTCACTTGATCTATAAGGGGGAGAAATGGTACAGCAGAGTATAGGAAAGAAAATATACTGCCTAAGCCTTTTTCTTGAATAGGATCTAACTAGCCACATTGCAGCTGCAGTGAAGTGTCTTATGTTCCTGGATTTATTACTATAAGGGCCACATCATCTGCCAAAGTGTGCTTGTAAGAAATTAAATGGTTTCCAAAGGAAACATTAGAATAAGGCAGATTTCAGTTTTGCATTTTTACCCTGATTAGTGTCTGTGAAGCTCCTTTGAAAACTTTTGTATCAAACACAAATACAAAATCATTGCCAAATGCAGTTTGAATTTGGGAAGGTTTTAGGAAGGAAGCCCAGTTACCCACGGAAATGGATGAAGAGACTGTGAGAATGCAGAACTGGACTGAAAGAGAAAGGAAGTGGCAATCTTCCAGCATGCTGCGCCTTGGACCAAATTGTTTTCTGTCTAACATGATGAGTTGTTCACAGGCCTGAGTTATTCTGTTACCCTTTTAGCTCGACCTTGGACACTAAGCTTCAAATCAAATGTAAGTAACAAATTAAGGGCTTGATCCTGCACTCCGACCTCCCTTTCACTTCCAGTTGAGGAGGGGCAGTGGTATTAAGACCTACATTAATGTTGGTCATGGTGGTTTTCCTGATGGACTTCCAACCAGAAAAGTTATCAGAAGAGAAAACTCACACAATTAGCCTAAGTCCTGCTGACAGACCATTTGGGATCATAGCGGCAGTATTTCCTTTGATCCCAACAGCATCCGTGAACCTCATAGTCAGTCTTTCAAGATATTCATTTGCATATGAGCATTTCTGCCAACTTCTATTGATTTCTCAATTTCAAAGGGAAAGAAATTCAATCTTTAAGTATTTCTTCCTAGTTCTAAGACTGCTCTGTTGTCCTGTTGTAAGTCAGGAAAACTGAGTGCAATTGTGAAGAAGTCCTAATACTTCTGTCATTAAAATGTTGGGAACATACAATATGTGTCTATTGCGCTGTTTTAATTTTCATTAAGGGATGGAAAGAGGCAAAACAAAACACAGATACATAGAAAAGGAAAAATATGTCATAATCTAAACAAACTGGTAAACTATAACTCTGGGTATTCTGTCACGAATGCACAGAAGGTTACTTTTACTAACCAGCCAAATAAGCCACTTGGTCAGTATCAACCTGACTCATGTAAAAAACATCACAACACTGGCAGTGAGAAAGGACTGACACCTTGCTGGCCTAAAGAGGTGACTTGATTTTCAGGTGTGTTAGGAAGTTGCTCCTGGCAAATTACTGTTGTCCCAAATAACATGCATTCCGTAACATAAGTGCTAACTTTAGTTTTCTAGAATAGGAATCAAAAAGCACAAACAGCTGCCATGATACTGGGGAAAAAAAACCAGCTTTCATGGCTAATACCATAGAGGAAAATTCTCCCCTGAGTTTATATAGTCTTTAGATGAGATGTAAAAGATCCCAGAAAATAATCAGATGCATGAACAGCTGGAAATATGCGGCTTATCATGAAAAGAGAAGGGTTTTTTTATCTGCATTACTCCTAGAAAAGTTTTGCAGAGTTTCTGCAAAGGATTGTTTCTAACTTTGAATTTGCAATAGCAGCTGTAACCAATAGCACCTCCCTATAAGCCATGGACATCTCCACCAACATTCAAAAAGCACGAGTTGCACCACTTCAATCAGTTTGCTTTATTACCAGTCTAGAAAAGGATGACCCGTAACTGTTCAGTCTTCCTCCTGTTTACTTTTCTCATTTCATGGTCAAAACAAGTGTTTCACCTAAACTACTGCACGTTTCCTTGGGGAGACAGGATGATATTATGATGAAGCCCATTGGATTTGTTTTAGGACTACAAAATGTCAAGATCAGCTCATCAAGAATCCTTCCAAGTATATGGTGTAGTTGTCTTCCTATACATTAGTTCTACAATCCCATTCTAATTACCATGTTCCAAAGCCTTTTCCTTATGCAGAGAAGCCAGGCAACACATGAGAACCCACTGAAAACATTTCTGACAGTTTGAGAAATGTTCAAGACATGCTGTTGGCAGTACATTTTTTAACTGCTTAGGATTAATAACTAAAAATGATTCAGCACTGAGAATCTTCTAACTTTGTTCTGATCAGGAAAAATCATGTTCAACTAGGAGATGACTAGTATCATTAAAATTCTATTTCAGAGAACTGCTGTTAAGTGATGATTTTGCTCTTCAAATCAGGAGAGAGGATTAATAATTGAATCCAAAGACTTAGTAATATATTTTGGTGGGTTTGTTTCCTAATAAGAAGAATGACTTGAGCAGAAATCCATTAAAAATGTTACTATTCCCATGCTACTCTGATTCTAAGCTTTTCCATTAAGTAGCACAGTCATAATGGCATTAAACCATTTAAGCAGCAAAACCAGCACATAATTATCACTTTTAATTCAATCTTTTAGAGTGTGAATAGATCCTGTACATCACTGACAAGTCACCCTCCTAAACAGATTTTTCTATTCCTTCATAGCAGCTTCACAGCCTCTTGTACTGAGATTACTGACCCAAACATGTATGGTTTTTTTCCTCAAGAAAAATTCCTCAGAAGGATGGGATAGCAAAATTAAGCCAGATGAAAGGAGTAAAAATCAGCTACTGCATTATTCTTACCTTAATGTAGATGTATAGATACGAGTGGGAACTAGGGCACCATAATCTATGTACCAGTATATCAACATCTGAAACTATGAGAGTGATCTCAGAATTATGGGTGCATTAGAAAGCGTATATATACAAAAGAAAAATAAATCCCACATAGAGAGTACAAAGTACATGGCAGCTCTATAGAAATAAGGGAAAACAGAAAAGGCTGCAGCATGTAGCTTCCCCTCCTTGCCTCTCAACAGTATTACAATATTTACCTCCTGAGACCACTTTCCCTTGGGAATTAGGAAGTGTGATATCTTATCTGTGCTCATTTCCCCAAGCAGCAGTGACAACAGCTTGTCCTCTGCCATCAAAGTGCTTCTGGGAGGTGCAGCTGGTGTGAACGGAACCAATATTTGCCTGGCACCACTGCCATCATCTATGCCAGGCAGGCAGCCAGGAGGAACATCGAGCACTGTAGGGTCAGGGATGCCCCAGGTGCCTTTCTTCTGGTGCCCCCTCCCATACAATTAAGCTTCTGGCACACTGTAGATACTGCCATAGTGCCAAGGAGCAGTGGCATCTTTGCATATTTGTATATGGAATCCATAAAGGTCAATAAAAGGCAGCACACAGGAGCACTGTGCTTTAGTTGTCAGCAGCAGCGCCTCTGCTAAAGGCTGCAGTGCAGTAGCTGCAGTAACCAAAGGCTGTGAGTCAGGAGTCTAAATACAGCCCACTATTTACAAACTGAACTGAAATAAACAGGACAGCACACTAGGACTGGCCAAGCTGAGCCCCTGTGAACAATACAACACTGTCACATTTGAAAGAGGTTAAAATCTGACACGTCGACTGATCTCAAATGCAGCAACATTGTGAGACCCTATATGCTCCCCTCCTTTGACTGCAGTCTGTGCTACTCCCTGCTCATATGCACACGTTATTAGCACTGCTTACATTCCTGCTTCCCCAGAAAGCATAAAGTTTCTATATCTGACCACAGTGCCAGCATCCCCTCCTACACAGAACAAGCTCTCTCTTTCATGGGTCCTCAGCCAGCAGGTGAAACTTCCCCCACCCCAGGACCAGGCATACAATGTTTGTGGTACATCTCTTCTCTACTAAATCATAGGCTCACAGTTAGAATCATAGAATCATAGAATCACCAGGTTGGAAGAGACCCACCGGATCATTGAGTCCAACCATTTCCACCAGTCTCTAAACCATGCTCCTCAGTACCTCATCCACCCGCACCTTAAACACCTCCAGGGAAGGCGAGTCAACCCCCTCCCTGGGCAGACCGTTCCATTGCCTAATGACCCTTTCAGTGAAGGATTTTTTCCTTATGTCGAGCCTGAACCTCCCCTGGCAGAGCTTGAGGCCATTCCCTCTTGTCCTGTCCCCTGTCACTTGGGAGAAGAAGCCAGCTCCCTCCTCTCCACAACCTCCTTTCAAGCAGTTGTAGAGAGCAATGAGGTCTCCCCTCAGCCTCCTCTTCTCCGGGCTAAACACCCCCAGCTCTCTCAGTTGCTCCTCCTAAGACTTGTTCTCCAGCCCCTTCACCAGCTCTGTCGCTCTTCTCTGGACTCGCTCCAGAGTTGCCGTGAGTGCCCTGACTTGCTGCTCTATCACTGTCAGTAATTCCATATTCTATTCATTTTGCTTCTGCACACGCAGCTCATGAGTCTCTTATTTCAACATCAGTATAGGAAAGCAAATGTCTGCTAGGAGACTGATACTTCAAAACTTCCCTTTCCTTGGCAAAGTGAAGGGATGTCAACATTTGGTACAGGAAAGCATCTCATGGAATCTACTGACATTTATTACCCTCCCTCCTCTTCCTCCTCTTCTCTTAATGGACCAACATTAACAGAATGTCACAGATTTTTCCATCTAGTAACAATAACTGCTTACTCACCACCACCCCCTTTACAATAAATACCATGCCAGAAGCTTTTGTGTATCTCCAGGCTGCAGGTAACCAAAGTGAGGAAATATCTAAAGATTTGCTCAGACACTGGACCAGAATTCCTGTAAACCAAAACACAAACCTAATCCTGTGCTCAGGCTCCACAAACTGTAAATCCTGTCAAGATGGTGCCTGAAGAGCAAGATTCCCTTTCTGGCTCCTCTGTGTGCCACAAGGCTGTCTGTGTCACTGCTGCTCGCAATGGTGCTTCTTACCTATGCAATCTGAGCCTGAAAGCCATCATTTGAGGCCATAATTTTCTGCAGAAGCCCTTTATCAAATATCCTTAGACTGACAAAAGCAAGCTCCTTAAACATGCAGCAAAATCTCTTCATCAGTGTTTCATGCATTTAATTTTAAAGGACTATTAAGAACTCATTCTTTCTGATAGAATTCTATTTTAATCTCCACTATTTTTTCTGTTGGGAGCTTGAAAAATGAGATTTCTCTACCTCTGCCTTTCTTTTTTTTTCATGTCTTTCTCTTTGATCAATAAAGATTCTTTTTTTCCTGTGTTTCTAAGAGAGTTGACATTAAAATGCCTAGTTCCTATTCTCTTTCTGTTGTATTTGTGCATCGGAGCCATTCACAATGATGTCAGCTCAGCTACAGGCATTGTCTCTGCCAGTTCAATTCCAGCAGAATTACTGGAGCTAGCAGGACATTAGCATTCACTTGATTGATCTAGCATACTCAGTGAATAAGATAAGCTTTGCATTCAGCTATAGACATTAAAAACTGAAGAAATTATAAAGCAGTCCAAAGTTGGAAAGTTCTTTTGGAGTCACACCTCTTGCTTCTCTTGTATCTTCCTGTGTTTAAGGGCACCATATAAATAATGGCTGTTTCAATGCCAAGCCCTTCCTTGACAGTGCTCATGGATGACAGAGGAGAGAAAAGTGATTTAAAACTATTGTTTAACATAGATAATCAATTTCAACAGCTTTCAAGGCTAAAAGGTCATACTATGCATTATCTCCTATGAAATGTGAGCTATGCAATTTCATTCTGTAATTCCAGCATTTTGTCCAACAACTGGAGAAAATACTTTTTCAGAGGCGAACATAATACTTCTACTTGGATTTTGAAATTAGTATTGAAAATATAACACTGCATCTCTTATTTGTTTTAAAACTTTCTTCCTTTGTCCAGTGCCTAATCATGTGATGAGCTCTTGATGTCATATGTGGCTGTACGCACTTGCTTAAGATGCACATGACCTATGAAGAGTCCGTGTCTTTCCAAATGCCAGATTTTCAGTGTGGAACTAAAGTGAAGAAGGGGCATGGCAACATTTTCAGAAGAGAAGGATGAAGTTTGGCTCCAGAATCCATCCTCCTCCAAAAGAAACGCTGAGCTGAGCAGCTCTCTGTGAAGCTAATGAAAAAAAATCTGGCTTTACGTACCTGTGAACTAGTACCTCCACCTCACTATTTTATGACATTAGAACAAGAGATTCCCAAACCTTTTCCAATAACAAGATTGAAGACCTCAGCAGATATGTTTGTTCAATTATGGGCTGAATGAAACAATGGAAGTACCAGGCATGTAAAAGAACAGTAATAGCTGGGCTCTTCATAAAAGCCCTTTTCCTGGGCTGGCTCTCTTGGCTTCAATGGAAGTTCAGCTGTTCAAGAAGAGAGTTTTCAACCTTCACACTACAACTGCACTTGACTCCCTCTTCTGGTGGAGTCAGATGGATGGGTAGAACTTCTGTTTTCCAGTAGCTTCAGCATTCTAAATGTATGGGTGATGTAACAGCAAAGTCATCTGCCTCAGTTCAACCATCCCTCTTGATTAGGGGTTCTTTCTATATAGCATATAGCTCAACTGGTGTTTTAACTGCACAGAAACGTCTGCAGTAGCTCCCCTCTAGCTTCAGTTACCTGTTCGGAATGCTACTGCACTGCTCTAGCCCAGCCTCCCTGCTGCACACTTACATAACAGAGAGATGCTTCCAAGAGAGTGGACGGTCATTTGTGATCATTAACAAGCAGTCACTGTAAAAGATGACAACTCATGTGTCAGCTGAAACATTTCACATTAATTGGAACAAAGTTCTTATCAAATATGTTTTGATAATAGCCAATCTCTCATGGACATTTTGGACCATGCTGTGAGAACATAATGTTTGATGTCTTTGCTTGGAGCCAAGAAATAGCCTCAGAAGGCAAACGCAGCTGCAGCCAGCGAGGAAAGACAAACAGAACACAGCAGGCATTCAGCTGTCTGTCGAGACAAGCAACAAGCTGTGGAGCTTGTCAGCTCTGTCAGCAGTTTAGACGCCAGCACAGGCCTGGAGGTTTCAAAAGCTACTGTTGTTTGAAAGTATGATACAGACACTACAAAAGATCAGTAGCAAATAAGGGGTGAAGCTGCAGCTAAAGAACATCTCAATGGACAGCAAGTCACTACTCAAAGCAGAAATCTAGCTGACACTCTGTGTGCGTACATGACTACGTTTGTTGATATAAAACTAGTGCACAGCTGTTTCCAGTGATCTTAGAGGAGCCAGTTCTCCCGTTCAGAGTTGGAACAGACTGTCCAGGGGATTGATTGAGTCATGATCCCTGGAGGTATTTTTAAAAGACACACAGATGTGGTGCTTAGGGACATGGTTTAGTGGTGGATTTGGCAGTGTTAGGTTAAGTTTTGAACTTGATGACCTTAAAGGTCTTTTCTGACCTAAATGATTCTATGATTCCTGACACGTGTCTGAGCAACTGCCTTGGCTTTCCTCACTTAACTTCCATCTTAGAGGTGACTCTTTCCTGGTTATGATATTTGGCTGGTTTTCAGCCCATGACAGAATGACTTTGAACAATGATATCCTGCAGATCTTAAAAACAGTTTCTTACAGCAATTTGAGATGGAGTATACAGGAGTACACGTGTCTAAATGTGTTCCAATACAGCTCCAGAATATTTAGCAATGGCTGTTGTGAGATCTTATGCATCACTATGCCATTTTAGTCCTTTCAACATGAAGCAAAAATTTCAAGCCACACAGAAGCCAGAAGAGCCTCTTCAGGTTTATAGCACGCTTTAAATGCTGCTTAAACTTTCTCTTCACTGATCTGCTGCTGGATAAAAGCCATGCTGAAAACATATTAAAGCGACAGTCGAGATCTGTAGCTACACTAATCATTCTGTCAGAGCCTTGGAAAGAATCTCACTGAAGTCAAGCAGGAAAGCAATTTGTTGAAGCATCAGCTGAAGCAGTGAGTTGCAACTCATTCAAATCTCTCCAACATACATGATCAAGCAACTGCTGAAGCACCGAAAGCCACAATTGATTCTGCAAGCAAGAGATACGTAAAACAAACTTTGAACTGACCTCCAATCTCTGGTATGTGATAACCACCTGAGTGCCCACCCATTTATTCCTTAAGAGCAGCCAGGTGGGAAAAGACAGGATGAGTGATGTTCCCTTGATGTAGTAACAGATGTTCCCTTGATGTGGTAACCCCAACATACAAACTGACAGTATTTTCCTGTCACAGTGTGTAAATGGAGTTCAGTTCTGCAGAAAGGAGCCATTCCGGACATACACGGATCCAGCCAAAATCACTGTTTTGTAACATTTCTAACAGCCAGTGGGCTGAGACCAATGGCAGGAGGTTTAACAAGGCCAAGTGCCGGGTCCTGCACTTGGGGCACAACAACCCTGAGCAGCTACAGACTAGGAGAAGTCTGGCTGGAAACTGCCTGGAGGAGAGGGACCTGGGGGTGTTGGTTGACAGCGACTGAACATGAGCCAGCAGCGGCCCAGGTGGCCAAGAAGGCCAATGGCATCTTGGCTTGGATCAGAAACTACCTGAAAGGACGTTGTAGAGAGGAGGGAGCTGGGCTCTTCTCCCAAGTGACAGGGGACAGGACAAGAGGGAATGGCCTCAAGCTCCACCAGGGGAGGTTCAGGCTTGACATCAGGGAAAAAAAATTTATGGAAAGCATCATCGGGCACTGGCAGAGGCTGCCCAGGGAGGGGGTTGAGTCACCTTCCCTGGAGGTGTTTAAGGCACGGGTGGATGAGGTGCTGAGGGACATGGTTTAGTGTTTGATAGGAATGGTTGGACTCGATGATCTGGTGGGTCTCTTCCAACCTGGTGATTCTATGATTCTAAACCACGCTCCTGCACACCAGGTGTCATCTCAGTTCGTGAGAGGCGATGTGTAGCAGGTGGCTCTGACAGATTGCTTTCCATTTGGAGCTCAGGAAGGAAAAACAAAGTTATGGAAGTAGAAAACTGTTTGGGCTTTAGTCTTTAGATAGTAACTAAATGCGCGCGCGTGCGCTGCGCTCGACGCTGGGGGAAGGAAAAGCAGCAAGCGTGTTTGCAGCACAGTTTGCTGCTGTGGTTCGGCGATGCAGGGAGTGCGCCTGATCCCCAGCGGCGGGTCTGACGCTGGATCTGGTTTGATGCAGGTTCTGCCTCCCCTTCGCCATCGAGAGGGAGAGGGGGGAGAGGGGAGGGCGCGCCGCGAGGTGGCGCTCGCGCGGGCGGGAGGAGGCGCGCGGCACCAACGAGCGCGAGGCGCCTAGAGCGGCCGCGCGGCGCTTCCGGCGGGGACCGGAAGGGGTGGGTGTCGGCGACGGGGCCGCGCCGGGCAGCGGGAGGGGAGCACCGGCACCTCTGAGGGGTCGCGCCGGTTTGTGGCACCGTTAGCGTCACGAGAGCCGGGATCGGGGACGGGCTGTGCCGCCGGCCGCGTCCCGGCGCGCCAGGGAACTGCAGCCGAGTTTAGGAGTCGAAGAAGGTATTAAAACCGTGCGGAACCCGCGGTAACAAACGCGTTGCTGCGAGTTCTGACCGCGTGTCTTCTCTCTAGGAAAAATGATTGCCGAAAGCAGCTCCTTCGTGAAGGGCGTGGTGCTCGGAGGAGCCTTCTGCATGTTGGTGACGCTCCTCGGACACATTAAGGTGGGCCACGGGACTAAAGCGCATCACCACGAGCACCATCACATCCAGGCTCCCAACAAAGAAGATGTCTTAAACCTTTCAGAAGGTGAACGCGCGGAGCTCAGTACAAGTGTCCGCGTTTATTGTATCATCCTTGTGAAGCCGAAAGATCTGGGGCAGTGGGCTGCAGTGAAAGAAACGTGGAGCAAGCACTGTGACAGGGCGGAATTCTACAGCTCGGAAAACGTCAAAGTGTTTGATTCTGTGCCCCTCAACACAAATGATATGTGGGTGATGATGAGAAAAGCTTACAAAATAACTTATGAGCACTATAAAGATGAATTCAACTGGTTTTTTCTCGCATATCCAAAAACGTTTGCTATTATTGAAAATCTCAAGTATTTCTTACTGAAAAAGGACCCCTCGCAGCCTTTTTATATTGGCCATACCGTGAAGTCTGGTGACCTTGAGTACGTAAACGGGGAGGGAGGAATAGTGTTAAGCATTGAATCACTAAGACGATTCTCCCACATTCTAGAAGACTCTGACAAGTGTCCAGAGCAGGGAGGTATGATCTGGAAAGTTGCTGAGGATAAGCAGCTTGCAATCTGCCTGAAGTATACCGGAGTCTTTGCCGAAAACGCGGAAGATTCAGAAGGAAAAGACATCTTTAACACTAAGTCTGTCGGTGCGCTCATTAAGGAAGCAATGTCCAGTCACCCTCAGCAGGTGGTGGATGGCTGCTGCTCGGACATGGCTGTCACATTCAGTGGGCTGGCCCCCAATCAAATGCACGTGATGATGTACGGCGTTTACAGGCTGAGACCCTACGGCCACACGTACAACGATGCACTCGTCTTTCTTCCGCCTCCAGGCTCGGACAATGACTGAGGTCTCTTGAGAGAAGGCCTGGAACTGTGGAGGCTGCTTTTCTCATGGCAAGCATTTGTACTGACAGATTTGGGGTTTTTACCTGGTGGCACTGGTGTACAATTTTTTTTGCACAATGCAGTTCAGTAAGGCATTTGACTTCAAAAGTGGAAGGAGAACATTTTTCTAGATCTTTTATACATAAATGCTTCTGGCTTTGACGGTGCTGGAATGAAATGATGAAGAAGTTGTTAATGTTTATCATAAAAAGAAACTAAGTTTATATGGGGAGGGTTGTATATGTAAATATTTATTAATGAAAATGCAAATGAACTTTAGTCTACTGTTAAAAATATATTTTTGCAGATTTTTATTCTTTCAACTCTTCCAGGCATTTCTAGAATGTCTTTATATCTTTCTAAGAGGTACTAATAAAACTGACTACAGATTTGGTCTCAGACTAACTTTAGGCTATTTCCTTTCCTCTGAACTAGACAAGTTTGAGCCGTGCTCTTCATGCAGCACCTGTCGCTGTATGTACAGCCTCCTGCGATTAAGGGGTTAGCAGGAAGCAAGATCATGAGATCTGTTAGGAAGTTGTAGCTGAGTGATACTCAGTGACCTTTGGACTGCTGTTCTTAAGCAGACAAAAGAAAGAGATAACCATATTTGAGTAAGTATTAACGCGGTCAAGTGGCCTGTTAGCACAAGAGTAATTACTCATTTTAAATCTCCATTCATACAGAAGTGTATTAGAAGGTTCTGTATTCTCACTCCTGTTATCAGAGCTGATATTGACAAGGAAGAAGCTGGTGATCTGTCAGTACACATGTAACAGATGCATTTACAGCTGTTTTTTTAACACCAAGATACAGAAAGAGCAACACCTGCTTGCACTTCCAGCTTTTTTCGGGTACTATGTAAACAACAAAGTGATAAGCAGAGCACTCCTATCTTGGCTGGTGGGGTTGTGTGGCAAGTTTTGGCTTTGTTTGCGTTTTGTTTGTTGGGGTTTTCTTACAGTGGGGTGCACTTGTAGTCAGTTTTGCAAGTTACCAGGCCACACTCCCTTCCACTCACAACAAGAGCGAAGAAGCAGTCCTTCAATGACTTACCTCATTTAGAATTCACTGATCTGACATGGATGTTTCGGGAGATGAGACAGGTACAACCTCCAGGACTGCCACAGGTTTTGCTACAGTATCCCTAGAAGACGTGAGAAGACACCACCTTACCTGGCCTTTCTTCAACAGGCCATTTGTTATTCCTCATCCTCTCTTGAGCTGCAAAGGGACAGACAGGGAAGCAGAAGAGCTGCTTCAGCGCTGGTGAAAATACCCACACGTTTTTTGTTTTAAGCATCAGGTCCTTCATTTTTGAGAAGAACAGCAAGACTACTGCTCGCAGCTACCACAGCTCAGCTGCTCAGGAAGGGGCAGTGTCTCACCTGTTGCACATCTCCATGTCAGTCAGAACTCTGCTGACACATCTCTGACTGCTGCCAAAAACCTGGTTAACATTTCAGTTAGCATTTTTGACAACTTTTAGCGAACTGGTATACAAATTTATTTAAGCATAATTTAACTTCACACAGGATCATTTTTAGAAGGTTAAAATACTCTGACAGAGCCAGACAAAGCAAGGAAAACTTTGATTTCAGTGGTGTTTGGTATTAAAAACAGTTCTGACCTCACTGCAACACCAGCAGTCACAGGGCAAGTCCAGGAGCTGGAATGGGAGTTAATTCAAACCAGAATAAACCTCACACATCACGGATTTGAGATACAGTGAAACGTAACAGGAGGCAAGACAAAAGTGGAAAAGGCAGTCACATAAGTCAACTACCTTGTTTGAGGGAAAAAAGAACCACTGAAGCATAAATTGATTTACCGTATCACCAACAAGAAATTAGTATTTTTATAGTGGTATTTAAGGTGCATAAAAATGCCCATTAGCATTATGAAGGGAAGGTCTGAGGTTTGACAAAACTCTTTTTCTGCAACGCTGCTGTAAACATCATCTTAATTTTTGTCTTCCTACATTAATAAATAGTTTCAGATTTACCCTGTCATTGTCAGAAGTACGATCCTGTAACTAATTTTACAGACGTTTAAAAGTAGCACCTATTAGTTAACACATTCCATCTCCCATGTCTTAATTTGACTTAGATCAGACAGAGAACACCTCTGCCACTGTCTTCTATAAAGGTCCCAGAGACGGGAAACCAAATATGCAGAACAGCCCTGAGACAAGGCACTTGCACACAAAATTCCATTCTGTCATTATAAAATACAACTGTTGGAACAGAAACTTAAAATATTAATAAATGCTTCCAGAGACAGAGTTCTGAGCGGGAGACCTTGAAGTTTCCTTAGTTTATTAAACGATTCCATGGCACAGGCTGTTTTTCATAGGCATAGCTTTGGGAGTGCAGTTGCTGAACAGAGTTAGGTTTTCCAGACAAATACACAGTGCTCTTTAACCCGTTCTTTGATACGCATACATGTGGCAGTGTGCACAAGCTGAGATCTCTTTTCAAGTTCCACCCATAGAAGCTGCTCCTGGCTACAGTGATAACCACATTTTGCTATCATGCCTTTGCTAAACAGTGATTTTGTTTCTGCTCCTAAAATAAGGCGGCAAGTAGGGAGTAGAGCATGAGGCACCAAGTTGGCAAACACTCCATTTGGAGTATGCCCACCATGACTATAAACTCCACTATAAGGAGACTGATATCAAACAGTGCTGGCAGGTAGAAATTTGAACATATATTCTTCAGATATGACCTGGCATAAAAGAATTTCTAGTTCACATACCAGTCTAAGTTCATAAATCCTATACAGATAAATGCATATTAAAAAGAGAAAAACTTTAAGTAAAATACTGAAGTTAATGCTGTTAATAAATTAAGTTAAAAAATAAATGTCAAAAAAACTGGTTTCTCAAGAAACAGGTAGACTAACAAGATGTTAATCAGAAGAAAAAAATCTGAAATGTTTCAGAGGTTTTATAAACTGTATTAATTGTATTTCACATATGCTTTATTACTCTCAGAAGAGCATAAAAATGTAAACATTTCTTGGCTTTTTCCTCCTTTTTGTTTCAAACAGTCTACTCACAGTCCATGCAGAATCTTTCCATCAGATAGCTTCAGTCACTGAAGACTTGGGTTTAAGACAAAACAAAAGAACTGCAATAAAAAGAAATCTAGAAAACTATTGTAGCCTAACAGTACTTTCGCATTCACTTGATTTATTTAGCATAGCCACAGAACAAAATAATTTGTACATTCAGTCACATTAAAAACAAGGAATTACAAAGCAGTCCACATTTAATCTAAGTGCATTCCTTTGGAGTAACACAGTTCCTTTTGTTTCACTTGTACGTCTTCATATGCCAAAGGCCATCATTTAAATAATGGATATTTTCAATACCAATCCCTTTGTTGACCTTCTCACTGTAGAAGGAGGAAAAAAGTACAGAAGTATTAGCTAGGCTAAATGTTAGAGCAATACAAAATACAGTATCACCTACAAAGTCATGATCTTCAACAGCAAGTGGACAAGAAACAATATTTGTTACTACACGTACCCACACTGCTGAATAACAGGACAATATTTGCTATCCACATCTGTCAACAACCTTCCCCAACATCTTTAACTACTTCTTTTGATAGGAATGGTTGGACTCGATGATCCGGTGGGTCTCTTCCAACCTGGTTATTCTATGATTCTTTGTGGGAGGCAGTTTTTCAGACAACTCTTCTGCTACTTCTATTTTTAACACTTCTCTATCCAAGCAGCACAGAAGCTGTAAGTGACTCTCCCCTCCAACACCAGAGGTTGTGTAACAGGGCTGCAATGGGGAACTGACAAGTTCTGGTTCCAAGTGTGCCACTAACACAAGCAAGTGCAGTTAAGCCTCTTTGCTGCTAGTTCCAGGGTATCAACCCACTAATACAGAATTATAAATGCTAAACTGAAGTGCCAAGGACTTGCAGTGTTACAGACATTCTATCCCTCTCTATATTTTAAGTCATGTCATCTTTTAAAAATAATTGTTTTGTGTGACTGCATTGGATTTGTGTTGGTCTTTTTTTCCAGTACATTCCTCCACGGAAAAATCTAGTTATGTCACAATAAATAAGACAAATCTCATCACTCTTAGACTGAAAACAAATTTAATTCCCCTGGAGAATATAATTTACTGTATTTCCATTGAGTGTTCCTTTACTTATACTTGTCCAAAAGTAACAAAGAAAGGAAATGCTGCTATGTTAATTGCATTAAAACGTCACGTATCATAATCACACCGAGTGACTGAAATCACTGTTTCACAATCTTCTGGTTTAAACAATATCATACAAACAGCTGTACAGATCGGTATCATAGCAGTTTCCTCTCCAGTTCACACTGCTTCTCACAGGAACAGGATATTCAGCTGCAAGACTGCTGAGTTTGAAATTAGGATTAGGAATACAGACAATCTTGATTTGCAGTGATCACAGTATATCACTGCAGACACAGGACCAGGACAAAAGTAGCTAGTCTTTCCATCTACTCTTGGAGTCTTTTGAAGGCATTACAAGGAATTCTGAGGAATATAATTTCTCATCAGCTACAGCAGGTCCAAATCCAGGTTGCTGCACTCCCACTCGATCCGTGTCCCCTGTAACACAACACATTGCCACCCCTCTCCTTTGTGCTACAATTACAACTTCAGTCTCTGCTGTCCCTGCAGACAAAAATCACTTCAGCTTTTTCAATCCCCTCAAATTCAAATTACGCCTCTTTCCCAGCCCGGGCACTAAGTACCCTATACAAATATTTCTTTGTTCAGCAAGACCTGTGCGAAAGTATGATGAGAGGGCAAAA
Source organism: Phaenicophaeus curvirostris (assembly GCF_032191515.1). Taxonomy (NCBI): domain Eukaryota; kingdom Metazoa; phylum Chordata; class Aves; order Cuculiformes; family Cuculidae; genus Phaenicophaeus; species Phaenicophaeus curvirostris. The sequence goes on from NC_091404.1 coordinate 7,748,474, forward strand.
AATACCGGCATTCAATGGCACTACTAATGTCGTGCATCTTAAAGTCCATATTCATACGAAAAGAACTATTTTGATTCTATGTGGTAAACAAAGGAAAGAGATTCCCCGCCTCCATTTCCTTCCCTGAATATCAATCAACAAAATGAAATCTTAAAACTTTCTGTACTTGAACAACATACACTGCAAGAGGGATGCAGTAACCTTGACAGTGGTGCTTATATTCCAAACTAACACAGGAATAGCAATGCAGGACAGGTTGTATTTCAAATTTTAAAACACTTACATGTCATCAGCTGACATCTTCATTACTCCCACACATAATGCGTGTTGTTTTCCCTCTGCCATTATTGCCTACAAATCACCGCTAAGGAAAGCTGATTTATCTATTTTTAAAACCATTTCAGAAAATTAAAAGCAATACAAGTAAACAACTTAACAAAATTTTCAAAATGCCACATTGAACTTCTACCCTTTTAGTAATTCTAGGGCTCTAGCTCTTAACTTAAGCAAAAGCATGCACTGCATTTAACTAATTGAATCAGAGTGTGTAAAACAAAGCATGCATTTATGAACTTTGAACAGCAATTACCAAAAAAGATCTCCCAGCTCTACCCTCCATTTCTTCCTTTGTGCCTAACATTGGGAGAGGACAGTCTTGCTTCTCCTGCAACAAAACTGCACATTTGTGGGGCCATTTTGGATTCCAAGGTACTGAATAATTTAGAAAAATAGTACTGAAAACAGATGTGTCCTTATCAAAGCTTAGCAACATGTGACACTAACTGATCTTTTTCTATAGCATTTAACTAAGAACAAGAACACAGCTCATTATTATTAATGCTGTATTCGCTCAGGGTTCCTTGCTCAGTAATATAATGAGCAGCAGTGAATTAGCATACTTTCCTCATTTTACATATGGTAATTTCATCAGACACGTAGAGCAAGCCCTGACTAGAGCAAAGCTGATCCTAACCATCTTTCCAAAATTCCCTGGAGCAAATTTTTCTGTAACTGAGGGTGACACAAGACAAGGAGACAGCGGACAAATTACACTGTACCTCATGTACTTTTGCAGTTCTGCATTAAATCACAAAGAAGCTCAACTTATCAATTTGATTAATGGAACATTATTAATCCCACTCAATAGTACAGCAGGAATAGTTATTTTTTGGAAAATCACAGCAAGTAAAAAAAAAAAAAAAAGAGAGAACAATTTTAACTTTGCCAAACAACATCTGAACCTCTGCAGCTCTTTGTTATTCCATCAAATACCATTAAAATCCAAAGTAATTCAGAGTCTGATCAGCTGAGAACACAAGAACAGAAATGTAACTCATCTCTGCAAGCAGTAGTTCATCGTTAAAGAAGGATACAACAACAGTATCAACAGCAGCAGGGTAAAGTTTTGCTCCAGGAGACGTCAGGCCAGGGCACATTATATTAGCTCCACTTAGTACAAATTTAATGGCGCCTTTATCAACCTGCTGATGCGGTAAAATAAATGGGTCTAGGAGGGAAAAGATACAGTATTACAATTAATACGGTAAGATGAAAACATGCATAACTCATTATCAAGTCAGTTTAGATGGGGCAATTAGATGTATAGGGCACTGCAAGGGCAGGAAGTTTGAGAAACAATTACAGGAGCTCCTGCTGGGATGGAAGGACGCAAGCATTGTTCACCCACACCACATCTTTTATCTGAGAACCAAAGGGTAAGCCTATGCCTCTTGCATACTCACATACTCATGTGCTGAGTGACAATTTTAACAAGCACCCACAGTGAAAGCAATCATGCAAGTGCCTACATGCCAAGAGGTCTTAAACCAAGGAGTCTTAAATCCCTTAAATTACATGTATAACCTGACACATGAAAAAAAAGCAAAGTTTAATGTTAACAGGAAAAAAAATGCAGAGATGGGCAAAATTAATGAAGGCTGTCAGCCCTCCAAGCCCCCAAGCCATCCTTCAAGCACGCACACCTTCTTGAAATATCTGAAAGATTGAGATTTGACCAAATAACATTTTTAGAGACTTCTATGCTCATCCAAATCATAGTAACACAATCAAGCAGAACAGAGAGAACAGCAAGAAAAATAATGCAAGTAAATTGTTAAAAAGTAAAAAGCATGCAGCACAAGTTCTTTACAGGAGACAAGTATACATTACACAATTAAACTCCTGATTAAAGAAAGCTTTTCAAGTAAGAACCTACAAGTATTTGGAAGGAAGCAAAAAGAGTTTAAAGGAAAAACTTTAGAGAACAAAGATAGGGACTAACAACAGGAAGGGTCCCAGGGAAACCTATCTCAAGATTTCTGCAGAGCTTTGCGCTATTTAGCTCTTAGACATCAAAGCTCAGATTCTTAAAATAGTTAAGATTTCTTAACTTAGCTACATTAATTATGGGGGAAGCTATCCATACAGACATCTGAAATAGCAAAGGAATACATTACAGCTGAGAAAGCATAGTATATCTTTAAGATCTGTTGTGGAATATATACTTATGCATGTAAGTACTAAGTTCTTTCTAATCCCGTTCTACAGAAATCCTGTGGAATCACATGCTCACCATTCTCTCCCCACTACCACCATCCTCAGGAAACTCACATTTGTGAAGCAACCTTAGTGTCGGGTAAAAAATCCCCTCTCTTTGTCTGAAGAACAGCAACTCCCCATTCACAGTGAGGATTTCTATATGTTCATGACTGCAAGATCAAAGCAAAAAAAACCATTATTCCAACAGCTACCTAAGCCTTCCACAATTTAAATGAAGTATTTCACTTCACAAAGTCAATTCACTCAAGCTCAAAATAGTACAAGTGCTACTGCAAGCTATCAAAAAGTTTGAGCTTTCACATCCATAATGCTGAATTTTTGCCTTCAAACATTAAGCTGATCCTTAGAGAGTCCCTAAATATGCTGCATGTTAACTGCTGGGCAGCATTTTTATTTTCCTCCAATACCCTACCAGCACACCTTCAAAAGTACGATGAGCACACACAAACTTTCTGATCTGGACATAACATGGACTATTATCTATTAAAACACGGTAGATGCTGTTCAAAACCACAAGGTTTGACTATTATACAAAACAAACACATAAAGGAAGCAATCCGAGCACCTTGGAAGCAAAGTTTAAAAGAAACTTACCATCTTACTATTTTGACTGGGTCTTTCTTTGGCATAATTTGGTTTAGCCATGGTTCAATAACAGGAAACTGGTCTATCAGCTGATTTTTAATGCCTTTAATAACCGATGTCTTCAGCTGGATGCAGTTTGATACATTCTCCTTTTCATCAAATCTGTCAAGCAAGTGAAAGTACATCAGAAATGTTCGCTGTGCTGTCCCAGAGGTGCTGTATCTTAGAATGGTTTGGACTGGAATGGACCTTAAAGATCATCCAGTTCCAACACCCCTGCCATCGGTAAGGACACCTCCCACAAAGGTATCCCAGAAGCCTCTTCAGAGAGGCCAACAAACTCGCCATAAAACCTTGCTACTTTCGCAGCAATCGAACTTCCAAACCTGAGATTTCACAAGGCTCACAGCTGTCCTCTGCAACCCCTGGGCTGGGGAGGGCAGGGAGTCCTCACCGAGACGCTCCTTTGTCCCAAAACTCTGTGTGACCCATGTGGCGTGCTTTGAGCCCCACAGATACCCCTGGCATTACAGCTTTTGGTACAGGCTCTGCTGGGCACCTAATGCTGTGAGCCCTCACCCGAACCACGCTGTCCCACCCCACAGCTCCACCACTCGTTCATGTCACTCCTTAGGTTGCTCCCCTTCAGTGAGCATGAACCCAAGCAGTGCAGGCCAGCATTTCTTTGGTCCCCGGCCTCAACACCATTCCCCCTTCCTTCAGCCCCATTCCCCCTGCCTCGCTCTCCCTTCCTCCAGCCCCGGTTCCTCAGCCACGGTTCCTTTTCCCCATTCCCCTTACCCCTTTCCCCAGCCCTTCTCCTTTTCCCCCTTTCCCTCGGCCCTTTTCCCTTCTCCCTTTCCCTCGACTCTTCTACCTTTCCCCGAACCCTTCTCCCTTTCCCCATTTCCCCCCAGCCCTTCTCCCATTCCCCTTCCCACTGGCCCTTTCCCCTTTCCTCCTTCCCCCGGCCCTTCCTCCTTTCCCCCCTTCCTTCTCCCTTTCCCCTGGCCCTTCCCCCTTTCCCCCCTTCCTTCCCCCTTTCCCCTGGCCTTTCTTCCTTTCTTCCTTTCCCCTTCTCCCTTTCCCCTGGCCCTTCCCCCTTTCCCCCCTTCCTTCCCCCTTTCCCCTGGCCTTTCTTCCTTTCCCCCTTTTCCCTTCCCCCTTTCCCCTGGCCTTTCTTCCTTTCCCCCTTTTCCCTTCCCCCTTTCCCCTGGCCCTTCCTCCTTTCCCCCGGCCCTTCCCCCTTTCCCCCCTTCCTTCCCCCTTTCCCCTGGCCTTTCTTCCTTTCCCCCTTTTCCCTTCCCCCTTTCCCCTGGCCCTTCCTCCTTTCCCCCGGCCCTTCCCCCTTTCCCCTGGCCTTTCTTCCTTTCCCCCTTTCCCCTTCCCCCTTTCCCCTTCTCCCTTTCCCCTGGCCCTTCCCCCTTTCCCCCCTTCCTTCTCCCTTGCCCCTGGCCCTTCCCCCTTCTCCCTTTCCCCCTTCTCCCTCTCCCCCTCTCCCCTCCTGCTTCTCCCTTTCCCCCTTCCCCCGGCCCTTCTCCCTTTCCTCCACTCCCCGGCCCTGCTCCCCTTCTCCCCGTCCCCGCTCACTTCTTGAACATCCTGGGGGCGGGGGCGCGGGGGACCGGCGCGGGCACGGCGGCCTCGGCGCTCGCTCACACGCGGCTGCCGGCGCTGCGCTCCCTCCCCTCCCTCCCCTCCGCGCCAGCCGGAAGCGCCGCGCTTTGCGGCCTGTCGTGCGGCCTGTCGCGCGGCCGGGGGTCGCGGGGGTCCTGCTGCCGCCGCCGCCCTCCTTGGTAACCGGTCGCCGTTCGTCCAAACGAGCCCTCTCGGAGGCGATCGCCGCGCTAACGAGTCACCGGCGTCGTTAAAGGCGGGAGGAAGCGCGGCCGCGAGGCGGCGGGCAGGGAGTCACCCCGTCTGACCGGGACGCGGGATCCTGGGACACAGGAAGGCTGGGGAGGGGCTGTTCACAAAGGCTTGAGGTGGTAGGACGGGGAAAAGGGCTATAAACTGGAGAGGGGCGGATTTAGACCAGACATAAAGAGGAGTTTCTTCACCGTGACAGTCGTGAGGCCCTGGAACAGGTTGCCCAGGGAAGCTGTGGATGGGCCTTGGGCAGCCTGTTCCAGTGGGAGGTGTCCCTGCCCGTGGCAGGGTGTTGAAATTAGATGATCTTTAAGGTCCCTGCCAACTCAAACCAGTCTATGATTCCATGATCCAGTTGGCAGCATCCTGAAGGAAAAGGCTTTTTGTACTGGAGCAGGCCAGGGTGAGGGAGCCACGTCCCTTGTGCAGAAGGAGCAGAAGAAACATGGCCTGCAGCGAAGATCCCAGCCGCCAGGCAGCAGGACCGGCTCCGGTGAAGACGAGGACGCTGCACAGTGTTTATTGGAATCAAACTAGGTTTGGCTTGGTGATGGCTGCAGTAGTTGTTAATGTTAATAGGGAAGCATGGACACATGGAATTTACCACTCTGCTTTTTGACCCTGCAGAGCGCACACACAGTTTTGTTCTTTAAGGGGGGGGGTTGCCACGGACACACACATACAGGCGACTGCCCCGTTCCTTATTAGGGAATGGAGATGTTACAACTGGCATAAAGAGGAGAAGGGAGTCATATAAAAAATGCCGGCAAATAAAACTCTCTTGGAGACTTGACTTGTTGATAAAGACTTGTTACAGAGTTTTAGAAAGTGAGCATCCTGTATCAAGCCTAGGCAACATGTGGGAGTGATCTCCATCAATTGTGTGCAGTGAGACAAAGGCTGGTTACAGAATATATTTCCCACTTACAGGCATATGTATAAATTTTCCCAGAAGTTTTATGCAAATTCTGTTACTTTCCAAGGTCTAATTTTAATGTTAAGAAACTTCGCAACAGTCAAAACTTGCTAATTTGGAGCTGGCTCCAGCTCTGCCTGACCTTGCCTTTTAAGATAAACTCCAAACAGAGACGATTAGAAAAGAACAGACATCTGTTCAGCACATATTACACTTCACACAGAGTGTTATCATCTTCAAAGAACAAATGACATCCAGAAAACACCATTTTAAAGAAAATTTGCTACCAGGGGGATGTTCTGTCTAACTTCCAAAAAAAACCACAACTGCTTAGATGAAATTTAACTATACTTCAGCTTAAATCAAAATATTCCACTTTGAAATATTCTGCATATTGTATCAGGAGAGGACGCAGAACACAAGGTCATCATTCATGCTAACTCTCAAATTCTTTTTCCCATACAAAACAAATTAATCAGCTTTGACACTCTGACAACTAATTAAAATCTAATGGATACATCAGTCACACACAAGCCTTTATACATAGTATCATTTATTCAAACAGTGAAATGTAGACTCGGGGACACACTAGTAACTTCTAAAAAGGATAGGCAGGAACTATGGCATTATATAAATACTCACACATTTAACTCATGAACACCACCTCCACCTACTCTGTGGCATCACTAAAAATACTGATCTATAATCAAGAATTCAATTTTAACTGAAACACAGCAACATTGCTCATGCCCAGATTAGAAAGTGAGCATGGGAGTTTATCACACCAACAAATTATTCCAGACATTTCTGTGCTCCTCAGAATACGTTTTATTAAATAATACTTTGCTGATTAAACAATCCTTGCAGGTATGCTCACATCTTTAAAAACCGCAGTGGAAAATGTTAGAAACAGGAGGTAAACGCTCACCTTTGATGACCCCAGTAAATACAGTACATCCCACTGAAGCCATGTGAACCCCTTTTTCATGCTAGCCTAAAACAAAATGATTTGTTGACAAGATTTGTCAATGGGAGCTCTTACCACCGTTCTGCTGCCCGGGAGCACTGCCTCCCTTCAGGGCTGAGCTAACCTTGAGTCTGCTCTCAGTATCTTCCTCTTCTCTTCCAAATGATTTTTGTTGGTGCAGCTGCAAAGACTTCAAGGCCAGCTAACTGCATGCCCAATCCAGATTTGCTTTTACAATGGATTATTTAAGAAGGGTCCGAGCACCCAGCCTAGAATTTTGTAATACAGCTCCTGTTATTATTGTTCATGCTCACCACCAAAAAGGCTGGGAAGCTTTGCTCTGGTTGCGGCGTCACGTGTAAGTAGCAGAAGTTTAAAAGCATGGTACCTGGGGAAGACCAATAAAGCAAGGAGCACATCCAGCAAACAGCTGACAGAAACTACCCTTCAGGATCACATGCTATAAATCAGAAGAATTTAGAATCTCTTCCCCTGAATGCTTCAGTGGAAAAAAAAAGGAAAAATCTTGCTTCCTCCTGGGTCCCCAACACTTTGCGTTGCCTTCACCTGCTCTCCCACATATCCCAGACTGTGACCGGTCAGGAGCTATGTGTACTGACTGATCAGACAGAGTCACTGACTGCATGGACAGGGCAACCCTCCTGCTTCACCAGGAAAAGGGACTCTCACTCACATCTCCTCTGCTATAAGTCTAATCCTTTTCATAAATTAAAAATCTGTAGAAATTTAAGATCTCTTAATCTCTACCCCTTACCTAATTTAGATTCACTGAATATGACAGTTACTGGGAGCAGACGAAAAGCCTGTTTATTTCTGTTACATCTGACATAGAGTGTAACTTACTAGTACTTGGGAAGGATACAATCTGTTCTAAGAACAGACTGAAGCTTTGTTTTATTTTAAAAGCAGGAGAAAGTACTTTTCTACACAGCACTAGCATTACATTTCAGGCCTCAGGAGGTGCCAGCCAGTTACTCAGACAGAAAATGTGCTCCAGAAAAACCTCAGTAAAATTACATTCATATCTCTTTGACCCACAGTTCCTGTCAAGACAAGTTAGTGCATCTCTTTCTACCAAATATGCAACTGTTGACAGCCTTCCCTGAGGAGCTCTGCTGTCAGGAGGGCAGGGGCAGGCTCTTGGCTGGAATCCTTGGAGAATCTCGTCTGGAACAAAACCTCACTGTTACTTTTTATGTAGCTTTCTCAATAGTGATTGACTCCTAACAATGCTCTCGGAGAGCTCATGTTTCCTTTGGTAACAGACACACCAGCATCATAGAAGAGCCAGTAATCGTCTATGATGTCCATTTTTTCTTCCAAATGTTTAAAAGAAAACAAAACCCTAGGCCTTACCCAAATCCAAGTCCATTATGAGACAAACAACAGTACATTCCTAAATTTAAGTTCAACATAAGAAAGTTCATTAATGGTTCAAAGGATATAATTTAGTGTTCCAAGTTTCTATTATGTAAGCGCTTCTGTGTTTTATGCTTGGCAGGGCACTAAAATTTCACTGAAGAAATGGCCATTAGATTTCAAACACACAGTCTTCATATGAAATCCCTTCTCAGGCACAACTGCAAGATGTGGTTTTTGAAATTGGCTTTTATTTTGCAGCATAACAGAATAACCAGTATAATATTTCTCCAACCCAACCTACATATGTCTAAAAACTCAGGCAAAGTTCAACACACCTACATTTTTATTGACGGGTTTGTCAGAATGTAGGCAATTCAGAGCTATGGTAAACACAGGCAAGACTGTATAAAGAAGATGACACTGAATAATTAGGTATGAATAAATGTAAGAAAACCCTTCTCCAAACAAGCTAAGAGGCTGCAGCCTCCCACCTGACTGCAGGTTCAGCGCAGAGCCCTGAGCCCCTATCAATACTGAAAATTATAGAACCATAGAATGGTTTGGGTTGGAAAGGACCTTAAAGATCATCCAGTTTCAACCCCCTGCCATGGGCAGGGACACCTCCCACTAGATCAGGCTGTTCAGGGCCCCATTCAACCTGGCCTTGAACACCTCCAGGGATGGGGCAGCTGCAACTTCCCTGGGCAACCTGGGCCAGTGCCTCACCACTCTCATCGTGAAGAAATTCCTCCTTGTATCTAGTCTAAATCTGACCCTCTCCATTTCATAGCAAATAGTCTCTTAAGACTCGTTTTGGAGTTTTAGAAAGCGAGCATCCTTTCTCAGGGCTGGGCAGCACAATGCAGTGATTTCCATCAATAAGTGCAGCCAGACAGGAGCTGGGACAGAAAGGATTTCCCACCTACAGGCATATGGATAAATCTTCCCAGAATTCTCATGCATATTCTATTACTTTCCAGAGACTAATTTTAATGTTATGAACTTCACAAGAGTTGAAGCTCTTGCTAATTTGGAGCTGGCTCCAATTTTGCCTGACCTTGTATTAGAAATGGGGAAACACTGCAAACAAAGAGGATCACAGGACATATACCTGTTCGGCACGGATCAGACTGAGCCCACATCATTACCATCTCGAAAGAAGGAGCAGTGCCTAAAAAAACACTGTTTAAAAAATCATAGAACGGTTTGGATTGGAAGGGACCTTAAAGCAAACACGCTGTCAGAGGGTCCTTCAGTCTACCTTTCAGGAATACAATTATTTAGATGAAGCTGAACTCTCCTTTAGTTTAAATCAAAAATATTCCGCTTCTTGTTACAGTTACGACTTGTTTCCCTCTGCGAACCAAACCCCCGCTGGTACCGCCTTCACCTCGGCCTCGAGGCCCCGCAGCAGGGGGGAAACAGGGCTTGGCCTTCGGCTTCGCACACGGCGCTGAGCGGAGACACCGGGGCCGCGCCCCGGCCCCACGGAGGGCGGCACCCCGGTCACTTCCGCTTCCGGTGGCGCGCGGTCACCGCCGCTTCCGGTAGGTGAGAGAGAGGCGGAGGGAGCGCGGCCGCCGCGCGGGAGAGGGGGCGGGGCCCGGCCCGGCCGCGTTTCCGGCTCGGCCGCGGCCCAGCATGCACGGCGACCGGAAGTGCCGCCATCTTTAGGCTGCCTCTCCGCCGTGTATTGACAATAACAAGCGCCGGGCCGGGCCGTCCCCCCCTCGGGAAACGCGAGCAGGAGGCGGCGAGGGGGGAGGCCGAGGAGAGCGGGGCCGCGGGGGGAGAGCTGGGGCCGGGCGGCGGCGAGGGAGGCGCGTGCAGGGCGAGGGGGCCGAGGCGTGAGGGAGCCGCGCTCAGTCCTCCCCGCTGCTGCTCGGTGAGACGAGGCGGGCGGAGCAGGAGGGGAGCGGGCAGCCCCGGGGCAGGACTGGTGCTGGAGAGGAGAACTGGAAGAAAGCGCCGCGTGGCGTGAGGCGGGAGCGGAGACCTGCCGAGGAAGGAGTGGAAGCAGGAAAGCGGAGACAAACTACGAGAAGAAACAAAGTGATAAAGGAAGGAGGAAGAGACAAAGTGATTCCTCCGAGAAAGAAGAAAGTGAAGGAGGGGGTATATAGAAGGACTCCACTGATGAGAGAGCAGAGCTGAAAGACGCCCCCCCGGAGAGACACCAGACAGAGACTGACTCTAAAACTCTCCCTCTTTGCCCCATCACAAGGATTTGATGCCCCTCAGCCTGCTCACTTCTGTGTGTTCATGTTTCCCACAGGTTTCTCTTCCCCCAACCCCCCAGCTGCAGCCCAGGAGGTCAGACCTGCCACTGATGGTAACACCAGCAGCAGCTCCTCCTGCAAGAAGAGAAAGTTAAATAATAGCAGCAACAGCAATTCTGAAAGAGAAGAATTTGATTCCATTTCTTCTTGCGCCTCTTCTCCTTCCAAAAACACCTCTTCTTCATCCTCTGTCATCACCACCACCTCCTCCTGCTCCTCCTCGGGGGTTGCCTCCTCCAACCATCACCTCCAGAAGAAGCTGCGCTTTGAGGACTCCTTGGATTTCATTGGACTCGATGTGAAGATGGCTGAAGAGTCGTCTTCCTCCTCCTCTCCAGCTGCCTCTTCTCAACAGCAGCACCAACAACAACTCAAAAATAAAAGCCTTTTAATTTCATCCGTGGCTGTGGGGCACCATGCAAATGGCCTGACCAAAGCTGCCTCATCTACTGTTTCCAGTTTCGCCAACAGTAAACCTGGCTCTGCTAAGAAATTAGTGATCAAGAACTTTAAAGGTAACAGGCCACCATTTGTCACAACCTATGGGGAGCTGATGCTCAACTCTGTGTTTCTATTCAACTTGAAAACCGTTTGGCTGTCAAATAGTTCCAGGTTTTACAGGGATGTGCTTCTCTGTGGTGAATGTTTCTGTCCTTATATAAAGGGGAAATGATATTTTATGATGCATACTTGTCCAGTCATGTGCACTTCCTGAGCTACACTTCGCTTCCTGGGATTTTTTTTTTCAGACTTGTTTTGCTCTGTCATTTGAGAAGGCCTTAACTTGTATGTTAGACAGAAGATTTTACTACATAACTCTGTAAATTGCCTCTCTGCAAACTTTTTAACATTTGATATCTCTTTTAGTAATCCTGATTCAGGCCTTAGTGTATATTTTAGCTCAGTTTATGTTAATACTTTCTACAGAATGTGGGGTTGTTTTATATTAGGCTTGAATCTGTGTGTCTTGCTTCTATCCACATTGTTTATAGGTTAATCTGCCTGTGCTTAGTTTTAAATGGTGAAACTAAGGTGATTATCAGGCTATTATGGCGGATTTCCTTTCTGGTTTCCCCACTTGCCTTTAAAGGAGGTAGTTCAGATTTTTGCTTAGCGTTTTCTTTGCAATATCTTTGCTGTAATTTTTGTTGTTAAACTTAGTCTTTCTCTGTCTTAACATACGTAACTCACTTTACAAGCTTACAATATTTTATGGAATTTCTCCAAAGATGCGTTTCAGACTAGAGAGCTGCTGAAGCAGAGACATGAAACTTTGTTCTGTGATGCTGCTTCATTTTCTAGTCAACAAAAATGTAAATAGGTGTAGGCAGAAAGCTTATCTTAAAATGCTGTTATTTTTTTCCCTTTTAAGATGGGGAGATTGTGGGCTTTTGTTATTTCCTGCCTCTTGCTGTCTTCTAAAATAGTCCAATACCTTGCTTTCTTGGGTTGTTTTTCCTTTTTTGTTGGGAGAGTATAAAAGATACTACGGACATTAAAATTATTTTCTAAATACACAACTGATAGAAGTGTTTTGAAGAGGTGTCACAGCAGGTGAGGATTAGGATTATTTTAGTCACTGTAATGTTTTACAACAATCCATGATCACAGTGTAACTTTTTCCTTCAAGGTTCAAAAATGTTCTCTCTCTGCCAACACGTCATGATCATTAGACTGATTATTTTAATGTTTATGCTTGTGATGCATGATAGGGAGAAATAAATGCCACTCTTCTGTTGTTTCTGCACTGATATCTCTAAGGGAAGTCAACTTTTCATGTCCAAAGTGCTCGTTAAATGTCATGGATTGCACAGTGCTGTGCTTGTCGTTGCTTACAAATTGTTACATGAATCACTTACCTAAAAAGGATGTCTCAAGAATCTGCCAGCTTTGCTGTTTATTTACTCTGATGCTAAACTGAAGAATACATAAAGATTATGGTCTTTATTTTCGTGTGCTAGCAATAACATCCCTTACAACTTAAATAACTTCCTAAAATCTAGAATCTTGGTATTTACTGCTGAGTAGTGCACTTGTCAGTTGCTGGTGAAAACAGGAATCTCGTGTGTAGTTGTCTCCCCTTTGATATAGCTAATAGTGGGATATTGTCCGTATTGCAGGGAAATGCTTGGGAGGACAAAAAATTATTTGTCTGTGCTATATATTTAGACAAACCATAAAGCTTTACAGTTTTGATTTTTACCTTTGGGTATTTAAAAGGCAATTTTAATAGAGTATAAGCTCTGGGCCTGTTTCACGTGTTGGTGGCATGGATGTGCATTTGACTTCCTCCCTAAGTTGTCTCCTCCTTCCATCTCCATTTGGAAATGTCCTTATTAGAACAAAACTAGATTCTACCTAGTTATGAGAACACACAGAATTTTAAAATAATTCTGGTATTCTGGGGGTGTGACTTGAAGAATCTCTCTTAGCTTGTTGTAGATGCTTTATCCTTGTTGAAGATGCTGTGTCCCAGGGGCATCTTTAGAAACAAGGCTGAAAAAAATAGTAGGAAGAGTCAAATCTGCAAAGCTTGAGCTTTGAAAATCTAAAGAAGGCTTAATTCTAACAAATATCCACTTGCAAACTCAAGAGATATAAATGCATTGCTTCAGTATAGGAAGGTTTTATTGCTATCATAAAGCCTGTATCATAATTACAGTATTTCCATGTATGTTTCTTGATGGTTTCTTTCCAACTGTTAATACAGAGTAGAATTAATGAGCTGTAAATTAAAAAAAAACCCTAACCTATACACAGCTTTGTCTCTTTTAACCCATCACTTTCAGCTTTAATGTTCACTTTCTTTTAGCTGTGCTGTCCTGGTATTGAAAAACAGTGTAAAAAAGGTATACATCGTGCTTGCTGGTTTTAGCTTTTTATCCCATCTTGATCTGCTTGACACAGTATTGTGGTTTCTATGTATCGCATGTACTGTTTGGGCTAAAGTGCTGCTATGCCTATGTAAAGAGCAATGCTGAATTTTTAGAAAGCATTAATATTTCATATGTAAATAAGACACTGCCTTTACACAAAAGCTTTCTTTTCACGTAAGTATAAATTAAAACGTAGAGCATCAGCTCATACCTCTTTTCTCTCAAAGCTACTACTTTCATTTCTGTAAAAGGTAAAAAGTTCTGCTTTTGCTAAGGTTTTTCTCAAACTTGATATAATTTCTTTTCAAGATAAACCCAAATTGCCTGAAAACTACACAGATGAAACCTGGCAAAAACTGAAGGAAGCTGTAGAAGCTATCCAGAACAGTACTTCAATTAAGTACAATTTAGAAGAGCTGTACCAGGTAAGTGCTTTAAGTAAAAGTGATTGGGGTGGGGTGTTTTTGTGTTGTCATTGGATTTGGTTTTTTCTTAAAACACTTTTGATACAGTGCTAACAATATGCTGTTTTGTTTGATAGTTTTTGTCATTGAAAAACTTACATCAAATAGATTCTCACATAAAAATTTCACAAGACCCGACGTTGAACTGAAAATTTTTTTTTACTTATCACAGCTTAATAAAAGGAGTTTTCCTTTGTAGCAGTTGTCAAGAATTAAATAAGGCAAGGAGCTGTATTCTCTTTATTTTTGGGAGGGGGTTTATGGTGTGTAGCTGTTGAAAAAGAAATTTCAGATCCTAATGTGTTGGTATTTAGGTAAGAAAAACATGGTTTATATTAAAATATAATCCTTTTTCTGAAGTCAGCATCTGTTCATGATTTAGGATCACAGATCATTTAAAAACTGGAACATTTTATTTGACTTCTTAAAAGTAAATAGAATACTATTTTTCTTCATTAATTCTTTTTTTGTTGTTTGATTGTTTTTTTTTTATTGTTCAGCTTTCTGTCTATTCTAACAACTGAGAACCAAAATATATTCCTAGCATCAGCTCTGATTGTTTTGGCCTAAGTGTTTTAGGAAGTGACCAGACTTGAACTACACTTCCTAACTTTTTATATAAGCTCTACTTCTGCTTTTTCAGCTGAATATGTTGGGGAGACTTCTTCCCCTCCTCACCTTTTCCCTACTGACATTGTGGTACTTGTGGTTTTAGTGGCCTAGCAACAGTGCTGCTTGAGCTCAGTATTAAGAGGCACTGACACTTTTTACTCTGCTACTAGTCTTTATTAACTGGTTAGCTGTTTGATTGGTTTATGTGTGTGATTAGCCTTCTCTCCATCTGTTTTTACTGGCTCTTCTTCCCCTGCCTTCCCCTTTTCAATAAAACTTGCACTGGGATCTAACTGATTTCTGTGAAAAGTTGGGGAGAATTTGCACAAGGTTTGGGGACAGATTTAGGGAAGGATAAATTGCCATTCCTTGTGGAACTGAGAACCTCACCATACAACTTCCTCAGTGCAGTTTTAAGCTCATTATAATCTTTCATAATGTTCGTTTAATCTAAAAATAGAGCCTTTTTTTTTTAACAGTGTGTCAGGAAATATGTAGTGTTGCTAATGTAACAATAGTATTGTTACATTTGCAAAGCTTGATTAAAAATAATAAATTACTATCCAGTATATTGGCTGGTATTGTAAATAATTTACTCTGGACTGAAGAACAGCACAAATAACTGTTCATTAAATGCGTGAAGGATATCCAAAATAGTTTAAAAATACAAAGCTCTATTGAAAGCCTTGCTTCTGCTTCACAGTTATCCCTTACATTTCTCCTGGCTTTTAACACAGGATGAATTTAATTTTACTTCTGCTCATAAAGCCAAAAAATGCTTTTTTTCTTTTAAATATCAGTTATAACATTGTAATAACTCTAGATACTTTTCAGTGAAATAGTGTGCAATCATGTATGAATTTTTTCTTTTTATTTTGGTAAATCTAAAAATAAAAGTATTGATTTAAAAATAGCAATAGGATTCACTAGTGTTTTTAAATACTAACTAAACTAGTGTTGTTTCTGAACAGCTGCTTGGTAAATGGATCTGATGCCAAATATGCCTTGGCAGACACCATTGTCCGAGTATAGAGGCAAATTGCAAAAGAGTCTGCAAAAGTTCTGTTGCACACATCAAAATAAGATACTACTTTTAATGTAGTTAAGTTTCTTTAACTCTTGTCTGTATTGGAAGAATCCCACTGAGGAAAACTTATGAGGCTCCACCAGCTTTGTACTTGCTTTGTTCCTCCCCAGCAAGAGAAATGACTCCCACCTTTGAGTATCTGAAGCGCTACAGAGTTGAAAGCTGAAATCCAGTTAGTGGTTGTTTTCTGGTTTGCTGCTGTTTCATTTGGAGCTTGACCTTGTGGGTACAAGAGCAGCATAGAGTTGAGCAGTGTCTGTGACCATTCTCTTGCTTTACCTGTTTGTTTTCTGAGAGTAAGCTTGTGCTGGTGAGGTTTTCCTTAGTTGTGATTGTTGTGTGGGGTGGTTTCATTTTTGGTTTTGGGTTTTTTTTTGGTGGATGTTTCTGTTTGGTTGACTTTTTAACTCCTCTATGTCCTAAAGCCAGTATTAGCTGTAGTGCACTTCATTCTTTGGATCAATGGTAAGGGTTGTTTTTGATATCCTAGGATAATTGATATGAATTGTGGATAAGTCTAATCAGGGTTATCTTTATGGATTTAAGAGTACGTGTTTGACTGACCAATCTCCAAGACACATCCCCATTAAGCTTCCTTTCACTTCTCACCATGAAACACAGCAACAATTCTAATACTTGATGATGATCCAGAAATGTGAGATTTGTTCCTGTAAACATTGGGAATGTAGTCTTACTGCTAGAAATTGTTCAGGATTGTAACCAAACTTCAGGCAAGGGGTTGATGGATGGATATAGATGTACAGTTATAGGTGAAATATGTGTATGTATGCACTTCTGGGGATGAGGGAAGCTTAATCAAAGAAAGGACTACAAAAGGAAAGAACACTAGCAGTGCTTTTCTTTTACTATTAGTGTGGCGTTAGAGTATAGCAGTTAATAAAATTAAGACAGTAAGTGTCTGCTTCAAAGTATGAAACCCGTTAAGGTCCTGGAACATATTAAACTAACAGCCTTGTTCTTAGAGATGCAAGTCCCGCGGTTGTTTATGAGATACTGGTATTCCAACTGAAATTAATGAACTGTAAGCTGTTGAGGGCATGGCCTTCCTTTGTCTCTCCTTGCCATTTTAGTGCCACATCCCTCTCCTTCTCTGGTGTTTTGCATGCAACTGTTTACTGTGTTACAATAAAGGTTGGTATTTTTGAGTGAGAAGCAGAAGAATTACGTGTCGCTCCCCCCCTCTCCCCGCTTTCCTTGTAAAACCACATATAAGAATACAATGAGGTTTCCGTTTCTCTTTACTTCAGGCTGTTGAAAATCTCTGCTCCTACAAGATTTCTGCAAACTTGTACAAACAATTGAGACAGATCTGTGAAGACCACATTAAAGCACAAATTCACCAATTCAGAGAATATCCTTTTTAGCTGTTGACATGCTGTAATGTTTTTACCTGCCAGTATATGGCGATGGATTTATTTGACCAGTTCATGACAGTAGGCTGTGGTAATCTGAATTCCTAGTTTTTGGTAATTGGTTTTGTTTTCATTTTTTTGTGGTACCTCAGAGACTGCTACCAGTTCCTTTATGTCTGTAACCATTTGGAAAGTTTCATTGGTATTTATGAAACACTTTTAACATCTTGCAGAAGCACATATTAGAGTTCTAACAGGGTTTTAAAAGGCTATATTGGATGTTTTCACTTCAGGTTTTTTACATGCTGATCTTGCCATGCTCAGGTAAACAGAAAATACTTCTGATAAGTAGTTCTTGTTTTCTTTCTGGAAAACACTGATGGCAGCGTACAATGATAGAGGTTCTGAGGAGCAAAATGTTTTATTTTAAAATTTTTGAGTTGCATCAGATCAAGATCCTGTTAAGTGAATATTAATTGGTACCAGAGGTATGCAGTCAATGAAATACAAATTCAAGAACTAAATTTATCTCTGAAGATTATCTTTTAATAAGAACTGAAATTATAGTGTCTGTGCAGTGGTGGGTGGCAGTTTTTGAGGTATGGGGATCTATATTTCTTCCATGCCCCAGGGATGAAGAACTAGACCAAATATTCAAAAGTATTTAGATCCTGGTTTTTAAAAATCGTTCAGATAATTTTGGTTTGTTGCTAGTAACACAAGGACACTCATTAAAAATAAAAATAAACACGTTGCAAGAAGTTAACTGATTCTTTTTGAGAGTAGGTGAGTTTTTGCTCTCTGTTAAGTGTCTTGGGGGGAAAAAACGTGTTGATTCATTTCATTGCGAACACTACCTATTAATCATAACTTTCTTAATGATTTCTTCATGGATTCATTGGATAGTGTCCTTTTTCTAAAGAAAATAGATAAATGTTGGCAAGATCACTGCAGACAAATGGTAAGTGTTTATCTTTTTAAAGAAAAATGGTTGCCTGGTCAGCCTGTGTTTTGCTTAACTTCATTCCTTGACAAACATATTGTACTTCTGAAATGTTGTCTTCAATTTATGTAAATGCAACTGTATCTAGTTGGTTAGAAACAGAGCCTTTAAAATACTGCTCTGTAGTGTTTCTTGACACATTGGTCCGGTCTTGGACATACACCCCCACGCACACCATCAACTCGTAACTGTTGTTTCCATGCAAACTATTCTCCTTTTATACTTATTATGAAAGGAGCTATTCTTCTGTACAGAAAGATGCTAAATATGGCATTGATCGTCTCACTGAGATTGGTAGAACATTTTAAACACATGAACGTGGTCTAGTAAAGCACTGCCCAAAGCTTGTCAGATTTTTTTTGGTTTTGAACATACTTTCTGCTGCTCTTCAAGAATAAAATGATTGTGACTTTTTTATTCCGTCTCACAACAGATTATGATTAGAAGTATCTTTTTGTTCTTGGATCGAACTTACGTACTTCAAAATTCAATGCTGCCATCTATTTGGTAAGGGCACAAAGAATAAAATAACTTGGGGTATATTATTGCGTATATCTTGCTGATTTCTTGTGGGGGGAGGGGTAATGTAAGTCTTATAGTGACCTATAAATTACATGGTGAATGCACGCATGCTTGTTGTAAAGGGAAATTTCACTTTTTAATTTGCTGTGAATTACAGGATTCTTCTAGAATAGCTGTGATAGCAAATTTCAACTAAATAGGTGTAGGTATCAACCTCCTCTTCATACAGTAAGAGAAGAAGGCCTGTTCAGCAGCTGAAGTGTGAGTGTTTGGGTTGCCCAGTAACTGGCTTTAACATTTGTGTTACTCAAAGTTTCATAAGTATTTTTGAGGGAAGAAGTTACTTAAAATAAAAGCAAGTTATTCTCTTTAAGTCTTCAACACCCGCATCCCCAGTATTTTATTAATAAGTAAATACCCTGCGGTGCCTTTGGCACTACCTGAATTACTGTGCCAGAGATTGAAGGAGAGGTGGATTGAGAAGCCTGGCTTTCCCTAGAACTGTCCAGACCCATGGTTTCAAATTCATGGAAGGTTTTAAGTGGGATGTCCAAAGCAGAGATTCTTGTCTTTCACATCACCAAGTTCTTCTAGGCTCTGCCTAAGAACTAGAGATTAGAAAGTGATGGACAAAAAAAAAAAAGTATTGTCCAACAGCCTAACCATGGGATTGGGACGTTCTCTTTTTCTTATGAAGGCTGCTGTTAATTCAGTTTCCATTATTCTACCAACTGAGTGAGAAATAAAGACGCTGCGGAAGTTATTGCAGAGAGAACACATGCTTTGATCTTGAAAGTCTGTAGCTTATTGTCAGTGCTTTGTCATGGTTTATTTTATAAATACAGATTATATTGCGTTTGTGTTGCTTGTTCATGTTGAGCGATTTTGAGGATAGAGGAATGAGGAATTTAAAGAATGCTAGTATTGGCCTCTCTTTGGTCTAGATCAAATTTTATTAATAGAGAATATTTGGTGTTGATTCTTATGCAATTTATTGAACAGTTAATTTCTTTTCAGGGATATGGGGCTAGAATTGTTCAGAACTCATATAATCAGTGATCAGAAAGTTCAGAACAAAACTATTGATGGCATTCTTCTGCTGATTGAGAGGGAAAGAAATGGTGAGGCTATTGACAGGAGTTTACTGCGAAGCCTTCTAAGCATGCTTTCTGACCTGCAGGTGAGTAAATTTGTTTCACCTTTAAACCAATAAACAGCTCAGATTTTTTAGTGCTCAGTAAGCTTTATCCTCAACTGCTATTGTGTTGTTTCTCTAGATTTATCAAGACTCTTTCGAACACAGATTCTTGGAAGAGACGAATCGCCTGTATGCAGCAGAGGGACAGAGGCTTATGCAGGAACGAGAGGTATTTTGAATGTTTAACAATATTTGTTATGTTTAATGATGAAGCATTTGTCAGGGAGAGGAACTATTCTGCTGCCTTAGCCGGGATACTGGGCAATAATGTGGCCTTTTTGTTTTATAGTCCTGTGAAAATCAAATTCACGTGCAGTTGCCTTCAGTCCCTGTGCTAATGATTTCTGCTTATAACTGGAGCTATTGCTGCTGTCAGACCAGTTGTCTTCCCCGCTGCTGCCTTGATTATTTTAAAACACACAAAATTGCTCTGGCATTTTCAGGTTCCAGAATATCTTCACCATGTCAACAAGCGCTTGGAAGAAGAAGCAGACAGGATAATCACTTATTTAGATCAGAGCACACAGTAAGTGCCATCTCTCTTTGCTTGGTATTATTAGCTGTTTGGCTCTTTTGTTGAGGGCCATCTAGTAACTACAATGTATTTCAGTTATTGACTGACCATCAAATGCTCCTCACTTCCCACAATTCCTTGTTTACAATGAAGCACTGTCTTCACTCACAGAGCTAATATCCTTTTCTCTTAAGCCAGTATTTTTTTGCAATAAACATTGAGCATTTGGTTGGAGAAAAATAGGCTGCCACCCTCAGTCCAAACATCTCTTTCTCACTGAAATGCAGCTAATCAACCATTGTCCTATCTGAAAAAGACAGGACCTAAGACAGGGACTTCTCAAGCTAAAGAGTCTGAATAGTTACATACGAATAGTTGCATATTCTTCATGGAGTCTAAGAAATTACTGACTAACGTCAATCTTCAATCTCTTCTACTTAGAGGCAGGATTTCCTCAAATACAATCAAGTCAAGATCATGACTGGTAGGACAGGAGAAATATTCTAACATAAAGCCACAGCTTTCATGTCTGAGAGAAAATACAGGTCACGAATAGAACAAAACTGTTCAAGCAAATGGTAGCAACTACTTGAAGTACAGAGTATGTGAGGAAGGTGTTTTCATTACTACTGTCATACATATTTATTTCCTTCCTCATTCAGTGGCTAAAACATTTAGCTTGTTCAGTGGCTTCCTTCTTCCACACCATTATTAGTGGCCAATTCCCTATTTTGTTTTAATACCTTGACTCATGAAGTGTGTTTTTTTTTCTTCTCCTTGGTTGTCTTCCAAGGACAAATCTCCTCCTACAAAGTAAGAGAACATATATATTCTTTGACAGATTCTTGTCCAGTTTCTCCACTGATGAAATCATTGTCCAGCTGCCTAGAGGTCACATACAACAGGCTTATTGTGTGAATTAAATGCTCAATCAGCAGACAGAATAAAGATTGCTTACTGGGGAGGAAATAGGATAAATGTGTATAATCATTTTAGGTCCTTGGCCACAGATAATTAGAGTACTCCCAAAGACAAGTGTAGTTAACGTAATCTCAGAAAAACTATTTAAAACTGTCAGTAATGGAAAAAGGAAAAGTAATTCTAAACATTTTTTCTATAGGAAGCCACTAATTGCTACTGTAGAAAAGCAACTTCTAGGTGAACATTTAACAGCCATTCTTCAGAAAGGTAATCTTTCTTCCTTATAGAAATGTTTCTAATTACTGCTTTGGGGCTTTCAATTCCTGTGCTGAAAAAGAAAGTGACAGATTGAGGTGCTGGGGGAGTACACAAGGCACATCATTCTTTAATGCCCTTTGCTACTCAGTTCGTGAAGTAGCACTGACTGTTTTGCAAGAAGGCAAGTACTCCTTGGCAGAGGTAAGGAGGTGCAATGTTGTCTTCAGATATGCAGCAAAGCCAAAGGAAAAGTAGAATAGGGACTCTTGAGTTGTGTGTTAAATAGCATTTTGAAGACTTGGAGGTAAAGGAGCAGTCTTCAAATTATGGCCGTACTAGGAAGGGGAAACATTGGTTTTAATAATTTAGCACAATTTGAGCAATTAAGTACATTGCCTCAGTTCTGCAATAGTCTCTGTGGAGTCAAGTGACCCTCTGTTGCTCTTGAGGGATAGTCTGGAAACAGATATGGGTACAGCACAAGTTGAATAACAAAAAAAAATTATCAAGTCCTTACTAAAGAGGTTCTGGATGAAACAAATGTGGGAGCATCTTCCTGCACATCTGTAACAGACTCTTTATTGAGAGCATTCAGTTTGCAATTTATCCGTCTGCTTTCTAAGAGCCTTGCTGTGGAGCATCAGGCCTTCTCTGCCAAAAAGATAAAAGGGAAAAGTGGCAATATTTTTGGAAACTGCTTGCCTTCAAACATCTGTAAAATTTATTTTACAGCTAAAACTGAGCCTTGGAGCTCTGTGTTGCCAAGGAACCTTTCCTACAGATCAGTGGAACGTAAAACTTTTCAATTCTTTAGGGACTGGTAAAGCAGAAGTAAGCATAAGTGATAAGTAAGTTTTGTAAAGTACCTGTAGCTTAAGTTATCCAGTGCTATTAAGTTTTTAAGGTTTGAGCCATTTCAGGTAGCCATTGTGCATTTTGCTGTTAAATTAGATAGCTTAAAAAAGCTTAACCAAAACAACAACAGAAAACTACTACTAATTGCTTGATTGAAAAATACTACCTTTGAAGAGGTCCCTTACTGTCAGATTACACTGCACTTTCTTTAGATTACTTTGGTTTTCATTTCTATTGAAATTCTCTCATTTGCAGGTTTAAACCACCTTCTCGATGAAAACCGAATTCAAGACCTATCTCTTCTGTATCAGTTATTCAGTCGTGTGAGAGGCGGAGTACAGGTTCTCTTGCAACACTGGATTGAGTACATAAAGGTACTGTTCCTAGAACTCTGGAACAGATGCCACTGTTGTATTGATGGGGTTTATACTCAGATATTTGAGTCATCTTTAAGCTACTGCATTTTTCTAAGAATTAAAATTACTTGCTTATAAACATATTTAATGGACAGCTTTGGAAACTGTACTAGGGAAAGTACAGGAACTAGCCCTGTTGAACAAAATATTGAATGTTCAGTTGAATATTGAACTCCAAATAAATTTGGAGGTTGTCTTGCTTATAGTTAGCTGTGGGCGACAACTATATTTCTCCAGTAGACGTTTTGGTAATGGCAGAACATTTTGCTCTTCTCTCTGCTAAAGTTTCATGTCAGAGTGAGTGTTAGCTTAAGTGACCAGTCAACTGAAATTCAAAAAGCACTATGAATATCATATTAAGATAGATATATGTGTATATGTGTGTATATATATATTAACATAGGATTAGTTACATAAAATTGAGTTTAACTGGAGCTTTACCTGTGTAAAACTTGAGGATGTAGATGTTTTAGAAGTATGTGTTAATTTTGTCATGCTTAAGTTTATTTCTTCAGACAAGTTCTGAATCTGTTCATTTATTCATGGCTTGGTGTTGAATCAACTTACAAGGTCTAGAAAATATTATATAGTAAATATTTCATAATGCTATTGCTTCTGTTGCATTACTGGAACAAATATGAATACCAGAAGTGAGACTTTACAAAGATAACTTAGGCTTTTAGAAGTCTTGTCATTTAAATTTGTTATTCAGGCTAATTGAAGGATATGTTTTATTTTGCAGGCATTTGGTAGCACCATAGTAATTAATCCAGAAAAAGACAAAACCATGGTCCAAGAACTACTTGATTTTAAAGACAAAGTCGACCATATTATTGATGTTTGCTTTCTCAAGAATGAGAAGTTTGTAAATGCCATGAAAGAAGCCTTTGAAACATTCATTAACAAAAGACCAAATAAACCAGCTGAACTCATAGGTATTTTTCTTCACTTTCTTCCCATGTGGGAATTTGGGTGGGAGACGAGGAGCTGCTGATGCGGCTTACAGATGCGATATGATGGAATTGTGTGTCAAAAGATACTATGCACAATGCATTTTCAAACTGGGGATCTACTGTCCCTTCTTATGCAAGTGAATTATTTCATATGATAGCATTACACACAAAGAATAGGTTCTATTCTTCAGTCCGCTGGCTAGGCCAGTGAAGTGAAGAACATTAGGCCTTGGGCACTCCAGCAATTGACTGCTGTCCAGATCTGAGAACATTACTAATAATTAGGCTGTTTCAGCAGCTTATGTAACTATGTCACCAACACGAGCACAGAATTATTAGGGGTTCTACACAGACATCTATTCTTTAACGTGTAGAAGTGAAGAGATGAAGATGCACCATACCTCTCGTGTTGTGGGGACAGAGACTCTTTAGTTTGTAAAGAACATTATGTACAGATTTGTGCGTTACAAGCCTGGCTCTCTGCAATTTTGAATACCTTAATCGTTTCCCCACACAGTGAATAACACCTGCTTTGCAATCTGTTCTGCTCTTAGGGTTGTACAGTAATGCTTTCTGCCCTCCTTTTTTATATTAATTCACTAACTGTAATGTGCTTATTAAACCGTTTGAAATTAAAAGAAACGGTAATCTCCTAGAGAAATTCAGCAGTCTAGTCAGCACGTATAAATAACTGGTTTACATATTTTTCTTATCTTTTTGCCTCCTACAGCTATGTCAATTCATATCCATAGCAACTTTTTACTTTGAAATTGTAATACATACCAGGATTTATTACATACACGACCTTTTTTAACATTATGTATGTTAATAAAGTTAAGATGCAGTAATTGGTTATCTGAAAAACGAGAGTGAGCTATAAAGTTTTTGTAACTTTATAGCGTCTGAAAATCTATCAAGCTAGCTGTGGTGAAACTGATTTGAAGGTGATTTCATGATTCTTTACATTTACAAAAGGCTTCACAATATTAGATTTTAAAAAAATGTTATATTGTGATACTAAGCATATGCTAAACTTTTTATTCCTCCATACTCTTTTAGCTAAATACGTAGATTCAAAGCTTCGTGCAGGCAACAAAGAAGCTACTGATGAAGAACTTGAAAAAATGCTGGATAAAATTATGATAATATTTAGATTCATATATGGTAAGTATTGGAATTTTGTGGGGATACAGTTGCTTAATCAGTAGCATAAAGCTTCTTTGAATAAATTTATGCAGTCTGTCTTCATTTTCAAGAGTTCATTCTCTGTAGATGCCATTTGCTGGTGTGGTGCTGTTTAGCTAGTTTGCATTATGCAAAATGCTAATAACAAGACCTGGCTCATTAAAATCTTCATGTTCTTAAAGCCCTTGTTAGGTTTTCTGAGCTTCGAGTTGCCTCATGTAGGTAATGTTTGTTTAAAACAATGATTTGTGATCACTGTCAAATCTCATCTCTTACAGGAAAAGATGTCTTTGAGGCCTTTTATAAAAAAGATCTAGCAAAGAGACTATTAGTTGGAAAGAGTGCATCAGTAGATGCTGAAAAATCTATGCTTTCCAAACTCAAACATGGTAAATGTCTATCAACTTGCTTTCTTTTAAGAATAGTCACTTCATTAGGCCTTCCCAGAACTGCTGTTTGTATTTCCCTGTTACACAGGGGTGGGGGGAACCTCGTGTGCCAGTCTTGTATAGCTGGTAGGTTTTGAGGAAACTTACTGGCTTTTAGTTTTGTAATTAGAGAAGCAATTGGCATAAAACAGGAGCTTAAAGTACGTGGTGTATCTTGGCCTGTGGGATAGCATTGAGGTTCCCCGCTGAATAAATCAGTGATGTGCTCAGAGAACTTGAGGGTGACTTCTGCTTGTTACTCGTTCTGTATGAAGTCTGAAACATGACTCTTCCAGTAAGCAGTCTTTGTTTCACAGGACGGAGTCCTTGGGTGGTAAGAGGAAGATTTTGGGAACTCGATCTTGTTCTACTGTCAAGGGACAGTTTGGCAGGCAGCTGATTGGGATCAGAATTGCTGCCTAAGTGACAGGTTGCCAGTGGAGTCCTAGGATGAACAGTCAGGTCCACATGGAAAAACAATTGGGTTGCAAAATAGCTGCCACATGAAAACATTTTCCCTTTTCTTGTTTATAACCTTATTCTGTATCTTAATTAGAATCTAGGTGTTTATGTAAGAACATATGCTGAAATAGGTCATCTTGCTTCAGAGTACGTTCTGATATTTACAATACCTACTCTGTAGTGTTGAAAACAAACAAGATGAATTTCTAAGATTTATGTTTTCTCTTTTATAGAATGTGGAGCTGCTTTCACCAGCAAACTTGAAGGAATGTTTAAAGATATGGAGCTTTCAAAAGACATAATGATACAATTTAAACAGGTGCTGTGGGAAAGCCTGCATGGCTCTATTATTTACATGCTTTTTGAATGAGTTGTTCTCAGAAAGCCTAATAAGAGAGTGCAGGGTGTCCTCAGTTGTGAACATTTCTATTGTAATTGAGTTAAACTCCTCTTGAATTATTCCAGTTGTCTGTAATATTCTTTCCCTACAGAGAAAAGGACTTTGTAGCTGATGGCTTTCAAAAGCAGTGGTCAAAAGCCCAACTGAGAAAACAGTCCCTACTGAAAATTAGTCAGAACCTATTTCTTAATTCTGTGTTGTCTGTGCTTTTGAAAATTTACTGAATTTATTAATGACTTTCCTAACAGCAAAGAAAAAAGCTGAAACAAGAAGCTTCTTATCCCAAAACAAATCACATCCACAGTTATAAAAGAAGATTTGTAAACTTATAAAACACTTTAATGCTAGTTATAAAATGTTTTTAACACCATTATATTCTGATGGAATTGCTTGGGTTTGCCCATTAGTTCTGGTGGTTCTGTATTGTTTTGCTTACAGGCAAATTTTGACATTCTTTACTTAATTCACACGTAATTAGGTGCATCTCCACATCAGCCTGCTAAAACACGGCTTTTGCTGTTTTCTTCCTGTATGGAAGTGCCTTTGGAACTTCAGAGAAGTGCTTTTTCTTATTCTAGTTTTGTTACATGTAACTGCGGTTCATATAGCAAAGACATCATAAGGTCACTTGTCTGTGCCCACAATGCCTTTTCTAAATAAAGTTTTAGTTCTGCCTGAAATACTTGTAAGAAACATTGCTTTATTTCTGTTTACTTTGTTTTTGCAGTATATGCAAAATCAGAATGTACCTGGCAACATTGAACTAACAGTGAATATTCTGACCATGGGTTACTGGCCAACCTACGTGCCTATGGAGGTCCACCTGCCCCCAGAGGTAATGAAGACAGATGTATTGTACCAACTATCAGTGTATCAGCAATGCATCTTGAGATCAACTGCAGCTTGGTTTTAAAGCCTCTAGAAGAAAATGCTGAAGTGTCTTTTAAAGTTTGTTTTCTTTTCTTGTAATTCTCTTAATCTTCCTAAGCTTTTACCTAAGGCTTATGTGATTGTGGAGGAAGGAAGGATGCTTCTAAAATAGAAACAGACTTTAGTGTTCTGGGTTTTTTCTTTCTTTTTAGATGGTAAAACTGCAGGAGATTTTCAAGACCTTTTATTTAGGAAAACACAGTGGTAGGAAACTTCAGTGGCAGTCAACATTAGGACACTGTGTACTAAAAGCAGAATTTAAAGAGGTGAGTGTATTGTTTCTCTTATACCTGTTGCTGATTCCTTGTCTGAGTTGCACCTTAGGGATACATCGGGAAGCTCTTTGTGCTGCAGTGGAAAACTAAGCACTGTTTTTGTAATTACTTTTAACTTTTTACCTCTCGCTACCATTTCTGGGGTTGGTAGTTTCTGAAATAGATGTATGAAGGTCTTAGAAGATGCCTCCAATTTCTGCATTGGTGGGAAAAAGAAAAGTTGTTGGTTACTGCTTGGGGAAAATATCCAGTGGGTTTATTTCCTTACTAAAAATGGCAGTCATTTTTATACTGGGGAGGGGAAAAAAGGGTCTGTGTACCATGGATGACCTTCCTTCATCTGACAGCTTTACGCATCTCTATAGTAAGGTTTTCACTACTGAAATAAGAAAAGTTATGCATTGTACCAGAATACAGCTGTTTTTAAGGGCTCCCAATTATTTCCCTACAGCATTTATTCAGGGACACAAATATATTTCAAGAAAGTTTCTCTTGGAATAGGTCTTCTTACCACTTCTATTCTTCAGAATATCTTAAGGGTAAAACAAGTATTATCAAACTTGATTATTTCAAAGATCCTATAGTTCCTCATGCTGTATTTCTTAAACTGATTTGTGTTATACGTTGATTTAAAGGCCTTTTCAAATCATAGTTTTAAGTAGTTAGTGCTTTGAGATTTGCCTGTCTTGTGTGAGTGTTGTTACTGGATATAATAGTCCAGCCTTCTGACCCCTGATGTATTCTGCATTTCATAGTAAATACAATGTGACCAGTAACTTATGCTTTCAATTTACCAAATGAATAAAATAACAATCACATCCTTTAGGGGAAATAATTGAACGTGCAACAATGACTTATTCCTTTTAGCCCTCCTCCACCAAAAAAAAACCCAACAAAACAGAAAAACAAACAACTTATTGATGTCTGTTCATTTCCCTTGTGACAGGGCAAAAAAGAACTTCAGGTCTCCTTGTTCCAGACACTGGTGCTGCTTATGTTTAATGAAGGAGAAGAGTTCAGTTTAGAGGAGATAAAGCAGGCCACTGGGATAGGTTGGTATTGAAAACAGCTGACTACTTCCAAGTGTTCTTGCTGAAAAAAAACCTAAACAACTTGTTCCTGCTTTAGAGGACGGAGAGCTGAGGAGGACACTTCAGTCTCTGGCTTGTGGCAAAGCCAGAGTACTGACTAAAAGCCCCAAAGGCAAAGATGTGGAAGACGGTGATAAATTTACATGTAATGATGATTTCAGACATAAGCTCTTCAGGATAAAGATCAACCAAATTCAGATGAAAGAAACGGTATGTTCTTTATAATCTCTGGGGTTCGGATCCTTGGGTTAAGTATGTGGTTGCCTGCCCACTTAAAAGTTGGGGGTGTTTTTCCCCCTCTCAGTTGTAATGTACATTTGTAAAAGTTGGGTGTATAATTTGGATGATAGTACATACCTAACAATGCGGATTTACCTGTGTGCTTACTTACTAACTTGGACACCACTGATGCTAGATATCTCTAAATAAGGTTGCTTAAAAGAAGTTCTGATAAGTGAATGTTCTTTTCACCCTTGATCATTGCCTGAAGCCATACTGAATGGTGTGTGAACATAGAAACAAGTTCACAGTGAATTTTCCCTGACAGCCACCCAGTGTAAAATCTGCAAAGATTTTAATTCCTTGTGCAAGTGTTTTTCTAATAGACAGTCTGCCTTCATATTTGTAAAGGATCTATGTCAAATACTTGATAACAGACATTTTACTTTTTACACTGAGAATCGTCTTACAGATAAGAAGAATAATTGTTCTGACACTTCTAGTGTTCTCTTTAAAACCTTTCAGGTAGAGGAACAGGCAAGCACTACAGAGAGAGTATTCCAGGACCGGCAATACCAGATCGACGCTGCAATTGTACGAATCATGAAGATGCGTAAGACACTGAGTCATAACCTGCTTGTATCAGAGGTGTACAACCAGCTCAAGTTCCCAGTAAAGGTACAGTGCTGATTTTTCTTCTTCTAAAACTTTATTACTCCGTTTTATATTCCCTGGTGTGTCATCATGTAAACACTGCTTCTGTCCAAAACATGCATCTTTTTACTATTAGGAAGGACAAATACTCACTTTCAGGAGTTTTCAAAGTGCCAATTTCATTCATTTATCTGAATATCACCTCAGGCTTTTACTAAGTCAATAAAACCTATTACCAAGGCTTTCAGAACCAATCTCTGTTAGCAGTAATTATGAAGCTAGCTGCTCTTCTGGCATTTAAGTGTTCTAGCAATGCATTCTTGGGGACAAGGGGAAAGTGATTCAGAAATGTAATGCAGAACTGGTTTTGATTGTTAATTTTGTTGGCTATTTTTAAGAAACTAGTTGTCAGTAAATGCACAGTTTTTTTTCCATACAGTTTATACTGGTTTATATACATGCACTGAGTCACATATATGTGTACAAATGGAAATGGATTTTCAAATAGACACTGATGCATCTGAGTGCAAATACACAGTGCTTTCTGTCAATGGAGATGTAAAATAAAAGGTACTGCTATCTCATTCTGCTTTCTTAGCCTGTAAAGTTCCTGCAGGCCTGTAAGTACTGCATAAACTGGAGTTGGGTTTTGCAGGATTATAACAGATTATTTAAATGCTTTTCCTCACTCTTCATCATGAGGTATTTTTATGAAATCTTTCACACGGCAAAATCAGAGTGCTCAAACAATTGCAAATCTCGCTGTCAATAAGATAAAATGAAACTTTTACCATGTAAAAGTCAGAAATAGAAACACTTTGGTATGTAATGTGTGAATTGCAGTTCTTGGAGTTCAGTTTAAAGAGCTATGAATTCCTTTCCCTGATGTAAAAAAAAAAAATAATCTGCTGAGCTGCAGGCGACAAGCTAACTTGGTAATTCAATCTATTATACATTGCAGACTTGAGCTTTGATACTTTGAGGGAATTTTTTTTTTAAACTGTGATTTCTGTTTCCTCAGCCACCTTAGACAGTATGTGAGTTTGCCTTAAGTAGAAAAAAAGAACCAAGAAACATTGACTGCAACGTAATAATCCTGACATCTGCTTTATTTTACAGCCTGCTGACCTTAAGAAGAGAATAGAATCCTTAATTGACAGGGACTACATGGAAAGAGATAAAGAAAACCCTAATCAGTACAACTATATTGCATAAACATACGTTGGCCTTTGTTTTACTGCACACATGGTGTCATACACAGTTGCCAGTGGATAAACTAGCCCGTTGATCCCATTAATTGACTTTTTATACTACCGATGATTGAATGAAAGCAGTGTAATGGAAAAGTATAGTAGAGTGGACTTCTTTCAGTGGTTAACATGCCCATTTAAAGAGTACTATTTACATTTTAAGAAGAATGCTGTTGAACTCTTTGCATGTTATTTAGTAAGATGTGCAGAAAGCTAAAAGAAAGTACCTGGTCTTTGTGATTCCATTTGTCTCTGGGTCTGAAGAGGAGTCCCTTGATATGACTGATGTCTTTTACACCTTTAAATGGAAACAGAAAGTTAATTAATATTAAAAAATAGCCTTTAAAATGCTTAAACTGCATGCAAACTTTTAATTTACTGTACAGAATGCATTTCAGTTATAACATACCATTGGTTTGGTTGATGCCCACACTTGGGTTTTTCCCTTGAGGGAGGGAAAATGGGCAATAAGCCAAGCTATGCTTATTGCTGATGGAAAATATTCTTGGTTGCAGTTAAGGCAAAATGGTACCAATATAAAACAGTGTATAAAGTTTGCAGTGTGGGCATGTATCCTGTATATATATACAAACACCATTCTTAAATAACTGCTACAACAAACAAGTCCAGATCAGACTTATATGGCTTGTCTATAAGACTAGGTGTTCACCTTTAGGAATTTTAAGCATAAAACAGCCATAATGGAAAAAGTGACAGTTTTTACTAGACATGGGTAGGAGGCCTTCACCTCTTGGCAGCAATACTCTAGGAAGGAGAATCTATTTACAGATATCTATGAAAAGCCACACTGTTCTTGTGGTAAAGCTGTAAGAACAAAAATTTCAAATGGATTTTAATACTTGTTTTGCTTTGCAGCATTCTAAACTTGAACTAACCTCAAGGTTTAGACAGGGCAGCTCTTCTAAGACCGCCCTGCTTTGGATTGCTTTAACTTAAAGCTTTAAGAACTCAGCCCTAGATGTGGCAGGCCTCCTAGAACCCAGAAGCCTACCTCTCATATATAAAGTTAAGTATTGCTACAAGGCATCTAAAATATATTTTCTTAGATGACCAGAGAGCATTCTTTGCATCTTTATAAGACATGGGAGAAAAAGTCACTTGAATGTAGAGCTTTGTTTCAACAAAATGCATTTTTTTTAATTGCTATAGCAGCATGTGCCAGGAATATTTTGCGAAAACAAGTGTCAGCATTAAAGGTAACTTCTCCACATAACAGTTCTTCCTTACCCAGCCAGGCTTTAGACTTATGATCAGCTGTGTTGCAGAGCACAATGAAAAACCTCATCCTCTTTCGGGCACTGATAGTCCTGGGAAATACCAGAAATTTCTTGGAAGCAAGATGTTACTTTTTTTTAATGGCAGTGTAACTTAGCTCTCTCTGACCTATAACTTTAATCACTGTGATCCTGCATTCAGGGGTGTGCATGTGCAAGAGAGGAAGAGTGTATGTGTGTATTTTGTATCTGACACATCCCATCCTTACTGCTTTTTTGATCTGCTATTTAATACCGTATTTTCTCCAGCTGTGTTTTCTCTTAAGGTCTTTTATATGCAGTCTTCAGCTGACAGATGAAGCAGAATGTTTTGGGTTTTTTCTCCTACTAAATTATTTGCTGTCACCCTTTACTAACAGTAATACAGCTCTTTGTGATCTGCAGAAAATCTACTTTATCCTTTGACACTATTGCAGCACTACTGGTAGACATCCAGGACCACCCTTGCCTCTAAGAAAAGTACGAACAGTAGAATTATCTGGTAAGAAACTTGAAGACTGCTCCTGCAAATCTTTAAGTATTAGTTCAAATAGAGATCCACTGGGGAGGAAAGAATGCCCCCCCCCAAAAAAAAGCCTTCTGTATTTTGCATTCAGTGTTCCTTTTTCTTGTATGTGTTTTTTATCTTTAGCCAATAAAAGATTCCTTTTAAAAAGATGTTTTGGAGAAAGAGCATAAAACTTCACTCTTTGGGAGACAGGAGATGAATATTGATATTGAACTGGTTCCATTCAGTCTGTTGTAGCAAATAAACCTATAATCTAACACCACTGCAGGTTTAAAATATCTATTCTGCTAAAATCCTCCCTCATTAGACAAGTGTGTTGCATTCAGTCAAACTAACCAGAAAGGTCTGAAGGTTTATTTAACATTTATCCAACCCATTTCAGTAACTTAAATGCAGAAAATATTATATAAAAAATGTCCTCAAATCTCATCAGACTCCCACCATCCGAGGCAGACCCTAAGCAGCAATCTAGTTAAAGCAACCCAAAGAATGGACTTTGAGAACCCTGGTTAGGCTGAGAGAGGGGGTGAGAGATGGCACAGGAGAAGGCTTCTCCTTGTAGCTTCATGTGTTTTCCTCAAGAACTTGTTCATCTCTTCTGCTAAGATCTCACTCATTCCTGGTTAAATGACAAAGCTGCAGCCAAGATTTATCGTCCAGCCGTACAACTCTGCAACTTCTTGCTGGGATCATGTGCCTGCCTATTGAGCCATATATATCTCTTAAGAAAAACAAAAGTGGGCTTGGACCACAACTCATCTGGCTATAACACAGCTTGTCTGTTTGGCCACACGTTTTTAATCTTGACTCTTGCATGCAGTTTATAGCACCTTGTTCATAAGAAATTGCAGTTTATTCTTAGAAATATATATTTTAGGTTTTTTAATCTTTATACCCATAAATGGACTATTTTTTTGTCTTGGCTGGTTTAAAAAGTGACCATTTTGTTTAAATGCTGTAATTGCAAATGTGTTGTAAATGTTGTTTTGTTCTATAGCTTACACAAAGGTGCCAAAGTAACTAGTTAATAAAAGAAAAAAACAAACCCTAGCAAATTAAGTTGCTTTAGCTGTTCTTCATATTTTGTTCTTCATATTTCTTTTTTGTCAGCCTTTCATTTTTCCTAGACATATCATCTGCCCTAATGCTTTCTTTAAAAAAAGTGCATCTAAAGAAATGTTCAAATACCACTTTTTTAGTGATTTCATATAGTAGGAAGAATATTTTCTTTGAAACGTTACACTAAAATTGTAAGAGTACAGCAGCATTCAAAAATGTAATATACTTTTTGTATAACAGTTCCTCAGAGTTTGTCTGGAGTGGGGGAAAAACTAACCCTGTTACTTTCCAGAAGCCTCTTCCCTCGGCTACCAGAATATGAAATTGTGCTTTTTCACTGCATCAAAAAGTTATAGTTTATGCAGACTTGCAAACAGGGCATGTATCACTGTTGCATCCTTCGATGCAAAAAGCAGCAAAACCTTTTTTATGTTTCATAAGTCTGATATGGTTACAGAGAGTCTTTCTTAAGTTGGTAAATAATGTAAATACATGTCCTTTCAGAGAGTGAGTCTGTTATCTAGGTATTTTGTGTCATTTAATAAATATTAAACAGTTTTGTGTTGATAAACTCGTGTGTAAAATGCCTTCTTACTCCAAGTTCTGTATGTTGGACTTACTAATGTTTGTCACTTCTTTAAATTCTTTAGCTTGTGCTTCGATAGCAAAATACTTGTTTGCTACTTGACTATAATAAGTAGTTTCTTCTTCATTAAGTCATTAAAATCCCTTGAGTTTTCTAAGTGGCTTCCATTCCTGAATTATTTTTTTCCCAATCTTCTATGAGGTTGTTGGAGGGGAAGGAAATAACCATCCTTGCCAACTCCGAACCGGGATTAGAATGTGAAGAAATGCCAGAAATGGTACAAAAATACCAAAGGTCGTGGCTTGTTGCTAGCAGAGGAGGCTGTTTGCTGCAGTACTGTTATTGCTTGGCTTCCACTACGGTTAGTAAAACGGCTCTGGTACAGTTATTGAAGTACAAAGGACAGGGCTGGATAGGGAACTCCCTTTTGCAAATGCAAACGGTAGACCAAGCCATTTCTTCATTATCTTCAGCCTTTGGAACCACTGGACTAAATCTGAGCAGAATTTGTCAGGAATATCTTCAGCCCAGCCTTTCAGGTGTCCATGCTGTGAGGACTTAGCAGAGAGGGGAGGTGCTATGTTTCAAGTTTATGTTCTGAGCTTAGGAGGGGTGGCTTGGGAACACAAGTTGCTGTAGCAAAGCCAGTGCTGATCCTCCAGACTGCTCTCTGTTGAAGGTTTGCATGTCCTGCCGAGAAGCTGAGCTCCGCAGCACTGCTACAAGCACAGAATGTTCCCAGGGCACGGTGGTTTTAAGTCAGTATGGTAAATGTCTTCCACTAATACTTCTCAGGGGCTTTCTCTCTCTGTTACAGCTTGGAGGCATTGAGTGGGTTTTCCACTAACAGTTTCTCCTTAAATATAAAGTTCCCCACTTCCTCTTTTCTCCACAATCACAGAGAATTTTGTTGTAGAAGAAAAAAAAGAATCTTACAGCAGCAGATGGATAGTTGGAGATCGACAGATCTTCTGTCTGCTCTGAGAAAAATACCACAGGGCCATGACTACTTTTAATTTCTGTTACTGTATGAAGTGCAATATATGTTACTGTACTTTCTCCTTGTTCCCTGATAGGCAGTTATCTTTAAAATGAGACTTTTAACTTGCTGCTGCTTATGGGAAATAAGCAGTGGGATGTAAACAGAAAAAGACAAGCAACTTTGAAAGTTAGTTTTCTAAAATCATTAAAGCAGTGCAGCACCATAGATTAAACCCCTCTTTAAGCACTGGAAAAGTAGTTCACATCCAGCACATACTAAATTTTTATTGATTGTTGTGAATTTATTCACGCTGGCCACCATAACCTTGCTGAGAATGCAGTCCAAGTGGAAGTTCCCAATTAGTCTTTTATTAGTTCTTCAGTTACAGCTCAAGCCTATGGAGAGGGACCCCTATGCCCAATCACACCTCTCAATTACACTCACTCCACCCATCACCCAATTCCCAAGTCCAATCCTTTTATTCTGCTCAGTGGTCTCTTGATTTCTTACCTATTTTCACTGCTGCACTGGCCACCTTCTGAGGTTCCTTCACTCTCTTGTACTGGTCTCCTTGGTCCTTCTCTTCTTTGTTCCACTTGCATCTGCTGAATTCAGTGAGTTCCGTGCTAGCAGCTTTGGGATTTTTTTAGTTTACTGGTTCATGCTCAGTCAGCTCTTGTGGCCTAAGGCTTCAGCTGCTGACACTAAGCCACTAATGCTAAACGAGAGTATTCAGAGAGAATACAGTTAGGCAAATTTCTTCGAAAACACTTAGGTTTGTTTACTTCACTCCTTAAAATAACAATAACAAAATTCCATTTTGCTTTTTCAAAAAGGTGCAAGTCTAGAGGTTCTGCTCCCTCTAATGATTCTTTCAGTAATAAGGAAGCTGCAGTGACTGCTTTGGCAGTAGATCCAACATTTAGATGCTTCATGCAATTAAGGCACGCGGAGGGTCAGGTCTCAGACCAATAATGTCCAGGCAATTGCAGAGTTCAAGGGTTGCAATAGCTTAGTCACTACGGCTTTGAAAATAGACAGGCTGGTATACAAGTAAATTGCATCTAAGATTATATGGAATTAATTTCTTTTTTACACTTTGGAGTGGCAAGTAGTTTTAATACTCCATGAAACGTTAGTGCTGGCTTATCAGCAAGATGTTCACCTAATACGTAACTTTTTTTTCTGCTCCCAGACCCAATGGCATATGAAATTATCACAATGCATGCTGGTTTACCCTTGTGTAGTCTCTGAAGCTTGATGTATATCTGAGAACAATTTGTTACTGCAGTCAAAAACAAATACTTCTTCAAAAGCAGTCCCTTAACTATAGCAGGGAAATCAGTTGATGCTACCTTGAGGCTCAAAGCAAGGCTGCTCTGCTGATTTTCACTCCAGGCTGGGCAAGATACTGTGCAGACTAAGTTCTGCCAGGTGCCTGCTGGGAAGGAGCTACAGTTTTGGGGCATGAGGTGGGAACAGAGATTACAAAGTGCAGCCTCTGCAGAGGTGAGCTGGGACTGTGTCACTCTGCAGGTTAAGCTTGCTCCTAGGCTGTGGCCAGGGAGCAGGTCAGGCTTGTTCTGCTGGAGAACTGGTTCTACAACTGAAAGGCTGTGATTCTGCCACTTGTAGTATCCCTTTAGTTTCTTCATTTTTATTCCTACAGCAGCAGCTGCTGCTTCAAATCATATCTTCAAAAGCACAAAGCAGACATGCAACCTCAAACTGGAGTGAAATTGTTCCCTGGCAGAGTTTTGTTGCTCAGGACAATGCAGTGAACAGCCATTAGCTCAGGGTTTGCCAGACCTGGTTTCCTACCTCTGTCAGAGCTGGAATTGTAGGCTAATTACATGTATCATTATTACATATATTATCTGCTCCAATGTACTGTCCATAAAATGGATGTAATGTTATTCAAAGTCACAAAAGATCCTGTACCACTGATATCCTGCAGTTAAAATATCCAGATATGAAAATGACTGTATAATAATACATAGTCTCCCTTCTAACCCTGTAATTCAGATACAGCTTCCTTTTCTGCTGCAGTTTCTCAGAAAAAGTTACAGTCAACACATCTTTCATAAGAGTTGGAACTGGGAGGTGCCTTGCGTGCAAAGCCAGTCATTTTCATAAAATCATTTCTGCTCCGAAGCTGGCAGATGCAGTGAGTTAGCCATGTATGTCGATAAAAACAGAAAACCAAGAGCGCTGACATTTTCCCACTTTGCTGTCACAAGCCCAAAGAATATGTCGAGCTGTCAGTCAAACAAGT
This sequence comes from Phaenicophaeus curvirostris, assembly GCF_032191515.1. Classification (NCBI taxonomy): domain Eukaryota; kingdom Metazoa; phylum Chordata; class Aves; order Cuculiformes; family Cuculidae; genus Phaenicophaeus; species Phaenicophaeus curvirostris. The sequence continues at coordinate 7,785,683 of NC_091404.1, forward strand.
CTTTTTCACAGTAAACAGATCTGCATCTAGAAGTAGTTCGGCGTGACTCACAAAATGCATAAATCTCATCTGCTGCCACATGTTAACCCGGCTGCTGGATGCTCTAGAACAGGTCACATCCCGCAGCAGCAGGAGCACAACAGGGTACCCCAACCCCAACCTCACCGCCTCACCCTGCTTCCCGCAGCATCCAGGATGCCTGCAGTGGGACAGCAAAGAAGCGCCTCTTGCCTCAGCCCCACATCAAAGCCCAGCTTCTGCCCCGCTTTCCCCTCCCCAGGCAGCTTGTGTAGGATTAAAGCAAGTTGCAGGAAAATGAATTATGTTCGTAGAACAGGCTTGTGTTCTACAAACACCACCGCCTATGCCTTTGCTCCTTCCTGCTAAGCTGGGAATGTGTTTTTCCAGCTGTGTCACAACATGAGACTCCAGAGTGCTTTTGCAGGACATTTTGCAGCTGTTTGCAGCAACCTGCTCTCTGATCTCTTCACCTCCCTCCCCACCACGGCTTTTTTTGGCATTTCACGTGATTTCCCCAGTTTTGACTCAGCAGTTCCCTGCAGCAGCATTTAATGGTTTGGTTTCCTACCACCACCTCCTCCAGAAACCCGACAGCTCAGAAACGCTGCCATCTGCTCCGAGCGATACTGAACCACAGCTTTCGTGTGGTTCAGGTAATAAGTGATGTTTTCAGAGCTAGCAGAGCAGCTCTATCAGAGTCAACCCTTTTCTACCACCAAGCAGGCCAGCATCTATCTGCAACTGAAGCACTGTTGATGTTGTGCTGGCAAAGTGTGGTCTTCATTACCATGTCCAGATCACGGCAAATCTTTATTCCCCACACTACAAACTGGGGCTGCATGAGAAGGAAGCTTCTGGTGAATCACTGTAACTCTCACAGTTGTTGGCACAGTCCCCAGAAGGTCCCCGTGGTTCACACCCCTCTGCCAAGTGAATCTGTGACCTACCTACCCAGCATTAATTTTCTCCTCTTTCCATCTCTTCTATGTAAAATGGTACCAAATCCTTTCTCTGCCTCCTGGAAAGGGATAATTTGTTTTGCTGTAATTTTGTCCCTGGGAAAAATAGAGAAAAATGCCTTGTTGTTTAAAGAGACATCTAAAAGAATCAATAAAAATACATTAGAATAAACTTGTGATTACCACACATCCTAGGTATTACCTCTTTCTTCTTTTTATCACTAATGTTTATACACAAAGCTGCATGTCCTGAAATAAATGTTCTAGATGATATAGAAGGTGATATTCCACCACACGAACTGCCTGGAACATACCAATCATTTTACCCTCCTCCAGTTAATTAAAGCTTAATTCAATGTCTTTGTCCTAACAGTCAAATCCTCTTAATGTAATTGTTCCTACCTCCCACAGAAACCACTTTTTAAAAACAGGATTTTGCACTAAAACAGTGAAGCTTGAGGAAACATAACGCCCTTAGCAGCAGGACTCTCCTTTTTCTCTGAAATGCCCCATTCTTTGCAGGGGAGCCGAGAAAGATTAAAACTTTCTGCTTCCAGAGTTCATGTTTTCATCTGTGCTGCTGTTCTTGGATGCTCTCCCCCAGCCTACAGCAAATGCTGGCTCAGTTATTTAATGCAAAGTTTATTTTTTTCAGAGAAGTTTTCAGTAAATTAAGCCCATGGCTAAACGAGAAATTATTCTAAGTATTTCAAAATGACATAAATTTTGATATGCACATGCAACGAGGATTGGGCAGATGCATGTGCGGATACGTAATACACATTATAAGTCAGTTCTAGGTGCAGCTACTAAGTGCAAAAAGAATTGCAAGGAAGCAGTGACATGTCTGATCATGGAAGCATTTGTGTGTGGAACCCCCACTCGTATGGTGCACGGGTTTCAGTGGTGGTCCTGACTTGCCAGGTTTGGTTGTATGACACTCTTTGTAAAAGCACAGTATTGCAATTATACAAGTGAGAGTACTTAACTGACATTTAATCACAAATTGCATTTGGTCACCTTTCTCAGGACTTCATAACTGCCTTCCTGTCAACACCACCTACACTCCCACTGTCTCACTGTATCAGGTGTTCTCTTGTCCTCTTCAAGATCTTTCCTTTTCTCCACCCATGACTGGACATATAGCTTCGTGCCTGATTATTCAAAATAATGTTTGCAGTTTTCCAACAGCATTAGAAAGAGGAATATTCCAGGAGGAGCCTTCCTTGCCGAGTCCAGAGCTCCTTTCTCCTCAGTCACCCAAGCATCTGCCTGCCATTTTCCTTGCTGTCTTCTGGCCTCCATCTCTTCTTCCCTTTCTCCACCTTCTTTGCCAAGCCAGGCTTTCTAGTTTTCTTTCCTTCCTTCATCAGTGCTCTCCAGGCTGCAATCCAACATCTCGCACGTGTTATACCTCCTTCCAGTCTCAAATCCACCAGGTTTCTTCTCCGCTCCTGTCTTCTCCTCCCCTCTACCCCACTGGCTCTTCCCTCCCTCATTTGCACCAGGCAGCTGCTTTCATCAGCAAGAACACAGCGAAGCATCCCAGTTCTGGGTGCCGATGCCAAGCCCTCACTGCTTGATGGGGGCCAGGACTGGAGAGGTTTCTTTCCAGTCATGGACAGTCCCCCAGAGCCCAACAGCTTCTCTGGTGGAACGAGAGCCGGGATGTGTCGTCCTGGAGGGACCTGGGCAGGCTGCCCACGGCCTGGGAGCACAGCTGAGACAAGAAGCGGTTGCTGTTACAAAAAGTGGGATATTTTTGATTTATACTTTATGATTTAATGATTTATGATTTATTTGTTCACTTTCATCTAGGTAATCTGTATTTTTTTGAAAGTTAGGCACAACGTCGCTTTGACAGTGTGTTTGCTTTAAGGTCCCTTCCAACCCAAACCATTCTCTGATCCTTTTAAACAGTGTTTTTGTAGGCACTGCTCATTCTTTGGAGATGATAACACCTTGTGCTCACGATCCGCACTGAGCAGGTGTCCCTCCTGTGATCCCCTCTGCGGCCTCTCCCCGCCTCAAACTCAAGGTCAGGCAGAGCTGGAGCCAGCTCCGAATCAGCAAGAGTTTTGACCATTGCAAAGTTTTGTAACATTAAAATTAGACCTTAAAGAGTAACAGAATATGCATTAGATCCCTGGGAAGCTTTCTCCCTGTGCCTGAGAGGGGAAAATCCCTCCTGCCCTGGCTGCACACACCGGTGGGGCCCCCGCCAGCCCCCAGAGAGGCCGCTCGCTCTCTGAAACTCCAAAACTCACTTGAAGAGTTAGGACGTTTTATCCCATTTCTCCCCTTATTTCTTTATTGCAAACAGGGTGAAAAAATAAATCTTAATTCTTTATTTTTTGCAATGAGAGCCTCTACATTAAACTCCTTTGAATGCCTTTCTCCTCCCAGCTCCCACTTCCCCACCTACACCAGCACCCCCGGCAGGTGCCCCTGCAGACCGAAGCCAGCCACGGGTCCCGCCCGCGCCGCCTCGCCGCCCGCGCCGTGTCCGCGAACCACGGAATCGATGCCGCCGGCGGCGATTGGCTGCGCGCGGGCGGTGCCGCCCCCGCCCCTCACGTGACCGAGGGCGAGGTTCGCCTCGCGCCCGCCCGCCGCGCCGCTCGCCCCTCTCGCCCCTCAGGCAGCCGCAAGTATGGACCCACGCTCCTCCTCCTGGTTCTCCTCCTTCTCCTCCTCCTCTCTCCTCGTCCTGCTGCTGCTCGGCACCGCCGGTGAGTGACGGGGGGCGCGGGGCCCGCACGGGCCTGGGCCTGGCGCCGCCCCGGGGAGCGGGCCCTGAGGGGTGGCGGGGGGGCGTGCGGCCTAACCCCCCCCCCGGGCCCGGGAGCGGGGAACCGGGCACCCGCCTGGGCTCCGGGTTGGGGGAGCCCCGCTGCTGAGATCCGCTGGCCTGGAGCCCCCACAGCTCTAAAGAGTTCGATAAAAACACGCGGGGAATCTAAATCCCCTGCTTTTTGAACCAGGTAGTGTGGAAACATAACGAGGGCACTCCTGCCTCATGTCTTAGAGCCCAGCTTGAGTCATGCCCCATCCCTGGAGGTGGCCAAGGCCGGTTGGATGGGGCCTTGGGCAGCCTGATGCACTGCGAGGTGTCCCTGCCCATGGCAGGGGCTTGGAACTGGGTGGGCTTTAAGGTCTCTTCCAACCCAGGCTGTTTTGTGATTCAGTGCCACTGATTAAACTGCTAAGCTGATGGGAATGCTGTCTTCTACAAGCCTTACACTGTTTAGATGCTGCGTTCATGCACATTAGTCTGCTGTCTGCCAGCAGAATCTACTCAGTCGTGACTAATAATAGTTTAGATTATTAGTCTGCGTCAGGTAAATAGACTATAAATTCTCGTGGTTTTTAGGTAGCTTTGATAACTTTATGGTGTGCTCCCTAGTTCTGGTTCTTTTTAGAAATGTAAGTACTCTTGTGATGTGTATGGCAAATTGAATCCAATCCTGAAATAATGCATGACTTTGCAACGCACTATCTTCTGCAGTGGTTCTAGAAAAGATAGTAAAAGCAATGTCTTAATAGCTGATAATCGTATTTTATAGGTTTTTTCCCATCCTGCGCAGTGGAAGTAGAAGTAAAGGATGCCTCTAATGCTACGTGCCTCTATGCAAAATGGATGATGAAATTCTTGATAAAATATGAAACAAACAGTAGTGATTATGTAAGTATTTGGAGGTAGCTTGTAGAGAACTCTGTTTTGGCCTGAATAAAAGTCTAAGCGCACTCTTTAACCTGGGGTGCTTGGCCTTTTGTTTTATTTGACTAAGTCAGCTGTTGAGAGTATTTCTAAATATTCATTTCAAAACAAAGCATAAGTTCTCAATAATAAAAATAACTGAAGGTGCCCTATTGCACTTACTTAACTGGCATACTAGTCAAGTTTAGTGGGTTTTGTGTATCAGTGTAGTAATGTTCTTAGCCCAAATAATAAATGTAAATTGCAGCTAAGCACAGTCAAGATTTACAGCCAGGTTTAGATGTGTACATTTGTACTTGAATCTGATGTGGCTCCTTTCCAAACCAGATGTTAGGGAGTCTTTTCCATAATTTTGTAGAAAAACCTGAGATTATTTTGCTAATCTTGTGCGAGTTTCCATCTAACTCCAGCAGATTTACGATGTTATGGGGGAAGAACTGTGATCTCTGAAAACTTTTAAAATTATTCTTTTCTTCTAGAGAAACACAACCTTGGATTTGTTATCCGATGTGACTCACAATGGAAGCGTCTGTGGCAATGACACACAGGCCGCACTTCTAGCAGTACAGTTTGGAGAAGGCCATTCTTGGAGTGTTAACTTCACAAAAACCAATGAAACTTACCAGGGAGACTTTATCACGTTTACCTATAACACCAATGATGCTGCTGTATTTCCGGATGCTAAAAGAAAAGGTAATGTTCCGTGCAGAATCCTGCTTACAAAACAGTCTCAGACACAAGTGTTGGATCTTGTGTACCTGACCTTGCTTGGCTTTTTCAAAGTTGGAAGGACTAGTGATGTATCCAATGACTTCTGTGCCATGTACTGACTAACTTGTTTGGCACACCTGCCTACTGGATAAGAATACAGACCAGTTGGCTTTACAGAATGTCCAGTTCTTGTACGTGGAACATTTTAAGTTAACGGCCTTCATCAGTGAGGTCCTGCTAGTGGACTACAGGCATGTGGAAGATTCATCTTAGTGTTTACTGCTTGACCTTCCAAATAGCAAAGAGCTACACTGTTACACCTTTGTGTACCACCTATACCTACTAATAATAGCATTCTTTTACCTTAAAGAAAAAATTAAATAAAAAGGTTTGCCCTTCTAGTGGCTTGTCTAGTTCTGGAAGCTTGGTTACTTCTGCATCACTTAGCACTTCAGGTCAGGTCACGCAAGTAAAATATTCCAGAGAGGTTAGCATTGTTAAATAATTATCTCTTGCTCTTTGTCCTATGGAATTATATAAAGCACATCACTGACTATAAATGTTCTTGTAGTTCATAAGACATTAAAATACTTATTTGCTTATTTGTAGGACCAATTACTGTTGTTGTAAAGGATATTATGGGTCCAGTTCAACTGAATGATGTTTTCGTGTGTCATAGTAATGAGTTTCTTGAAGCGGAAAATGTAACACAGATTTTCTGGAATCTTACTATGCAGCCTTTTGTTCAGAATGGCACAATCAGTAAAAAAGGTGAGCATTTCAATTTCTGAATGAGCTTTTTTGTTTTGTAGCTTAGTTCTGTGAGCGAAGGAAGTCCCATAATAAAAAATTCACCAGTTCTAAGGCGTGCTCTGTTGAATAATACTGTTTGTGTAAATATCCTTTATTTTTTCTTTCCTTATTCCTGGAAAAATAGATTAGTAGAACAGATTTAGTAGCGTATAGTAATGTAGACTGTCCCATGCCGAGGTTGTAGTCCAATGCGTGTATTCCAGTAATCAGGGTATTCAAAATAAGTACTTCAGAACTGCTGTTGCTGACTAGATCATTTGAGCTTTAAGGTTTTTAGTTGACTGCTGTATGTTTTCAGTGACAGCCTCTGCTTCTTCATTTAAATAGCCCAGAGTCTGTTGTCTCATCTCATAGTTCAGCTACTGAGAAGAGACGAGCACGTGGTCCTGCTACGCACAGCTTAATAGGATTGCTTACTTTGTCTACAGCAAATGCGTATCACACTCTTACAAGCACGTCGCTATCTTTGTTTCATTTCCACATGTCAGAGATAAGTGTGTGCTGCATGGCTTTAAGGCTGTGGGCAGTACAGAATTTCTGAGCTGTAAATACTCGGGAATACTGTGCCGTAGTGCTGAGTTTGAGGCTTGTGGCTTGGTGGTCGGCAAACTCCTAATCAGCTTAGATTTCAACAGGGAAATTGGTATCTGTATTGAGCCGATCTTGGAGTCATAGGAATTTAGTACAATTTCAGCACTGAAATGGTGGTTAAAATCTCTTTTCAGAGTCTAGATGTCGTGCTGATACGCCTACTTCTGCACCTACTGTTCTGCCTACTGCTGCAAATGTAACGACTGCATCTACCACTTTATCACCCGCTCCAACCACTGCTCCCACACCTGTGGAGAACCCAGACACAGGGAACTATTTTCTTAAAAATGGAAATGAGACTTGTCTTCTGGCTACTGTGGGGCTGCAGCTGAATATTTCCCAAGACAAGGTGCTTATCTTCTATTTTGGAAGAGTAGAGAGGTTGCTGCAGTTATTTGGTATGAAACATGAGTGCAGGGTGTCTGCTTTGTATGCTGCTGGCTGTCCAGAACTGCTTCTAAGTATTGTACATAGCACCTTGCTGACATCAGAGTAGTTTTGTGGCATAATACCTAACTTCAAAACCGTACGTGGATTCAGCGTAACTCATTACTGGGAGTACCTCTGACGTGATTAGAAGCCTAGAACTTTCTTAGCTTCGAAGGCTACTGTTGTTCTCTGCAGATACTGTCTCTCCCCACAGAGGGAGCCAGAGCTAACCTGTTGTATTAGGTCAACAAAATGAGACTTCACAGAACAGCTTTGGTGTTAGCAGCATGTAAACTTGAGAACTGGAGTAGCCTTGCTTCAGTGGTAGCCAGGCTCAGTCTTTCTGCTGTTATCTTCATGATGAGGCTTTCTAGCCCAAGATTGCTATTGACTGAAAGGGTGTGTTCCTCATGGCAGCTGAATGTCTTTGACCTAGCGTGTCTGTATTTCAGCCCCGTCTGATCAACATCAACCCAAAGACTACTCATGCAGATGGTGCGTGTGGTAACACAACAGCTACTCTGAAATTGAATGACAGAAATAGCACATTGATTGCTTTCACATTTGTGGTTGTAAGTAACTTATTTTATTTTAAGCTAAGTTTCCACTTTAACAGCATTGTATGATGATCACTGGTAGTAAAATCTTTGTCGATTGCTGGCAGTAGGCTGTTACCATGTAGGAAGTAGAACGGGCTAGCTGACTGCCTCAAGACAAATGGAGGGCTGGGTTAAAGTTGTAGAAAATATAAGACTGGGTTAAAGCTGTCGGCCTTTGTAAAGCCTGTGTTCTTAAAGTCAAAAATGCAGAATTGCGCACTGACAGTTGGTTCTTGCTTCTTAAACAGAGAAATGCGAGTGCAGGTGCACAAAAATATCATCTGAAAGAGGTGAATGTTACACTGCTCAACAGTCTGAATGGTTCTGGTAAGAAATAGTTTCTGCCTTACAGGAGGCATAAGGTTTTATTAAATGTCTGTATTTACCAAATACTTCTGACTTGTTTTTTTTTTTTAATGCTGTTCATGCTTACCATTACTTCCTACTATATCTTTACTTTTCTTTGTACCAACTTAGTAAGCAAAAAGGGCTATGAGTACTTTAAACAGCAGTGTGGGATCATTCTCTTTCTCTGAAACTTCTGCTAACGGACTCTCTTACTTTGTGATAAGTGTATGTAAATTAAGAGGGCTTCCTTATCACTGTTTTCAGTAACACATTTTTGAGGTGTGAAATACAGTTGTACAAACTCTGAAGGTTTTGTTGTCTTCTTCAATCAAAGATGCTGCTTTATCTTCCAAGCGCTTCTCTTTAACTCATAGTGGGAAAAGAGACCAGTCCTTCAAAAACTCAAGCATGTGTTTTTCCAAATAAAAAGTTTATTTTTATTTTTAAAGTTGCTTGTTAAGGCTACTGCATTTAAAAAGGCACTAAAGCTAAAGTGCTCACAGCTGGGCTATGTTGGTATGAGTGGAGGTACAAGGATAGCCTAATGTCATCCCTGTATGGAGGATAGGTTACTGCTAAGTACTGTAATAACATCAATGCCTGACTTCTTTTAGTCAAACAGATCAGTCACGCTTCAGGCTACCTTGTTTTTCAGAGTAGGCAGTATTGAAAGGCTGGCTTCTCTAGATTCAGCTCCATAGTCTTAGGATTGTATTAGCACCTCTTTTTCGTTTAAAGTGGGCACACAAATTTCATTTCCTTTTTTCCTTTGTTTAGTTATTTCAACTGCGGATAATAACAATTTCAGCAAGTGGGATGCTTTCCTTGGCACTTCTTATATGTGCCGAAAAGAGCAAACTCTTGAGGTTAATGAAGTTCTTCAAATACATACTTTTAATCTATGGATTCAGCCATTCCTTGTGAAGGATAATAAGTTCTCTGCAGGTAAGAGGGTTCTTATTCTTGGCATGCTTGCAAAATTCTTACTTGGTAAAATGCACTAGTACTTGTGTTGGCCACAAGGACTTAATTTTTTTAAGCTCATGTTCCATTGTTTTGGGGTTTTTTGGTCTTTTTTACATGTGGAGTGAACAGAAGTTCTGAGTCTGACATTCCAGTTCAAGCAAAGTTTTGTTCTCAGTTTAAAAATGTCTACTAGGTATGTTGATTCTCCTTCATAAAACTCAAAGGAGATAGAGACACTGAAGAGGGGCTTAAGCTTTGCCTTGCAGAATACATTAGAAGTTATCTGACCGCATGTTGACATACAGCTTTTTACTAATACCATTAGGTGTTTGGTTTCTTTTTACCTGTCAGCCTCAGGAGTAGAAGTGTTGGGGCAGCGGGGGAAAATGAACTGACAGTGCTGCTTTTAGAAGTTTTGAATACCCAGAACAGAAGAAAGATTCTCAAATATTTGCTGCATTATCCTGGTCTTGTCTGGGGAAAACCAGAATGGCTCAAATGACCTCTTCTTTAATGTTGGTGTAACCTCATCTTTGTACTGAGGGATAATACTTGGAGCACAGTCTTACCAGACTAGACTAATCTGTAAACAAATAGATTGGGTGCAGTTTTTTTAACTACTTTTTTTTTTGTTTTTAGGCAGAGGTAAGTTAACTGCCCAAATGCATGCAGGGTAAATGGGATTTACCATAATACATTCTAAAGAGTTAGTCCCATTTCACTATAGTTCAAATTGCTTAGCTTCCTTCTTCTAATTATAGTTACTTCATCTTTCTGTAACATGCCTTGGTTCTTGATACCAAATCTAGGTCACTTTATTCTGAATGAGTAAAAGCACCAGTTTTGCCTTGAATATGAAACGGATAAGCCTGGTTCTGTCTTAAAAGCAGAATGGCTACTCTCTTGTCTAGTACAGATCTTGTACGCATGAAAATTTGTATGCCAAAGACACTTATGTTAACTCACTATAGTTTATCAAGCATTCCAAGTGATTATAATGCAGAATATATGTTAGATGTACCCTATGAGACTTCTGCAGTTCTTCCTCCTCTCTTACTTTAAAGATATAATAATACTTGATTTTGAACGTCTTCATATTAAGGAAAATTTTTTTTTTTATTCCACACTTGGCAAGTATTTTGTCTTTATTTATTCCTTGTTGCAAACTTTTTCTCATCTACAGCCCAGGAGTGTTCGCTGGATGATGACAACATTCTAATCCCAGTTGTAGTTGGTGCCGCACTTGCTGGCTTGATTGCCATTATAGTGGTTGCTTACATAATTGGCAGAAGAAAAAGCTATGCTGGATATCAAACTTTGTGAATCTAAATGTGATTCCTGTTCTGATTTCACTCTAAAGCAAAGCAAGTGCAAGTTCTGAAGTCCAAAAAAGACCCCAAACTTAGCAGTAATTACTAGCCACGACTATTTGAGGTGAGAAACAAAGAAAGGATGTTTATTTCGGATGAAGCAGAGCTACGTTTTTAGTTTTCCTGCTCTGAGAAGACGACGTGGGTTTCATAGCTGTTTTGAAGATGTCAAATACTGGATGAATTGATAGACTAAGGATTTTATCTTGCAAAAACCCTAAAGTGTTTAGGATTTATTTCTGCTTTTTACAAATCGTAGCCTCAAACAAGAACACATTCTAAGCTGATGTGCATCGGGCAACTCCCAGAATTGCATAGAATTTGTACTTGCTTCTCTCCTCTGTGTTCCTTAGTTGTTGTTATAATTGTGGGTTAAGCTGGCAGCATTAGTCACTATGTTGACTCGTATAGTGTTTAACAAAGATTGTACAATGCCCAGTAATAACTTCATTTTTCATGGAATTGAACGTTAGGCTGATGATGAAGGCATCTTTTGAAGTGGCAGCAGTAACTTACTTGGCTTTGACAGAATTCAACTACTTCTGCCTTGGTGTTGTTTCAGGAATCATTCCTATACCCTGGCTGTACAAATAAAATAGGTAAACCTGTACTTGCCAAATGGTGGATTTACAGGGAGACTTCAGTGCTGTTCCCAGGTATTTTCAAAGGAAAAAAAAAAAATTACTGTAAGGTACCGAATTCTTCATCACGTATTATACCTTGGCAATCATCTGAAATACTCAGCTGAGGCAGAGCGCTGCTCAATTAATGCAAGCTTTTTTGCTGGCATCAGTTTAAAGGAAATAACCTTTCTAAATATTCCAGAACTTTAAAGTGCACTTAACTTTATATCATGCTCTGCACAGAACTGGTCTGTCTTATTGCTTTGAATGGCTGTTGTTTTAAAGTTGCTTTCATTTAATGAGCCAGTATCTGTTGTTGCAGCTTGAGCTGTCTTTAATAAAATCTTCATCTTGAATGGTTCTCTGCCAATCAAAATTCACATTATAACTGCCTGCCATTGGCATTCTGAATGTTTAATGTACTTTGTGTATTTTGATTGGTTGCTGTGTAGCATTTATTAACATTAAGAGTGCAAAAGTCAAACAAGTCTGAGGTGGACCCACAACACCTGTTTTTCCTTGCTTTATGGAGAGGATAACTAGCCTAAAAAATGCAGTGCAACTGGACTGTTCTTAAACTGCAGCTCTGCAGAGACTGACCTTTGCTGCACGACTTTTCTCTGGCCTCCTTGTGCTGTAATACGTACTATCTACTGCATGGGAAAAAAAGAAGAAAAAAGTCTTTTAGGCTTTGAGATAAGTGTGGCTTTTTTGCATACATCATAACATGAGCTGCCTAAGCTAATAATGTAATGAACATAACATTGACTCCACCTTTAGAACAAGTTTAGCCTGCATCAAAGTTGGTTTATTGTTTTATTGGCATTTCTAGGGTTGTAGAGGCATCTGTGGCATGTTTGTATACAAATCATAAGCCACACTTCTTTCAGTAAACTGTTCATACAAAAAAAATATTACTCTTGACACTAGCCAAGGAAGCAAGTACGGGTGGATAACGCTTACTACAGCTTGTACTCTACAGTTTGAATTTTGCATCGGTTATTAAAAATAATTTTAAGTGGGGAACTACTACGTTTAATCCTTAAACAGGCTTCAAGAATTTCCGTTCTAATAAAAAAGGTGGATCTAATTACTTTCATATTAATGTATCCTCAAATACAAATGTTCATATCTATTTTTAGCAGTTTTGTGACTGATGTTCAGTGGCACCAGTTATAGATGCATTTCTGTTAAGGAGTAGTTACCAAACCATATTCATCTGACCATGCCATTTTTTGAACTGTACACAGGTCCCAAGTGACAGTATAGAAGGTTAGTGCAAACTGCTCCTAAAATTCAACAGTACTGGAAGTATTTGTGGAAAAACCTGTAACTTGCTCTTCATGTGCAAGTATATTGGCTCAGACATTGAACTACTCCTGGACTGATGTGCAAATAACTGGTTAAAAAAAATAAATCTTTAAGTTTCACCTGACTGCCTATTGTCATAAAACCACTAGTTTTTCTGTATCTATTACTCCATAGGGAACTGTCAACCTCTTGTATGTGTGCTCTAATAATAAAGATTGTTCTATTTCTTATGTTCAGATTTTTTAAAATGGTTTGAAAATGCACATTTTGAACTGTCTTTTTTTTAAAGAAAATAAACTGAATGAGTAAGGTCAACTTCAGTCAGTCTATATCTGAGCTTCTGTTCCATAGCTGGTGAAGGTGGTCCTAAGAGTCCTCCATTTTCTGTGTCTGGGTGCTTTGTTTTGTGCTACACTGAAGTGTGCTTGATTAGAATCCAGGAGGAAGGGAATTCTTGTTGTTGCCTTCTGGGAACCTTTTGCCCTTAGCAAATTAGCTCACATTTAGTATTAATGGTGCATTATCTAGTGTGTAGTAAAACTGTATACGTTGATCTTCAGAGAACAAAGATGATTAAACATCAAATGCGGTTCTTGAAGATGCTTAAATACTTTTTCAGTAGTCAGTATATTTTGCCATGGCTAATCATATAAGGTACATAATTCCTTTCCTCTTTTTTTTTTTTCCCCTCCAAGTGTTGCTCTGCTGGGCATTAGGTGCCTTCAGTGTGTCAGAGTTTAGTCTTTTCAGGTGTTGAACCTTCAAGCACTGGTTTTTTCCTCTTTGCCAAAGGCAAAGGGAGGGGTAGTGGCAAGTGTGTACTGGACCGAAGTCAGCTAAATCAACACAGTAAATTTCCCATAACTCAGGCTAATTAAGTTAGAGGCTCATATGATTTACATATTCACTTAAAACAATAGCTAGATTTTGATAAAGCATTGAATATGTGTGTGACACTACACTCAAATATGAGCTCAAGCAAAAAAGTTTTATAAGGAGCTCTGTTCTATTAAAAGCATGTAAGTTAAGCGCCCTGACAGTGTTGAAGCAGGACACGGACACTAACGTATCTTACTGAACATCTGGCACAGCTAAGTAGGAGAAGAATGCCAAGCTCTCCCTCCGTGTCTAAGGTGTATCACCTGAGTTCAAAGTCAGTTCCCAGTGGTGTTTGCTAATCCTTTCATGAGTGTTTATATCAGCAAGGAGTTCATCAAACCACTGTAGCGTTACATCTGTTTCTTCTTTCTTTTCCTCCTGTCATGATTTCAGTAAGGTCTGCACAGTTCTCAGCTGAAACTGATAACCCTGTTCTTGTATTTGGTTTGAAAATAAAGTTACCCACCTAAAGAGAGAGTCTCTCAGTGTCTTCCATTCGGTGCTTTCAGCATATCTATGGCTGTTTCTTGTAGTTTTAAGTACTTTTGTTACTTGGTTTGCTGCCTGCTATTTCTGTTCATGTCTACAACCTTGAGAAATGCTGGTGGCTTGAAGGTTTGGGAATCTCTTGGGCAAGGCACTAATATACCAGTCTTGTCTGGTTTTTATTCCTGTTGACTCTGAGGTGTGATCAGCTAATGCATGCTCTGACTGCTGTTCTGTCCTCACATTTCTTATCTGAGTGGCCTGCTCACAAGAGGAAGATGAGATTAAACGTCCAGATCAGAAGTATATTACCAATACAAATGGTTTCTGTAGTAGATATGTTTAAAGAAATCAATCTATCAATTTTTTACTCAATGCTGACTTTATTTTTGATATATTGTTGTATCCAATACAGTGTAAGTTCTCAAAAGCATCTATTTGCTGCTTGCTTTCTTCAGTTTCTAATGCTTGATTCCCTTTACTAATTTATTCTCCCTTGCTTTTTTGTTTTTCTTCTTCCCACAGCTGAAGAATGCTTTGCTGATTCTGACCTGAACTTTCTTATTCCCATCGCAGTGGGCATGGCACTTGGCTTCCTTATTATTCTTGTCTTTATATCTTACCTCATTGGAAGAAGAAAAAGTCGTACTGGCTATCAGTCTGTATAATATCTTAATTCTGTCTCCATTGCCATCTTCCCTGCACTTCTTGTTTCCCAGATTCTCTGATGTGCCCCTTCACAAAGAAGAAAAACAAATGAATTCATGGTTTCTTTATTTAAAAAAAACCCAAACAAACAAAAGCAAAACACTTCAGGACAGAATAACGTGCCATGGGTGTGAAGATGAGTTGCAGAATTACTTGAAGCTACTTTGTGATTTTGGACAAAGTGTTCTGAGGACCAATCAAGTAGGGTTGATGTGTTTCCATGTGAGAAATGTGATTGTTTTGAGTAAAGAAGGCATCTACAAAACTTTATTTCTGTTGTTTATCTTTTTATACAAGAAAGTTTTGAGTTGTATACAGCTTATGTCTGATAATGCTAAAGCTAAAACCATAATTAAAGGTGTGAATGCTATTGGAAAAATGAATACCGGGCTTTTACCAGGCTTCTGCTGGGCACTTGGCATGTGGCTGTTGTCTCTTTTCATTAGCCGCTTGTTGTTCTGAATCAGTCTGAATTTCCTATTTCTTCTGAATGTGAAAATAGTTCCAGATCTCACTAGTAAACTAGCGTAATAAGAGAAGAACATTTGATTCTTCTAGTAAATTAGCTTTTTTACATCAGTATGGAGAAGTTGACTCCTAATGTGTATGTTAAATAGCTTTGCACTAGGATGATGTCTTTAATATCTTTGTTCACTAAGATAAGACTAGGTCCTGCAGAACTTTTCACTACTGGAAAAGCCAACAGCCTGCTAAAGGAGACATCCTGTGCTATTGTGCTTGACTGTATTTTCCCTTTTATTCTGAGCTCAATTGTGAAGTGAGGGTGGGAGGCTGGAATTTCACTGGCTGCACTTTGTCCTAGCTTTGATTCTGGTACATAAAAGAAACTACACAGCGTTTCAGCACTGTTCCATGTGATGCTCTGGAGTATTTTGAGAGCTCTCAAAGGCTGACTAAGAACACAGATTGTTCAGAGATTCCTGCCGTTCCTTTGGACAGCTTTCATGGGTTAACGGGATCACTGAAAAGCTGTGATCCATGAATGCAAGTGAATATCTAAAAAGTCTGTTTTGATAGGATTGATCTGCTTTTAATTCCCAATTAATTATTGCTCTCAAGCAAAACTGTTGACTAGTGTAAAAGCACTAAATATCTAGTATAAGGAATGCTGATCATAAAACAGAAACATATATGTATATATTGAAGAAAGTGGCTTCCAAGGGAATAAAAGCATCTGACCTGTTTGAAGGTGCTTTCTTTGTTATTAATGCCGTACCTTTTGCAATTCTATTCTCCATGTGTAATCAGTACCAAAGTAGAAGCTAGTCGTTTGTGGTTGTATTCTACTTCATTCCCAGCAGATATAGATGGGATGAGAGAAGCCTCTTGCTCTTTCAGACTCTTTGGTCTAACTTGCTAAAAGCCTTCTGCAGCTCATCAACCCTGATTTCTGACTGTGGGAGAGCTCAAGAGCTGCCAGGTCTGCAGAGAATTAGTGATGCCACACGGCATTTACTAAATTACTTTTATACTGAATCTCTTTGTGCATTGAACTAGTATCTATGTTGTAGGGAAACACCTTCAGTCATTCCCATGCACAAAGGAGACAGTTAATGCTGTTTTAGTAACTCGCATTAGCTATACATTCAGGGAAGGGAGATCTCTAAGAAGTTAGTTTTGATGTTTGAGAAATACCTGTATGTTCAAATATTCTTGTCCTCACTGTGACCAAAGATAAACTTTACCTGAATCTGACAAAACTGATTTTGTATCACGAATGGGCTCTTGAACCAAATGGTCTTTTCTTTTTTTAGAAGTGTGATTTAAAGCTGCTGAGTTGGACTGTGTGCTCTGGATTTGGTTGCTTTGGCCCTTTGTATTGTACCTTTGCTCTCGCAATGCTTGATTTCCCTGCTAGAGCGATAAATGGTGAGTTATATTGAGACTGGCAATTTCTGAGTAACACGTGCTTCTCAGAGTGTGTTGCTTCTCTGCTGCCAGCAGATGGGTTCCATCCATGCAGATCAAAGTATTTTGCATCACTTCTGCTCGGTTATTTTAGTAAAATGTGGCGATTTCCTAGGTGCGCATATACACACATATATGTATTTTATATATACATATAAGATACTATTTTGGGCTTCGGTAGAAGTCAGAAACTGAGCCAGCACTTTAAGGTTGTTGTAGTGTGAAGACTGGTGTACATGATTCTCTGAATCTTGAAATGACTGTACAAATATGCTGAAAGCAGAATATGTGTATGGAAAATAAAGCTACCTGCGGTGTTTGTAAAGCTTTGTTTTAGTGTAAGTAGACACGTATGCAATTTTTGTCGGCCTTTCCAATGGGGTTGTCAGTGTGCCTGGATCTGGATGTTGGTGGGTAAACAAACTTTTGCCTTTAAGCTGTTCACACATTTACATCCCAATTAATTGATCTTTCAGTGTTGGATCAAAGCATGGGTCTGATGTCTGCTAAAGGACCAGCTGCTTCATGAGTCCTTCCAACAGGCAGTTAAGGAATAGTTATAAATAAAGTTCTGGAGAGGCTGAAGCATGGAGGGTTTGGTTTCCTTTCAGAATCCTACAGAAACATGAATGGTTGAAGAGCTAAAGCAGTTGGCAAGAAGGGAAACATTTGTGGATTTGACATATTTCTGATATCAAAGGAAGAGCCGATAGCACAGCAGCATCTTCTTTGGCAGAAGCCAGTTTCTGTTGATCAGAACATGTCCTTTCAGGTATGTTGTGCAGG
Source organism: Phaenicophaeus curvirostris (assembly GCF_032191515.1). NCBI lineage: Eukaryota > Metazoa > Chordata > Aves > Cuculiformes > Cuculidae > Phaenicophaeus > Phaenicophaeus curvirostris. The sequence continues at coordinate 7,802,933 of NC_091404.1, forward strand.
CAGAAGGATTGTGTCACCCTAGCTCTACCAGGGTCATATAAATAACTATATCTGAGCAAAATCGGTTCCTAAACTACCTGTGGTTCAGGTTTTTAACATTTCTTCATAAATAGTCTTTGCCCACTGGCTGGTTGAGATATTTAGGGAATAGTGAGTCTTATTATACTGGGCTTCTGAACTAGAAAGTTAGTCTTAAGTGCTCAGAATTCAAGGATCGTATTACATGCTGCTTTGAAATTCAGTTCCTAACTGGCCACAGGGAGCTAAAGTCACGAATTGCACCTCTTAACATCGGTGTTTTAAGAATGGTACCTTGGAGTTAATTTAACTGTAGCTGCTTTATTTTTAATACAAAAAAATTACTTTAGAGACTTACATAGGTGAGAAAATGATGGCAGATTAGGTGCCTGGACTAGGATGTAGGACAAGCATACCACAACGCTCTTGTTCAGTCAGTAATTTTAGTAAGTGTGCTTTCCAACTAGTACATTATCCTAAGGTGTCCTGTCCTGCTGCATTCTCATAGCTTGTAACGTGCAGAGTGTAGTTCATCTCTGTTGGACACCACGGCTCCGTGCTCAGGCCAGGGAGGCTCAGGCTGCCCACGCAGCAGAGATTACCCTGGTTAACAGCACTCCACTGACAAGGACCACTGCGCTTCACAGGTTTGTGAGGATGATAAACCTGTGACTTTACTAATACCAGCACTAACCCCTAGGTATTTTCTTGCAGTTTTCTGCAGCATTGTGGCTGTGACCTCTCTGGAACAGGGAAGAGTCTGGGGGGAGTCTAACACGTTTCACTGGCAGTGCTGGGCCTGAACTGGGGAAGGAGGAGCCGTCTATCTGGATCTGTGACAACAGGAGGAATGCCCCCTTGACTTATCCCTCCTTAATAGATTTGATGAGGATGCAAAAAGAAGTCTGGAGTGAGGAAGAGGAGGAGGAAAAAATGTATTTATTTTCCCACTGCAGACAAGAGCAGTCGGAAAAGTTCAGTGGTGAATGACTTTAGGCGTGTTCTTTGCTCCCACACCTCAATCTGCAGTTGAGATGGTCCTGGTGCTGAAAATCCTAGGAGGCATTTTGAGATCTGCCATTTTCACTTTTTAACTGTGATTGCAGGCAGAATCCAGAATTTTTGCTGATCGTTACTTTAACAAGTGCTAATAAAGTACCCTCCTGTTATCTTTTGCCTGAAAAATGCACATAAAACTATCATAAAGATTAGAAGTTAAAGCCAGGAAAAATGCACTCCACAGGGGTCACTTGTAAAAGACCTTACAAAAATAGTGTTCAGACACCAGAGGTATTTTTAATCAAAACTGAAATGCTTTTGCAGGTTCTCTGCACAGGAGATAACATTTAATTGTCACTAATAATGATTTACATCGGATGATGAAAAATGTGGTTCTACGCTCCATTACATCTCATTTGCTTCCTAGCTATGAACAAAAATAAATTAATAAAAATCTCCATGTGCTTGTTTTTCCTAGCAGAAAAAATGCTGGCTTTATGCTTTGAAAAGGAAAAGGCCTCTGACTGACTTAACCTAAGTGCTCAGTGTTTGCAGTGGCTAATTTCCAATGTTGAGTGTGAAGATGATTCGGCCCAGGAAGCGGTCGCTGTTCAGGTTGTTGATGATACCTTTCCCATTCAGACTGCACTGAATAGAGACCAAATAATTCTTCTTCACGTCTGTAAAGTGCATAGCCACCAGTGGGGATGTATAGTTGACCTGAAAAGAAGAGAGATTTAAGTGTAATTTTTGAGGGAGCAGAAAAGCAGGCGATGCTTTCATGTTCAGTAAAAGTCATTAGAGATTGGTTCCCAGTTCCCAGGTGTCTGAGTGCATTTGCCTGATGTCTGTTATGGTCCCTCAGGATGCTGGAGCTGAGCCTCCCTGTGCCTCTGCCTCGGAGGGATAGGATGACAGAGTGTTTTGCACTGCACGATGCCTCTTGGGTTGATTATCCAGGATGATTAACACCAGATAATGGCACTCTCAAACACCTTCTGCTGTTCTAAAAACTGACCTAAGGCTTGTAATAAGAAATGTGTGCTGTTCCTCAGATCTGCGTGCTCAGAGGACATGCAGACCTGGTGTCTGGGGCTGTTATTCAGCCAGGAGCAGTATGACAATAGGAATCTAGTGCCTGCCACACCTTCCTTTTCAGCTTTTGTTGTGAAGGTACGTTTCCTCCTAGCACTGTACAGCCCAACACAGCCCAAAGCAATGCTGGCCAGCACGTTCAGAAACAGCCACCGATGTCGGGCTGCTTTGTTCTGAGCCACCCAGCCTCAAGTGGTTTTGTCATAATCCCCATCCTTTTCCTTTTCTGTCACCTAACCCCTAACTCCCTCGACACCCTGGGAAAAAGCTGGTGTTGAGACCTTCTCTGAGAGCTAGCGAAGCCAGTCTCAGTCTCCAGATGATAAATGTAACCGTTCCCACTGCTGGCAAAGGAGAACCGGAGTCCCCAAGGATTTCCCACCGTTTGTCAGAGACAGAAATAGAGCACTGTAATCCCAGTGCCCACAGCCTCCCTCCTGCCTGCAGCTGCCCAAAATAGCCAGAAAACACATCTGGACTCAGTGCAGCAGCTCGTGCCCTCTGCTTCCCAAGGAGACATAACAAAGATGCCAGAGTCCTTGCTTACATGAGTGAACTTGCCATAGTAGGGATAATACATGAGATCGAATGTCCCGTTTCCAGGGTAGAAGTCCACCGATCTGAGATCGCTTTCATTGCCTTTCTGCAATTAGAAAAAAAAAAAACAAAAACAAAAAAAAAGAAGGTACATACATGGCAAGTGGGACACAAAACACAGCTCCCTTCAGAGTAAGGTGAAGGTTTAATACGGACAACTCTTGCAAGTCTGCATGAGGGCTCAGCTCTGCCTGCCTGCAACAGCCTGTTTGTTGTGAGAGCAGCTGCTGCTGCAGCGAGCTCAAGCGTAACGGTGCTAGGGAGGCACAAGCAAGGGTACAGAATTTGCTGCTTGTCAGTTGCTCCCTGCATTTGTTCACTGCTGTATCATAGAATCATAGAATAACCAGGTTGGAAGAGACCCACCAGATCATCGAGTCCAACCATTCCTATCAAACACTAAACCATGTCCCTTAGCACCTCGTCCACCCGTGCCTTAAATCCCTCCAGGGAAGGTGACTCAACCGCCTCCCTGGGCAGCCTGTTCCAGTGCCCAATGACCCTTTCTGTGAAGAATTTTTTCCTAATGTCCATTATTGCTCTTTAAGGGTAAGATCCAACTACTGCCCGGGCAGAGGGAGTCCTTCCTTCACCGTGTTGCCGTTGGCCGCAGTGTGCTCTCCGGTCACCCAGAGCAGCTGGGGAGGGATGTGAGCACCTCCTGCCTCTTCCCATCCCAGCACCAGGAGCCTGGGGCCCTCTGTCCCCCCAGAGGCATCAGCAGCACTGGGTCCTACGAGTGAGGTTAAAATGAGGACAGATATTGCTGAGGTCCATCAGAGGGAGACACTTGGCATTCTGCGCACCACGCTGCCAAGCAGGAATGAGAGCAGTACCTGCACTTTGCAGTCCACCCTCACGGGGACCCCAGCACCAGGGCGGTAGCCTATGATCTGCAAAAACAAAAGACATCCGTGTTTGTTATGAAATGCTGTGCCGAGCAGGTGCTGCATCCCTTCTCCAGGGCTTAAGCTCTTCAGTCACATTGCTCAGGACAGGGGTTATGTGCCCCTAGAAGCAGGGTCTGCCGCCCTGTGCAGTGCCGCTTGCCCGTGCCTGGGAGCGGAGGCAGAGGAGAGCGTCCAGAGAGCCCACACTCCCCGGAGTAATGAGCCGCTTCCCCACACAGCTCACACCCCCTCCAAGACATTTATTTTCCCAGCAACGTGCACCAAGCCACCGTGCTATTAGATTTCAGATAAATTCAATTCTATGAAACTTCCAATTATAAAAAGACTGAGGTCTGAAGTGTAGCCCCAAAGCTCAGTTCCTCCCACACAGGAGCCGGGAGCAAGACACTCCAAGCACTCAGGCCTCAGCAAATCAAGTTAGGCAACTTCTGTAGTGTTTCCTTTTCATGTTTTCTAGCAGACATAGCCAGCAGGTTTAGGGGTTCTATTTCCCTTTTTCCGTGGGCCTAAGAAGTGGGGGAGCTTCTCTGTACCCGGTTCATCTTCAGCAGGATGCAGGGCTGGCCTTTAGAGTAGCCAAACGTTGGGTCCTCGATGCCAGAGCAGTTCTGCAGCAGCGAGCGCTTGAACTGACAGGCCTTCTTCTCCTCGCTTTCATTGCCCCCTTGGATGAAGTACTGGCCTGAGACGCACTCAATATTCTTCTCCTCTTGCACTTTGTCATCATAAGCTGGTGGGGACAAAGAGACTTGTTAAGATTTCTCAAGATCTACACAGACCCACACTCTCAGTGTACATCCATGTGTCGAGGGAGATAGAAAGTCCCACCTGGAAAGGCATGACTCTCTCCCCCCGTGACCAGTTTATGAGTCTCCCTTTCTATATGACGGTCGTGAGATGCCCAGGAGGAGACCCCTGCCCTGTTTTCACGTGTGGATGGATGACTCCTGGTTGCCTAGGAGCTTACCTGCTAGGAAGTGGTGCATGCTGTCCACGTATGGTTGCCACGTGCTGGGCTGAGAGACGTTGAAGGCAATGGTGAATCCATTTAAATAGGGCCTGATCATTACTCCTGGAGAAGGAAACAGACCCTGTTAGAGCAGACATGGGTGGACTAGCCACAGCCTTGGGGTGCCTGCTTGCACCGTGACTGCGCTTGGTGCTGGGCACAGGCATGAGTAGAGCAGTACCAGTTCACAAATAAACTCTCTCCTCGACCCACTGATCCCTCACCTCCATTTCACACCCAGAGAACACCACACACATCAAAATATCCCAAGAAATGTGGGAGACATGGAGGATCTCAGGAGCATTGCAGAGAAGGGATGTGCTTGGACCTTCACTCAGAGGCTGAGGGGCCCCCAGCTGCACAGCCAGCCCCAGGCAGGGAGCAGGGCCAGGGGGCCTTGTGTTCTCCTCTGATATGAAAACACAGAGAAAATGTTGCTTCTGACATAGAGAAAGGAGTTTTTGAACATTATCTTGCCAGGACTCCCCCAAATAATGACGCATAAAAGCCACTCTTGGTTTGCATTTTATTTTGAAGACAGAAGATATAGAGGGGCGGCAACTGAAACGAAGGGGCAACACCTATGAGATGCCCAAACTTGCTCATTTACATTGAGAATAATTAACCTAATAATTACCACAATTAGAATAAAAATTAGTATAATTAGAATTAATCCTTCATAGGGGGCTATTTAGGATGCCTGATCCTCTGCAGAGAACCTGCAGCCCCAAGGTGAGCACTAACAGCCCAGGTTGTGGCAGGCAGGTTGACCGTAGGCGCGTTCAGCTCCAGCAGCCCCTCTACCCCAGGTCTCTGCCACATCATTTTGGTAGCGATTTGCTGGGCCAGTGCCGGCAGAGGTGCCCGAGGCCGGACTGGCCGAGGTACGTACCTGGGGGAGTCACACGGTCCTGGTACGTGGGTGTGTAGGGGCTCAGGGTGAGCAGCATCACATATATGCAAAAGGCAAACATTCCTGCCAGGCACGTATAGAAAATGAAGTAAAACAGCAAGATCAAGCCTGCAAAGGAGAGAGTGCGCACAGCTGTGAACGCAACCAGAGCACATCCCGCGGGCTGTGCCCCACAGGGACGCTCAGCATGGCATCCTCTGCAGCTCCGCGTCCATCTCCACACAGAGACCACGGCATTTTGGGGTGCAAGGCTCTCAGCCAGACACACTCTGTGCCCGGCACCGGGACCAGGGCAGCTGCCATTTGGCTCTGTACCCTCTGAGCTGTGTGGCCCTTCCCAGAACCGGGTCAGGTCCGTGTGTTCACCTCGCTTGTCTCTCTCTGACAGACAGACCACATCTTGGCTTTTGCCCTTCCCACCCCCTCTTGGCACAGTAACATGCAAGGTTACTCAATGGCTTCAGCACGTCCAAATTCCAAATGGAGGCTGCGGGATGATGCTTCTACCCTGATTCCTGTCACCTTCATGGCAGGGACCCCAGTGCTTGGACTGAAGTGAGCGGCATCGCTCAGGGGCTGCAGCACCACTGAGCGACACCATCGGGGCTACGAAACTGGCTGTTTCATAGCCCTGATGTCCAGGGAGTGGTTTTGTTTTTCCTCTGGGCGAGGCTGATGACTGAGGATGTCTCAAGAGGCCATGGCCTATGAATAAAACCCAGCAGCTCAGAAAGCAAAGTGAAGCCCTAACCCAAACATTTCCCAGGAGAAACATGCCGGCAGCTCACAGGGAGCCCTGGGAACACAGATGTGCGCTCCTGCTGTGCTTCTGCTGGGGCCACAGTGCTGGGAAATGCTGCAGGGCTGTGTCCTGCTGGAGGCTGAGCTGTCCCGGCCACTGCAACGCTGGGACGGAGCCTCAGCACCAGCCTAGTGGGGCTGGAGCTGCCACTGGGGTGCTGAGCCAATGCTCACTGGGACACGGTGCTGCCACCAGTCCTGGTTTTACATTTTCTGCAATGCAGCAAGAAGCATTGTCACCTGCAGAGCCAGGGCTGGGGCCTTTCCCAGGGGCTGGGGACTTCAGTGCTGAGCCTATGGCCAGCTGGCTCCCCACATTTTGGCACCACCAGTCCCCTGGCACAGGGGAGCAGCCCCAGGCTGGCCAAAATCCCTCCTACTCACCTGTGAGATGAGAGCAAGAAATTTCAGCTCCATTCATTTCAAAATGCTCTCATTAAAAAAAAAAAAAAAGAAATTATTTACACAGAAGCTCCAATGCCTCTCTCCTGCCACCCTGGACAGGCATGTGAGCACACACGCACGTGCAGCTGAGCGTTATAGGGCAGCGGGGCTGTACAGCACACCACGATGCTCCTGGGCTGCAGGAGGACACTGCACCTTCCATGATGCTGTAAATAAATACCTTCCAGCAGTAGCCAGCCAGGGCCACATGCACAGCAGCCTGAGCAAGTCCTCTTAGAGGGCTTTTCTCAGCACCTAATGGAGCCTCCAGAAACCCTAGCCCACATCCCTAAGGACCGTCACCCTCATACTGCTCCCACACTCCAGTCTGTGCCTCCTCATCCAGCAAAGGACTGGCTGAACTGGGCTGCCCCCATGGCTGGCAAAACGCATGGAGGAAGAAACGTGGATTTCAAGACCTGCCTCTGACTCATGCTCATGGGCTTTCAGACTGCTCTGGTACTTGTAGGCAGTCTCATTTGCCTCTCCCAGCAGTCAGCGCAGGCTTTTCAGGAGACCCAGAGCCCTTGGCAGGGACATGGGCTGGCAGTGGCGTTTGAGCGCGTTGCCAGGACTGCAAACACGGAGCAGCAGCCCCCGATGATTCGCGGTGTCACACCAGTGCAGATGCGTATGTGCCACAGGGCTAAGGTTGGGGATTTTCACTCTGCTGCGGGGGTTATGTACTTTCGGGAGAAGAGAGCTGCAAAGGTGGGCGGCATCGCGTGTGCTGTGGCACCGTGGTCTCCGACTGAGCCTGCAGAGATGCTCGCCCCACAGACATGGGCTGCTCTTAACCACCTAGGGCACCTCAAGGCTCAGTGATAGTTTTTTAAGGATATGGATGAAACAGGGCACTCAAAACCCTCACGGCCACATCCCAGCCCACCAGCCCCGATAGCTCGTGTGGGGTCTGCCCTGGGACGCCGCAGGGTGACAGCGATGACCAGCCCTCCTCATGCCAGAGCCAGGGTGCATGCAGGCAAGGAGGGTGGCTCAGCCCCACAATGTGCACCCTCCCCAAAACGCCTGCCTTGCAGCTGGAGCTCACTAACCTCTTCCCCCGCAACACTGATGACCCCAAAGCCAACTCCTCATGGGCTCCTGACTTGCACAGCCAGGAGCCGGGTCACTGGTGCCAGCAGGGGCGTGTGGCAGTGGCAGACTGACCTACAGTCAGCTTGGGCTCTTAATTCCTTTATTGTACACAGTCTAGGAGACCTGAAATCATTGCTTTCATGTTAAACAGTGAAACATTAACATCCAGACCAAGGGTAACTTGCCCAAGGTTTTCTACTTGTCCTCCTCACTAGTTCTTTATTGCATTGGTCAGAAACATCTACCCTGAAAACGTGGGACGGGGGAGATCAGTCCAAGCTACCAAGGACATTCACAGGCAAGTGCATCTGTAGTGAAGCAGAAAAGACAATGATCCCTGAAAGCAGGGCTAGAGCAAGGACCTACCCCAGCTCTTGGCCGTTCTCCCCAGGCACGTTCTCTCCTCTGGGTTCCACAGGAACATCTTCATCTCCCCAGCCAGGTCTCCCCATGTTTTGCTCCCCATTGTCGCCTTGGTCTCGTCCGCCCTTCTGTCAGGAACCTGGATTCTCTCCTCATGCTTATTTTCCTGGAAGAGTTACAGAACACAACCCCCACATGCAAGCCGAACATCTCATTGGCCAAAAATAAATGCAAAACCACTTAATAGCTGGAAAAGTTTCAAATTTCCATTTTCCCATCATCACTCTTGAGTTAAAGAGAGGCAGTTCTGGCTGTTCTGACTTAAGATTGCTTAGATCCCAGAATCCTTTTTTCCATTACATGTACATCACTGTCACCACACCAGGTAGGGTCTCTTTGTCCTGTCATTTACAGAAACTCATCCTTTCCACCTGTGTGAACATGACCAAAGAAAACCTGTGGTCTGGGAGGACCAGAGTTGTTCCCACGCTTCTGCAGCATCTCTGAGCTCAAGCGCACGTTTTCTGTGCTATCACAGATGACAGCAGGCGGCATTATTTGAGAGGTCATCCAGTTTGTTTCTCTTGGCATGTGAGCAAGTGTTCACTCTTTGGAGAAATCCCTGTGTTGTTATTTTTTTAATTACACTAAGTTCCAGGGAAAAGCAGGTCCCCAGGCTGCAAGTTTGCATTTTGCCTCTGTGGTGAAAACCTGTTCGTCCGGAGCTCAGGAACACAGACCTCTCTTGTGCCTGGCCAAGGGTCACTTAGAAGAGACACAGCAGCCGTCCCTAACTCCCCTTGAACCTGGGCAGGCTCTGTGTCTCCAAAAGCAGGCAGCAAGGTGAGAGAGGCTGCAGACCTCGCTCTGGGCTCAGGGCAAGGCTGGGTCAGTTACCACCAGGGAGGAGGTCTCGATGGGTTCATTGCCTCCTCCAGCTTTAATAAAAATGCTGCTGCAGGGCTCAGCTGCTCCTGGCTGGGTCAGAGCCACACTAGCCCAGCTCATCCTCATCTCCCCGAGGTCTCTGTGCCTGCTGCAAGGGCAGCCCCACAGCAGCTGGACCAGCATGATCACCCCAAGTCAGTGCTGAGAGCCATGGGAAGGTGCCAGCTGCAGGCATCTGTTGGAGCCAGGGCTGACCAGGGAGATATTTACACTCCACGGGTCACCCCGAGGGAGACGGGAAGCGCCCGACAGCTTGGCAGAAAGTCAGGCTTGGAAACACCTTCAAATCGGGGAGGATTAAACTCTGCTCCGACACACAAACACTGCAAAATAGCGAGGCGAGTACTGGCTCCCAAGTGCAAATTTGTGCCTCAGAGAACCTGGGCCAGATCCAAAGGGGCTGTAAATCATCACCACCCCACCGAATGAACCCAGTTAAAGCCCTGGTGGGGTTTTTCTAGGAGCACGTCTGCGTCAGAGCACTGCTGTGGGCAAGATGCCCGTGACTGCCTGTACAGCGAAGGCAACACTTGGCTCTCATCCCACATCCCGGGCTGGTGCCCCCGCTGAGCCAGCTCCTGCACGGCCACAGCCCTGAACCATGCGGGGCTGATGAAGCCAGAGGATTTTCAAGCAGGGAAGCAGCAGTCCCAGCTCAAGTCGCCAGTGTGGAAATGGGAGAGGTGTTGCAGGGGCTGCGGGCTGCCAGGACAACTATGGAACAGCAGGTGATGGAAGAAGAGGAGGAAGAGGAGTTCTCCTTCCTCCCACTCTCCTCCCTGTTAAATAAAAGAGCTACTGACAGCTGTTCTGGAAACATTTTCTCAGACCTCTAGAGTAGCGGGGACTGCTTGGAGGGACTCTGCACTGACGCTTAGCGCTGCCTTGGGAAGAGCCTTTTGGATTTCACAGCAGCTGCAGCTCGGAGGCAATACAGCATATGGGCTGTATGCAGAGCCTCTGCTCAGAAGCCACTACTGATTCCTAGAGCTGGGGGCAGACGCACAGGGACAGCCCCCATGGGCTCTCGCTTGAGGAAACCCAGAGCTCTGCAGAATCCTTTCACAAAGAGGGGAAAGTTTCCAGCTCTCCTGGCTCCATGCCGCATAGCCAGCACTCGGCGAAGGGTTCCATCCTGCCATGTGTGGCCAGGGGGCTCTGTGGCAGCGTAGGGAGACTTGGAGGAGGCAGAGAGGGCAGCTTTCCCCACGGGCAGGAAGGTCTGTGTGGGGCAGCCGGACAGGACAGGATAACCCCACTGCCAGGTCCCTGGCAGAGGTCTCTGAGCGAAGGAGCTGGGATAGGTTTGGATTGCAACACCTCGCAGGTGTTTTATCTTTGCAGCCCAGGACCAGAGCTGGTCTCACAGCAGTCCCTTGCACCTGGACAAGCAGCAGGAGGAGCAGCAGGAGCTGGGGTAAGAGCATGCCAGGGCAGGGAGGAGGCACAGACACAGTGGGACCTGTCAGGGCACTGGAGAGCCCCAGGATGCTGCTTGTTGGGGCAGCTGGGGTGATTTTGGGGGGCAAAGAAAAGCTGTGCTTCATGCCTGGCCCGATCGCACTGTGCTGATGGTTGTGGGTGTCCTGAGGGAGGTCAGGGGCTTCCCCCATCCTCAGCCTGGACAAGGTCAGCTCTCAGTGGTGGGTTCCTCCTGCTGAAAGCCAGGTGTGCCGAGGGTGGCCCATGCCCAGTTGTCCCCCTCTCTCCTAGCTCACCTCGCTGCCCAAGACAACCAGTCAGACCCTCTGCAGCCCCTTCTCCTCTCAGTGCAAAGTGCTTATGCTTTGCCTAAGGGGTGAAGCAGCATTTGCCAAAGCAAAGTAGCTATGTTTATCAGCCATGAAGCAGGACCTTGGCAGCATCCCCCACTTTGCTTCTCGGAGGGTGGCCAGCAGCCCCCAAAAGACTCACCAGCTTTCCATGTGGACTCTGGTGCTGGCTCTCTGTGCCCTGGGCGTTGGTGTTCCCATCCATCCCTGCATGCAAAATGCAGAGAAACATGAGGGTTAGCGATGCAGGTGCCTGGGGCTGAGCCCAGCAGCATCAGCCCCATCGCGAGTCCCCTGTTACCCTGGCTCTTAGGGACTCATGGGCTCAGGTCCCTCCCCAGCACAGCTCCCCAGCCCTGTGGCACCCCCCAAAAAGGACGAGTGAGTGTGGCTGTGCCGAGACCTTTGCCTGCCTATGGAGAACCACACTGCTTTCCTTCCCTACCCTGCAGGTCTTCAGTGTTCAGGGGCGGATCAAAAAATAACTTGCTTTCCTGAGAGGGGTGAGCTCAACGCAACAGGATCCTGTCCCAAGCCTCCGGCATCTGGTGCCCTTTGCAGCACCCTCGCAGCATCCTGCCCCGCACTCGAGTCTCCATCAGTGCCAGCCAGCACCCTACATGGGGCGGCTGGGCTCTCTGCCCTGGGGAAACCATGTAACTGTTAATAAACATTAGCAAATCACTAGGGCTGTGGATGGCCACATGTGTCCATCAATATGTGCTTGTCAGTCACGGTGGGGCTGTGCTCAGCGCGTGCAAAATCTCTTTTGCAACGAAGGGGTAGTGCGAGGGACAGGTCTATATTTGTGCCTTCAAATTGAGACAGCAGCTAGGAGCACGCAGGGTCAATTTGCGCAACCTAGCTGCAAGAGTTGGCCACAGCCACCAGGACAAAACCCAGAGGGACACCTTGCTATGACGTCCTGTGGACCAGGGTCAGGGAGTATCAGATTTTCCCCAGTGAGCTAAGGACACAAGATGGTGCATTAGGGGTATGGGGGGAGCGTGCTGGACTTCCAGTGCTGTGAGGGGCTGGAGTGGTGCGAGTGCTGGGGCCAGCTGGAGGAGAGGGCACTCCTGTTGGGCCAGTCTCACTGAAACCATTCCCGCTGCAGCTCCTGGAATGGCTCCAGATGTGACGGTGGTGTGCAAGTGGCTGTGTCCCACGCAGCTCTGGGGGAACTGTGGGGCTTGTTCTACACTGTCTGTCCCAGCTCATCCACCAGCTCATCCCCTTGGCACGTCCCCAAGGAGTCAGGTGATTCTCCCCTTCATGGGAGGCCCAGACCGCCTTCAGCGATGGGGAAATGTTGCCTTCTCCCAGGCTGGGGGACAGGAACATCCATCGTGGGCTCCCGCAGGGCTGCACCACACCAGTCGAGGAGGCAAAGCATCATTTCTCCTTTTCCTCTTCTGAGCGTGGCTGAGTGCCGCTCACCGGCTGTGCTAATAAATGGGCACAGCGGGAAGAATAAAGGCCTGGCAGCTGCCCCGGTCTGCGCCGAGTTGGCCGGGGCTGCCATACGCCTGGTGCCAGGTACGCGGGCAGGGCTGGCTCGGCCCCGGCACAGGAGGGCACGCGGGCGGCTGGGCTCGCAGCTGCCTCTCCCCAGAGGGGCTGCAGCCTTGGGGCCAGAGACTCACCTGCCCCAAATGCAGGAGCTGGGATGGGGCACAGGGATTTAACGTGGCCCGGGCAGTCGGGGGGCACCAGCAGTTCCTCAGCGCACACACACCCTGCCACAGCGGTTTTGCGGCTGCACAGCCCGGCTCTGGCACAGAGCAGACAGAACCAAGACCTGTCCACTCCGTCACTGGCACAGAGTGGGGGCGACCAGGCAGGAGGGGTTCAGTGCCAGCCCTGCTGTGAGCACAGGGCTCCTCTGGGTCATCAGAGGCTAACAACCATTGTTTTCGCTGAAGGTGACGCATTTTTTGCCATTAATTGATCTGGGAATCTGTAACTTGCCTCTTGCACTACTGTCAGTGTACACTTTCTCTTTTCTCCCGGGAGAAGCTGGTAATTAGGCTCTTACCCAACAAAAGTGTGGGTTTTTTTGAAGCAGAGGTAGGATTAGTTTCTTTTAACTTGGTGAAATATGCTTTGGCTTGAAATAATTACATGATTTGCACTTAGCACCTCTCAGCCCAGAGCATTAAAGTGATTTACAAGCTATTATGATGCCTGCTGGGAAGATGCTTTTATCCCCATTTTACAGACACAACGTGGAAAACAAGGGTTGAGGGCCTGCCCTGGCTCCTCTGCCAGCGGCGCAAGGAGCTCGCAGGTTCTCCTTGCAGCACTGCCTCCATGGGATGGAGCACAGGCAGCGGCAGAGATCGCAGGGCACGGAGAAGTATGGAACTGGGGCAGCAGCCAGGGTGTCTGCCCAGGAATGCCACCAGCATCTCTTTGGGGCTCAGAGCTGCACGGAGGAGAGAGATGGGGAGGCTGGGGGACAGAGAAGTGCCAGGGAGATGTTTGGCAAAGGCAGAATGTCCTGGAGCAGCGGGGCTGGAGGAGGGTGGGAGCTGCGGAGAGGGATGGGGATTCCCAGCACCAGCAAGGCACCAAGCCCTTCGAATATGGGGCAGGACCTCTATCCTAAAAAATCCTCTCTAGGGCACAATCCCTCTGCTGAGTTCCAAGAGTGGTGCCAGCCCTGCTGTGCATCCAGTGCTGTGAGGGGAAGCAGCAGTTTTTGACAGAACTGATACAAAAAGTAGTTACTGTTACAAAAACTAGAATATTTTTATTTAAGCTAAAGTAAAGGTCATTCAAGGAACCGTATTTTTTGAAAGTTAGACGGGATGTCCCTCTGACAGCATGTTTTATTATAGCATGTTTTTTCAAAGAGTGTTTTTCCAGACACTGCTACATCTTGTGTTCAGTATGATCTGTGCTGAACTGATGGGTCTTTTTCTATAATCATCTCTGCAGTGTTTCCCCATCTAAAACACAAGGTCAGGCAAAGCTGGCTCCAAAGCTTCAAATTAGCAAGTTTTGCCTGTTGTGAAGTCCATGATAACAGTAAAATTAGTCCTTGGTGAGGAATAGAAGATGCATAAGAGTTCTGGGGAAAATGATACATACCTATACCTATACATACAAGAAGAGTGACAAAGCTGGTGATGAGGCTAGAAAGCAGGCCTTACGAGGGGTGGCTGAGAGAGCTGGGGGTGTTTAGCCTGGAGAAGAGGAGGCTGAGGGGAGACCTCATTGCTCTCTACAACTACCTGAAAGGAGGTTGTGGAGAGGAGGGAGCTGGGCTCTTCTCCCAAGTGACAGGGGACAGGACAAGGGGGAATGGCCACAGGCTCTGCCAGGGGAGGTTCAGGATTGACACCAGGAAAAAAAATTATGGAAAGGGTCATTGGGCACTGGCAGAGGCTGCCCAGGGAGGTGGTTGAGTCACCTTCCCTGGAGGGGTGGATGAGGTGCCGAGTGACATGGTTTAGTGATTGATAGGAATGCTTGGACTCAATGATCCTGGGGGTCTTTTCCAACCTAGTGATTCCATGATATACACATACGTATACCTAGACACGTACACATACATATACACCTACCTATACCCATACATATAGGCATACCTATACCTTTAGCTATGCCTATACATATCCACATACACATACCTGTACCTATACCTATACACATACATATATATACACATATACCTATACATATACATACACCTATAGACAGACACATACATATACACATATCTATACCTATACGTATACACATATCTATAATTATACTTTTACCTATAGGTATACATATACCTATAGACATAGAGTTACCTATACACATACCTATACCCACACATGTAGGCATACCTATACCTTTAGCTATACCTATACATATCCATATACACCTACCTATACCTATACACATACACATACGTGTATACCTGTACCTATACATATACCTATACACAGACAAATATATATACACATAGCTATACTTATACACATACATATACACATACCTATACCTTTAGCTATACCTATACATATCTATATACACCTACCTATACCTATACCTACACCTACACCTACACCTATACCTACACGCATATATATACACATACACATACATATACATGTATACCTGTACCTATACATATACCTATACACAGACGAATACATATACACATATCTACACATATAGCTGTACCTATACCTTTACCTATAGGTATACATCTACCTATAGACATAGACTTGCCTATACACATACCTACACTATACCTATACACATACTGATACCTATACTATACCTATACGTATACACCTCTACACCTACACCCCTCCCTATAGCATCTCCTCCATGTGTACAGCAGAGGATGAGCGCGGCTGAGGCCGGCGATGCCCTCAGGCCGCCGCAGGCCGGTGTCGGCAGGACCTCAGGCAGGATCTCTCCGCCGAAAGGGTTACCGGGGAGCGGCGCGGGCCGCCCGCCCCCGCGGGATTGAAAAGCCGCGTGTCCGTGACGCTCGGGGCCCCGGCTCGGCGGGCCCGGCCGTGCTGACGGGGGCACTCGGAGCCCCCGGGCCCCGCGGAGCGGGGGGAGCGCAGGCGCGGCGGGGCCGGCAGCATGCGGCACGGCCTGAGTCAGCAGCGGCCGGCCGGGCTCGCCCTGCCCGACTCCGGGGGTGAGTGCGGGGACCGGCCCCGAGGGGGGGGGGAGCGCGGGGGGAGAGGGGCTGCGGGGAGAGGGGGGTGGAAGTGGGGGGAAAGGGGCTGCAGAGAGAGAGGAGGATCGGGGGAGAGAGCGTGATGGAGAGAGGGGAAAAGGGGCTGGGAGGGGGGAGAGAGGGGGAAAAAGGGGCTGGGAGGGGGGAGAGAGGGGGAAAGGGGCTGGGAGAGGGGAGAGAGGGGAAAAGGGGCTGGGAGAGGGGAGAGAGGGGAAAAAGGGGCTGGGAGGGGGGAGAGAGGGGAAAAAGGGGCTGGGAGGGGGGAGAGAGGGGAAAAAGGGGCTGGGGAGGGGGCCGAGAGAGAGGAGGGGGCTGGGGAGGGGGCCGAGAGAGAGAGAGGGGGCTGGGGAAGGGGGGCCGAGAGAGAGAGAAGGGGCTGGGGGGGGGGGGGGGCGAGAGAGAGAGAAGGGGCTGGGGGGGGGGGGCCGAGAGAGAGAGAAGGGGCTGGGGAGGGGGGGCCGAGAGAGAGAGAAGGGGCTGGGGAGGGGGGGCCGAGAGAGAGAGAAGGGGCTGGGGAGGGGGGGCCGAGAGAGAGAGAAGGGGCTGGGGAGGGGGGGCCGAGAGAGAGAGAAGGGGCTGGGGAGGGGGGGCCGAGAGAGAGAGAAGGGGCTGGGGAGGGGGGGCCGAGAGAGAGAGAAGGGGGCTGGGGGGGGGGGGCCGAGAGAGAGAGAAGGGGGCTGGGGAGGGGGGGCCGAGAGAGAGAGAAGGGGGCTGGGGAGGGGGGGCCGAGAGAGACAGAAGGGGGCTGGGGGGGGGGGCAAGAGAGGAGGGGGCTGGGGGCTGGGGTGGGCAAGAGAGAAGGGGGCTGGTGGGGTGAAGTCTGCCCGAGGGGGCAGGAGAAGGGACTGGGTGCTCTTTGCCCCCTGTTCTCCTAGGGAGAAAGTTAAAGCTGACCCCTTGGGCCGCTGTGCGCTTGTTCTTGGCTCGTGGCTTTCCTCCCGAAGGAAGAAGATGGAGAGGCGGGTGCTGTTTCTGTGCCATCTAGGCTATTTTCAGCTGATAATCGGGGAATAAAAAACTTAAATAAACCAGGGCAGTACAAAGATATGCGTTACTGCAACTTCTGAAGTGATCTGGAAAAAACAGCTAAAACCTTGGTTTTCAAGGAGGCTTCTATCTGGTAGCTATAATAAGAGAATATTTCTGAGGGTTAAAATAAAAATTATCTTTGAGTGCCGTTTTAGCAAAAGAAATACCGAGACCATAGGTAGCATTAATTTCTTTACATGTTCCTCACAAAATTAAACACAGTTTCAAACCACCTTGTATACTCACATTGAGGTAAGCACTGCAAGTTTTGGGTTATCTGATTTGCATAAATCTCCGAGAAAAGGCTATTGCTGTTTCTTAAAAGCAGAGACAGCAAAGCTGTTGTTGTGCCATTTCTGTGTGTGAAGCTGTACCAAGCAGCAAAGAGGAAGACTATCTAATGGGGAATACTTTCAGCAAAAACTGATATTGAGGAAGAGGATTTTGCCAGGGCTGCCCTTCAGCAGCTGTCAGTGGGAGTCTTGAGTGTGAGACCATGTATGCTGGAGCAGCTGCAGGCATCCTTGCAGAAGCACAAAACCATTTTCTCCATATACGTGTAACAAAATGTGTTTTCCGAGAAAGAAAAACTGCAATTAGTGTCCCAGTGCATAGGGGAAGTGGAGGTAATCGCCTCAGCTCTTCAATTTCACATCTCTCTCCAATATCATGTTACAGGTTTATGGTTGGCTTTGTCAGGACTTGGAATAAAAATTTTTTGGTTTTGTTTGGTTGTTTTTTTTTTATTCTTATGAGGAATAATGAAAGGCTTTCAGAAATTTTCCAGTTGGAAAGCTTTTGTTACACTTCTGTATTGCATGTTGGTGGGGGCCAATTTTGAGCTGGAAAACAACGTAGAAACGCAAGAGTGGGAATCATGGTGGTTCTGGAGCTCGGGATCCATAAACGGTGTTTCAGGCTGCTTCTTTTAGAATGTTTTCCTGCAGTAATGCTAATACAAAATACTCTGGTTTTGAAGAAAACAGCATGTTTTGCAGTGTTTTGCCTTGGGAGTTTTTGAAGCATCTCTGATGGAAATGCGGGAATATTGGTTTGTGAGTGTAAACACCATGCTCACGTAGCTGTGGTGCTCGCTGGGATGTGCTCTGCAGGGTGGTTTTAACATCTGCACGCCCACACTGTCTAACTGTAAAGAGTTTAAGCTGTGTAAGGAACGTATGGCTGATTTTACTTATCTTCTGCTCATTTGCCAGCCAGACTGTAGCAGTAAGTGGAACTTTTGGTAAACTACCATGTGTGTAAGCAAGACAGGTTCATTCTTTCTGTCCTTTCAGAACTAATCTATGTAAGAAGTAGCATTGTTTTCTTCAGTTTCTAAAGTTTTATTCAGTTAATCTTTTGGTCCCAGTACTTTGGAGTTTTAAGATGTTTGTGTCACGCTTGTATTTAAAGGATTACATTGGAACTGGAGCATGGCACAAGCTATAGTATTTGGAAGGCAATACTCACGGGATGGCCTAATACCTTGATGAATTTTGAATGTTCTAGAAGTCTGAATTTTATATTAGCTTATTTGGTAGATTTAGGAGAACAAAAAGATTAGCCCTAAATGCAACCTGCAGCAAACAGTTGGGTACCTTTATTTCCATCCTGTAAAAAATGACATGAACGAAGAATCACTGATAAGAGATCCAGCCTGGATCTTAGGGTTCTTTAGCAATCATTTAATGTTGTCTTATTGGAAAGTAGTGTCTGTCTAGCTACTCATTCAAGCTAAGGACTAAGTAGTTGTCAGGCTCCTTGCTTTTACACCCAGTGATGTCTCCGTGGAGCAGTCACAGCTGTGCTCCAGGACATCGGCAGAAGGTTCATGGGTGAAGAGACTTCCTCCCAGAGACACGGATCAGTCAAAAAGTGTGTTGCCTCTCTTCATAAATCTCTCACGTTTCCTCTCCCTGTGTTGGGCTGTTGGGATTTTAAGCCCCAAGTTTCAGACTTGTCTGTGGTTTCAAGCTTGTCTGGTTGGTGTGGATGAAATGATCCAGCCGTGTGCCCATGGCAGCTGTGCCAGCCCAGAGCACGGACTGGCAGGGAGAGGAGAGGCTGTGCTTCTGCAAGCAGTGTGGCTGGTGAATCATGTTGGAGTGTGTGAAGCAGTGGGGAGCTGCTGCACTTCCCTGCCCTGGAGAGACCAGTTCCTGCAGAGGTAGGGCGATAATTTGTGTCTGTGTGGCTGTATTGGTATAGCTGTTAAGGTGAAAAGATCTCTCCAGTTGTGCTGCAAACATGCAGAGACCCTAGGAAGGGCTATGGGCACCTGGAGTGTATATCTTCAAGACAGAAGGCTGCCCAGCAAGGCCTGGTGTGCTCCTCTCTCAGGAGAATTCAGACAAGGGGGTTGTGTTTGGCTTGGATGAGTCCTCTTGACATTTCTGCAGGTGTTTTATCTCACCATCTGCAAGCTTATGGGGAGCCTTTGAATGCCTCAGGTGGGAATTCCCAACATGGTTTGCTTTAGGGTAAACACTCAGCTGTGGTGGAGGTAGCTCCTTGTTCTTGGGACTTGTCCCTACCTTTCTCTAAAACACTGAGAAGCACTGGTAGCATGCGCATTACTTGGTAGCCTCTGGGGTGAGAAATACCTTTGCCTGCTCCCAGCATGTGCTGGAGAGCCGCAGGCTGCAGGGGTGGGATTGAGGGTGGCCCCAGCAGCCCGCAGGGAGCGTGGCAGGGCAAGGGGACTGCTACAGCCAGTTCTCCTACCAGCTGCTCTCACAGGTGCTGGGCCATGTCTACATGAAACATAATCAGAAGGATTGCTCTGTGAAGTGATGTAAAGATGGCAGAGCACACGTTGAACAAATATGCCTAACAATGTTGAGCGTTATGTCACAGCCAGCTTTCCTCTTGGCTGATGGAATCACTATTTTATATTTATGCTCATTTGGGAGATCTATAAATATATAAGAAAAAAAACATAATCAGGCAGCTGTAGATGAGTCTTACTGATGCACAAATTCATTATTCAAGCATCTAAAAATACCTGGTCCTTGCTGAAAGTAGAGGATGTTACTACAGGAGGAAAAGTGGCTGTTGCTGTTGACATCTCATTTACATAGAAAATTGTGGACGCCTCATGATTACAGCCAAGATTTCTGCCCTCAAAACAAGTGGTATACCGTGTGGTTATTTAACTTGATGTAAGTAGACAGATCAGAAAATAGATGAATGCCTAATGACAATATTTCTCATTACCTCAGTTGCCCCGGGCCAGAGGGACTGGGAGGCTCCAACGTATCCAAGGGAGCTCTGTGAAGTTACAGTTCTTAAGATTCTCTTCATCTGTGTCAGAGCAATGATAAGTAAATGTGAAATGAGATGCCCTAGTAATGCTTGATAAAGCATATTGGTGAAGGAGAAAAGTTACAGCCAAACCTAAAAAGCTAGAAGAAAGAAAATTCACCACGATGTGGTTGGTGGTGGGGGAGAGATCTACGGTACCCCAACTGTTCCCAGGTGGAATCAGCAAATTCTGTTGTGTATGTGTGTTTCTAGGATCGTTCAATAGAAGAAAAAGAAATTCTCTCTACGTAACTGTGACTCTCCTCATTGTGTCAGTATTAATTCTAACGGTGGGCCTAGCTGCTACAACAAGAACCCAAAATGTGACTGTTGGAGGTTATTACCCAGGGGTTATTGTAAGTATAGAACTCCTAGGTAGGTCCAGAAAACTTATTGCCTACAAAGTCCCTTGTAATGCTGCGAATGTTACAAAGGGTGATCTTGTCCTGACTATTATGCTCAGCTACTTCATTGCCATTTGATTTGTTTGTTTCTTTATTATTTTGCACCTGCTGCTCATTGCCATGCAAAAATCCCCTCCAAGTGGCAGCTTCCTCTGAGCTTAGATAATAGCATGCTTTGTGAGCTAATGGGGAGATAAATAAATAGGTCTTATATTAGGCAAAGCAACCGTAGGACTTCTTTGTTTGCATACATTACATTAACCCCAGGCAGAAGTAAGGCAAAGGAGAACCATAGATACTAAGAACACCTGAGAGTCCAGGCCTTCAAATACTGTTTGTGTGAACTGATGGTCATAAAGTTCACTTGCAGAAGTGTTTAATGATTTGGAGCCCCTGAAGGAGGAGAACCGTGTTAGCAATAGCTGTGACAGGTTGCCAGAGGAGCATGCACATCAAAGCAGCTGCACATCCATTTCTTCTTTTCTGTTATCAGCAGATGGAAATGGGAAAGGACAATCTAGTAGCTTCAAATGGCTTGGTTTAGAGAAGACTGCTGGCGCTCAGCATTCTTTCCAGCAGATGTGTTACCTCCTGCAGAAACATAAGGGGCAAGTACATCATTCCTCTCCCAGGCTGAGCAGAGCTCTAACACAAGCTGGAAAGCAAGTTCTGGTGTGTTCCTGTGTATGTCTGAGGCTTGCTCAAAACTAAGCACAAAAATGACTGAGCTGCAGCCAAAGTGGGTGTCCTTGCAGGCTGAGTGCAATTGCAGCCCCCCAGCTGGAGGCTCCTGGTGTAATAGCTGTGGAGTGCTGGGCATTTAGGTTTGGAGGCTTAAAGCCAGTCCAGATAACTAGGTGGAGACTTGTTCTTGCCTTATTAGGGTATGATTTTTTTTTTTTTTTTTTTGCCACACATTCCTGATCGCGGGGAGGTTATACTTCTCTGTGAACAAGCTCTTTGTGACTGAAGAAGGTCTCTTTACCCTGTGATTGCAGACCATGTTGGGCCTCTTCGGTTTACTTCTGGTTTTCTGGCTTGATCCAGTAGCTCCTGTGTTTTGGCCTGATCTTTCTTGAAGAGAAATATGGAAGGAAGGTGTTGAGAAATGTGACAGGCTGGCTTCAAACTGTCTGTGCTTAGCCTACGCTGTCAGCTTGAGTTGAACCTCATGCTTCAGAGCAGGTCCCAGAGGTCGATACAGATCTGTAGAGCCTGTTGTTCATGTCCCCTTGACGTCTCCCATGCTATTTATGCTCTGGGAATGTCAGCATCACTTACGCTTTTGTAAGACTCAGTCTACTCAAGGAATTAATGAATTCCTGGACTTGGGAAGGGCATTGAGTTACTTTATTCAGAGGCACCTTGACAATCTGAATTCACCAAATTTCCCTCTCTCAGTTCATTAATTTGCAGTGTGGAAATGCGTGACGACCTTGCCTGTCTCCATGTACAGGAAAACATTTCAGTGTGCTGCTGGATGCTTCAGCAGGTGCTTAAAATAGCTGATGTTTCGTAACAAGCTGGGATTTCTCCTATTACTGTGGAAAAAGGGCTTGCTGTGGTGCATGAGTACTTGGTGAGTTGTACCAGAGCAGATGGCTTGCACAGCCCTGAAGAAGCAGCTCCTTGCAGATCTTGTCATCCAGAACTTCATGCACATGTTGGGCCTGTGTGCATCTTCACCAGGGGTTTCTGTGCACTTAGTGGTGCACCATCGTTAGTCATAGCCTGAGTATCCTGCATTGGTATGGAAAAGACAGAGCCAGAAATACCTTTGCGTACTGTGTGACTTCTCTGTGTGTGGACTAGACCCATGGGTAGGATCATCTCCTGGGACATCAGATGTCTCACTGCTGCTATGACGAGTGCTCCATTCTTTCCTCCTTTGGCTTGTGTCCCTTGGGCAAACACCTTTTGTGCAAGGAGGAAGCATGCAAAGAAGTGCCTGTCTTGATGCAGGGGATTATCTTCCTAGGCCTCTGCTTCCAAGGACCGACAGAATCGGGCACTGGAGACCTTCCATGCATCAGCAGAATTGTTTGATTGGGATTTTGCAGGGGAGGGGGTCAGGATTTTTTTTTTTTTTTTTAACCAAACAGTACAGTTCCTCATTGAAACAACTGGAGGAGCTGAAGCAGAGAGTGCAATAACATGTCCCATAGCCAGGCTGCTTTCATCCTCCTCCATGACCACCGATACCTTCACGACTACATCTGTGAACACCCTGGCTATGCCTCTGTGGGAAATATCCTCCCCCTGTGACTGGATGGCTCACCTGGACGTGAGAAGCCCAGAGAGCAGCAGCAATGTTCAGCAGACGAGTAGTGACTGGATGCAGGGATAAACACCCTTATGGAAGGGAGGCTCTGGGAGATGTGTTATCTCCAAGTTATACCAGCTTCCAGTATCTGTGTAGATGACAGACCTTTCTTAGGCTTTGACTGGTAAACCTCTTCTATAATGATTCCTTGCCAAATGTGTTGGCGTGGGACTTTACTCTGGAAAAGCACATTCATTCTGTGTCTTGTCCTCCTTTCAGGCAGACATCCCAGGGAATTACATCCACCAGCAAATAACTGATACAACTGATGTAGCTTACTAAGATTTCTTTGTCCCATCTGTAGAAAAAGTGGTTTTCCTATTAATGCAATGAAAATTCCCATTAATTAATGAGAATCCACTGATTTATTTGGTCTTCACGTGTTGGATGTATGGACTTGCTCTAATTTCTTCGTTTTTAATTATCTTCAATTATCTTAAGTATTTCACCTTTTGATTTGAGGCTACTGTGAAACATCATGTGGACATTTCTCTTAAATGTGTCAAGCTCCAAGGCCACACAATGTTTTTCTTGAGCACTTGCCTTATGTGTATGTTGACACAACTTCCTTGTTGCTAAACATCACCAGGCTGAAAATAATGCCTGGATCCCCCGGGTTTGGGGCTTGGAATTGAACTGTAAAACGCCTGTTACCTGGGGAAGCTGGGGCTTGTTGCTTGCCCAAACAGAGCAAAATAATAAGCCCAGAAGCAGTGGCAGATCATTTAGGGGCAGTTCAGCAGTGCCCTGCCCTGCCCTGCCTATGCCTGCCTGCTGCCCTAGTGTTCAGCAGCACCTGGCTGCGTTGCTGTGCTTCCCAGCGTGGTAGGTTTTCCCTGGTGTGTGGGAAGAGGTCTCAGAGAGCTCAGAGTGCAAGGCAGGCAGCTTTAGCTCTGCTCAAGGAGAGCCATTTGAGCCACCAGCCCTTGCTGCCCGCAGCACAGCACCAAGTGTTGCTGGGCCTAAGCACACCAAGGCCAGATTTAAGCTCAACTTTTCATCATGTTTGTAGCTGCTAATCTCTGCATGTGCCTCTGCTTGTTAGTGTCAGATCTGTTAAACATTTGTTTTGTGTTCCTGGATCTTTAAGTATTGATTCCAGGTTAGTTGACTCATTCTTGAATCGCTGCAGCTCATCTCGTGCCTTATTCTAATTCCTGAGGAGTTGCTCAGGAATATGGCATTCTCACCCCAATCTTCATCGCTCCCCAAGTCTACTGACTGGATTTGTACCTGCTTAATATGACCACTCCAACTGTAGGACTTCTATGGCATTTCTCGTTTTGCCAACCCGTAGAAGTGGAGTTGAATATGCTCTACACCAACTAGAGGCTTTTCTCGGTGTGACACGGAAGTACTTCTGCATGTCCCCCCCATAGTCTGTGGTTCCTGATTGAAGTCCCTGACTGAGGTGTGCTCTGCCCTAAAAACATCTATTTAGTGTAGCTACATAGCTTGAGGCTGTGGAGAAAGGAGGTGGCAAATCACCAGAGCTGAAATAAGAACAGTGTTGTCCACTGTGGCAGCAAGAAAAGGTGCTTTTGCTGGAGCAGCTCATTCTGTTGGCTAAGCTGGCATGGGCTCTTCTGGTAAAAGACCCTGGTTGGTGCATCCTAACCCCTGGAAATGAGGGAGGAGTAGAAAAAAGAAGGAAACTGATAAATCTTCCTGACTATAATTCTCCCTTATTTCATTCTTCACATCAAGAAGCTCCGACTTGAAAACTTGTATGATTGCTCACACCCTCAGTGAGCTTACAAGAGCTTGGTCCTGCAGATGCTAGTGATGTGGTCCTGCTAGGTTTGCGTCCAGAGGCTCCTCAGTGTCCATAGGGTTGTTCCCAGACAACAACGCGTATCTTCATCCACCAGCCATTTCCAGCATCAGTGGGGAGGGGACTGAATTCAGAACTCATCCTTTTGGTTTCTGCACATGCTTTCAGTGTCATATAAGGGATACACTTTATAGTTCCTGCTAGTAAGAGACTCCACCGCTTCCTTGCTGAAGGAAGAGTGCTCACACATCCACAGTATGTTCTTTTGCTGCTTCTGGATTTAATTGTGTTCTGTCTGTATGTAAAATACGCTGGATATTGTCATGGTTGAAACACTAATGATGTGTTGTTTTTTCAGCTTGGTTTTGGTTCGTTTCTTGGAATAATTGGATCAAACTTGATAGAAAACAAAAGGCAAATGGTGAGTTCAGTATAAAAGCTTTTTTAAAAAATGGCAATAACTCAAATTTTGTACATAAAGAGTGTTACTGGTTTTCCAGGGTAGTGTTGCATACCTCTTCATAACTAGAGATGGTTTCTGGCAGCCCAGGAGAACGAAGTTGTTAACCCTGATATATTTAAATTTTTAAAAAATGCTCAAGGAAGCACAAAGTGATTATACAGAGTCTCATTGAACTCACTGGGATGTTTTTCAAGGGCTTGAAATTGAGTGTTTGGAGTTTTCAGGGTACTGGGTGTTTCACAGGCTCATGCCCAGTACTTTCTGTGGTAAATAACATAAACATAATGTGGTAAGTAACATAAACATAATATGTTTATTTTAAATCTGTTAGAAGATTCCAAGAGGCTTGGGGCTCTGCAAAAATTGCTCAAAGCTCCCTGCTGTAGCAATGTCTAGAGATTAAATCACTCAAGATAGCAACATGACAAAAAGCATAAAGACTGGTGAAATTGAAAAGCAACCAACTTCTCCGATGTTTCTGATTAACATGTGGTGCTGGTCCTTATTTCCAAACACCTCTTCAAGCAGGAAGGAAAACAGAAACTTTCATGCTGTAAAGCAGCAGTTGGCCACCTGAGAAGCACAGAAGACACTGGCTAGAGCTGATGCACAGAGCACAGCGTGCTCTGGTTCCCTCCTTGTGCTGCAAGGAGGCTTTTGTGTGGTGGGGCTGGGCAGCCACTGCTGAAGCTGGTCTTTGGTGTCCTATCCCCTGGGACTAATGTTCAGAAGAGAGAAGGTGGGCAGCAAACATGCAGATAGCACAAACCAGATGAGACCAGCACTGCTGATATACAATCACAATGGAGCTTGTGCTGGATTGGGAGAGGATCTCTTTGTGCTGTGGGGACAGCTGGCCCCGTTCACCACCTTTGGCGAGCACGGCAGACTTACATGGGTTTGGCTGGGTCTCTGGTGTTCCCTTACATGTCTCACAGATGCTGTTCCACAAACCCCTCATCATCTGCCTGTGCCTGGAGGTAGGGGCTGTGGTGCTTGGAGGTGTCAGTAACAGGGCTGAGGGTGGGGGCAAGTCTTTCAGAAGAATTTAGTGAACGGTGTGGGTAGAGAGAGATCCAAAGGAGTTGGTGGCTGATGTGGGTCCGGCAGCCTGTTGAGCTCACACTTGCCTAGCCTGTTTTTCTCCGCTTGCTGTATGTGGCTGGTTAGAGGTAGCACATGTGGAGGTGCAGTCCAGCTCCTGGAGCACCCTGTGAGCTTGCCTGCCTCGGGCCTGTGCTTGGCTCTCCTCCTCCCCAGTGGCTGCCCCGCAGTCTGGTACCAAGATCCCTCTAGCCTTCCTTGTGGGGCTGCACAGGGCCAAGCAGCCTGTCCCACTGGCCCTACTGCCTGCTTTTGCAAGGATGGAGCTCTGTGATGGGGCTCAGGGGTCAGGTTAGCAGGGTGCGGTGCTGACTGAGGCTAAGGTGCGATTTGCCAAGCTGCAGCGGGAGCTGAGAGAAGTTCTTGCTTGTCCTAATCCAGAGGCTGGGCTGGACTGCCTTGCCCATAGCGTGCTCTCTGCGGAGCAGGAGGGAGAGGGTAAGGCAGACCCTGTAGGAGAGGAAAACTGCCTTTCCCACAGTCAGGGTGCAGGGAGGTGGGTTTCCTAGTGGATAGTTTTTGCTTTTTTCACCATGGCTCTGCAAGACTAACATGTCCTGTTCTTTCTGTCCTGGCAGGGTTTCCAAGCTCCTTGCTCCTTAACAACATGTCAGGGTCTGGTTGAGCGATGACAATGTTAGACCAGTCCTGCGCTCTTCACAGGAGTGCCCTAGAGTGATAGTGTGGCTCTGACTTGTTTGTTGATTCTCAAGAGCCCTGGGTAGCATGTATTTATTCTTCTATTCTGTCTGTCCTCTGGTGTCCTAAAAAGCATGCATGACCCAGCTTTGCAGGGATTGCATCACTGCTGCCTTGGTTAGCATCTAGTGTGTGTCTGCTCTGACTGCAGAGGACATGCAGTAGCTGTCACTTATTGTCCCCATGCTTTAGTCGCATCTCCTCCTTGCCCAGGAGCACTTTACAGAGGCAGCTTTGTTCATTACATGCTTCCATAATACTACTGGCAGTGCAGGATTATTTTTTTATCCTCTGTGAACTTCCCCTGTGTCCTAGATTGATAAAAGGGATTCTTGGCGTTGCTTGTTACGCATTTGCTCCTCAGTGGTGGCAGGAAGAGCTAAAAGCAGCTTCTTCAGCCTTTCCAGTACTGGAAGGGAGCCTACAGGAAAGCTGGGGAAGGGGTCTTTATCAGGGAGTGCAGGGGCAGGATGAGGGGTAACAGTTTTAACCTGAAAGAGGGGAGTTTTAGATTAGATATTAGGAAGATATTTTTTACTGTGAGGGTGGGGAGGCTGTGACACAGGTTGCCCAGGGAAGCTGTGGCTGCCCCACCCCTGGAGGTGTTCAACACCAAGTTGGATGGGGCTTTGAGTAGGCTGATCTAGTGGGAGGTGTCCCTGCCCATGGCAGGGAGGTTGGAGCTGGATGATCTTTAAGGTCTCTCCCAAGCCAAACCATTCTTGTGTGTGTTTCTGTCCATAAGCTCTCTGGGGAGAGCGAGGAGTCGAGCAAGCCAGTGTGGCTGGTGGGGAGATCTAACCTGAAGCTGCGCTCCTCACTTCTCTCCAGCCTGCCAGCAGGAATGGACTTGTCTTGGTTTTCCCACCCAAGCGCACTGGCTTTCACACCGCTCACCTGCACTTCCCGCTTGTGAGGGAGAGGTTTCGTCCACCCAAGGCGAGCTGGCTGCCCAGCACCCTGCCAGCAGCCTCTGCGTTACACCCCAGCTGCCTGCTCAGTGGTTTTCGAGTGAGGAGTCCGGGCTTTACATACCTTTGTGGTAGCCATCCGTGCCATGGAAAAGTAATAACCAATAACCAGTTTCACAGCCCATGTGTTGCTGGACCATGACCTAAGGGAACCTCAGCCCAGAGCACTCCTGCTTCATGGTTCTGCACTCTCTGAACCTAGTTTGTCTGTTCTAGTCTGAATGCTACTCGGTGTGGCTGACTTTGGCAGGAGTTAGAGGAACAAAGACCAATCACTGATATCAGACAACCCTTGAGAGGGACTTCTGCTTGCTGCAGTAACAGTATTGTCAACTCCAAGTCAAAAATCTTGTTGGCAGCTCATGAGATTAATTGAGGACTGTGGGATAGTTAAAATTAATTTGTATAGTTTTATTTGCTGATTGATTTTCTTTATCATGAATTCTCAAGTGCTTGGTTTTTCAGGTTTTTTTTTTCCACCTGAGAGAGAGGAAACTGTGTGTAAGTGAACAAACCCATTTCTAACACCAGATCCTTATGTCAGGCTGTTACAGAAGTTACCTTTGTGTTATTTTAAATAACCATATTAGCAGCTCGCAAGGCTCCAAAGGGATCTGAGCAGGCTGGACTGCTGGGCTGAGACCAACGGCATGAGGTGTAACAAGGCCAAATGTTGGGTCCTGCACTTGGGGCAAAACAACCCTGTGCAGCTACAGACTAGGAGAAGTCTGGCTGGAAAGCTGCCTGGAGGAGAGGGACCTGGGGGTGTTGGTTGACAGCGACTGAACATCAGCCAGCAGTGGCCCAGGTGGCCAAGAAGACCAATGGCATCTTGGCTTGGATCAGAAACGGCGTGACCAGCAGGTCCAGGGAGGTTATTCTCCCTCTGTACTCGGCACTGGGGAGACCGCTCCTCGAATCCTGTGTTCAGTTCTGGGCCCCTCACCACAAGAAGGATGTTGAGGCTCTGGAGCGAGTCCAGAGAAGAGCAACAAAGCTGGTGAAGGGGCTGGAGAACAGGCCTTATGGGGAGCGGCTGAGAGAGCTGGGGTTGTTTAGCCTGGAGAAGAGGAGGCTGAGGGGAGACCTCATTGCTCTCTACAACTCCCTGAAAGGAGTTTGTGGAGAGGAGGGAGCTGGGCTCTTCTCCCAAGTGACGGGGGACAGGACAAGAGGGAATGGCCTCAAGCTCTGCCAGGGGAGGTTCAGGCTGGACATCAGAAAGAAATTTTTCACAGCAAGGGTCATTGGGCACTGGCAGAGGCTGCCCAGGGAGGTAGTTAAGTCACCTTCCCTGGAGGTGTTTAAGGGACAGGTGGACAAGGCGCTGAGGGGCATGGTTTAGTGTTTGATAAGAATGGTTGGACTCAATGATCTGATAGGTCTTCTCCAACCTGGTGATTCTATGATTCTGTGTGATGATCTGCTGTGGAGCTCGCTGGCAGTGGCTGAGTTGCGCTCAGGAGCGAGAAGGGCTCATGCCAGCACTCAAGCATGGTACCCCCAGCTCAGCACTGGCATTTTGCCAGTGGTGGTGTTTAAAGTGGCATAGTGGGGGCAGAGATGATGTTTCCTATACCTGAGCTAGGGTTTGAGTATTGCTGGTTTGCCTTCTGAATACTTTCACTCTAATTTTAAGAATGGAAAGGACAGGACCAGCGGAAGAGGATCAGACCTGTCTGACTTTCCTCTTGAGCTGAAGGTGGAGATCTCTATCCTTGCAGCTCCCCCAAGGCAAGGGGAGGCCATCTGGTCTGTGCTCGCCACAGCCTGGCTCAAGGACCCAGCCAGGCCTGTCACCTGTCTTCTGGTCTCATGGCTTTGTGCTTACACCTGCATGAAAACGTTGTCTCCTGGAGGTGCAGTCCCACCGGAGAGGTTCACATACAGAAGTCTCCTGTGTCCTTACAGCCTGGGAAGCATTCACAGCAGTAGCTACCCATAGCACTCCAGGATGGGGAGAGAAGAAATTCTCCTTTCTCTCTCAGGAAGATTTAAGGCAGCCGCAGCCAGAAGAGGAGGTGTATCCTCAGCCTAAGTTTAGTGCTTTGGCGTCATGAAAAAGCTTGCATTACAATATCAGGTTCCCATAGAACATGTCTGGCACAACAGCTACTACTCCTGTCACCTTGCAGGAGCAGATGCTCCTCTTCGAGACACACATCCCATTGCCTTCAATGAGATCAGTCTATGCAGCCTGGGCAGACATTTGGGTCATTGATTGCTTGAGGGCTTATTGATTCTGATTTCTGTATCCATGTGGAGAGGGTGTGAAACGCTTGGTTGTGGAGAGGCAGATGATACTTTGCATTGTTTCCCTTTTTCAGCTGGTTGCATCGATCGTCTTCATCAGCTTTGGTGTCATTGCTGCGTTCTGCTGCGCCATAGTAGACGGTGTCTTTGCTGCCAGACACATAGTAAGTGCTTCCAGGAAAAAACAGGTCCTGCAATGCTTTTACTCTAAGAAAACAAGTGATAGCGTCTGTAATCCCTTGTCAGACCACATCAAACCCTGTAAATGTATGTTGTGCTGAATTATGTTTTAAATCATAAACTTCAGGAAAAATATATAGTTTTTTCAGAACTGCTTCGAAATTAGCAGCAAGCATTTAGATCACAGAACTGTGCTTTAGTTACTTTGTGTGTGCTTTATGCACTTATTGAGTCTCAAAACTATAAGCTGTAATGTGGATTACAACTATATCCAAGGGACAATGAATAAGCGGTAACGTCTGCTGTAATTTAAATGTTAGGAGAGGTAATGCTGATTGAACTGCTGCATGGAATCGCAGAATGAAGCAATTTGATATGAAGCTCATTAAAGTGTTACACTATAAACAGGAAGCACTTGCAGGAGGCTCTCCATTTCCATTATTTGACTTTAAAAAATATGAGCTACGGCTGTCATGACCAACCACTAGTACAGTGGGATGTGCAAAAACTTCAGTTATTAGTGTAGAAATGAAAAAAAACACAATTCCATTTCAACTTTTTAGTTGAAATTTATAGCTGTGAATAGATTTTTGTCCTGCAGCTCTGCAGTTTGATGACTTTTTTTTTTTAATTTTTTGGCAAAATGGGATTAAAAAGATGAATTTGGGAGTTACTTGTGATCAGAATGGAAAGGAGTTTCAGAAGGTCAGAATTACCCATGAAATGGAAACTCCACGTGTCAGCTGGCTCGTTGTCTCCCTGTAATGCCAGCTCCCCTTTCCAGCCCCTGAGTGTTCCAACGGTGCAGACGGCTGGACAGCAGGATTTGCTGACAGAGCAACGGACAGCTCTGTGCAGCTATGTGATAGGTCTCCAGCTGTCTGAGCGCAACCATCAAGTCTTGGCCCTCTCTGACCTACCTTGTGAGGCCATGTGAAGCAATAGCTCCAATAAAAAGGTGAAGCTCCTTAGACTCCTGATCCTGGCCATGTGCGTATGAGCCCTGCAAATTTGCTCTGGGATTTTGAAGTGCTGACCTAGTGGGATGGGTGATGGCATGAGCTGGCACCTTCTCCTGTCTGGCCCCAGGAGTGTCTGCGGCGGCCAGCGCTGGGCAGCTCAGACGATGAGGGCTCTGGTTTCCGTCTCTTCATGAAAGTATGTGCTTTTGGCCTCACTTCACTCCTGAAGAGTCCAAAAGTGTCACTGTCTTGATGGAGATGTGCTCCTTCCATGCCAGCACATAGCATTCCCTCTGTCGCCTGGAGCTGCCCTGTCACCCCGAGCTTTGGATCAGACACCCAGAGAGCGAGTCTGGCTGCTCCTGGGAAGGGGTCGGTGAGGTCTTGTCCTGAGGGCCGGGCTGCCCCAGAGTGAGACAGTAACATGTGTTTGCAGGCTGAGCCATTGGTGACCCTCCAGAGCCTTCCCAGAAGTCACTCAAGAGTCCAGAAAGACCAATTTGCCAACAATTTAATGAGAAATTGTTATAATTCAGCGTGAAGAACCCTCAGAAACACGTTAGGCAGCTCTGGGATGTGTCTGTTGAGGGGAGAGGGAATGAATTTGCTTTAGGGTGGCCACCTTCACCCAAACAAGCATAGCTTAAGAGCCTGCTGCTCCGGTGCTACCTGGGACAAACACGTGCCTCCAAGTTTCAGGGTTAAACATCATGTGGGGCTCAAGGGGTTGGGGTGGGGGCTGCTATGGGTGAGGGTGTTGCAGAACAGTCACTCTATTGAGGCGCTGGTGCGAGAGCAGGATCTCTCTAGTAGCTGGGTCCCTTTCCCAGACCAGCTAAGCTGATTTCAGTTTTGCTGCAATGCTAAGCCTGGTGTTTTTTCATCGGCAGGATCTGAGGCCGCTGTACGCAGGGCGATGTCAGTACTACTCCAAGAGCACGACCCCACCAGAGGTGAGAGCGGGTTTAGCTGTGCTGTTTTATCTCTGTGAAGGGGCTGGCTTCATGGTGCAGGTGGAGGAACCTGATGCCAGGCTGCTGCTCTGGTGTCCTGGAGGCTCGCAGAGCGAGGAGAGGGGTGGGAAACTGGGCCTGAGGTGCGAACAGGGTGCCAGGAGGACTCAAGGAGTGAATTCCTGCAGGCTTGGTGCTGTCACATTAGTGAAGGATCAGATAGAGAGGAGAGGAAGGGGAGGAAATATACCAGTTTTTCTAGATCTTCAGCTGTAGAATTATTACAGGAGCAGAGTGGTTGGTTGACTTCAAATGAAAATGCCTGCTTGAGGTGCTTTTGCAGTAAGAGTTGTGTGTAGCAGGAGGGCATTGGTGTCAGGAGTGTTCGGTAAGGACTCCCTTGCTTTCTAAACTCCTTCTTAGAGAGGGATCTAGGTGCAACTGGATCCAAACTTGGACTCAGACTCGGACAACAGTTTGTGTCTATAAGAGTATGCGTGCAGCCACCCATCAGGGTCAGCGCTTGTTAGAGGTTTGCCTTCCAGAGCCCCATGGGGGCCTTTCACTGAAAGGATACGATGCTGACTGAGCCCACTCAAGGACTTTCACTGAGACAGTTTTGCAAAGTCAATATAAATGATTTATTGAAGAGACAGATATTACAATTTTGTTACGCTATTGTCATTGATAAATGCATTTGCTGCATTAGCACTAATTATTTAAAAGGAAGCCAGCTAGTATATATAACAGTCAGTAAAGTACTGGAGTGTCATCTGCGATAAAGCAGAGGTGCAACTGCGATACAGCAGAGGTGCAACTGCATCTCCTTACCAAGAGAAGCATTCTCCCTAGAGGAGTGGAGAAGAGCAGGATTTATTGAAGTGACCTAGTAATCGATTGATTAGAGTTTCTCCACTCAACTAAGTGTTGACCAGAGACCATACTTACACCCTCAATAAGCTTCGTCTTGATAGTTTTCTGCTAACTTACAACTACACTGTGCTGTTAATTTTCCACTGGTGCATATTAAGTACTTCCCAGTGGTACTGGTGGGGCCTCTTATCTTTTCAGCCCAGGAATGTGGTCTGTGTGAGCTTGAGTGTTGCTACCCACAGGCAGGAATTAACCACTTCAGTCAGTTATTCACCAGTATGGGAATTTTGCTCTCAGTTTGTATTGTCCTGTTGACAACTCTTTACTCTGAGTTCCTGTGTGCTGAGGGGTGTTTGTTCAACAAGGTCTTGGCTCCTTGTAAGGGTTGCACAACCCCCTTCCTCTGCAGTCACGTGCTTATCCATGACTTCCCTGTGGGGAAACAAAACACAAGTCTGTTTTAGTCTAGTGCATTTATTCCGGTATAACTGTGTGCTTTGTAGGAGCTGTGCTGCAAGATGAGGAAAGAAAAATCTGCCTGAAGCTAATCTGGAGATCAGTGCAAAATCTATATGTAGAGCAGGCCAAATAGCAGCAGAAACTGTTTGATGATTTTGTCCTTATGTGCTTTACATATTTTTTTCTGTATTCACCCAGGCAATCTGTCACCCACAGCGCCGTGCACCCTGCACACCGAAAATAAAAACCAACACCTGCTTCTGCTGTGACCTGTACAACTGTGGAAAGTGAGTAAGCTAAAAATACCTTTCCTGGCCATGGAAAGGGTGAGCCGTCATCATGCTGGTTTGCAGGTGTCTGAAGGACCAGGACAGGGCAGGAGCAAAGTAGCAGTTGTTGGCAGCTGTTGTGGGAAGGGATTTAAGCTGTAGTTACTAGCTACAAGCACTCCCTAGCAAAATATAACCAATTAAAAGGGTGTGTGAAATACAATGAAGCCATCCCAACTGTGGGTGAGAATGCTCTGGGCCAACCCAGCTGGAAAAACGAAGAGGGCAGGAGTTTCTGTCACTTCCATGCTTGGTGTCTTCCCCATTTTTTTCCCCTATTGTGTATCCATTGTCTTAATGCCTTCCTTCTCTGTTGGCATCAGTTCACAGGCTGGTGCATGTTCCTAAATCAGTGTCCTCTCTACCTAGTGAATGTCATCCAAGAGGCTGGAAGGTGTTACCAGCACTGTGTAAAGATTAGTTAGAAGGGTGGTTGCTAGTCAAGAGCCCCTGCCTAGTGATCACACCACTAGTAGATCTAGCTACTGTGCCTAAGCCAACTTAACTTATAGCATGCACTGCTTATGTCATTTGGAGTGTCTAATGTACGTCAGCAAGTGATTAATAAATTGATTTTTTTAATACTTGCTCTTGCCTGGGGCTGTTTCAGGCTTGGCATTTCTCACAGTACTTAGCTGGGCTGGCCCTTGCTTAAATCATTGTCTGTGGTGGAGGAAGATCAAAAGCTGCTGTTTATAGAGGGTGGTTTCGCATGCTAGGAAGGGTAATCCCTGCTCTCTGTAGGATTTTGTTTCTGTGGAGGGCACTGCAGAGGGGTGAAGTCCACACTTCCGTAGGCAGTTTGCAGAACATAATTCCTTTTTACTAGCTGAAAAGAGCAATACACAGAGAAGTGATTGGAATAGAAAATCTTATAATACTTGTGTTTGGTTTTTTTTCTTTTTCTTCCCCCACCCCCCATGTCAGGCTGGTTCAGGGTCCTTCCTCTGACCCATTTTGCCCTCTCTTATAGGATATTGCCCAGTGCCACACAAGCATTATGCACTGAGGAGGTGCTGGTTATTCTAGGATCTCTCTAAGAAAGACAGACATTTAAGGCTGGTTAGCTCATGTATTATGTGAAGGTGGGGAACCCCGGCTGTGGCAGCATTGGATGATCCCCTTCCTGTTGATAGGTACATGCTGTGCTTATCTGTACAATGCCTGAATGTTCTTGGTAGTACACCAAGGCTCGCTCACATGTCTCCATAGGAACAGGTTCTTTCAAACAGTATCTACAGGTTGTGTCGTTAAAGGCAGTCACGGTACATGCTCAGGTTATACAGAGATTGTGCAGGCTAACACACAGGTTTTTACAACCAGTGGTTATGCTCTGCCTCAATTCTGCTTGAAATCCCCCTCTCTTGTTTGCAACGGCTTCTGCAGTGGCCCGCTACCACAAGATACAGACAAAAAAGGAGAGGAAGGAACCAAAATTGAGTAATGAGGGAAGGCAGTTGGCTCTTGTGAAAGAGGACAGGTTCCTGCAGGCTTGCAGTCTCCTAGGGAGCTGAGCCTGGATATCCTGCTTCTTGGCCTTAAATATGAGCCTGTTGTTCCTGGTTTCCTCAAAGCCCTTGTGCAGTTTGAGCCTAACTCTAACTACATTTCTAGCTAGGAGAAAAGTAATTCATAAGCCTTTA
Organism: Phaenicophaeus curvirostris; assembly: GCF_032191515.1. Lineage (NCBI taxonomy): Eukaryota > Metazoa > Chordata > Aves > Cuculiformes > Cuculidae > Phaenicophaeus > Phaenicophaeus curvirostris. The sequence goes on from NC_091404.1 coordinate 7,838,322, forward strand.
GTGTTGTTTGTCCCTGATAAGTATGTTTTCTAAGGGGAATTTTCTGTGGCCCACTCTATCTGGTAAACTACAACAAAGGCCAGCCTGTTCTCCCAAGTGGCGGTCAGAGAAAAGTCATTACTGAAGAATCCAGCCTGTGAGACTCTAACCCACATGTTGCAGGAGCTGCTCTTCCCTTTCCAAAGTAATGATCCAAGTGGATCCAAGTCATTTTTCTCAGTCTCTTTTCTATGTGTGGAAGAGCTTAAAAACTTGAGCAGAAGGACCTCTCTCTACCAGGGTCCTGGGGTCCTGCCAGTGATGCCATTGTGGAGCTGCACAGGTCAGGCAGCTGGAGTTGAGTGCCTGAGTTGGACGTGCTTTGTAGCCAAGCCCGGTGGTGCCAAGAGGCCAACTGTGCTGTCCTGTGCCTGTCCCATCCAGCTGCTCTTGCAGATGTGGAGGTGCCAGTGCCGCTCTGAGGGGCGGCTGCTACTCCTCAAGGCACGGACTGATTTTCCTGGGTAATTCCAAGACTGGTTTGTCCTTGGGAAGCCTCCAGGATCTTATAGAAATAAGAGACAGGTTCAGACTCAAGGTCATTTGAGTATTTGCACACGTTGCAGAACTTGTTTGATCTGTTGTGAAACAAACCATCTTTGCCATTGACATGCAGGAAGATCTTGGATACCGCAAGCATGGAATGTAGCAGGCTTTATCTCCACTCCCTCAGTAGTTAGGTCTGTCTATCATTAAATTGCAGAATACATTTTACTGAACAGTAGAAGTGCTTAGGTTTTATGAAGTGGTGCTTTTTTGTTGTTTGTTTGTTTTATTGTCATTGGTTTTTTTCCTAATCTAGCAGAGTAGAGATTTCTGGAGGCTACTATGAATACATTGATGTCAGCAGCTGCCAGGACATCATCCACCTTTACCACTTGCTTTGGTCGGCAACGATTCTGAACATAGTGGGGCTATTCCTAGGGATCATTACAGCAGCGATACTTGGAGGCTTTAAAGACATGGTAAGACGGTACCAATTTCTTTGTGCATTAAACAAAGCAAGTTGGACAATTTGCTTTTTAAAAATAATAATGAAAACAGCCTTTGATATTTCAGTGCAAATGATTTATGCAGCCAGGCTGGAAAGAAGGGCATGAAATAACTAAAAGAAGAAAGTGGAAATGATTCAGTTTTCTGATCTAGTGTCACCACCTGAACACAGTTAGAAAAGATGAATAGAATCGGGAGATTATTTTCAAAAGCAACATTCTGAGAGGTGTGGGGAATATCAGGATGAATAAAGATAAGCTCTTTCTTAAAGACTGGTCTTCCTCTTCATAGCATTGACCTTCTACAAGGAAATATGTGGTGGTTGCACAGGAGTTGTTGGTTTTATAGCCGTAGTAGGGTTCTGAGCTTCACAGACTGTTTAAGCAACCCTGTTGGCCTGAAACTCTCAGTCAAGTTTCCTCGTGTTGCAGAATCCAAGAGAGTGAACTGGGGACTAAAACCAGGTAAAAGATTACAAACTTCAGATAATGGAAAAAAAATGCTGTTGTGGTGTGAGCTTTGAAATACCTTCACTTAACCAGGCTGTCTGTTCCCTTCCTTTTGTTCTGCAGAGGGCAAATCAATAGGGAGAACTGAGCATACAGCAGATGCATGTGGGGTTTTTTTTTCAGTCTCTCGTGACTCATTCAGAATAATACAAAATGAGACACTCAGAAAAGATCATTTATTGTCCTGGCAGTACATTTTTCTCATAAACAAATCTTGGGCCCTGCTCTAAGGGTGCCTTGTTTGAGAACGCTCAACTTTCCTACGCTCTTTTCAGACTCGCCAAGCTTTTCCTAAACAAAGCAGGACACATTCCCAGCTGTGCATCGTGGCCTCTTTATATTTGATCCTCACCAGACAGCCCTTAAACCTCTGCACAAAAAGATGTATAGAAGTGTCTGTAAACAGAAGTACAGGAGGAGTTGAAAAATGCTGATCTCAAAATGCATCGAATAACAGAGTAATCAAGATTAACGGATTCTTTCTCCTACTTGCAAAGAGTTGTTGTGTTTGAGTACTGGCACTCCCTGGACTGTTGCCAGCTTGTGCAATCTGAGAGGAAACCATGGGTGGCTGGGGACTGAAATGAACTCGGGACTCACCTGCTGCCAAAGAAGGAGCTGGATTGCTAGTTGCTAATTTGGTAGAGTTGAACTCTAAAGACACACAATGCTCCTTTAAATCATTTCTGCTTTCATTCAGTTGTCAGGTTTTTTTGACTTGCTTGCAGCCTGAGATCCTCTCTTTTTGTTTTAACAGACTCCTTCCCTCCCTACTCTGAACTGTACCGTTGAAAACGCACACCCTTCAGTGTCCTACTACTCAAGGCCACAAGTGACATCTTACAACACCTACTACCACAGCACTCCTCACCTGCCTCCCTACTCCGCATATGACTTTCAGGTACGGAATGTTACAAGATGTTCTTTTTCTTTAGCAGCAAGGTGAAATCCAGCTGGACCGCAGGACTCTGGAAACCTGTCTTCCCATCATTCACACCGTTTAATTTTCTGGTTCCTGCAAATCTTCCCTTCTCTTACTAAGGCAGTGTTTTCCTGAAAGCTGTCCTTGAAGAGAAGGCAATAGATCCTGCTGCCTGCCTGCCCCGTCGTTCGCTGGTAGAGGCCACATTAATATTTTTAATATTAATTGTTGTCTCTGGCACATGCAGTGCTCTGAGGATAGAGGGAAGGCAAGGTGTTCGGATGCTAGTTTTCATTAGGCCAGCTGCCCTATCTGAGAGAAACAGATGAGCTTTTGGAAACAAGCTGTTTGAAATCCTGATGACACGTACTGACTGGAAAGCTCTCCTTTTGTCTTCTTTTTTCCCCACACCTCAGCTGGCCTAAGAACGGGCCCTGCAAACATCATCTCTGCTGTAGTGAGTCCCTTCCTATTCTGAGTTATGGAGCTGTGCTGTTGGAAACAGTGTTTTCCTGTGAACCTTACTGTCAACACCAGCTTTTGCTTGGTGAAGCAGATGAGGACATTTCTTCCTCAGCTTTTCTGTCAGGTGGATGTTACCGCAGTGGTGATGTTAACACATCATATGCTTTCCTTGCAACCATCTAATCTGGAGACTTTTTTAATTAACAAGAGCTTAAGGTATTGGACATTAACCTAGAGGTGTGCTGTGGTAGCAATCACCTGCCTCATCCGAGCCGTGCGTTAGTGTTAACATGAATCTAATTCTTTCTGGGTTTACTGCTAGTGCCACTAGACAGCACTGTTGTCAGGGCTTCCTAGAAATATTTAACACTTGCATCATAATTTCTAGGATTTATTTATACAGATCCGTGGCTCATTTTTTGAGCTTAATGGAATCTGGGACAGTCACTATTGTATAACTTTTTACAGTTACGAAAATGCCAACCTCAGCATAAAACAAACCAAGTTCTGCTGTGAAGTCATCTTCTCAGCTGGTACTAAGCAATGTTGAATTTGGGGTTTGTATTGCAGCCACGGTACCAGCAGAGAGCTCAGCATGGGTGGATTTTCCCTGCTTTTCAACTAGACGTACTGCTGGGGCTCTGCTAATGGTTACATCTCAGCCAGACACATGAAAGTGTCTGTGTCACTGCTGTGAGCGCAGGTATTGGCTTAGGAGCTGGCACAAAAGCTGAGCATAAATCGAGGTAATCTCAATTTAAAATAGCTAAGACTCTCTTTCAAAAGCAATTCCAAATCTCGACCTTGCTTATCTTCCAGGGAACCTGGGGGCCTGCATGAAATCATTAGCTGAGGCCTCTGCCTGTGGAGACTTGCTCTTGTGTTGAGCCTTATTCTGAGCTGAACAGTGTCTGTACCACACTGACACCTTCTCTCCTGCCATCCTACAACACATGGAGCAAGCCTAGCCTCACTTTTCATAGAATAACCAGGTTGGAAGAGACCCACTGGATCATCAAGTCCAACCATTCCTATCAAACACTAAACCATGTCCCTCAGCACCTCGTCCACCTGTGCCTTAAACACCTCCAGGGAAGGTGACTCAACCCCCTCCCTGGGCAGCCTCTGCCAGTGCCCAATGACCCTTGCTGTGAAAAACGTTTTCCTAATGTCATCCCACACATCTTTCACAGGGGAAAAAACCCCACCACCACTCTGGAAATTCTAAGGAAGCCTGTGCCCCTGCAAGAGCTTGGCTTTCACACACAACTCTAAATGGCAGACCCAGCTCTCTGTTGTTTGGAGGAGCAGAAGCTGATCGGTTTTGCAGTGGCCACCGCTTGTGCTGTGCCTGATAACCCTCCACCCAGCTGGTCGTGGTGAGGAAGGCAGCAGGCCGTAATGGGAACCAGGCAGGAGGAAAGGGCCCTGGTGGATGGAGCACCTGGATCATGCTCCTCGCTCTGTGTGCTTGCCTGGGGGAATCGGCTGAGAAAGTCTCAGTCCTGCAGGCCCTGAGCCACGTTTGGCTCTGACAGGAGCGCACAGGCGAGGGGTGGCCTTCTCTGCCTTTCACCCTCATTAGTGCCATCTTCCCAGTGTTAAACAGGTGAGATTCTGACAGGTGGCTAAGGAGACCCTCCTGTTGAGTCATGAGATTAAAAATCTCAGACTTGGTCATCCGTTTGTGACTAACGGATTATGTGTGTGTGCTCATACGTGGTTTTGCTACAAGTCAGAATCAGGTTACCTGCAAGAATCTCCTTAGAGACTGGTACTCGCAGGATTTACGCGTGTGGTCCCCAAATAGTACAAGGCAGCAGCCTTGCGGCAAAACCCATCGGAGAGACAGTCTTGCAGTGCTGGAGGCAAGAAGTAGTTTAATTCAAGTGATGGATTAAAAACAAATTTGGAATTGCCTTGAGAAATTCACTGCTGCGTTAGCGCTTAAACACTTACAACTGGTTAACAGATATAAAGCAAGTAACAGTAATGAGTTGAGTTAGTGGTTATTTTCCTGGGGAAACTTCTGACAGTCAGAGGCACACAATTCCTAACAAGATCTTTCTTCTTGGTGGAGGAAGAGAGGTCCAGGCCCGTCAACCCATCCATCACCTGAATTGGTCATTTTTTATTTCCCCAGGAAAAGGGGTTTCAGGTATCAATTTTATACCTTTTGAAAACATTTTAGCACCACTTAGTGGGGTGGGAGTGAGCGAGTCAGTCAGTGTGTGTGTTGATTGGCCCTTGGCAAGGCTGCTTGTGTCGTCCAAAGTGGGGACTCGGCCATTCCCCTCGCCCTCACGGTGGAGAGCTCAGTATGTGCTTTTGGGATTGTCTTTTTTTTTTTATGTGGAGTAACACAAAAAACATTACATGAGGCCTTTGACTCACCCCAGGTGCCACTTAGTTGATAGGAATGTGAGACCATCACCCAACTGATGTGTTTTACCAGATGCCTTGTCCATTGCCGGCCTCTCCTTTTGCCAGCCGCTTTCTTTTGCAAAAAACAAGCTTATTTTGTCATTCCCAGGGCTTAATAAATCTGTTGTAGCACACTCAGCCTCCAGCTTTGTTAACAAGGCCAGGCTGCTGCCTGCAGGCAGTGAGCTCGCCCTGCTTGTAGCCGTGGCAGCTCTTCTCCAGGGCTCGTGGCTGTGGCCAAGGCAGCTGGCTAAGCGCTTTGTAATGGTAAAAAACAAGGTCTGTGTTTTCTGACGGGCGTTGGCGCTGTGTTGTCATGGCAGTGCCCTTCCAAGTGTCCTTGTGGTCCAGGGGCTCTCACCCATTGGGCTTTCACTGAACTGGGGCGTGATGGAAGAGCTGTTGAGTTATTTGAAACAGGAATGGTTTGTGCGGCTTTCTGTGAGGTCCTCAATGAGCAGGCTGGGCTTTCATGGTCTATTTATCAGCTCACTAAACGGTCACAGGCTGGTGTTGCCATAACCCAACTGCCCTGAGGGGTTGTGCGTTGGGGAAGGTTCTGGCTGTCAAGGGCAGGTGTGGGTCAGGGTACTCAAATTCCTCCTGACCGCCCTACTGCTGCCCTGCTGTTCACAGTGGGAGTCCGCGCGGTGCCAGACCTGTGCCAGACAGATCGATGTTTGAGTACAGGAGATAAAGGAGAAGGACCCACTGAGCTCCAGTAGGTGAAGGATTAAACTGAGCAAACACTGGGGTTAGTAATATATGCATATGTTTTGTTAAGCATCTAAATAGTCTCTAAAAGTTGCTACATGAGATCTAATAGTTCTCGCTTTATTCAAATAATCATGGATAAAAGCACTTATATAACTTATAATAGTAACAAAACTAACAATGGCACAGATAACGCTCCTGATTGCAGTTAAGGTGACTGGCAATGTCCTGTGGTCAGGCATCACTGGCCAGGAGGATGTCACCACACTAGTGAGATCCTCAACTGGTTCTGCCCTAACATCAGTTATTACAAGATTGCTTTACCTATGTGTGATTACTCACAGCTGTGATCCAAAAACAATTCCCTGAAAAGAAAACCACAAACCACACACAAAATAGCACCTCTTAGAGCTTGTGGTTTCATGTCAGTGATGTTTGCTGCATCCCACCAGCCGGTTCAGAGCTGCTGAGAGAAGGAAGGGGTCGAGGCATCAGTTACCGCAGGTGTTAGTGACACAATCATAGAATCATAGAATAACCAGGTTGGAAAAGACCCACCGGATCATTGAGTCCAACCATTCTTATCAAACACTAAACCATGCCCCTCAGCACCTCATCCACCCATCCCTTAAACCCCTCCAGGGAAGGTGACTCAACCACCTCCCTGGGCAGCCTCTGCCAGTGCCCAATGACCCTTTCTGTGAAAAATTTTTTTCCTAATGTCCAGCCTAAACCTCCCCTGGTGGAGCTTGAGGCCATTCCCTCTTGTCCTGTCCCCTGTCACTTGGGAGAAGAGCCCAGCTCCCTCCTCTCCACAGCCTCCTTTCAGGTAGTTGTAGAGAGCAATGAGGTCTCCCCTCAGCCTCCTCTTCTCCAGGCTAAACAACCCCAGCTCTCTCAGCCGTTCCTCATAAGGCCTGTTCTCCAGCCCCTTCACCAGCTTTGTTGCTCTTCTCCGAACTCGCTCCAGAGCCTCAACATCCTTCTTGTGGTGAGGGGTCCAGAACAAAACAGATTCTGTTTGAAAACAACCTGCTAGTCCATCACCCCTCTGCCCACCAAGGTAAGATCACACAGTTGTACGTGGTCCTCCCTGTGTGCAGCTGGCACAGACCCATCGGGGTGCATCCTGTGCCCCTTGCAGCACAGTGCAAACCCTCCTCCTGCTGCTGTCTCTGCTGGGGCCTTAAGCAGGGCACGTTTGGGATTTGCAGTCTGTGCCCACAGCCGAAGGGAGGTGAAGGGGCTTGTGGTGCCTGTGGCACCATGTGTTGGTGGCTAGAGGAGGGAATGCAAGTGACAGTATTTAGAATCATTAAGGCTGGAAAAGACTTCTAAGGTCATTGAGTCAAACTGTCAGCCCGACACCACCGTGCCTACTAAACCATGTCCTGCAGTGCCACATCTACACTTTTTTTTTAACATTTCCAGGGATGGGGACTCTACCGCTTTCCTAGGCAAGCTGCTCCAATGCTTCACTGCTCTTTCACTGAAAAAATTTTCCTACTCTCCAATCTAAACCTCCCCCAATGCAACCTGAGGCTGTTATTTCATTGTCTGTTTGTCTGGCCTGTGTCAGGACAGAACACAGCCTGTGTGCCAGCCTCTGACAGCACCAGCACCATGTGACTTAAGGCTTTAGACCTAAGGTATTTGTGATAACAAAGGTATTTTGGAGAGCAGAAATGAGTCTTCGTGCATACCCAGATTTTGTTTCTCCACCTAAGCTTTCTACTTAATAATTTGTTTTGTTGTCATTAGTTTTTGGGGAGGGGGTTGTTTGTGCTGAAGACAAAAAGTGGTGTAAAAATAAATTATCTGTGGCTCAGTCGTTGCTACTGGCTGATGGGTGAAACCTAAGATTTGAGAGACACTCATCAGTTTTCAGTTGCGCACCCTCTGTGAAATGCAGCAGACGCACAAAAGTGATGAGAAAGACCTTTGGTTGGTTGGTTCTTCAGTTTCAGGTTTAAGGAGTCTTACTATGCCAAGCTGTTACAGGCTCTGATTAGCTGGATTGCAACAGATTATTTGAATGCTTCCTTGTACTTACATCCATTTTGCAGAAGTGAGCCTTGAAATGTTAATTTTGCACTGCTTGATAAAGAAGTATCACTTTGCCAAGGACTTTTACATTAAGAAGTAATTACATTACAGCCTTTTTGCTGTCTCCCTGCAGCATTCCAGCGTGTTTCCAGCCTCCACTCCTTCTGGCCTCTCCGAAGACCCCCCGTCAGTGTCGCCGTCTCCCAGCTATATGTGGTCCTCTAACGCGCCGCCTCGTTACTCGCCTCCCTATTTTCCACCTTTCGAAAAGCCACCACCGTATACACCGTGAAGAATGTGGGAAAGAAGGAAAAAATATTTGCCATTGAAATAATTGTGAACATTTTGTATTTATATTTTCCTGTGGGAGGGAGTGGAGAGGGTAGATACTGAAGATCATTGCATATGCAGGTATTAGACTGGACTGTTCTTTCTTGTGAGGCTTATTTCAGAGGTGTAACGACGGAGTATAAGAAAGGGACATACTGCTAGTGTTTCACAGTGTCAGTGAGTAAGTGACTTAAATTCCAGGCTCCTTGTTTTCCCATGAGGTTCATGTAGTCCTTGGTCTTTAATAAAACAATACAACACATGATAGATTCTGGTCTGCCTTACTCCAGCTTGTGCCAAGCTGAAGTAAGGGTAGCCAAGATCAATAGCTGCTGGAGAGTATCAGCTTAAGGTGAGGGGGCTTGCAGACAGCTCGACTTGACATTTTGTTTGGCCTCAAGGCTCCAGTTGCTGGGATTTTGGGGGGCCACAGAACCTCGCTCATATCACTTGGTTACAGCCTGGGCACTGGGGAAATCTTGGGGGGAACCACAACAGTGTCTCTAACATCAGCATCAATGAAAAGATGTGACATAATCTTCCAACCTGGTGATTCTATGATTCTATAATAGGATATTGACATGTATGTCTAGCAAAACAATTGGAATATTGCTTTTTTTTTTGAGGGGAAAAGCTTTAATAAGCAAGCCGCTTTTATTTCAGGATGCTTCTTAAGATAGAAGGGGAAATGCAGTTGTCTCTCTCTGAATTCTCTGTAAGTAATGCTGAAGGCAAACAGTTTGGATGTTGCACTGACGAAATCTTGCTTGTATTCATATAAAGAGCATCAGGAAATGTCCACAAGTCACTGAAACAGCGCAGTGAAAACTTTAGTACTATTCTTTTCCCTTCTGTTTTGTTTAGAATTTTTTTTTAAGGTCGTACTTTTAACTTTTTTAATGGACTGAACCAACACCCTGAATAAGCACTGTTTTAGTAGCTGTATTATGGGCTGCACATAAGGAATACCCACTAGGAGTTCTCCAAAGTGTTAAGTCTCACATGGATAAAATTCAACACCCTGTAATATAGGATGAAGCTGATAAGATTTTGCATTTATTGCTGTGACTTTCATTTAATCTTCAGCTGATGAGTGTGCTGATTGATCTAGATTCCAACAGATTTTGCATGCATCCTGCATAACAAAAGGTCAGCTTTGTTGTGTGACCACTGCCCTGTAAAGTGTGGTTCTACTCTGGGACGTGATTTCAGATGACAGCGTTCAGATCCAAGCTGCTCAACCTGAGCGTTCTCAACTGCTTGCTTCAAGGATAAAAATAAGGTATTGACATTTTACTCCTTATTTCCTAACTAAAGGTTTAATTTCCTTAGTATCAGATTGTTGATCCTAATAGTCAATTATATACCTTTACTTTCAACTGACGCAGACAAAACAGTATCTAAAAGCTAAATCTGGCTTTTAGAATCTCAAAGTGGAATACAGGCTTGGGGGGGAACCCAATTGGATTTTAAACTGTGGCATCTCTCTAATTTTAGTTTAAAAAAAAGAAAAAGAAATACTGTCAAAATGGAAAAGAAACACTGAAGTCTCTGATCTCACTTTTCAAAGTACACCCACGCTTTACGATGCTGTTTTTAATCCTGTGCATTTGCAAAGCCTTTAGGCTAGGCTATGTGTTAACCTTATCATTTCCGCTGTCAAACACTTACCAGTGTATTAAGCTAAAGGATGATACTGTTTATGCAGAAGCAAGTGTAACTGTTCTTCAGTAAGAACAAAAAATAAACAGCTGGATAAAGGAATAACTCATGGGATTTAAAGCAGTAGTGTATACAGAACATACCCTGGTGATGCTTCATTTTACTCTAGATTGCTGAAGTGCAGCTCCTATAAATTTGCGCACTGGAAATAAATTTATCTACCGGGGCATCATCTGTTTTATATTACATTTTCCTGAATTAAATCTGGATAAAGAGATCACAAGCAACGACAAAACAGACAGCACTTCTCATGGGAAAACTCCCTGCAAAACTAGAATCAGAAGGGCACGTGAATTCAATATCAGAAAACATGTTACTGCTGCATCTTTGAAATAAGAGCTAACAGTCCTGGCCCAGCTCTGACAACCACCCTCTACCATTTGTGCCTGTCAACTAAATAGGGCTAGAAGGACTAGGGGACGCTGCAGGGCAGGGCTAAGACACGCCTGAGAGGAACAGGCTTTGGTGGCAAAGAAACAATTAGGAAATGAAGCTGTCATTGGGTTTGAGTTGACAAATACTAAATACAATTATCGAAATTCTCCTTTTTTTCCTAAGGAATAGTTAAACAAAAATTACATTGCTGCTTTAAATTCACTGTAAAAGGACATTTTCACATTTGAAAAATTACCGGTGGGATTTTCTGTTGAATTACCTGTTTCCTTCTGCTTGAGTAAAACTAAGCGTTTAATGTAAATGCAACATTCTGCACTGTATTCATCATTTCTTATGAAAGTGTCCAGACTGTGACTCGTATGTACCCTTTTATTACTTTACCAAAGTTAAATAAAATAGTGTGACTTTTGTAAACATTTATAAATCGCATTTTACATTCTAGCAATTCCCAATTTCCCAAGCATCTTTAATGGGTAACAAGGTACCCACATAACATCAGTTACCGTAAAGTCATTGCTGCTGAATTTTTCCTTAACAGAGGCCAGTAATCCAGCCAGCACAGCATCCCCACGTCTCCTTTACTTCTTTTCACATATTACTTCGGGCCTAACTCTGTCCTGATGATGTCAGCTGCTCTTCAGTGTTAGCAGAGTAGGTGGAAACCGTATGCCAAGAAGACGAAGTTATGTGAAACATCACTGGATATATTAAACTACATTCCTTACCTGTCGTAAGAAGCCTACCTGAAGTAAATAGTTTTTTCAATGATAACCACGGTTCACCAACAATCTAACTAGCCAGCAGCCTGGTAAGAAGAGGAGGCCCAGCCATGAGTTAGCTGAAATGCACCACGCTGGACACCTGCTAAGTTCTCCTTGAGTTCTTGTTCATTTGCAATGAAAGCAGTGGCGGGACAGACTGTTCCATGGCAGCTCTGCCTCTTCCAAGCGTTTCTATCACAACACTCAGCTAAGAATTCACCTCACCATGTTTTTCAGCTAAATTTCTTTCTTGGAAAGCGCTCAACCAAAAAAAAAAAAACAAACCCAAAACCCAACCAACCCACCCACCAAAAAACCCTAAGCCCTAAATAAACACACATGCAAAAGCCCCGGAGCTCCCTGCTGTTCCCAAAGACCTGGATGAGGAAGTTAAAATGTTGGTAATGTAACATGTTGGAGTGTAGAATTTGAGCTGTCATTAAAAAGAAATGTGCTACACCCGTCTTTAGAATTTAAATTCTTTATTTTTGCCATAGAAAGCTCTAAGAACTAATATCGAGTATTGATTAATGAAAAGTAGAACACAATTTTAAAAAGGATGTTAAGGGGAGACTGTACAACTATATACATTACAGACCTGGCAAAAGCGATCAGCGTTTCATATGCGCAGTTCCTAGGCAATAGCTGTAGAGCCCAATGGTCAGTGTATATAGTAGTCAGCTTCTGCATCTTTTTATAAGCTGCATGCCTTAACAGTACAAAATAAATAAGCAGTCAATTGTTAATCTCAATAGTTCTTTAATTCACCCATGGAATGCTATGGCAAGAATCCCCAAAGAAACTAGACAGTGAGGATTCAGCCACCACCATCGCATTTTGCAGCAGCTCCATTAATGTTTTTATATGCATATAAATGACCGTGAGGTTTTTACCATACTCTTGATTTTTTTTTATTTTTATATAAATGCTTTTTTAGATTGCATCTTCTTTTTCCATTACTCCAAAGCCAATTTCTTGGTATTTACATAAGGTTTTTCATTAAGTTAAACTGGAAGCTAAGTGTTTACAAAAACAAACAAAACCCCAAATATATAAAAGCCCATGGCCCCATAAAAAGTTTAAGAATAGATTTAACGTGATTCCAAACCAATAAATATTGGAAATGAAATTAAAAAAATGCTTTACGTGACCTCTGGACTTTGGATATAAAAAAAAAAAAAAATCACTTCCAGGGAAACCTGAAGACCCTGAGACACATGCAAGCACGAGTCTTCTAGCAAAACAGTTACAAAGCCCTAATTTTCCAGTTTTCCTCCAAAAAGAGACCTTTAGTAGGCACAGTTTAATTTAAGGTTTTACATATATCAGCAGCAAATATTAATAGCTATTATATTTAATTATTACTGAATGTACACTTTGCTTAATTTCAGATTCGTCATGTCAATAACAAACATAACTTTGTATTTCCCTATCAAAACATTTGGGAACTCTCCATACAGCACACGGCCTGTTCAGCTACGTCACAGCTACCTGTGCCAGTACAGGCAATCAGTCCCTAGCTCTTAGGAGGATTGTGTTCGACTGCTGAAATGCCTTCTCGGACAGCATCCAGCCTGTAAGACATGAAAGCCACTCCATTATATTCAAAGGGGTCTGCAATCTGATCTGAAAATGACCACGTGCATCACGTTTTTGTCCTACCAAACAGAAGTGCTCAGGTGAACAAATCCTCCTCTTTCTCCCATCATTCCTCATGCAGATTTCTGGTACCCTTTTTTATAGCTCAAGTTGTGTTTGAACCATTTAAATGTCTTTCTGTCTGTCTAAAACCTTCTGTATGTCTAAAACCTTAACCTTGAAGGTCATAGGATCAAGATGCTTACTTAAAACATGAAAAAGAAAAGAAAAAACCTTTACCAGTAATTTAAGCCATGAAAGGTTACAATAGCTAGTTACTACTATGCACGACAATCTCAAGTCATCTCTAGGACTTGAGCAGTTTTCATATTAACCATCTACAAAAAGTCAACAAGTCACTAAATCTGAAATGCTAAGCTATGACTCCGGTAAACAGCTGTTTGTTTCTCTCAGATCTACTGTTGCCTGTTCAAGATGGACATCTAATTTATCCTCTAAGTGCCTAAACACGAACCAGCTGCAAGGAGGGAAAAAAAAAAAGGACAATAAACCCAAAACTGAAAACAGATGATGACCAGACAACTGCAGAGAAATGATACGTCGGATTATGGTAGATGTATGGTATTTTTGATAGTTTAGTGCTCATAATTCAACACCCTGAAAATGGTGGGCGGCGGAATCTAAGTCCCTGTTTTACTTAAAGATCTAGCCACATAAGCATACACGATCCTCAGCTGCCTCACTCCTAAACTGATACAGCACTTGGATTATTTCTTAATTTTGAGAGGTAAGTTTCAAAGCCTCCAGCTAAAAAAGTATTACTTTTATCCTGTTACTTTTTTAAAATACCAGACTAAAGCTCTTGAAGAGCACAAAAAGGAACAGCGTTTGATTCCAAACTAACTACTGGCATCTTTTCCAGTGGTAAGAAAACCTAACACTATTCCTCAAGCTTTGAACAGGCAAAATTACCTCCTTCCTAAGTGCTTCTTCACTACTGAGCTTTGTGGGGGTTTGTTTAGCGCACAGAAAGGAGTAAAACATAATGGTCGTGACACAGAATGCTCTGCTCGCCATGCTGCCAAGTATAAATCCTGTTTCTTCAGGTTAGCCCTCTTGTTGGCAAGATTATTTGCATGAAGACACGACTCATAGTGCTCTTAAAAGCAGAACTAAGACGCTAGTTCAAAAATACACAACTCCAAACTACTGGATCAGTTATTTTGGACCCCTGCAGTAATGCATTGTTCACAAAAACAAATATCAGTTGTGAGATTTTTGTTAGAGAATGGTTCTGTATGCAAGAGGCCACAATGAAAAATCTGACCATTTTCTTGGTTAACGTCTAAACACAATTAAGCATTAAAGTGCTAACATGAAAGAGAGGTTTACATTAGTAAGAATGGGTACAGAAAATACCTCAATTACTTTAGAAGAGACTCCTAGCTCTTCAGAAGAATTGGTGCCTTTTCAAGCTATCAATACCCACACTTTGATCAAAATAAAAAGACCAGAAAGCACTGCCAGCATTGGAAAAGTCTTATTCTCTATTCAAGTAAACTTTCAGATTAATCACTTCCACAAATCATTTGCTACTAATGATCCATCTAAGCACTACCATTTGATGACTTGGCAGAACCAGTTAACTTGTTTTGACTTTACCATTTGATTTTACAGTGATTTTAACATTGATTTAAACCAACTGCAGTATTTCTGCACTGAATCCTTTTTTCCAGTGTTCAGTAAGATTCCGGTATTACAAACTCAAATTCAGTACTTCCCTCTGATGGATTTTGTTTAAAAACTGCTTCATTTCCCTGTGGAATGAAAATGTCTTCCCAGCCAATTTGTTTGGCTGGAGAGTTAGACGTTGTTCCTTCAGCACCATCCTTCCCTGCCCCAACACGATAAACAATTCCACCCTCATTTATTCCCGGGATGCTGCTTGAGCGGTCAGTAATGTACGCGTACTGTCTGATCTGCAGAGACCTGCAAGGATGCAATCGATAAAGCTTGTTATCTCCAGAAGGGTCTTGGCTATGAGCTGATCTTATGTGGGAGGCCGTAATTTGGTAGTTGATGAAAGATTTGCCACACGTCAAGCACTGGTACCTTCGCTCACCAGTGTGATGAATCTCGTGCTTTGTACGATATTCTGCAAGAGCAAAAACTTTGTCACAATATCGACATGGATACTTTTTCTCCCAGGAATGAACGTTAAAATGTCTCCGTAAACTTGTCAGACAGGCATACGATCTCTTACACACAATACAAATGTAGTAGACTCTTCCATCCACAATGAGCTCGTAATGATCATCGTGTTTTACTTTCATGCGTTTCCTGTTTGCAGAATCACCACCAGATGTTCTAGGAGTTTCATCAGCTTTGGCTTTGCCTTCCTCGGAATCACCCTTTACAGGAATAACTATATCATATGTATCCTCACCGATGTTTGCATAAACCTTACAGCCTGTGGACAAGCCTTCTATTTCTGTTGCTGTATCTAACGTTATGATTTTCTGCCCTTCTGCCACGTGTGTTGATGCTGTGCCTGAACTGGCTTCCTTGTTGTTTCCAGTACGGACATCCGAGATTTTTATTTTAAATTCTCCAGGTTTAGAAGATGCCTCTTGTGGAAATGTAACAACCTGTTTTTTCTGTACGCCCGATCCTTCAGCAGCTGCTGCCGTGGGTACAGAAGGTTGCTGAACCAAAGAGCTGCTGCTTACTGAACCAGGACTAGGGGAGCTAATGATATCAACATCATCTTCAACAACCTCTTCGTCATCCACAGCAGTGGTTTCCACTTCAGCTAAGGAACCTTTATTGGATGGCTGCTGGTTCTCCTCAAGTAAATTAATTGTCGGGGTCACGTGCGTTTGATGTGAGGGGCCAGCACTGAGTGACGAGTTAAGCAGAGGCTTATTTAGTACAATGATATTAGGAGTTAAATGCTGCCGTGTCGCAGAGACAAGTGATTCGGCACTCGGCTGTGTTTGGTTTGGGCTCAGCTGACTGGCAGACGAAGCGAGTCTTTGAGCTGCTGCTGTGCTCGTCAAATGGGGAGAACCACCACTGCCACATGATTTTTGGTCAGAAACTCCAGCTGGACTTGGGCAAAGCTGGTTCTGGGTCGCAGCGTTTGTATCTTTAGTACATCCTTTAGGAGGAACGAGCTCAGCGCAAAAAATTACATCATCATCCTCATCATCTGAATCGCTCACTGTAATCTTTGTGGTGGCGTATTCTATGCCATGTAAGGAGAACGACTGTGTTATAACTGGCATCCCATCCGTTACCTCTTGACCCTCTGGCCTAATAACAGATACTTGTGTTTCAGCATCCTTTTGACCGGGAGTAGAAGTTGAAGTTTCTGAAGTGCCACCTTTGACCTGGCCTGGCGCGGTTGTTCCTTCAGATGGAGGTACACCCAGATCAGCTATGAATTTAACACCCAGCTGTTGCCCTGACTTAATCAGTTCATCAAGTAAATCAGATCGAACGCTGATTATTTTGGAGCTATAAATATAGTTTAGAATTTCTGCAAAAATTTCTGCTCTTACAAAGCTCAGTTCAACTACTTGCCCAGCCACTGAGAAAAGTTGGTGAAAATATGTGCTTGAGGCTGAAAGGATGTTTCTGTGAGCTCGAAATTTCCGGTCCTCCACAATGACAGTAACATCACAAAACAGTCCGTGGTCACGTTGTTCATTCAAGGACTGAAGGAGCACACTCGAATACTGTGCGTCTGTTGCAGAAATCAGTTTTCTCCCCTCCATTCCTACAAAAAGATAGTAAAAGACACCAAATTAGTAAAAACACAGACTTCTGGTTTTAACCACGTGATGTTCCCACATCTTCTGTTCATTGCTCCTTTTGAAAACAACAAATCTAAGATATGATTCATAAGCTTATACCCTCTAGCACTCTGTAAAATTGTTTCTTATTGTTATTTGTCCATTCTGCAGGAGCTACATGCAATTCTGAATAGATATTCTGTGTTTGCAGGCAAGGAACAGAGAAACACCTGCTTTTCTGATTCAACAGCAGATAAGGTAAATCTGGAAACCATGAAGACGCAATGTGAAAGGCTTTAAACATTGTTAGATTTATTTTTAACGGTGAAAATATTCCATAGAACGTTCCAAGGGAGCCGTTCACCCCCCGGGTCCCGATACCTGCCACGGGAGGCCCGGGCTGATGGGAGGGCGGCCGTAGGCTGTTCCGTACCTGGCAGCGCCGAGCTCGCAGCCCGGAGGCCGAGCCCAAGGGGGCCCGGTGAGGGGATCAGACCCCACCTGCAGCCTGTGTCCAGAAGAGGAGCCAGAGCCATCGGCACAGGTCCAGAAGAGGCCACGAAGATGACCCGAAGGGCAGAAGCCCCTCTGCTGCACGGACAGGCTGAGAGAGGAGGGCTTGTTCAGCCTGGGGAACTAGGGCAAGACCTCACAGCGACCCGGCAGCACCTGAGGGAGGCTCCAGGAAAGCTGGGGACTCATATTTCACAAGGGCCTGTAGCGACAGGATGAGGAGGAATGGCTTTAAATTGGAGGGGGGAAGAATTAGATTAGATATTAGGAAGAAATTCTTCAGTCTGAGGGTGGGGAGGCCCTGGCACAGGCTGCCCCATCCCTGGAAGTGTTCAAGGCCAGGCTGGATGGGCCTTGGGCAGCCTGATTCAGTGCTAAGTGTCCCTGCCCACAGTAGGGAGTGGAACTGGATGATCTTTAAGGACCCTTCCAACCCAAACCATTCCCGTGGTGACACGCTGCCTTCCCGCAGGCAGGGCCCAGCCCAGTGCTGCTCTGCCACCACTGACGCAGCCCACACCTCCCCCCAGAGCCAGGAAACCTCCTCTCACCTAAACCCAGCACCCACGCTGGCACCGCAGGACCATTTATTCCATACTCCCTGTACCACAGCAATGTGTGAGACTTCCCTGGGAGCTGCGCGCACAGAACGCAGCTCTCGGCACGTTCTACGTGAGGTCATCAAAGCGACACAGCCACAATGCAGGCTCTTGGAAACTGTCATTGCTCATAGATGCTCAAAGAGCACTGAGAGAGTGAAAGACACGTTTCATCTCCAGTTACTGATCTGTTCCCTTTCTTCCTCTATGGATTCTGTGAATCTGAACCACAGGGGGTCCTGCTTTTTCTTGAGATTCAAAAACTTTGCCAAGAACAAACGTCCTTCTATCAAGTTCAACCAAAAACATAAAAAGCCACAGTCACTGGCACAAACAACTGCAATCCCTCGCTGCACAGACCTGCAACAAAAATGGTCCTGCCTGACTTTCTGAGCCCTTCTAGCAAGAAAATCACCTGCCGTGCCCCGTGTTTGTACAACTGGCAGCAGAAGTGCCTTTTTGAAGCAAGCCTTCAGATGTGAACTGTTACAAAGCCGGTTTCTGTTTATTTATAGGTTTCTCCAGGGGGCTGAATGAAGAATAAATAATAGGAAAGTATGAGCAGGGGAAAGGTAGGCTTTTTCTTCCTCATGTAACCCTTCAATTTAGTTTTCTCCTTTGGTGTAGGTTCTTAGTCATTTCTACACAGGAGGTTATATTAAATGAAAATAATACTATAATTGCTTTAATTTTTAATGTATAATCCTGTATTCTTTTTACTCCAACAGAAACACCTGATGGTCTGAATTAAACCATTTCTCAGCCTTTCATACTTCAGCTTTTTCTTCTCCTCATCACCTATCTCATTTCTAAATAACTAACAGGAAAAAGTACACATAAAGATGGGCACTGCTTTGGAAGGAGACCTGCTCCTGAAGCACATCAGTTCTCAAAAATCAAGTTTGAACTGCTTACCCTTAGGCACAGAGGCGCTGACTAATTTAAAAGATGCTGGTCTAGCTGTGAGAGTTGCACCATCTCAACTTTTTCCTTTTTGCAGAAGCTTCTCTCTATGGCAACTTCTTAGATATAAAATCTGAACCCCAATGTCACCTTCCCACAGTCATGGTAGAGCTTATGCTCTGAATGGCTTAAAAAATTTACTGAAGCTGCCACTCTGTCCTCCTGCACCTGAATGCGGAATTGCAATGTGGGTGGTTTTTTTGTCTAGCATGCACCTCTACATTTTGGGGTTTCCCCCCCCTTTTATATTTATATAAGCTGAGAAAGTGATTATTTGACTTACATAAAAATTTACATAGTGACAAATGAAAAGAACCACTATATCTTAAGGTATTGGCAAGAAGCATCCAGAATATAGAACTAAATGTGTTCTTGAAACTGAAAAAATTGGTAAGAGACACAATAGCAACTTTTATTTTCCTGCACAGAACTGATTCAAGAAAACCTCTGAGATGGAGGCTCTGAAAATACAAACTACAAATTTAAAGAAGTGACGCATAAGCTTTTGTGACAAGGCAAAAAATACACAGTTCAGAAACAAGTTTTCAGTTAAGCCATTTGAAAAGCTCTTTTTTAAAAACAGAGTTTGTGGGAACAGAAAATTCTTTTAAAGACTTGACAAACCTGAGAGACAAAGAAGTGTTCTTTGTCATAAAAAATGTATTTTTCATTACAATAAATTAAACATTATAAACAGGGCAATGAATTTCCCCCTAGGGCCCACAGACAAATCAAAATTCAACAGTTATCCTGAGCTAAGACTACTTATAGGGACAGAGATATTATTCCACTATGGAATTTCAACTAGAACCCCACTGCTTCTGAAGGACTCTAAACTACAAATTTCCACCATCTGTGCTTCAAGAAACTTTCAAAGAGTATTTTTCCTGCCAATCCCATTCTATAAAGCCTCATGCAACTGAATTTGAAGTGCAGTGATACTTTTTATTGGCATTGGTAGTCGCTCTGGATGCTGTTGCACACTGTGCATATGTGCATTGTATATCTTGTATAAAAATACTTCAAATTGCTTTCCAGCATTAAGTAGCAGTGACGCAGAGCGCTCCTGAGAGGGAGATGTTTTAGTCACTGCTTTGCTAAGCCAGACCCTGGCGTGGAGATGTGAGCAGCCTCATTTGAGAGCCCCCGCAGCGCAAGTTGAGGTGAGCAGGTGCTGCGCCAGGCGCTGCAGTGCTCAGAGCTTCTGCAGCCCCCGGCTGCCCACCCCTCAGCCAGCCCGGGCACAACACGCTGCTGACAGCCACAGGTCAGGCTCTTCCATCCCTTCCCAGGGCCCTGAGCCCTGGCTGTGGGGGATCCTGGGGGAAAAGCCAGTGAGGGCCACACGAAGGCCTCAGGGCTACATTTGCTTGCCACATGGATGGGTCCCTACGTTACGTGCCTGGCCCAGCAGCTTCCATCTCTCCCCTTTAACCAGCACTGGGAGTACGTTACAGCCTTGACTTCTTCCCAGGGACACCGGACCTGACATCCCACAAGGGTAAACGAATTCTGCGAGGAGAGCGGGGATACAGGCTGCCAAGTTGCAGAATGACCCTAGGTTTCAGGTTCTTCCTGAGGCTGGAATCTCCGAGGCAAAGTCACTGGGCCTTAGTTCACACACTATGGATTCAGCTGTCAAAGAACAACCACTGCAGCTTTCCAGCTGCCTCGTTCGAATGACCCCAGCACCAATCAAGACAACTGCCTTTCGTAAGATTATCTACTTTAAATAGGAAAGCATTAGGCCCTGATAGTCACAACATCGACAAAGCCCCAGTGCAGGGAGATAGCGAGTTGTCCTCGGACAGGCCCCGAGCACGATAACAACACCCACACCCCCCTGGCAACAGCATCTCTGCCCCCATTCTGCACGTGGATACAGGCACGCAGGTAATACACAACTTAAACAAACCTGCAAGTAGGAGGAAGTCGGTTTATGCTGCCCGTGCTAAGTTCAGGCAGCGAAATAGCGTTTAATTTGCGAAAAAGGGGCCGACACACTCGAACATCTTATTTAGCCAGCACAGCAGGCTCCGGGGGGAGCTGCCATCCCAAACGCCGCGCTCGCCGGAACCCACCGGGATTCCAGGGCAGCAGGGCTGGGAGGTGCCGAGCCCTGGCACACCCGGGGGGGAACGGCGGATGCCTCGTCTCCAGCCACAGCGCCGTTTGCACCGCTCTCTCCCCAGCCCGCGCGGTCGGGGCGCTCCTCCCCCCGGCCCTCGGGCGGCGGGGCCAGGGGAGCGGGAGCCGCGGCCCCGCCAGCCCCGTGCGCCGCCCGGCGGCCCTGCCCCGCCCGCGTCCGCGGGGCCTTACCCGGCGCCGCCACCCGCGCGTCCATGTCGGCAGCGCGAAGGGAGCCGGAGCCGCCGCCGGGATCGCCGCGTCGCCGCCGGGGCGGGAGGGGCGCTGCGCCCCGCGGGCGGGGACACGCCGCTTCCGCTTCCGCTCCGCGACTGCCTCACTTCCGCCCGGCCGCCGGAAGCCGGAAGCGCGGCGGCCGTCATGGCGCCCGCGTCGCGATCGCGCAGCCCCCCGGCCGCCAGCCCCGAGCGCCGCGGGCGCAGGTCCCGCTCCCGATCTCGCTCCCGGTCCCGCGAGCGCAACGGCCTAAAGCGGCCGGGCCGGCGGCGCAGCCGCAGCCGCAGTTGGTCGCGCTCCCGCACCCCCGCGCCGCGCGCCGCCGCGCACCACGGGCACCACCACGGCAAGGGCTGGCCCGAGTACTACGAGAAGGAGAAGGAGGAGATCCTGCGGCAGAGGCGAGCGCCCGGCCTGCCGAGCCGGTGGAACCGGGGAGGGCGGGAGTCTGGCCCGGGAGGAGGCGGCGGCCCCGTCGGGCCGCGGGGAGGACGGGCAGAAGGGCACCGGTGCCCGTTCCCCGTGTGCCGGGCTCTGCCTCCCTGCGGGAGCGTTGCCCCGTGCTGTGCCCCGTCAGGCAGTTAGGAACGGTAACGGGTGTCAGCCTGGAAACGTTTGCATGTTGGGTGTAGTGCCGAAGGCTCAGTGAAGATGTTTTCCTTGGCAGGAGGCTCAATGAGAGGGAAAGAATTGGAGAACTGGGGGCACCTGAAGTCTGGGGGCTGTCACCAAAGGTTCCGGACCCTGAGTAAGGCACATTTTCTTTTCTTTCCCTCTGTTTTTTTGTTGTACTGGTAATATGTCACTTTAATTTACAAAAATGTCTTCACCTTATGCTTGTCCCTTTGCCACAATTCATCTTGTGTCTGTTTCCGAATCAGCATAATAAGGTTAATGCTGCTCTTGCCTTTTTCTCCTCAAATAATTCCAGCGTACAAATTGTGGCAGATATTATTTGTTGTAGATGAGGTGACTTGTGCGTTGTGGCTCTGAAAGCAATTCCCATCCTACAAATTAGCTACTTAATAGTTTACTGCAAGTATTGACGCAAAATCTGAATGCATGTGTTTGGTCACAGGTGTGACTACTTTGGATCTGGAACACTACAAAACACTTTAAATAGCAAACTTTTGGTTTATTTCAGTTCCGATGAGCATACACCAATAGAAGATGAAGAGGCAAAATCTAAGAGCAGCTCTTCAGAGTCCAGCTCAGAAGGTATTTTATTTTGTTTTGTTTACACAGCTTGTTTCAAAAATGGGAAGCTACCAAAGACCTGAATGCACTGTGGTGGCTTGTGAGAGTTCACGGACTTTGATACGTGAAATGATTGTGGTGGGCTCCACGTCAATGGAGAGCGTTGCTTTGGGAAGATCAGGAAGCACATATGGTGCTGAGTGACCTTTGTTCTCTAATGTTATCTTTTAAAAACTTTCTAGAGGAAAAAAAGAAAAAGAAGAAGAAAAGAAAGAAGAAAAAACGAAAGGCATCTAAAAGAAAGCGCAGGAAGCATTCTGAGGATAGCGACAGCGAGTCGGAGTCTGAGCAGAACTCCAGTGGTAAGGAAAGAGGATTCTAGGTAATGCGTGTCGCACAAGAGCTCTCCTCCTGCTTCTCTGAATGCAAAACCATGCCTCTGGCTGTTGTTGCGCACATAGTGTTCTGAAATTACAGAGCTGCAGCACCAATCGGTGTTCTTCTCTCGCAACGTCTTGCTGGGTTTCAGTGCCTTTTCCATGGGCGCTTGCAGGCTGGCCTCAGGCAACAGGATTCCTGAACTTAGCGTCCATTGGGCATCTTATACCAGACACATTTGTTGTGTTCTCATAGCGATCCATGCTGCAGGTCACTTTCTGCTAAGACTTTCTCGATGTTGGTATCTAAACAAATTTCAGGAGCTGTGTACTGAGGCATTCTGGGGGAGACAGTTATTCACAGTGCTGCAAACTACTTAGTTGCAACTAATCGTTATTTTTTTGATAATGTATGTACTTTGTTTTCAGATGAAGATGAAAAAAAAAGCAAGAAGAAAAAAAAGAAGAACCGAAAGTAAGTTTCCAGGTGGCTGTGTGCAATTCTTCCTGCGTTTGACTAGAGGGCAGCACCACTTTCTTTGTAGTGGGGAAGGCGAAGCTCTCCTGTAATTGGGGCTCTAAATGCTGCTGGATAAGCTTAGTCTGGTGGGTTTTCTTTAAATCTACAGAACCGTGCAGCATAGAGGACTCACTGCAAACATAGGGAACCACTTTCTAATGCTAAATGAAAGGCATAACATTGTATATATTGTCTTTGTTTTACTGTAAGACGTTTCCTATGAGACAACAATGATCTGTGCCGGCAGCCAGTCTTCCCATAGCAGGAAGTTGCCTTGAGAAACTGATGGCTTGGGTATGTTTCGAAGCACTTTCAACTTAAATTTTGGTAAATAGCATGTCTGTCTTTGACTTTATCACAGGAAGAAGTATAAGAAAAAGAAAAATAAGAAGAGCAGGAAGGAGTCCAGTGATTCAAGTAGTGAAGATTCGGATGACGAAACGTTGCAAGGCGAAGATCTCTGGATTGAGAGATCAAGTAGGTTCACCTGATTTTAAACTTGGATTGAAACTTCTTGATGTCCTTTTTCTGTATTTTCTTAGGCATTTCTGACCTGCGTAAGTGTTCTGATAACAAGGAACAATGGACACCATATTAATCTTCCTCATTATTTAATTGTTGCAGAAAATACAGAAGCTGATAGCTTGATTGGACCAGAAGCTCCCAAAACTCATGCATCCCAGGATGATAGACCTCTGAAGTGAGTAGACAGCTGTAAAGGTATTTGATGAAATCAAGTAAATCAAGCCCAAAGGTTACTGTTCAAAATGGCTGTTGTAACAATATGGCATGCATCAAAGAGAGAGGCTATGCCAGAAACAGGAGACAGAAGTGGCAGTGGTGCTGACCTTCATACTGGCCTGAATTTAGGTAGAAAAGTCTGGTTTATGCTTCTTAGCCTTGATCCCTAAAAAATCAATCGTAAGATGCCTTTATTCTAATGCTGTACAGTATTGTGACTTTTTAGTGTCTTCATTACTGCTAATAAGGATGAATTCAACTGGTAATTTAAGATGGTGTTGCTACTGTTAGCCATGAGGAAGAAATAGGTCAATATGTAGGAAATAATAAGTGCTTAAAAATGCAGCTGTAGGAGGTAGTGAACGGGGAAGCACTCTCTGAGACTGACTGAAATCATGTTGGGATTTTTTTTAAGCTATGGACATGCCCTCTTGCCTGGAGAAGGTGCAGCAATGGCAGAGTACGTAAAAGCAGGAAAACGAATACCCCGAAGAGGTGAAATCGGCTTGACCAGTGAAGAGATCGCATCATTTGAGAGCTCTGGCTA
Source organism: Phaenicophaeus curvirostris (assembly GCF_032191515.1). Taxonomy (NCBI): domain Eukaryota; kingdom Metazoa; phylum Chordata; class Aves; order Cuculiformes; family Cuculidae; genus Phaenicophaeus; species Phaenicophaeus curvirostris. The sequence goes on from NC_091404.1 coordinate 7,862,860, forward strand.
TGTCATGAGTGGCAGCAGGTATGGTTTTGATGATGGTAGTGGTTCAGTGAAGTTTTCAAGAGCTGCTTTCTCTGTTGGCTGGTTGGAAGACTGCTTCCAAGCTCTAGTTGAGAGCATGGAAGAGAAGGTGCTCTGTGTGCTCGTAGTAATCTACACTGAGCTCCCTATTGCTATAGGAAGATGGTGAGCTTTTTAGGGACACCTTCTCAAAAGCAAAAATTCTTTCCAGGTAATATACTTCTAATTATGTTGTATTTCAAAAGTGGAGATGCTTCTGTCGGGTGGCTCCAAGGTGATGTGTTGGGACAACTGTGGCGATGTGCTGGCTCTTCAGTAGGAGACAAATCAAAGCGTGAGGGGTTGGCTGTGCTTTCTTCTCTGAGTCCAACAGGAACTTAATTTATGCTCTGGTGAGCCAGCAGCTGATACCCTGAGGGAAAGTGGGGCTTCTGACTGCCTGAGAGCAGACACCCCCAGAAGTGAATTTCTTGTTCTGCCACTATCCTTCCTGGAAAGGTTTGTGTGCAGTTCGGATTCTCTAGTGTAGGTGTGTTTGTTTATAAGCCCCACAAAACGTTCAGACCAGTTGATAGATGGAAGGTGTGACAGGGCATCACATCTCCTTGCCTGTGCTGATGTACACTATGTTCTCCACAGACATCGCCGAATGGAAGCTGTGCGTCTGCGTAAAGAGAACCAGATTTACAGCGCAGATGAAAAGAGAGCTCTGGCATCTTTCAACCAAGAGGAGAGGAGGAAACGAGAAAATAAGATCCTTGCAAGCTTTCGGGAGATGGTCTACAGAAAGACTAAGGGCAAAGAGGAAAAATAATTCTTTATTTGAACTGCACAGCATAGATTGTACCAAGCAGCAGCTGATCTATTCCAGTCAAGATTTGAAAAAAGCTGCAGGTTCCAAAAGGCCAAAAGGGCCGAGCCTCAGGAGTGGGATATTTGTGTCAAGGATATGGAGTTACTTCTGTCAGATTCTCTTGGATGATTTGTTCACTATCTACAAAGAATACCCGTGAAGTGAAAGGCTACAAGGCAAGGAAGGCAGGAACAGGCAGAGGTCGCAATGTTCTTTGCTTGCTTTGAATTGGACAAGCAGGAGGATTCCATGGGAGAGCTTTGCTACCTGTTGCTGATAAATGCACTTTTCCATTTATTTTGATTAATGAGAGCAGACTGGCCGTCAGCAGCAAGCTACCAGGAGCAGCAGCAAAAATGAAGGAGCTCCTAAGCTCCTGTTTAAAATCCAAGACTGTCTGCTTAGGTATTTTTTCATTGTCTTTTAGATTTATTTTTTTCTCAAAGCAGTTGAGTTTGGTTTGGGGTTCAAACTAGACTTGTAAATAGAAATGAGCTTGTAATTTAATACAGACGGGCTTCAGTTATTTTAAAGCAAACAGGTGGCTATCAGGGTCTAAAGTAACAGTAATAGTGATATGAGGGTCTGATAAGCTTCAGTCCACTAAGGCCCATGATGGAGAGCTACGTTGCTTGCTTCTTTTTCTCCTATGTTATACATAGGTGTTGCAGCAATGGGGTGCAGTGGTTGGACCCCCTGATGTACACAGGTGGTAATAAGCATGTATCTTTCAATTTATTGGAATTTTTTTTGTCTCTGGAAGCGTTCTAGATTAAAACCTTATTTTAACTCCTGTGGTATTTTAATTTGGTCTGTTTCAGTGGTGTTACATGGCTCTCTTTAACCTCTACTCAGAGACCTGGTCCAGGTACTGCTTCTGCAGTGGTTATCTTTGGTTCAACTGCATATTTCCGAACATAACTCCCTTAAGCCTTCTTTTTCTCAAATGCTTTTAAAAACAAAATGTTTCCTAGAGGCTTTTTCTGTTCCCCTAAATCTCTGACTGGTAGTTTTGGCAGCAGAGATATCTTGTATGTTTGTATAAATAAAATAAAAGCCCTGTAACATTTGTCTTGGAGTTCTGCAGACCTAGTGTTTACAAACATTAAGTCCAGCCCGGCTGCCTCTTCCCATTTAGTCTCAGGTTCCATCCTGCCGTACCCACCCGTACCTGCAAGGGACTGTTGTGTAAAGCCACCTGCCGGGTCAGGCTGTAGTTGATTTTGCAGATTTAATGCTTGTTAGTATCCACAAAGTAGAAATGCTTATAAGGAAGAGCCATTCTTTCTTCATTGCATTTATTTGATTCTCTACAAGATGCCAACAGAGCACTGAGGTGAATTGGAGCTCTTCGTTAGAAAGTAAATCTTTCCATGGCAATTATTTTATTTTCAATGATGTCCTTAAGCCACTTTTCTCTAAACTGACACTGTTCTGGCCTGGAGAATGGAATAAAAAGAGGGTAAATAGTAAGAATAATACTGAACCCGAGCTTGGCCATTTGAGAGCTGACCTTTATTCACAGGGCAAGCCTGTCTGCTAGAAAAAAACTTGTGTAGACCTGGGACAAATTAATGATGGAGAAGGCAGGTGCGCATGGGGTGCCTGTCAGTGCTTGTGGTGGAGTGTAGCTAATGATAAATGGGGTCATTTGGTTTTGTGTAGCAATATTTTAGCATTTTCCTCCACCTCTCTGCTGTTCTTGCCAATTTACTTACACTAAGCTCCCTGTTTGTTTTTGGCTGGAAAAGCCTGCTAGAACCTCCGGAGTTGCATCAGCAGTGGAAGAACAGTAACACTTACCTGTGAATCAGCCTGCTCGACTCCAAAGTGAAAAACACTTCCACAGGCGAGGTCTGCAGGAGAGGAGAGACAGGGCAGAGTTCACCTCAAAATGCAGGCATTTTCATTAGGTGAGAGCTACAGTCTGCTTTGGAAATAACCTGTGTATTTGTACATGCCTGGTATGGATCAGGATAGGTTTTGTTTAAAGCCTCTGAGTATTCTCTTGTGAAGGCAAAGACTCAGAACTTGTTAGACACCGTGTCTAAACCTCCCACAGTTGCTCTGACAACTCCCAGGCCTTGTCAGTGTCTCTCAGGAGAGCTGCCAGCTCCTGGCCCGTCCCTTTGCTGCCCTGGTGTTTTCCTGCCTCAGGAAACTCCCCACCCCTGTACTTTTGTCTCTTAAAGGGCTGATATGTGCCATTTCTGAATACTTACAGCAGGTTTGGTTTTGGAGATCTCTATAACGAAGTAGACACTTGCTGTTGCTCGTGGGATGGGTTTTCTGCGTGTTGGGATGCTCCAGCAAACCCTATAATGGTATCTCTTGCTGTACTCCTGTTCTTCCTCCTGGAGAAATTCTGTCCAGTGAAGCCAGCTTTCATGAACCTTCCACGTCTGCTAAACAAATGCACTGTACTAAGATTCCCCTTCCTAGTAGGGGACTTGAGGGATGATGACTTGAGGGAGGTGATAAAAAGGAACTGAGGGGCTCTCCTTTAATTTTTCACACTCCTCAACAGTGAGAAGGCGTGACCTTCCTGAGTGGGTGGAATTGTCACTCACAGAAATGAGCTCTTCAATCTGCTGCTGTCCTCTCTCCACTGTGAAGTTGTTGCCTGTGATCCACTGGATTTTTTTTGTGACATTCTCTGTTTCTAGAATAGACAAAATGCTGACAAATCCTTCTGGGAAGACCCTGACACATGCAAATAGAATCATAGAAAAACCAGGTTGGAAGAGACCCATCGGATCATCGAGTCCAACCATTCCTATAATGTATAATTCCTGTCTAAACTCTTGGCAAGTTTAACATAGAACATTTCACATACAGTGCCAGGGCGAAGGGTTTATCACAAATTCAGTTAGGTACAATAAATTCCATTTTCAAGGGTGAAAAACTGGATTTTTTAAGACTATTCACTGCATTCTGAGAATAAGTTATATGTCTAAGAAGACATATAATTTCAAAAAGTCACCGATGAACTTGTAATGGAATCAGGCACGCTACCTTTCTCTTTTTTCTCCAGCTCTGGAAGACATTGGTCTGTACCGCTTGTCCCTTTTTCCATGGTAATGTGAGCTTTCTCTTCACTGGCAGCGTCTTCCTCTCCCTTGTCTATTTTCTTCTCCTTTAGAAAGAGAAATGCACAAATGCATCAAGAGACGTTTGGTCTTCAGAGCTGTGGAACCCATCTGAGAAGCTTCAGGCTGATCTGGAAAGGGGTTCTGAGACAGCATGAAGAGCAGGGGCCGGTCTCCCTCTCGTGAGCCCTTGCTCTGTAACTCATCTCTGCTCAGCCCTACTCCCAGCTGCCCAGAGCCATTGCTGTTGTTTCCTTACCTGGTGCGTGGGCCTGGGGAGCAGGCGGGTGGCAGCCCAGAGGAGTCTGATTCCAGCTGGGGCTGTTTGACACACAAGGAGCTGCCCAGGGGCCCTGGCAGCCTTGTTTCCTCTGTCCTGGCCTCCCCGGGTGCTCTAGACCCGCAGAGAGGCTCCCCGATGTGGTACCCAGCCAGCCAGGGAGTGTTTGCTTCGTGTTGCCATGGCAAGGCGGGTCCCAGCCAATCGGCGCTGGGCTCCCAGCATCCCCGCTGGCTTTCAGAGGGGCCCCTTCAGACCAGGCACCCTGGCAGAATTCCTCACCAGCAGCCAAGGACTCGTGGAAGGACAGCGTGAGCACGAAAACAGATGAAGCATCCCGCCAGGTTCTCTGTCAAGTTTCTGGCAGTCTCAATGTTTGCGGAACTAAGGCAGCCTCCAGCCAAACAGCCTCGGCCCAACCTGTGGCACAGAGGTCCTGTTGGCTCTGAACACCATCTGACCTCTTCAGAATGAAAGGCCCATGGATGTTAGAAGAGAGAGATGTTTAAGCAGAGTGCAGCGTGCTGAATTCCCAGCAGCTGCTCTGCTGGTACAGCAAGGGGCTATTACGAGGATTCAGCTGCTAGGGGAATAGATGAGCAGAGCGTAGCTTGTAGGCCCTGTGGCCTGATGGTGATGCTTTCTGCCCGAAGGTGAAAGGTGGGGAGTGATGGGTAGCTGTGCGAGGGCTCTATGAGATGAGAGAATGGATATCAACAGGTAACATTTTATTTCTTACAGGAATTTCTCTCATTCATCCCCTCACTAACCAGATTAAGAGAAACAACTGCAGCGTAGGTGTCTGCTATAAAAGACAGACGGGAGAAACGGACCCTCAGGACCCTGGTGCAGTTGTACCAAGACGTGGAGAAGCATCTGAGGGGGAACTGGTCAACAGGTTGGAAACTGGCTTAGCAATTGATGGGAGGGCCTTGTGCTGGGGGGGCAAGACGTGGGGTGCAGACCCCTGAAGAGTTCTGTCTGCGTGGCAGATGAAGCCCACTCCTTTATTGCATCTCATGCAACAAGCTTCTTTCCGCTGCTGCTCAGGACATACTGTAAGGTGAGCAGAGCCTGAGGCACGGCATCAAACAGACAAGACCGCTTCTGAGCCCAAAAATTCTCCATGAAGACACGCCGTTCAGCCAGGGCCAGTCCACCACAACAACACAGACGCAAGGGCTGAATATACATAGATCTTTATTGAACAGCTAAGTCATTTTATATATCTGTGTGGATTCTTCAAAGTGCTGCTTAGTCAATATTCTCCAGACCCTGAAAAAGAAGAAGTAACAGCTGTATCTGCACCGTTCTTGTAGCTAACTCGCAAGAGGGTGTAGCTGAAAATGCAGATTTTCAAATTAGGCTTCTTAAGTACTCATATCCTAATTAAAAATAAAATTTAAAATGCAAATTGCTGCAGGCAGGCCAGCCCCGCGTACAGAGCGAGCCCCGACAGCCCCAGGAGCAACCAGTGCCCACAGCAGAGGCGATGGGAGCCCCCAGCCCTGCGTTCCTCCCACCAGAACCCGCCCGAGGCCCCGGGCACCTGCCTTGGAGACGTAGTACTTGTTGACCCCCGACACCCGCCTGTCTCTTTCCATCAGGGTCCACTGGAAGGGATAGCGGGCGATCCTCTTCTCCTGTGAGCACACACAGGGCTGCCCGTCAGGGCTCTGGGAGAGGGAGGGGGACCTCGGAGGGAAGGGGGGGAAATCGGAGGGAAGGGGGAAGTCGGAGGGAAGGGGGGGAAATCGGAGGGAAGGGGGGAAATCGGAGGGAAGGGGGAAGTCGGAGGGAAGGGGGGAAATCGGAGGGAGAGGGATCTCCGGGATCTCGGAGGGAGGGGGCGCAGTGGAGGCGAGGCCCGTGTCCCGGGGCGGGCGCAGGCGGCGGCCCCGGCCCGCGCTGACCTTGCCGCCGTTGGTCCAGCGGTGCATGAAGACGGTGGAGAGCCCGGGGATGTTGAGGCAGATGCCCATGATGGCCAAACCGGGCAGGATCTCGTACCACATCGCGCCGCTCCCGCTCCAACGACCCGGGCTCCCTGCGCCAGCGCCTTCCCGCCCTGCCCCGCGGCCCCCGGGGCACGCCGGGAGCTGTAGTCCGGGGACCCGGTGCATGCCGGAAGTTGTAGTCGGGCGGGGAGAAGAGAGAAGACTCCGGGGCGCGCGGTGCATGCCGGGATTTGTAGTCCAATTCGCTGCGCATGCCGGGAGCCGTAGTCCGGCGGCGCGGGGCCTGCACGGCGCAGTCGCGGCGGCCGGTGGTGCGGAGGGGGGGGCGGCGCTGCCCCGCGGCCCGGTATGAAGGAGGACAAGGAGAACGCCAGGCCCAAGGAGCGGCGCGGGCCGGGAGCCCTGCTGGGCCCCACGGCGGCCGCGGGGCCGGGCGGCGCCGAGACCGAGCGTCTCGAGCGGCCCAAGGACAAGAAAGAGACGCTCAGCAAGGTGGGACCGGGGCGGGGCGCGGCCTAGGCGACACCTCGATCCCCCGGCCGCCCCTCCAGCCCCCGACCGTCCCCCTAACCCCCCTCGGCCGCTCCCCCGACCCTCCCTTACCCCCCCCCCCGTCCGCCCCCACCGCTCTGGCCCCCCCGACGCCCCTGAGGGCTCTCTTGACCTCCCCAAACTACCCCCTGACAGCGCCCCGACCACCCTAACCCCCCCCCCCGACCCTCCCGGTGTCCGCCCCGACGCCCCTAATCTCCCTCCCTGTCCCCCCGCTGTCCCCCGGCCCGCAGGTGGTGATCCGCCGGCTGCCGCCCAGCCTGACGAAGGAGCAGCTGGAGGAACACCTGCAGCCCCTGCCCGAGCACGACTACTTCGAGTTCTTCGCCAACGACTCCAGGTAGGACCGCGTCCCGCCCGCCCCAGCCGTGCCCGGGAGGTGCTGGTCCCTGTCAGCCGCCTCCCCTGTCCCCATCCTGTCTCCACAGCTTGTACCCGCACATGTTCTCGAGAGCCTACATCAACTTTAAGAACCAGGAAGACATTGTCCTCTTCAGGGATCGCTTCGACGGCTACGTTTTTGTGGATCACAAAGGCAAGTGAGCTCTGCTGGGCCGCCTGTTTAGCCTGGAGAAGAGGAGGCTGAGGGGAGACCTCACTGCTGGGCTCTTCTCCCAAGTGACAGGGGACAGGACGAGAGGGAATGGCCTCAAGCTCCACCAGGGGAGGTTTAGACTGGACATTAGGAAAAAATATTTCACGGAAAGGGTCATTGGGCAGTGGCAGAGGCTGCCCAGGGAGGGGGTTGATTCAGCTTCCCTGGAGGTGTTTAAGGCACGGGTGTTCGAGGTGCTGAGGGACGTGGTTTAGTGATTGATAGGAATGGTTGGACTCAATGATCCAGTGGGTCTTTTCCAACCTGGTGATTTTATGATCTGTCTCGCTGTGTGCATGGTAGAGTTGAACCCAAGAACCAGAGGTGCAAGCGGACTGACGTTCCACCTCTGATTTGTTTGGGTTTAGCGCCCTAAATGAATGTTGGGCACTGTTTCAGGGCATAGAAAACGTCTTACACTTCGTGAAAACTGATCTAAGTTGGTTTTGTCTATTTTTAAACTGATTTTGTGTAATATGTGTCAAGGCCAGTTAAGGTAGTGTCAAGGTATTCAGTGTATCTCATGTTTTTAAGTTTTACATTTCAAAGCTGCTTATATTGGGTAGCATTATAAGTTGTTGGTCTTTCATTGAGAGAGACCTTAAATCTATGTATTTTGCAAAAACTTTTTAACAAGAGCCTTCCTGTGGTTTCGGCAGGCTATGGATTTTGCCTTGAACTTTGTTGAAAGCTCACATGTGCTACATTCAGCCAGCTAGGTGTTTTGTGTGACACAAAACTCTGTCTGTCAGATTCTTCTTTATTTAGGAGGGTTGTATTGCCAGGTTCAGGTAACACCTGGATCATTTAAATAACCTGGTTTGCAGTGTAACAGCACGCTCTACTTACCATACCTACAGCAATATTGAAGTTATGTAGCCGTAAGCGCTACCGGTAGGTGAAGCTTTAAAGCTTGCCTGTAATGTGTTGCATTCTGTATTTTGCCAAAAGTTGTGATTTGCCTCAGTTGCAGTCACATAAGAGATTCTCTCTACTTGTGTGGTGAACGTGTAGTCTGTAGGATGAGGATGTTGAATGGTGTGGTGTCGGTGGGGTGCCTGAACTGACAGCTGCAGACAGTCTTAAATCTAGTATTTCTTTCTTGCTGTGAGCCTGAGAATTTGCAGTTTGGTTGAAATAGTGAGAGCGCTTAGTTCATTAACTCTGCTGGCTCTAAAAATTTTTTTTTAATTAAATGTCTTTCAAAATACAAGATTTTTTTTGTATGCTGTCCAAGTTATCTCTTGTAGTATTGCATGTTTCTTATGAGGCTTATCTTCCTGCCTTAGACATGGGCAATACTCTCTGTATATCTGTCTCATCTCCATTTTAACTTATTTTTCCCTCTCCTCTTAATAGGTCAGGAATACGCTGCCATAGTCGAGTTCGCACCTTTCCAAAAAGCTGCAAAAAAGAAGAGTAAGAAAAAGGATGCCAAGACTGGAACTATTGAAGATGGTATAACAGCTGGCTAGTTTGTTTTGCATGTGTAGATATGAAAGTCCTAGCAGTTAATGGAATATGTTTTTACTGTGATGTTGTAGTTTATCGCTAGAATGTTTGCTTAATTATATATGAAGCTTATTAGCCCTGCTTCGTCAGCTCCAAATCTGTTAAATATGATTGTCCTAGCCAAACATAATGCAGTGGCTCGCTTGATTGCTGCCAACTTATGGAAAGGTGACATATAAACAATGCAACTTATGTAAATCTAACCCAGACATCCAGCAGTGTGCGAATTCATTTCATGCTACAGTATGTCCTTTCTTTCTTTTTTTTTCCTTTGATCCTTCCACTCTGCTGTAGATCCAGAGTACAAGAAGTTTTTGGAAAGTTACAGTGCAGATGATGAAAAATTAACCTCCACTCCTGAAACTTTGTTGGAGGAAATAGAGGCCAGAAACAAAGAGCTGATAGGTAAGAAATCTTACGTTGTCCTAGAGCACAAAGAAGTTTTCATGGTGTGATTTGAATCTGCGATTTCTCAACCTTGAGGAGACTGAATTCTTTTGCAGGCATGCTTGACATTTGTTAAACTTTTAGGCTAATATTATTCAGTGCATTTTATGCTGCTCCCATGCTCTAAATTCTTCTCTAGATTTATGTTGTATATGCTAATCTTCCTTCCTGTTTTAAACAGTTAGTCAGGGGTTTGTTAGTCAGACTGGGCTGTGGTGCAGCTGCATTTTGGTGAGATGCCAGGGTGTTTAATGCAAAACGCTGTGAGCAGTGGTGTTCCATGCAGGTACAAGTTAAGAGATATTGTGGTTGGGTAAAATATCACTAGAATGCTGTTTATAAGCATGTTGTAGGCATCTCTTTCAAAGCAAGAGAAGCTAGGAAAGGTGTGGTGCAGACAGTATCCCTTTACAGTAGGTGTACTGGGTTTCATATTAGTGTCCTAAATAAGTGTATAGAATCCTAACAGTTGCTGCTGTTCAGAGACAGAATTGGAATACTTGTTTCACTGCTATGTGTGAGAGGAGATAGGCTGGATAATCCATAAGGCTTCTTCATTTCGTATAGGGTTTTGTTGTAGGTATTTTGAGTTTTGGATAAAGCAAATTGTTTACATTTGATTTTATATATTCTGTAGCTAAAAAGACTACTCCTCTGTTGAACTTCTTGAAAAATAAACAGGTAAGACTTATCTCCAGAATCATCTTGTTGCTTGCAAGTAAAGTTTGCTCATTTAAAGCGTGTTTCTTGCAATGTGTATATTGATGTTTCTGCCCTTTCTTTTGGAGAAGCAGCTTTTCACCCAACTTCCACGTTAGCATCTGGTTCACGTATTTTAAACTACTAGAATGCTGGCTTTTGTAGGAATAGTGGTACTTTGTGCACGTTCTGGTCACAGCTAAACATCTTTGTGGCACCTCCAAACCAGATTCCATTTCGGTGCTTTCATTTTTAATGCAGTTATGGCCACGGTCCTTGTAGGTGATCTTTCTCCTAGCACATAATGTCTTTTTCATTTCTAGCAATGGAGAAAATCACAGATAGGGCAGATTTAATCAAAAATTAGAATTATAAAGGCTGTGGCTGGTGATGTGTTTAGTTGTTTTAAGATAGTACAAATCAAGGTGTATGAGCACGGGGTAAAAATGAAATGCTGCTGTAACATGGTCAGGTTCACAGCAGAGCTATAGAGACAACAGGAGGGGCTTTTTCTTTTATAACAGGGGTGTTTTTGAGGTAAGTTATTTGGTGATAAAATAGCCTGCAATAAAGTGCTAAAGTATTGTTAGGCTTAAGGGGATGATTTCTAATGTGGAAATACACTATTTGTCTTTGGTTTTACTCATGCAGAGGCTGAGAGAAGAAAAAAGAGAGGAGAGGAGAAGGAGAGAATTGGAAAGAAAAAGACAAAGGGAAGAGGAAAGAAGAAAATGGAAGGAGGAGGAGAGAAGGAAGAGAAAAGAAGCAGAAAAACTGAAGAAGGTAGACAGATGCCCAGAAAAAGAGAGAGACAGATCAAAAGAAGAACCAAAGATTAAGGTCTAGAACAGTTCTTTATTATAAACTGTTACACTCCCTTTCCCTCATTATTTGTATATCAGTCTCTCGAAATGTGCTTTGAGTATTTGTGTGAACTCACATGAGTTTGGTGTTAGTAAGTTACCACTTTTTTGTAATAGTCAATATTAGGCGTTGTAAAGGTTTACGTGCTGTAATGCTTCATAGCAATATTTAAACCTCTTGTCATGTGACTGTTGTACATGCTGTGGTAAACAGAATTGTGAATTCACTATGGAATGGAGACTATTTTTAAGCTTTCTAAAATCGCCTGGTTTAGGAGAAAAAGTCCTAGTCTGCTCTGTGGATTATGCTTACTCATACACTCCAGCTTTTAGAAATACTACGATTTACAGTAATGCAATTTTTAATGTTTATTTGATACTGGACTGTGTTTCCTTTGATGCAGTTTCGGTGTTGTGCCAGACAACGTGTATCAGAGTGACCTTTTTAGATGAGACTTCTCTTTCCTTTGTAGCTACTTAAGAAGCCTGAAAAAGATGAAAAAGACTTGGAGAAAAAAGAAAAATCCAAGAAACTGGAAAAAGAGACTCTGAGGGAGGAAAAAAATGCGAGTAGTGCATCTGCCAAACGATCTGATGGGGAGACAAAAGAAGAGAAGGCAAAAAAGTATTCTAGTACTTGCTATAAATACATACCTGTATATATAATTTGTTTCCTGATCTTACTGAGGCTTGGGCTGCTCTACCATGACCGTGTTCTGCAATTCTTTTCAAATTACTTTTCTCATAGACGGCATGGGATGTGTTCCCTGTGGCAGTTCACATCTCAGTGAGCGCAGAATGCCGTGTGAATTGCCTGGCAATACTTCACTAGTGGATAAATTTTAATATTTTTGCAAATTGCTGTGGGAGCTCCATGAACAAAACCCTGGGGCAGGTGAGCAGCAGCAGGCTGTGAGCGCTGTCCTTGCAATGAGGGAGTTGTAACCACAGCAAGAGGGGAGATGTGCCCCAGCTGCCAGTCCCTTTAAGTCCTTTAGAAGGACAGAGCGGAAGGTGTAATTCTCAGCAGCTCCTTGACTTGTCCAAGGTTCTGTTCTGCCATGTGAGAAATAGAGATGGGACTGAAATTCGGGTGTTTTCTAAAGCCAGAGGAGACTTGGCCAGCTGTGTGAGTAGAAGGCTAGGAAAAGCTGTCAGTGTCGTCTTTGGTTATCATTCATGGCTCAGGTTATTACAGCTTCCTAAAAGCTCCCTAGAACCTACCAGTGTGTCATCTTCCTATTGCAAATTTACACCAGTATTACATTGATCTCCCAGCTCTGTTTGGTGAATCTTTTGAGCTTAATTTTCAGTTTTGTTTTCATGCAGATCGGAAGATGAGTGTGTAAAGGACTACAGGGACCGAGATAGAGATTTTGAAAGAGACAGAGAATATGAGAGAGCACAGAGGGAGAAACTGAGACGCCAGGAAGAGGAGCGTCGGAGGCAGAAAGAGCGCTTTGAGAAAGAGAAGGTTTTTAGAAGAAAAGAAGAAGAGGTGAAAAAGGAGAGAGACTTACTCAGAGAAAAGGGAAAGAAAAGTGATCTCACAGACTTTACCAGCAGCATGGACAAATCTGAGAAAGTAACCAAAGACGATAAAAAAGAGGATACGATTAAGAGGGATCGTATCAGAAACAAGGTGCTGGATTTCTTTAAATTCTTGTGTTGATTCATAGGAGCAGTTTGTGGGTTTTAGGATATAAGCACTTAAAGAAAAGAACTCTGTGGTGGTTTCTCTGCTGAAACTTCTCCCTGTTCTGGTAACAAACTGCCATTGCTAGAAAGTTTGTCTGTTTGCCCACTAACAGTTTGTGATGTTTCCTGTCACTGTATAGGAATTCAGCCAAGATACTATGGGCTGAAATGTAAAGAGACTGATCCCTTGTCATTTGCTGATTCAAGCCCTGGGCTGGGCCAAGCTATACGTGCCTGAATATACATCTCAAAGTGGAAACTGGATTGAACAGGTTCCTCCAAAACAGGGACAGGGTTACAGAATATTACAAAAGGAACTGTAGACTCGAGAATGTCTTGAGTTTAGTTTTATATACTCTGCAGATGTGTTTCTGCAGCATCAGTGTGCAGGTTTTCTGTGTCACTTAAGGCATTATTGGCTACACTTGAAATGGGGTTTTGAGGTAGCTTTGCAGTTGGCCTGTGTTGTGAGAGGATGAGCTGAACTTGTCTGGGGAGGAAGCTCTTCACAGATAACTTCAGCTGCATGCAGCATTCTTTGTGGCTTGAACAGGGATGTCACAACAGAGACAACCCCAGTGTGAGAGTGTGAGACAGTTGAAGTCACATCGCCACCGTGGTGGGATAGTTTAACTTGGAAGACCTTGGAAAAGTCTAAATTTGAGCCACTTCTGATTATCACTGATGCCATAGTAACCACGGTAGCATGGGGCTATCAAAGAGTCTAAATAGCTGTGATTTATTTCAGGATCGTCCAGCAATGCAGCTGTACCAGCCAGGAGCCCGAAGCCGAAGCAGGTTGTGTCAATATGAAGACAGCGCTGCAAAGCCCATGGATCAGGGAGCGGATAAGAAGCCAGAGAGTGAGTCCAGTACTGCGAAGGAAGAGGAGTGACCAGCATGCAAGCCTTATGTGTTCTGACTGTCTGTGCAGCCAAAGAGCATGTACTACGCAATCCAGAAGTGCCTTCGAAGAGAAGAAGGAACAAAGGAAGAAAAGGGGGCATTGTGCTGTTGGATGTTTCTGGTTAAAGAACCTCAGTTGTAGACTCAGAGTTTGAAATGTGTTCATTGTATTTTCAGTTATTTGAATTTATTTTTCCCAGCATCTAACTGCACCAGAGAAGCGAATCTTTGCAAAGTAGAAAGACTTTACGGCCTTAAGTATGATAATAAATGAGTCATGTGGTCAGGAGGAGATGATGACACCTGGATCTAAAGCCAGAGCTTTCCCATAAAGGCGTCGGAGCCAGTGTTTGATGCACTTACAGCTGGAGTTAGCAGAGTTGCTGCTGTGCTGCGGTAGCTGAATTCTGTCGTTCTGGCACCGAGGGCTTGTGGAGGGACCAGCGCTCAGGGTCCCTCCGGCAGGTAGAGAACATCTGGCACGGGTGTTAGGGAGGGAGCCGCCCTCCCGCAGCGGTTCTATGGATAAAATAAGCGAGTTGGAGTGTATGAATAAGCTGGCTTAAGATTGGAATCCTTGACACATTCTCATGTAAAGTCTGCCTACGCTGAAATGCTTATTTTTAATGAAGCTTACCCGGTTTGAGCATCCCCTTCTTTTCCAGCACTCTCCCTTCTTTAACCATCCAGCCGTTCCCGACTCCTGGCCTCTCGCTCCGCTTCCCTTTCTCCCGTAAGCGGAGGCGCTGCCTCCCGGCTCGGCGGGCGCCCCTCCCGCTGCTCCCGGAGCCTCCCGGGGGCCGCCCCCGGTGCCTCCCCCGCCCGCCGCCAGGGGGCGCTGCCGCCTTCCCCGCCAGCGGGCGCTCTGGCCGCTCTGTGGCTGCTCTATGGCCACTGCGGCCGCCCCGCCCCACTTCGCGCGCGCCGCTTCCTCTTCCGCCGCCATCGCTGCGCCGCCGGCTGCCTCCCGCCATGGTGAGACTATCCGCCGCCATCCGCCGCCCTGCCGCCTCCACCCGGCCCCTCAGGCCGCCGCGGGGCGGCTCGGGGGTCCCGGCATCGGGGTGGGGGTGGGGGCGGGTGATGCTCTCCGCGCGGTCTTCCCGCTCGGGAAGGCGGGCGGCGCGGCCTGCGGGGCGCTAACGGCTGCTCTCTCTTCCAGTCCTCCCACAAGACCTTCAAGATCAAACGCTTCCTCGCCAAGAAGCAGAAGCAGAACCGGCCGATCCCGCAGTGGATCCGCATGAAGACGGGCAACAAGATCAGGTAACGGGGCCCGTGACGGATTTTGTGCGAGGAAGAGGGCGGGTTTGTGGCCGGGCAGCGCGGGCCGGGGCTTCTCGAGAGGCTGCCTCGAGGGTCCCCGAGACCGCGGGAAGCACTCGTGCACTGGGAAAAACGTCTAAAAGGACAAAGTCTTCGCAGCAGAGGCGTAGAAATTAATTTAAAATACACGAGTTGGTTGAGTCGGGTGTATCTCTTAAAAGAGGAGGCCACAGCGGTTTAGGAGATTCGAGGTATTTTTCTCTCATTCTTCATTCCCTGGAGGTGTTGAAGGCCAGGCTGGATAGTCCTTGGGCAGCCTGATCCAATGGGAGGTGTCCCTGCCCATTGCAGTGGGTTGGAACTGGATGATCTTCAAAGTCTTTTGCCAAACCATTCTAAGGTTACCTGATTCCCTGGCCCCATCTCTTGTTGGCTGGGACTCACATTGTTCTGTGATCCTTTGCCTTATGGTAGACTTTAGTTTGTATTTCTTTCCTCTTAAGGGAGTGGTTACTCTTTCAGGTTATCTAATCTGCACCAGTGTGTCTGGAGCCTGGTTTCTTTTCTGTGTGTCATCTCCTGACACAAAATAGCTGCCTCTTGCAAAATAGTTAAATATACAAAACGGCTGAAGGAAAATTTATTAATATGTTCTCACAGCAGCGAAAGTGTCCACGGGTATGCAGGGGCAGCACCTCAAAACTGAAAGCTTGGGGACCTGTGGCTAATTTATTCCAGAATCCTTACCCTGGTCCCTTCTCTGCTTTTGGCATTCCCCTCCCAAGACCTTTCCCCCTTCTCATAGCTGTCCCACTGAGTTTCTGCATTTTCAAAGAGCTGTACTTTACTGAGTTTGGGTGTACAGAGGTGCGTAAGGGGGCAAAGGCCTTGTTGAGTGTATGGTAGATAAAACGGATGGTGTAAGATCCTTGGTATGTGACACAGTTAATTTGCAGCAGGTCCTTTTTGTTAGCCTGTAGTGTTTGTTTTCCAGCATCATATTCAGAAAAATGCAGTAAGACAGCCCTGCAGAGCACTGGGGAGATGGGAGACGTGCAGGAGGTGGCGCGTGTCTGAGCCCTCTGGTTTAAAAGCTTAAACCAGTACAGCTCAGTCACTCATGCTCTGCAGCTAGTGTTTTATCTCAGTTGCTCCCCTTTCTGGACATTTTAAGGGAATACGAATCTTTCTCCCAGATTGCTTTTGGTTTAAGTAATGAGGAGAGAGTGACAGTAGCAGTGTCCAGCTCAAGCAGTGAAACAGCAGATAATGGCCAGGTTCTGTTCCTGTCACTTCTGACTTGTTCTGGGGAAAAACAGGTGTTGTGCACCCCAGATTGTACTCTTTTCTTCCAGGTGCCAGCTTACAGAGGAGCTCTGTTTTAGCTAAATTGGAATATTTGGGAATACTTTCTCGTGGGGCAAAATCATGGGGTTTTTTGTCTTGTGGTGCTTGGTCATCTGTACAGTAGCTTGGTCATCAGTCTTAACCCAAACTGTGCTAAAGCAGGCTGCAATTACAGTGCTTCATCCTGTGGGAGTACTGCCATTTTCCTGCTAAGAGTAACTCTGTTAACGCTGACTTTGGTTTCACCAATATGATGGTGAAGCCATTTATTCTTAACATGTACAGATACATACTCATACAGGAATATACTATTAGAGGGGGGCTTTATCCATAGGCTGCTCTGCTTTCGTATTTTGAATAAAAACAGCGCTTTTTGTGTTAGACTGCACTGAGGAGGTAGTTTTCATTATCATTGGACAGTTAGTATGAGATCGCAGGTCTTGTGTCCCAAAGAGGAGACATCTTAATCCCTTTAAGGTTTAGATTCTTACTGTTGCGCTAACGTGCTAGCTGTGAGTGAGTGAAGAAAGTAGACAGAGATGGAAATTCAAAACAATAAGTACACAGCTGAATATTGCCAGCAGCCTGGCACTGCAGCACGTAAGAAAGGTTTCCATTCTTTACTGTTGAGACCGCTCCTCAAATCCTGTGTTCAGTTCTGGGCCCCTCACCACAAGAAGGATGTTGAGGCTCTGGAGCGAGTCCGGAGAAGAGCAACGAAGCTGGTGAAGGGGCTGGGGAACAGGCCTTATGAGGAACAGCTGAGAGAGCTGGGGGTGTTTAGCCTTGAGAAGAGGAGGCTGAGGGGAGACCTCATTGCTCTCTACAACTACCTGAAAGGAGGTTGTGGAGAGGAGGGAGCTGGGCTCTTCTCCCAAGTGGCAGGGGACAGGACAAGAGGGAATGGCCTCAAGCTCCTCCAGGGTAGGTTCAGGCTGGACATTAGGAATAAATTTTTCATGGAAAGGGTCATTGGGCACTGGAACAGGCTGCCCAGTTTGGTGGTTGGGTCACCATCCCTGGAGGTGTTTAAAGGACGGGTGGATGAGGTGTTGAGGTTTGGTGATTGATCGGAATGGTTTGAGTCGATGATCCGGTGGATCTTTTCCAACCTAGTTATTCTGTGATTCTGTTAAGCTAAGGTGCTGAGCCAAGGTGCTTTCAGTCTGCCTGGATCCTCAAATGTGTGCACTTTGCTAATTTACATTGCTTTTGTCCTAGGTACAACTCCAAAAGGAGGCACTGGAGGAGGACCAAACTGGGCTTGTAAGAGAGACTGTCTTCAGGGAACTCTAATTAAACACTCGTCTTTCTGCCTCAGATTCATATGCCCCGTACGCTGTTCCACGACTCCCAAGTGATGCCTTCTTTAAGTGTTGGACTGCAGTCCCTGATGTTTGGGGTTTTTTTGTAAGCTAGCTTGGGTTATTGATGTTAATAATCACATCTGAAACATGAAGACTGTGTTCTATTGGTGTTCTTTCTTTCGGGCTCACTAATAAATACGGACCTTAATGACTTGGTTGGAATTATTTCATGTGTATATGATGGGATAGTGACAGAGAATAAACACTAATGTTACCATGAGTATAATCTCGCTTAGTGTGATGAAGAGTGTCAGCTCCTCTCAGGTAGAGGGTGTTGTGTTATCCTTTCCCGTATTGTGAACCTTTGAGAGCAAAGCATACTGAGTCAAGGGGTAAAAATCAGAAGTGGTTCTAGAGGATTTAATTTGAAGAAAATCTTTTATTAGACAAACAGTTAAAAAATAAGTCTTTTATAGGTGGGTTGAAAAAGGCAGGCATCACTTCATGAGTTCTAGACCACCGTGGCTGCAGTAACTGTTCGGAGTGTCAGCCTCTTGCTGCTTAACCCCAGGGCAGGCTCTGGATTAAGTTTCTGGTAGATTTGTGAAGTGTTACTAGGAAAAGAATTCGGTAAAGATGTGGCTGTATAGTTGCTGGATGCCATTTCTGGGGCTGGAAAGTGAAGTGTACTGAAAAAGCTCCTCTGGGGTGCGGTGGCTGCCCATGCAGGGTGGGCTGTGGTAGGTGAGGAGGGGTGTCCACGTCTACAAAACTGCTAAGCCAAGTCAGCTTCCAGGTCCCACCTCTGTGACATTACACTGACATGTCAGATGTGTGTGTGTTCACTGTGGCAGCTTCTGTCACAGCTACAGGCTCTCCACTATCCCCCCGCTTGCCGTGACCCTTCTGAACATCCCAGGTAGACCGCGCAGTGGGTGGGTGCATCTCCCACAGAACGCGGTGCTCCTAGGGACTGCAGTGCCTCATGTCTGCGTGTTCCCCCGAATATCTTATAACCTGAGTTTTGTTTAGAGTGCTGTGTGGCGTGACCAAGCTGGTCTTGATGCAGCCTAGTTTAAAACATTCTCAGCAGAAGGGTAGTCACTCGAGGTGTCGCTGGAAGGAAGAGTTAGCTATTTAAAAAAGGAGGAAGAGGAAAGAAGTGATAAAACCACTGAGTAGGTAGCATTGCAGCTTCCCAGCACTGGCATTCTCCATCGTGGCCTGTGAAACATCAGCTATTCACCAAGGGCCAGAGGAGGAGGTGGCTGTGGCTCAGCAGAGTCCTGTATGGCTGCTGCTCCTGTCCCTTCTGCAGCACAGACCTGGGACAGATGCTCTGATAACGGAGTATGAGCCTGTTCTTGGCTGTGGCTGCTGCAAAGCCCATCCTGATGTTGGAGGCTGCCAGGTGCTTGGGTGCTGTTTTCTGCACTCAGCCTGCAGCGGTGGCTCCGTTGCGGGGTGGGTGGCAGCTTCCTGAGGAAGCCTCAGGCTGTCACACCTTCTGTGTTGCTGTTTTTCATGTTGAAGGTAGATAGATTGATCTTGTTGGTCTTACAAATACCCTATCTGCCAAGCACCTGTAAATGCCTAACGAATTCCCACCTAGCTCAGAGCTTGCGGCAGTCTCTCCCTGAGGTGTGCAGGAGGCCTCTGTGAAGCAAGGCTGGGATTTTTACCAGCTTCAGGACTCTCCTGAGGTATCTTCTAGCTTCTTTTCCTGTCTGGTAAGAGTCTGGTTTCTGCTTTGTTATCAAAGGGAAGCAGTAAGTCATTGCAACAGGACAGCAGCAAACATTGTTGGCAGAGGTGTTTCAGCTAAGGCTGATGTGCTGCAAACACTGTTACCCCAATGTTTTTTAAATCTTTTCTGTGTCTGCTCTTTGAAGAAAGTGTTTAGGAAATAACAGCACTCTTGAGGATCAAAGATCAACCTTGGAGCCCTGCATACCACCCCCTGCCTCTCCCCGTCACCACTGCTGGTGGGCAAAGGTGCTCACAGTTTCTCTTTAATTGTGTCTTTGAGGACCTGGATGAAGAGGAAAAAAGTAATTTTATGGTCTTGAGAATGGAAAGAGACTGTTTCTCTGCGGCATACATGGGGAAAGCTTTCCTGAGCAATGGACTGAACTATTTATTGTTTTTACTGTTAGATTGTCTCCCTATTACTATCATTACTGTGTTATCTTTATTAGATGGAAGCAGCTTCTACCAAGGAACTGCTTTGGAAAATAACCCCTTGTATTACTTTCCCTGTTTGACTGAATCTGCTTTTCAAGTTGGACATTAAGGGGTACCATAAAGTAAATGTAGTACAAATTAAAATTGGGTTAAAATCAACCTTCTGTGGAACTTCAACCAGTACAAATACCTCTGAGTCTGAATGATTTCTGTTGTTCCTGTGGCAGATCTCTGCTCTCTCCTTCCTGTGGGACTTGCAGGGGTGGGGAATCAAGTAAAAAATAGAAGTAATTTAGATATTCTACTTCATTAGTTTTGGTGGATATGCATTTGTTTTCTGAGTGAGAAGCAAAGCTTAAGCTGATTGTACACCTGAGTATTTTATAAATGTCTGTGTTTCCAAACCAACTGCCCCTCCGTAGGGATGGAAACAAACACCGGGAGGCAGAAGGGTCACTGGACGTGACGAGGTGTTTGGGGACACGCAGCGTGCAGCGGCGGGAAGGGGGCTGTGAGGTGAGGAAGATCCTTTCTTGCCCTGTGCAGAGGAACTCCTGCCGGAGCAGCTGTGATGGATGGGGTACGTTTTGACACCACCTAGGGAAGCAGAGCTCTGGTCTTGTTCTTTCTGAAGGGCCTGCCTGATCCGCCTCAGAGCAGAATACAGCTTGAAACCCTCAACTGAAAGATGAGGGGGAAAGCTGCCTTTAGGGGGTTTGGTTATCTGTAGAGGGGAAGCAAGTACTAAAAATCCTTTAGTGGTATTTCAATGTAGTTAATTTTACTTTCAAATGGAACACTGAAGTCCAATTTTACTGGTGGAGCATGATGAAGCTGCAGGT
Source organism: Phaenicophaeus curvirostris (assembly GCF_032191515.1). NCBI lineage: Eukaryota > Metazoa > Chordata > Aves > Cuculiformes > Cuculidae > Phaenicophaeus > Phaenicophaeus curvirostris. The sequence continues at coordinate 7,883,276 of NC_091404.1, forward strand.
ACAGATGCCAAGGAAAAACTTCCAAGAGCACTGCCACTAATTCGAGTGTTCACTCTGTGCCTTACTCAGGGGAAGATGGGTGACAGAGGACTGACAAGTCAAAAACTACTTCATTGGATGTACACTCCCCTGTCTTATCAAAATCTTTGGATACCAAAACTAAAGATTGCAGATGGTTTGGTATCAGTGCTCTTCATGGAGTTTGTGCTGGGCATGACCAAACTCAGTAGAAGCCAGCCTGCTGTCCCATGGCCTGGATGTGGCCAGAGAAGTTCTGGAAGAAGCTGTGTTGCTATAGTCTTTAATCTATTATAGTTAAAGCACTACAAAACCAGTGCAGACCAGGCATTGAATTTATTTCCAGTGTGTTTTGTATGTCTCTGCTGTTGACCTCAGTGATTAAAAAGATGTCCAGGCACATCTGCCTGTTCATTTGGTCACCCGGACTGGGTATTATCCAGTCACTGGGTAGCTATATGCTCATCTGATGGCTGGTTTTCCATGTATCGACCGCTGCAGATGGGGTTATTCCAGTGTCCAAGCAGCATTTCAGACCACAATCTGAATATAAATGAGGTTTTCTCAGGGTCTGTGAAAACAATGGGCTTGGGTTCTTCCGAGGGAGTTACCCGTGTATCTTTCTGCATCAAGGTGCAAATTCACCCACAGAACCAGGCCAGAGATCATCTGGAGTCCCTTGGTCACCTCTGCAGTCCCCCAAAAAGGCAACTGGAAAGAAACCACAACTCCCTTCCGGAGTGAGGTGCCTCTGCAAGGGCTGCTGCTTTGCGATGCAGAACAGAAACAACCCAGCTGATGTGAGTCACTTAAATGTGAGTGCTATTTAAGGGGGTAGAAATGGTCTCATGGTGCTGAAAAAGAGGAAGGAGAAGTTGTTTTTCTGAAGCTACTTTGAAGCAGCCCTGGTCTTCAAGAGTGTGAAAAGCAAGTTGAAATCAGCTGGGCAGAGCTCCATTTAGTGAGCAAAACACCAGGAGGCACACAGAGGCTTTGCCGTTTGGATGCCGTTACCGATACATACGCGTGGGGTTATGCTGCTGGAGGGATGTTTCACAAGAGTTTCATTTCTGAGTGTGACCTCAGTAGCCACAAAGATAATCTCACAGCCTTCACATCTTTTCCATGGTTTTGAGCAGTCTTTCCAGAGCTGCTTCCAGACTACAGTCCCCACAGGAGCCACCACATACCAGCCCACTGGGTGTCCCTCCTGTCTCCTTCACTCCAGCCCCTGTTCCCAGTGGGGCTGAGCATCTCCAGCTTCTCTGGATGGATGGAGGTCCCTAGGGAAGGGCTCATCTTACACTTTGAAAGGCTTCTCTGGGCCCAGCCCCCTCTATCAAATTAGGCGCTCTAGCTCTTATTTTACTAAGGAACAGCTTTATTTGTCATAAACAGCAGCACAGAGGAAATGAAAGTGGTGGAGATCTGGGGATCCCACAGGAGGTGCAAAGCATTTGCAGCTCAGTGGCACGTTCTGCTTCTCTGTACCTGCTCTGCCTTCTGGCAGAGAAGTGAATATAAAAAGGTGGTTTTGGGGGGTTGTTTCTGAATCCATAGCTGCTTCCCCATCGTCAGTCCAGTGCCAGCCCTCCAGCGTCTCACAGTACGGTTGTGAAATACTGAATTATATTCTGCCAGTGTCTGTCCAGGCATGCAAGGCACCACAACCAGTCCAACCTCACAGCATCGCTGGAAGCTCGGGCAGTGCTGATGGCCTCATCTTACAGGTGGGAGAACAAAATCACTGAGTTGCTGCATGACTCGCCCATGGTCACAAGCAAAGTCTGGGACAGGCAGCCCCAACTGCAGCACCAGCCCCCAGCACCGGACATCACCTCCCATGGTAGGTCAGCATCCATCCCCAGGCATGCGGGTTGTTGGAGAAGCAGCAACTAGCAGCAGGGCTGCCATGTCAGCCCCCACCACGAGGCTCTGCTGGGCTGTGGCGAGGAGTCCCCATCAGCAGGGGCAGGGGACAATTCTATGAGTGGGTTTTAGGAAGGGCTGTGCCCAGGCAGTGCTCCCGATGGCTGTGGTTGCCCCCCACACGCTTGCACCAGCACAGACCCAAAAGATTACACAACACCTGAGTGGCTGCTGTGCCCTATGCAGGTTGTTAATCATGTCTTGGCCAGGGTTTTGAGCACCAGCCCTCGCCGGGTCCCTGCAGTCTCATCCATGTGCTATTCAGCATGGATTTGCAGGCAAATGGGGCTCTTCAGTGCCCTCTGAAGAAAGTGAATGCATGTGAGACAAAGTCCCGGAGAGTCGACAGGCTCCATGAGCGTTGGGCATTCCCTTCAGCCCCAGAGTCCACGCAGTCCCGCCCTGCCCTGGCCTCTCTGGATGACTTACAGTTGTTGTTGGTGTTGTGAGAGCACAGCTGGAACAAATCCTCTTCAAAGGCTCCTGCCAGCTCCTTCAGCTCCCTGGGGGCATCTGCCCTCAAGTACTGCCAAGCCTTGCGCCCGTTGTGGTCCCTGAGGCTGCTGTCTGCCCCGTAAGCTCCCACCAGCACTTTGATGAGCAGCTCGTGTCCCTGCAGGGCGGCCAAGTGCAAGGGAGTGAGCCCGCCGCTGGCTGTGGGGATGTTCACGTCGATGGGATAGCCCTTCTTCTGGGCATGGGAGATGACCTGGATGAAGCTCTCATAGTGACCATGCTTGGCAAGCCAGTGGAGAACGGTGAAGCCTGTCACAAAGTCTCTCCTGTTCAGCAGGCTGGGATCCAGGTCCAGCAGCCTGATGATGTTGTCAGCATCACCTTCGGCCACTGTCAGCAGCCACTTGTGCTCCAGGGGATCCAGAACAAGGGACAGCACCTCCAGGTTCTGCTCAGGCTTCTGCTCTTGTTGTGGTGCCGTAAGGAGACTGCTGTTATTGGATGTCTTCTGAGTGGCGGCAAACCGCATGGTGCTGTTGGAGGTTTTGCTCTGCAAGAGGATTTCCTTCAGCTCCTTCCTCCGGGTACTGCCAGGGCCGATGGAGAGCCTGCTTGCAGCCCTACCCCAACTTCCTGGGCCTTGGCTGCCCTGGCTGATGCTCCTGCTAGTGTCCATTTTCTGCAGCGGGTGGAAACGCTCCTTGCTCCCTGCGGCGGCCGGCCAGAGATGGGAGCTGCGAGCTAGGCTACCCACTTGGGGCTGGGAGCCTTCCTGGAGGGTGAACATGCGGGCGATGCCAGCTACCCTTTTCTTCACGGAGCCCTGCTCCCGCTCCTGCCGGGCCATGGCAGCGCCTTCCACGGGGCTGGCGGCAGCCTGTTCCCCGGCAGGCCACAGCTCCCAGCCCGTGCTCCCCAGCTCTCACCCCACGCTTCCTGCTCAGCAAAGGAGGAACTGATTCTGCGAGGTGGGAGGGCACGCAGGGCACGGCGGCAGCAGGTCTGCGGTGCTGCCACACTGCCAGCATGGTGCAGGTGACCTTTGTTCACATGACGTCCACAGCAACTGTTGGCACCGGGCAGGCGGAGGTGGAGGAGTCCCCAGCAACCATAGAATGTCTGTGCTGTGACATCCCAAAGGGAGAGGGGAACAACAGGTAGAGGTGGGGGAGTCCAGGGCAGCCCAATGCTGGTACTACAGAAGAAATCTGATTAACTGTATTCTTTCTGAATAGTCTCGTTTAGCGTTAGTGGCTTAGCATCAGCAGTTGAAGCGGCTGAAGCCTTGGGCCACAAGAGCTGATAAAACCAATGCTGCTAGCACAGAATTCACTGAATTCAGCAGATACGAGTGGAACAACAACGAGAAGGACCAGGGAGACCAGTCCAAGAGAGTGAAGTAACTTCAGGAGGCGGCCATCCTGGTGGCAGTTATAACAGGTAAGAAATCAAGAGACCACTGAGCAGAACGAAAGGATTGGACTTGGGAACTGGGTGATGGGTGGATTGAGTGTAACTGAGAGGTGCAAGTGGGCCTAGGGGTTCGTCTCCATAGGCACCCAGCTCGAGCTGTAACTGAAGAACTAATAAAAGACTAATTGGGAACCTTCACTTGGACGTGGTATTTTCAGTGGGATCCTGGGGTCAGACCCTGTTATGGCAGCCACCGTGTGTAGCATGTGTAAGTAACACTGGTCCTGGGGACTTTTCCTCTGGCCTCAGCACACCCCAAAGCCCTGGGAGCCTTGCTGTGCCCTTGGGGCACCTGCCTTACAGCCACCCCCAACTGCCTCCCACCTTTCAGTGCTTCTCCTTTGTCCTGTGCTCAGGAAAGCTGAGGTTTGGGGCCGCTTTCTCAGTGTGTCTCTGCACTGTAAGTATTTTGGGTCCCTTACCACCCAGTGTTTCAGCCTCCTGGAATTTTAGGCTTCCTCTCTTGCTGTGTTACGCTTCCCAGCAGTGGCCCATGCCCCATGCAGCCACCAGCAACTGTTCCCCTAATTTTGTTACCAATCAGGGCAAATTCCTCTGCTCATCGAGTCTTTCATTGAATCCTTGATTCCTCAGATTCCCATGGAATGGCTGAACCTTCACCAGGTGGTCTTGTGGCTGGTCAGGCAGCTAAGAGCTACTCCCGCCCCCTTCTACCCTTTTTCTTTGCCTTCCCTAAGCTTTAGCCCTGCTCTGACCTCCCCCAGGCTGGTCAGCGGCCCGGGAGGAAGCTTTGCCTTTCTCCAGCTACTTGGACCAGTTTTTCTGGGATGTGTGGAGAGCCGGCATCACCCCAAATGACTGGTGGTGAAAATATAATTGTCCCCTTGCTCCCTTTCCAGTGGTGCCTGGTTTTGTCACTCGACCTCAGTGGCTTCTGTGGGCTCGGGGAGGCAAAGGGCTTGACCCACACAGACAGGAGATCTTGGGGAATGGTTTAAAACACTCGTTGGATGGCAACTGGGGGAAACAAAGTCGCCCTGGTGAGTCCTGACCAGGCTGAAACCAGAGCGCCAGCCTTGAGGCCTTCACCTGGGGCCCCGGGGGGCTGGGAACGTTATTCGCTTTGGTTAAGGGCGGCGTTTCCTCTCTCTCAGCCTTTTTTGGTGCTCGTGCCGACATCAAAGGGAGGGAAACCGAAGTGGCACCAGCCACACCCTGAGAGCAACAGCAGCAGCACGGCTGGTCCCGCTGTGCCCCCTGGGCCGGGGCGCTAGGGCTCTGCCTGCGGGGCCCTCACTGCCCGCTGCGAGAGACACCCCGCTCCCAGCCCAGACTGCACCATCGCCGCCTGCCGCGGGGGGGGGGAGGCCCAGGCAGCCGCGCTCCTCCCAGGGCGGGGCGGGGTGTTGGGGCTCCGCCTCCCCCCCCCGCGCGGCGCGGCGGTGGTGGCGGCCGGCGGCGCTGTGGCGGGCGGGGCGCGCGGCGGCGGGCGCGCAGCGATGGCGGCGGCCGAGGTGGCGCGGCAGGTGCGGTGGGGCCGGGGCAGCGCGGCGGGAGGGGGAGGCTCGGGCACCCGCGGGCCCTGCCCTACCCTGTCCTACCCTGCCCTCGGGGGCGTCCCGGGGGCCTCGGGCCGGGGTGCGGCATCCGCGCGCTTCGGGGGTGCTGGAGCTTCCGCAGCGGCCGCCGACCCGCGCTCGGTCCGGTACACGGGGAGCCGCGCCGGGCCCCGAGGGTTCCTCCGGTGCCCTCTGTCCCCGACAGTCCCGTCCCCCCACTCCCCGGTGCCCTCTGTCCCTGAGGGTCGTCCCTACCGCCCCCCCCCCCGCCCCGGTGCCCTCTGTCCCCGACGAACCCCCCCATACCATCCCCGAGGGCCTCCCCTCTGGTGTCCTCTGTCCCCGAGGGTCCCCCCGGTGCCCTCTGTCTCCGAGGATCCCCCCTCCATGTCATCCTCGAGGGTCCCCCCCGCCCCCCGGTGTCCTCTGTCCCCGAGGGTCGTCGTCGTGTCCCCCCCACCCGGTGCCCTCTGTCCCCGACGATCCCCCCCATACCATCCTCGAGGGTCCCCCTGGTGCCCTCTGTCCCTGAGGGTCCCCCCTTCTCCCCCTCCCGGTGCCCTCTGTCCCCGAGGGTCGTGTCCCTCCCTGCCTCCGGTGCCCTCTGTCCCTGATGGTCCCCCCATACCATCCCCGAGGGTCCCCCTGGTGCCTTCTGTCTCCGAGGATCCCCCCATGTCATCCCCGAGGGTTCCCCCAGTGCCCTCTGTCCCTGAGGGTCCCCCCATGCCATCCCCGAAGGTCTCCCCAGTGCCTTCTGTCCCCCAGGGTACCCCCGTACCATCCCCAAAGGTCATCTGCCATCCCCCTAGCTTGGCTGTGGGCTCTCTGTGCCTGCCAGGAATCATCCAGAATGGGCGCAGAGGGAGCCGAGCCACCTCTGTGTGTGTTAGGGGAATGCTCAGGAGGCATCTGTAATGCCTTTGCATGTGGAAGCATTTTGGGTGTGATCTGATGGGCTTCCAGCTTGTGTGTCCATGCATTAGCACAGAAATAATACTTGAGATGGGTGCTTGCCGTTGCGTCTCCAAAGCAGGGGGTTTTAGCATGGACCCAGTCTCGTTGAACGAGTAGCCGTTCCCAGCCAGTTTGTGGTGTTATTTCCTCCTGGACATACTCATTGCCTTGTATGTAACTGCCAATGTTTGTGAAGTGACTCACTTGCTCCCTTGTCTTTTAAAGAAATTGAGCGTTAGGCTTTCCCAAGATAATATACAGGAGTTTCACACATCTGCTGGCGGCCTGGAATGGATTATGGTATAGTACGGCCTCTCTTGGGAGGCAAAAGGGAAAGCTGGCTGTGAGACGGACGTGAAATTAGTGTGCTGCGCATTGAAAACGCCTTTGCCCAGACACATGACTGTCAGCCCAGGTCTTGGGCATCCAGTTGTGGTTGTGCCTCGTGGAGCAGTCGGCCGTGGCATCCAGGCGATGCAGAGGGCTGCCGTGTGCTGGCGGGGCTAAACGTGTGAGAGTTGGGGCTGGGGGACTTGGGGTCACCACACTGTGTCCATCCCAGGGAACCCTTGATCTAAACCTGCATTTATTGTACAGATGGTTGGTGAAACCCCTCCTGCTGAGGCCCCTCTCCTGTCCTTTGCCCATGTGGAAGGTGCAGGTTTTAAACACAGAGAACCCCAGAGACCCCACCTTCTCCTTGTGGTGGAGGACAGGTACAGAGGACTGGCTTGCTGGGACTTTCTGACTCTCGGTCTCTGTAGTGCAGGTCAGGAAAATCACTAAGGCTGCTGATATAGATACGCAGCTTTTAATTGCCGGAGATTTCTCCTGGGAATGTATCCAAGCAGCATGGCGCTTCTGCAGCCCTTTGGCAGGGGCATAAAGAAATGTAATCTTAAGGGCTGTCAGAATTGGGGATTTCGGAAGCACTTGACCATATGTGAATGTTGAATGGCTGAATGATGCAATGTGCCTGAAGAGGGTGGTCAGTGGTCAGGAGCTTTAGTGAGACATTTCTTATGTGTTTCTTGCTTTCCATGGTGGCCGATTCAGAACTATTTCTCTCCCTCTTTTCTGTTGTTTTTCTTTTATATGCATCCTCACAATTTGTTATCAGCCAAGCAAGGAAAAGAAACACAAAGTGTTTATCTGCACTTTACATTCCTGCTTTGCATTTATGTTGTGGAGGGTGTTTATACCGTCTGCTAGATAATTCTGTCATTGCATACACGAATTACATGTTTGTACGAGTCAGAAGTAATTGGTATAAGTGTTGCTCTAATTTGTTGTTTAATCAGAGCCAAATGCAGAGCAGGGAAGTGGATGTTGTAGTGGTGAGGTCATAAGGAGGGACCTGATGTTGTTCTAGCCTAAAGATGATTTGAAAAACTGTGATGTGGAAACATGAATTCAGGTTCTGCCTTGCTTTGTGATTTGACGTGACTTTGTGTGCAAGAATGGCCTCAGTTACAGGAGTTAACCCCTTGGTCTCAGCTCTGCCAGGTGTCAGAGGGCAGGGGAGTGCTGCTGTGAGCATCAGCAGGGGTGATGGAGCTCTGTGAGTGTTGCTTAATTTGTTTTCATTGAGGGACGGTGCTGCTGTGTTTGTTGCGGCTGTTTGGAAATCCTCCAAAGGGAATATCTAACGCCAAGGCCTTGGAAGTAATTCTCATCTGGGGAGAGGTGGGAAATTGTGGTGAAAGTACTAAATTTCAGCTGTCAGTGTCCTAAAGAGGAACACTGTTTTCTATTAGATGCAGAAGTAGTATTGTACTGCTGTCTGCGGGAGCGTTTTCTTGTTGGACACTGGCTTCTTTGGATTGAGAGCTGCAGCATTCTTTATTTTCTGTACTCTGCCTGAATATCACCAAGTGGAGACTTCTCCATGGTGTTCTTTTTCATTGCTCCTTTAGTCCAGGCCACCAGAAATTGTCCTGGCATTTGCAATGAGCAGCACCAGTGCGTGTCTCGGGGAGGATGCTCTGCTTTATCTCCACAAAGCTGCAACGGCTGTCAGGGCTCTGAGGACGTCGGGAGCTGACAGCACTGTACCTACTTGTCCTGTAAAGCAGATCAAGGCAGAGGCACACACTCAGCAAGGTTTTCCTCTAATCGCTTTTTCATCCCGAGAACCCTGGAGCGATTCAAATACCTGGAGTCTAAATCTTGCCCATTTTATCTAAATTAGTATTTGATGTGCAGTGCTTGCACACTTGGAGTCATTTGTTGTATAATCTTTTTATTTTCCATATATGTCTAACAGTTCTCTGTAAGATTTAGAGTAGGCAGCATTGGTTTCTGTGGCATGGAGAAGCCCTAAGAAAAGGTGTGTAAATCCTCCAAAGCCAGGGAAGAAATAAATAACTTCCCCAGGTGACTACTCGTTACTTTCACTCTGTGATAGTCCCACCTGGCCATGCAGCAGGAGAGTGCATTGTTCTTTTTTGTTCTTTTAGTCTTGTTAGTGGCAAACACGCTTTGCCTCCTCCTAAGCAACCATAGACCCTTCTATTGTGGGGAGGTCACTCTGCGTATATGGGGAGGAAAAAAAGGCATCTGATGTCTTGATGTGGTGCCAGTGTTCACACCGAGATCCTGTCTTTGTCTTTCATCCAAGGAGATGCTGACTTTAAAATAGAGAGGACGGATGGATTCTCAGCCATCCAGCTCTTTCTGATGCTTGTGGAAGAAGCATTCACACTTCACACAGACAATAGTTAAACCTTGTTTACCTTGTTAGTACCTTGTTTTACCTTTTAAATTTGACCTGAAAGATTGTTTTTGAATATAAATAATGGAAGATAGCTCTTGAACGCTTCTTCATCAAAAAGCTTATAAGCTTAACATGCTCTCCTTCAGTTTTGAGCAAGGTAGTCCAAATCTACATTTAGTGTATAGGCAGGATGACTAATCTCTGTGTTCATATGTTGTTTATGGTGGTGCCGTTTATATATAGCAGCGCTCTGGACACAGAGACACTACTTGGTGTGTGTGAAGCCTGGTGACTTCCACTGTGTCTTGGTGGATCAGAGGGAAGATGTTTCTGTTCTCTCTGCAGGTTTGGTAATTGCTGGCAACTTTCTGACATCTGTCAAAACCAGTCTGACCGTAAAACACTATTTCTTGGTTTTTTCTTCCACCACATCTGATTTCTCGATGCCTTGACCAAGCAGGCTTTGGAATTTTAGCCAGAGTAGCACAGTATTCCTCATGGCTGTGTACTTAGCATGAAGGCTCAGCTACTGTGACTGGAAATCAAATTTAGCAGTACTTGTTTCCTGGCCTGTAGCAGACACGAAGTGTGGTTTAACTGCATTATAAAACCACAGGTGACTAGAAAAAAGGCTACAGGAAATGGCTTGCAGGCTGAATTCTGTGTGACAGCAAATGCCTTCTCTCAGCCAAGAGTGTCTTAACTTCTACCGTTTGTTTTGTTCCATCTGGATCACTCTTATATTTAGGAATGAGGAGAAGATTTGTTCTTAATGAGAGCCTACACTCCCACCCACGCTTCCTGGGGAGAGCAGTGTTCAAACAGTCTTCCAACGGTGCAGTTTTAAGGCCGAGTATCAAAAATACACTTGATATTTCTCCTTCCCCAGAGGAGTCTTTCTGTGGTTCTCTCTCGTGCCTTGTGGGCTCTGTCCACCCATCTGTTCTTCACTGGGGCACTCTTGCTGTGAATCAAACAGAGCCATGAGATACCCAAGTGCTGGGTTTTTGTTTTGATGAAAGCAGTTCAGGAGAGTTGAAATGTGTCATCACAGAATCTCCCTACCTGACAGTCTCCTTTTCTTCTGCTTCAGCTGTTTGTGAATTATTGGGCCTTGGAACGGCCCCCTCAGAAGACAAAACCAGAATCTGGTGGGGAACTCGAGTGCCTTGCTGCTGAACATGCTGAACATGAGCAAGGTGCTCAGTAATTAATAAAGCGCCATATTTGGTGAACATCTTGGCAGGAAGAGTCAGACTAATACACAAAATATGGCTAAGGGGAAACATATTTACACATCTCAGACTGGTAAATATGGTTAATGGCTGGAGTGTATTTGGAGCCTTGTGTTTGGGAAAAAACCTCACACCAGCGAAACAGTAACAAGGCAAGGCAGAGTATTGTGACAGGCTGCAGCAGAAATTGCCATCCTTGGGGGTGTCTTCCTAGCCCTAAATACTAGTGCCACTAACGAGAGGGAAAACCAGTATGCCTGTCCTATAAACCAGCATTCAAGATGTGTGAAAACATGATTCTGAAAGGATAAGTTAAAAATGACACCCTATGAAGCATTGCCTTTTGTCTGTAGGAATTCTCGATGATGTCCCTGGATGGAATTTTCTGTATTTGACTCTAAATATACTGTTGAGGAAAGGCTTTGGTTTAGAGAGGAAAATACCTTTCTGGGGGCTGCAGGAGGGGAACTTTCCAGCACACAAACACACAGTGTTGACACCAACTTTCTGGTTTGTACAATGCCGTTTCTGAGACTGAGCCTCCGTGTGTGGTTTATTTCTGTCTGTTGTACAGGTTTAGAGCCCAGAGTGCCTTGGTATGCTGTGTGGTTACGAGCACCTCAGCTCTGGACACTTTCTCAGTGTTTTTTCCTGGTCAGTTCCTAGCTTTTAAAGACGGGCTCCAAGGGCTGGATGGCAGCGCTTGGAGCTGAAGAAGACCTGCTGCCTTGCATGGTCTGGCCACTTGCCTGTGCCAGCATCTTCCTTGCAGCTTCCTTCAATGATCTGTGATTTTCTGGTGCTAATGGCTGTTTTATGGGTTTGGACAGACTCTGGTTTGCAGTCTGTGATTTTCGTCTTCGTAATAATCTAGCAGATATTGCTGTGTGTGGTAGCTCAGAGGCTGTATTCTCTGCTGTTTCTGTGCTACAGCCCTCGAGCTTTGCAGAGGTGCTGAGTTAGGGTTGTTCTGTTCAGAGGTGTTGGGACAGTTTTCCTGTTTCTAGCCAGTTTCTGTAGTTGCAGCTGTGCACGTGAGTTATGTGTGAGTTACGATTCGCGTTATAGGCTTACAGGAGGAGGCATCATTAATACATTCCTTCGCATAGGGGATTCTTTTTGGTTTTAGTATAAGGTGAGACTTGAGTTGTCTACGTAATTTCTCAAGAAACAAATGGTTTGCTGCCTCTTTATTTCAGCAGCTGTGTTTGGGTATGTGTTTTCCACAGTTTGATATGTTTCTGACAGGGCTACCTTCTAATGTGTGGCAAATGAAATGTTCTGTTTGAGCCGTCTGGATGTGTTTTGGAGAAGAGAGAAGCATGCTAACACGATTTACAGTATATATGTAGATCTCTGCTCGAACTGTGCAGTTGATTCTGCTTGGGTTTCTCAAGGGTTTATACAGGTGTGTTTTGCTTAAAAATGATGCGACTGTTTTGTTGTATTTCAGGGTGAAGGCTGTCGCACTGTCCCGCTTTCCGGACACGTGGGATTTGACAGTTTGCCTGACCAGCTGGTTAATAAGTCAGTTAATCATGGGTTTTGTTTCAACATCCTGTGTGTGGGTGAGTATTTCCATTTTGGGAAGTTTTCTTGTTGAAAAGGGCTTCTCTGCAGCTGGATGTAGCTCGTAGGTGCCAGAGTTAACAAGGTAGCTTTGATTTAAATTTTCCCCACTGTTCTGTCTATTTTCAGTAACAAGATTTACTGGTACCTTGGGAAATCCCTGCTGAGGTTATGCAGTATGGCTTTCTACCAAGCAGTGAGTGATAGAAATAAAATGTCTAAAATACCAAGCTTTTATCTCAATCTTTATTTTCCTAGTATGTTTCAATTTCTTGTCATTAAAGGAAAATAGGTACTCGTGCCAGAGAACTTTTTTCTGAGGTCTTGTTTGGTTAGGTATTGAATTGTAATTATTTAAACAAAATACCAGTCATGCTCCTCTTAAATCATTAAAAGCTATTTTTTTTCCTCCTTTTTGTGCATACTTGAATTAAAATAGTGTCTGGCCAAGCCTTAGCTGGTCAGGCGATTATCCAAGCTGGCATGTGGTGTGGATCTCAGCTGGGGCCTGGCGCTGCGGTCGGACTTGGTGCCTGTCCCTGCTGTGTCTGCCCATTTCCCTGGTCTTCCCCAGGGTTAGGATCCCAAATGATCTTTCCTCAGAGGCACTCCCAGATAATGGAAGTAATATCTTGTATGGCTTTGGTAAGGTATTGTTGTAAGTTGGATAAAGGAATTAGTAATGGGGAATTAATATTTGTCCAGTAGAGTGCTTAATTAGGTATGCGAATGCTATTGCCCTGCCTCTGGGAGCAGGAGGTTACTGTGTGGCTGTGGCTGCCCCAGCTAAGCTGTGGCTGCTGGTGCTCCCAGCAGTGCCTGCGTGACAGAGGGGACAGCTGCCTCTGTGAATCCCTCCTGGGGATTCATCTGAGTTGGTGGTCAGCTCTGCACCACACAAAGCTTGTCTGTCCCCTCCCATGAGAGCCCAACTCATGATACGGGCCAGGTGTTTGTCCAGGACAGGGTTAAGTCTGAGACAAGAGGAGCAGAGCAAGGAGAGGGGAGCAGAGCCCTGTTACATGGAGCTGAGAAGAAAACTTTCCCTGACATTGGCATTCCTGTGAGATGATAAACTTTGCTGACAAGTGGAGGTCACTGTCAGGCTGAGTCGCAGGGTGATTTCCACAGTCCATGAATGTGATATGACCTAGTGAAACTCTTGTTCCAAAGACTCAAGTCTTACAGTGTTTCCTTTCACATTTATTGAGCTGCTGTGTTTTTTTCTGCAAGTTATAGGTGCAGCAGTGGATGCCTCCTGTGGTTATGTGTTCACTTTGTGTGGAGAAGGAATGCCTCTGCTTCCCTCTTCACAGAGCAGAGATGGAATGCATTAATCGTTTGTTCGTCTGAATAACAAGGACTTGCCAAGATCAATGTGCATTAGTTATTAATGTCAGTCTTCTATGAATAGTCTTAACACAGACGTGGTTAGTCTTGAAATAAAGAAACTATACTCTATAAATTTAATAAGCTTCATTAGAAAATAAAGCTTTTCATCTGCAAATCTTGAGTTGAGGTCAGGCTTCAAAATATCTCTTAGGAGTTGTCTAGTGCCTTTGTTAAATTGTGATAGCAAAGTTAAGCTCTTAAACATCTTGGAGAAAGAAAACAAACAGTCCAGGAGTCCGTCTGTCATTGATTATGTTGTGCCTTACTTGTACAGCAGAAATTTGGGGTGAAAACTTGAAAAAACACGGATCAAATGAGAATTGGAGCCAACAAAACAATGAATAGGTGAACTGGTCCCATAGGTCGCTAAGTGTGATAGGAAGGCTCTTCATTGCCCGATGTTTTTCAGTTGTGCGTGGCATCTGTAGAAGGAAAAATTCAATGACATTCATGCTCTGTGCCATATTGGATCCGAGCCACTAATTCCTGCAGCTCCTGGTGGAGGAGCCAAGGAAAGCTTCAGAAATAACTCGTAGCAGCACATCCAGTGTGGAGCAATTTTTAGCTCTTCTCATGCTGAGAGCTGTCTCCCCTCTGAGACTAGAGCCAAAGATAGGGTAAATGAGCAAAACTCTAATAAGAAGTTAGAGGCTATGTATGGTTTCTCTGATATTTTATTCTTCTGCACATCCATTTTCTCCGTAAGCTTCTGTAATAAAATGTTAGTTGCCTCATAGTTCAGTGCAAAAGCTGGAGAGGTGTTTAATAGCTGAGACCTTCTGTGTTGACCCCATTTCTCAGGGAGATGGGAGAAGGAAAGAGGAACGTAAACTTTCTCAGTTTTGGCCAAGGTAGGTTAAAGTTGCATTGGACTAGAATTCCATTATAAGCAGGAGTTTTCCCCTTTCTCTGTCCCAGGATTTGCAGGGCATATGTTCTAAGCAGCCTATTCAGTGCAATGAGAAGTGGCTATTTTGTGGCAGAAATACCACCTCTTTTCCCAGGGGCTGTACCACAACTGCTTGAAGTCTTTTGCTCCAAATGAGCGAGTCCCTTGGCATGCGTGATTTCTCATCGGCTGCAGAAGGAAGGGATGTGCAAAGATTTCCTTGTGTAGAGCTGCCCTCTGCTTTCCAGGAGACAGCTTTCTGTGGGGCAATGAGCTGTGCAGCCTGGAAGTTGCCCAGTGGTTGTTTTTGCAGTCACTGGCGCAACAAGCTGAGGATGAAATAGGATTTCTCCAAACAAAGTGCCACTGGTCTCCTCAGCCTTCCCTTGCCCCTTCACTGCTGGTCCCCTGGGGTGGAGAGTAGTGGCTGGGAACTCCACTGAGGTGTCTTTTGGAGCCCATTTTGCTCCTCTTGCCCCTGCAGCCCAGCCTTTGCCTTGCGGTGGGCGAATCGTGCAGCATCTCTGTGCGCTTGTCAGATGAAAAGAACTATTTTTTGCTCTCTCCGTGAGAGAGATGGCCTTACCAGGCTGAGCTGCCTCAGGGCTTGTCTCAACAAACCTGCTACATTGGATTAGCTCCCATTTCTTCACATGAAAGGGCTGTGCATGCGTACACTTTTCCTTTACTATTGAATTATATGATATCTGGAGCCACGGTTGTTAATCTCGTGAAGGACAGGTGTTGCTCTCTCATGAAAAGGGGCTCCCATGAAAGCTCCTCCACACCTTTGAATAGGAAAATACTCCAAGGGCTCCTCTGTTCTCCCACAGAGTCGATTTAGGATGATATGACTGGGGCCTCTTAAATCCTGAGTGATGCGGAGAAGGGGGCCACTGAGCAGTTGTTTTGTTGTTTCACCTAACATGTACTTGGGAAAAGCAGATTATATTAAAAAAAAAAAAAAAGGCACAGCTTTTGTGGTGTATAATTCAGCTTACTGCTGCAGGGTGCTTTCTGTGGAAGAAATAAGCCCTGAAGGTGCATTCAGAATCAAGATACCTGTTTTGGTTTGGGAAGCTAGGAGCTTCCCAAAGGAAGGAGCGTTTGCTGTGGGCACAGCTTCTTCTGTTCCTCCACCGTAGCTGCTGGCTAGTGTCAGACAGGCATGGTAGTCCCTCCACCTCTCCCCTCATCTCCATCTCACCCAGAACAGTTGTTGGTGGGTAGCTCTCGTGTTGCCCACCTGCACAGCGTGACGTGTGGCTTTGTGGTGCTGATGGCAGGATCTCTCTCTCCTTGTAACACTGGTGCACAGGCTCTGCCCGCAGGAGAGCCCCAGAGAGTGTGAGCCATGTCCTGCCCAGGCAGCACAGTCTGCTCCTGGGCCAGAGGATGTCTGTGAGGTAGCTGAAGGGAGGAGAGTGATGTTTGTCCCAGCTGTGTTTGTGCAAGCATTGCCACTGCTGTCAGTGAGGGATTTGATGGACTGTTTCCATAGAGCACTGGAGGCACCACATGCAGCTCGAGCATGCAGCTCGAGCAGGGAGCCTGTCTCGGGAATCCTGGAGGAGGTGTGAGGACCCCAGCACAGCATCTCTAGCCTGGCAGGCTTCTGGCTGGTGAAGGTGGGTGGTGCCTTCCAGGCACTGGTGTAGGGTTGCTGTGTGTCCAGAGCCTGACTGGTGTGGTGTTTCGTGCTATTTTTTTTTTTTTCACATCTCTGAAAATTGTGAGTCTTGGCAGAAGAAGATCCATCCCATGATGGAAGGCACAACACTACAGCTTTTTGGTAGCTGTCATTGCTTCCTGGTGTGGGACTCTTAACAGTAAAGGTCATCTTCCCTGCCCTGTCCTCCCTACAGGACTTTGTCAGCCCTGCTTCAGGACAGCAGACCACTGCTGAGTTGCATAATCCATAAGTACAGTTTTGGAGATCAAATCACATGTGTGCCTATAAGCCTGACATCAGGAAATAATCTCCCTGCCAGGGACGCCTCTCACTCGGTTTGCGTACACCGCTGCTTTTTCCACAGTAATTCTGCCTCCCTTAATCCCCATTCATCGTTTCTGCTTTTTGGAGAAGATTCCAGCGCTGTCGACTGGAACAAGCATAGACTACTTGTCCTTTTCATCAGACCATCTGTTCCATCTGGACTCCTGTCCTTACAAGAAGCAGTTGGCACCATTTACATTTCCCAGGCAGCAGAAAGTTGCCTCTGTGTGAGGCAGAAACTCCCAGGAGATTCAGAAACCCTCCCTTCTGTTGTTTTGCCCTTCAAAGTAGCACTGCTCCCTAGCTCTGGTCATATTTAATACAGCAAAGCTCTTCTTAATAATCTTCAATCTTTTGCCATCTCCTGTCACTTTGTTGGTGTTAACATCTTGTTTATTTTAGCTGAGGCAGTCACTCCTCTCTCCTCTTCCCTGGCAGGCTTTGATACCGTGCCGCGTTAGTGGGGTCACACAGCTTGGGGACGGGTGCATCTGCTGGCTGAATGTCATTTCTGGTTTGGAGACTTCACGTTTGAGACGCTGCATTAGTGGGTGGATGTTCTGTGTTTTAAACACAGAGCTGTAGGTGTTTGGATGGGCAATTCCAACCTATGGAAAAATGCTTACCAGTTCAGATCTTCCCCTTCCCAAAGGAAAACCTCTGTGTGAATTCAAAGTTGCCTTTGCTGTCCCTCTGTAGGTAGCATGAGATGGAGTATAAAAGCATGTTCTGTCTTAAAAATTTGCCTGCATCTCTTACGCACTTCTCCTAGCCCCTCTGACAGTTGAAGTCACTCCTGCTGGAAACAACACATTAGATTGATTTAAAGTAGGCAATGATTAGCAGGTTCAGGATGTGTTTAAACAGTAGTCTTGGCCTCATGCAGATACTTTGCACTCTAAAGAAGGAGGAAAGCAGAAGTGAGAGGTGGCTTGCAGAGTGTTTTGTCTGCCTGGAATCCACACAACCTCGTGTATCCGCTGCAGAGAGCAGCTCGCTGCCCTGCTTGGTGCTCTGCTCCCTTCTCACCCTGTCCTGTGGCACAGAGGGCTGGGACCTGCCAGGCTGTGGGACAGGGAACCTGGGGCAGTGGCACAAGAGGAGGCTTTGCACGCTGGTGTGTAGGCGATGTTCCTGCACTCCAGGGCTGATGAGCATCCCTGTCCTGAGACGCCTCATCTGGGATCCTGGCATTCGCAGGCAAGCAGCCAGCTTCCCGCTTTGTCCCACCCATCCCTTGGCAGTGGCTCTGGAAATGCTGCAGCCTTCTCAGGCTGTTTAGATTTTTGGGTTTTTTTGTTTTGTTTTGGTTTTTTTTTGCTGCTGTTTTCCTGGAATCCCTGAGAAACGCCTGGCAGGTCGCGGTCTGCTCTTAACTCTCAAAGTCCCCATCCAAACCGTGATGATGCTCTGGTCTGCTGTACTTTGTGCACCTGTATCCCGTTTGGGACAAATAGTGCCCCAAAAGCTCAGACTGTGAGATTCCAGGTCAGTTAAGGGCTTGCTGTGATCAGCCATGAGTCCTCTGGATGGTCCCACTCATACTTCCAGCAACAGACATAACCTTGTATTTTGCTGGATCCCCTTCCCTTCCTCGTGTTGGTGCATTCTGGCTGCAGCGTTGCAGATGTGGCTGATGCATTGATGTAGCACAAGGGATTGCAGCATCGCCAGCTCCTGATGCTGACTCCCTCTTTTATCCTTTGACTGGCAAACAAGGTTGGTGTAAAGAGCAACTGGACTTACAGCTGTTCTGGCCATAGCTGGCATCAGTCAGTGATGGAGCACAAGTTCTTAGCTGGCTCCCAGGTTGCTCTGCAGCTCAAGGTGTCCATTGACTTTCAAATGTTAATGAATCTTGCTGCCTCTGGAAAGACACTTGATATATGATCCTGGCAATCAGCAGCTGCTCAGTTCCCCTAGCAGTGGATATTTGCCCTGCCCTGCCTCCAGAAAAGTCCTTTCTGAGGCCAATAGAGAGGAATTTTTCTGCTTGCAAGCGTGTAGCTTGGAGATTTGGATGAGGGAGGATAGGGAGGAGTTTCCCCTTGTCGAATTGGGTATTTCATGGAAGTTTGGATCTGTTGCAGAGCTCTCAACCTACAAAAATAAGATGATCTTTTCTTCTGAGTAAAGTAGGAAAATTATGAAGTTGTCTTGATTGGGAGCTGAGGGCTCTGAGATGGGGGGAAAAGGCTGCTTCAGCCAGGCACTGTCCCTGTGGTTCCGCTGTGGGCTGGAGGAGCTGCCCTCGCTGCAGGTGGGGTTTGGTCAGATCCCGAAGTTTCAGCAAAAGCCACCTGGGCAGCTTAGAATTTGCTGTTTCCCCAAAATACAGCAGCCCTCACAGGGCAGCAAACCAGACTATGTAGGGGTTTAGCACAAAGTTGGATCCTTTGAGCTCGGAAAGCTGGCTTCCCTGTCAGACTGTGGAAAGAGAGGCTGCCCTTTGCAATGAGTTCACGGAGGGATTTGGTTTGTTCTTCCTGGGATGTATCTACAACAAATTTAAGACTGGTCTCTGGGCTTTGTCAATTCCTTCCAGACAAGGAAGTAGTTCCCTGTTGATAGGTGGAATCCAAACAGCAGTTTGATGCCGCAAATGTTTTGAAGCAGGTTTTAGGGTATTGTGTAGCTTGTGTTAGTCCCTAAGGTATGGAAACCAGATACTCGGGGAAATGTCCCCTCCCAGTCTAGGAGGCTCATCCCCCAACTCAGTCTGTTGTGGGTACAAAAGAACAACTGCATGACTTGCTGTAGGACCAGAACCAGCTCTCAGTGTTTCTGCTCGGAAGGAGGCTATTTCAGTGGCTGCTTATTTAGAGGCATATTGATCTGGAGCATCTTTTTTTTGGATATGGCAATAAGCCCTATTCCCCCTCCCACTTTTTAATGAAGACAGCATCTTCTGTAGTGTCGTCATGGGTTTATGCAGAATCTGAACTGTGCTTTCTCCTTTGCCTTTTCACCTCTTCCTTTTCATTTCTCTTTTCTAATGATATTAAAACAGCCATTAGACTGTGAAATGTAATTTGCCCAGAATACAGACCTCCCATTGTACAGGGCTTTCTGCTTGCCAGACGATCCCTTTGGAGCATGAAGTCTGCTTTCATCTGCTACAATTTCACCCCTGTTAATGTTTGGAAGCTGAAAGGCCAAGCCGTGTTAATATTTGACAGAACATTTCAACTCTGTTTTTCTCCAACAGGGGAAACTGGCCTTGGTAAGTCCACCCTCATGGACACACTTTTCAACACTAAGTTTGAAGGTGACCCATCGTCTCACTCACAGCCCGGGGTCCAGCTGAAATCCAATACCTATGACCTGCAGGAGAGCAACGTCAACCTCAAACTGACTATTGTGAGCACGGTGGGCTTTGGGGATCAGATCAACAAAGAGGACAGGTGAGTGGAGGAGGAGAGAGGCTGTATTGTGACCTGATTTTCTCATAGAGGATCTCTCGCTGTGCCCTAGTTGGGCCAGACTGCATGGTAAAGTTCTCCTCCGTCCTTCTTACAGGTTGTCCTTGGCACCTCTGTGGGATAGGATAGGTAGAAGAGAGGACAAAGGCTGTGGTGTGTCAGCACTGTGCCAGCTATCAAAAAAACATTCCTCATGCTGTCAGAGCTGTCCTGCTGGTGGCCTTCTGCCCAGATTCTTCTGGCGGGGAGAGCAGAGAGCTCCAGGGCATCTGTGTTTGTTTTCTTGTGCTGTGCTGACCACAAACTGCCAACCAAACCACTACTGTGGTCTAGCGACTGCTTGGCTTAACAGCCACTTCTGGCAGGGCTCTTCCATATTGCTAAAGGAAGCGTGATACGTGCAAGGAGAGACCCTGGGGAAGTATTACCAGCAGTTCACGTCCCACCATGGCTGGAGTGTGGTGGTTAAGGGGTTTGTGATTCCACCAGACCATCTCCAAGGTGCATCTTCACAGAGGTATTGCAGATGGGATGTTGCAAGTCTGTTAGATTTTCGTTTTAGTTTTAAGATGCACTGATGTCCTTTACACTGTGAGCCCGACAGGCTCTGTATTTCAGACGGTCTTGCGAGGGAGTTGCCCAGAGCACTGGGCAAAGGGATGGAGATGTCTTCCACCTGCAGGACTCGAGGCTGTGAGAGCAGCAAGCTGGTCACTCCCTGAGTGCACACAAGGGTTACACACTGCTGCGAATGAGTCTGTTATCCTTCCTTTTAAAAGTCTCTCACCCTCACATTTCAAAGCATGAGTCCACTTAGCCTGGAGAGGATGGTGTGTCTGGGCTAAACCACAACACTGTGTTTTGTCAAACAGGCTGCTGGAATCTGATAGAGAATCTGATCTCCTTGTCAGTAGTGCAACATTTAAATTTCCTATGAGTGGGGAGGAAGGGAGATTCAGAGAATTGGTCTTGGGAAGTAAAATCTAACAAGCAGCTTCTTTCTTAAAAGCAAACAAAGGAGCGTTGTCTGTTTACGTCTCTGACTGTGAGATGTATAACTTTTTTTTTTTTTGTTTCACCCAAGCTATAAGCCCATCGTTGAATTCATTGATGCTCAGTTTGAAGCCTATTTGCAAGAAGAACTGAAGATAAAAAGGGTGTTGCACAACTACCATGACACCCGGATCCATGCTTGCTTGTACTTCATTGCTCCAACAGGCCACTCACTGAAATCCCTGGACTTGGTAACAATGAAGAAGCTTGACAGTAAGGTAAACACATTTAACTCTTGCTGGGCAGATTCACCTTGCATGTGGTGGGAAGGCTGCTGCTTTTCCAGGGCACGTCTCACCACCTTGAATATCCCTTATACTCATGGAGGTGACTGGGTTGGCAGATAAATTCTGTATATTTATTGAGTGCATTTCAATTTGTAATGCAGACTTGGAAAATATCGCTGGAGCAAAGCTGAGAACTTCTTACCTATCTCTTCCTTTCTAGGTGAACATCATTCCCATCATTGCCAAATCTGATGCCATTTCCAAGAGTGAGCTGACCAAATTTAAAATTAAAATAACAAGTGAACTGGTCAGTAACGGTGTTCAGATCTACCAGTTCCCAACAGACGATGAGTCAGTGGCGGAGATAAATGGGACAATGAATGTAAGTGACTCGGTGCTTCCTCCTCTTCCAAAACAGTGCTGTCACTGTAGTTGTTGGAGGCCTATATTGGGGTGCTTCTTAAATCAACTTTCTGGGTTTTTTTTTTGTCTTAAAACCAGAGGATGTCACAGGGATTCCATCCTTGTAGTGCCATCCTAGGCTGGCAGAGCCTTGTGGTAGGCTGCTACCTCTCTGGTGGGTTTTTTCTAGTCAGAAAATAGGCTGGTTTTTAACCCAATCTATATCCTAATGCATGTCCGTTGAAGAATGTGTAGGAAAACAGACTGATTGTGAGGCCTGGCTGTATTTAGAAAAATAATCAGATTAAACAAATCTTCAGAACAAGATGCCTGATTTTCCTTGAAGCTGATTTGGTCTTTTTGAGAATTCCACCAAGCATATATTTACAAGTTCAGAGAAAACACTGTCCAAAATTCTTTAGCTCTCTTCTCATCTGGATTTTATTCTTAAGTCAAATCAGAAAAACAAGCTCTCCTTTCAACTCCCTATTGGCTTTTCCATTTTGAATGAATTAGTTTAATTACTGAGGAGAATATTCTCCCAGCACCTGCTAGTTAAATGAAACCACATGCAGCTACATGAGCTGTCCCATGTGGTTGGAGCTGGAACTTTCTTGCTGATTGAAGATGGAAATCACCAGCACTTTCTCCTTGGCAAAGACAGCAGCCAAGCAGTTGGTACCAGTGGAGAAAGTGACTCTGCTGTTGAGGGTAGCCAGGCCCATAGATGGCTGAGGCCCAGGCAGAGCCTATGTGGACATAGCACAGTGTTTCTACTGCTGTCTCGGGTTGCTCCTCTTGCTCCCATCACTTGGTTTTTCCTTTGGAAATCCCCTTACTTCACCCTCACAGAATACAAAGCAAACAAAAAAGCATTAACAGCTGTGGGAGAAGCCAACCATGGGATGCTCTTCATGGACAATCTGAAGAAGCCAACGGGGAGGCCTGAAAGCTCTCACCTAGAAGTGGCAAGATGGGAAGAGGAAAGAAGGGGGCAGGTGTAGTGGACTGTAGAGGAGAGGGTCACCAGAGGGGAGCACGTTGTCTCTAGCAGACATTCACCTGATCCTGTGACCCAGAGGGGGACCAGCTGGCCTGAAACCTCAGGTGCCACAGAGCTGCAATGGCTTTTCCTCTAAATTGTGCTGTGTAATAGCCCTGCAGAGGAGGCTGCAGCCTTTGTAGTGTTTAGTACTTGGGGAATTTCAGAGCTTGCAGCAGTTGGACACAGGTACGGACCAGTGCATCCTGTAGTGACAAACTCGACCTGCAGTAGTTGAAGAGCCCACCCGGAGCCTGGCAGTAGCCAGCTTGTCCCTGCAGTGTGATGCCTCTGGCTCCTCCCAGAGCAGCTGGAGGTGGCATGTGGCCCTCGCTCATCCCTTGGGTCTCTGCTTGCCCTCTCCCCTGTCAGGCTCTCTGACAGTGGATGTACACAGGATGCAGCAAGGACTGTTTGCAGCCAATGGAGAGGCAGTGATGTGATCCACGGGGACCACTGATGATTCTCCTTGACCCAATGTGCAGAAGCGTTTATTGATAATGCTGCTTGTGTATGGCCTGTCTTGAAGGCAAGAAAAGCTACAGCTTGTAGAAAGGAGGCAGTAAATTATTCCTTTGGAGGGTGGCTAGGGGAGCATCCCTCATGTTGCAGTACGGAGGCTGTTCAGTTGAGACAACTTTGTTTACTTCCCGTCCAGCGTTTTTTGTCCCCTGCCCCTAGTGATTAGACAGCCTTCTGCTGAAAATCAGATTCCTTTGTCCTGGAAAACCACTTTCCTTTTTGTGCTACTTGTCCTCTCCCTGTGCAGAGCAGGCACAGCTCTGTGCTGGCCAGTGTCTGTCCAGGCGCTGGCCTGTCAGTGTGATCACAAAGGTGCCTCAGCATGGAGAGTGACCCAGGGGGCCCCGGTGCACAGAGCCTTTGCATGGCCTAGGGTGGCCTCATGCAAGTGACCATCAGCCCCACTTAGAGTGTGTGTCCCATGTGAGAGCTGAGAGGACAAGAAGTAAAAGCTGAAGAGCCCATCTTTATGAGTGCTTGCAGGCAGTTTTGTTCTATTTGTAGTTTGACTGTAGGAGCCACACTCTGAAAGCAGAAAGCATCGTCCCTGAAATTTTTTGCTTGTAGCAGCTGTCATAAACTTGTCTAAGTTTTCAGATAAACTGTGGAATTAAAACTTCACTACCTGCTCTTGAGAGCAGTCCAAGGTCACTGAACTTCCAGATAGCTGGCCTTCTGGGGCCCTTTGACTTGCCCAGAATTCAGCCCATTTCAAAAGCTGTAGCCAAAAAATATCACGGCATAGAAGTCAGCAGAAGGGGTGGGTGCAGGGAGCTGGCAACTTTATTTTTAAGCGCAGAAACCTTGCACTTAACTTCTTTGCAGAATGCAATATAGTTCCCAGGAGCAAGCGGAGGTGGGGAGTGATCTCACTTATTGCACAACAGATAAATGCAGCTAAGTACGATAGCAGCGTCTGGGGGCTTTGCTTGGCTGCCTCATTTTGGGGAATGGGAGGACTATAAGTTGAGGTCTTCTGAGCCTAGAGAGGTGTTGGGAGTGTTTCTGTTGCAAGTTGGCTGAGCTTGCTCTGGGCCAGTCTCTGATTCTCTCTGCAGTAGGCAAAAAGTATCTTCTTCACTAAGAAGTGACTTTTTTATTTCTGAGTTTTTGAAAAGCAAATACCTCTTGTTCTTAGTCAGCCTTCAGGTGCTTGTAAGACCTGCGCTCTGTGGAGCGTGCTTCTCTGCTTGAGGAGCGTAACAAGGCACAGTTGAGCTAGTGGTAGAGCTCTGCTGTCCCTAGGATCCCTTCTCATGGGTGTGATCCCTGGGTTTGGCTTTCTTTCTCGTCTAGCTCTGCAGGCATCTAGCAGTGGTTGTGCACAGCATCAACATCATGAGGATTTTATAAAGCCATTGGCGCTCTTTTGGGTTTCTCAGAACCAGTGTTGATAAAGGAGCGCTGTGGGATTTGGGAGAGGGGGTGCTGAGGATGAGCCCTGACACAGCCGCAGGAAGCCTGAGGCACTAGGAGTGTTAGCACAGGGCAGGCTCAGCACAGCCAGGAAGTGCAGAGTCCTTCCCAGCTCAACCTAGGGCAGATCTTAGGGCACACGTGGACATGGAGGCTGACCCGGTGTGGGGACGTGTTCAGGCCTTCCTCACCAGGGCTGTACCAGGCAGGGAGGAAGGAGCTGTTACTCTGGGGCTGAAAGGGGGACTTCCATCTCATGATCTGAAAGAGCGAGTCGTCTTGTGCTCCAGTGCGAACTGAGGGAGTGGTGGGGGGATAAAATCAAGAAGGCTCCAAGACTTCTTTTATTGCTTCTGTGCCTGTGCAGATGTTCTCCTCAGCCACGGCAAGCCCCTGGGACAGCACCACAGGCAGAGCCGCGCCGCACATTGTCCGAGCTGTCGTTCTCATGCCAGTCTTGCACTGGCTCATCTCACCTGAGACCCTGTGGCTGGGAGGATCAGCCAGGTAGAGGACATAGAGTGGTAGCACTAACAAGGTTTCCAAAGAGGACCCTCCCTTCTCCCACCTTGTCTTGGGCTAGTGGCCAGTGACTAGACTCCCTGAGATTAGTGTGTGCGTAATGACTGCCTTGCTCAGTGGCTGTGCTGGTTTGTGTGTGCTGGCGAGTCAGCTTGAGTTGAGTGAGACTAACGTGGGTATCATTAAATGTGTTCCAGGCCCATTTGCCGTTTGCAGTGATCGGGAGCACGGAGGAGCTGAAAATAGGAAACAAAATGATGAAAGCTCGTCAGTACCCTTGGGGCACAGTGCAGGGTGAGTTGAGCCCTGGGACTTTAATGACAGGAATTGTGACACTTGTGCCAGGAGGCAATGGGCTCTTGGAGGAGCAAGGGCCAACCTAGACTTTAGTATCTCACTGGGAATTACCCTTTGTTAAATGCTTGTGCCAGGCCTATAGTGACAGTTCTGTCTGCTTGAAAGGGCTGTTAAACCCGTGGTGGAGTAGACAGGTGAGGGCTGTGGGAAGAGACCTTTGGTTTTGCCCCTATCTTACTCCTTATTGTGTCTTCTTACAGTGGAGAATGAAGCTCACTGCGACTTTGTGAAGCTGCGGGAGATGCTGATCCGTGTGAACATGGAAGACCTTCGCGAACAGACCCACACGCGCCACTATGAGCTATACCGGCGATGTAAACTGGAAGAGATGGGTTTTAAGGACACCGATCCAGATAGCAAACCCTTCAGGTGGGATCCCTGAAAGAGACAGGAGAGCTGCAGGGAGCCATTGTTGGATGCGCTTTGTGCATGTCTATGTATATGTCTGTGTCCTTGAGAGAGCACGTAAAGAACCAATGCACCAAGAAAACCTGCCAGGTCAGATAAATCCAGTCGTCAGCAAAGGTGCTGGCTGAGGGAGAGAAGGTGAAAACACAGAAAGTGTGTGCAGGATTGACTGTGAAACTGCAAATGCAAGAGTAGAAATGTCTGTGCTGCAGAGATATAGCAGTGTTCTCTGAACTAGGGCTTGTTGCCAGCTATTCCCTTTGAATTGCCCAACATTCAACATACAGGAAGGTGCAATAGCTTACAGATCCCAGAAACTGTTGGATGAAGACGACCATGGGCATAAATGGGTGGGTGAGAGGCAAATATTGTACGGGCAAGCACAATTCGTGGTGATGGCCTGATTTCAGAGGCTCAGGGGAAGCAGGGTTTGTCCTAAGTCACGTCACTGAACTTTCATTTCTTTTTTAGCCTACAAGAAACTTATGAAGCCAAAAGAAATGAGTTTCTGGGGGAACTACAGAAAAAGGAAGAGGCAATGAGGCAAATGTTTGTCCAGAGGGTCAAGGAGAAAGAAGCAGAGCTGAAAGAGGCTGAAAAAGAGGTGAAAACTGCAGTACTTGTCTCTGTGGTTGTGAGTGATGGATCCACTCTCAAGTAGGTAGCTGCTGTGAAAGCAGAGTGTGGTTTAGGCCTTCCTTATCAGGAAGTCTGAAGTTTAACTTGGGCTTATGGCACATTAAGGTGTTCATCCTGTAGGACAAAGCATGATCACAGTGGTTATAGTGTACAACTTAACTGCACCGTGAAAGTGCCAGTCTTGATTCTGATGGAGAGTTGCAGCGTGGCAAAATTCAAGGAGAGAAACGACCTCTGGTTTAGGCTTCATATATCAGAAATATACGCATACAACTTCCTTAGTGTTGTGAAAAATCCATTGATTTGCTGACCTTTAAAGAGGAATAAGGTGGAGACCCTTGGAAATGGATTAATTTTTGTTTACAATTATGCTCTCCCGATCCTCTGTTGTTAGTCTGTGCAATGCTGCATCACTAGAACACTGCCTGGTTTGTAAGCTGTTGTGGAAGGAGACTGTTCCCTCTACTTTGTTTATGCAGTGTCAGCTCAGGGAGCTAGAACTGATGTAGAGACCGGTGCAGACTTGCAGGCTCAGATCTCATGGGATCCTTCCATCCTCCTTTTTTCCTGTGAACAGAATATCTGGTAGTGCTGGGTCCTGCTCACCTCTCTCCTTTCCCTTTAGCTGCATGAAAAGTTTGATCGCCTGAAGAAGTTGCATCAGGATGAAAAAAAGAAGCTAGAGGATAAAAAGAAGTCTCTGGATGATGAAGTAAATGCATTTAAACAAAGGAAGACAGCAGCTGAATTGCTGCAGTCTCAGGCTCAGCAGGCTGGAGGATCGCAGACTCTTAAAAGAGATAAGGAGAGAAAAAAGTAAGTTGCTAACCCAGTGTTATTTGCTTTTTGATAATTGTTCTTCTTAACTATTTTTCTGGGTGTTCATCTTTCTCTCTTAACCTAGCCAGTCCTTATCGGGGGAGGCTTGCAGAGGTTTAATCCCTAGTGAGGCTGGAAGCATTTTACCTTTAGGTGTTACCTCTAACAGCAGGGAGCAGTGCTAACCTCCCTCATTGTTTGCTGGCAGCACAGGAAAGGATGAACTTGTTTTTATTCCCCCTAATTCCCTGCCCCTCCTGTGGTCTGTCAGTGCCTGTAATGAAGTGGAACAGCATTGGCTGCCGAGGCGAGGGTGTGGGGCAGGGTTATCCTGCTGCCTGCAGAGGAGCACGTCCTGTCTCAGGGCCATAGTTTTTAGAGTGAGAAAAAGCTTATACTGTGGAAATTATTCAGGGAGACTAGTAGTCATGAATTCTGGAATATGCAACATGAGGGGACAGGTCGTAGCTCCTTGTTAGTGCTCTCTCCAGCCCTAAATCAGTTTTCTGCCTTCCACAGAAACAGTGAGAGATACTTCATGGCTTTAGTGGGGTTCCCCATGCCAGAGACAGGATCCAGCCCCTTGTCAGGGTCCTGTGACGTGAGCTGTCTGCAGTGCCTGTGCTAATGCTCTGTGGCTGCTCCAGAGCAGCCAACTGCACAGCTGAAACAGTCCTGCTGGTTCAGCGAGGACTGAGCAGTTCCTTTTCTCCTCACTGTGGTAGATTTCCCAAAGCAGAGTGCTGTGCCCCCTTAGCAAGTGCAGGAAGAGCAGTATGCAGATAAACAAGGGTCTGGTTTCTCTACCACTGCCACGTTCCTCTCTGCACATTCCTGGGGCAATTCCAGAGTAAATGTTCCCCTCACCACGCAGTCTTAAGTACATGGAGAAGTGCTGTTAACATGAACAATATGGCACATGCCCAAAGAGCTGACCGGACCGTTTGTCATGGAAAATACCCCGTAACTGTTAAGCTTGGAATCAAATGAGACAGGAGAGGAAAAAACTCAATATCCAGAATGAGATCCTGGTTTAGTCTTTTTAGTTTTCAGCTGGAACTGCTTCAATGTCAGCATTCTTTTACGATGAGCGATTAGTGCTCCTGCCCTTTTCTCGCTTGTCCGTTCCTTTTCCCACTGCTTATTTTGATACGCTCTTTCGAATTGCCTTCAGGGGAGTTTAATATCTTTTCATGCTGTGGTGCCTGAGACTGACTGGGAACAGACTTCTGTCCCCAGCCTGGATTGTGGGTCCTTTCATGCTTAGAGCCCATAGACATCTGCGCACTGAGGACTGCAGAATTCAGCCCTGAGACTGGTCAGGGTCAGGAATGTAGAAAAGGGAGAGGAGGTGCCCTATAGTATGACCATTTAGTTGCTGTGGCCCAAGTCACACTCATATTCCTAGAAGAAGGTCTGATCTCAGAAGAGCTCCCTGACACCAAGTGCATTCATACAGAAAAGCATTGGTACCATCCTTGTCAGTTAAGGATGCAGAAAGGCACAGAAAACTCTGTGAAAGAGATAGGTCAGTGCTAAGACTTGGAAAGATGCTAGGAAGTCTCTCTTCTCTAGGAAAATAGCTTTGTTAGAAACATAGCTGCTTTTTTTATTCTGTAACTTCTTCTGTTGTCCTTAATAATTAATTTCAGTATTTAGATCATAAGTATCTCTTAACAATCCATGAATTTCACAAGCTGTAGCTTAATTGTATTTGTTTACTAGTGGCTGGCAGTACACTCTTTGAAATCACTAATCATGACATGGTTTCTTTTTTTTTTTTGTTGTTACATCATTATCATCATCATTAGCTCTTACATGTGTGCTGTTTTACAGTTAGCTGCTGTTTGCCTGCATGGTGCATGAGGCACATTGTCCTGGTAAGCGTCATTAACTAATATAGACCTCACAGTGGGATCAGTTACAGTTCTTAAAAAACCAGACCCTGTGCAAGTCCAGAAGCCTATAAGTATTGTCTGTGTCTTCCTCTGTTTTCACCCTTACTGTACATGCTCTACCAGTCTCTCTACGTATGCGGTTGTATAAAAAGGATGCAATGAAGTTGGCCTTTAAAGATTCTGCAAAGTAAAATATAGAAAGGCTCAGTATTATGACATGAAACACAATAAAATAAGGATTAGATCCTTTTCCTTTTAAACCTTCCCAACACTTTGTTGGCTCTGTTTTCTTTATTCTATCTCCCTTAGAAATAGAATATATTCTTCAATCACACAGGCCGTGTTGGTACTATGGCAACAATTGCTATGGAGATAAAGTGCTGGTGATAACCCATGAATATATCTTCTCCCCTTCTCCTCTTTCTCTCCCAGCCCTCCAAGTTCTAATGTTAACTTGTGGTTACAGCGCAGGTGAAGGTAGATGCAAGACTAGTTTCTGTCCCGCCCTTCACACACCAGCAGAGAGTAACATCTGCCAGACATGGGTCTTTCCATTGTCCCAGAGCACCAGAGAGTCACCAGACTGTGTTGTGTGTGTATGTTTGAGGGGACATTAAAGAAGCTAATGCCGAAAAACCAAACCAGAATTTCCCTGCTGACCCTTTGTAATTGATTGTCCAAAACCATAAGAGGAGATTGACTGAGCGTTTAGCAGATGATGGAGGCTCTGAGAGATTTTATGATATTCTTAACAGTCAGATGGGTCACCCATGGAATGGATGTTCAGTAGCAGACAGACACAGAAACCCCACTCCTGAAAGCAATGCCAAGTGTGCCTGTGGGTAGGGCAGGGCCAGTGAGAGAAGGCGTCTGTATTCAAGATGTGGCCAGAAAGCCTGCCAGAGCACAATGCCCCTGAATAAGGCCAGCATCCCAGTTTCTGAGGAGTTTTACTAAGGCACAGAGTTCCTGCTGGAGCAGAGCCCCGTCAGTGGCATTAAGCTGTGGGTCTGCTCTGCTCCAGTTGCTGTGACTGTGTCCAGAATTTTTCTGCCCTCATGGAGCAGGGAGGTAAGGCAGCCACATAGTCACAGGCAGCTTGTGGAACAGGTAAGGTTGCCTGAAAGGGTTAACAAACCTCACCATAAGCAAACAGCTGCAGTGCAAGGTGCCAGCATCTATTGTAAAATGAAGACTTATTTAAACAAAGATGTGTAAGAAATGCACCTGCCTGGCAGAAGAGTAGCATCCTCATTAGGTCATTAGTTAACTTGCTAATGACAGTTGTCTGCTTACAGCTAGGTTGAGTGTGTATAATTGAGGCTCTTTAATTTGCTGTTGATTCTCTGGTGAGAGGAAAAAGAAAGCTCCCATGGGAACGTCTTGCTTCTTGACAGAGCAGTGATAGTTATTCTCCAAGGCAAGGGTGACAGCACCCCAGGCTGAAGTGCACAGGTCTCTTGGAGAAGGGACCTGTTGGAACAGCAGCGCTTAACTATAAAACACCCTAAAAACTCACCCTCAAGCCCACCCTTCCCTGCAGACAAAGCTAGGATTTACTTTCTCTCCAGGATACAGTCCAAACTAACTTATGGTGTACCCTTAAATAGGGAAAAACTGATTCCAGCATCATTCCCTCTTAGCTCCACTAAGGGAAATTGGAAAGCAAGGAAACATTACACTGTCAGTGAGAGCATTTGAATTTTATTTCAATGGGAAGTTCCACTTAACAGAAGAGCTTCAGAAGGATCTTGCACTGACTTGTACTAGAGCTTGCGGGCGTCTTGAGCAGTCCTGTTGAGTGAATGTCCCTGCTGCCAACAGTAACTGCAAAACAATGCAAAGAACAATTCTCTGCTTATCAGGCTCCAAATGTGGAAAAATAACCTCAAAGGATAACAGTGTTCATTCTGGTGCTGAGTACGAAGGCACAGCTGAAGTGCAGTTAGAGTGAACGTTACTGATGTTTGTTGGTTTTGGATTGCTTTTGGCAGCCCTCATAACTGTACACTGTTGTGTGCTGAGCTTTGAATCAAATGAAGTTCTTTGTTCCCACTATACAAATGCAGACAGTGCCTTTTTCAATGGGCATTTGTCCTTGCTAAATTAAATATGTATATACGATACTTGTCCAGAATTCGGAAGAATACTCTCCATATTGATCCATAAAGTATTGCAGGGCTCCACTGTTTTGCAAGGATACAAACAAGTCACAGTTGATGGGTCCTGTAGCTTGCAAAACTGTGAAAGGATTGTTTTAGAAAATAAATTTGGTTCATCCCACTGCTGAGTGTGTGTGCGTGAATGCATGTGCGTATCTGCATAAAGCATGTTTTGTAGTCAAATTAAATCATATTAACACTTAGCAACATGGCTTATCGTGTGTCTGTGTTAGAAAACATTT
Source organism: Phaenicophaeus curvirostris (assembly GCF_032191515.1). Lineage (NCBI taxonomy): Eukaryota > Metazoa > Chordata > Aves > Cuculiformes > Cuculidae > Phaenicophaeus > Phaenicophaeus curvirostris. The sequence goes on from NC_091404.1 coordinate 7,914,557, forward strand.
AGATTCTTATTTTGGTTTTTGTCATTAATCCATGAAACCATTAATCTGCCTTTTTGTTTCATTTTCAGTTCGGGTTTCCTGTAGAACCTTTCCCTTCACACCAGAAGCGAATGCTCCCGCATTCAGTTAACATGCAGCTATGTCACTGTGCCTGTTTGCTCACATTTCCTCACTGCTCCCTTCCTGTGCTCACCAGTTTGTTTTAAGCGAGAGTCCGCACCCTTGGCTGTTCCAGGTTATGGTTGTTCTTGTGAAGAACTCGGCAACAGCCTCCATGGAACTGGCAAGATATGCTTTTTGCTGATACCTCTTCCCCTTGGGCAGTAGCAGGCTGCCACGCGCTCGCAGGGCTAGCGTCCCCTCTTCTCAGTTGCTCGGCTTTTTGTCCCTCCCTGCATTTTGTGCGAGGGCTGCATGGTAAGAGCGCGCGGCTGCTTGGTGGTGCATCTAGCCCCTATCCTGGGATCGCTGTGAATGCAACCCACTGCTGCCAAGGGGTGGGACGTGCTGTCTCCAGAGGCTGGCTGCCCTCTCCCCTTTTTAATATGCCGTACCTAACCCCTCATGACCCCCTGTGCTGCCATGTGTGACTCAAATAATTTTAAAGGACTTCTTGCAAAACTTGACAGCCTCTCAGGCGTGGGCCTGAGTCCAAACCTCTGCTCCCCAGGCTCGGGGGCTTCTCAAACTTGGATCCACGGTTTGCAACTAAGTGTTCTCTGAATGCTGTAGGGGTCTGGAAGTATCTCTTGCCTTGTCTGCCTCTCAGTGTGCTGGCCTGGATGCACATCCTGGATCCAATCTCAGGGAAAGATGGTTACCTTGCTGTACAGATCAGTGTTTGTGAAGAAAGACGATGATGTTCCTTTGACTTTCTTCTCAGTGTTTCTGACAATTTCTGGTTTTAATGCAAAAAGTATTACCTTTATTTTTTTTATTTGGCATCTGTTTAGAAGTGTACAGATGCTGGCAGGTTGCTTCTTATATTTTCTATTCAGCAAATGCCTTTTTTTACTGCAAGATTTGCACTGAAAGGAGGCCGTTTGTCTTGCTGGGGCCAGGATTTCACTCTGGCCAAGTGCAGCTGTAGTTTGCCTGCAGGTGTATTCTCTGTGTATTTCTGGATGAGTTTTGTTTTTAAATAAAGACTTCATTAGCCAGTGAATTGTGGTTAACATTTACTACTTTTGTTTTTTGTTTTCTTTGCCCTTCTTTTACAGTAACCCATGGCTCTGTACTGAGTAATTACCCCTGAATACAATGGGCTGGAATGGACCTTCATTTACTTGTTAAATCGGAGGGTCTAATAAAACCTGACAGCATTTCAGCTGTGACCTTTCCATGGTGTTACCCTTGCTCTCTCTTATATCCTCATTGTGATTGTCTTTACTATGTACTGGTCATTATTACTTTTATTAAACAATGTAAAATTAGTCCTAATGAGGTTTTGGATGCTGCAGCTTTAACTCCTACAATGTGTTTCTTTCCCCCTACAATTAATGGGTTCCCCTTTCTCCTGGTTCCTCTCCACCCAGATAAAGAAGGGACAGAAAAATTACTTCTGTGAGTTATTTTTGCTGGCAAAATAACGCAGTTTAAATGTATTTATTGGTGATGTGAAAATGACAACACCACCTTAATTATTGTGTAGTTGAGAGAGAAAAACATCTTTTCTCTTTATTCTTGGTGTCATTGTCATGACATCATCTATCTTTTTTAATTTGCTTTTATTTTTTCTTTTGCTAATTCATGCTACTTGATTGCCACTTCAGACTTGCTTGTTGTGACCCGGATCCTTCAGTCGCCCTGCGTGCAGGCTAAGTTTTCTGTATGTGGGTGAATCCCCGACCCTGCTGAAAGAGCAGGATGCATGCTGCCAAATAACAACAAAACCCCTTGAAACCCTGGAAGCTCAGAGCTAGCAGTGGTAGGTAGTGCTGCTGTTGGTGCAAGCCGCTGCCGAGAATCGTACTGGAAAGGTAGTCAGGACAATGCTAACGCCCCACGAGCAGCTTCTGTGTCAGTCTGGCTAGTTGCTCGCCTGGTGCAGTAGCCCAGATTAGATCACAGTCTGCCTTCTGTTTCCAGCAGTCAAAGCAGTTAAAACTCTGGATTGCAAAGTATTTTGTCAGGTGTTCTGTTTGACCGCAAATATAATTTTATTTCCCCTAAGCGTCTTTGACCATTTTGTAGGGGTTTTTTAAGCAAGTTAAAATAATTTGAGTGCTTACTTCTCCCTCTACTGTTGAGTGTCGGCCTTCTCCCCAAACCAGTCTATACGATTTCTGCTGCTAAAAGAAACATTTAATGTGGCTTTTTTTTTACTGCGCTTGCAGGTCACTGTCTCTTCTCTGTGCCCATTTGCCTTATTAGGATGTTATTTCCCGTTACATAAAGTCTTTTTAAAGACTAAAGAAAAAAAGGTTTTTACTTGTGTGATTTGCTTGAGGAACCACAAGGAGGTTTCGTCTCCCCTCTGGTGGCTGTTTTCATGTTGCATCTCTTTTTTTCCTGCCTTTTGAATGCCCTTTCTCTTTTCCGCTAATCTTCTGTTTTTTTCTCTTTTTTCCCTTTTTCCTCTCTGTAGCTTTTTTTAATCTGTCTTCGCCAGCTGCACTGGGTCTGAGGGAGAAGACTGCCACTTCTAGAAGAGTTTAAGGGTCCTGTGTCTGGGGAGGGGGGAACAAACGTTCGGTGTTAGTGTCTTGGGAAGAAGCTCGTTTATTGACTTGCATGGTCTCTAAAATTGAAGTGTCCTGTAACGTGTGTGACAAGACAGGATAATAGGGGGAAACTGGTCGTTTACCTGGAACAGAAATGTGATGTTTGGACTAACAATGTAGCGAATCCGTTTTCAAACATTGTTACGGGCATATTTTTTTCCTAATTCTGTCTTTAATATAAATGTCACTGGCTTCCCCGAGGGGTGAAGCCTGAGGAGTATTTTCACTATGCTGTTGTTCGGGTTTGGAAACTGCATTCAGAGTCAAGGGAGATCGAAACGCGGTGCGCTTTGCTCTGGCGGCAGCCATGAAATATTTAATTTTAATGAATAAAGCAAGGAGAACTCTGTGTTTGTGTGGGTGTCCCCGTGTCTCACCACCCTGACGGATCACCTCAGGCTGCCTGACATGAGCCGGGGGTTCTCTTATCCCTGGCTGAATCTCCTCGTGTTATTCCAAGCTGGAAAAAGGCTGGTGGTTCCCAGGGCAGAGTCGGTGTGTGACAGCGGGGCCTGTCCGCGCCGCCCCGTCAGACACCGGGGGACCCGCACGGCTCCCCTGGTTCCTCTCCAGCTGCTGGAATGAAGTGAAAACAGGAGAGCCCAGCACCATGTGGGGTTTGCTGGGAGCGGGGCAGCCCTGTGTGCAGGGGAGAGGGACTCGGGCTCCTCCTGGTACCGAAAATGCAGGTAAATAGAACTGTCCAAGGTGTGTTTTGGAGTTTCAGACGGCGAGCGGCCTCTCTGGGGGCTGGCGGGGACCCCATCGGTGTGTGCAGCCGGGGGGAGCGGGGCAGGAGGGATTTCCCCCTCGCAGGCACAGGGATCAAGCTTCCCCAAAATCTCATTTATATCCTGTTGCTTTCTGAGGACTAATTTTAATGTTATTATGAAACTTCGCAACAGTCAAAGCTCGCGCAGATTCGGAGCTGGCTCCAGCTCTGCCTGAGCCTGTGTCTGAGGCGGGGAGAGGCCGCAGGGGGGCTCACAGGAGGGACACCTGCTCAGCGCGGGTCATGAGCACAAGGCGTTATCATCTCCAAGGAGCGGTGGGTGCCTGCAGAGACGCTTTAAGTCTCGCTTTAAGAGGGCTGGAAGGGGCCCTGTGCGGCTCTGCTCCAGCTCCGCCCCCCACGCCGCTGGGTCGGCGCCTCCCGCCGGGGCCGCCAGGGGGCGCGCGCGGGGGCCGGGGCCGCTGTTCCTCGCGGCGCCTCGCGAGGCGGTGACGCGCGGGGTCACGTGAGGCGGCGCGAGCCGGGCCGCGGCGCGGGGCTCGGGCGGCGATCGGGGCCGGGGGCCCGCGGGGCCGGTACCCGCCGTGGGGGGAAGAGGAGAGGGAGGAGGGTGAGGGCGAGGACGACGAGGAGGAGGAGGAGGGCGAGGCCTCCCCGGCGTCGCGGCGAGCGTTGTCCCGCGCCGCACGTGGGGCCTGGAGCCGCCGCCGCCGCCGGGCCCCGCGGCGATGGCGCCGCCCGAGCCCCCCGCGGTGCCCGAGCCCGTGCTGGAGCAGTGGCGGCAGCACAACGAGACCGAGCGGCAGTGGGGGCTGCGCCGCCGCTTCATCCTCCGGCACCTCCACGGCTTCCCCGGCGCCGCCATCGACCGGCTCCTGGCGCTCTCCGTGCTCTGGACCAACCACATCTTCCTGGGGTGCAGGTGAGGCCGGGGAGGGGGCCCCAGGGCTGGGGGGGGAGTCCTGAGGGGGAGGCTCAGGGCTGTGGGGGGCCCGGGGGGGAAGGAGAGGGTGAGGGAGTCCTCGGGGGCTGTCGGGGAGGTAGGGGTCCCGGGGGGTGTAGGGGGATCCGAAGGAATGGGATCCCTGGGGTTGTGGGCGTCCTGAGGGCAGGTGAGGGGGAATTTCAGGGCTGTGGGGGTCCAGGGGTATGTACTGGGTGTGGGGGGACCCCGAGAGGGAGGAGGGCTGGGGGTGTGGGGGTCCCGCCGCTGTAGAAGTCCCGAGTCGGGGGGAGAAGGGGTCCCGGGGTGGGGGGCTAGGGCTGTGGGGGTCCCGGTGTGTGTGTGTATGTGGGAAGTTGGGGCTGTGGGGTTCTCCAGGGGTGGGGAGTGGGGGTCCTGAGGGGACCTGGAGCTGCGGGGGTCCCGGTGTGTGTGTATGTGGGGTGGCTGGGACCAGGGGGCGTCCCGAGGGGAGGATGGGGGGTTCTGGTGCCAGCACCACCGTCAGGTTTGGTGTTTTGCTGTTTAAGTGAAAAGGAAATACTCCTGTTAGTATAAAGCAGCCCGTACAAACCCTACAGCTAGGAGGTTTTTTTCTGAGCAAAATTAGCCTGGTGCGTGGAAGAGGTTTCTTTTTGACAGGATTACTTGTTAATGTGTCAAAACCACCAAGGTTGTGGACGTCTGCAGAACCTTCGCCCACATCCCGACTGATGCTTTTGATGTTGTGATTATTTTTAACTGGACATGAGGCTTTACAAGACAGAAGCAACTGCTTGATAACTAACTTCAGCTAATTGTGCAGCAACTGAGGAGCTTGTGAACACGGAAGGGCATACAGTTTGACTTCTATTGATGATACTTTCCCAAAGCCTTGCTGGGGTGTACTTAGTGTCATTTGTACCGAGCCAAGTCAATGTCTCTAAATGTAGATCTGCAGGTTTCCGTATTTCTTTCTAGTTCAGGGACTAAACTGTTCTGCCCTGCAGACACCAAAGTTAAACCTACTTTTAAAAAGAGCTTCAGCTTCCAAAGCTTGAGTAGTATGTTAAAATTGAGCTTATTTTCTTAAGATACAGTCTCTTTAGTCTATTTTGCTCACCTTAATGTGTTTATGATATGTGTTATTTATGTGCTGTCTTAACGGAGGGGTGCTTTGTGATAGCACTTGGGAATCAGTGTGATGTTGCAGTTGAAGTGTTCTTCACTTGCAGAAGTGAAGAACTATGTGGCAAGATCTCAAATCCTAAAAAATGATGCCATTTAAGCATGTAAGTGTGTGTACTTTCCCCGATGAACAGCTCTACCTGCAGCTCTCTACAGGAGCAATAGACTGAGGCATGATGTGATGCAGACCTTTTCCTAGTAAGGGTGTTTCCCCAAAGCTTGAAAGCAAACACACTGCACAGGCGCAGTGAACACGCTGTGCTGTCAAAGAGTGGTTGGCAACTTCCCTTAGAGCTGTCTGGGGAAGGGAGGAGACCCACAGCTTTCTCTGGAACTGCCTTTTGCTTTTGGGGAAGAGCTGTTGTTGCTGTGTTGAATGAATGACTTGAAAGTCTGGGGCAGTTTTGTTGTTTTCTCTTAAGTTTGTTGGTTCAGTTTTAGTTTGTTGGGGGGTGTTAGGACTTTGTTTAGTTTTTTTAATGTTGATCACTTACTAGCTGAAGGCAGCCTGTTTGTCGGAATACGTATCAATCACAGTCTTTGATGAAACCCGAGAGAGTGTTCTGCTGGGGGATGATATGGAGAACATCCAGAGGGCTTAGGAAGTGTTGTCAGTGAGGAAAGAGTATGTTAAGTAACAGGATTTATTCAGTGGATGAGAGAAGATGCCTGTGTTTTCACATGTATTGAATGGAGGAGATAAGAGGTGTAATGTATTTAAGTCATAACAGGGAGACTGGAGTAAGGTATTGGAGGGATGGGATTCTGCTGCCACTGCCATGTACAGTCTCCGCAACTGGAGATACCTAAGGCTAGGTTAGGCAAACACATATTGGGGCTGGTTTGTCTTCTTCTGGGCAGAAATCTGAGCCCCAGACAGCTCCATCCTTTGTGAGGAAGAGCAATGCACTCCTATCAAATCTAACCCTGTTGCACCCTGCTGGAAAAGGGCATCATCCTTCATGTTCCCATCACAGGGAATGTACTCTTCTCCCTGTGAGCCAGAGAGAGGAATAGAGATCCTCACCCCTCTCCCTTCTGGCTGCAGGAGGATGAGGGTATCACCAGTGCCTGCCTCCCTTTGATCCCTCTTGGTACTTTCTGCCCATGCCTGGTTCTGTCTCTGCTGGCGCTGAGCTGTGCTGGGTGCCTGCAGGTGCGGCGTGGACTGCAGCAGCGTGTTCACAGTTCTTGCCCAGAAATTTAAATGGATCTAATTTCTGCCTGGCCCTCTAAATCAGACACAGCGGGCATTTCTTGAGTGGAGGATGAGTAGATGTGCAGAGCCCTTGGAACAGTGGTGTTTAAAAGCTGGCTGTTCAGACAGTTGTGGGCTCCTGTCCGTGGGCAGACACCTGATGCTGTTTGACTTTTGAAAGTGAGCACATGGGAAACAGTGCAAGGTTGCTTTTTCTCCTGTCTGAACCACAGTGCGAAGCCATCGGAGGCCAGTTTCAGGCTGTGGTTGGAGCTGCTTCTCTGTTAATAAGGTTTGGTTTTTTCCCTTGTTCAGGTTCAGTGTACAGATCGCTTGAAAACATGTGACAGATCCCTGGAGCAATGGAAAACTGAGATGATCGGGGGTGTAAGGTCAAGAGGGATGGGGCTGTACCATGTGTGTCCTGCCCATGTGGAGCTGTGAGCTGCCACAGGGTCATAGTTTGCACACAGCTACATCCTTCTCACCTCTGTCGTGACTGGGGTATTGAAAATGTTTCAGTTACAGCTGCCCAGCTAGAAACTAGCACGGGTTTTTAAAGAGTGGTCGATAAAGGCTGGGCAGTGCCTCTGTCATCCAGCATCCACGATTTCAGTATTGGTGACGTACTGTCTGTTGCTGCTGACCCAGACGAGACTTCAGCACCAGTCGCTCCTCTGCTTATTTCACTGAAGCTGCAGTGCCATGGAGGCTTCTCCTTCTCCACACCTCGGGGGTATTTAGTGTTCCTGGTAACTCTGCCAAATGCTGTGTTTTGACAGACAATGTATTTAAAGCACCTCTGAGGTGCTAAGGGGCGTGGTTTAGTGTTTGATAGGAATGGTTGGACTCAATGATCCGGTGGGTCTCTTCCAACCTGGTTATTCTATGATTCTGTAAATTTAGATTTGAAGCACCATCGGTTTGCTGGCTGCACGGTTTGTTATTCACAAATGGGTTAGAGCCAGGTAGCTTGTTAGCTGATGTGCAGACTGACTGTCAGCACCAAACTCACCATGGCATGAGGCCGGTGCTCAGGCCCCACATTAATACTCCAGCAGAATCAGGGGGAGCATCTCCCTTGCACCAGGTATGATGTGTGGGCAGCTTTAGTTCTTGTTTTGCATCATAAAAGCTTGTGTGCGTGCACGTGTGTGTGTGTCCTGTGGGACCAGTTCTAAAGTCATTTGCTATTGAATCCACACAGATATGGTGAGCAGGTCATGGAGAAGGTTCTCAAGATGGCTGAAGGCATTGATATCGGGGAAACGAGGACGTACGAACTTGTCCCTAGCAAGAACCTAAAAAGATACCGCTCCCCATCTAACAGTGAGTATAAGCTGCCTGTGAGTCCCCTCCCCTGCTGCGGTTTGGTGGGCACTAGTGGGAACGTGGGGTGAGCAGGGTGCCACGAGGCCGCTCCGAGAGAGCCAGCACGGCAAACCGAAGGGAAGCGACCGCAGTGTGCTCTGCTGGACTGCAGCCATTTTCCCTCATCTGCTGTGTTGTGGGGTGCACATAATTTATGTGGAGTGCTCTTTTTGTTTAAGAAAGTATCATTTTTCATTAAAATTCCCAGTGATTAATTTTCCCTGGTGATGGTGTTAGGGAATTGAATCTGTGATGAAATACCAGTCAGCCCTTCCCAGTGCTGAGGGGTGATGTTCTGACCTGAGGATTGCACCTGTGCATGGAGATGGGGAGTTGAGCTTATTGACCTGTAGCTACAACCTGCCTGGAGCATTGGGGGTGGTGGGGTAATTTATTTATTTATTTATTTTCTCCTTGCTGGGCCCAGAAGAGCTCTGCCTGTGCCAGCCCAGTCCCACGGTCTCAGGGATCAGTGTTGCAGCTGTAGCTTTTCCAGCAGGCAGAGAGGGCTGGCTATGCAATGGCTCCATCCTCTGGCTCATCTCCAGCATCTCCCTGCCTTCTCTCCAGAGCGGGAGAGGTAGGGGAATGGTTCCTGCGGGCATGTGTACATTCTGGGTGCAAGGGGGCAGAGCCTTGCTGTGGGAGGCAGTGTCAGTGAGCACGTCAGCTGTTCAAAGCACAAGGTATCAGACAGGAATGAGGTCTTTGGCTTGGATATAATCCCCACTCTGCCAAAGTTTCTTCCCTTACTTTGACACCCAGCAAACCTTTCTGTGCTTCCATGGGCCAACTGCAAAACTGAGAACAAGACTGCTGCTCTGCCATGTCTGTCTGTCTCTTGGGCAGCAGCTCTGTGGGGAAGAGCTCTCCATTGCGTGTCACGCAGGCAGCACAAAGAGCTGTTCTGCTGGTGAGAGCCTTTAGGTGCTGCTGCAGTGCAGGCACCAAAGCACAAACTGAGAAAGAAGTGTAAACTTTGCCATAATTCATCAAAACTGGTGACTGAAGGATTTAACGCCTGTGTAAGAGCTTTGTCACCTGGTCTAAATAAGAAGGCCTGTTTATGCTGTGTCCAAAGTGTGTTTTTCACCTGCGATGAACCAGGCTGTGATAAGAGCACTGTGGTGGTGTGATAGCCAGACAGATGTGTTGCCTGACCTGGAGCACGGTTGCACATTAGCATTGGATCGGGCAGCTCATTCCAAGGCGCCGAGGTGGCTGCTTGTTCCTCTGATGAAATTATGCACTTAAGCATGTGGGGGCAGGATCTTCCACAGGAGAAGCCTTGTGTAACTATCCTTTAGCTGTAATAGAATTGCTTATCAGCTATTTGGTTCTCATTTTCTGCAGTAGCTGTGCGTGTCAGGATATTCTGCCTCAATTTGCATTTCCTCTGGTTAAGAATCAAGAGGGCTGCCAGTGATGTGTAGTGGGCCCCAGCCACTGCTGCTGCCTGAGGCTCAGGAAGATTTCTCCGTGTTTGGTGTCCTTCAGCCACAGGTGGTTATATTTACAGAAAAAATGCTTCTGTTAACACTGTCATTAACAGCCCTGAGTGTTGAGAAAGGAATGTTCATTGTGTTCCTCCATCAAGTGAGAAGACCTGAAACTGGAAGTAGTTTATCCAAGAACATCCTGCAACCCCCCGGCAGTCAGAGCTGAGGCTCTAGCCCTGCTCTGGTGATCTGTCTCACTGCCCATAGTTTTGACTTTTCATACTAGCTTTGAATGGATTAACTTTAGAAATGACTGGGTGGGTTCAGTGGGCAACACTGGTGGGGGCAGAGCAGGCGATTCAGACTTAAAAATCATGTAATTGGATATGCAGAGATTTTTGTGTGGTGGTTGTGGAAGTGGAGATACCACAGCAGAGACTGCACGAGGATGAATGGTCTTATTTGATCTGTTGTGGAAACCTTCTGGTTTGTGGCTAAGAAGCAGGAATCCTGTATTCAGAGCCTGCCATCTTCTCCTGTACGTCACCCTGTGCAAACACTGTCTCCCTGTCACAACACGTGTCGGTAATCTTGTCGTTTTCTTCCACCCTATAGGTCCAGAGCGGGAAGAGGTTGCTGAGCCGCCGAAAAAGATGGTTCCCACGTTCCGGGTGCGACCACGTTTTGAACCGATACACTTTGTCACTAGTGCTGAGAAGGGTGACAAGAAGGAAGCTTCTCTGGATAACCAAACGCAGGAGGTGAACCAGGAGGCGAATACAAACAGTGCAGCGCAGCCGGCTGAGAACTGTACGAATTCTTTTGCGAGTGCCTGGGAGGCAGATCCCCAGCTCTCCAGCTCAGCTGGACTTGGCTTTGTAGGCCAGGCAGCAGCAGCCAAGACGGCTGTGAATAGCGCGGACTCTACCCTGAGCAGCGCGGCGCAGGTTTCTATTTCCCCTTCAGCTGCCCCGTCCACATCAGAGACTTTCCCAGCGTCGGCGATAACGCTGAAGCAGAGCTTTATTGAGAAACTGTCAGCAGCTGTCTGGAAAAACCTTGCAAACCCAGATGCAAACACGGGGACTGATAAAATTAACTACACGTATCTTTTGACACGTTCAATTCAGGCTTGCAAAACAAATCCTGAATATATTTATGTTCCTCTGAAGGAAATCGCCCCTGCTGACCTCCCCAAGAGCAAGAAGCTCCTAACAGATGGCTTCGCTTGTGAAGTGCGATGTCAGAATGTCTACCTGGCCACTGGTTACGCCGGCAGCAAAAATGGATCCAGGGATCGAGCCGCAGAGCAGGCAGTTAAGCTGCTGAAGAAGTCTGTGGAAGTTCGAGTTGTACAGCGGAAATTCAAGCACGTCTATCATGAAGACTTGGTGGTGTGCGAGGTCGGCACGAGTCGCCTGGATTTCCCTCCTGCTCTCAAACCTCACGAGGAGTTTGTAGTTGCCAACAGGGACTGTGTCCCGATGCAGCCTGGTGCTGAATCCGTGAAAGGTTCCGTTAATAGCAACAAACACTGGACTAGTTTTGTCCTCACAGAGAACGCCAGTGACGCAATAGGGATACTGAACAATTCTGCCTCATATAACAAAATGTCTGTCGAATACAAATACGAATTAATGCCCAACCGGTCGTGGCGCTGTCAGGTGTACCTGCAGGATCACTGCCTGGCCGAGGGCTTTGGCACGAAAAAGACCAGCAAGCACGCGGCAGCCGAGGAGGCGCTGAAAATCCTGCAGAAGATGCAGTCGAATATAGCAGCCATCAAAGTGACCCAGGTTCAGAAAGTGGGCTGCTCGTCACGGGGCTCCGGCAGGAAGAAGGACCTGAAGGACCTCGTTATTTACGAGAACTCCAGTAATCCCGTGTGTACGCTGAATGACACCGCCCAGTTCAACAAGATGACGGTGGAGTACGTCTTTGAGAGGATGACTGGCATGCGGTGGAAATGCAAAGTGTTGCTTGAAGACGAATTCATCGCAGAAGCGGTTGGAGTGAAGAAATCTGTCAAGCATGAGGCAGCAGAGGAGGCCGTGAAAATCCTCAAGAAGACTCAGCCAACTGTTGTTAATAACCTGAAGAAAGGTACCGTCGAAGATGTCATCTCCAGAAACGAGATTCGGGGTCGATCAGCGGAAGAGGCTTTCAAACAGAAGATCAAGGAAGACAACATTGGGAATCAAATTTTAAGAAAGATGGGTTGGACGGGCGGTGGCCTGGGGAAGGATGGCGAAGGAATCCGAGAGCCCATCTCGGTGAAGGAGCAGTTTAAAAGGGAAGGACTCGGGCTTGATGTGGAAAGGGTGAACAAAATCGCTAAGAGAGATATCGAAGAGATCATTCGGAACTATGCACGCTCAGAAAGTCACATCGACCTGACTTTTTCTAGAGAACTGACCATGGATGAGCGGAAGCAGATACATCAGATCGCCCAGAAATATGGTCTTAAAAGTAAATCTCACGGACAGGGCCACAACAGGTACCTGGTGGTGAGCAGGAAGCGGCGCAAGGAGGATCTGTTGGACCAGCTGAAGCAGGAAGGTCAGGTTGGGCATTACGAGCTGATCATGCCTCAGGCAAACTGAGGGGGTGTCCCGCTCCACTGGAGACTGAGCTTCCCAGACACTCGACTAAAGACAGACATGCTGCATTATTATTTTTTTTTTCTGTTGTGGGTTATATTGACGTCGAAGTCTTTTACTTTGTTAATATCTAAAATGTGCTTAGACGTTTAGAACTGATGAGGTTCTGTTCAAGTATATTAGCACAGCCCCAAAGCAGTAGTGCTGGTAATGTACGTGTCTTTGATATTAATTGTTCCTCCACATTTTAATAGTTTTGTAATAGCAAAACCACATGTCCAAAGAGAAGGAGTTTGACATCATTTAAAATATCCTTCCTTGACCAAGGAAGGAAAAAAAAAGCGCCTTTTTTAAAAAAAACCACAATAATCAAGTAATAAAAAGCAAAGGAGATGCAGTCTGGGGGAGTAAACCTGTGTGTAAAGTTGGTATTAATGACAATAAAATAAAAAGTTTTATTTCTGGAAAAAAACCCAGATTCATCACACTTTGTACGAAGAAAAAGTGTGAAAACTACATTTATTCTTGAGAACCGCATCTAGCGAGGCGGCGTCTCTGCTGCGGGTGTCGAGGTGTCCTTCACTGGTGACACAGCAGTTTTGTTCGTAGATTTCTACCTTGCATCTCCCATCCTGAGAATTACTGAGTGCATCTTGCTCCCTTGTGTCCTGGGTGGAGACCATTCCTGCGTGGTTTTGCCTTGGAGTGCTGCCTGGCTGAAGTGTGAAATGGGAGAAGGGGAGGTGAGCGCAGAGCCCACGCTCAGGAGCTGGTGGAGCTTGCAGGGACTGTTACGTAACTGGTTGTTAATTTTGAATGTAACCTCCCCAAGCCTGAGCCGAATCAGACCTGTGCCTGATCATGTCTTGGCCCCATTGCTGTGGCCGGGGAGGCTCACGAGTCAGCTTTGCAGTCTTGCTCTGACGCCTCTAGCAGTGGGATGTGCTGCCAGGAGCCTGGAGCATCTCTCCTTGCAGGAGAAGCAGACTGACCTCCCTCCGTGCTGTTCCAGTGCACAGGGCAGGGTGCTTTGTGAGGAGCGCAAAGATGCTTCAGCACACGAGCTGGTTTTCTGCCTGTCCTCCTGGTGTCCCAGCTTTGGTTCGCTGCCTCTCTTTGCCTTCACCTTTTACAGCGTCCTCCAGCTTTTTCCTCACTTCCCGCTCTGGTCTAAATCCTCCTAGCGCTGAGGAGGGGTGACCGATCTCTTCTGCTCAGGCAGCGCATCCCGGTGCTGGCAGGCAGGGGGATTTTCATCCCCACAGTGTGAAAAGGAAGAGGCTGCCCTGGCAGCTAAGGCTCAGGAAGGGGAGCAGGAGTGCTCCCTCCTCTCCTCACCTCGCTGGCTGCAGCAAAGCTTCTGCTTGCCCAGGAAAAAAAAACTGGCAGTGAATGCTGAGAGCGTGCTGGGATTTTTATTGCATTGTCTGGGGGGGGTGTGTGCACAATCCTGCTCTGGAGCTGCTGGGCTCTGGCAGATGGTGCTGTAGGAGGGGAAGAAGCCTGGTGCTTTCTAGGCAGATATTCCTGCAGCAGGAGAGCAGCTCTGCGCCCGCCCTCGGCTGGGCTGCAGCTCTGCAAGGCCTGGGGATGCTGAGAACGGCAGCAAGAGCAGCACGGCAGGACTGGGGATGGAAAATGCCTCTTGTGGGGCAGCAGGGAAGAGACACGGGCACTGGATAAAGGTTCTGGTCCCTCAGCAGGAGCCGCTGCGCAGGACACGGCTTCTGCCCGGGGCAGCAGGTCTGCTTGCAGAGCCCAGAGTGTTCAGCAGAGCCAGGACACAGCTCTTCGCTTACCCCAGAGAGGTGTGAGGGCTGCATGCTGTTCTTGCTTCTGGCTGCCTTAGGAGCCCATGCCACCAGCTCTCTTTTCTTTTAGTGATTGGCAAGACGACTGGAGGGATGGGTACAAGGCCTTCTGTGCCATCAGACTGACTGGGGCTGTTCGGAATGGGTTCTGCTTCCAGCAGCTTGCAGGGCAGTGGTTGGGATCCTCAGGGCTGGCTTTGGTCATCCCTGGGCAGTTCATTTTGGTTCAGGTTTTTCACTCGTCTGCTGCAGCTGCTCACCGATTGCCTGGCTCTGACTGGGGAAAGTCATGCTGAGCAAACACAGGCTCTGCCCTCCCTTCTGCACACGCACAGGGCCCAGTCACGCACTGTCCTCAGGAACACGAGCACGTGTACCTTGGGTAGGAGTTGAGGAGTAAACAGCTGTTCTGTTTCTCCAGTTCTCTGCTACTTGGTTGATCCCGTCCTGTCCTCCCTCCTCCTGCGTCTAGACGGGCCGAGTTTATCATCCCTGCCTGTAGCTTTCACCCAGGCACAACTGCTGCCCAGGGCTCAGGAAGCACAATTCCACAGCCGCCTCCTGCCCTCCCGCTGCAATAACCACAGCTCCACACCTCTTGCCTATTTATACAATAAGCACTAAGGTTACACTTTATTTACAACGGTTGAAAAATGTACAGTTTCTTACATGGGTTACTTGTGCCAAGTTAAACTTCTCAACTAACAGAGCAGTGAGCACACAAAAGACACCAGAACAGCGGACGACACGACTGCAGATTTCATCCCACACGGCCGCTTCCGGTACTGCAGCCCAGCGTACAAATTCGGCCTGGCCAAAAAGCTCAAGTCAGGGCTTAGAAATGTTTTCTCAGAATTGAAAAAATATCTTCCCTTCAGTTTTATGAAACTTGAGCAGGCAGCAGCAGCACCTCGCACCAACCAGTTACCTACAAAGAGCAGAAACTGCAGGGATTCAAGTGCTTACCCCATTATTCAAACCTGCCACAAGGCAAAGTTGGATCCCAAAGAACTTATCTTTCTCAGCTAAAGATAAAGGGCAGGAGAAATACGCTGAAGGAGTTAATTCCACTTCAGTTTTTACCTCATCCTTAATACAGAAGGTCTCAGAGTACCACAGCTCCACCTGGGTTTGTCCAGGAACGCCTCAGTGACAGGGCTATAGAAACTTACTGAAACAGTCGCTGCAGGCATGTCCTTTAAAATAAAATAAAATAAGAAAAGGGGGTTGTTTCTCACCCAAAGCAAAGATCAAAGTACCATGACAAGAGCATTTTACGTATTTCTGTACATAAATCTTGCCTGGTGAGTGCAGAAATAACACGCACTCCACCGTCCTACTAGATTTTTGAACTGGAATCAATTTAAGAGTTGAGTTTTTTTTGCCATGAGTAAGGGAGTTGATAAACCAATACAAAAGGGAAACAAGAGGTTATTTATTTCCTCACGCAGTACTTACAAATGCAGTGGCATCTAAACCAATGGTGGAGGTAAATGACCAGCCCGGACAGATCAGCACTTTAGTTAATATCAGTTAAAAAATGTGTATGTATATAAACATCCCTTTTATCAAGCTACACATAAGCATCACTGTGTATAACACAATTACAATTAAAAGCTTAGTGTACACTACAGAAATGCACAATACTGCCCTAAGACTGGAGAGGGACCACAGAAAATGAATTCAGCATCAGTAACTCTTTTGCAAGTAACCCAAGTACAGAACACTTGACTTCAAGGTGGGTGCTTTCTGATGTCCAAGGAGGAGAAGCTTCAGCGAGGGAGGGTGGCAACAGCACAACAGCTATTCTGCTTTCAAAGTAAATGCTAGGAGGAAAAAGATGACTCGGACACTTTGTTTACTTTCCTCATCAACAGAGTGTTCATTTGCATCGTCCTGGGTCAACAGTCACGCCAGCTCTGTTCTACTATTGCAGAAACCCGTTTTTCATATTCCCGCTTATTCTCTTGGTATAGCTGAGCTGCCTGGCTGTTTGCTGGGCTGTTAGGATTGGGCTCATCCAATAGAGACTGCACAAAGAGAAAGAGAGTCTTAGGCACTTGAAAGCGCGCAGAGTTTTCCAGTATGTTCCTTAAACTATCCATAGCGATGGGAGGGCAGAAGTTAATCTAGACACAGGTACGGAGCACTGTGTTATTCCAGCTGCAAGTTATTGGAAGCTCTTGCTACCGACGTGACTCTTAGCAGCGCCAGGACATTTAACTGACAGCCAAGAGCAGCACTTGAGGAGTGCAGCCACTGGAGGGATCCCTTCAGCGACCGCCGGCTGCCACTGGCGAGTCAGCTTTCACCTGGCAATACTCATAGGTTAGCAAATATCGAGGTCTAGCCACTACACTGGCTACCGAGAGGCAAACCCAAAAGTGCTTCCTGAGCTGTTTTTGTCCAAGCACCCTACTTTGATTCTGGCTTTTCATGCAGACTTGGTTTTACCTGTATGGATGTTAAGATGGAGGAGACATCGTAAGTAGGACTCCAGCGATTCTGAAGAATATCCAGACATATACTACCGTCTGCATAAACTGGAAAAGGTTCAAGAAGAAGTCTTAAAACAGAAGTTGTACAGGTACTCTGCTTTTCCCTAGTATTGCCTGAAAGCCAGCGTACTGACAAACGCTAGAGAAGTCAAGAGTCTCAGACAGCCTCGTATCCCACAAACAGGCCTGTAGGTAGGAAGCGGGGAAGCTCATCCCCAACAGCTGCCTATAGCATTTAAACTCAACCTCTGCTGAACTTAAACTCAACATCAACCTTCTTCATGATATCACAACTATCACTACGGAACGCTACATGAGCCGTCAGTAGATTTTAAGGTGAAAAAATTCAACCTGCCCACAAATGAACCAAGAACACGAGCAAAAGCCTGTTCACACACGAGGCCTCCCGTGAAAGCATCTGCAACAGTCAGGGCTCCGTCACTGTTCTCAGGCAGCTTCAAAACCTCCCCGCACTGCACTTCACACACTCACTTGCTACACTTGAAATTTTCAGGTATTTCTTCACAAATATAGTATTTGGTTGGAGGCAAGGAGTGTATCTCCAACCTTTAATCACCAAGGAAGGCGATTAATCAAACAATGTCACTACCCCTGGCCACAGCTGGAAGCTAGTACTACATTTCAAGGTATATCATTCTTGGAGACAGTTTTGGGAAGAAAAGTGGTAAGAGCCAACTGCATCTGGCAGTGTCTTTATGCATTTACGCACATGGTCCAAGGCACCACTACTCAAGTACAAATGTTCTCCTGTAAGGTTTAACAGGCGGTTGACAGAAAGAGCCTCATCAATACTGTGCTGTAACACTTGAAAGGTAAGAGGCTCCTTTTACTGCCCCTTTTATTTGAAGCCTCAGCACTGTCCACATATTCATCCTTACCAAAACTACAGAGAACCACACTAGAATTTTGCAAGCTATGACAAGCCAAACCAAACCAAAAAGAATTGTCTAAGTACTTACCATTTGGATGAAACATTTTAGAGACAAATCTAACAGTAGGTGGCTTATTCGGATATTCTTCTGTGAATTCTATTGTAAGTTTGAAAGTTCCTGGAGTTGAAAGAGAAATAAAGTAACCTTTATTCAGGCTGAATTTACAGAAGGGACGAACAAGTAGCATCCCTCCACAAGCATGAACTGATACAACTGCGCTCATGCATGCATGCTGGACACAGAATACAGGCTGCTCAATCCTACAACGATTCCTCTACTCTGTTTAGAGTTAATCACTAACTCTGAAGTCCTAGACAGCCCTGGTATGAGAGTTTCTCCTGTGACTCACTTCTATTGCTAAAACCACCACCCCAGCCAAAAGGTTTGTGTAAGGAAATAAATCTGCCCTTCCACAAAGCCCAATCCTAGTGCACTATAAAAACAACACAAGTGGGTGTACAGCCATCTGTGCAGCAGGCCATGGTTTACTAAATCCCAGAGACTGGGATATGCTGTCATGACAAGAACCTCCCTATTTCCTGTTTAAATGTCAAGAAAATACATTTTTATCAACTCTAAGGGTCTTACTGTAGAAAAGGTGTATTGAAAGCAGCATCCAAGTCATACACTTTAAAATAAAAATTAGATCATTTATTTCCCTCTAACTAGACTTCCTTTGAGAAAGACTGATTAAATGGAAATAGAAAACTCTGTAGTTAAGTTCCAATCCAATCATTTTTACAGCCACCACCCATGTAAATTATTCTGGCCCTTCTCCTCAAGCTATAACAATCTGAGAATAAGATGTCTGACAACTGAGCAGCATCAATACGGGTCCAAGGGACCGAGCCCTAGTAATTCGGATTGGTACCTAAGGAACTGTACTGACTCCAGAGCAGGTAAGCTCCTCTTTACCACGCTATCGCCTCAGCCCAACCAATTCAGGAGGCAGCTGATGAAGTTCCGTGTACACCCAGAGCAAGCATCTGAAGCCCCTTCCCATAAACACACAGCTCTCCTGTAAGAGGAGTGCACCTCACAGTTACAGCCTCACATGCTGAAAAGGCATCCTTACAGAGCAGTGACACGTTACCTGCCCTGCAACGCTCAGGCCCCAAATTACAACTCAGGGGACTCAGCTATGTAGTTCACCCCAGCTTCCTGCTGTGAGGGAGCCTTCCAGCACTAATATAATTAGTATTTTCCTTCATTTGGCTGGCAAACACGTGGCAACAACTGGCAGCCAGAGAACAGATTTTTCAACCCTATTTTCCTACCCTCTTTTGTTTTTCAGATCAGCAAGGACCTGCGCTATTTCCCAGGAACTCCTTCCTTTATAAGGAGATAAACTACAACATTGAGTTGCAAGAAATGAAGGTCGTTGCTTTGACATTCCAGTTTGCATATGAAGATAGAGTACAGACACTTCAGAGCTCTCTGTTCAACAGTGAGAAGTCTCAGCATCCTAAAAATAAGTTTTTCAATGTTTATTTTTCATTAGCAGCCTAACAACCTAAGAGCAGAGAACCAATGGAGAGCAGAGAGCCATCTTACTGTAAAACAAAAAGAACAAGAGTAGTAGATTTAAGATCATCCAAATTGGCAGAAATCAGCCCTGGGGCTTTCAAGCTTTACTCCAGCTAATACAGAGGCAGGGAGCACAACCCGAGATCAGTTTAAAGCTGGCACTGAAAAGTTAGTAATGACTTCTACCAGCTGTGAACATCAGCTCAGGACTACCTCTCCTTCCCTACACAGTGACAATCCCAAGCAACATTGGCCCTTTAAAATCGAATGCTTTGAGAGTCAATTCTGAATTTTAGAGATTCCCAGCTCTCCCCGCCCCAGTTTTGGTTCTCAGTAGCCTCCTTATGAGGCAAGAAAGCAGGCACTTTCTGTGGTGGAAGAGTGACTAAGCAAGCAGTAGGCTGAAAACTGAGCACAAACCATCCAGCAGTCGAGTTCAACAAGCATACTTGAGAAAATAAGTGCTATTCTAGAACAGTGACTGAAGTGGGAGCAGAGGGGACAGATAAGACAGCTAAAAAGCAATAACAAGGGCAGTTCGCTCTTAGAATCCCACCAGGGACAGGACGACATTACTTTTAACACAGATCTGAACAAGTGCTCAGATAGCTCCCAGATGGACTATCCGCCTATTCAGATTTCCAAGTCAAGACCCAGAGCAGCAATGGCTCTTTCAAAGAGCTCCACAGTACAACCCTCGCTGTTGAGCTTTAGTGAAAGACAAATCCACAGATCTGATGAACTGAAGTCCAAGTGTCACTCACATGACAAGCCCACACATGTGAAAGAGGTATCGCAACACACTGCTGGTGACAAGGCCTCAGCATCCAGTCCTTTCTGTCACCAATATTAAAGCTTTCAACTGGAGCAAGAACAGCCCCCTGCCTTCCACTGCTGATAAAGCAGGGACAAGCTCATCCTGTCCCGCATGTGGACACAGAATCCATATTGTGTAAGCAAGGAATGAACCATACAGAAGGCAATGGCCTTCCTTTCTCTGTTTGAGCCTCCTGCATGGTAAGAGCAAGGCAGGATACTACAATAGCCACAGTATATAACTCTCTCCAAGCCAGGAATCCTGCACGAACCATGATGTCATCATCCAGTTTCAGAGAAACAGGTCTGAAAGACTGGGAGAGCCTGGGTTTCCATCACTGGGACAGCACTACTACTTCAGATGCCACACACACGCAGGTTCTTAGAAATATGGTGAAGGGCAAGACAAATATCCCCAGGGTCCTACTGCAGACACCTGCAATCGAATCCTCTTAAACCAAAAGATGGAAGTTATGGCGCTGATCTAAATTAGAAGTTGCTCCGAGGCCGAGTCAGCCTGCGTGCCGAGTTGCAAAAACACCCTCTGAAGTCTGGGGGCGGAGAGGAGGGAGGGCTGTCAACTGCATTATGCCACACAGCAAGTAAACAAACGTGTTTGAATGTAAGGTTTTCAGTTCAGACAAAGCTAAGAAACCTCAGAAACTGAGACTGGAGAAGAGCCCCAACAGAATAAGGATGAAGAACAGTAATTGTCGTTATGCTGATAATACTACATCTCTAGTTCAACAAAAAAAAACCCATCACAGGCTACTTTTTCAACTACTAAGTTATGTGAAGTCCCATATCATCAGCAGGGAGGGAAAGAGCTTAAAAATGAAAATACAAAGAGCCTTCTGACGACTATTGCCCTGCAAAGATTTTGTGAGAGGGATTATAGAGCTTCAGCGTACCCTTGACTCTCAAGGGCGAGCACAGCTACAAACCAAGCCCAAACTAACAGCTCAATACTGTTAAATAAAAATTCCCTTAGTTTTACACAGATTAAGCGAAATTGCATCTGAACTGTGCTACCATTATCCGCGCTGTGCTACTCTCCTCACTTAATGGAAGAACACAGCTGAGGCACCAATAGACCCGTATCTCCAGGCACCACTTCGTATTCTGTTATCTAGCACAATGCAAGATATGTCTCCGGAAAAAGGAGATAAGCATATCCTGCAACACAAGGTCTATCTGTTTTCCTGAGCGCACACTGTGAAAACACACACTTTGCTATGAAAAGAGCGATCTGCCACACGCCCGAGATTATATTATTAGATCAACCAAAGCAGCAGGACAGCAACAGCAGACTAGCATCTGTTTGAATTGCAGACTGCTGTGAGTGCAACATGTCCCAGGTATCTGAGATACAGACACAATGCTGTCACAGTGGAAAGCACAGACGAAATTAGGATGTCAGGGCTCTCAAAAGCAGCCCCAATCTCCTGCAATAAAATGGAAATATATGGAAAGAAAGTCCTTGTAACATCTGTTAACCCCACACCGAGAGCCTGAACACGGGAACAGCCTACGTGTTAGCACATTACAAGGAGACAGCTTTCTGCTTCAAACAGCGCATCACTCTATTAGTGGCAGCGTTTCAAGAGCCTGAGCAGCTCTATCAACCCTCAAAGAAGTTTAAAGGAGCCCTTTTCTAAGGTTTACAAGATGAGATAGCAGAATATCTTGTCTACCTGTTCTATTACATGATGATATGAAATACTCTAGTTGTAAACAATAAACTTTTGAAGCAGCTACTATAGCAAGTTTCTTAACTAATCAAGTACATTAAAAATAACCAGAGTCTTTGGAGTTTTATTAGGCCTGAAACATTTGAACTCTTCAAAATCTCCACTGAGAAAAAGAAAAAACTGCTATTCACAGGCATATCCACAGGTGCTAACCCGAGGATAAACAAAGCCAAAGGAGTTAGCCAAGAACAACGTAAGAGTTAAGGAATTTTTCCTATGCTTTTGTCATGAGTCATGGAGATCTAGGATTAATTATAGCCTGCAATGAAAGTATCTTAAAAAACCTCATTACTGATTTCAGTTAAGACAGTATTTCATGTCTAACAAGTTTTCACAAAGATGCCAAAGTATTCATACAGCACCACTAAAACTACAAAAGACAATAAGGCCAAACAGAAGCTACCAGGACACAGGTATATTACAAGGACCTATTTAGTCAGCATTTAAAATCAAAAAGCCCTTTTAGTCTTTAACTCCAAATGATACCGATTGTAGTGAAGTAGAAAAAGAAAAAAAACCAAACCAAATCAAAAACCCGTCCTGAACTTCCTCAAACATTCAGCCCATTTCCCAGTTCAGCTAACTCACCTTGGGACTTACTCACGAAACAGTTCCAGCCTCAGAAAAACAGAGTTCAAAACAAACAACGAGAGTTCCATATCAAGTTTTTGACAGTTCTCCAAATATGAGTGTCTCTAAAGCCACGATCCAGGCTTCAACAAAAAGCCTTGGATATCCTTAAAACGCTTTGTTAAATTAGGCTTAGGGTAGTCAGATTTGGCGATTACAAGCAAACCCTTACAAGCTAATTTGTCTATTCTTGTAAATCAACACAGCAATCTAAATCCACAACGTTGCTGCAGAGCAAGATCAAGAAAACAGGCCGTACAAAGCCCTGGATGGGGCACAGGGGCGTGCGGTCAGGCGAACACCCCCTGCACCCCCAGCCCTCGCCCGTGCCGAGGCTCGTGGCGGGGACGCGTGTCTGGACCAGGCCGTGTCCAGCCCCAGGGGGGCCTGTGTCCAGCCGCAGCGCTCGCCCCCACGCCGAACGCGAGCCGCCCGCACTCACCGTCCTCGAAAGGGGTTCCCTCGGGCCTAGGGGGGGAAAAAGCAGAGCACAGCGTTACCAGCGGGCAGCCCAGCCCCAGCCCCGGCCCCCGCCGCCCCCCGCCCGACTCACCCGAAGATGACGGCGTTCCAGACCATGATGTTGTTCTCGGAGGGGGCGCCGCTCACGCCGGCCGGGGGATCCTCCTGCAGCCTGGGGGCACAGCGGGGGCTCAGCCGCCGCCCCGCGCAAACGGCGTAACCCGCCCGGGTGCAAACGGCGTAGCCCGCAAGCCGGGGGGCCGCGCGCCCCTACGCAAACGGCGTAACCCGCAAGTAGGCGGCCGCGCGCCCCCACCCCACGCAAAGAGCGTAACCCGGACTCGGGAGGGCGGCCGCGCGCCCCCGCGCCAACGGCGTAACCCGCCCGGGCGCAAACGGCGTAACCCGCAAGCAGGCGGCCGCGCGCCCCCGCGCAAACGGCGTAACCCGCAGACCGGCGCTACGCAATCAGCGGAGCGCGCCCTGCCCCGCCGCCATGTTGCGCTGCCCCCCCCCTCCCCCGATAGAGCCGGGCCCCTCGTCCTCCTTCCGCCCGCTCCTTCCCCCTCAGCCGGCGGCCTCGGTACCTCTTGAAGTCCCGCATGAGGCGCCGACGGGCCGGAGTGGACATGGCGGGCTCGGGGTTATAGATCACACATACACCGTCAGAGGGAGGACGGGGCGCCCGAGGACGGCGGCGGCGAGCTCCGACCGAGGCGGCGGTGGCGACCGGGAGCGATGGCGGCCTCTACCACTGCTGCGGGCGCGGGGGGGGGGGGCGCTGGGCCGCACCGAGTCCTGCTGCGGCGGCCGGGCGGGACGAACCAACGGCGGGGGTGGGGGGGGGCCGGGCCGGGGCGGGGCCGCTACCACCGCGCGGGGGGGCGGCGGTGACGTCACCGGCGGGGGTGGGGCTCGGTGACGTCACGGGAGGGCGCAGCGAGCGGAAAATGGCGGCGGCGGAGCTGAAGGGGGAGGGCAGCGCTGAGGGCGGGGGCGGCTTCGTGGGGCGAGAGGAAGCCGCTCCCTGGTGTCAGCCGGCCCCGGGAGAGCCGGGCTCTGCGCGTGACAGCAGACGCCATCCCCCCCAGCGTCAGAGAATGGTTCGGGTTGGAAGGGACCTCAAAGCCCATCCAGTTCCACCCCCGTGCCATGGGCAGGGACACCTCCCTCTGGATCAGGGGCTCCAAGCCCCATCCAACCCGGCCTTGGACACCTCCAGGGATGGGGCAGCCACCACTTCTCTGGGTGGTGACCTGGGCCAGGGCCTCCCTGCTCTCATCGTGAAGAAATTCCTCCTTATGACCAGTCTAAATGCCCTTCTCCAGTTTATACCCATTGCCCCATGTCCTGTCACCACAAGCCTTTGTAAACACTCCCTCCCCAGCTTTCTGGTAGCCCCTTTCAAGAAATGGGAGGTTGCTCTAAAGTCTCGGAGCCTTCTCCAGGCTGAACAACCCCAACGCTCTCAGCCTGTCCTCGTACAGGAGGTGCTTCAGCCCTCTGATCATCTTTGTAACCCTCCTCTTCACCCATTCCAATAATTCCATATCTTTCTCATGTTGAGGGTTCCAGAACTGGACACAATACTCTAGATGAGATCTCACAAGAGAGGAATAGAGGGGCAGAATCACCTCCCTTGACCTGCTGGCTGTGCTTCTTTTGGTGCAGCCCAGGATATGGTTGGCCTTCCAGGCTGCAATCCATCCCCCTCTTCCTCCTTCTTCCCCCACCTTCACGTGCTAGTCATGACATTATAGAAGGGACCTTGAGGATCACCTCATCCAACCTTTTCAAGTGTTCTGTGGTTTCCACGAGATGGCCCAGTCTTAAAGTGTCTAGTGTGGAGGAATCCACTGCTTCCCTGGGAAGATGTCTCCAATACTGAAAACCCTGGGAAATAAACTCAAAGACTCATTTTTGAGTTTAGAAAGCAAGCATCCTGTAATAATTGCAGTGCTGAATGTTGAACTGTTCTTATGGTGAAAAATTTTCTTCTGGAATCCAATAGGAATCTTTGGGCAACTTATACCCTTGTATTTTCCATGGGACTCCTTGTAAAAAGGGGGTCTCCATCTTCTTGGCAGACCCCCTCTGCGTACTGGGACCAAGCCTCCTCCACTCAAGACTGAACAAAGCCCAGTTCTCTCAGCCTTACTTTGTCAGTGTGGGATTTCCATCGGGTGGGTTGGGGTCGGCTGTGTCCCCTCCCAGCCCCTGGGTGCTCGTGGGGTGAAAGACAGCGAGGCTTTGGCCCTGCACAAGTGTGGCTCAGCTTTTTTTCCAAGGGACAATGATCTCGTTTCTACTTTTTTTTTTTTGCCCTTGGGAGTGAGAGATTTCTCTGCTGTTGCCTTGAGCAGCGGGGCAGGTGCCCTCCTCCAACGAGCCCCAACGGCAAAAAAACCGTAACGGCGGCAGTGAGGAGGGGAGAGAGGAGGGGAAAGGGGAGGGAGGACAGAAAGAAAGAGGAGGAGAAGGGAGAGAAGGAGGGGGAGGAGGAAAGAAAGAAAGAGGAGGACGGAGAGGAAGGAAGAGGAGGAGAGAGAGGAAGGAAGAGGAGAAAGAGGAGGAGAAAGAGGGAGAGGAAGGAAGAGGAGGAGAGAGAGGAAGGAAGAGGAGGAGAGAGAGGAAGGAAGAGGAGGAGAGAGAGGAAGGAAGAGGAGGAGGAGGGGGAGAAAAAAAAGGAGGAGGAGGGGGAGGAAGAAAGAAAGAGAAGGAGAAGGAGGGAAGAAAAGGAGGAGGAAGGAGGAAAGAAAGAAAAAGGAGAGGGAGGAAGAGGAAGGAGGAGGAGGGAGAGGAAGGAAGAGGAGGAGAGAGGCAGGAAGGGGAGGAGAGAAAGAAAGGAAGAGGAGGAGAGAGAGAAGGGAAGAGGAGGAGGGGGGGTGGGGGTGGTGAAAGAAACCGGAAGAGGAGGAGAAGGAGGGAGGAAGAAAGAAAGAAGGAGGAAGGAAAAGGAGAAGGAGGGAGGAAGAGGAGGAGGAAAGCAGCAGGAGGAGGGAGGAGGAGCCGCCCCCCGCCATGCCGAAGGTGGTGTCCCGCTCCGTGGTGTGCTCGGACACCCGCGACCGCGAGGAGTACGACGACGGGGAGAAGCCGCTGCACGTCTACTACTGCCTGTGCGGGCAGATGGTGCTGGTGCTGGGTGAGCGGGGGGTCAGCCGGGGGGCCGGCCGGGGGGACAGCCCCGGGGCCGCTCCCGGTGCCAGCCCCGCCTCTCCCCGCAGATTGCCAGCTGGAGAAGCTGCCCATGCGGCCCAGGGACCGCGCCCGGGTGATGGACGCCGCCAAGCACGCCCACAAGTTCTGCAACGCCGAGGAGGAGGAGACCGTCTTCCTGCGCAGGTGGGACCGCAGCCCGGGAGGACGATGCGCCTCCCTCGGGATCCCTTCTTCCCTCCCTCCCTCCCTCCCTGTCTCACTCCAGCTCTCACTCCAGCTCTCCCTCTCTCCCACAGGCCAGAAGGCATCGAGCGGCAGTTCAGGAAGAAGTGTGGAAAGTGAGTGACTCTGCCACCCGAGAGCCTTTCCGCCAGGTATCCAGGGATCCCCTCTGGTTTCCTTACGGCTGCCCGCCCTTCTGCTTGCAGATGTGGGCTGCTGCTCTTCTATCAACACCAGCAGAAGAACGCCCCCGTCACGTTCATCGTTGATGGAGCCGTGGTCAAATTTGGGCAGGGCTTTGGGAAAACAAACATCTATACTCAAAAACAAGAACCTCCCAAAAAGGTAATCAGTTTTTCATAGAATCATAGAATAACCAGGTTGGAAGAGACCCACCGGATCATCGAGTCCAACCATAATAACCAGGTTGGAAGCCTGTTTGTACTGTTCAGAATGGTGTTGTGAGTGAAATCAGCTAATAGCGACCTTATAGCAACCTTCCAGTACCTGAAGGGGCTACAGGAAAGCTGGGAAGGGACTGTTTACAAAGGCTTGTAGTGATGGGACTAGGGGCAATGGGTATAAACTGGAGAGGGGCAGATTTAGACCAGACGTAAGGAAGCATCTCTTCACAATGAGAGCGGGGAGGCCCTGGCCCAGGTTGCCCAGAGAAGTGGTGGCTGCCCCATCCCTGGAGGTGTCCAAGACCAGGCTGGATGAGGCTTGGGCAGCCTGATCCAGTGGGAGGTGTCCCTGCCCATGGCACTGGGGTGGAACTGGATGAGCTTTAAGGTCCTCTCCAACCCAAACTATTCTGTGATTCTATAGCGGGTCAGAGGGGAGACAAAAGAAAGAAAAGGACTTCTAAACAATAACTCAGTTTGCTATCTTCTCCCTGTCTGCCTTAAGTTTTCCTTTAGAGAAGTCACTGCAGCTTTGAGTCCTAACACTAAAGGCAAGCAAAGTAAACGTGGCTGTGCATGATGTTTAGGCTCAGTTACCTGAAAGTTCCCATTTGTAAGTAGGTCAGGCTGGCAGTCTGCACAGTGACTCTTAAAATCTGGCTCATGTGTTCTGTATCAGCGGGTTTGGTTCTGGTAATGACAGCTCTAAGCTCAGAAATCACTGAGGATAATTCTCCTTTGCCACCCATGGAGTTCAGGTAACATGGCATGAGATGCCTTAAAAGGTTTTGTGGGGAGATGATCACTAGCGACACAACTGTTGCTGTGGTTTAACAAGATGCTTTGCTTCTCGCCCAGGTGATGATGACCAAACGAACCAAAGACATGGGCAAGTTCAGTTCTGTCACTGTCTCAACGATTGATGAAGAGGAGGAGGAGATTGAAGCGGTGAGTTTCATCTGCCCTTGGTGTCAGTCACATCTGAAGGGGGCAGCTATCTTGGACACTGACGGAGCCAATGATTGTTTTGCCATTTGGATGAGGTGGTGTTACTTTGGGGTTTGCTGTGGCAAAGTGATGTTGTGTGTGTTTCAGAGGGAGATTGCAGACTCCTATGCACAGAACGCAAAAGTGATTGAGAAACAGCTGGAGCGCAAAGGCATGAGCAAAAGGCGGCTACAGGAATTGGTGAGTGTTTTCTTTGGTGTTGAACACGAATCCCTGAAACCTACAGGCTTTGTACACAAAAGCTATCTTTCAGATTGGACTACAAGTATAGAGGGGCCCTGCTACAGTTGTAGGCAACTTGTGGCTTTGTGAGGATGACTTTTCCTTACAGGTTTTATAAAGATGTTCCTCTAGTCCTTAAAATCATATGCGATTACCTATAGAACTAACTAAAGAGCAGCCAGCCGAGCTTTTGCAGGGAGAGTTTCCATGACCTGTTGGACAAGGAACAAGGGAGGGAGAAACAGGCCACAGCTTTGCCAACCAGAGCACCCTTAATGCTGTGCTCTCAAGCCTGCCTGGCAGAGCTGGTCTTTTCCATGAGGCATCACAGCAAGTTAAGGCCCCTGTGGAGGACCTGCCAACTCAGCTGCTACCAGAAGGGTCACTTGAGGAATTAATGGTAAGAGCATCACAGCTGATCTTACCTGCTGTGACAGGAGAGTGGTAGATGGAAATATGCAGCTTCCACCTGAGGCCAGAAAGTATGAAATTGTCTGCTGTGCAATTAGTCTTGGGCTTTTTATGGTTTTAAAGGTGGCCTTTGTTTTGTACCTCAGAGGAGAAGGGAATCAGCAAGAACTTGAGCTACTCTTGCTCCTGATGTGAAAAGCTTGCAGTGGTCAGACAGAAGACCAAACCTCATTGGAGTACTGAAGGGAAATGTATCCAGACATTATTTCATTCTCTTAATTTTCTTAATCAGGCCGAGTTGGAAGCCAAGAAAGCCAAGATGAAAGGGACCCTGATTGATAACCAGTTCAAATAAAATGCTGCACATGTGCTGGGTATTTGGAGAGAGGAGAAAGCTGCCAGGAGCTATCGCAGATCTGTCAACAAAGCAGAAGTAACAGACAACATCGAAGGGCAACGTGCTGCAACCTGCTGTGAGGATAAGGACCTCTCTGTGATAAGCAACACTCTGGTACCAATTTTAATAACTCACACTGCACTGGAGACTGCTGGAACTGCAGCTCTGTACAGACCCAGTGTTATGAGTAAGCTGTTGCAGCCACAGTTTGTACTTATGGGAAGGTCTTCCCTGGGTGCCTTCCTCAGTTCAGTGCACCTTTAGATACCCGTTTTTTTATTTTGGTAGTTTTCAGATGTGTAAGGTTTCCATAAATGTATTAGAACAATAGGTCAGCCGTACAATGAAGAAATTGTTACAAAAGTAAGTGCTGTGCCTGTTGTTCATTTTGTTGTTTTAAATGTGTCCAAAATGTGTAGCAGTCTGAGAGACCCCCCACTCCAACACTGTATGAAACAACTCAGATGTGGGGGTTGGGGATCGTGCTGTGGCTCACCCTGAGCAGCAGACAGGCTGTCAAAGGTTGCCAGCACAGTTCTGGCTGCAGCTCTCAGTCTCTGCTCCTATGGAACATTGGAAAGCCACAGTTGTATGGAATTATACTGCCCCAACAGATACTGCCTGATACAAGAGCATGAAATCCAGCCCTGTTTTAAACTACTGAAACCAAAAACTGCCTGCACATTACACCACTAAGGAGTACAAATATGTAGTTGGAAGGTACTGATACAATTGGTGATCATTTAAAGTAGACTACAACTGCACGTCTGAACGAACCCATTCTGCAAAATGGTATCAGTATTTGTGTTGTAAACTGAGAAGAAGTTGGACTAAGTCCATTAAAGACTTGGATACAGACAACTTTAAGAATTGGTGTGTAAATTACCTTGTTTGGGCAGTAATATTTTGTTTCTCTTGCGTGATGTAACAATGCTTTATAGCTCACATCTTTGTTGTTCTACTTGGGATTAAACAGCATATTATGGATTTGAACTAAAATGCTTTTCCTAGAGTGTTCTTACTCTACCAAGTATTGGAAAATAACATGGGCAATGATGATGCTTTGCCTCCCACAGTTGTTATGGAAGAATCTATAAAGATTTTTCTGTCTGGCTCTATAATCCTGGCTGGGAAAAGTCAGGTCTGCTTAGCCTAAGCGTGGATACTTTCTTTGGGAAAACAAGATGTAAGGGAGGGAGTGAACTCTGCCCCAGAGCTGTCAGGCTGGGATGCATCTGCTAGTTGACAATTTAATGCCAGGCTGGGCAAGCACGTGTTCACAGGGTAACTCCAGCAGCAGTGATCTTGTTCACCGCTGATCATCTGCTAATCTGCAGCCTATTTCCAGAGGCTCTTCAGTTAAGCAACTCTAAGGTGATGTGTAATACCTGGGAAGGGCAGAGTAGGTACAACTCTGTTACACAAGCTCCTCTTCCCAGTGTGGCCAGGTGAGGGCCTCGGGGTTCCTCTGGGAGCGACCCAAGCCCAAATAACCCCAGGTTGGTCTCTATTAAAAACAAGAAAGTTTTTTCCAAGCAGGAGTTGAAGACTTTGAAGTTAAAATATAGGTTTTGAGCCATACGAGTCTTGCTGGGAGGCAGGTTTCCTCATCTCCAGTTGTTATAATGGATGAAGTATGAGCCTGCTTCATGCAACCCCTGGGACAAAAGCTACCTCAGGGACAGTGTGATTTACAGTGAGGGTTAAGGTTGGGAGTGACACACTGCATGGCTGCAGCTGACTGGGGCTGTGGAAGGTCTGCCAGGTGGGGCTGAGACCATCTTAGCAGTTTGGTGAGACACAGCTCAGCACAAACTGTCCAAGACAGCAGTTAACAACTGCCACCAACCTCCTCAGCTGCACACCTCCAGCCTTGAGGCAGTGTTCCAGCATGGCACCAGCCCTCCTCCTTTCTGCCTCTCAGAATACCAGCCCAGTCAGTGGTTTTCCAATCTTGTCATTAGAGATCTGCCTAGTTCGGCTCAGGACTCGCTCACAAACCCCGTCAGAAAAGGGAGTTTGTAGTTCATTATGCTAGCAGTCCCAAAGATACATTCAGTACATTCTAGTTACACAGTCAACGGCTGAAACAACTCAAACACAGAGAATGTGATCCAGTACGTGGTTAAGTATCTATTTCTCACCCTAACTAGATCTAATTCACAACAATATAAGTCCAGTTAGGTTTTTCATTTCTAGCGCTAAATGAATTAAGATGTTCACTGACTATAGCAACAGGAAGCGGAGGCCCCTAGATCAAAAGTCTGATTACATGCCCTATTATAATAGATAAAACTAGCTGTTTTATAGCTTCCCATACCACGAGTAATCTGCAGCAGTGTTCAGATGAAAGAAAAGTCAGATTTTGCATTACTGTAAATATCACACTAGTTTTTACAAAACTGTAAGTACAGGTACGTGATAGATTCTTCTTTTTGTTTAACTGAGCACTATATTGTACATAAGGACTTGTCAGGATGCAGCAGTACTGCAAAGCAGTGTGTGAAATAGAAGTGGAGGAGGGGATCTGTTCCAAAAACAATGCCACACGTGACCAGAGTTACCTTAGTGTGTTTTATGGCTTAACCTGGTCAGGTTTCCAAATACTTTCACACAAACCCAGTCTGCATTACCGTGTCAGAACACTGTGCAGCAATGCTGCTTTATTCCTCAGAACCTGTAAAATATAACCCACTATGTAACTAACCCACAATATAAGTAAGGCTTGCCTGGAACTTGCTCTGCAGACGAAGGGTGGGTCCCCTCAGCCTCCAGCTGATGAGGTTCAAGCCCCACAGAGACAGTGTGGGGCACGGTCAGCCCCATTCCACAGCCCTTGGCACCACGGCCAGCCCAGCCTGGGAAGCATGATTCCAGCCATTCTAAGCACACAGCACCACTCACCACCTGCCCCAGGCACTGACAGATGTTCCACACGATCCCGTGTGCAGCTCTGCTGCGTCAACATCTCCTAAGCCCAGGATTTATGACCACTGGACAAGGGGCTGAGATGAAAGTGGCATCACAGCCATTCAACAACCCCTCCCAGCTCCTACACAGCTCGTGTTGGAGGGAGCACACTCAGCTTGCTGCCTTGCCGCTGGCTGGCTCCAATCCTTTTCCTGTGCCTCAGTTTCCTCGCAAGGACAAAGCCCTTAATTGCTCTGTTATGTACTCCTGTGGCAGGCAAAAGTAGCAGCTCCACATCCCAGGCTGCCTCCCTAGATAAAGCTGCTTCTGGGGGAGCGGAAAACCCTTTGTGGGCTCTGCCCCATGTCTCCCATGCACCAGAGCTTAAAAAAAAAGCTGTGAAACACACGCTTGTTTCCCCGGGTCCCAAAGGCAGTAATTATCGCAGGTAGGTACAATCCATTTCACTTGGTGCCAGCCCTGCACCCTAAACCCAGTGCAAAATGCTGTAGGTGTAAGGATTTATGAGTGCCTCAGCTCAGCTCAGCTCCTTTGCAGTTCCAGCTCAGCATCTCCATCACCCACCACCATGCATAGGAAGAAATAATGCACTTACCTCCCTGTGCTAACAACCTAGCCACACATCCCCTGCAGAAGAAAGGATGCCTCGCTTTCAGCCACCAGCAGCACTTCAGAACAGCCCTTGAAACCCAGGAGAGCTTAGCAGCAAGAGGCAGTAAGAGCCAGAGCCCTTAATTAATTAGCTTGCACTTGTGCAGCAGGAGAGGTCTCCTCGGTAAGGCTGCCCTGCCAGGCTGCTGCCTGCTCCCAGCCACTTATGGCATCGCTTTGTGTCTCACAGGGAAACTTTCAGCGCATTTTGTTTCCATGGCAGGCATCACAGGGGCTTCTCATCACAGGACCCCAGGGGCAGTTGAAAAGCAGCAGCAAAGGCTCTTGGCTTGACAGCTGGTACGAGACCACCTCCCATCACAAACACCCACACCCATTCACAGGGTGCTGAGCATGCTGAGACATCTTCCACCTGTGGCGGGGCAGTGCTGTGCTGTCATGCCTAGCTGCCCCGCTTAGATTTCAGCAATTAAAACAACTACCACCCATTTCAACACAAGGGCTTGTTTATCTAAGGACAGCAGTTCAGATTAGTTTCAGTGATTGAGATCAACCACTTCGTTCAGGCCTGGGCAGCCAGAAAGGACCAAATATGTGGGAACAGCAAGGAAAGACTCGCTGATCTGAAGGGCAGAGGATCAGAAGAGCATGCAGTCATCAACCCAGCTCCCCAGGCAGAAACCAGGCACCTTCACTGAGGTGGCTCACAGACCCAGAGGTGCCTTACGTAGAGGCCAAGCCACATGCAGTTGCCCAGTCTTGCAGCGTTTTCCCCAAATTGCCCCAGCAGTATGAAGGAATTTCCCCCTTCACCCAGAAATTTGGGCTAGAACAAGCTTAACTTCCAAGGGTAAGGGATGAGCCTGAGGATCCAGATCCCTGCCTGGCAAGCACAGCACAGGCAGAGAAACTCTCTCTGCTCAGCTGCTCCATCCCCACCGCACAGCCCCTCAGGCGAGGGCAAGGCCAGTCAGGGGCTCTTCAGAAGAGCAGCAGCTGCCTGCACTGATGTTCTCTGGCTGGGCTTGCTCTGTGTCTAAGCCTGAGGACATGATGACAGCTCTGCTCCTCCAGACCACAGCAAATACCCCTTAAACATTCCTCCAGCCTCCCAGGCATTCGGCACTGTGGGGAGGGCTGCGCTTTGCAGGTGTAGGCACTTGACACTTTTAAAATGAGGCTTCATCAGCCCCATGGAGCACACAGGCCGGAGGCAGGACTGGCAGCACACGGCCAGTGCATCATCTCTGTTACTGGGGTCTGAGGGGAGATTCAGCTGGGAAAGCCC
The DNA here is from genome assembly GCF_032191515.1 of Phaenicophaeus curvirostris. Taxonomy (NCBI): domain Eukaryota; kingdom Metazoa; phylum Chordata; class Aves; order Cuculiformes; family Cuculidae; genus Phaenicophaeus; species Phaenicophaeus curvirostris. The sequence goes on from NC_091404.1 coordinate 7,947,836, forward strand.
TTCACAGCTGTCACTCCTCATTCATAGAATCATAGAATAATCAGGTTGGAAAAGACCCCCAGGATCATCGAGTCCAACCATTCCTATCAAACACTAAACCATGCCCCTTAGCACCTCGTCCACCCGTCCCTTAAACACCTCCAGGGAAGGTGAATCAACCACCTCCCTGGGCAGCCTGTTCCAGTGACCAATGACCCTTTCTGTGAAGAATTTTTTCCTAATGTCCAGCCTGAACCTCCCCTGGTGGAGCTTGAGGCCATTCCCTCTTGTCCTGTCCCCTGTCACTTGGGAGAAGAGCCCAGCTACTTCCTCTCCACAACCTCCTTTCAGGTAGTTGTAGAGAGCAATGAGGTCTCCCCTCAGCCTCCTCTTCTCCAGGCTAAACACCCCCAGCTCTCTCAGCCGCTCCTCATAAGGCCTGTTCTCCAGCCCCCTCACCAGCTTCGTTGCTCACACCACTGGTCTTCACTGGGGCGGAAACACTACCCAGCTTCCTTGGCAGCCTGCACTGTGTTTACTTGCCAGGTAACTACCACGGGTAAAAACACATGCAGGATGGAGGTGGTTCATCTTCCCCCTTCTCTACAATCACTGCTCTGAAACCCCCACTCGACTCACACTGCAGCAAGAACAAATAAGATGAGGGAAATTGGTTTCAGATTTTTATTTTAGAACTCTTTAAACAGGAGTGACTGAAATAGAAACAGTGTTTGAGTCCCGTCAGAAGGAATGACTCGATAAACACAGGGCAGGCAGTCGCCTCTGCCCCATGCCAATCCGTATAAATATTGGCCACCCCTGATTAGTAACCAGGTGGCTTTCATACGAGTCCATGCTTACATATTACAACATGTCAGTTCTCAACAGGAAATAACTTATGTGAACTTCTTGATTTCGTCATACAGGACTAAGACAAAGGCGCCACCCATTCCTCGGAGTACATTCGACCATGCACCTTTGAAAAAAGCCTTGGAGCCCTCATCCCGGGCAATCTTTCGCCAGCAGTCAATAGTGCCGGTGTACATTATCTCACCTGCAGGAGACAGACAGTGTGAGGAATTGGATGCCCATGACCCCCAACATCCAGGTTGGAAACGGCCTATTTCATAACTTCAAGTGCATCCCATCTCTTGACTTTCTCCAGTATTAAACGTGTCAGGAGATGGGCGGCTGCTGCTGCACTACCCCTAGCAGACATTGGAAGGACTGGTTTGAGTTGACACTTTCAGACCCAAAAGCTATTGCACAGTCACCCAGGCAGTGCCTGCTACCAGGAATGTCTCTTCTTGGCCCAGAGATGCTAGACTGCAACATCCTTAAGCAAATTCTGCTGCTCCCATCTGCTGACAGATACCTGACTTGTGCACATCGCCTCAGAGGGCTGCTGCAGAGACTGCCCCATCCATGCTTCCTGCCTGACACCTATTTCTGCAGCCCAATTCACACCTCACTTAGGTGTGAAGTTTACAAGAGGAAGGGATATCTACATATCTGTCACCTCAGTTCCACCACCAACTGTTGATTCAGGGATGCCCAACACTGTTTACAGAAGAAAGTAGAAACTTACTTCCTTTACGGCCAGACTGCATCATCATGCGACGACGAACTGTATCAAAAGGATAGGAGACCAAACCAGCGACAGCGGTGACGGTCTGAGCAATCATCCAACTGACAACAATGTGGGTGTTCTTTGGGTCTGGAAGCATTCCTGCAGGAGAGAGGTTTGTATGAGAATGGCAGGTGAGCCACCAGCATCTGCTGAAATGCACTACAAGCCTGCCACAGCCTGGCATCCCCCTTCCAAAGCCATTTCAGTCAACCTACCCTTTGCAGTGTCATAGATGCCAAAGTAGGCGGCTCTGTAGATGATGATACCCTGGACAGAGACGTTGAAGCCCTGGTACAGGCCCCTGAGGCCGTCTGACCGGAAGATTTTGACCAGGCAGTCACCGAGCCCGCTGAACTCCCGGTCAGCCCCGGCTTTGCCCACATCTGCAGCCAGGCGGGTTCGGGCGAAGTCAAGGGGGTAGACGAAGCAGAGGGAGGTCGCGCCGGCAGCACCCCCGGATGCCAGATTCCCGGCAAAGTAGCGCCAGAACTGTGTGCGCTTATCCACGCCACCCAGGAAGATCTGCTTGTACTTATCCTTAAAGGCGAAGTTGAGGGCCTGGGTGGGGAAGTACCGGATCACATTGGCCAGGTTGCCACGCCAGAAGGAGAGGATGCCCTGCTCGCGGGGGATGCGCACCACGCAGTCGATGATGCCCTTGTACTGCTTGTCGGCGGCGATCTGCTTGCTAGCATGCTGCACCTGCAGGGCAATACACAGCTGTCAGCCCTAACGCCTGCGACCCCCCAGCTGCCACCTCTGCCACCTAGGACCCCTTGGCTGCCACCTAGGATCCCCTGGCTGCCAACCCTGCCACCTGGGACCCCTGGTTGGCTGGGATCCCCTGGCTGCCACCCGGGACCCCCTGGCTGCCACTTGGGACCCCCGGTTGGCTGTGACCCTCTGGCTACCACCTCTGCTATGTGGGACCCCCTGGCTGCCACCTCTGCCACCTGGGACTCCTGGCTGCCACCTGGGACCTCCGGCTGCCATCTCTGCCACGTGGGACCCCTTGGTTGCCACCTCTGCCTCCTGGGACCCCTGGCTGCCACCTCTGCCTCCCAACTGCCACCTCTGCCACCTGGGACCCCCGGCTGGCTGTGACCCACTGGCTACCACCTCTGCCACCAGAGACCCCCTGGCTGCCATCTCTAGCACCTGGGACCCCTTGGTTGCCACCTGTGCCACCTGGGACTCCTGGCTGTCACCTGCGACCCCCGGCTGGCTGTGACCCCTGGCTATCACCTCTGCCTCCTGGGACTCCCTGGCTGCCACCTCTGCTATGCGGGACCCCCCCGGGTGGCCGTGACCCCCGGCTATCACCTCTGCCACCCTCGACCCCCGGCTGCCCGTGACCCCCGGCCCTCACCTCCGCCCCCACCGCTCCCCCGGCCGCTCGAGCCGCTCTCCCCTCCAGGCTCCCACCTGCAGCAGCAGCTTCACCCTCTCGATGGGGGCGACGGCGGTCTTGGAGATGGCGGCCGCCACCCCGCCGGCGAGGAAATCCTTGGCGAAGGACACGGCGGCATCGGTCATGGCGGGAGGCGGCGGAGGAGCGCGGGACGGGCGGCGGCGGGGCGGGCGCACGAAATGGCCGCGGATATAGGGGCGCGGCGGGGGCGGGGCCGAGCGGCCATTGGCTGCGAGGGGAGGAGGAACGCGGGAGCCTCGGTGGGGAGAGCATCCTCGGCCTTAAGGGGCAGGGGACGGGGCGAGAGGGAATGGCCTCGAGCTCTGCCCGGGGAGGTTCAGGCTGGACATTAGGAAATTTTTTTTCACAGAAAGGGTCATTGGGCACTGGCAGAGGCTGCCCAGGGAGGGGGTTGAGACACCTTCCCTGGAGGGGTTTAAGGGACGGGTGGACGAGGTGCTGAGGGACATGGTTTAGTGATTGATAGGAATGGTTGGACTCGATGATCCGATGCGTCTTTTCCAACCTGGTGATTCTATGATCCCCGGGACCGGCTGGCATCCCCAGATCCAGCCCCCATCCCCCAGGATCCAGCCGGCATCCCCCAAAGATCTATCCGGCATCCCCCAAAGATCTATCCGGCATCCCCCAAAGATCTATCCGGCATCCCCAGATCCAGCTCTCATCCCCAAATCCTGCTGGCATCCCCAAAGATCCAGCTGGCAGTCCCCAGATCCTGCTGGCATCCCCACAGATCTATCCAGCACCCCCAAGTCCAGCCTGCACCCCCACATCCATCCACCATCCCCAGATCAAGCCCTCATCCCCAACGATCCAGCCGGCATCCCCAAAGATCCAGCCTGGCCCTGCTCTCCCCTTGGCAGCGATGGCACCTTCCCTGCCCGCTTCCCCCATCCCCACTGTGCCAGCCCAGGGCCGTAGGAGCACAGGCCGCAGTTTAGGCAGCAATCAGGGTTTCAGAGCCAGTTTAACCTCCAGACAAGCACAAGACCCAGTCTGACTGCCTTATCTCACCAAGCCCCCAACCCACAGACCTCTCCCCTTGTGACCCCACGATGCTCTGGGAGCATCCTATGGATTCTCCCCACCCATCACACCACTGCGGTGAGGAGATGCTCCGACAGACTCCAGCACCTGTCGCATGGCTGCATCCAAACATCCCTTCATTTACAGCTCCCCACCCAAGAGCTGTCTGCGATTCAGCCTTGCTATTAACGTGTTAGTGATCCAGTGCTGAAGCATTTTGTTTCGGTGCTGTCTTAGATATTTTAGCGTTACCTTTCAGGGAATTTCTCATGCATAGATGGGATTATGCAAAGCTGAAGTCAGGAAGACATTTATAGTCATAAGAGTACCTAACAATACAAAGGTGTTATTAGTGTATCGGAAACAAGTTAGAGGTTAAATCTGAGTTTTAGCAGGTTTGAAGAGATGATCAGACATTCATGTGCACCCATCACTCGGTCTTTAAATTCTAATTAGAGATACAACATTAGCAAAAACCATAGAGGTATGCTTGGACAAGATAAGGGGACTCTTTAGAACTCTGTTCCTCCCCAACACACTCACAAGCCACATTTCCCTTTTCATACATCTCAAAACCTTATTCATACATCTCAAATAAGGCTCACCTGTGCAGCTGAGGAAACTGAGACACAGAGAAATGTTCACTAGGTAGGTTGATTAGAGAGCCAAAAGCACTCAGTGTGATGCATGAGCCACCAGATCTGCTCTCCAACATATTAATTTTTACTATCAACGCTTGTATTTCTTCTCTGAGAAAAGAATTGGTGTGAAACACCACCAGAGCAGAACCAAGCAAACCCATTAAAAGAGATACCATAAGACCTTAGCCAAAGTGTACATGAATGTTGAGTTCTAGGTGCAAAGCAGGCGTTACAATTACCCAAATCTTTCTGCAAATCTCTCTCTGTAGTCATAGACTGTTCCTGTGTCAGTCTGCCACTGCCTCATCCTGCTGTGACCTGGCCTAATCATGCAGTTTCTGAGATTTACTTATTTCCACCCACCAGGGACATAAACAGTACAAAAACGTGCACACACAAAGCTGGGTAAACCAGCAGGCAAATCCTGCTCTGAGCCTAAGAGGCTGCAGCCAGGGCAGGAGCGTAGCAGGTGTGCTGCTGCAATTCACTCAGTGTCGCAGCCCGAGACTGGTGGGACACATCACAGAGGGCAGAAACACCTTCCCACACGGACACAGAGTTTAAGATTTTCTATCAGAAGGCACTAGGATAAGGCTGTTCCATAACTGTACTTCCCCAAAGGAACCGAAGCAACGTTGTAGGTCCTCAGACATAATACCAAGATGATCTTTTATTGTCTAAAAGCTCTTTCAGCTGGTCAGAGCCTTATCAACTGCATCGGCACTGGCAATAACCTAGAGGTCTTGAAGAGAGGTTCCTATATACATAAACTACCTGTCACTCCTGGACCACAGCAGTTGAAGCAGAAAAATCACAGGTTGCGTGCACAGTGCTATTCTGCTGGCCGTTTCCAAGCAGTACAGTAGAACTGGGTCTGTGCACAGGAACTAGTAAGTAGTTAAATATAAAAATAGAGCTTTATGAATACCAAAACAACATGACAAGGCTCTGAAATATCTAACTTAGATAAGAACTGTATTTTTCAGTTAGAGAACTGCAGGGAAATTATTTTTCAAAGCCTGAAATAATCCATGACATACAGTAACAACACAAGAGAAAGGGGGAAGATTTTCTAGTACGCACTTAAGTTTGCAAGATTGTCATTCCAGTGTATTACAGTTCATTTTGCACATTACAGTTCTCTCTTAGAAAAAGCACAGTTGCAGCAGCATATTTTCTTCTTTACACTGAAGACTCGTACAAAATTATTATTCTCAAGTAAGTCTCAAAAACTGAAGAGTGGATTCTGGAGTGTGACTGAACAGAGACTAATTTTGCATCCACAGAATGCCATGTCCATGCAGTACCACTAAAAGAAAAAGGTATTACAGTAGGAATTCTTGTATATTGTATATATTCCAGTCAAAATTCTTGTATGTTGTATGTATTCCAGTCTGTTTATCATTTTGGCTGACTCAGTACCTCACATTACTCAAAAAAATCCATTTGAAATTTCTTAATATTTTGGAAGATACAATTTATACTTTCATCTCTGTTCTCTTGCCTTTCTGCAAGTGGTTTTACCTCCAAATGGCTATTCAATATTAAAAAGCACCTAGACGTCATTTCAAGTTCAAATAGCTGAGTATTGTTAAAGTAGTTGCATCTCTCCTCTTCAGTATATGCTTGCTATTCATATTGATTATACCCATTCAGGAAATGAGACACAAAATTCATTCATCCCTGGCAGCGGTGTTCTGTTATTAAAACCATGCAATCCACTGAGACATTGGTACCTGTAGCTCAGCACATCTTTTCTGCAAAGCTCCTTAAGAAAAGCGTTGTGTTTGTCTGCAATGAATGCTCTGATGTCAGTTTTCAAGAGCTGATTTCCTTGGCTCAAACTTTTCCCTTCGGAGGAGCTTTAATTCTTTCAGTTCTTGTGGCAGTAAACTCTGGTCCACACCAGGAGTCAGCTTGTAATTTAAAGGAGATTCAATATAACCGTTTCTGTATAGACAGACCCGCTTGCAGAATTCAAAGGTGCTAAACATAACACCAAAGTATGGGACAATCTGATAAAAAAGACAAAGCAACATAAAAAAAAGCAATATCAGAGTCACTAGTAACATTCTTAGCTTAGATAGATGTTTTAAGAAAGGAAACTTCTGGGACTTCTGATCTGCTAATTAAGTTGTGCTCATTTATATAAAATCGGAGTCTCACCTCAAACTCGGTTGGCACCCGCAGCATGCTAGAAATAGGAATTTATTATCGCTACCTAACTAATTACAACAATATTGTGAGGAACAAGGGCTATCGTTATCACAACTTGTCAAATACCTAAGCAAATCCTCACACGAAATGTGGGATTTAGTTTACATACAGCAGAGTGACTTAATGATTTTCTTCTTTTGCCCCGTGCAGAATCAAAGAGATCTGGTGCCACGTAGCTTTATACCAGCCAAGGCAGGGCCAGGCACAGGCAGGCCATCGCTATCAGTCACGTTGTCACCCAGGTACCACTCACTAGCAGTAATACTCCATGTAGGTAAGCCTCTCTGCAGCGCTAGAAAATGTAGTTATGTAAACTAAACTACCTTCTGTTTAAGCTACTGAGCTTTATTTCATGCTTTCAACTCAGCGAGGGCCGTAGTAACTGATCTGCGTGCGCTAAATAGCGCTACTTTTGACTTCTGGGGACGTGGCTTATCCAAGTACCATTTTCTTTAGAGCTCGGTACAACGTGTCAAATTACTGCAGCTCAAATGAGAAGCAGAACTTGTTTAGGTGTTGTAGGTGGATCACTAGCAATTCCCCACCTATACCCCAACTTGTGTGTTAGCACCACTCCCTTCTCTAAGGACATTCAAACAAACTTGTAAGGTTGGCTTCTGGATGTTATTGCTTTCATTTGCAGAAATATGACTAAACCAAGTTCCAAAGCTGGTTTATAACCTGCCTGAGGTTATACTCGTTCTGTCACAGACTCCTGTCTATAAGCTGCTAATAAGTATGGAGGCATGTCATAAACTTTATAACCCAAACTGCCCAAAAGCGTGTCTTGATTGCTTCAGGGTAGTCTTTGTTTGGGATGAAAGCAAAACCTCACCTTGAGCAGACTGGGTGTGAGTCCACTCCAAAGTCCAAGCACACCTTTGTTCTTCACAGTTTGCCGGAAACAGTCAGTCATGCCAGTGAAGTGGACATCAACTGCTCCATAGTGGGGAAGCCAAGGACTCTGGGCCTGGTTGAGAGACACCCATCGGGATTTAGAACCACCAAAAGAAAACCAAAGTAATTAACGATAATTATTTTCTCCATTCTGGAACACATGCCAGGTTTCAACAGACTGGATTCTTCCATCAACCCAAAAGAATCAGCTAATTTGTCTTGAAATACAAACTCAAAAGTGAAGGAATTTACTCTCTGACAGGTACTAAAGAGCAATAATTTCACACAAAACTTCCTTCTGTCCCATGCCACTGCTAGAAATAAATCCCACCCTTGTGAAGGCACAACATCCAAACCAGAGCTGCATTACACATCAGCCCCTGGCTGCCAGCGGCTCAGGGCAGAGGAGAGGTGTTTCACACCAGCACCTACAAGAAGAAACCTTGAGGCTAGTCCCAAATGCCACTTTGCCTTCCTGTACTGACCAAAAAGAAGAGCACATGGACTTCATTCTGGCTGCTGAGGTTGCGTCCACACTGCAGCAAGAAGGGCAAATTGTACTACAGGTTGAGTAGCCACAGCACAGCAGAAACAGAAGAACAGAGGTTTTGGCTTAGGCTGTACAAGCACACCAAGGGCTGCAGGTGAGCAGCTGGTGCTCGTGCTCCCCTCATCTTTGATCTGGACTGGTTAAAGTTAGCTTGGCAACATCCTGCTGGACTGCAGCTACATTTCCAACTGCAGCAGAGGCAGTGTCTGTTCACAGAGAGGAAGTGCAGTGGGTCATTTTTAACAGCAAAATCCTTCCTTCATTAATCTCCTACTGCGTTAGCACAGACAGGATAACCTGACCTTGAATAATCCCATCCCCATCCATCTGTGCACATGCAGCCATGGTTTTATTTTGCATCGGCCAAACAAGGTTTCATTCAAACGCATGACAAGCGGCACCTCTCAGTCAGAATGTGTGGGGACCCCAGGACACAGGGAGATGACTTGCACGTGCAAGCTGATCACCACAGGGCACATGTCCGATGTAAAAGGGACTTGTACAGTTAATTGATTGGTGAATATGGATATAATTATCCCCTCACTGACTTGAAACACCATGTGGTGCAGCATTTTCCCCCTCCTTGGCCTTCTGAGAGCTGCTAAGCCTACAGCAAGTCCCTCATAAACCAGCAAGTGGTGATGACATTTTCTAGATGCCTCAGTGATCACATTTCAAATACTTGGCAACTGAGATGTTGGAAATGGAAACAGATCAAAACTTGCACTCCATGTACAAAATAAATTGCTAATCATAGTTTTAATGCTGCTGCAGCCCTTGCATTACTAGAAAGTCTACTGCTAAAATTTAGCTAACGACCCCCCCCATCACCCTGGACACTAACAGCATAGTCTTCTTTATCTACGAAAAAAAAATCACATATAATAAATAAAAAATAAATAAATTTTCAAGCCTTAATCCACAGGACTGGAGAAACTCCTGCACAAAGGCTCTCATGACTGCACTGCAGAAGATGCTGAGAGCTGCAGCTGAGACTTCAGGGACCAGTTCCACTAAGAATAGTAGTATTAGCACCAGGGAGGTTTAAAAGAGCACCCGAATGACGCATTCTTAAAAATGCAACAGCAGCCATAAGAGAGCTGGATTCAAATCCCTGATCTGCTTTCTGGACCATCAGCCAGTTTCAGCAAGCTTTTCTGGCACAGGGAGTTCCAGGCAGCCAAGCAGGGAAGCAGGACATGTTTCTAAAGCGATTCAGGAAAGCAGGAACGCTGTTAACACGTGATTCCCTTCCTTTTTAAGTCTCTCTGTGGTAGGCAGGGCATGACCTGCCAGAGTTAACTGTATGAGTATGACTTAATCCCCTTCATTACTGCATCCATTGCAAAGGCCCATATCAAAGTGTTTTGGTTACCATACTCCTGCCTACAACACCAGGACAGGCAACGAGCACACTGCAAGTTTCAGTAAGGTTCTGCATGCAGTAAACATCCAGAATATAGTTAAAGAAGAACAGGTCAGTCAAACCCCCAGATCTCTAATTTGCCCACAGACACTGACCTCTCAAGAGATTTACTGAAAGATTATTTATAGGGTTCATTCACCAGGGTTACAGCCACTTCCAAGATTTCAGTCTGTGTGCTGAAGTATGCTTCGCCAGTCTTTCTGCTTTACAGGAGCAGTAAGTATCTGAAACCCTAGACATAGTATTTAATTAAGAATTGTCCACAGTATCTCAGAATCACCTACGGCAAAAGGCAAGCCAAAAACTCTACCAGTGCATAGTTAGAACTTCAGTGTTTTGGAACAGAGTTTAAATAAAGTTAAAATGTATTAAAAAAATAGGAAGGCATTTTGTTTGGCACTGCTTTTAATGAAAAAATAGCTGTGGGTGGCTCTGCATCATCTAAGCATGTCTACACCACCTCACAACCTCTGCGCCAGAGCCAGAAGATGGAAGTAACCAAACAGATCAAACAAGTTTCTCTACCTTTTTCCCAGAAACCTATTCTGATATCCAAATCAAGTAGCTAATCTCATACCAAAAAGGTCAAGTTTATGACAGAGACATTTCATGCCATGCACCTTGAAGCAGCTTGAATTCCTTTCTTTCCCCCCATCCTTGAGACTATGGGCTGCTGCATGGAAACCTGTTTGTTATGAACATTTGTAAAGACCTCCTCCCTTCCCAGTTACAGCTGCCTTGTACTGCGGAAGGCAGGAGATACGGTACAGCTCACTGCGCTGGTAACAGTGCCAAGTTCTTAGTCACAGTAGTAGTGGGGTTAAGTTGCTAATCTTTTTACCTCTGATGGAGGATGGGTTCTCTAAATGATTAAAGCACATCAGATGTATAATTGGCTCCATCTGCTCTCTCACAAACACAGTCTTTCAGTATTCAGAGGCCACCAAGTCTACTAAGTCGCTGTGATATGTTCCCAAAGTTAGGACTCTGTTCTATGCCAACAACATAACCCAAGAAAGGCAGGTATGCATAAAGAAAACAAACCTGCACTCACATTGTTTATATAAACAATATATTTAAAAAATATATTTAACAGTTAAATTGAGTTTTGTCATGATTAACTGTTAAAGCTAATTGTTACTTGGACACCCTTCAGACACCATCTCTCCCATTGTCAGCATCATCAGGTGACTGTCAGAACTACATAGTTCTACTTTAGAAACTAAACTTACGGACCCTTCTAAAGATTTCCCCTTCAATGACCTCCACCAGCCCTTCTCCTCCTCCTCTCAGACTTGGAGGATGGATGCAGTTCACTGCAGCTGCAGTGGGAACTGCGCCCATCAGAAGATCAATCACTCCCATCTTTCCAAGTCTCACAGTAGCCTCACGGGGAACAAGCCAAGACCACCGCATCAGGAAATGGCAGATGCAGTGGTTTGGCCACTTGAGCCTGTGCCCAGAGCTGTTCAGATACTAAATTCCCACTCTGGTTTGCAACTATCCAAATTTACATGTATAAGACTCGGAAATACTTTGCTCCAAATTCACTTCCCCCTGCCACCCCACCTCCTTGTTCATCAAATTTCCTAGATGTACAAAGATTTGCCCTTTGTTTATTTTTTGAGTATGCAGCACTGTTGGCACAAAGTACGAAAGACCAACTAACAGTGAAGAGCTGCCACAAGCGGTATGCTATTCAAATGGTAGCTACAGTAACATTGCTTATTATTTATACATTTTTATATTTTTACCAGAATCAGGTGTTCCACACTTCTGATAAATTTTTAAAAGCAGCCCAGGAAGGCACTTTACAACACAGCTCAGGAGTTCATACTCTTAATCTGGAAGCTAAAATAAGAAGTCTTTGTAGTCTGGGTTAATAAGGACACATGCAAGAGGCAAGCGTAACTGTAGTTCAAAGGCAACTGAAGGACGAAGATGGCAGTTTTCTTTCAAGCTAATGCCACTACAATCAATAGAAATTTCTCAAGAGCAGGCTGAGTGCTTGAGAGTGTATTTGATTCCACTCAAATGAGAAAAAAAATAAAATGTAAATCAGTATTAATACTGGGGGAAAAAAACCCACATGGATTCTCTTGGGCTAATCAATCCTTTCTCCTCGAGGAGAGCCTTATGCAGTAGTCATGGTCTTTTCAGCGTCAGTGTTTTGGTAATGCTGATCCTTGGCTAATGTCCCATGAAGGCATTCAGGCACGTAGGAAAGTAAACCATGACAAGCTATCAGGAGGTGATCGGTTCCACAGCAGCAGAGCAGAGCGGCTGCCTTCCAGCTTCCTGCACTCTAGGAACACGCTGTCCTTTCCTCTGGAACCTGAACTGGGGCCAAATCACCTCGCCTTTCTGAGATCACTGGCACCGAATAAGCAAACCAGTTTTCTGCTTGCTCAAAAGTTTGACTCTGGGCCCTAAAAACATTATCGCCAGGTCTGTCGTACCCTGCGGCTTCATGGTTTGTTGGGAATCCCTCCCTTGTTACTAAACTTGAGCTTTCCTAACAGCTGCAGGATGAAGAAATCTTTGATAAGGAATATAGAAGTCTTTTTCCTCAAGGCAGCGCAAGCTCTTTGGATGGACACCTCTGGGTGGTTTCTAAATGCCTCATGACGGTTCAGCTTAACCCTTACAAAGCGGTAGTTTATTTAATGGTGCAAACCTCTAGGCAGTCTAGCTTGGTCCCACACTTCACACAGTGCATAGCAACACTGAATCTCCTTCTGTCTGTGTAGGAACTGAGTTGAAAATTAACATTTTAAGGGACTGGGGCTTTACAGAGGACATATTTCCCCTGTCCTTATGTGGATGAGGCAAGGAATTGCACCAAATCAAAATAAATGAGATATAAAAGAAGAGAGCGTCCCTAACATTTTAGCTCCTGTTCATGGAGCATTTTGCATAAAAAGGGCAGTGTGTTTTCCTGCTTTTCTTCGGCAGATCACTGTGTTGCAGGGCTAAGCTACTGCTGTAATCCACCTCAGAGCAAGTATTACATACTTACCACACCACAGCTCCTTGGATGAATGGGGTTAAAGACCACTAGACGCTGTACAAGCTGTCACAAAGCAAGTGACTGTTAGATCAGCCCAGTCCTGCTTCTGACTCTTAATTTATGATTTTCCTCCTCTTATCTAGTTTTTCTCCGGCATTGTTCAGTGTTTGAACCTCACAGGCAGTGAGTCTTCATTATTCCCTCCTGTGGAAGTCTATGGATCTGAGAGAAATGCCTCTGAGGCTTATTCATATGCAGAAAAGCAGATGTAGGCTGCTAGAGAAGTCAAAGCCCACGTTACTCCTTACTCTCGGTAGCTTTTTTTCAGGCATTGTCTCAACTGGTCTGAGCACTTCCCAAAGCAGTAGGGCACTATTCTGCCACAGAGAAAGTAATATAAAATATCTTCATAGCCGAATCATAGAATAACCAGGTTGGAAGAGACCCACCAGATCATTGAGTCCAACCATTCCTATCAAACACTAAACAAAATGCTGGTAGCTCAAAGCATTTAGACATCAGGAAAAAGAAAAGGAATCAAATCAGAATCTGATGTCTATTACCCATTTGCTAACAATCAAGGGAGCTGGGCTGGTTCCAAGTTCAAGTACCAACCAGGGCACGAGGTCCTCACTGATGCCTGAACTCGAGCAGCAAGGAGAAGAGGAGCATGAGATCAAAAGGAAGAAAAAGAACTCACACTGCAGCCTCCTCCACAGGTGAAATATTTTTGGAGTTTTGTCTCTATCTGTACACTTCTTTTCATAAAAAACTTCAAGGAAGGTACTATCTCTGAAACCTTCACTCCCCTGTCAAGTTCAGTTGAAGCTGGATAACAGGATCTTAAATTACTAGAGGCAAGGACAGACAGCTAGCAACCATATAAGCCTTACTTCCACAGGAAATCAGACTAAAAGTAGGAATATCGCTTCTTATTTGCTTCCACACTATGGAATTTGCCACTCTATCTGGTCAAATGGCTCCATCTCTGAAAATTTTGAAGGTTCAGGCTCCCATACCATTCACTATTAAAGGGTTTCCCTGCACAGAGACTTGGAGCACGTATGCTTTTGAGATGTCATGTGAACCACATGACCCAAAAATGATTTCTTATTTTTAAACCAGGTCATGACTCCAATAACTTCCATATTCTCAGCTGACAGGAACGCAGATCTCATGAACAGCAGGGACACCACAGCTCAGGAGCTTTCTGAGAATTCCTTGCCAGAACCAGCAACCACCTCCAATGACAGAGCACTTTGCAGGTTGCTCACGATTAAGCGATACAGGAGCACTGTCTCCTCATTTCAGTAGGGTGAAGGTGCCTTTCCAATATTTATCATTTTCTTTTCCAAAGCTTTGTTTATAATACAGCCACTTGTTTCTTACTAGACTGGCTTTTACCATGCAAGGAACATAATTAGGGGACTATTTAAACAGATACTTAAATAACAGTACTGCTTCTAAAGAGAGACTTCAGTATCCCCTTCACACTAGAAATGTGCCAACAGGGCACGAGACCACATTTACATTAAACAGGCAACCTTACAAAGGGAACAACTGCTTAGTTTTCTCCGGGTTACTAAAAACCCACATCATTTACAAAAAATTTCACACCTGCAGAGCATCCCGTGTTCCAAAGAACCAAAACCACCACAATAAAATCCCACTGCAGATTTATAGGCAGTCAAGGCTTGACCGATTCACTTTTGTCACTGAAGAGAGGCCACTTCTTAGGTTACAGGCAGCAATAGTCTACACTAACCAAGAACAGTGGGCCTGTTTGTTTAAATGGCAGTGGAGAGCATTCAAAGCCTGGATTTTAAAACAGGAAAATCACTCCTGAATGATGCTTTCTCCAGAGATACATCCTCACAACTTGAGGATGCTGAGCAGTCAACACAAAAAACATGCTGAATCCTGCAGTATACTAAAAGCATGTTTATTCTGTATTACAAGGTTTTGAGGATAAAGCCATCCCTGAATAACGTTTACTGGTGTAGGAGAGTTTCAGACGAGTTTTAGGTCACAAAAATTAAAACAAATTATACCAAAAAAAATACGGGGACAGGACTGAGGTTCTGCAAAGTTTGTCCATGTAAGCAGGGACGAAGCAACTGCGCAGTCAGTGGAGTATCTATAAAACTTTAGGGACATCTTTGTGCATTTTGCCTAACAGAACTGCCAGAGTCATAGGTCAATTTGTAATAAAGGCTGAGAAGTGCCAGCCCGGGGTATCCGAGCCTAACTTGGAGGGCCACGTGCATAGAGGCAAGTGCCAAACTTGGGTATTAGGTTTGCGCTGACCATTTGCATGTTTGCAGATTTTCAGTTCTACACATAGCCTGGTATTGGTGTCATTCTAATAATAATCTTCTGTATGGCATATAACAGCTCTAAATTAATCGTCCCTTACTGAAATGTCAGAGCTCAGTCTAAAATGCACTTATGAAGGTCACCATCGGCAAAATGATGCTGTGGGATAGTGGAGACACATCACCAGTGCTTCCCTTAGACCTAGACTCATTCACAGGCAGGTATTCCCCTGCTTTATGTGGAGAAAAAAAATTGTTCTTGTATGCAAGTCTGCAAGGTAAAAGTGCAGTACTGGAGTATCACGTACTGGATTAACAAAGAACATGATATTGTGAGGTAAGAAAGGAAAGCCAAGAGTAACAGTCAGAAGGATATAAAGAGCAGTAAGTTTTTCTTCAGAAATTGATAAGAATGAGTCAGGAAATCATTTGATATAGAACACTCCTTTGAACAACCCTCTCCTCCACTAATCCCATTCTACAGAAGCACAACAAAAGCCATATTTCCATGCTGAAACATGCATACAGTACCTCTTAATTCTCTAATATGCCAATCAGGAGCAAAGTGAAAAAGGGAAGACAAAGGAATAAAATTAGGATAAGCACAACATAAAGGACTCACATATTCAGCAAGACTCACTTATATTAATTAACATTTCTTTTAAAAAACATTAAAGTATATTTAGCACACATAGCATCTTTGTTAAAAAAAAAAGTAAACATGATAAAGATTATTCTAATAGAAAAGGGGAAAGAAGCCACGGGGTTACAGGGCAAATATGACATCATAAATCAACACTGAAACACAGGGGTAGAATTGTTCACTGACAGTCATCTCCCACTCCCACAGATGTCAGTGACAGAAGTTGCTGACATCAGAAGCGTAGGATTCAGGTATGTAAAATGAGAAAGGACAAAACAAAATTATTACAACTGAGATTAAAAATAACACCTTATCCTTCCTTCTAGAGTACAATTATTTTCTAGTCTGTGCAAACAATTCAAGCATTGGGTAGATGAGGACATGGACGAAGCTAACGCATCCAGGACTGCCAAATGCATCAGATAAATGTCTGAACTTGATGCTCTGGTCTCAGAGTTGTACTGTATCCCAGCATCTCAGAGGAGACAGCCTTGTGTCTTAATTGCTCAGTTTTTGATGCTCCTGAGACTGCCTTACAACTCCCTGGTTCCCCATCACGACTAGAAAAGTTGTCTTTGGCAATATACTACTTCTGTCTGCCAGACCAGTGGGACAGAAGGCAGAGAAAAGAAGATGATTCAATATCAACACCCATAGCATCTTGAAGCTCTGTTTTCCCCTTCTTTGTTCTCCCTCTTCCTAAGTAATTTCATATGACAGCTCTTCTGGGGCTGATTGAGACATTTCTCTCTTCTGAGCACCACCCTGTAAACGGAACAGGCCAACAAGCGAGCACAAAGCGGACCTAATCCATGCAAGGCAGGGCCATACCCTGGTGCTAACTGTGAAAAACAAACTTCTTGGATGACCTTACCTGAGTTACAGTGAGCTCTTAGTATCAGCCTGAGTGTGATTTTCAACAGGTCCCTTTTCTGGACAAGCCCCTGTGAGTTACATCAGCTTCAGTACCAAACGAATTATGGGCTTTCACACAAAGGCAGTTACTTTGCCTGAAACACCTTTGCCTTATCCTGTCTTCAGAACAAATCACTGAACAGAAGGCATCTCTCTAAGCTTGGGAAATCACTACTTAGCCGTTTCAATGCTTCTACAAGAAAAAAAAACTTCTGTGTTGTTGAGCCTGTTTTCCATCCAAAGTGGTTTTAGCGTATCAATTTCCTACATACTTAGGAAATAAATCCATTTCCTTTCTTACTCTATAAGTGCAAATCAGATGTTAAGCATCCCTCTGGTGAAACAGTACAGCCTAGTGGCAGGAAAATGAAAGATGAGCCTGTTCCACTTCCCTACATGTCAAGACAAAGCTGGACACAGAACTTAACATCAAACCAGTTACAACTGAAGATTACTTCTGAACTGGTTAGAAACTGTATATTCAAGTAACTAATGTGTCGAAGGAAGACATTAAAGGAGAAACAGCACAGTAAATCTGCTTCCCCACCCCTCTTCATTCTATAGGGCAACAGTACTGCTGTGAGCCTAAGGATATAAAGAAAAAGACTTGTAAGGAGTAACTGCATTTCTTAGATTCACTGACAGAGCTGGAAAAACTTATCAAGTTTTCACGCTGAGATCATCCTTCTCATCAGAGATATTTTATGAGATACTTGATGAAAGGCTTCAGCTTAAAGCTTGACTTCTGGACACATCAGCTATGTGAGCTTGTCCAATAACAGACATTATTTCTGCTGAGTTTCTCTGTTATGAGATTGAGAGAAAGCAATGAAGGATTCTGTACCACTGAATTTGAGCCCTGTCTGAAAAAGGGAACCTGGGGAGCAGGAGAGGGGAACTCACAGTTTCACTGTCATTTTGGTAGCTTGTGACTTACCAGCCAGGCTACCGCTTGATGAGAGGGGAAGGGGACCTATATAATGCTGCCACACCACATGCTGCTTTTTTTTTTTTTGTGTGTGGATCACAAAAGCTTCCCACAAATCTGCAGTCTCAAGAACCAGGCTGAAAGGACACACTCATATGCCCCTGTCAGAGAGCCATCAGACGATGACAGATACTGTCGCTCTAACAATAAAGTTAGGGAAGTTCTAACGAAAGCCAACACCATCAAATGAATTGTGTTACTGAGGTGGAAGCTGTGAGGTAGTGGTTGTTCTGTGGTTGGGTTGTTTTTGGTTGGTTTTTTTTTTTAGATCATTACTATACTTTTTAGGAGAAAAGATAAGCAGAATAATGTAAAATGATATACTAACTTGATAGAGTAACTCTCATATTACTGATGCTGCAGGAAAGCAGCAGTACCAGCAACTGGGAAGTCACTTGTTAACCAGAGGAGTCAGAAATAAGAACAAGGCTAGTTCTCACCCTTCGGACATAACACCTGCTGTGTGGATTTCTTGTGGTTGCCAGTACACAGGTCAGGCATAAGCGGCAGGCATTCAGGCTCTGAAAATGACGTGACTCTTGGTCATTGTGTCTGACACTGAGGGGACCGAATGCCTGTGTTTGACAGGTTTGCCAATTCTGAACTGTGAGAATTTGATGGAATTGCTATGAAAAGGACAAAAACAAAGCTAAAGACAAAAGAGTCTGAGGGTATACCTATGTCCCATAGTAGTACCTGAACCCACCTTAAGAAGCATAACTTGTAACAACACTTTAAAACATTAAAAAACAAAACAAACACCCCTAAACCAACCTAAGACAAAGCCTCTGTAGCTTCCTGGTAAGAGAAATGAAATGGTACTCGTGATCCTAGTCTTGTCCCAGCCTCCTGCAATAAGCACTTATAACAAAGAACTAGTAACGTGAATGTACCTGCATCTTCCTCTTGACAGTCTCAAAGGGGAAAGAAAGTGTCTGTGCCACACCAGCTGCAACACAGCCGTTTATGAAGTTCTGAAGAGGAGTGAAATGAACTATGGGTTCTCGCCAGATTTTGTCCAGATTGATGTAAACAAAGAATGAGCCTGCAGAAAATGGGATAGCACCTAGAAAGTAAACCAGACAAGATTATTTCAACACACTATACACTACTAAAACAGAGCTGCTCATCACATAACCTAGAAAAATAGGATGAGCTACTGCCAGTTTACACCTCACACTGCTCAAACCGTATCAGCACTTTCAAGAACTTTACTTTGCAGTCCCTGCTTTACTACCAAACACCCATATTGTAGCATCTAGATGTGATGAAATGCTATGCACTTAGTCGTAATTAGAAGCAATAAAGCTGCAGCAGAAGTTATCAGCATCGTTGTGCATTGTAAATCTACATACTTTCTACAGGACAACATTACTACTCGCCTTTGAAATCCAGCAAGCAACTGAATGCTCTACACAGCTGCAATAAACAATATGCAATGGGACAATTTCCCTCCATTATTATTTTACCTAATATAGCTGGTGAAACACCACGGTAGAGTGCAAGGAGTCCTTCTTGATGATAAATTTTGTAAAAAGCATGAAGAATTCCTTCATAAGATGGTTCCAGCCGGTTCTGCACAATAAGCCGCGTTTTAATGACGTCAGTGGGATAAGTCACGACGGTTGCCACCATGCCGGCCAGACTCCCTGCCATGATGGCTCTCCAGTGGGAAATGTGACCCAGCTCATCCGTGAAAAGTATAACCAGTCTAGAGTAAACACATAAAAGTGGCGTTACTGACAGTACGAACAAAACACATGAAAAACTAAGGCAGATTATTCTCAACGTAATTGTTCTTCTGCCCACAAGCCCCTTCAGCAGCAGGAACTGAAACTTTAACATGTATTCCCTCCAGGTCTGTGCTACGTATAACACCACGCAAGCATCAGAACCTCTGTGAAGCAGAACACGTGAACAGGCAAATACAAGCAGAGTCCAAACAATGGAACCCAGAGAGATTTTAGGTAAATCCACGCTGCACAGAAGTGCAGAAATGCAAAAGTTATAGCTAACAACTAAGTCAGGGACTGGACTACAGAACACTGCAAATGCAATTTGCTTTGATTTTAGCGTCACTGAAGCAAAATACTTCAGTACGCAAAAATGCTTGTTGAGAGGCAGCTGGTAGCTCTACCTGCAGCACAATTCCTAGCACAGACTGAGCTCACATCACTTAAGTTCTGGCACCGTCCTGGAGGTCCAGAGCACCAATTCAACAATGAAAAAAAATCTTCAAAGATACAGAGACTAATTGTTCAAATTATTTAATTGCTTGCTTTTCAAGATGCTTTTAAAGTCATTTTTGACCACTGAATCCTCATTTACATTTCCACCTACAGTATGAACACTACCATGACTTAAAATGCCTGCAAGAAATTCTCTGATCATCAGTTAGAGAGACTGGTCCACTCTAACCACCTGAAGTTATCACATAAGAAGAAATACATAGATAATGTCATCACAGGCTTTCTGAGAACAACTGAACGTTTTTCTGTTGTTTATGTTGGGTCAGAAAGGTCCACAGGTTACTTCTCTAGAGAAGACTTCTGTCCAGGCAGTTATTCTCAGGAGCTTAAGCTTAAATTTGACATTTTGAAATTGAAGCTCAAAGTTTTAAAGGTTAACCTACAACTCATGCATTTGTGATGCACGGAAGGACTTTCCTATGTGTGCAGGGCATATATCAGGGACAAGTGTCATGGAAGGAGCAGGAAAGAAGTAAAAAGAGAGAAGAAACATAGTTGGAGGTAAGGAAACTTATTATTCTATTTTGGAAGCATTAACTAAACTACCTGAACGGCAGATTTACATTTAAACTACACAGTGTTACCACATCCAAAATGAAATAATGTTCAAATATTTACAAGTCCCTGCTTGCTCAGTTGATGCTTTTTCACATGAGCATTTTCTACTGCATAACAGATCATCTGTTTCTCTCATATCCTGGAGAGAGCACAGAGCAGAAAGACTAGCCAAGCAGAAGTGAAAGGGCATTCATTTTTTTTTTCTTTTTGCGTGTCTTGTACAGTCCCTAAAGCAACACAGCCTCATTTTCCTGTGCATGCATGAATGCGTGGGGAGCGTGTTGGGGTGTCTCTAGGGCACTACCAACTTAAAAGGGCCACGGAAAGAAAGAGTCTGCGCACACTAACCGCAGACGTGGAGTCAGCTAAACCTCCCCTGCCCCAGCCAACCATGCCCAGCTCAGGTCCTTTGGCAGCTAGCATGGCTGTTTACTTAAGTTACCATGTAATGTTTCTGGGTTTGTGCTTCTCGCACCCTTTTCCCACTAGAAAATACACTAAAAATCCCCAAATAACCTATCGATACGTGTAGGCAGCTTTTATTTCATCTCCTTGTAGCCTGCTTCCACTTGTAATTCAAAAGAGCACCCTGTGCAAACGAAAGACAAAATCATTGAATCATAGAATCACCATCATCGGATCATCGAGTCCAACCATTCCTATCAAATACTTTGCAAAGGGAATACACCGTTTCAAGATGAATAAGCAAACGTTGTGCTCAAAATCAACTGATGCAATGCACTCACTCTTCTGGGAACTGAAAATTACATATAAATCACCGTTTCTGCCTTCCCACTGCTATCACCTCTCTCCTTGTTTGGCCACCACCCGCATTACAAGCAGAAGGACGTAACACAGCTGCCCAGCCCTGGGTCGCTCCATCTATCGGCTCCCGAAAGGTGCAGGAGGAGGTGGGAAGATGACTCTTGCTCAGCAGGATGAATGACAAACCCCAGCTCGCTCGGGTGAGAGGCACCGCGGGCCGGATTGGGCAGCACAGCCTGAGCCCATGCTTCTCCCCACCCAGCGCAGCCACGAACTGGAATAACCCATCGCCCGGCTGGGTGGAAATGTCACACCATGCACACAGCTGACCTCAGGGAAAAAAAAAAAAGAGAAAGAAGGAAACCCAACCCTCAGAGTGGCAAAACATGCTGGTGCGTGCCAGCCGTCAGGCACTCCCTTGGGAGGCTGAGAGATTGCTCTCTACAACTACCTGAAAGGAGGTTGTGGAGAGGAGGGTGCTGGGCTCTTCTCCCAAGTGACAGGGGACAGGACAAGAGGGAATGGCCTCAAGCTCCACCAGGGGAGGTTTAGGCTGGACATTAGGAAAATATTCTTCACAGAAAGGGTCATTGGGCACTGGCAGAGGCTGCCCAGGGAGGGGGTTGAGTCACCTTCCCTGGAGGTGTTTAAGGCACGGGTGGACGAGGTGCTAAGGGACATGGTTTAGTGTTTGATAGGAATGGTTGGACTCGATGATCCGGTGGGTCTCTTCCAACCTGGTTATTCTATGATTTGGGAAGCAAAGGGGGATCCTAGGAAAGAGCTCAGGCAGCACAACTCCTGCTGATGGAGCCTTCCAGCGCTCACCTGAATGCAACACCTGCCTGTCACCCTAAACAAGGTCTGACAACACCTGGTGCCACGTACCGACTGCAAAGCTGGCTGACTTTGCATAACGACTGCTACATAACATGGTAAAAGAGTTGAACCGGGATTTTGTGGTTGTTTTTTCCGATACAGACATAAGCGCGTAAATGAATAAAAGGAACCAGTTCTTTGATACAGATGTAAGGGTATAAATGAATAAAATAAACTGACCGCAAAGAACAGGCGCTGCAGCCACATCTGTAGCTGCGATAAGTTCTCTCCTAAAGCAATCTAGGAGATTTAAGACACAAGGACCCTGCTGAGGAGCAGCCACTGCCCCGGTACCGGCACCGGCAGAAGGGACACCAGCCCTGACGGTGCTAAACCCCTCCCGGTCCCCTCTCCTCCCGGTGCCCATCCCATCCCCTTCCCGGTGCCCCCCACCTCCTCCCGGCGCTCCCACACCACCACCAGCCCCCTCGGTTTCGCCCTCCTCGTCCCCGGTGCCCCCCCCTCCTCGGTTTCGCCCTCCTCCTCCCCGGTGCCCGGCTCACCGGCGGGTGGCGGCGAGCTGCAGGGCGCTGTAGGGGCAGAGGCGGAGGCAGGCGGTGAGGTTTCCCTTCCAGAGCGCCCGCAGGCCCTCGTCGCGGCACAGCCCGGCGGCGGCCCGGCGCAGCCCCCGCCGGCCCCGCGGGGCCCCGACCTGCGCCAGCACCGACAGCAGCTCCAGCGGCGCCGTCAGGCTCAGGCTCAGCGCGCCCGCCAGCGCCGCGCAGCACAGCCGCTGCGCCGCCGTCACCCGCCCGTCCCGCCGCCACGTCGCCATGGCCCGAGGCGCGGCGGCGGCGGCGGAACGGAGCCCGGCGGCACCGCCGCCCGCCCGGCGGGGACCGCCCCGGCCGGGACCGACCGCACCCGCCCCGCCCCGAACGGCCGCGCCCCGCCGGCCACGGCCCCGCCTCGGTCCCATTGGACCCGTCCTCGTTGGCCACGCCCACTAGCTTCATCCCCATTGCTCGTGCCCCTGTTAGTCCAGCCCACCATCCTGACCACGCCCCCTCTAAACACGCACCGCCCTCCCCATTGGTCGTGCCCTCATTGATCCCGCCCGTTATCATTGGCCACGCCCCCCTCCCTCCTTAGACTCATAGAATCACCAGGTTGGAAAGGAACCGCCGGATCATCGAGTCCAACCGTTCCATCAAACGCTAAACCACGTCCCTCAGCACCTCGTCCACCCGTGCCTTCAACACCTCCAGGGAAGGTGAATCAACCCCCTCCCTGGGCAGCCTCTGCCAGTGCCCAATGACCCTTGCTGTGAAAAATTTCTTCGTTATGTCCAGCCTAAACCTCCCCTGGCGGAGCTTGAGGCCATTCCCTCTTGTCCTGTCCCCCGTCACTTGGGAGAAGAGGCCAGCTCCCTGCTCTCCACAACCTCCTTTCAGGGAGTTGTAGAGAGCAATGAGGTCTCCCCTCAGCCGCCTCTTCTCCAGGCTAAACACCCCCAGCTCTCTCAGCCGCTCCTCATAAGGCCTGTTCTCCAGCCCCCTCACCAGCTTTGTTGCTCTTCTCTGGACTCGCTCCAGAGCCTCAACATCCTTCTTGTGGTGAGGGGCCCAGAACTGAACACAGGATTCGAGGAGCGGTCTCACCCGTGCCGAGTCCAGAGGGAGAAGAACCTCCCTGGACTTGCTGGTCACGCCGTTTCTGATCCAAGCCAAGATGCCATTGGCCTTCTTGGCCCCCTGGGCCACTGCTGGCTCCTGTTCAGTCGCTGTCAACCAACACCCCCAGGTCCCTCTCCTCCAGGCAGTTTCCAGCCAGACTTCTCCTAGTCTGTAGCTCTGCTCAGGGTTGTTGTGCCCCAAGTGCAGGACCCGGCACTTGGCCTTGTTAAGCCTCCTGCCATTGGTCTCAGCCCAGCGGTCCAGCCTGTTCAGATCCCTTTGGAGCCTCCCGACCCTCCAGCAGATCAACGCTTCCACCCAGCTTGGTGTCATCCGCAAGCTTGCTAAGGGTGCCCTCAATGCCTTCACCCAGCTCATTGATAAAGACATCGAGAGCCGATTTGCCGTTATTTTCGGCCCCAGGGCCCCGCACAGCCCGGCTGCTCCCCCCGCCCCCCCCCCCTCACTCCCCGGCGCTGGGACCCAGCGGCGCCTCCAGCGCGGGGCGGGCCGGGGCCGGGGCCGCTGCCGCGCGCGCGCCGCGCTCCGCCCCCTCGTGTGGCGGGTGGCGCCGGGCGGCGGGGCCGGAGCGCGGTGAGGGCGGCGGCGCGGGGGGAGCGCGGCGGGCGGTGCCCTGGGCCCGGGGTCGGGGGGGGAGGAGCCGAGGGTCTCGGTGCTGTTGAGCTGCCCCGAGGGGCACAGGGGCCGCACCGGGGGCGGGGTGGGGGGGTTCCTTGTCCCCACCGCGGAGGAGCCGCGGCTTGGAAGCGCCGCTGCTTTGCGGGGATGGTGCGTGGGTTCACGTTGCTCAGGGCGAGCCGCGTCAGCGGGCCCCGTGTGTCGGAAAGGTGTTTAAAGCTCTTATTTAAACTTCGAATCACAGAACGGTTTGGGTTGGAAGGTGATCCGAGGGCTGGAGCGCCTCCCGTGCCAGGACAGGCTGGGAGAGGTGGGTTTGTGCAGCCTGGAGGAGAGAAGGCTCCGAGGAGACCTTAAGCGACCTCCTAGCACCTGAAGGGGCCCTTAAAAAGCTGGGGAGGGGCTGTTTACAAAGGCTTGTGGCGATGGACGAGGGGCAATGGGGATTAACTGGAGAGGGGCAGATTTAGGCTAGATATAAGGAGGATTTTATTCACTCAGAGGGTGATGAGGCACTGGAACAGGTTGCCCGGGGAAGCTGTGGCTGCCCCATCCCTGGAGGTGTTCAAGGCCAGGCTGATGGGGCCTTGGGCAGCCTGATCCAGTGGGAGGTGTTCCTGGGGTTGGAACTGTATGAGCTTTAAGGTCCCTTCCAACCCGAATTATTCTACGAGTCTATGACCTTGAAGCCCATCCAGTTCCACCCCTTGCCAGGGGCAGAGACAGCTCCTACAGACCAGGCTGCTTCAGGCTTCATCCAACTTGGCCTTGGACACCTCCAGGGATGGTGCAGACACAACCTGGCACTAAAAAATAGGCTTAAAGGAGTTAATTTGCTGTGTATGGCACTGACCAAATTACTGCTGTGAGTGGGTTTGGGATTCGCGTGCTTTCCATTGGACAGCGATAGAATATTGCAATAAAAATTATTCAGGGGGCTGGAGACTACCTCACTATGAGAGACCGTGAGAGAGCTCTCAAACTGCTCAAGCTATGTATGTTATATAAGAAAGATGACTGAGAGGCACCTGGATTACAGTAGGAGGAAGAAAAAAGAAAAAAAGCCTGCAAAACCACCTAGATGCTCAAAGAATGTGAATCTGTTGGAGGAAGGGTTATGAAAAAAAGCAGTATCTGGAAGTGGCTTCCATTTCAAACAGTGAGTGAAAAGGAATGGAACATATCACCGGTTGGAAGTGGCAGGTTTTTGTGTTGCGTTTTCAAACCAGAGCCAGGGATCCTCCTGGAAGAGCTGCTTCAGCCAATACAGATAGCACAGGCCAGACAGAGTAAGTGATCCGACAGCCCGTTGTGGTCCTGATCAGCTTGGATCTGTTCTAAAGTTCTGTATTATTTTAGGCCCCTGTGAGACATAGGAAGTTACTGGGTTTCACAAGAATTCCTCAGCAGCTCTGGGAATTGAACACAGATCTGTAAAATCCCAGGTCAGTATCTTGGTTCCGTTTTATACATTTAAGTAACACCTTTTTATTTATTTATTTATTTATTTAAAATGCTATCAGCGTTATCAGAATGCGTGTTCACAGAAGAAGGGCATGTAGGTTGCAAAGGACAGTTCAGCCCGCAGTTACCAGCATAAACTCTAGTGCAAAGCCAAATGTGTTCCTGATGTTATAACTGTGGCAGAATGGCTTAAAGGAAATAATAGTTTGATAAAGGGGCTGGATGTCAGATTCCTTGTGATTTGTGAGTTGAAACGGTTCAAACCTAAAGTTAAGATAACAGCTTATTAATATGTCAGGGTCAATTCCCAAAGGCCATGCTGCTGAGCAGCAAGCCAATGCATCAGCCAGTAAATAGTTTGGTGCTTTGTACACAGTGGCAGGGTGAGAAATAAATTTCTGATGCTTGAAGAGCTCCTGGTTATGAAAAGCAGTAGGAAAGAGCAAGGGTAATGGTCTACTGGCACACCACTAGAGCTTACTCAGCTCTATGAAGAGACTTTTGGGCTTATTAGGTGATTTATTGCAATGGTTGGAATATGGTTGCAGCCCCTATGGTGTAAGGATATGAGTGAAGAAAGATTTGCTTGGGTGGGATAGTATCAGCTGGTTTAATATAAGATGTGCTTGCAAAAGGGAACAAGCTTTGGGTACACCAGCTCTTCTTCAGGCTTGGCTTACCTATTTCTACAGGTTTGAACAGCAGTGTCCTGGGTGTTTTAACCTGCTGCGGCTCACATATTAGTGGGATGGAAAAGGCGTGGTTGATGCTAACATTATAGATGGCTTTAGGAAGCTCTTTATCTCAACAGATGGTGGGCAGGAAGGATTCTATGGACTATTTGCTTTTTCACTTTGGTACTGAGTGCTTTGGGTGTATCTGCTTTGCTTATCTGTGATACCGAGGGCGTGTCTGTGTCTTTACATGACAATATTCAGAGCTCAATTGTGAGATATTCAGCCTTGCCTGACAAAGTCGTGGTTAATTCTGAGTGCTTTTGGCAGCAGGTTCTTAACAGGAGCGATTCAGTGCTGCAGTCTGTGCTGTAGCTGCTGCTTCTAAAGATTCCTGGTTTTGGTTAGTGTTCTTTAGACTAGCTTTCCTGTCAGTACATATGTTATCTTCATCATTCTGAATAACGTATAGTCACCCTCTTTACCAGACAGCTTCTCGCACTGCACTTGACTTTGCTTGTAGATTCCTGGATTGCAGGCAAACAGGTATTTGTCCAGTGATGGCAGAGCAGTTTTTAATGTATGAGAACCATCTTACAGGCTTTTCTCATGCTGCTTCAGTGGAAGCTTTTATGTGGCACTCCTGCAGTTTTTTGTGTATATGTATCTCTCCCCTTTGGTTTAGTCTGTATTTACGTTAAAATGGTGGCTAAAAATAAAATAAAATACAGCATATGGGCAGCGTTACAAAGTAGTAACCTTTATTTGTTAATAGCTGCTGAGATTTATGTGGAAAAAACTGGCACAGGTGGTGGTTTGCCAACTTCTGCTCTTTCTTCCTTGAAGTTAGGCCTGAGAAATCTTTGTGAACCACTGGAAGCCTCTCTGTAAGCTTTTTGGACACTTAGGCATGTAAAGGGAAAACACCCTTATGTTTATCTGGTTTGTACTCGATACAGAGATACTGATATATGAAGTTCATGTATCTGAACTTAAGTCCTCTCATCAGAAAGTGGCGTTTTACTGTTTTGATTTCCTGAAAAATTGCTGTGGGTAAGGTAAAACTAGTAAATACTTTCAGTGTGGTTGGTGCTGAAATTGGGAGATGATCTCAGGAGCTGGCGAGACTCTTGGCTTCTTATTGTTGAGCATGAAGCAGCAGCTGCCCTAGTCTAGGCTGTTCTTGGCCAGTCAGGGGCACCCTTTCTCTTCTCTGTAACTTTGTGCTTAAGTACACTGGGTGAGGAATCCATTCAAGTGCTATGCTCCATGATCCGGTGGGTCTTTTCCAACCTGGTGATTCTATGATTTTATGAAAGAAAACTTGCAATCAGTTTCAAGAGCCAATAGCTTTCCTCCGTATGTATTATTAGGCCTTATTCTGTTACTTTTTCCAAGCAGGTAATTTCTAAACTATGACCCTAAAATATACCTCTGTGCTGGAAATAACACAACGTATTACTGATTTTTTTTTTTTTTTAATTGTAGATAGACTTTGATGCAATTCTCTTGAGTGCTTTATTTTAATGTGCTCACATTTGGGCATTTGAAGCTGATTAAATGCAGCACATGTCAAGAGAATGCATCAGTTTTTAAGGAAGCAAGCAAGCATTTGATCTCTGAGAGTCTGTGGACTCTAGTTTGGGCAGAACTGCACGAATCCTGCAGTTAGGAATGCTCTGACAAACATACTGAGCTCTGAGTCTCCAGAAGAGCATATCAGGAAAGAGTTTGTCCAAAGGTATCACGTCAGATTCTGAGGAGACATTTCATAGAATCATAGAATCACCAGGTTGGAAGAGACCCACCGGATCATCGAGTCCAACCATTCCTATCAAACACTAAACCATGCCCCTTAGCACCTCATCCACCCGTGCCTTAAACACCTCCAGGGAAGGTGAATCAACCCCCTCCCTGGGCAGCCTGTTCCAGTGCCCAATGACCCTTTCTGTGAAGAATTTTTTCCTAATGTCCAGCCTAAACCTCCCCTGGCGAAGCTTGAGGCCATTCCCTCTTGTCCTGTCCCCTGTCACTTGGGAGAAGAGGCCAGGACCCTCCTCTCTGCAACCTCCTTTCAGGTAGTTATAGAGAGCAATGAGGTCTTCCCTCAGCCTCCTCTTCTCCAGGCTAAACAACCCCTAAACAATTTGGGAATGGGGTGTTTGAGCTTGACTGACAACCCAGTGTGAACTTCGAAAGAGATACTCTAGTTTGCTGGGGCAGAGAGAGACATTCTCATGAGTATAGTAGTATCTGGTAGTCACCTGGGGTCTCTCCTTTGCTCAGCAGGTTCTCTGTTTTTGTATAAATACAGGGCAAACTGGACTGCTAAGTCTGATTCTGCTTCTTCTGTGACAGGTGACTTTTTGATACAACCAGACATTTTAGTGAAGGAGCCGTAAGAAAGAGAAGCCTGGAAAGACTAAAGCTGCAAGAACAGGAGCACATTGGAAAAAGGGGGGCAAAAAGAGAGGGAATTGAAAGGTGAGAGTATATTTTTAGAGAATGTCCCATTTTCTTGAGGTTTGTTACACTGCGTCGTAGCAAGTAAAGTCCAGGAGGAGTGGCTGCTGTAAAAATAAAGACTTTGATGAAATGGGAGTTGGAGAACTTGAAGCAAGAAAGGTTGAACTAGAGACATCCTGAGGTCCCTTTCAGGTTAGATTATTCTATGATTCTGTGGCCTACAGTGAAGTCCAGGAGCTGTTGTCCTTAAATTGCTCTGAGCCTCAATTGCTTAAGATTCTGCATGTGGGCTCTTTTTATTGCTCTGTGTTGCAGCATGACGATTTAATTTCTTTATGCCCTGAAGTAAAATTAATGTGACGCACGTTTCTACATGCCTCCCCATTGACTGGAAGGTCCAAATGTAGAGATGAACACTTTTCTGCCTTTCCCTCTATCCCTTTTTGCGTGTTATTTTTTTTCATGGTTTCTTTTACGGTTACATTCTTAAATTTTATATATGAGTAGTAGTTGTATTGTGAAGCTCTAATTCTGTAGGTAATGTGTTTGGATGGCATCCTAAACTTGCACTAGTGATTAACCATGTTACACACCTTCATAATTTAAAATCCCCCAGCACTTAGAATGGGGAGCATAGCGACTCTAATGCTAGGTCTGTGAAAAGATTGCTGTGCTTTCATAGTCTTTGCTATCTCTTAAATGGGACCCCCATGCTCATCTGTAGGGGAGATTTGTTAGCTTAGGAATTGGATCCAAATGATCAGTCTGTGTGTCCTTTGACACAAACGATGATGTGAATCTGTTGTCTTGACAGTGCTTATAAAGAAAACCCTAGAATGCAAACCATGTGAAGAGACAAAAGAAATTTCTAAACGTGTGCATCAGTTGGCTGCATGTCATCTATGTGCCATGTTTTTTTAAACAGGTTATTCTAACAAGATTTCATGTTAGCCATATGTGGATTCTTGGCGACTGGTTGCTTATTATTAGCGCTTCAAAGAGTTGCATCCAGTTCCCTAGGACTCAGAATGTAAAACAAGCATCATCTAAATTGTCCCATATTGATAATTACCCAGAAAAAGACGTGGTGGTGAAACGAAGTTCAAGAGAGAAAAAAGAAAGCTAAGCTCGAGAGAAGAGAGGCAGATAGATGGAGATGAGAAACATCCCCCAAAGCAGCAGAAGGTACCAGCTGAAGAACAGCAGTGGCCAGAGAATATGCCTGAATGGGAAGAAAGGAAATCTCTGCTAGCTCAGAGAAGAGTGGAGTCTGTCAGACTGCTTACAGTGCTGTTAAACCATGTGAAAGTAAGACTATTTTAAAACATATTTTAAATTTTGAAGGGTACTTATTAGAGCTTGAATAATTCAGTAGACATTTGATGTCTTGATGATATTCTGAAGAATGCCTTGGGACTGACTGAGCACTGGGAAGGTCTGAGGTCTAAGTCTTGTGACCAGCAGCTCTCAGTCTTGTCCTAAGAGCAAAGGTAGTGTGTTTCTACCCAGAAACTTTGGCTTTGATCTCATTCGAGACCTCCTCATCACTGAGTTAAAATAGGGCTGGAGGGGCTGTATCAGCTCTATTGGACTTGATCCAGCATTGCAAACAGGGAGTTTCGAGGCAGGGACGCAAATGATGCTACCTCTGCTTGTGTTGGTCTCAGGTCTGCAAATGACAGAATTAAATTGATATACCAGCTGCATTTCTAATAGCCTCTTTTTGGGGCCAGCACTAAGCTGTCAGTCTTATTTCAGTTTGGTTCAGCGAATGTCTTGAGAAAGTCAGCAGAGAAGTGATAAAAATTTGACTGTTTTGCACACAGATGTTTGGAGGTTTATTTTAGTGCTTTGGGCTAAAAAAAAAGTTTTAAATGAGAACAGGGGTTTTAATTTCTCAGAGATATTAACATGGCTTTGTCTTTGCTCTTTGCTAAGTAAGAATTTGCTTGCAGCTTTTAAGAAGTGTTAAGTTTTCCTCAGTCCTTAATGTTAAATATTTCTAAAGGACTATAATAAGAGTTGAAGTCAGAGGCCATCCTTTCCGTTTCCGCATGAGTTTTAGTGCCCCATAATATCTGATACTGGTTGCCTTAGTTATGAATGTGATGTGTTAAATAAACTTCTGTTTTCTTGGTTTCACCACTTGGAAAGCTTTAGATAGAATGTATTTGGACCCACTTAAAATAATGTATAACAAAACAATTTATTTGAACTATTTGATCTACGCAAGTGTAGTACTGTTGCTCTTACTTCAGTGCTAGTTATGATGCTGTGATCAAACAAAGAAAAATATTTTCTGATGCAGCTGCAGTGAGATAGATTAATTGGTTAAAAAAGCTCTCAATTGGGAATGCATTTTTCTGAGATTATGAAATATCTGTAGTTCTAACTTAGGAGTAGTGAGGTTTTTACAGCTGAGCTCTGAACTCAGCCAAACTTACCCCTCACCCTGTATAATTCTTCTGACTGTGGGACCGCTTGCTTATGAGTTTGCAGTTCAGCACTCTCTCTAATGCTCAATAAATGTACACAATAATTTTCCTGATTTTTTTTATTTGAAGGGTTTTGTGCAGTTGGCAAGTCAAAGAGCGGATCCTTCATTGGGCGTAAGGAAGGACGATTCCTTTTCTGAAACAGCATTAAAAGACACACATCGGGAATTGATTAACTCCCATTATCATACACACAAAGAGGTGAAACATAAGGAAGAGTTTAAGCGCCTGTTAAGCCAAAAAGGTAGCAGCTTACGTAGTGAGGAAGGAGATGTGAGCAACTTCCATGCATCTACTTGTCATATAGTCAGGACAATTTTAAATGATCCCTCTACAGCCTTGAGTTTGGACAGACTACCTGGCGAGGATGCGTATAACTCCTCTGGCTGTGGATCTTTACTGATTACAGTTACACAAGACTGCAGGGTCATAGAAGCTGTGGGTGGAAGGGACTGCCCGGCACCCGATGCAGTTCACAGGCAGACAGCGTCTGATGAAGACTGTTGCAAAAAGCAGAAGGTTTATGAGACTGATGAATTCATCCATTATTTACTAAACTACTATCAGACACCACGCTACGCACGTGTTTGCTTTGAGCCAGAACCTCCTGTGAACAGGTGCTGGTGGAAGAGAGTGGTGTCTGATGGAGATAGTGGTTTTGACATCAGCTTGAGTAATGAACATGGTCAGCACTTCAGAGAAATGAGTCCTCTACACAACCTCAACACGAGAAATTGTACCAGCGATGGTAATTACAGACTGGTGATCACTGTCGGGGAACTTGACTCAACAGACACGGTGTTAGAAAACAAGACCTATGGGGGTAGTTTTGCCAAAAAGCTGCAGGTGCGGAGGAACGACTCCCTCGCTGTTGATAACTTACCACATGCTGGACCGAATCGTTCTTTTGGTTGCACTGCGGTTACTCAATTCAAACAAGAACGTGGTAGCAATGGAGGTACCGTACCACACATCACATGTAGATCTGCTTCCAGATTCAGTGATCTGTTGGAAGAGATCAATGATTCCAAGTGCCTTAGAGAGGCGCGTAGTGACTCAATGAAGAGAACAGTAAGAAGGTGTGAAGAAATTTACAGCAATTGTAATAAAGGGTGTTTGCCTGCAAGAGACGGGGAAAGAAAATTACTGGTTTACCTTAAAAATGTAACTCTGGAAGGCACAGAGGAGGACAGCAGCAGGTGTAGCTTCTGTACTAATTCTGTCCATGAGGGCTTGTCAAGGCAGCATGAACATAGGCATAAAAAGTCATGCAAGAGGTCTAGTAGTAAATTAAGACATGAAGGACAGAAAAGTAAGAGACAATCCAGAGAAGAGGAGAGAAATGCTCACAAAATGAAGAAAAAGCGTAAAAAGCTTTCTTCTAATATTGTATCTGATGAATGTGGCTTTTCAGACACGGACAGTTCTACACAGCTGAAGTCGCTCAGAAAGATACAAAGAAAATGTAAGAAAATGTTCCACAAGAAGGTGAAATTCAAGACTCTTCACGCTGCTGTGGCAGCACCAGATGTTACACCTTGTGATGGCTCGCTGCTTCAGGAGAACCTCCAGAAGACAGGTGAGAAAGACACCAGACCTGAGTTTAACAGGTCTCTGGCAGTTGAGGTTTGTTGCCACAGTATTTGGTGATGAATGGTAAGTGGTGTTAAAAAAAGTTCTGAAAAGTATAAACATGGCATAAAATAAGAATGCGGCTTCTCTGCAGTTAAAGGTTTGTTCAGTTTAGCTCAGAAACATTACGCGCAGCTGCAGTTGAAGGACAGTATTTGCATAATCGGGTAGCAAACTTATCTGTCATGGGCACTGGCAGATAGGTGGTTGTTCTGTTAATACCAGCATGCATCCTAACAACTTGGTGTGCTTTAGGCAGGCAAAACATTGTTAGGTAACTCAATATATGGTCTGTCTGGGTGGGAAGTAATGTCTGAATGTAGTGAATTTATATCTAGGTAGTCACCTGGTCTCCATACAGGATTGCTGTGTTTAATCACAGCCTTTTCAAAATGTACTTTCAGTTTGTTGGTGGATACTTTACAGCTCCCTCCCCATACCCTTTCCCTTCCTGCCCCCCTACAGACTCCATTCAAGTAACTTTTTCATGTACTTCTCTGCAGGAGATGAGAGGAAATTAATGTTGGGAAGAGAGGTGGATTCAGATGTCAGAGGACGTCCTCTGTTTCCTCTCGAGATAATTCAGACAAACCCCTGCTCAGATACTTTCTGTGGAGCAGAGCCCAGAAGAGGATGCTGAATGGCTGCTGTATAATAGCTCTTAAGTTTTTGTATAGAAGTGGGAGAAGAAAGACTGTTAAAAGGTAAATGAAGTGCTATTGGTTTTTTGCTTAGGTAATTCCTTCGATTAGAATATCTAACTGGTGGAGTGAGCCACAACACCAGAATCTGTGTTTGCCTTTTGGATAACAGAGGACCAAAACTTTCCCCAGAGCCAGACAAACTTTGGTGGACCAGGTGCTAAAAATTTGAAAGGACACAGATTGAAATCTTAGAGTGTTATACTCTTGATTAAATGTAAGGAACCTTGTAAATATTGAAGTTGCAGTATTTAGTAGTAATGAGTATTTGAAAAACTATAGCTATGTAAATCCTAGAGCAAGCATATCAAGTGCCTCCTTAACCAGAATGTTAACGTGATGGGACTGGAAGTTGTGGGAGACATTTATACTCAATTGTGGGAAGTAGTAGATTTCCAAACATGAAAAAAATCCTGTCTTCTGTAAAACCCACACTGGGAAAATGCTTGTTTTCTATTCACAGTTCTAAAGGTGTTTCTGAAAACTTGCTGTCTTTGGGAGGAAGGGTTCCACTGAACTTTTGCTTTGATTTAGGGCTTCCAGGAGTCCCAGTGATTGAGCAAAGCTCTGAATGTTAGGTAGGGCAAGGGCAATGCTTGTCAACGTGCTGGCAGCCCCTGGCTATATGCAGGTTGAAAATTTGTTCACAGGATTTCAAAATGTGCCATTTTGAGGGCACATGCAGCAAGACAGCTGTTTAGTGTGAGTTTGCTTACAAAGAATTTCCAGAAGAATTGTGAAATGTCAGATTTGCGCTGCATGTAGGTAAAAAGTGAAAATGCCGTCTAGGAGCTTGAGTTATATCCATATTTATTCGGCTGGCTATATTTAGAAGACAGCCACAATTGCTTTTGGACAAAGTCCCTTAGCAAGATAGAGAGGACAAGTTCTAAGTTCAATCTCCAATTATTTCAGCTTTTCTTTTAGTGTTTCAGTTATTACATGTCAATATGCGAAGTTAATGTGATAATGTTGCCTTCATTACACAGAATCTTATCCATGCTTGTAACTTCTGCTCTAATAAATAATAATGAAAAAAGAATTGTAATTGTTCATGGTAGCTAGGTTTTCCCCCTGTGTTTCATATTGGTGATTTCTACAGTCTGCTAAGCCAGGCTTAAAAATACTCTTTGTTCATGTGTTGGGATGTCGAGTGCCTTTACAGGGTCACAAATGACACATGGTTGCTACTCAAAGTACTGTGAATCTATTACTTTTATCTAAAAAGATCTTATTTTCTTGACGTAAATATTTTCTGACTATTTTGGAGAACATTGATGCCCCTCTTAAGTCTCCTTTTTAGTATTTTATAGTTATAATGAGGATCAACTGTTGGATTTGTTGACTGTGTAAGTGTTTCAGTTGCGGTGATGTGGCACACTGAGGGTGTTTGTTCTCAATGCAATACTTGCAGATTAAAGATGATAAAACTTTTGTCAGTTGTGTGCCTTAGTCCCCATTTCCCAGGAGACAGGGTGTTTGATTACAGGGGAGGAAGTGAGGGAGCAGAAACTAAAGATTGCCTTTGGTGTAAATTTGACAATACTCAATAACAAATAAATACACCGGTTCTGTAGCTGTTTCTTGTGTTCACCTATCAATAGATTGAAACTGATGGAGAAAATCCTCTGTCTCCAAGTCCTCCTTCTGTGTAAAACATTATTAGTAAATAAAGTATGTGTGTACTTAAAAGTGAGGCACCACTGTAATGTCCATTCTGAAACAGGTGGCATTATTTAAAATGTGGTTTTAGGTGTTTTAATATTAACTCTTTACTTTTCCTATTGACACACTTAATTTGAGCTCCATCCTTTCATACGCTGGACCGTTTAGTATAAACCCAGAGACTACAGATCTTGCAATCAGATGACTTTTGGTACAGAATAATGAAACTGCCTCCTAACAGAATGAGATCAGAGCCCTCGCTGGGGAGCTGTCTGAACCGAGCTCGTTCTCAGCAGTGCATGGCCTGTTGGTTGTACCTTGTGCTGAATGCCAAGGTCGGACTCCTACAGGCTGTTTCTAAAGCAGAGATACACAAGGCCAGTTATTACATCACTGCATCTGCCTGAAATACAGGAATACAGCAATTACGATATAGAGCCCTTTCTTCTTAATCCAGAGACTCCCAGCAATGCGCAGAAACGCCTCACCTTTTGTAAAAGCCCTTACATAACCTCAATATAGGCATTCATTACTGAACATTTTTTGTTTAGCTGAATAGCACGAAGTAGGAGCAGATAAAGATGATTTAAGAGCAGGTGGAGTCAGATAAAAAGACTGAATTTTACAAAGCAGCTGACAGTGTGCCAGAACTGGCTGGAAAGGAGATGCTAGTCAACTGCTTTGGTTTGTGGTAGAGCTCCTCGCACATGCCTTCAGCCACACACAAGTAATAGGTGTTTGGATGCTTCAGCCTAGGGAGAGCGCTGTTGCTTAGCTGGTCATCGTGTCCTACTTGGTTACTGCAGAAACTGATAATTACCTGGCCTGGTTCTTTTTGCTTAGTCATGGCAGCCAGTCCCTGCTGAAGGAAAGGATCAAGGTGCAATGAACAGGGAAGAAGCTGAACCCATCCATTTTCTCCAACACTTTAGAAGATAATAAAATCCGTACCTGCTGCTTCATAAAGGCACTTTCATAAAGGCTTTTGTGACTCGCTTCTTCCCCTTTCACAATAAACTCTGTTTTTTCTGAGAAAGTAGCGGTCTTACAAAGTGTAATACTTCCTTCCCAGGAGGCACGGAGGCTTAACGTTAAGCTTTGCCTTGTGTTACTGCCAGTTTTCAGTGTAGATTTTAGTACTTATTATTAGTATATTATTGCTATCAGTGATGCATCATGTTGTACCATATGGATTAATGCTTAAAATAGCATTCAGTTCCTTAAGAGATGCTATGGACCAACTTAGGAGTGGGGGGTTGGCTCCACCGAATGGTAGGTTACAGCCCAGTTCCACTACGTAGCAGTCTACCAGACCTCCAGTTTTTGCTTATTATTACCAATTAGTTGGACATTTTTATATCCGTCTCTCTTTTTACAATAGCAAAGCATATTATACAATGTGGACATGTTCTGTATTTAATCTTCTGTTAGTTATACTACAGAATCACATTTACAGCTACGACATGTTATACTCAGTCTGTGTGCTGGATAATGTATAACAGCAGAGGAAGACAGTATAAAACTTGGAGCTTTTATTTGCAGTAAAAGAAAATCAAACACCGCCATTATACGAGAGTATTTTATTTTCTGCCATAAACAAACATGAACCCATTTCTGATTGGAGGTAAACTATTAGTAGTAGTTTGCAAAGAGTATAAATGTCTCTAGAAATAAAAGAGCAAGACAAAGGTCATGACCAGATTTACATTTGTCTCTAGATGTTCATTAAGCAGCTCAGATACCCACACTCTTCATCTGAGGGCCCAGTGTCACCAAAAGAAAATGCTATGGAGGTGTTCGGGCTGCAGGAAAGTCACATGTTCCCAGCGCAGACGCTCTCAGGCAACTTTACCACATTGAGTCAACTTGTTATGAAAGCTGCTGTTGTGCAATGCACGCTACCTCCGACCCAACTCCACCTTCCCACGCACGACTCGGTTAATCGTTTTGGTCCCGTTGCCAAATTGAAACTATTTGGCTGAACAGCTGAACCAGCAAAACTGATCCCAGGGCCCTGTACTGGACAGAGACCCCAGCAGAATCACCTGGACATAAACTCATTCCCGAGTGACTGGCTCATCGCTCGTTATCTCCTTGGACTTTCCAAGAAAGCTTTGAAGGAGTATTTTAATGACAAAGGAACAGATTTTTCATTTTTCCTTGTTCAAATCCTTCCCCCCCACCCCTCACAGGAGTTGAAGTTACACAGTCGGAACAAACCCAGCTATCGAGCACAGATGTGAGCTGAGAAAGCAAATAAGTAAAAAGCAATTCAAAGGTCAGGTCCCCAGGTGTAGCATTGCTGGTTATGCATGAAACCGTGCTGTTTCTTTGCATGGCAACGTTCCAGAGCAACAAAGGCCTCAACGCAGAAACTGCTTACGCGATGTTATTTTCTTTTGTACAGGGAACTCGTGTCAGTTACACTGGCCTTTCACATTGTTCTGTTAGGTAAAGCTCTGTGTACAAGAGCACTTGTTAAGCCTGCCACACCAGCAAGTCTTCTATTCTAAGCTTAGGAATTGAGAGCAGCTGATCTTCCCCATTTAATATAATTTCATTAAAATTCACAAAAAGTTTTCGTAAGAGGAAAAGTGCAGGAATAGTAGTCCTGTCGAGTGACACTTCATGGTGTACCTGGTTTTTATGGATGCCTAGTTACACTCTTTATCTAAACCTCTGTAACGCTTCAGGTGTGGTTTAAAAGTAAACAAATAATATTAATCCATGCATAGTTAGGCATGACTGAATACATCAAATATTCATCAGTCCTTATTTTGTAAGTATCTAAAAGTGATTTAACCTCTTAAAAATTCTTACCTTTTTTTAAAGCAATTAGTGTTTCATCTGTGAGCTGCTATGTCTTAAAAGCCAAATTACCTTACATAATATTGCATTACATTGTGCCACAAGTGAGCATGATGTGTCACGGACAAATAAAATTGAGTCCCTTTCCTAACGGAATTACATACCCAGGTCCCACAGAAGCTAACACAAACAAAGATTTAGTGGAATTGGTGTTGCATATGTGAAGTTATTCTTGTGCTTTTGTGTCCACAGTGCTAGGCTGGCAATGAAAAACTGGATTTCAACCTACTTGCCATTAAATAGTGATAGAAGAAAAACAAGAATAGCCCTGTATTGCCAAAATTACAGTTTAGTTTTGCACAGACATCTTTTGTGCATACTTCAGATTATGCAGGTTTAAAGGAAGACAGATCTCAGGCCCTTAGTAGTTCACCACTGAATTCGAAAAGCAAACCTCTGAAAAGAATTCACAGTAACTCTGGGCCTTTTGCAAGCATTGCTGCTGGTGCAATTTGTAAAACAGAAGTGGGATGTTAGAAATGATCCTTTATGATTCAAGAACAGATTGTTTCTCACTGCACTCTCTAGTCTTTCTTTGCATCCTGGGCATCTTTTTCTTCTTCATCAGAGTACACAGTGGGTTCCTCCCCTTCCTTCAGCAGCTTACCAACATGGTGATACTTAACTGGGAAAAAAGAAAAGAATCCAAGTCATCATTCTGCCCTGAAGATGCACCTTGTTTAACTCCAGTCTGTTTCCTGAATTAACAAGATGCCTATATTATAATAAAACAGCTCTCAGCAACTTTTTCCAAATACCAAGGGAAGGAGAAAAGCTGAAATCAACTACCTGAATGACTATTAATGTTGTAGTAAGTGCAAGAAACACGCAAAGTGAACATAACTACAATTTTCCTTCCGTTGCCTAAGACATAGGTAGACTGAGAAGTCATCCAGCTAAGAAACAGAATCTTGGATTAAATTATTTCTCTTGCCAGTGTAAAAGCTAGTTTTGTAACCAATGGCATTGTTAGAATATTTACATTTTGTACGATACATGCGTGCACATGCGTATGGGCACACATGCAAACAACTCTCAAGGGTGGGGCTTTTTTGCAATATACACTGAAAATACCCAGTAGGGCAGAAGAGAGATCCTTTCTCCTAAAGATAAAAATGGATCTGTTATCTGATTATGCAGCTAAGCCTCTGCCTTATTTTATGTCTCTTTCTGAATGCGTAAAAAAGCCAAGATCCTATTCATGTAAGTTCTGAGAGCTGTGCTGTGTTGCCTATCTGTCAGCTTCTACAAAGCGAAAGATGCCTCTGACCACAGGTATTGACTCGCATTGTTGTTACAATTAACAGGAACTTAAAGCAATTAATTGCCAGATTTACTAGAAACATAGTAAGAGTGCAGTTCAGGGTCAGTCCTGATGGCCACCTCTTGAAAAGGCAGATTTAAGCGGTAGTTTAGGTCAGATATTTGGTTGCATAGTCCTGGTTTCTGCAACATACTCGTTAGCATCATAAAACAGCCACTCAATGTGGCATGATTAACAGTCTTGATTAAGACAGGAAGAATGCCAGGTCAGGGCACATCAGGTCAGGACTGAGACCTTCT
The DNA here is from genome assembly GCF_032191515.1 of Phaenicophaeus curvirostris. Classification (NCBI taxonomy): domain Eukaryota; kingdom Metazoa; phylum Chordata; class Aves; order Cuculiformes; family Cuculidae; genus Phaenicophaeus; species Phaenicophaeus curvirostris. Next base: position 7,987,739 of record NC_091404.1, read on the forward strand.
AATGACATTATGTGAAGGAAAGCTCCGTTCCAGCTAGCAACAGTAAATCTTTAATACCAAACACTAGATTTAAACAAAAACCATTTGATTTACACCTTCCTACTTTTTTGTATATGCAATTTCCATCGTGTATATATATGTACATATAAAAATTAATCAAGACAAACAACTGATACATTTAATTTTTGTCTTATCCGAGTACAAATAATTCCTGTGGTGTTCACTTGCCTAAAAGGCATCACGAAACACAGAGGAATTCTTTTTCATCAACATGATACACAGTAGGTGAAAAACCAACCCTCCTAGCAGTCGGCATGCCCTGGTACAAGGTCAGCACAGCAATTTCCATAAAACTATTGTCTGAAGTTCTCCTTTTTGCGCAGCCAGTTGAGGCATATGGCTCAAAACAGTTGGAATTGCCTTATTAAAACTTTCAGTACAAAGCACAGAAAAACAAGGCAACTATGAAAGCAACTTCCTTCTGTTAATTTTAGAACAAACATCTCAAGCACGCAAGTTGCCTTTTTTCCCTTGCCACTCTGGCCATCACTGGCATTGAAATGACCAGGCTGCTTGCAAACACAGAAGAGGAATTTGCCCATTCCTGATCACCTGAGGGAGAAAGTCAGCTGGAGATGGTTGTCTGGGAATCTGATAAAGCCACCAGCAAGGCCATGCAGAAAAACTTATTTAGAGTAAAAAAAGTTACATTAAGAGCTCCAAGGGGAAAAGGCCTAGTTTAAACACCTTCAAAGCTCAAAAAACCCCAAGAAGTAATAATTCAAATATTACTCTTATTTCTGAGAAGCTGAATGGGGCATAAGCTTCATTTTTCAGAGCATTAAAGTCTAATTGTCTCTATAAATGGGCTCTTCGCTGCTCTAAATTTCCAGTTCCTGTCAACCTTTTGGGTGGTCTTTTAGATCTTGCCCTGTGGCAGAGCACTTCCATCTCTTCTACTGCTCTGCGAGGAGCAGAGGGCAGGAGAATGCAAAAGGAAAACCTGACATCTGTCTTAATTCTGCTGAGTAACAGTAATCCTAAAGATACTTAGTAAACTGAGGTATTATCTCAAAGTAAGTTTCCAGACTTATGCTTCCACTCTAACAGCCTTTTAACCGTTGCTTCCCTTGTTGCACACTTAGTAGTTAGCTACTTCTTTGTAAATAGGTTTAAAATTGCTTACAAGTAAACTGTGACTCCCAGTCCCTCAAGGTCTCTTGCTCTGTAGCGTTGAGATCAGAGAGGTCATCATAGTCGTCCCTCAGAGCCTCCTTATCCAAGCAGAAAGTGGCAAGGCCTCGGGATGCATCTCTTCCAGCAAAAATCCCATAGGGGCCATCTTAAAATAAAAAAACATAAGCAGCGTTATTACAAAGGTAATGGAAGCTGTATGATCTTCATGGATCAGTCTCTGAACTGAAACAGATGATGAGTTCCTACCCTGCCTGACCTGTGGGTCAGAGGTGCCTCAAACTTCTGAAATGTTTTGCTCTGCTTGGTAATAAGGGAAAACAGAGGAAGAGGATAAGAAACAAAACCGTAGGAAGAGATAGTGAAGTTTTTGAAACACCAGGACAACGAACCACAGAACAGTGCATGGAATATACAAGCAGAGTAAGAGTACGCATACAAATTGGGAAGCACATCCTCAGAATGGGAAGCAGGGGAGGGATCTGTAAGTCTGAGGTCAAGTGGAAGTTTTTCAAGAGATGCTTCTGATTTAAAGAGCCGAAAGGATGACTTGACGGAAAATGTGGTGGAAATAAGAGAAACTACCAACTTGGAAGAAACACCTAGTAAGACTTGCAAGATGAACTCAAATGATCAAAACCTGATCAAAGATATCATGACAGACTCTTGCTAAACTTTATTAATGATTAACTTGCTTGCATGACAAGCCAAAAATGCAGATACTGCATTGCAACTAGATGTTGAAAGTTCTTTAGGGAGCTTAAAGAAGTTAGATGGGAACTCTGGCTACTGTAGCGAGCACATCATCCTCCACACCTCCCAGAGTGAGCTTTTTCCTAAGTTCATCAAAAGAATCTTACTTTTCCATCAAAATGAAAACCAAACTAGCCAGACACAATGATGAACCGTTCTGCAATTACCGAATTAGATACAACAGGCAGCTTTTACTTTTGTCAAGGAAGGCGGCATCCAAAGCTTGGTCCGTAAGTCCTTAGTCTGCAGAAATACAAAACTGCACAGCTAACTCAGCTGTACACATCATCTTGACTGCTGCAGAACACAAACTTACAGTGCAGCATCATTAAGTGACAGTCTCCAGTCTACGTCTGGAGCAAAAGTAATAATCTCATCATGCTACCATACAGGTGGTATCTTCTGCACTACTCCGGTCTCCAAGTAGCACCAGCAGCTCACTACTGCCGCTACCAGTTGTCTGAGCAGCTCAAGAGTGGCCCTGCCAGATCCTGGTATGCATAGGCAAGCCTCAGTGAGGCTTTTTAATGGGAAACTTCTGTTAAAAAACCAAACCCCCACGTAGGTGATTAAACTCTTACACCTGGGTGCACATACTCCCTCCCACCTCATTTCTACCTGCTCTGTAAGTCTCTCTATAGCTTATTCAACCTTTACACATCTGAACTGCCTATGCTCCTGATAGCAATTTAGATTAAACCAGCTTCCTAAGTAATGAGTGTAAATATTACGTGAGAGAGTGATGCCCACTAGAAGCTGGGAGCAGAATGTAAACACTGAGAGAACACTTTGCTTCTGCTGCCTGGCACCAGCCTCAGCCCCTTACAGTACTTGTGGGATGTGTAACCTGTCCTGGGAAAATAAAGAGAAGGATCATAGAATTGTTATGGTTGGAAAAAAATCCTCTAAGATCATCCTGTCCAACCATCAGCCCTACACCACTGCGCCTACTGAACCATGTCCTGAAGTGCCATATCTACAGGTTTTTTGACACCTGCCAGGGATGGGGACTCCACCACCTCCCTGGACGGCCTGTTCCAGTGCTCCACAACTCTCTCAATAAAGAATTTTTTCTTAATATCCAATCTAAACCTCCCATGGGCCAACTGGAGGCCATGAAGCAACGTGGGCTGGCACAGCTGGAACTTTCACAACACTGGGGTGCGACCCTGGGGCCTGGCAGCAGCGCTGACCCTGCCCAGGCCAAGCACCTCTCCAGCTCTCAGGAAGCTGAATCTTTTCCCAATCTCCAGATCGGAACCCAGGCGAGAGGGCACAGGCAGCTCAGCTAGCAGGTAGGGTTGGCGCAGAGCTCCCAATCCCTGTACTGAAGGCATGAACCTCTCAGTCCGAGCCCCCGCGGCACAGACAGAGGGATCACTGCCCTGGTCTGAGCTCCCTGGGCATGGAGATTGGTCTCACCGGCCCTGCTCTGAGTCCCTGGGCACAGAAAGCGGGGTCACCACCTCTGGTCTGAGACCCCAGGGCACACTGAGCCCCCTGAGGGCACTGAAAGTGGGGTCACTGCCTCTGGTCCGAGCCCCTAAAAGCACAGGAGGTATGTCACCACTCCCGGTCTGCACCCTTGGGCACAGAGAGCAAGGTTCACCAAGGTCCCCAAGCACAGAGTGGGGTCATAGAACCATAGAATAGTTTGGGTTGGAAGGAACCTCAAAGATCATCCAGTTCTGATGAGCAGAGACACCTCCCACTGGACCAGGCTGCTCAGGGCCCATCCAGCCTGGCCCTGAACACCTCCGGGGATGGGTAACTTCTCTGCGAAACCCGTGCCAGGGCCTCACTGCTCTCATGGCGAAGAAATTCCTCCTTTTGTCTAGACTAAATCTGCTCCTCTCCAGTTTATACCCATTGCTCCTAGGCCCGTCACCACCAGCTTTTGTAAACAGCCCCTCCCCAGCTTTCCTGCAGCCCCTTCACGTACTAGAAGGTCGCTATAAGGCACGGGAAGGCCACTATAAGGTCTCCTCAGTGCCTTCTCTTCTCCAGGCTGAACCAGCCCATCTCTCTCAGCCTGTCCTGGCACGGGAGGTTCTCCAGCCCTCGGATCATCCCTGCAGCCTCCCCTGAACCTGCTCCAACAGCTCCAGCTCACGCTGAGGACTCCGACCAGGACACGGTCTCCTTCCCCGAGGACAGAGGGTGTGCGAGCGCGGCCCCGGCCCCCGCCCTCACCGGGCCCGTAGAACTTGCTGCCTCTGGTCACGTCGAAGACCTTCCCGTTGACGGCCATGAGGATGCGCGGGTCGCGGACCCCGTCGAAGCGCCGCAGCTCGGACAGCGTGAAGTCGCGGCGCTTCATCCGGGGCGGCGGCGGCGGCTCCGCGTCCCCGGCGGGCACCGCGCCGCGCTCGCCCCGCACGATCCGGTACAGGAGGAAGAGGCAGAGCCCCAGCAGGCTGAGGTTGAGCGGAGAGCTCACCATCTCCAGCAGCAACCCGCCCTCCTCGCCCGCCGGCGGCTCCCCCGCTGCCTCCTCGCGGGCCATGGCTGCGGCCGAGCGGGGCGGGGCGGGCGCAGGCGCCGAGCGGGGCGAGCGGGAGACGCCCCGGGCCGAGGGGCCGGGCCTGGACCCGCCCCCAGAGCCGCCCCGGGGCGAGGGGAACCCGGCCCTGGAGCCGCCCCTGGAGCCGCCTGAGAGCCGCCCCAGGGCGAGGGACGCTCGCCCCTCGAGGCAACCCCGGGGTAGGGGTGCTCGGCCCTGGAGACTCCTCACGGTTCAGGATGCTCGCCCTGGGGTCGCCCCGCCGCTAGGGCTGCTTGCCCCGTGGTTCGGGATGCTCTCGCCCCGAGAGCCACCCCGGGGGATAGGGGTGTTCGCCCCTAGGCCCTCCCCGCCGCTAGGGACGCTCCCCCCGAGAGCCACCCCGGGGGTAGGGGTTCTCGGCCCTGAAGCCGCCTCACGGTTCAGGATGCTCGCCCCGCGGCTGGGGATACTCGCCCCACGGACAGGGATGCTCGCCCCGCCGCTAGGGATGCTCGCCCCACGGATAAGGATACTCGCCCCGCGGCTGGGGATACTCGCCCCGCGGATAGGGATGCTCGCCCCGCGGATAAGGATACTCGCCCCACGGACACAGATACTCGCCCCACGGACAGGGATACTCGCCCCACGGACAGGGATACTCGCCCCACGGACAGGGACACTTGCCCCACGGATCGGGATGCTCGCCCCGCGGATAAGGATGCTCGCCCCGCGGCTGGGGATGCTCGCCCCGCGGATGAAGTAAAATGCAGAGATGAAGGAGTTCTTACCGTGCGGATCTGCTCGCTCACGGTGTTCCCGTGAAGCAGAAAGGACACAAACCCGTGCCAGAATCCCATCGTTCCTTCTACACAAATGAGTGAAATCCCTCAGGATGCAGGTGGAGAAGAGCCACCTGCCAACCTTGATGTCGTGTCGTGGCTTGGCGGGCGGCTCGTCCGTGTCGCTGCTTCAGTGAGTGACTTTTGACACTGGGATGTTTAGCTGGGACATTTTCCCATTGGCTGCTTTTTACATTGGGATGTTTAGTTAAAGAAAACCCCAAGCAGCGGGTTGCCCCTACTTTCTGTTTCTCAGTGTAGGAAAATTTCAGCTCTCTGGGTCACCAGGGCCACTGATAAAGAGTTCAGCCTTTTGGGATACTGTCTTGCAGTTTTGGGATACTGTAACCTCTTGAAACAGGTTGGCTCTTGCAAGGCAGGGTGTGTGGTTCCACCTGCTGTCTGATTTGGGAAGCTCCTTGTTTTAGTGATCACTTGGAACTTGATTTGTCCTCTCCTCGAATACACTGACTTCTGCTTCCACCTGCTGTGTGACTTGAAAAACTCACCGTTTCGTTGATCTGATGACCGAGATATATATTCGGTAATAAAGTAGCTCTGAGGTTTAACCCTGTTTAGGATACTAGCTAAAGCTCTGAAACTTTAGAAAACCAGGAGCTGTATTATCTAGATGGCAGTTAATTCTGCTCAGTGTAGACATGATGCTATTACACTCCATCATGTTGATATTACATATTAGAGGAATAGATGCAGAAAAAACAGAAATTTAGAGGGAGATTTTTCTTTCATTTTTTACAATACATTTTGTTCAAGAGAGAGAAAAAAACCTAGACTCCAAAACAATCCCAACTCTGAATTTGACCATGAACCAGACACTGAAGGGAGGGAAAAGGAAGCTCTGTTTATGCCTCCTGCCCTACAGAAACCATCCAAGAAACCATTAGATAAAGAGGGCGTTATTAGATAAACATTGCCAAGATTGATAGAATCTCAAGTTATCTGCTGTGTGAGTACTGGTACTGCAAGTTACAGTTGCCCAACTTCAACCTCTTTATTCACCTTGCAGCAGATAAAAATATTCACATGCTGCAGAATGCATCTTAAGAAAAAAATAACAAGAGATATTTAGAAATAAATAGGTGTAAATAAAATTATGATACATCAGTCTATAGACTGTTCTGTAGACAACAATAGTTTCCTCCTTGAAACCATTCTGTTAACAGCATCTATGAGATGGGTTGATAAATCAGTTCTAATACAATGCTCTCTACATATCAGTTGAAGAAAACACTGGAACTCAGATAACTTTCATATCCTTGCAAATCAGGGTAGTTCAAACACTTTTAAAATATTCCTATTTGTTTTTTTTTTTTTTGATAACCAGCATAAATCTGTTAGGAGATGAAGAAAAATCAGCTCTGGTACACTTTATCATTCTTCTTACTGCTCTGTTTTCACTTTGGAACTTGTCTCATGTATTTAATGACTCTTTCAGAGCATAATTAATGGTTCTAAACAAAGTATGCTTTACCCAGGTTCCCCGTGATATGCTTTTACCTTGGCCGAGTACACAGGGTCTGTTGTTACCAAGCTGGTTTTGGTCCCCATGTTTTCTCATTGTCCCTTTGGAAGCCCTCCATGGGAATTATTTTCTGTAATATACCCGACTGACAATTTTACTTCAAACTATAACTGCAAGAAGCTTTTCAGGAGTCTGCAAAGTTACTGATACCTACTTTGCATTCCTCATGAGCAGATTCCCAGAGCTGCTGGTCACCTGGACTATTGCTGGCTTTCGTTCAGCCTGCAACGATCCAGGGTTTCTGAAGTAGAGATCAAGTATCTTGGTCTCTAAACTTTCCGAGAGCTGGTGATTAGTAAAACCACTGGCAAGTTAGATCTTTATTGTCCAGCCTAAAGTCTAATTTGTAACTCCCACATGAGAATGTGAGAGACGCCAGTAATGTACCATGGGACTGCATTGCAAACAGCTTGCAACACCCAGTGGCAGTCAGAAAAATAAGTATTTGCCTGTGGTCGAGTCTGGAGACTTCTCAGGAAACAAAGTAAGCAACTAAAAAGCAAGATTAAATGTGCCTTACAGGGACACAAGCAATTCAAGCCCTCTAGAGAGAGACTACGTTATATGAGACTATCTAATACATTTACACAGGCAAGCTCCATCATTCCTGCCTGTTTCTCACAGCTGGTGTAATACGGGCATTTCTTCTCCCCCTCCCAGTAATAATTTAACTTACTAACAAGGAAAAAGAAAGGAATGATAAGGAGCTGTAATCTCACTCTTCTTTTACTGACCAGTGCCTACCTATGCCAAGAAAACAGAACCGCTCGCTAGGTCCAGAAGGCCAGGTGTTCTCCTGATGCTGATGGTAGGCGTTCTGTTAAGCTGTTGTTAGAGTGAGCACCTGACCTAGGAACACTCTGAATTATGTCTAGTCCTCAGATCAAAAGCATAGACCATCTTTCTGCTGGACTTCCCTTTTTCTTTTTGTTTTTATTTCCATCTCTGTCCCATTTCTGTTTATTTTTCAGTTGCATCTTCTGACTTTCTAGCTATATTCTTCATCCAGCTAAGTGCTAGAAGACAGAACGTTGCAATGTGAAGATGACACTGTTCTGAAGGCTATCAAGATTCTGTCATTCCTGGAGATATATTTGTAAACATCTGCAGCGTAAAGCAGATCCAGATGGGAATTTTTACCAAGTGTTGTTAGAAAATATGTCAGAGAGGGGGGCTGGAAAGGCAGAGACTGCTCATGACGGAGGATTGTGTTCCTTGGAAACATGCTGATGTTAGTCTTCTCCCTGCCTCACCTTCCCTCTTGCTTGCTTGTCTTTCAGGCTGCCAGGACTATGGTTTTTGTTCCAGTCATGCAGAACAGGACCGACAGTCACCGTGACAAGAAAGCTTGCGTGGTCAGTATGTACAGGTTCCATGTATCAAAAGTTAACTGGATGACATGAAGGAAACTTGGTGTATAGATTGAGTCAAATCAGTTGCACCGTTAGAAGGAGTAGGAAATATTATCTCTGCTCCATTAGTGTCAGATGAGGAAATGGTATTGATGAATGGTACATGGGTTCTTCACAAGGAACAATTTTCACTAACACTGAAGAAATTCACTTTGCATTTTGGAATGCATGAGCCATCTCTACTCATGTCACTGTATCCCTGAAGTTATTTCTCTGCTGCTATGATGGTGTTAGCTCCGCTATGAAGCAGATTGGTCTGTTACAATGTGAATTGACAACAGACTTCCACGTTATTAGATTTAAAGGTTAGAAGAATCATAGAATGGCTTGGGTTGGAAGGGACCTTAAAAATCAGCTGGTTCCAACCCCCCTGCCATGGGCAGGGACACCTCCCGCTAGACGAGGCTACTCAAGGCCCCATTCAACATGACCTTGAACACTTCCAAGGTTTCTCATCTCAGTTTGAGTTTATTTAGCTGAAATCAGCTTCTAACACCCATCAGTGATTATTGGGAATGCTTCCGCTGCCTTCCTTTGGTTTGCTTTACTTAGGTGGTCAAATCCAAAGCGGCACAGACAAGAGAGGGGTGTCTGCAGCAGCAGACATGTAGAAGGACTATCCCTCAGTATTTTTTCCAAAATCACCTAGATGTCCGGTTAGATTAGATACACCTCCAGGTGTAAGCCAGATTCCTGTCTGTTCCACACATGGCTCCTTTTATCTTTGCTTTTCTGACTTTATTAAACAGTTGAAGTTAGTTAGGTCATGCTTGGTTTGACACAAAATTAGATCGCTAAGTAGCGATCTAGTGGAATTCAGTTTTCAACACGTTGAGGAAGCTCTCCATTCATTTCCCAACCTGATTCATTTCCAGCTGTTCTAGTTACGCAGCGTTCTCGGTGGGACAATCTTGCAGCCCACAGCCTGAGAGATGTTACGTGAATTACTTACGCTGAGAAGATGCCTCGCACTGTGCCCCCATCCTCTAGGCAAGGAGCTGATTGCAGATGTGTTAGGTTGATACAAGAAGTGATTACTATTACAAAAAGTGGAATATTTTTGATTTAAATAGAGTAGTGTTTAAATAGTAGGGCTCAGCTTCCTCTCAGTAATTGTATTTTTGTGGAAGTTAGTTAGAATGTCCCTCTGAAAGCGTGTTTGCTTTCAGACAGTGTTTTTGTAGGCGCTGCTCGTTCTTTGGGGGTGATGATGCTGTGTGCTCACGATCCGCGCTGAGCAGGTGTCCCTCCTGCGATCCCCCCTGCGGCCTCTCCCCGCCTCAGACACAGGCTCAGGCAGCGCTGGAGCCAGCTCCGAATCAGCGCGAGCTTTGACTGTCGCGAAGTTTCATCATAACACTAAAATTAGTCCTCAGAAAGCAACAGACTATGCATTAGATCTCTGGGAAGCTTGATCCCGGTGCCTGCGAGGGGGGAATCCCTCCTGCCGCCGCTCCCGCCCGGCTGCACGCACCGGTGGAGATCACCGCCCGCCCCGAGAGAGGCCGCTCGCCGTCTGACACTCCGAAACGCGTCTCGGGGAGTTGATCTGAGGGCATTTTCGGTGCCAGGGTCACTGCCCTCCCCGCAGCGGCGACAGACACCGCGGCTCCCGCCGTGCGCGCCGCCCGCCCCGCGGTGGGCAGGGCTCCGCGGGCCCTTCGCCTGCCCGGCCGGCTCCCGGTGAGTGGCGGGGACGGGCGGGGGCGGCGGGAGCGGGGATGGGGGGATCCGGCCCCTGACCCCCCGCGGGAACCGGGAACGCGAGCGGGACCGAGCCCCTCGGCGCCCCGGGGGCGGGATGGCGTCCTCACCCTGACACGGGGCGGCCTCACCCCTGACTCCCAGACGGGGCAGCCCTTCCCTGCCAGAGCTCTGTGCAGCTACAGACCAGAAGTCTGGCTGGAGAGCTGCCTGGAGGAGAAGGACCTGGGGGTGTTGGTTGACAGCGACTGAACATGAGCCAGCAGTGGCCCAGATGGCCAAGAAGGCCAATGGCATCTTGGCTTGGATCAGAAACGGCGTGACCAGCAGGTCCAGGGAGGTTCTTCTCCCTCTGGACTCAGCACTGGTGAGACCGCTCCTCGAATCCTGTGTTCAGTTCTGGGCCCCTCACCACAAGAAGGATGTTGAGGCTCTGGAGCGAGTCCAGAGAAGAGCAACAAAGCTGGTGAGGGGGCTGGAGAACAGGCCTTATAAGGAACGGCTGAGAGAGCTGGGGGTGTTTAGCCTGGAGAAGAGGAGGCTGAGGGGAGACCTCATTGCTCTCTACAACTCCCTGAAAGGAGGTTGTGGAGAGCAGGGAGCTGGGCTCTTCTCCCAAGTGACAGGGGACAGGACAAGAGGGAATGGCCTCAAGCTCCACCAGGGGAGATTTAGGCTGAACATTAGGAAAAAATTTTTCACAGCAAGGGGCATTGGGCACTGGCAGAGGCTGCCCAGGGAGGTAGTTAAGTCACCTTCCCTGGAGGTGTTGAAGGCACGCATGGACAAGGTGCTGAGGGTCATGGCTTAGTATTTGATAGGAATGGTTGGACTTGATGATCCTGGGGGTCTTTTCCAACCTGATGATTCTATGTTTTATGCCCTAAAGCAATCTCTAGACCCATGTCAGTGAGCCAGGGCCATCGAGGTATCAATAGGAGCTGGGCTTTGTTTTGATTCTTGCACTCTTAGTGGAGCTGCTGGCTGTCTCCCAGGTGCGAGGTCTTGGCGCTGGTGTTGGGACTGGGAGAATCCATGGGAGCTCAGAGCGAGAGTGGTGGTGCCGTGGGAGAAGCCGTAGGATCTTGTAAAGGGAGCAGGTCGGATCCATAACCTGTAGTAGAATGAAGACACCCACTGTATTGTTTCTTTTGTGATTATTTTGCTGATACACTCCATAATTTAAGAGCTTGATCTTGCTAACAACTGTGTGCAGAAGTAAAGCCTGAATCACGTAATGACTTGGATGAATTTCCTGTGGTAGCTACCCTTGGGCGAGTGGGAGTGGCTCATCTGAGGGCAAGTGCTGTCATCAGGTTAATCTACAGGCAGGGTATGAGCACAGAGCATCCAATCCAAGACCCCCAGCAAACCGCCTCTACTCTTCCATAGTCTAGTCCACTTGCTTGGAAATGTCATTCTAAACGTTCCTTTCCCCTTTCAGCCACTGTCCCATGACCTTGCACCACATCCTACACAGTTCTCTAGGTGAGTGGGTTCTTTTGCCTAAACTCACACAATTTTCAGAGCTTGTCTGATGCAGGTTTGGATGGAGCTTTATTGATTTCAGACCTGGTGTAGCAGATTGGAGAACTAGAAAGAGGTGCACTTGCACATTCTCTGAACTGCTTGGGCTTACACTCCTTGTAGATCTTTTACATGTTGTGTTGTCCTTCTGATATTTGGTGGAAACTGAAGAAAGTGACAGGTAACTTGAAGTATCCTGTTAAGAATTTTTAAAAACAGAAAGGCAGGTTCGGTTCCGTTATCTTTTATTAACAGCTTCATGGACATGAGATTTCTATTTCCTTACCTTTCACACAATATAGTAAATGGTAATTAGAATTCCAGTGTTTGCAGACACATTATGAGATAAGAAATGCAAATAGGTATTTGTCTTGCTGTTATAAAACAAATGCAGTGACATAGCAATCCAGTGATTTCATAGGCATGGAATAGCTTTTTGCATTGCTTGGTTTATCAGTTGTTTATCATTTGGACTTCAGCTATATAACATACAGACCAGTTCATTGTTTGTGCTTCAGGCCAATTCCTGAAGAATATTGTACCTGAAAAGTTACATTGCCTTTATGAAATTGTCATTTACACTTCTCCAGACTGAGTTCCTACAATAGTCATTAAAAAAAGGCATCCCAGTTGCACAGGTGGGGTGTGAGGTGTGCAAGTATTCCAGGACTGTCCAGCCCAGCAGAGAATTTGGGTCCATATCTGCAGAATTCAAAGTTGGCGTGGTTCTTACTCACTCTAGTATAAGAAAGTGCCAAGCATTTCTTATTATGTTGGACTTTATAACTGACTCAGTTTTAGTGTGTATATAATTATGTGATTATGTATGCATATAAATGCGTTTAATACCAACAAACACATCTTTAATTGTTACTGCTTAGTATCTGCTAAAATCCACTACAACTTTGACCAGAATGCCTACTGCATCTGATATTGTTTGAGTGTGTTAGAGCTTCATTTGTAATTATTTATGTATTGATTTATATGAACTCTCTCTCTAAACAAAAAGAAAGTACACATTAGTTTAGCACACTGGGGACTTGATTTTTGATTTTTTTTTTTCTGGAGGATTTTCAGTAATCCTGATGTTTGTTGCGGACAGCATGTGTGGTGTGGTTGGTCTCAATATCTTTAGTTATGTAGCATAACCATCAAGCTGTGCAGTAAGTCAAACAGGGGACAAAGCAGCGTGACAGCAGTCCCTGCTGTATGTCAGACTGCGAGCCGAGGCTATGATAGGAAGAGTTGAACTCAGTGGAAAGACCATCATTGGTTTTAATGAGCTGTGGATATGGCCTAAACTCAAGAATCGGTGGCTTGACTTTATTGGAATGCCACCAACATCGTGTTGAGTTATACATTTACATATACATATACATATACATATACATATACATATACATTCTCTTAAAGTTCAAAATAGCCTTTAAAAACAATGCCAGTGCTTCAAACATAGATGACATTTGAATGACATCAGTTTCTTCTAAATGCATTCAAACACATTGCCTGAGATTTTGTTACTTGACATTGGTTTTAGTGGAAATGCAATTCTGTCCCTTCGTTATTCCCTCCGATGAGTTTCTGTGCTGATTCTTCTGTCTGTTTAAGGTCAAGCTATTGTGCAGTTTAAGCTAAACAGATTTCTCTCCATCTGGGGAGATTTCTCTCCATATCTTTGGTTGGCAGCTTATATGTGCAATGGAAGGAGTGCTACAGGTTAGAACTTGAAAACACCTCTTTAGCGAGCAGCAGGCACTAAGAGTTGCAGCTGGCGTTGTTAACAAGGATTGTTTTAACTACTATTCCTCCCTCGCTCCTGCTGACTATTGCAGTTCCCCCCATAAATCTCATGACATCTCATCAGGTCATAGCTCGCACAGCCAAGGAATCATGCAAGACTCTGAAAGTTCTGGCCAACCAAAACCAGGCAAAACTGCCAAAATACACCTCAGCCACCAAGTTTGAAAGCAGGCTCTTTAATAAATCAGAAACTGAAAATGAAGAGCGCACCAAATATTATTTCCAACTTAGCCCCTTGTTTAAACCGTCACATAGTTTTGCTGACTCAGGAATGCTGACTTGGGGATGGCTGTACTACTCCAAGCTCTTAAAACTGTAGGAAGTCATGAGGATCTTATTTCACAGCTTCTTTTAAAGCTGCTGCTTAAAAGCCTATGAGGGAAAAAGGAGGCTAGTGCACATACTTATTTTGCTAGTGGCTTTGATGCTCTCTCTAGAGCTAACCTCAGCAAAACGGTACGTCGGGGAGTTACACAGCCTCTTCTGCTTTCACTGCCATTCTTTGGCTTTTCATCTGCTCTTCCAGCCCTTTCTTCTTCCTGCTGAACATGCATTTCCTAAATTTAATTAATATTTACTCATCAGAAGTTGCTGCCATCTGTCATAGAAGACTGTTAAATATTATTTCTATAATTTGCTAGAAAATGTTACAGTAGCTTGTGGTCAGGTGCATCCTTTCCTTTCCCTTCCCTCAGTTTACATCTCTGTTTTTGTGTTCCATTAGGTTAAATGGGAAGGATACCTGCCAGCACATATGAGGTTAATGCCGCTGTAGTTTGGCTGGTTCTTTGCCAGTCTTTGCTCTTTTGAGTGCCATTTTTTTTTTGTTGTTGTTGTTTTCTGGGGGCTCTTTCTTTTTATGATTCCTGGCTTTGGAGAGCTGGATCTGCAGCCCTTACCATGCCGTCTGGGGACACTGGTCTCACCCTGCCTCATGGTATCTGACAAAGCAGCGCCTTTTCCCAGGCTTGTTGCTGGCTTGCCAGGCTGCACATGACTGCAGTCGGGTAACGGGGGCCTGAGGCTCTTCCTTGCAATGCCGGGATAATTTTATCCCTGTGGTTCAAGAAACTACTCTTATATTCCTAAGCACTCGTAACAACAGGAGGGGGAAGATTTAGAGAAGACTCATTCTCTAATCCTGTTTTCTTTCAAAGCAGCATCAGGATTTCAGCATTTTCCTGAGTTTGCCCTGCTTTTTTATACCATTCATTATCTCAGTAGGAAGAGGTGAAAAAAGCAGGGGAGGTTGTGTGGTTTACTTGTCATTTGAGAAGTGGTCCAAGTTTCTCTATAAATTTAAACTATAGACCCATAGTATAATTACACAGGAGCCTGCTGCAACGGTGCCTGCTTGATTTTGTTGCTTTTTTAATCTAATTTTGAGTCTGCCAGCAAATGATTGAACACCTCATAGGTAGCTTGTGGATTTATATAATTGATTTTTTAAATCTTAGTTTAAAAAAAGGGATTTGTGAACACAGTGTTACAGAGAATGGAGCATAGAAAATTGAATTTCTTTGTGTGCCCTCCTAGTGAAAGGTCTTTCCAAAATCCTTCATTCTTTCTTCTCTTTTGCAGATGCATTAAGACAGACCTTATTTACAGATGCCTAAAGCTTTAAATTTTTGAAGATTTTGGTCCTTTGAAAGAGATGTAGCATGCAGTTATTCCACGTCTGAGTAAAATTCAAAAGCACAATGCAACATGTTTGTGTGCTTTTGAAAGTTCAGGAGCAATACAGTGAGCAGAACATTAGACTGTTTGTAGACCTGTTGTTGACTCCTAGCATGTACTTCTTTAACCACTTATTTTTTTTTAATGTTTTTTTTTTTCCTTTTTTGATCTGTCTTTTGCACATTATCGGTTTGTTTCCACTATTCTGACTGAAGAGTGGATTTATTGAGAGTTAAACCCCTAAAGCTGTGGGTTCTGCAGTAATTAAAAATACTATCTGATGGTACAAGAAAATGCACTGAAATGTTCAGTTTCTTACAATAAATCAGCTTAAAGCAAGAAATCTGAGTTAAGGAGAGACTATAATTTATCTCAGCAGTTCTTGCTTTAGTTGATTTGTCAAGCTTCTAGGCTATGCAAAAGGTTTTATATTATCTTTTCAATGCAAAGCAGTGTAAAATCATGTTAAATAGAGGAAAGAGGGGAAAAACCCGAGCAAAACAGCCGTTGTTATTATGATGAGTCTGAAGAAACTATCTTATAAACAATACCACCACTACTTTTGTTGATTAGATTAGAGGAAAAAAAGGAAATCCAAGTGATTTACGTGCTCTGATTCTGGTGACCATGTTTCTTTGGCTCTACTGGCCCTCAAACTATGGCCATTGCCTTTGCTCTTTATTCTGGAGTTACACGAGGGATAAAACTGGCCACAGAATGTGACTTAGACTTCATTCCACTATACATTACACAGCACCAGCACAATCCTGTGCCCTCATTGCTCTGAAGGAAAAATATCTCAGATTTTGAGCAGGTTTTCACTTTGGTGGAAGGGGCATTATGTTTTTAGTGTGTATGGGACTCCTCAGAGATGATGCATCTGCTGTTTCTGTAACTGATTCTGATCAAAATAGAAGTTTGATCATATCATCACTAATACTGTTTTCACTGGTGACCAGTGGTTATTCTGGACCACTCAATGGCATTCCCTTTGCATGTTTTTTCTAACATCCTGTTATATTTAGCAATTACATATGAATTCATGGTAAGAAAACTTTGCCCAATCAGGAAAAAAAAATCCAGGAGTCTTATTGTTGTTAGACATTTGTACTTGGTTAGAGTTTCCTTCAAGAAGTATAAAATCTCATCCACAGTGAGAAAATATTATTATCTAGGTATTTGTGTAATCAAGAAGGCAGTAAAAATCTGTCTTGTAACTTAGCTCATCAGCCTTTAGTTGCTTTAAAATACTATCTAGTCTTCTACACATTGCATATAAATATTCATCAGTAGATGGGGGTCTGGCTTAATATTTTTGTGACCAAAGGGAGCTCTCTGAGTGTAGAACAAGCAGAGCTAATCTTTAGACTTCACACTAGCTTATCTCCAGGCAATATACAGAGTCCATTGAGGACTCAGTTAGTACCGTACCAGGCGGTGTCAGCTATATTGGCCTCTATATTGTATCCGAAGGAACTGTTTCATGAAAGGATCTGAGTTTGTGTTCTTGCATAGGCGCTGATAAAACCTGCAGAAGGGGTAGGTGCCTTTTCAGCTACACGGCACGTGGCATATTCCTTTTCCTAGGCCTGCAGCATTGGCTGGTATTTCACTATATGGAAACTACTAGACAGAAGGAAGTGCTTAGTATCGAGGATTCGGTACCTGAAGCAAATACCAGTGAATCTCAAGTAGGTGCTGTTTAAAGGCCAGCAGTATGGGCTGGTGTGGCGAGGCTGAGAGTGGTGAGGCTGAGTGGCATTTATCCTAGAAAAGCTGGAAGTATTCCCTAATGCCTATGGAAAGTCAGAAAGATACTGAAGCAGTGGGCTTAAGTTTGTCAGCTACTTCAGACACTGCTGATCCCAGGATGGTAGATGGACCCGTCAGCTCAGTGCATTATTTAAGTGCATGCCCAGCTCTGTGGTTGCACTGTGGTTTGGAAAGGGAAGGACCAAGCAGAGATCCAGTTTAAGCATGTGATTATGTGACACAGAGCTGTAGTTCATTCAACAGTTTTAAGTAAAATTCTTCTGCAATCAGCCTATTTCCTGTCTCTGGACAGTTTCCCTTCCCATTATGATGGGAACAGCTCCAGCATATTTAAAAGACAATTGGGAATGCACTGGGATATTTAAAGATTCCCAGAACTCAAATCCGAGTAGCGCGTTGGGCTGCCATGTGAGGACACTGCTGTGCTGTGGCTCTGCTCTGGTGAAATTGGCTCACTATGAGGTATGTTTTATTATGTGATGATTTTAAAACTCTGGACAGGCTGGGCCAAATCATGTAGTGCAGTCAATCTTTTCTAATTTAACTCAGCATTTTGATGCCAGCGAGCCTGTAAGAGTTCCCATGGCTGAAAGCTGGCTAGTGATCTTAAAGTTATCTTAGATATTTATAGGGTGCCTATTCTTGTAGGGTCTTTCTGGCTGTCCTTATTGAGTGAGAGAGGGTGGGAAAAGACTCTAAAACACAGTTCCAGGCACCAAGAACTTTGGGTTCAGCTGCAGTTTATGGTTTCTGCAATAGTCACTGAGTTACTCTGCCTCAGTTCTCCCAGCTGTATCCGCAGTATAGAGTAATATTATATTCTGTGCAGAGGTACACAGGTCTGGTGCTTGTGATTAATCTTGCAGATGTCAAGTGGTAGGAGCAAGTTCATTACTACTCAGTATTTTCTACTTATTTTACAGTTTGTGGAATGAACCAGGTACTGTATGCATGCCTTAATACAGAGGAAAGTTAACAAAGAAAGCGAGATACTACCATTACCTGCTAATTTGAGTTAAATGTCAAGAGTATGCGGTTTTGACTTTTCTTTTTCTGCTCATTTCCCCTTGGAGCAATAAAGCCCGCAGGCAGGACATTCTGGGACCTCACTGCCCTTCTCTGAAGGTTAATGGTCACTTTATCTTCAGCCTTGTGTTTGCAGGCACTGGAGTCAGACAGCCTTTTCCCCAGAACTGCGCTTCTGTGATTTCCTGTATTATTGCTCCAGCCAGCAGCCAGTGAGATGGTATCAGAAATGACCTTCGCTTTTGAATTTTTATTTCAGTTGCAGTTGAAATTCAGGATGTTGATGGTTTTAGGATTATTATTCCAGATGTGCGAGTCCCTGGTTCTCCTCTTGCTCATACCTGTACAAACAAATCAGGAGTAATTTTGTTGAAGAGGTGGCCCTACATTAGTGCAAAACTAATATACATGGGAAGTCATTAAACTTGATTGCTATTCACAGCACAAGCTTTAGTGACAATGTCGGTCTGATCTGTCTCCAAGGGAGTTTGGCAAGAGTATTGCAAGGACATGGACTGGATCTATCCCTAGAGGGGAATTTGGGAAGAATGGGGTGTAGAAAACTCAATTCGTTATTCACATCTCTCAGGATATTTGTTTAGACTCGGTAGCTGTTGCCTCTGATGTCTGACATCTAGACTAGGCACCAGTCCATGTGCCAGTAGCTACATACTGTGTTCTCACATTTCTTTCCAGATGGTCTTGTGTATCGGTGCCTGCCTGGACACTGAGAAGGAAAAGTTGTGTTGTTGGAAGTTAGTATTTTCTAACATGGTATTTTCTTAAGTCAGAATGTGTAGAAATAGAGCTCTTTTGTGCAACTTCTGCACTACCCTCCCTCAGACAAAGGAACCACAGTTTCCCAGTATATAAAATATTGACCATGCTTGTATTTTCACAGGAAATACCAAGCTCTTCCACTGTGTCAAAAATAATCTGCTTTTCATTCACGCTTCTTAAAATCTTAGATTTTAGGTTTATGATGTTGGATGAAAAAAGCAGATACGTGAGAGGCAGCACATCCTGGCTATATTTGTCTGTGTATACAGAGATGCTGTTTCTTTCTCAATAAATACATGACAGGTATGCAAACCAATTCGTGTAGATTGGTAAAATGTCAAACAAACACTTCAATCTTTTTATCTGTATTATTTGTTTGGCAATTGGTATTTTCTGACACTGAAGTCTGAGGTTATGTCTGTGATCCTGTTGCAAACCTAGAGGAAATTACCTTTTGCATGATACATGGCCTGACCTTCACTTCCAGATAATCCAGGAAGAGTTCACATTTGGCTGTGGGGACACAAAGGACGGGTTTAGCATACTGGTATCCCTTTGGCTGTATTTTAGAATTCAGTAATGCACCAGATACCCCCATACCAAAGTTCCTTAGAGGTGAAGACAGTGTGTTCATGCAAAACTGCAAGAAATTATTGAGATTCAGAATTACCAAACACTGGAATCAAAAAGATTACACATATTGCTGTTTTCCTTGACATATTCTTTTTATTGAAGGAGCTTGCAGGAAGTCCTCTAAGAGGGAATAACAACAAAAAAAAATCCCCCAAATCCCAGATATTGTACACAAAGTATGAAAATAGACATAAGGAGAGCAACATACAGTAATTAGACTCCAGAGTGAGTATCATGGCAAATTCTTCAGGCTTACATGCATGAATAAAAAGCTGATAGACTGCATAGTTAGAGGCCCCTGACTACACTCTCTACTTTCAGTTTCAGAGATAGGCTTTGACCCTCATTTTCCTCCTAATATTAATCACAGATGGATGTATAAACTCTGCAAGGCAGAAATCCTCTTATCTCCACTTCTTTGTTTGCTGCAGAGTACTATGTTTGATTCCAGCCCTGTTTGTTTAAAGCTCTGATACTGCAGCTTTTAACAGGGCTGCGTGTTTATTTGTTTCTTTAATATTGAAGGGTTTTCACTGAAAATTTCCAGGCTAGTCCCATTTGCTAGCTTGGGAGTCTCACCTGTAAGAAAGCTGAATCCATTTCTGCTTCAGGGAATTGTTTCCCGAAAGAGAAATTTATGTTACCACACAGGTAAATAATCCACATGTCAAATGCAGGGAGAGTCATGGTATGAGAAGAATAACATGCAATGTTATGACTAGATTTCTGTGCAGCGTTTATTCCAGGTTATAATGGAAGGAGTGCTTTACATGCAATTCAGCTGGAATACCACATTTTTATAAATACTTGGGCAAGATCAAATGTAGTATAAAATACAGGCTGAAAGTTCTCAATTAACCTAGATTTCATTGCTCAGTGATAAAGAGGTAAGAACTGGAAGCTAGGCTTGGATTCTGCTGGATTTGCCCCAAATACCTCATTTGATGTCCAGACACTGGCAGGGTTAATTTTTCAGAGTTAAACAAATTAACAGAAAATGTCAGTTGTTTGAGGATGTGCAGCCCTGCCCTAAAAGGAGGAGAGGGTCTGTACAGGTGCACAGCTTCATCAGCCCTAAAAGGAGGGGAGGGTCTGTACAGGTGCACAGCTTCACTTGCATTATAGGATGCAGGAGAGTGTGTGGTGCTCTGCCTGCCAGGAGCTGGGAAAGGTGGAGAAAGGCAAAACAACCAAGAACTGCAAATGCTGCTATGGGAACAAATGCAACATGCAGGTAAGAAACATACAGTCTTCATTTTGTAAAATGCAAGTGCATATATGGCAGCTTACCCTGTCTCGATGATGAAAGGGAGAGCTGCAAACCTCCTTCAGTGATTGCTCACACTGTTTTTAACAACAGCAAAACTTATCAGAGGAATGCTGTCAAAATGTGACTTTGTGACAGCTTCTAGGAGAGAAAGAAAAGTAGACTGGGTTTTGGTAGAGGCTAAAGGCTGAAAATGAGAGACCAAAGTCTGCCTTGTTCACAAGAAGTCAGTTCAGGGATACCGAAACATACAGGACATCTGAAATACTACAGTCTATCAATTTTCTGTAGGGTTTCTACTAGCCCTACATTTGTTTGGTGGAAGAGTCACATGAAACTTCTGTTCCTTTATGAAAATAAAGGAAAAAAAATCCATGTTGAAACACAATATGTGAATCATGGGATTTCCTAACTGCAACATCTGTTCGATCCCTGCTGCTTTGCACTGTGTATGTGTCCTGATTGCATGCAAGCCAGCTTTGAATGGACATTTTTGCATAGTGTGAAGTGTTTTCTCTTGGAAGACCGGGGAGGCAAGGACACGGTTAGCCCTTAGAGATCTAGTTGCATGAGGCTGCAAGGAAAGCAGCAGATCTGTTGGACATGGAACATATTTTGAATTGCTGGTTGTGTGTGTAGCTCCTGACACCTCTGCTGTCAGGCTGCTGGCGTGCACCCTGTGTCTGTGCATATGTGTAGGAAGTGACTGTGGAAACATGCCAGGGTGTTTTAGCTCACTTTGGGTGTCCCCCATTGGATTGTGAGTTGCTGTTGGTTATTTATGTTGAAGAGGCCTTTTTTTTTTTCTTAGCAATGAAACAGGTGAAGGTGGATATGAAACAACTCTCTGATTTTATGAGCTCTATTTTGGTGCAAGCAGTTCCCAGTGATTGGCTTGCTGGGTCTTGCTCAAACTTGCATTCCCTTTGGAGAAATTAAGAAACTTGTTGGGAAGTCTCGCAGGTGCCGGGAGCTCTGCTGCTACCCCCTCCCAGCTGCCAGCATCGCTGCCGGAGCGCAGCCCAGCACCTGGGTTGCTGGTTCTGCCTGCAGGCTCCTGGGGTGAAGCGAGGCGGATGGGGATGTGCAGTGATCGCAGGGGGCTGGTGACGGTGAGTTTGAAGAAGTCAGTGGGGAATGGTGTGATTCGCAAATGAAAGCGGGCTTAGACTGGGCCAAGCTGCAAACTTCAGCGGAAATGCAGATCTGATTCAACTGCCAGGTGTCTAAACTTGCTGCCTTCTCTGTCTTTAAAGAGTCATCTTTCCATTGCCCAGTTCTGTGTTCTGTGGTCGCTTGGTATTCATCTACTTTCTAGGCTGCAAACAGCTTTAATTAGCTGGCAGTAGCACAGCCCATTCGCTTTAGCACTTGACAAGTGAAGAGCCAATGTCACTGCAGCAAGTGTTGGGCTGCGGTACAGGACATAACTGCTTTCTTGCACTGATTTACCTGTGGACATAGAGCCAAGGTGATTGTCAACATCTAAGATTTCAGATCTGTACCCAAAAAGCTCAGTGGGCAGCCATGTGGAGCTGTGCTAGTGATAAAGAGGCAGAGCAGTGAATAATAAATACTAACGTGAAGTGGCTTGGAGACTAATATGAAGATAGGGAATCAAAAAGGATTAAATCCTAAAGTGGGGTAATTATTTTTAATGACTGTTTACTTGTCTGCGCTTCTTGAAAAGTGAAGGGGTTTCTAGATGGTGCAACGTGTGTTGCTAAACTGCCAGTTCCTGGGAACAGGGCTATGTTTGACCTAAATGGAAACCAGCAGATGAATATTTGTATGTTCAAGTAACTTCAAGACAAAAATACGTGAAAGAGAAAAGAATGGTGAAAGGAGGCATATTCTGAAGGCAAACCATCCAAGGAAGTTAGGAGACAGAGAATCTGCTTCATGTTAGCAAAAAGTCTGATCTTTTGAAGATTGTGGGTCATATTCTGCACCAGTTAAAGTGATGAAAGTCTTCAGGATTACACCCTTCCTCTGGTTTTAGGGACTGGGCCTTCCCACTAGGAGGCCATTTGATCTTTCTTGCTTTTAAATACAAATGTGATTTTTTCATGAGGTCTCCTTCATTTCTTGCTAGAAATATTTCCATTGGCAGTGTTTTCTGAGCTAAATGCCAGGCAGATTTCAGACACAATCCTACATCCAAGGCTTTGTACATTTACCCAGTCAAAAGGTTTCTCCAGTAACCTCCAGGAATTCCTTCTTGCTGGTTGTTATCCAATAACTGGTGCCTTGATTTGGAGTCTTTTTTTCTGTGGGCTTTCTCTGGTGGGTGGAGACCAATTCTCTCTAGCTCACCTTTTTCTGTTAGGGTTAGGAGTTCAGCACAAAGTCATCATGACAAATGCAGTAAATCAGGCCAATGGTGAAGCTTATTTGGGCAAAACTTTAACTGGTGTTACAGTATTTGTGCTTCTTTGTCTTCTCCCAAGGGAGACAAAGTGTCTGCTTGAGGCCAGGTTTGATTTGCAGCCCTTCTGTGGGTGGCATTGAAGTTGGCTGCTTGTAGGGGCTTTATCTCTCCCACTAAGTGGGAAACTAGTCTAGAATTTTCTGTTTGTGATGGCCCTTGCACTTGCTACCTTTTTTTTTTTTTTATTGTGTCACAGCTTTCCTTTGTGAGAAGGCTTTATAGAAAATTGAAAAATGGAGTTGTCTGTTCATAGATTTCAAAGCTCTGCACTCTTATGTCTCTTATGGGAAAGGTGTTAAAGTATTTTTTTCCAAGTATTCCAAAAGAACTGCTCCACCTTAGATCCAGATCTGGTCTTGCTACTCAGTGCCTTTAAGAGGAACTCATATGGAAATATTCTTATAACATTCCCTCTTACTGGCTTGCCAGACCCCAGTATTCAGGTATAATACACCAGCTGAGATATACAAATAAATGTGATTTTCTTCTAATCTTTTAGGAATGGATGTAAATCTTTCCTTTGCAATTAGAAGAGTTATGAAATTATAACAGTTCAATTGTGTGTGTATTTTATAATCAAGAGCTGAGATTCTTACCAAGATGCGTGACTCCAGGAGCAGGCTGACACTGTCTTGCTGGCTGCTGATGCTCCTCATCGCGTGCAGGCAGCACGAGCAGTGCCTTGCTTCACCTCTCTGCTTGTACCTCAACAGACGTTATTAACAGCCGTGATATGGATTCATTTCCATATGAATTTAACATGATATAATGTCAGAAATGTGTGCAGATATTTTGTCCCCAGGGCTTGGGTCACCCCTGTGAATGGAGCTGCTTGAGGTTTATGTTCCCCAGCATTAAACCATAGCCATTTTTCTCCTTCCACATTCCGTGAGAGCTTGCTTAGTTGTGGTAGTGAGCAACGACTGTTAGTTTATTATCAGAGGGCATTACCTGGCAATATTTTTCTCATAGGGTGTACTGGGTTCTTTAAACTTCAGAGGTTTTCCCCTGATCTTGCAGTACTGCAGGGACACTTTTTTTTTTTTTTTCTCCTTTCCTGTTAATGTGCAGAATAGCTTGTTAGAATAGCTTGTGATTTACAGTGAGATGGGATGATGCCTGTTCTGGACAGTTCTGTGCAACCCTTATGTCCTGGAGAATGACTACAGTGATTATTTCAAAGATGTAGGGAGTATTTTCTGTAGCGTTTATCTGTCTAAAAAAAATATAACAATAACAATTACTCTCCTCAGGGCTTCTTCACATCCTAATTACAATCAAGCTTCTCATTAGTCCCATGGGGAGACAGAATCAGATGCCATATGGTATTTTACACTTAGGATGCTGTGCTCACCAAGAGCTGGAAGGAGACGGGAAAAGGGGGAGTTAACAATTCATAACCATTTATGGAACAGGCACAGCCCTCCTTGGACCCAGTTCAGCAGAGTCTGAGGGCCTCAGATCAGGAACTTTATCTGGCTAGTAATTGCATAGGCATGCTGGCTTTCTTGTGTGCTGTGTGGGCATTTGGTGAGCAGGATACAAAGCTGCAGAATCTTTGTGCTGGCATCTACACACAAGGATGAATTAAATGCACACACGCCTGCTGGGAAGGGTCATGGCTGGATTCTACGGTTGCCTGAAAAGTAAAAAGTAAGTGCGATGCTGAGCCCTCCCCTCCACTTTTCTGAAGTGAGCCGAGTCTAGTGGGTTTTTGGAACTTGTGTCTTTGTTGAATTTCAGCAGCAGCACTGGACTAGATGCATATTCCTTGAGAATGAAGTACCATTCTGAGTACAGAAGTGCAAAAAATCAATCCTGACTGTATTTCAGCCAGTGTTTTCTCCTTCAGAGGTATAAACATGAAATATTGAAAAAGGAATTAAGAACCTCTTCCTGTCTAGTTATAACAAGAGGCAAGATGTCCTCTTCCTTATTGATTAGCAATATTACTTATATATTAACACACAAAACAGAGAAATACAGAAATGCACATTGGCTTTTAAGAAATGTTCAGCTAGAAATCTGGAAGCAAATGCTCTCTGAGAACTTGATGTGTTCAGTTTTTATATAAACAACCTGAGGTTTATTTCTATAATTGCTCTATGTTGAGAGATTTGGTTGCATTTAAAATAAATATTGTTTTAATGCTTCACTGATCTGTTGGAGCAGACTATAAAGGGAGAAGATAATGGGTCGATGGATGTTAGTATTTGTGCTTTAAACCACCATGAAGATACATTCTGTTTTTCCTTTGCCATTCTGCCTGCTAAGGAATGGAACAAAATTTTCTGCTGCAAAAACTGAGCAGTGGTTTTTGGTAATGGTTTGCATCAGCAGACTGTAGAGGGCTCTATTCTTGCATACAGTATGGAATTACAGAAAGTGAAAATGCATAGTGACAGGCAAGCAAAGTTGTTTCTTGAGGCTTAAGATGTGAATGCTGATAGTTAAATGTATTGGTAAGTCCTGGTTTAGCAGAGAGCAAAAAAAATAGTTCAGCAGTTTGCTTTTTCTCCTTTTCACTTATACCAATAGTTCATCTGGCATTACTTTGCTGGAATTGTGCATTTTTAAAGGCACACAATTCCTATTGAATTTGTTAGCATTTCCATCCCATATTGACTCTTCCTTCTCTGAAATATCTAACAGTGCCTATGAGAAGGAATTAATATTTGGAAAGTAAGTCTACCTTGGATAAAGTGTGAGGATACGGTCAGAACTATCAAAAGAGCTAAGAGTGAGTTTGAAGACAGGAGGATTGGCACTTGAATTGACAAAACTAATCATTTTACATGGTTTGATTTATGCTAAGTTGTGCTTAGTTAATGTTCTTTCATGAGATGTCACATTAAAAAAAAAAACAAACCCAAAGCCTAATCCAGATAATTCTTAATCATAGCCCAAATCTTGGCTGATATTCCACTGAAATAAAAGTTGTGGATTGCTTTCATAATTCTCTTTAACCAACATCTGCAACCTGAGTAACCTTAAATTGTTCTTACAGTAAGTCTATAGCTCATCATCCTTGTTGCAAAGTTTTGTTGTGCTTGGTCCTAGTACGGTGTCAGAAAAAAAATATTAGACCTGGACTGTGATAATGTTTTCTAAAGCCTGTGGAGGAATCTTTTTGTATGTCTCTCAGTTTTCAGTACTAGCCAAATGCACAGTTATGAGCTGAAAATGCGGTTTCTTGAATAATAAGGTTCAGTGATGGTCAACGCAAACTGCCAATTTCCAGAGACAAATATAGTGTGTTAGAAGCTATATAAAATATTTGGCTGAAGGCTTTGCATGCCAGCTCAGGACTAGTTTCTATAACAGACTATAAGTAAACGAATTTAACTGATCTGTACTTAATGTGGTCGCTCAGGATTTCATAATGCCTTCCACAGGCAATCCCAGAATTATGGACATACTTCAGTTTGAATGCCTTCTGCTATGCCAAACTCTGCACTTCCAGTGGGATGTTGTATTCATTTCTTATAGTCTGAAATTGTAAAAAAATGCTGATGTGCACTCTCATCCCACAAAGAAGTTCAGAGTGTGGGTAAAGCAAATCGATCAAGGGATGCCTCAGTATGATTTTCAATATATTTTTAGATTGTTTAAAATGAAAGTAATTGCAAATGTAAAATGATGTTATGACCATCACATTGAGTAAAATGTTTTTTTTTCTGAAATAGGTGCCATTGCTCTGTCATTGTAGCTTGCATTGTTGCCTATTCAGGCAAGCGGCAGGAGGAGATTTTAGTGTTTACTGGGATTATTGCAAAGAAGGTGTAGTGCTGTGCACCTGATGGATAACCAGATAAGCTGAGAAGTCTGTTCAGTGCCTCCTGTACCTTTGCCACAAGCCGTCTTGTTGGGGAGGCTTATAGGGGACAGCGGAAGGTGTGCCGGGAGCCCCTTTCTTTTGTGCGTAATACTCTTCTGATAGCTTCTATATCTGTGTGGGGTCCTTAAAGCCTTTGGTTCCCCATCGGGTTCCTTATCCACCATGAGCAGCTGCTGTTTTAGCTTGGACACTAGCAAGTGAATTGGAAGTGGTTTAAAGCTCCACCAACTGCTACTGAAGTAGCAACTTGGCACTGTGGGGAAGGGGGCAGTTTAAAACTGCTGGCTTGTCTCTGTCAGCAGTTCATTCCCTGCCTGTGGGCTCTGTCACTTTTTGGAGGCATGTAATCGCTGTGGGGTCTAAGTATCTGCGTATACTGACTGTCCACAGTACATGATGATTTGATTTTTGGCACAGTTTTAGACATGGAGCATCTTGCCAGCACTCACAGGCTGCTTAAAGTGAGACGCCAAGTTCCCTGGCTATCCCTGTCTGTGGCATCTCCAGCATACCTGGGCTCAGCTTGGCTCTGCGTGGTCTGTAGGCTCCGCGGGGCTGGCAGCTGTCAGGGAGCCGTGTACAGGCTTTAGAGTCCGTGTGTGCTGCCTGGGAGCTGTGGCTGAGCTAGTGCTGTGGTCCCCTATTGATCTGGGGGTTCTGTCTGTGTGGCTGATGAATTCTGTTGAGGTGAAATGCTTCTCTTGGACACTTTGATATCCTGAAATATGTCTGTTTACCTGTCTTTATTGTATATCACTTTAACACAATATCTCCCAACAAGGGCAAGAATCACTCAAGACAGTTTTTTGATATGAAAACATCTGAGGATGAAAAGTGGCTCCTGCCCAGCAAAGCAAGTTCATCAGGGCGTATACAATCCCTGGATCCACACAGAGGTGTTGATACTAGGATTCAAGAAATAGCTCACAGAGGGTGCAAGATGCAAGGCACTGAACAGGGGAAGGGATGTGCTTTTGTGGAAAGTGGAGAGCTCTCCCAGCTGAGGCCAAGTCAGAGAGGGCGAGCTGGGATGAGATGACTCCCTGCACATCGTCAGTCTCCCAGGGGAATCTTTCCATACACAGTGTTTGGGCATGTTATTGTACATGGCAGTTATACAGAGTATTTGGACATTGGTGAGCATTTTGTCTCCACCCCATGTGAATCAGTCAGTGCTATGCTTGGTATTAAATGTGTGCAGGCTTAAGTCCTATTTTCTCACTCAAATATAGTAGAGAGGGTGAACAAAAGCACTTGGGAGGTGGCAGAGCCATGGCACTGCAGGCACTTGAGCACAGTTAGTACAATGGTGCTGTATTATTAACAAAAAGATCAACTATTTCTGTGTTGATTCATTCAATTTGCCTCATCTCTGTGCAAGAAGTTCAGTTCTGGCTTATTACACCAGTGAGTCACTCCCTGTCTCCTCGTTCTGTTCGTGCTTCTCTCTGGATGGTGTTTGTTTTAGCAGCCACAGGGATGTGGTGTGTTTGCTGGCTGAAGGCAGAGGAATTCCAAGCAGGTATTCCCGTTTGCTTGGTTTCAGCAGAACAGCCCTTTTCCTATCACCAAGGTGTTGAGTATTTGACAAACAGGCAACTCTAATGCTGCCTTCCTACTTTTCTTGCACTGTAGAAGCTTCTTGTTTTGGGACAATCTGCTGAATGTAGTTCTCGCTCTTCTGCACCATTTGGTTGTCAGATTTTTTGTCTATGTTATTTTGCCAGACTGAGCCATGAAAACATCTTGTAATTTTGCCTGTGTTGTCTTCTTATACAGAAACTTCTGCTGCTCAAAGTGTCCAGCTTTGTACCCTGGCAGCCAGTTGGAGAGATTAGTTTGTTAGTTCCTCCTCGAACAGAGGTCTAGGAAGTTTAATAGCTGTGATGGTAAAGGCCTAGAATTGGCTTTGGAAGCTGAAATCTGGCTGTAGATCTGTGGGACAAAAATGTAGTAGGTCCAAGCTGTACTTTCAGCAGATAACCTACCTGAGCTGGTGGAGGGCAGCTAGAGCTGATCAGCAGCCAAACTTGGGAAAATCCGAGATAAGTCCATCTGTGAGGAAAAGGCAAAAAACCCCAAGGTACTTCCAAGGTTATTTCCCCCCCCCCCACCCTTTTCTCCTTTGGGTTGCTGCTGTAAGACAACACTTAAGCAAAAGGGGCTCTATTCTAATGTGATTCAAGCTCATACTTGTGTATTAAATCTGATGTAGCTTCAAGGTCATTGAAACTGTTATAGAACAAGGAGTTTTAAGTGATATGTTGAATACAGCAAGTACTAACTGCAGACTGTTTGATTTTATTATCTTATTGTTATATTACTCATAATTATTTGTATCAAGATAGCAGGTGGCCCTCCAGGGCTCCACAGTGGGAGCCACCATTTAAACAAAAAAAAAAAAGTTAGTCAGTTGATATTCTGACTTTGCTTGCAGATGCTGAGCTGTCACTGTTCCTCGCTAGGTTAGCAATCAGGGTTGTGCTAACAGCTTCCCATTTCCAACACAATGTACTTGGAAAAACCTAGGCCACACGCATCATTATTCATTTTATAACAGTATCGTTGCACTGGTGTGTGTTGCTGCATTGATCTAGGTGTCTGGGTATCAAGGTATTTTGTGGTATCCTGTCACCATGTTATGGCACGTTGGTATCTTTGTGATTGTTAGTGTTAGTCGTAGCGCTCTGAGTCAGAGCAGGATGACTTGGCTTTGCAAACAAAGCTGCCTGATTTTGCTTTTTAACCATCCAGCCAGAGCATTCCAGCTTCAAATTTTTGTGGTGGATGTTTCTTTTGGCCTCCAAGTTTCAAGAATCTGGTGCTAATTAGTGAACTAAATGCTTGACTTTTATTCATGTTGAATTCATTTGTGCGTATTCGTTGTCAGAAATATGTAACTGTGTGTGCTTTTACCAGGGCTTGTAAGTATTGCTCATCTAACAACACAGTTCTGATGCACACAGTAGTTCGAGTGTCATGGGATGTATTAGAATGCTTTAGCTCAGAACTGTGATGTTAATCATCAAGCTGTCTGTGTATGTAGGAAAACACAGATCTGACAGAAGAATTGTTTACTGGTTCACTCTAGCAGTCAAACTGCTTTCCATCATCTCATTTTAGTGAAAAGAATGTTCTAGAAGTTGAAATTCCACTGCTTTCCTTAAAAAAAGTGAATTGTTATCTTGCTTTCTTTCCTGCAGCCTTGACCTGTGAAGACCTTACAGAATGCTTGTCCCCATCTGATTCCCTCCTCTGCCTCTCCCATTACCTACTTGGCAGTGCCCAGTCTTGCAGTCCTTGTCTTTGGTGTCACTCTTCTGGGCTTTTCTTTCATCACATACCTGCTCTGCTCCCACATGCTACCATACCCCCATCTTCAAAGCACACAGTTGAATACAGATTGATAATCTATTGGTGCAAACCAGCATTACCTCAGATTATTTTAGACAATCCTATTTCAGAGGAGAGGTATTTGTGTCTGGAACCCCAGAGAAGTAGGATCCCTTTTTAGTTGTTGCTCATACTAAAGAGAAAAGTCAGTAGATGCCCTTGGGACAGAAATTGCTTAGGGACTGCTTTAAGTCTATGTATGATCTCCCTTGGCTCTGACAGTTCTCCTGCTTCAAGACCAAGTGTACTTCAGAAGCTGCCTAACATGAGGCTCTAGAGAGAGCAGCCAGGAGAGAAGAACAGGGACAGCAGAGGGTTTCCTCTAGAGCAAAAGCAAGGAGACCCTTGAACTCCACACACACCTCTGGAAGAGCCTCTTCTGCAAGAGTGGAAGCTGCCCTGGCCCTTTCTTCATCAGCAGCCAAAATAGGGTCTAAATTCCAGAAATGCCCATGGGCAGTGGGAGCTCAGGGGGTTTAGCCAGCCAGACACAGTATGTTTCAACATAGGAAGGATCCTTGTATTTATTTTTGTGGATGTTGTCCCAGTTAGATTTTGGGACTTCACATGAAGAGAGATTTCCTGAGCTTCCTGCCAAAGGCAGACGCTGAGACCACAAAGCCTGCATTTTATTTGCTCTTTTAGAGCCAAAAGATGGCTGACTGTTTTTATGACAGATTGATCTTCAGAGTGAAAATTTGTAACACAGTTTGCCCTGGAATTTTCTGTTAGCCTCTCCTTTCTTTTGAGTGCATTTTGAGTTCTTGGGCATTAAATATCTGTTATCTCCTCTTGGAAGAAACATGTCTGGGAGGCTTGAGCTATTTGAAGATTTATTTTTTTTTTCCATCCTTAAGCTGCTCTTTAATCCACAAATTGAGGAATAAGTGACTGTTTTGGAAAAAAACTTTAAAAAAGAATGCTCGAGACATAGCCTGAAGTCCCATGTTTCAGTTCTGGTGTTCAGTTTGCTATTGTTTCAGCCTCGTTTCTGCTGCAATATTCAGACAGCTTAATCGGGTAAAAATGTCTCCAGATTTTTTTTCTTTCAGGCCTGGGATATAATGATTTTTTCATGTTTTGTGAGAATAAGATCATGGAAATCAGTGTGAGACTCACATACAGGGGCATGGCAGATCTGCAGGCTACTCTTGTGAAATCTGATGGTTTATTGTTATTTATCTTTTGTCTAGTGGTATCACTTGATAGCAGTGCCAGTTGGTACCATTCCAGCATGCTGGTCTCCCATAGCAGAGGTAGCTTAGCTCTGCAGGGCTTGTTAAGCTTTCCAGGCATTCAGTGTGACCATTTCTATTCCACAGGTAAAGAAACTCAAGGCTGAGCAACAACTGACTCAGCTACTGTCCACAATCCAGTAATTTGCCCCGTTGTTCAGCAATACAGCCAGGAAAATCAGCCAGTTATCCCAAGTTCTAGCCCAACAGTCTCCGTCTGCTAGGATGTATTTAAAAGATGAGCTCTGTCTCAAATATTTTACTGTCTAAACTAATAATTGTCACCCTCTCAGTTTGCAGATTTGCAATTTCCATGGAATTTTCTTAGACTCACTCACAGTTTTCCGAGCCCCCATAGAGCGTGTTGAAGCTGGCTGGCGGTGAACACCTTTCCTTGGCCACCGTTTGCTGATCCCTGTGAAGCAGCCTGGGAGCTGCCAAAGCTCTCCACACTACAGGTCAGATATTGACCAGCTACCTTTATGCTGGGAGGCCACAGGTGGAACAAAATCAATTAGGAGTTTGGAAAGGGGGGTAAAAAGCACACACAGGAGCTAGAAAACAGTGGCCAAATATGCCTCCCACCCAGGTCTGGGGTGGAAGATGGTGCGTATTTGTTGAATTTGCAACATGAAGAGATGGAGACAGTCAACTTTACTTTTATGCGCATATTTGACTCTCGGACATCTTGACTGTGGTGGCATGAGGCTTGTCTGCTGTTCAGTGATAGTGACTTGACGTTTCCCGTTGCTTTGCTCTTTAAACTGTTTCCACAGGCAGTAATGCTAACTGGATGCAGCTCCCTAACTGGAAAAGGCAGTTACATCCTTGTTGATTTTTAAAACCCTGTTCTCCCTCTTTCCAAACTATTCCAAATGGCAAGCAGATCTGAGAGTGTGTCCTATTGCTAGCAATGTACTGGCTCCTTAGCATGGTTGCTGGATGACTTTGCTGCTTCTTTTACTTCTTTTCAGGAAGAGTGGAAGAGGATCCTCATTCCAGCTGTTTCCTGAAATTTCTCCAGTGTGGTCTTGTAAAGAAAAAGAATTACTGCCTGGGAAAAGCATTGAATTATTCCTATGCTAATGCCAAAGGGTGCAATTCAACCGGGTCATTTAATGTACGTTCCTTTAAAATGGAGCCCAAAATATTGGCTGAGTGTGCGCTTTTGTGTGCGCTTACATCACGGCTGTGCTGGTGCCAGTCTTGATTT
The DNA here is from genome assembly GCF_032191515.1 of Phaenicophaeus curvirostris. Classification (NCBI taxonomy): domain Eukaryota; kingdom Metazoa; phylum Chordata; class Aves; order Cuculiformes; family Cuculidae; genus Phaenicophaeus; species Phaenicophaeus curvirostris. The sequence continues at coordinate 8,020,262 of NC_091404.1, forward strand.
GAGCAAAGTTCTATACACCTCTCCTGATGGATGCAGACCAAAAAATGCACTGAAAACCTGCGTGATAGGAATGGTTGAACTCGATGATCCTGGAGGTCTTTTCCAACCTAGTGATTCTATGAAATTATTATCAGGGATGGGCTATTCAGAAATATTTTACTTAGCTTTTGGCAAAGAGGTAGATATTTGCTCTATTGTCTGAGAAGATAGAAGGTTGCAGTGGAGACAGAGACAGCAACTACACAAGGTCATGCGAATAAGCCCTGCAGAGTAATTAGGAGTATGAGAGCAGCTTGACTTGGCACGTCCAAAGGAGGTTAATCTGTCTGGCATGGGTGCCAAGCATTGCAAAGCTCTGGTAGCTTGAGCTTCAGCTTGACCTCTCGAGCCGAATACAGACTGGCAGCTGCTCTGCTGCCGGTACCTGCGTCGGGTTTATGATAGCACAGGTCTGTAGGTGCTCTGCAGTCCTGTCCCCACGTGCAGGGACACTGCTCTGCAGTGATGCAGCAAGTGGGGTGGCTGCTGGGAGGGACTGAGTGTGGAGATGGTGCAGGGGCCAGGAGCATTTACTCTCTCAGTTCCTAGAGTAGCAACAGAGTGCATTTCCACTGTTTTCTGTAGTAGCTTATGCATTATTTTGTCTCCTTTGCCCTTCCCCCTTCTTATCCTTTTGGCTTCTCACACAATTACAGACTCAGGCTGTGTGACTGTATGAAAGGCATTTCCTCCTGTTAATTTTTTTCTTAAGTCAGTTCAGCCCACCAGCTGTTTTCCATTAGTGTTACACACACACGCGCTGGGAGGGCAGCACATAACAGGCACTGCTGAATAGCAGAAATCCTTCAGAATCACTGTCAGACAGAGGCTTCTCAAAGCATGTTGTAGGTAGAAAGAGTTCAGCACACTGGGACCTGTCTTCTGGAGAACCCAAGGTGTGGGGACAGAGGGCGGAGAGGGGGTGTTGTCTGAATGCAAAGTGTGAAAGCTGTGAATAGATCTCTTTATGTGAATGTTTGTTTGCTCTGGGTATCTTGTCAAGGGTAGGAGCTGAATGCTGTCTGTTGCTATGGGGAATTATGACCCCCTGTTTGATCCTGGGAGCGTATTTTATTGATATTAAATATTATCTAGTTGCTTATCCAGATTTCCTAATGGCTACTATAGCTGTATTATCTGTGCTCCTTGGAAAAGGACCTTAAACTTTCTTAAACTCTCCCTCCTTCTGTGCAAATTACAAAAGCAGTATTCATTAACTGTAAAATCCTCCCCTCACTGTTAAGAGTGGAGGCAGTAGCAAGAGTCCTAAAGCAAACTGCTGTCTGTGCTATTCTTTTATGCCTACCTAAACCAGTCATGGTCTGGCAAGGGCCATACCAGCTAGGGGCTGGCAAACAAATCAGGGAATTTTATCCTATACTCTGGAAGAGTACAAAGGGATCAGCTGGGCAAGGTCAGGTCCCAGTTCCTGCTGTCAGTCGGGTCGCACCCTGTCTCAGCAAAGTTGTTTGTGGGATTCCACACTATTCAGCGTGTTCCCCGAGTGTGAACCTTGAATTGCAGTTTGCTCAGCTCATTGCGTGCATAGCAAAGGGAGCTTTGTTTGTTGAGTTCCTGATATGCTCAAGGATGTGAAAATTGAATAGAAATCTTGCTGGCTTTACTGTTGCTTCATGATTGCCTTTGAGAATCCAGTTCTGTGGAACTGCAGAGGGTAAATTTTACTTCATTTATTGTTGTTGGATTAATGAGTTAATTGATAGTTAGCTTGTAGAGCTCCCGGAGAGGGAAGCAATCTACATTTTGTCAGAACAAAGTCTTTTAATGTGCTTTAATAAGACAGAACAAAAATTTAACTCATCAGTCACCTTTTGCATCATAATGTAATCTGAATACTAAACCTTCCATCATTCTCAAGGTTTTTGAAAGTTGATGCTCAAGAGAAATAGGAGAGCTTTCTCTGAGGTCCTGCAGTAGTTTGAGGTGTTATCTTGGAGGGAGGCTGGCTGCAAGGTGTTTGCCTAGAGGACCAGATGAGGGGCGTGCATTTCCCTATGCTGATCCATCTTGCTGTGTAAACTGTGTGTCCTGAGATTTGGAGCATCAGCTTCATATCAAATAATTTTTGTAGCCTGAAAGAAACTGGTCTGTAAAAGCTCCAGGCAAAAATTTCCCTTTTTTCTCTTGGTTGCTTGCCACTGTCTGTTTTCTGTAGGCTATGAAGATGTTAACTGAATGCAGCGCCTCGTATTCTTGAGTCTTTATTTTCTCAAGCATTTATTTGTTAGGGAGGAGGCTGTTCAGGGTTCAGCATCTCCTTTTGTCTCTCTGTCGTAAGGCCTTCTGGAATGCTTACACAGAAGCTTACACATGAAGATACACTAAAGGTTGGGTCGGAGCTTGCTTGCTGTGCAGTCTCCAGATCTTCTGTTCTGCTGGAGAGACAGCAAAAATGCTGTGTCCCTTTTCTGAGGCTGAGCAGAAAGCATTTCTGTTTGTCTTGGGCCTTTGTTAGATGCAGGAAACTTGAGTCCTGTACAATGTTAACTCCTCAGGAGTTCTTAAATACACAAACCGAGCAGTGAAAGGGAATTGTCTTCTTTTAGCATTAGCCCTTACCCCATATGATGTACATATTCAGTAATGCACTCATCTGGGAAAGGGGAATAGTCAGAACACCACCCTGGGACTTGATTTCTTTTGCCCTAGCACTGCCCTCCCCTAGAGCACTTGAAATATCTGTCCAGTTTCCCCAGTTTGTGAAAGAGAGACAGGGATATTTCCCTGTTCCTGGAGATTTCTTTTTTTTTCTCATAAGAGTCATTAGTTCCTTCAATGAGTTGAAGATCTCCAAGTGGATTTTGCAGAGTAGGGTTACTGATGGAAGTTTGTAAGGGATAGCAGGTCGTCTAGATCTAAACCATCAAACTGGGCAAGAGTAGTGTTGATTGCTAACTAGGTCCCAGTGCCTGCTTTGAAAGTAAAGCAAGCCCTGCAACTTTATATGTTTGGTTTTTAGTTTTTTGTTTGTTTGGTTGGTTGGTTGGTTGGTTTTTTTGCTTTAAAATAGACTCTGGCAATGCGAATAGTGTCTGGTAATGTCAGATTTATTGTTGTGATTGCATCTGTGTAGGAAGTCACTTTGTTCTTTGCAAGTAATTCATTAATTCACAGGTGTAATGATCCAGCCCATGACCCTGTGCAAGGAGAGGTGAACACCATGTGCCTTGACTGCTTCCCCACTCAGGAGACAGTCTTCTTCATCCCTTCATGAGCTCCTTCTCCTAGCTGTCCTCCAGCATCTCCTAGCCAGAAGACTATCATAAACACTGCTCCAAAAAGCCATTTATTTAACCTGATATTTTTATCGCTGAAACCCAATATGCGTACAGTGTTTGTCTAAAACTTTATCTCTAATGATGTAATGCTCTGGGAAAGCTCACAGGGTGCACGTGGTTAGTGTATGCAGCTGATTGAAGTGAACGCACATGGTATCGATACGTCCTGACGCTCCCTCTGTCAGCTGTCATTAAGGCCTGGAAGTGGTGAATGTCTGAAGGTTCGATCAGTTAATGTCTGTGCTCTCGTGTATATTTGTATTGATGAGTTTTTGTCCTCTTTTTCTCCATTGCATTGATCCCCAGGCTAGGGTTTGTTGCTCAGAACATTTGCTAGCTGTTCTCTGTGCCGTACAACTCACTGCCTGCCACCAGAATGTGAAGTCTGTCATCTAATTGCTAACTTTCCTTCAGGTACATCATCAAGCTTTTAATGAGGGAACTTATACTTTGCTGTAAATGGGGAGTTTTATTCTTGTAATTTAAATACTTGCTAACTTAAAGCTTGGAAACATCTGTGATGGTTTGTTTCTCCTTAAGTCACTGTGCAGTTCACTGGAAAAAGATGATACTGTGATGAGGTATAGGAAGGCACCAAACCATTAGGTCCTAAATGGGGTACATTTGCAAGCAACTGATGCACCATCACAATTGACACTTGACCTCCATATGCCCCAGAGAACTCAGCTAGAAAATGGAATTAATGCAGGAGCTGATTTGACAGTGAAGGGACTGCCTGCGAGCTAAACTGCTTTGCAATTATAGTTCTACTTGTATAAAAGATATACCAGTTGGAAATAAACGCTTGCAGTTGTAATAAATGCAGCAGGCATCCAAAGGCTGGAAGGATTCTGAGTGAGCAGCTGAGATGATTGAGCAATTTTAATAAATGTAGCAAGAGCCAGTGAAAACAAAGCTGAATATGAAAGCAGCATTTTCTCTTGCTTTGATTTTTTTATTGAAGGTGAGTAAAACAGAAGTTTGAGGCCTCAGTGAGCCAAATGTCAGGTCCAACTCAAGTTCTGTGAAAATAAGCTCAAGTCTGGGGACTTGCCAGTTTGTCCTTGTAAATTTGTTGAGTGCTTTCTTGATGGTCTATTTCAAAAGCATTTCTCTTTCCCTCAAGAAAAATCTAACAAAATCATTGCGCATGGTGTAGAAGGCTGAGGGGGAAAATTGGATCTGAATTTGTTAATGTGGAGAAAGAGTCTATTAGAAAGTCTGCCGAAGACCACTTTAATCAAAATATGCAGGAAATTAAGACATTTTCATGGATAATTGATGAGACATGGGGGAAAAAAGGGAAAAGATTTGAATGGTTGCGATCATCCAAAAGGAAAAATCTTGAAAGTCTTATAAGTTGTCTTTCTTCTCAATATTTTGTACAAATTGTTTCAAAAACATCCTTAGTGCATCTTATTTAAAAAAGATATAATCTGTCATGGTCTCTGCAAGGACTTCTTAATTGATTTTTAGTAAGTTGAGGTGAGTTTGTTTGGAATTACAGTGGGTTAGTGCACTCCTGTGTTCATTGCTCACAGATGGTCTGTTATAAAACAGTAGAAAACCGCAGTCTCTCTCCTCCCTTTCTACCTACAGTTCAGCAGCGTGGCACATCTGTGCAGCCAGCATAGGGGAACCTTACTCCGCTATCTGTGTTTTCACGGGAGCTCTGCTTATTTTACCTCCACGGTCTGCTCCCTTTATTTATTTTTTTGTTGTTGTTGTTGTCAGTCCCATTCCCTCTGTCTCTGATTTTGTGCACCTTGTCTTTTAAGGTTATCTGAAGATATGGGCTTATAGGAAAGTCCATGTGTTTTTGGGCATGACAGATTATTATGTGGGTGATAGAGAAGAAATAGAGTAGTTTGCCGATTGAGCAAATTAGTATAGAATCATAACCTTGTTTGCTGTTGAGATACTTAATCTGGCAGTATTGTACCAGTCAGAGGTGGAAAATTGTTAGATGAGATCTATGCCAAAAAGGGAGCAGGATTTGTTTCTGGGAGTTTTCATTTGTTTGCAAAAATTTCTTACTTTCTAAGTCCTGACACAGCATATTGGGACTGTTCACTAGGTAAATGTATCACCTAGATATCTTCCTTAACAAAGGACAGTATTTCTGAGCTGCCCTGATAAATTGTCACATTTCCATTGCTGCTTGGCATTTGTACTGTAACTCTTGTGGTCTGGTGCTTAATTCCTTTGTCTATGACAGGCACCATTTAGGGCTCTTGGAAAATACAAAGTGGAGCCAGTTAACATTGAATGATCTTAAAACTAGGCTGAACTTTTGTTTTCATCAGGGAGGAAGATGATGCCATCAGCTAATTTGGTTGATCAATAGCCCTGCTTGTGATAAGGTTTCAAAGCTTGTGGCTAAAAGCTGATTGCACTGGGTACAAAATAAATTTGATCTATTGGTTTCCACAAATGTAGTACAGCCTAGGATGATGCTTCAGTGCTGATGCTTAACTAATTTTAGTAATGCTGACAGATTAGGCTGGTGCCTGCTGTGAGGACGTTGTAATACATAAACCCTCAGCAACAGAAAACTTGCAATGTTTTTTACAGTGGTGTGGAGCTGTCGCTCTCTAGCGAAGAGCAATCCTAGAAGTTCATTATTCTGAGACTGGCAGGCATTATAGTCTTTGCTGAACAAACTTGATGACACCTGTCATTAATGCAAACTTTGATCCTGGTTTCCTAAGAAGAGAGAGGTACTGGCAAGAAAATAGACTGGTTTGTTAGTTTTGACTGGAGAAATAAGTGTTACTGAAAAATAAGGAAAAGTTCTGTGGCCAAAGTGCAAAAAGGCGTGCAAGCCATGTTTGTGATGAGCATTTGGGTATGTGGTTTCAGAAAGAATCCAGCCATGTTCTTTCTTCATGCTGGATGGGACCATATTCTGCTGGGAAGTGGACAAAAATTTAACTGATGCTTTCATCTCTATTTCAGTGACTACATCATGGCTACGGGGACAACAGAGGTCACACAGTCACCTGAAACAGGAGAGACAGTTGAAGAATGCACAGGTAGGCGATTGTTCTCTGAATTTGGAAGTCAAGATTTATTTTCTTCATGTCAAGGGGTCTGTAGTGAATTGTTTCGTAGTGTTGTTTTGGTTTTTGTAGTGTAAAAAAACCTATGTGTGGTTTTGTCACCTGGTGATGTTATGGGAAGGATCTTTGGATGTGCAGTACTGGAGGGTAATAACCTGATGGAGGATTTTCTTTTTCCAATTATGACTTGGATTTTCAAAAACAGGAGCTTGAAGGGCTGGTTGTTGTGGCTGCTTTGATGGATCCTACAGAGCCTGCTAGCCAGCCTTTGTCTGTTGGGCTACTTCATAGTGCACTGAAATGTAGGCACCTTTGAATTAATTGTGTCATGCTTTTAACCGTGTGTGCAAAACCAGAGCTGTTCACAGCAGGAAAGAAATATGAACCCCGTCTTTCTGTACTGTGCTTGTATTGCCAAATGCTCTCACATAGAGCAGCCCCAGTTTTCATCTGCCCGCAGCATAAAGTGTGGTGATTTTATCTTTTATCTTTTTTTGTGTAATAATGGGGCAAGTGCCCATCTTCTGGATCTGCAGAGAAACATACTGCTTTCTCATTCATCTGAAACAGCTGAAGGCATGCAGCTGAGCAGTGTGCATCTGGAGAAGAGTTATTGCTGGAGAGGGTGTACCCTGCTCATCAGTAATACATTGCTAGAGAAAGCGCTGAAGTAACTGATGTTTCTGCATCTGAGGACTCTGCTGCGCAATGATACCCCAGTGCTGTGCCATTGCAGCTGAGGTTTACTCATTGGCGGTGTTTGCAAATCCTTTCCACGCACTCCATTCTAATGTTAGCCTCGCTTCTGGTCTAAACAAGTATTTGGAGTGGTACCTTGGCAATGTAATCCTTTCTGGTAGGACTTATGTCTGTTTCTCTTAAATGTTCTTAGGATTGCTTTTTTTTTATCGTTACTGTGTTGTGGTTTTTCTTAAACTTTCCCTTTGGTCTCTCGAAATACCAGCATCTAATTCAGCTCATCAGTAATAATGTGCCCTGGAATCAAACTAGCTCTCTGTCTATACCACTGTCAGCTGAGCACTGTGCATGACGATATCCTTGTTTTTCATTTAGACTGCCTTTAAGATGCAGAGCACTCTGCCTGTAGAAGAGCCTGCCTTGTTATTATTTGAGTCGTTGGACTGCATTAGCAGAGGTTGCTGAATTGATAAATTTGGGGTGCAGCTTTCATGAAACTTTGTAATCTTTTGTTTTGCCCAAACCAACTCAGCTTTGACAGGTTTCCTGGGAGGATACCATAGGCCATGTCTAATTCTGCCATACGAATGGCAGCAACGCTAAGGAGGCATTTCCAAAGGCTCCCTAAAGGACTCTCAACACGCTTGTTTTATTCGAGAGGCAGTATGGTCTCAGGGTTGCTGTGTAACCTGTCTTTTCTTACCAGTGCTTGCTATGAGCACAGCATGGAACTCGCTGAGCCCCATGAGAGACTTCACAAATCTGAAAGCCCTTGATAGTTTTGCTCTACGTGGTTTGAAAGATAATTTGGTCTCAGTGACAGCCCAAATCACTTGAAAAACAACATGCAAGTCTTCCCTTCTGCTACTGCTCTGCAGAGAGGTAGCTATTTTGTCAATCCCTGCTGGACAGTGTAGCAGCATCCTTGTGTGTCCTGACGCAGGGTGCTGGCCCTGGTCTTGACAGCAGAGAGGAGCCAGGGTGAGCAGATCTCAGTATCATTGTTTATTTCTCAAAGTGGCTACTGTCCGATGCAGCTGTGTGGTGGCACGGTTTCAACCCAGATAAGGCCCTTTGGCAGAGATCCCTACACGTACACGGCACACGTTGAGACAGAGCATCGACAACTAAATCACTGCTGGGAGAAGACAATAATTGTGTTGAAATAATGCCTTGCTTATGAAGGAATCCTCCAGCTGTGAGCATTTATTATGCCAACTGCTGTAAAGTATTAATTGAACAATGAATTTGACTCAGATATGCAGTGATGTTATTGCTCTGCATATGTATTTAGGTCAATCACAGGGGTCTTAGTACAATAGTTTGGCCTGAACCACTCCAAACTGACCCCTGAGTGTGAGGGTTGGTGACAAAATGCAGCTCTTGTGTGCTGAAAGAAAACATAAATAAGAATGTTAGAGATTATTAAAAATGAAAGAAGTCAGTGATGTTTTGCATAGCTTATTTTGTTCATTTTGTATTTTCATTTGGACAATGGAAAATCTGAAATCAGGTTAACAGTTTTCTAGTTGTGTTCTGAGGGCTGCTATGTTTGGTAGTTTCACGTTCTGCAGGACAGTGTCTTAAATTAAATCTGCTCCATTGTCCTTTGAAGCATTGTTGATTTTGTTTGGGGGCAGTGGTTTAATGTGGAAATGGATAATTTGTTTTCATAGTTTATAAATTCTTTAACCGGTTACAGTCTTTTGGGCATATCCTGAATATCCTTCAGGTGTTGCCTCCTTACAGCAGCGAGAAAAGAGAAAGCAGAACTAAATCAAGCTGAGTAAAGAACAATAACAGTTAGAGATGGACGTAACTTTTTAAAACTGAAAATACATGAAGTGTGATGGGCACAATCACTGTTCAGTTGTAGGTAGAAACATTCTCTGCATAAGGTGTATTTTTCCTAAACTGGAACCTAAGTAGGCACCGCTATTGTTAGCTATTGCCAGTGTTGTTTTATAGGCAGCAAATGTAAGAACTGCAGCTTCACCTTTCACTGGATGCCAGCACTGAATTATTTACAAGGGAACTGACTAAAACTGAATGGGCTGCTCTAGCTTTGAAGCTTCCTCCAGAATTTAGGAGAGAACGTTCTCCAAGACGAGCAACACCTCCAACTTCCATAAATTTTCATTTTTCTCATGTTGCAGGAAAGAAAAAATCCAAATTTCAGACGTTCAAGAACTTCTTTGCCAAGAAGAAAAGGAAAGAGCCTTCACCTCCCAGGGGAGAGAGTAATTTAAAACCTAGTCAGTCCAGCAGCGATGTCAGCATCTCTGTGCTCGACGCTACTGCACTTCAGTCACCGAAGGAGGCTGGGTAAGCTGGCGGGAAGGAAAATAAATAAATAAAAGCAGACCTCTCACAGCAGTCAGATGAAAGCATGAGTTTGCCCCTTAGGAGCAATCTCTGTCCAAGTTTGTGCAAAACAAGCCCTAATGCTGATGAAGGAATTCCAGGAATTTCCTCTTTCTCTGCTGGTGCTTCAAGAGCCAGGGTGGAGAGGAGGGGGAGTGCAGCCAGGGGCAGGGGTGATCCAACCTCTTAGTCTGAAACTGCAGATAGCCCAGATTGTTTTGATTGGGTTTAGCGTTTGAAATCTGTCCTGAAAGATCTGATTAGCAGCAACTTTACAAGATCATTCAATAATGCTAGCACAGAGAATACATGTGAAGTTGAGCTGCTGTTTTTTAGTGTGAATAGTGCTCTCCATCATGACTAGGGTAAAGCGAAAGAAGTATTTTTGGTGCATTATCCTTGCTTTAGCTTTTTATGTAGCCTTTTAGGTACAGATAACGACTAAAGACCTCTAGTTTTGCACCCCTGAAGGGCTGTGTCGTGTTAGTGAGGTTTGCAAGCCCTCAAGCTGTGTCCAGAGTAATTCTCAGATCCCTGAATGATGTTAGTTCAAAAATGTGTCCTTTTCGTGTAATACAAGCTGTTAGTAGCTTGCACTGCTAACTGCTTTACTGATAACCTTAGACCGTCACTTCCATCGCACGCCTCTGACTGAATCAAGTGGGACGGCTCTCTGAACATGGTTATGTTTCTCACCAGGGTTGACATGGGTCGATATCTGGCAATCTATAATTTGGCTGTTCTCACACTGCTCACACTGCCCTGTTAGCTGCTCAGCCAGGGCTCTCTTTTGGATTACCTGAGGCCTTGTTTTGGGGAGCTGCCCACTAGCAAGGTGTGACACAACACCAGCCGTATCCTACGGTTTGCAATGTGTTGCTGGAGGGGATATTAGACGGGTGTGACACTGGCAGAAGGTGTGGGTAGGTGACTTGAGTGGGACATGCTGACATCAACATTGCTGCCAAATGCTTTGCATCATCAAATAAGGGTTCTGGTGGAGCTGGACGCTGTTTCTTCTGGTGGAACAGCTTATAGATGTTACTTTCTCATGGGTGCTTTTTCCTCCTTGTCCATCTTTCCCCACTGTCTGTTGTGTTTATGCAACTGCATCATGGAAATGGTCTGGTAATGAAACAACAATCTCTGTATTTTGTTTGTTAGCATAACAGCAGCAGAGTAAGTGACCATACAACCCAGTCCCCTGGGGTTAGGGGAGTTAGAGTGACTCAGCTAACCCAGTCTGAAAAGGAACAGCTGAGCTTACCCCATCAGCCCACAGGAGGGATCTGGCTTAAAATCAGTTGTCTGCTCCAGACGCAGTGTGGGGGTGAACTCTTTCTCTTGCCCTTAACCAAGTACTTCAAGTCCAATCACTATTTACCTCAGTGCTATTCTCCAACTGTTTTGCAAGATCAGAGATCAGGAAGTGAATAATGCTCTTCGGTTTTACTCCCTTAGAAATAGGATTAGTTGGACTATCAAAAAAAAAATTGGAGGATATGTTTGTGCTACTTGAAAACCCTATCATGTCTAGGCCCTGTATGGCATAAGCAGGCTTTGTAAGTACCTAGAGAGACTCAACAACATAATCCTTTGGAAAACCTGATCCTGAAAGCCAGTGGAAATACAGCTTGTGAAGGGTTTATAGCAGGGCCCTGAGCTTTGCAATTTCTGGCATGCAGAATATCAAAACCAATCCTAGAACAATGCTGCTGTTTGTTTTTTCTTGAGGCAAAGGCACTGGGTTTCTTTTTTTTTTCTTTTTTTTTTCTTTTTTTCTTTTTTCCTTTTTTCTTTCTTCTTCTTTTTTTCTTTTTTTTCTTTTTTCTTAAACCATGTAATCTTTTTAAAATTTAACTTTTCTGAATATTAAACAGAGACCAAAAACGTAGATGTGCTAAATGGTTCTTGTAACAGCCAAGGGGATGTTCCCAGATGTCAAGGGACTGTGAGGAATCAGTGGTTTTTGGCCATTTGCGAAAGAGAAGGGAGCATTATGTGCCACTGCCTCTTTGTCTTCCAAGAGACGTGAGTTTTGAATGGAAATGGAAAAACCTTGATGGCAAAGTTAAAGCATTTGCTGTAGACAACTTCTTGTCTGTATCATCAAAAGCATGAAAGACCTTACACAGAGGAAGATTGGGTCCTAAATAGTCTTAGTCCAGTTAAAAAGCTTTAAATGTGAAAAACTGCTGGGACAATGTGTAAAATTGCCCTGGTGTTTGTCATAAAAACTCGCTCCTTTGACAGGCTGCGGTTGGTTTTGAGGGAGTGGTTGACTGAAGGAATTGTGTCACCTTTCTTCCCCCTACTTCAAACACTAATACAATGATTTGGGTTGCAGAAATAAGAAGTGGAAGGTAGCACAGGCCATGATGAATTTAGGAGCATCCTTATTGCTGCCTGTAGAGTCCCATCATTTCCCCAGTCATGGCAGCTCATGTGTAGCTGTACATGAAGAAATTGAGCGTTTGTATAGGGAAATCAGTGTGGAGATACAGTGCCTAAAACATCTAGGGGTTTAACTGTCACCCCCCTCTGCGCTGTAGGCATCTCCTGGGGTGGCACAGATCCAATTAAGTCTCAGCATCTGACTGAATCACCCTAGACTCCCTCTCTAGTTCACAGAAGAGTGTCCTTTGTGTTCAGTGCAGATGCTGGGTACATCTGAAAAGAGACAACTGCATGCGAACAGCATCCTAAGAAATGTTTCTTCCTCCTTTCTGAGTATAAAAAGAGCTAGCAGTGACTATCTTTGGCAGCTAACATATAGAAATCTGAAGTTAAGCGAGATGCATCCCACCCTAGCCTGTTTATGATCCCTCTGTCCTGGTGAAGTAGTGCAGGGAGGTGTTGAAGAGCTGTACCCAGTGCACTGACCACCCTTTCTTTCTCCCTTCCTCCTTCCCTTCTTCTCTCCCTTCCTTCTTAGGCCCAAAGGAAGCATGGGAAACAAAGCCTTGTCCCACGACAGTGTCTTCATTTTTGAGTCCACACCAGGAAGTGTGGCAAGTGACGTGTTGTCTCAGGAAAACATACCTGGAAGAGTGAAAACTTTGCAGGTGAGAACATCTCCTCCTTATTCATGGTGCTGCTTTGTATTAGCTGTCTCCTAGTAAACTCTCTTGCTTGGTTCGTCTGCTGTGTGCCTTAAGACTTTGTTGACAAAAGGGTCTGAAGCCAGATTTATTACTTTTGGAAGCTGCGTCTTTGAGCAGTCCTATCCTAGGTCTTACAGTTCATGGACTCTTGGAAACTTTCCTTAATGAGTATGTCCTCTTCCAATGGGATTTCCATTCTTTGCTTCATAGCTACTGCTTTCAGGTTAAGGTGATTTATTTATACTGTTTCTCTTTGTGTTATTTATATGTTATTCTTTTTGGCAGTTCTGGCTCTGACGTTTTCGCTGTACATGCTAGCACCAGTGGCTGTGTAAGTGTGGGGGATGACAGATATGTCAGGGCATTCTTAGTGACAGCTTTATTTATATCATTGTTCTTGGAGTCTGTGCCAACAACGGATACTGTATTCTGCTAGGTCATTTCCTTCTTCCAAGGCACATACTGAACCCTCCTTGACAGCTCCCTTATCAACTGTTGGTTATATTAATTACATCTAAGTAACTGCCCAGCACAGAGCACTGAGATAAATGTTTAAGGCTTTTCCAGAGGCTGAAAACAAACTGTTGATAAGGCAGCCAAGGGCCATTGAAATTCTTCCTTAGCTCAGTGTGAGCTTCATGTTGCAAAACACAATTGCATCAGATGTTAAATAATAGAAGATGCACAGAGGGACTTGTTCCTTCATAAGACTGCAAAATAGGCTAAGCTTCAGTTCAGGCTATTTTTTGTATAATAATAGGAGTAGCAGGAGAAATCGTGTTTATATATGACAGAAATTTACTAGGGGAAAAAAAAGCTCTTTTCATGCCATCTCCAGTCCACTGTGCCCTCTTTTTGTCTGTCCATCATCCTGCACGGTAATGTGATACTGCCAGTGCTATTTTTATAGCCATAAAAGACAGCCTTTTTCTATGAGCTTGAATCTTGTCAGAATAAAAACCAAGCACAAATAAAAGCTGTTACAATGTAAATTAACTTCTACCAGTAGAAGGCAGACTGTAAATTCAGAGTTTCCCCCACAACACTGCCATTTGCATGTAATAAATTTAATGAATCAAGGATGGGAAGTTGTGAAATGAAAGAAAAGCAAAAGTGGCTTTCTGTATTTTCCTTCCTACGAAATGTGCAGGAATGTTGTATGTCTTGCTTTGCCCATATATTGCAGTCTTCGTGCAGTGTTGTCATCAGTTCTGCTTTTGCAGTTCACATCGGTGACACTTCTTAGATTGTTATGGGTACAAGGGCAAGAAAGGTATTTGAACCTGGGGACTTCTGGATTAAAGGGCGACATTGTGCTACTCTGGGTGGCTGTTGGATCTCTAGGAATTACATTTCAGGTGAATCTTGCTGACTAAGAACGGCATCTACTTCGATCTATTTTACAGAGATATAAATGAATGCATAGCTTGCAGAAGAGCACAGAATTAGGCCTAGAATTTCCCAAATGAATTTAATAACCAAAGAAGCAGGAAAAATAGTTTGGCGTATTTATCTTGGAAATATTCAGTTGAGACGTTTTTAGTTGAAGGACAGCGTTTCTGTTCAGACCTTGTTTCAACTGCAGCTTTGACATAGCCAAAAGACTTAAGCCAACAATTTCAGTAATGGTGTTTCCTGAGATCTGAACTTTTTTAGTTTGAGGGAACATCTGGCTGCTTGTGAGGTTGCAGACGTTGTTTTATTTTTCTAGGGTCAGGGCCTGCCAGAGCATTCTTTTGTGCAGTCTTGGAAAAGAATCCCCATACTCCTTTACAAACAAAGTTGTTCCTGGCTGCTGTTATTGTTCTTGCTGGAGACAGGACCAGGATGTGATGCTGGGGAAAGTTAACAAGCAATTTAATTAGGATGGACCAGAAACTGAATTAAATTGTCTTAATATAAAAAGTGGGACTCAGCTGTTTGTGTGGGAGAGGGTGGTGACAAGCTCTTAATATTTGGAAGGGCTTTGTGGAGGAAAGCTGACTGCATAAACTGGGGATTGGGAACTGCAGACTGACAATACTTCCTGTGATTATCTGAGACATCTAGATACAGGTAATTATTTGAAGAATACCTAAATATAGTTTTAAATTTAAACTGAGGTTAAACTGCTATAAATTTTCTGGAATGGTGAATTTTCTATATTTGATAACACACTGAATAAAACTGGTTTTGATTTTAAGAATGAAAAGCCAGTTCTAATGATGGGTCCTTGGTAAATGTAACTAAATAAAATTTTATTATTGTCTATTTTCTGTGAATGGTCTGTTTCTTCAAGTATTTCTGTTAACTATGAGATTGTGCATGCCTCGTGGGAGCAACTGGGATAAAAGTGTCCAAAATGTGCCCTAATAGTAATCCCCTTGTAAGTCTACATTCTATGTTTCTTTTGAACCACAGCTTCAGTTGCAGCAGAACATCAGACTTGGATCGCCTCCTCTTATTATAACTGGAAAGAAACTTGAAGATGCTGGTGCTGTTTCTGAAGATGATGGTTTACCTAGAAGCCCCCCTGAAATTTCAACCCTTCATGAAGTTCTGACAGATTCACCAAGCAAGGTATAATTGTTATGTCACTAGTTGACTACCTGTACAGAAAAGATGAAATCTGCTTGGAGAATGGGAATACTTTTTTGCTTGCTTGTGATAAAATCTGCTGGTACAGATCAGTCAGAGTTAGAGCATATTACCTAGGTGGATTGTGGACTTATCACTGTGAGGGATACCTAGGAAGTGGCCTTAGAAATACCCTCCCTGAGTACAATTTTCTGTGCTCTTGTGTAGAACAGTGCTGGGGTAGTTGTGACCTGTGTCATTAGGTGAAAACGGAGAGAAATTCAGTTGATGTGACAACTCTCAGCGCCTTTGGGCAGGGTGGTCTCTCCTGGCAGATCCATATAGCAGAAAGCATAACAAGTCAGTCATTCATGGGTGAACGTTTGTTACTGACTGTTCCATTTCCAGTCTGAGAACAGGCTGAGGTAGTTACACTGAACTAATGAACGTCTCGTGTCTTCCAGCTTCAAAGACCTGGAGAGACTGGCAGTTTCCTGCACTTGTGAGAAAGGAAGAGATCTAGGGTGTTTTAAAGCTAGTGAGGGAAACAAAAATAATTGGGACTGTAAGAGATTCTTAAACAATTACTGGTTCTGGAATGAAATTTATCAAAACTACGTCAATATTAATTGAATTGACAGGAAAATGACAATCGTATGAGTCTGAGGAGAACAGCCCTGGATGGGACTCAGGGGAGGATTGGGTTTTCTTCTTTCTTAGGATTGTCTTCTCAGAGCAGGCTTTAGGACTTGAGCGAGCATGCAAGCATTTGTAAATTTGAAGATCTTAAAGCAATAAATCAAAATAACTTTCCTGAAAGTTATGCCTTCATGGCATATCTCATAGCAGGATAAAGCTCCGTGCTTTATGTCAGTTCTCCAATGAACAACTGAAACCTGCTCTGTGAGGCAGGGACTCAGTGACCCTTCCTTTATCTTTCCTCTTGTGTTTTCTCGAAATTAGCACTGGATATCCAGTCCCAGATAATTCAGTGTGACACTTCCCTTCACTTACCCTCTTCCTTATTTTATCCCACAGTCTTCCAACCCTGTTCAGCGTCATAGCTCTTTGAGTTTAGGCGGGACAGACAGCGAAGATGAACAGGTAAATAGCTACTTTTCCTGCTGATAAACTTTCCTGAGACAGCATGTGGGGTGTCTATATTGGAGCCAGTACAATAATCTTTGTTGTTTTAATCTATGCTGGGTGCTGTTTATCCTAGAAAACAATTCATAGACAGTCCAGAGTGATGCAAATGGTGCTGAAAAAGTGCCTCTCACAGAGTTTCAAATAAACTTTTGGGCAAGATCAGCTCAACTTTCCTGTCCATGGTTGAGATCAGACATTCTCCTGAACAGTCATTCCTAGGTATTTTGCTTTAGGGATGGAAAGATAAAGTAATGTAGCAGACTGCTATTCACACCACTTTAGAAACCCTGATGATCTAGGTAACTTGGATAACTTTTTGTATGTATTTTACCTTTGCTTCAATGTGTATTTTATTAACTCATCTCCTGTTTTATATTTTGACTAAAATGCTCCTTTTTACAATTCTTCTTAATCAGCAGTTTGGCTGATAAATAAATTGATGACCAATTGCTAATCTTTTTATCTAAACCAATAAACCTTTTCCTGAGTAATCATCTCTTCTTTTTTCAGTAGCTTTTGAAACTTTATGTAATACTGGGATTTGAGCTAGCAGAACAGAAGTTGTTAAGCTGAATAACCTCATCCCAAAGATGAGGACAATGGTGAAAAGCACCAAGAAATCTACACCAGTTATTCCATTTAACAGTGCTGTATATTTAATAAAGGAAAAAGAGCATTTGAGCCTAAGCAGTCTGAAGTTACACATGGTGCAGTGGTTTACGTTTTACTATTGTATTGATCTTGCTGCAGATGATAGTTACTTTGTTTCTTTGCCCTGTGCTGCTTCACTGACGTTTCCAAAAGCTTCATGCTGCTGTCACCTCTGACTGAAACCGTGATGTGTCACCCATGTAACTGCTCAGTGCCTTCTATATTTATGAATGCCCACTTCCTTACTAATCTAAAGCTAAATGTAAGGCTATCACTGAAAGTGAGCAGCAAGTGGCTTCACAGAGACATTAACCAGCATTAACCTGCCTTTGCTAAATAGCCTTTACAGAAATCTGACTTCCTTGTTGGCATTTTCAACCTGGACTGATTAAAAGCAAAACAAGGTCTCAGCTTGTGGGGCTGAGTACAGTGTTTTGGCACAAACACTCTTTAGGAAATGGGCCTCCTGGCCAAGCATTCTTGTTCTGCAGGCACCTGCAACTGCCCAGTAACCAACAAACATCAAATTTGTCTTGCACTTAAACGCTGATGTGTAAATCTTGTGTCTGCTCCACTGTCTTTGAAAGAAGATACCGGCTGTCAGTGCTCAGAGAAAAAAATATCCTGAATCCTCAGTGAAGCAGGGAATTTGCTGTTTATGTACAGCAGTAGCTCAGGCACTGACTTCAGGTGGTTTTATATTAAATAAGCACAACTGTAGTTTTCTCATTGAAAGGGAGAAGAACTTGTATGTAGAAAGGAATAATAATAATATTACTATTTTGTAAGTTCTAGTGATCCTGACAGGCTTATCGTTAATCTTGTAGAATTATAACACTAGTTAGCTTATTTACTAGCTCTGCTTTTCTTCCTTTCTTTCACAATGTGTACATTTTTCATGAGAATAGTCTTTATTTGTCATAATACACTCTGTTGTGGTTTATTTCAGATCTAGGAACTAAAAAAAATCAGTGGAGAATAAGAACTAATTTTCGCTACCTTAAACACAAAGCAATGTACTTAGAAATACTTGTAGATCAGATAGGAATACTTTTTTATTATCTTTAAAAGACATGCTGGTGACATTTTCAATGCTGTGTTATATCCTAAGCTTAAACAAAACTAAATTCTGAACACCAAGCACCATTAAAGGGTTGTATTTCACCTACATTTTTGGCCAATGCCAAAACAGCAGGAATGTTAAATTGAATGAAGCTTGTTTGGTACATCTGTGAAATTTTGCAAATGTTCCAGAAAGTCTGCTCTATGTTTCAAAACAGTAACCAAACCAGTCAAGCTGCACGTTTAGGGGTTTCTCTACAAACTCTGCTGTAAACCCTTAATTTTGATAGCATTATCTGAGGTTACTGCTGTTTAGTGCCCCAGAGCAGCAGTCAACAAGGGTGAGATCCACATCACTGTCTGCAAGATGGGGCAGGGATACTTGTTGGAGATGAGTGTTTGATTTTCCTGGGAGAGTGGAAATTAAAAGAGCAAAGTGGCCATGGTAACTTTCTTAGAGGTAACGAGGAGCAAGTGTCCATGCTACTTTTGTGGCTTTTTAATAACTTATTCCTGCAATGTGTCACAGCATTGGGATGGAAAGGCGGCTATAAAAACTGCACCAGTGTCTCCTGCTGGTGCAGACATATATTGCAAATGGTTTTTCAGATGAGAAGTGGGAAGAGGAAAAGCTGAGGCTCCTGCTGTGGGAGAGGAAGAGACAGGTATTTCTCACTTTTGTGTGACACACGGCTGAATACACAGAGCTGAGTAATCTCTATGAAGAGACGGCATTAGGCATCCATTTTAAAACAAGGATTTATGCCTGAAAAGACAGACATTTCAGGCTTCTGAAATGGAATGAGCTAGCAAAGGAGTTGTTTCAGAGATGTGGGGAAGCTAAGCAAAAGGTATAGTGATCTATTTGTGTTTTACAGACACCTTCTGGAGCTTCCTCCAGGCCCATCAGTCCTTCATCCCCTGCCACTCTGGGGGCTCCCGGCTCACGAGGCAGCAGCTCCCTTCCCGTTGACTTCACCATCCCTGCCAGTCCCCTCGGCTGCCTGGACACCTCAGCAGCCCGGCACAGGATTGCCATAAAGCCCCGGAAACAGAAAGGCTTTACCAACAAGAACCAGCAACCGCCCCAGGTAAGTGTTTGCCGGAACAGATCACTGCGCAGAAGGAAATGGATGTGAATTTTTAATTAATATTTTAATTTTTTTTCTTTTTTTTCTTTCCTATCCACATCCTTTACTTTTTTTGTTCTTCCATTGAATAAGGGAAATGACCTATTTTCCACCAGCCGACCATCTCAAAATGAGTTTGAAAACTTCAGTATCATGGGAGCTGAAGAAAAGTGTGTAAACTTGGTTTTTCATTAAGTAGCAAAAAAAAGTGTGACGGAAGTAAGGAGTAACAGTTCTGTACTGCGTGCTTTCCTCTCCATCAGAGAGTCATGTATGAAATCTGTGCTGAGTTAGAAGTGCCCTGCCCTGAGAAAGAGGCAGGGGGAAGAAATTCAGGACTAATTTCTTGGAAACTTGGGTCCTGCTGGATATTCTTTGTGCTGCAGCTGGTACAGCTACAGCGCTGAAGGAGAAAAGCTAATTGTGGAGTGTCGGTCAGAGATAACAGAAATGATAACAATGTCTCTGACTTGCTCTGAGACATCAAGTTACTTGGGTGATGTATTAAAAACATACTCAGAATGTGTCAGTTCCAGAATGTTTCAGATTCAAAAGAGATCGATGGGCTGCCTTTGACATTTTAAACATGAATAGTTTCTGTGTTCTTAACTGAAATAGTACATTACACACAGTGTTGGTAAATTACAGGATGTAGATTTCATGTGTGCATTTTGAATATTCATGAACGTGCATGTGTATAAAATAGAATTTTTGTGCATTATTCTTTAATTAAACAATCTTACTGCACTTCATTAGGTGGAACAGCTGGAAAATGAAGCATCTCTTCCTGCAACTCCAGAAAAGAAGGGAAATTCAACAGAATTGCTTGAGAGTGATCAGCATAAAAGTGATTGGGAAGGTAATGAAGACTTATGTATTGTTAATTTGGATGTTTGAACTCTTCAACAGAAGGCTGACAGGGCCTGTTTGAACTGTAAGTTCTTTCAAACTAGGCTTCTTTTGGTTTAAATCATAAACCAAATCCTGGCTGCTAAAGTGTTATGATGGAAAAAGTCATGTACTCCACTCATGACGGTGGTGCTGAAATAGTGAATTTTGAGGGCAGTGTTAAAAAATACATGAGGTGAAAGTGCCATCTTCAGAAGTACCCGTGCTACACAGTTGGCCAGATCTCGTTGACTGGGAATCTGAGTTCCTTGAAACTCAAAAAACCCTTAACTTCAGCATTATATCTGTTTATGTGTGTAAGGTGACTTTAATTGACTTCTGTTTACTGGATCTGCCTTTGGAACTTACCCTCTTATCATTTGAATAATAGTGAATAGCCAGGGGTAACAAAATTGTAATTGTAAATTATAAAAACAAATGGTATTTCTCCAGCACAGCACCGAAGACTTTTCTCTTTAGCTCTGCATTACAAATGCACTGACTGGTGTTAGTGCTCTAGTGTGGTGGAAATGTTGGCACTGTTGTCAGGGCAGATTCAGGACCTGATGCTGTCACACATCAGTGTAACTGTGTGTGCAGACAGATCTAAGCTATCCAGATGTGCAGCAGCCCTGCTGGAGCTGCACGGGGCAGAGCCACTTGAGCTGCTGGGTTGTTCTGCTTAAATACAGAAAGTTCACCAGATCATTCTAGGCAGCCTTTTTAGGCATGCATATTTAGAAATATCTAGGGAAATCTGGCTAGTGGTCTTACAACCAGGGGTATGCACAGAAAAGAGCTAAAGAGCAGCAGGTTTCATATAACTTAAGCAGACAATGACTTTTGGTCATTCCTGGGTTTAGGTAGGTTCAAACTAAAAACTTTATTATTGTCCTCACTTGGACAGCCCACTTCTAAAAACACTTTTAACAGCCTTATTTGTCAGACAACAGTGTCCAGGCATAGGAAATTCATGCTGAATGACTGTGCTATCTGGAATGAATACAGATGGTGCTTGAACTGTAAGTTTTAAGTGCACACTCTTTTCCTCTGTTTAATATAGGATTATCAGCCCAGGTGGGATATTGTGCAAAGCGAGGCTATTCTAAGGAGATACGAGGTGTAAGTAGTCCCACTGATGCTGCCTGTGACTCTCGTGATTCCACACCTGTGGCAGAAGACTCTCATGCTTTTCTGCAAGAGGATGCAAGCCTTCCAGACATGGACCATCACTATAAAGCAGCTGCACCCCTTCTGAGACCTGAGCCTCCTCCAGCGAACCTGGAGGAACACCATGGTGCAAAAGTGTCATACTGTTCAGATGAATCTGCTGATGAATTGAAATTACATCAGCAAAATACCAGTTCTGGAGTATCTGCACTTCCAAGACTGCAACAAATTGAAGGAGAAGCTGTTGTGTTTCCAGACATACTAGCAGCTGATTTCTTTAGCAATAGTATGAAAACAGAGGGCATAGACATATTGGCAGATGTTGCACAAAGGTCCTCAGTAATTTCTGTGGACCCAAACATCAAAGATCAGGAAAAGGGGGATCCACTGTTTACTGGCAAAGTAGAAACCTGCTTGGGTACTACTGAGAATCAATCCTGTCTCACTGTCTCAGGTACTGCACCAAGTACTTCACAGGTTGTGCTAACCAATTCAGAGTTGTCTTGTGACACCACAACAGTGGTTGTCTTGAAGCCCCAAAGTAGTTCAGTAACAAGAAATGACAAAGACGCTTGTGGAATAATGGAATTTCAGTCATCAAAAGTCAGTGCAGAAGAGAAAACAGACCCTGCTGCATCTGTCTCAGAAGCAGGTTGCATGCTACCTCCAGGTAAATCGGAAGTATGTTTTAAAGCAGACACTGTTTCTGTTTTGAAGGGTAACCAAGGCAGTCAACAGGCCAACACATCACACATTTCTGAAAAACTTTCCATTGGATGTCTTGCCTCTTCAAGTTTGGCTGGCTTGAAGAGTAATATCTCTTCCGATGATGACCGTAAGGAGTGCCAGAGAAGCAGTGCAGCTTCTCACAGAAAAACTGTGGAAGACAGTCAGTCTTTGGATGAAAATGTAAAAAGTCCACTGAAGACTGCTTCTGCTAAACCAGTCAGATTTACCATTGCACCAGCATGGCAAAGATCTCTCTCAGGGGGTTCAAATTCAAAGGAGGATTCCTATACCAGAAGTTCCCCAACATCCCCTATAAGACCGGAGTTGTTTGAAGGAACAACAAAAGAACACACCCGTTTTGATGCAGTCATCCAGGAATCAGCAAAAATCAACTCGGATAGATCTGATCAAGATTGTAAGGACAGTGTTTTGCATTTGAATTCTCCTATGGATTGGATTGACCATGAAGCACAAAATGTTGAAAACCCGTTTGGGGTCAGATTAAGGAGAACATCTTCTTTACTAAAATACCAAAGCGAAAGCCGTGCTGAGTCTCCAAAGCTGATCCCCTCAGCTGTTCCCACTGCTTCTTCTGCGCCAGTCAGGGAGGATCAGAAATCAGTGGGTACCGGGAAGCCACGTCCGGGCCTTCCTGTCAGCACAAAATCATTTGTTAAAAATACGGATCTCCCAGAAGACAAAAATTCTCCAAAAACAAGATCAGAAGAATTGACAAAGAAGCAAAATGGTCATAAACCTTCAGGTATTTGTGCTATATTTTCATCCAAACATTGTAGAAAACAGTGGTCATATAAGAACCTTGGCACAGTGGCAAACAAAAGATAAAAATCCTCTTGACGAGGACTAAATCCTTGAGTTCATCAGCACCATAATTTAATTGGCTTGATGATTTTGGCCAGTCCAGAGAATTCTTGGCTTATCTTAATTAGGGGTGTGTTCCGGCAAGACTAACAACAGAGTAATGGCGTAAGGGCCTCTGAAATATTTCTAGTATGATCTAATTGTGCAAATGGATTTTTAACATAGCTTTTCAGAACTTGCTGTTGTTTTGTAGTTAATTTTTCAGTCTTCTGCAGCTCAAACCTTAACTAGGAGTTGCATTAGGTGTGATTATTTTCATGTCACTTCATTTAATACACTTAAAAAGTGAAAAGGCAGCCTGTATTTTACTGCCTACATGAAAAAGTAATGGTCATCATACTTATTTAATCTGCAATGTAAGGAAGTTGTTTCAAAGGCAAAATCTGGTTCTCAGTGATCTTAGTAGGGGTTCTGCCACTGACTTAAAGGGAAGCAGAGTCAGGTAAAAAACTCCAGAATAAACAGAAAAACAGCTATTGCCAAGGACAAAATCATCAGGGAAGGTAACTTTGTCTCTGCATTGTCCAAAGGGTATTAAAGAAGGATTTAAAACACAGAACACTTGCTTTAAACTGACTTGACCTAAATCTCTCTTTACTTAAAAATGTTTCTTTTGTAGAAAAAGTCTCCTCTCCACATTTGGAAACTGCTTCCTCTGAACCAGCTTGGGTCTCTATGGCAAAACTAAAACAAAAGGGTTTCCAGGACCACCCTCTTGCCAAAGAACATAGGGCTGAAGACAAAGCTTTGACCAAAGTGGATCAAGAGGAGGTAGAGTACCAAGTAATGTTGCCTGGGTGTGAATCCTGCACCAGATTGCCTGGGTACTTTTGCAAACTGTTCAATGTCATCATCATGGGGGCCACATTGTGAGCACTGCTCAAAGACAGATTTTTCAGGACTGGCCTCTAAAATGTATTGAGACAGACAACTGGCATAAGTGAGCAAACCCATCACTGTCACAGTGATTAGTGTCAGAGCTGGACCCTCTTGTATGTTCCTTTGAACTACTCAAACCTGAACCTCGGTAGAACTTGCTTGTGGCCCATTATGTATTTATGTAGCTCAAGAGCTCTAACTTCCTCACTGTTAGTGACCTACAGACCACATTCTCTGCTCTGGAGAACGCGTACCAGAAGTTTGACTTTTCCTCTGCCCCTTGCACAAGTTTCTTGTGCAGCTTGGTCAAGCTCTTCAATAGCTCATCTGTAAGACAGAGGGGATAACTTTACTGCATGTGAAGTAACCCTGTATATGTAACAGCTGTCATCTTTCCTGCCTTCTCCCTCCCACAGAGTGTCTCCAACCATTCTTGAATGGCTTTTGCTGCCTTTCCACAGTCAGGTTTAGAGATGTTGCCGGGGTGAGCTTTATGAGTGCCAGTGGCTAGTGTTTTTCTCAGTTGCATTCTTTCCTTTTCTCCTTCTTTTGTAGCAAGGGATCTACGCTAGTGAGATACTGAAGAAGAATATGCCTTCCAGCTTGAGCTCTCAGGACAAGAAAACACAAATGAAGAACAGTGTGTCTGCTGCAGCAGGTAGTCTAGTCTTTCTTTACATCTTTACATAGTGGCTACAGTTTACACCAGTAAGTGGTGTGGATGGCAGGTAATAGGTCGGATAGCTACCTTTTCTGACAATCAGCATGCTTTATACAACACACTTTTTAGCCTGTTGAGATTACAGTTTTTGTATAAATCAATGTATTGACTTGCTCACTCAGCAGAGAAAGCAAATAAGGAACTTTTATCTCCATTGCCAGTTCATGAAATGACATATAAACAGTATGGTGATTTATTACTGCAAAGGTCAGTACTAAAGAATAGCAGTTGAAGTTGGAAAATGTACAGCAAAAAAGGTCAGGTCTTGTAGATCTCCAGTTAGCCAGGAAATACTGATGAGAGTGGAGTTGGTTAGTCTAGAGAAGACAACTTAATTTGCTGCAGAGGACAAGACTAGTCTTTGTGCCCTGTATGAGCTTAAAACATACTAGGGGAGGTTTAGCTTAGACAATGGGAAATACTTTCCAACAATAAGAGTAGTGAAGTGCAGAACAGCACAGGTTGCTTACAGAGTGTGTGCAGTTTTCATTGTTGAATTTGTTTAATAGACAAATCTGTGCCAAGAATAATTTAGGTAGAGTCTGTTCCACCCTGAGGTAGACACAGAGGCTCAATGGCCCCTGTCCTGCCCTGTTAGCTGTGAATTCTCTATGAGGAAGATGCAGGGGAGAGTGTGACTCAGGCATCGTGACTCAAAATACCTCTTCCAAGGCTACTGCTGGGCTGCAGCTTATCCCTCCCTACGTACTCAGTGTGGTGCCAAACCTCAGAGACATGCTCCAGCTAGATATAGACAAGCTAGTTCTTCAGCTGTGGAAGCGTATTGTACTGGCTGAAAGCTATTGATTTCAGATACTGCCTAAGAAGATGAGGAAAGCCCCGCTGTCTCAGAGCACCGGCTTTTGCATTCCAGGTTCCTGTTGCTGACACGGTCAGTAAGAGATGCTGTCTAGAGAGAACACGTGCACCTGACCACTTTCCCCTTATAATCCACCAGCATCCAGAATTGTTTAATTGGACGTATTGGGGGGCACCTCTGTGCCCACTCCCTGTAGTAGTTGTTTATAGAGCTGTTATCCATTTTTGCATCTACAGGTCCTAAAAAATAAACTTTCTCCCTTACTACTGGTAGTTGATGAGCTGAGGATGTGCACCAACACAGAGGCTCCAGTGCCAGTTACCAGCCTAACTCTGTCTGTGTTATTAAAATACAGTAGTTTATAAAAGGGATTCTGTTACAGGACTGCTTCATGTTGTGGTTTTAGATCCAAAGTGAGAGATGAAGATTTTTGCTCAGATCAGGCGGTCTTGCTTTGAAAGGCTGGCACACACAGACTGGATTTCTGAATGTTGAATCTTCTGAACCTTGGATGCCCAGCAGCCTTCACTCAAAATTTAGAACTCCACAAAGTACTCTGCTACTAGTTTACTAGAACTAACACCACTTGCAGTCCTTGCAGCAGAATTACAAGTTTTTCGGCATCATCTCTTCCCAAGAGTTGACCTAATTTCCTGACAGCATTTATAGGCATATTCTATTCTTCCACTACTTGAATATCACAAAGAACTCTGACTAGTGCAGATGTTTAAAGAAAACACTGCTCCTCTGCTGCTCAGAAAACTGTGCCCTGTTGTTTAGGAAATGTTCAATACTGTCAGCACGTGAGTAGGAAACTGGAAATCCCAAATGTAAACTCTTCTCTGATTTGGTTCCATTATCACAGTCAGTAATTTATCCAGTTGAAGGTGCTGGTGGTGGAGAGGCTGTGGAGTTAGTATCCAGAGGACTTATTAATTTGGATCATGCTCTTTTGGCTTATGTTAACTGTTAGCAGTTTTATAGATGGATGGTTGAGGTTTACTTTGCAATGTGTACATGCTGCATGCAACAGCAAGAGCCAGAACAGCTCAAGGTCAGCTAAGTTTGGAAGAGGATTCTAAGAAATCAGATTCTTACTTTACTAAGCATGACTGTTTTGTTACTGCTGTGTGACAGCCCATGTCATAACGAAGGGAAGATTACTTAGCCCTGCCTCTTCGCTCTCTCATTTCATCCTAAGCATGGTGAGGTTTGTCCCAAAGCCTGTCTTCCCTCAAATAGGCATGAGCCACCATTTTTCAGTTTTGTTTTATGTTGTGCTGTTGAGAACATGCAAAGGGCTTTAGGCTTACTTCTGCTTATTACAAAGAAGGAAGTCTCCCAAATGGGAAAATTAATTTCCAAAATGAAAATGTCAGTAACACTTAAATTCCTTCATCACCATAATTCTGAAAAATTTGCAGCTAGTTTTTAATGGCTAGTGTACTTCCTCCGGTATTCCTAAGTACAGCTTGAGTCCTGCGAGAACTACCAATAAACCAAGGTTTTTAAAAGACCAGAGACCTCCTAAGCAGAGATAGAGAAATCCTTTGGCTTGGCTCGGCTCAAGAGTGTGACTGATGGAGCTGATGGATGTTTTCCATTGATTTCAGTCCAAGGAAGATCAAGCTTCTTGTACTTAACATTGCTTAAGTCCCCATGTAGTCTCTGTTCTCATGCTGTGGCACACGCTATGCACAGACTAATCAAGTGAAAAAAGAAATGAGAGCTGTATCTGCTCAGAGCTACATCTGTGCAGCTCCATTTCAGGCTGTTTGTCTGGAGACGTTAATCTTGAGAATTTTCAAACAAGTTGGATGGAGGAGGCCTTTTCTAATTAGTAACTCAAAGCTGCACAGATATTGTTGTCTGCATTCCCCCATCCTTTGTGAGGATTACATGGTTGTGTTAGGCTACATGAAGAGGAACACCTAGCCCCACCAGCATCCCACCTGCTTGGCTTACAAGTCCAAGAACACAGAGCGCTGGTTTGTTCCCTACCTTGTATTTACAACATTGCTGGAGCAATATCTGTGCCAACAGTGAAGACTGAAAAAAACCCCAACCTTAAAGACTTCTCAGTGATGAAAAACATACACCAGTTACTTTTAATGCTGCACCGAGTCTGGGGTGATGCTTTCCCTGCAGATACTTTGTTTCCATTTTCCTGCATACTCAGGGCTTTTATTCCTAGATTTTCTTACTCTCATAGAGCAGAACAAGCCTGTGGAATTCCTTGCTGTGCACTGTCATTGAAATTAGGAGTTTGAAAAGACTAAGGAACAAGTTAGCCAAGAATATGAATCATAAAAATACTTGGGGCAATGATCTCCACATGCCTGAAGAATTTTGAAGAACTTCTTCATTTATCAGGGTTTAAACGCTTGCTATTGGGACTGAGGAGGAAATTCTTTTATGGGCGGATTATTCACTAATGGCTTAGTATCAATTTTTCCATTGCAATAGCCAGTCTTTGCCATGGCTGTCACTGGACCAGAGAATGCTATCGATATCCTGCTTAACAATTCTTCTGACTTATTTTTGAGTCGCAACCACTCTGGGCTATAAAACAATTGCTTTAGGAAGAAGGAAATGTTTTTGCCAGAAAAGGAGTTTTTAACTCTCTAGCCTTCTGATGAGTGATGGATATCTTGTTGTTGGCAGGTAAAGTGGGACCTATTGCTCAGGAAGCATCTGTGATTCCTGCTGTTGAAAAGGAAGCAAGACACACCTCTAACCTCCCAATGACTCCATGCAGCCCTGCTGAACCACCGTGGCTGTCCCTGGCCAAGAAGAAAGCCAAAGCATGGAGTGAAATGCCCCAGATTGTACAATAGCAAATGACTCCAGCATCCGTCTTTGTATTGCCAATAACTGTGTTAACTCCATTTAATCCCTTCTTTACTGTGACCATTTTGCTGAGAAATAGTAACAGCCTTAAAACTTTTGATCAGACTGTTGTATGTAAATACACAATGAAGAGATGCCTTTGCAGGCTTAATCTGAAGTATTAAGAAGCTGAGCATTTCTTACTACCAAATACTAGGAAGACTTGATCAATTTGTTACATCCTTACACATCTGACAGTGATGTTTTAAGAAGACGTGCTTCAGGCTTTTGAAACATTTCCCTTGCAAAATATGTTTTTATAGTTTCTACAGACCATGCAGTATTTTTTGCAGTGTGGCTTTGGCTAAGAATCTAATGTATGCTCTAACACAGATGTAATGCTGGGTACTGACACCAGGACTCTGACTCCTGGGCATCAAAGTTGTCATACTTCTTTCTCTAATGCTCTAGGATGTGTCGTCTTTGCTTCTGGTTTTTCATGAATATGTTTTGTGATAGCTGTAGGATCTAAACAGCATTGTGAGTTGGAGTAATTTGGGCTTTTGGTTGTTTGAAGTCGCAATGCTGTGGGCCTCGTGCTTTGCTCATTGATGCCCGCTGGAATGGCCCAGAACCGCACATCTGTTCCCTCCCATGTACTCAAAACCCACCTTACTCGAGTATATGCTCTGCTTTCCATTACACCTTTGGCAATCTGAGATATTTTGGGCATTCTACAAATAAAAAAGCCCTTTCTTTATGGCAAATAGTAATTTTTTTTTTCACATAGAATGGTTTGTGTTGGAAGGAACCTCTAAGCCCATCCAGTTTCAACCTCATTACCATGAGTAGGGACACCTTCCACTAGGTCAGGTTGCTCCAAGCCCCATCCAACCTGGCCTTGGACACCTCCAGGGATGGGGCATCCATGACTTCTCTGGGCAACCTGGGACAGGGCCTCACCACTTGCACAGGAAAAAAATTCTTCCCAATATCTAATCTAATCTAATTTTATCTAGGTAATTTTTGTGAGATTCCTCGGCTAATTGTCTCTCTTAAAGAATGTGTGGAGGATGGGAACTATTTGCTGCCTAGAAGGTAGCATCTTGTTTTCAAAAAATGCCACTGTACTCTCCATGTTCATGTGGATGTGTATTTAGTCAGTTGTGCTTGATGTTAGGGGTCAAAGAGGCATCTACTTTCCTCTGTGCCTCATCAGTCTTTAACTCAACATCAGTCTGAGAATGTGCAACTGGGAAAGATTTTCTGTCAGGGCCTGGCCTTGCAGTCACTTAAGTTGGTGAAAGTTTTGCTATTGGCCTTGAAAGAAGCAGGCACTTGAAAAAGAAGCTTTGTAGAATGATGCTAGTAGCTTGAGTGGCAGTGGCCCTTATCAGTCTTTTTCAGTTTTTTCAGCATTGCACATTTATGTAGTTTTTGTTTACAGTCAGTGCAATGTTTGAAGGTTGACTTGGCTGATGGACCGCTTTGAGCTGGGAAGTCAGTAGGTATTTTTAAGGAAAATATTATCTATTGACAGTATTAACTGCGAAACTAAATATCTGGTTTCAGTTCAGCTCAAGCAAGACTTTAATCTTCCAGTCTTGGCCTGAATTTAATATGTAGCTCTTGCAGTTTAAAAACAGTATTAGTTAGGAGCTAGATTGTGATTTTTTTGTTTTATATAGGTGAAAACTTACCCAGGTAGGCTCACCGAAGCTATGGATGCTGTTTATTTTTTACTGACAGCAGGAAGAGTAAGAGTTTCACGTTGGCTTTGGTAATTCATGCCTATCTTACTGCTTGTTTTTCTCTATTTTAGGAATCATATCTTCTCTTACAAAGAACTGAAACATTTGTATTTCTCTGAAACTTTTGAGTATAATGGAAATGAACACACTCAGCTTTGATCCTGAAGTTTTGTGCAGCTGCCATCCTGTCACAGGGTTACTGACCCAGTGTAAAATACGTGCATTTCTATATTCTGCAAACACTCATCTCTTTATTAGTGTGGATTGTGATCCTTCACCCAAAGTACTGCAAATGATAGTATAATCTCTCTTTCCCCATGTCTGCTTTTGATTTTAATATTGTTTCTGTCTTTTATGTTTGGTATGTATATATGTATTTGTAATCCTTGTCTTGAAGGAACGCCTTTTGTATTCCATTCCTGTATTTTGTTTATGATTAAATGCTGTTGCCAGCAATCGTGATATAATTTCTGGGAAAAGAAGAGTGATAACAGCCTTTATTCATTGAGGAAAAAATAAAAAGAGGTTTTGGTCAATATAGACTCTACATATGGACATGATGCATAGATCTTGTTTTGAGATGATTTTGTGTGGCTTAGGGCTGATCATCGCAGCTGGTCAGACTAAACTAGCTATCTAGAATTTTAAAACATCACCAGAGAGCTGATGGCTCTCATTTTGTTCTGGAGTTATTGCTGCTTCAGTACAGGGTTGGCTTTTGCAGGCTGGCACTTAACAGTTGCAGGAAGCCTTGTAAATACTCCTTTCAGCGTCTTGGTGTTGCTGACTTTTTTTTTTGACATGTTTTGGTGTTGCTGTAGGACATTTTGGGATTGCTTTGAAAAAGAAGAAAACCACATGAGAATCATGTGATGTTACATTTGAAATTTAATTGCCTTCTGGATTTTCATAGATTTCTGAAAGAAATGTTTTCAAGTTTCTGTCTGTAACCAAGAGAACAAAAAGCACATTGTGAAATAATCAAACCCAGGTCTCGTGTGTTCACAAGAGTTTAGAAGATGGGGTTTTAAAATAAACATTGAAGTATCAGTGATTATTGATACGTTTATAGAATTTGCTTCTTCTGTTAGTATGGCTTTGATTTTCTGTCATCCTAGCCTACTCTGTAGGTGTTTGATCCCTGCAAATAACTG
Source organism: Phaenicophaeus curvirostris (assembly GCF_032191515.1). Taxonomy (NCBI): domain Eukaryota; kingdom Metazoa; phylum Chordata; class Aves; order Cuculiformes; family Cuculidae; genus Phaenicophaeus; species Phaenicophaeus curvirostris. Next base: position 8,051,200 of record NC_091404.1, read on the forward strand.
GTGCAATGAGCTCATTTGGGGTGCTTATTTCAAGACACAGTCACTATCTTTGTCATTAAGGTGTGAAGGCTTTGGATCTTCATCTGGGGCTGTAGGAAGCTGTCCCTGGAACTCCAGCGCCCAGGACAGAGGCTGGGTCCCCTGGAGCGGTGCTGCTGTGTGGCAGCAGAGGGTGCTGGTGCCATCCCGAGGAGTGGCAGGTGGATTTGGGGATGCTTTCCTTGCATGTTCAACTGATGCGGAGAGGTCTGAAAGAAAGGTATGTTTCTGTTTGTGATTTAATGGAGGTTTTGGAGCTATAAAGCATGGAAAACAACTTTACCCTGTTGTTACCAGAAGCCCCTGAGAATTGGTGATGCCAACGGGGAAAGGTAGATTACACGGTGAAATCAGTCCTGCAGTGGGACCTTGCAGGAAGGTCCGTGAATGTGTCCAGAAAGAACGCTGGAGTTTGGCAGTTGAACTCTGCTGCTGGCTAGAGGCTGATCTTCATCCCAACCAGATGTGGCATCTGATGATGAGAGAGACAAACAGCAACTTGGTGTGCATCTACCTGTAGATTATGGGGATTCCTTTTACTGTAACAGTGAGCTGTAACGACTTGGGCTAAAAGACCATCTGTTATGGTGTCATCCATTTAGGAATCTACTTTTATTATAATTAGGTGTGTTTGTGGACAAGAGGGAATGAGTCAGTTTAAATGAGAGAAAAACACTCCCAATTTCCACAGCTATGCGCTTCTGCTCTGGCACAACACTGACAACACTTCTATTGCAAGAAGCTTGTGTGCCCATTTCTTTAAATAGACGCAAAGAATAAATTCTAAAATTGAGATATAACTGAGGAGCTGATGCTTATTTCAATGACCATCCTTAGAAGGAAAGTCTTAGAATAGTGAAGAAAGACTAACCGTGCTGAAACACTGACCATCAGCCCTTTTCATGTGAGATAATTAGGATAGAGATGGCCTCTGTAACTAGTACTACATTATGTCTTTTGAAGTACTATAATCTAAAATATTCAATGCAGTTTGTTTGGAGGCATTACAGTATTCTCAGCTTAGAACAGCTGTAATTCCTGAGTTTGTGCCACCTCCTCTGTTAAGTGCTTTTGAGATCAATACAGGAAAGATATCCTGTGAAGATATCTTTGAAGATATTTTGTCCTTTAGAACTGCTGTTGGAAGGTGACACATCTGAAGGATACTGGTAGTGATGGATGTGATTAGCAAACTAATAAATACGGCAAACATCTCTCTTTGTCTCTTCCTCTAGTGTGTGTTAGCCTACCTAAGTTTTTGTTAAAGATTTATCCTAGTTACAAGATTCTACAAAGTTGTCTCGTAAACTTTCACCTACATGTTAGTAATGGTGATGCGGAACCTCTTGTGTTTGGGGAATCCGAGCATCTGTTTAGGATTCTGACCATGATTCCTTGCTTGCTGTAGTTGTTGCATTCTGTCTCTTCTACATTGTCAGGAGGGATTGCACCCAAAGCATCAATACTCGCTACAGGCTGTTGTTATGGTCTGGGATAATTCTTGGTGCAGAGGTTAACTGAAGCCTCTGTTTTCTATAGAAAATGTTTTCAAATGTCTTTTATTGAAATAGGCAGGTGAAATAAATTGTAAATTCTAAACTTGGAACACAAACCCATGCTTCTGCCCAGAACAGAAAGGTTGCTCAGGTACATCCAGCTGAATGGACGAAGGGGCATGGCTGGATGAAGGTGAAGGACTAAAGAAAAATAACAGTTCAAGATGAGAAATAAAAGTCTTAGAGTGGGAAGCAACAATTCAAAATACTCTTCCATGGTGCAATAAATTTAAGCCCAAGGAAAGGTATTGAAAGGAGCCTTTAGGTAGCAAAGCTCTTCACACATCTCTTCTCTCTGCATATGAGGAAGCAGGACTTCATCTGTTCTTGTAAATGAATGGAAATACATCAGAGATACCTGCTGCCATCCACAGCTTTTTATTTATTTAATCTGATGCAGTCCATGTTTTTCCACTTAATTTGGTGCAGGACAGGTGATGCTTTGTTACCAGACCTCATTCATTATACTGAACCATATTAGGCAGGTGAGCACTGCACTGCAAATCGGAGCACGCTGTGACCCGTTGGTCAGGTCTGCAGCAGTGCAGCACATTAAATGGAAATGCTCAGTGACCTGTCTCTTAAAACACGGCTTCTCAGAAAGGAGCTAAGTCAACATTCAGCAGCTTCCCCAGACCTGAGGGGTAGCTTATTGACTACGTAAAATGTGAGATGCTATTATTCTTACTGCAGTAGGAGAGATTTAAAACCAAGCTATATGAATAGCCATTTGGTTTTTAGAGGCAGTTAGAAGAAAAAAATGCAGAGGCAGATTATCTGAATGGGATTATTAAGTGTCAATTTTTAGACTGATCTATAAACCAAGTTAGTAACTAAACAAGAAACGGACATGAAAATGGCCGAGGAGTATTTAATTATTATAATTTTGTATAATGTAGAAATGAAAAGGCACGAAGAAGGGATTGATTGACAAAAACAGCCTAAATGAAAAAGGTTGTTTGGTATTTGAAACTCTTATTCTAGCCTTTCTTCTATTTGCCTTAGAATGGTCCTGTAAAGAAAAAACAAAACAAAAACTGTAGCTCTAAGTATTCTTACTTTTTGTTTGTGGAATCAAACCCACATTTTAGTTCCCTGGTTTTGTAGTCACCCATGTTTTACAGCAATCTAGTGCAAAGCTGACCTGTCCAAGATCACATACCTATCAATGCTGGCAATGCTGCCTTGTTCCAAGTTTACTGTAACCTACTTTGTTAAGCTAATGCTTTATTACATTTTCCCTATTAAACCATTCCAGCTCCAAATTAGGTTTGAGTTATAGTTATTTTTCCAACACAGAAGGGTGAGGTTAACTGCTTCAAAATGAGAAGCTTTCCATATTGCTCAGGGATATCTTTCTATGGCATTGAGGTAACTTTTTCCAAATTTCAAAGTTCATTGTAGCAACTGCAGCAATGTATGGGAGAGGGTCAAAGTCCTGGGGCTGTGTTGTGTTTCCATAGAGTTTAAATTGCATGCAGGAACCTTCCCTAATGATGTCACCAGCACCGTTGGGAGCTGACAAAGCAGGGGGAGATGTTGCTGGCTGGCTCTTAGCGAGTGCGTCACTCCTGCTGTGCTAAATATCCACGTCACTGGTGACGTGGGCAAATGGAGTGAAGCGACAGTCATTGAGAACCAGTGGAGGGGTGACGTGCCCCCAGAGGTGCAGCATTTCACCAGATGTGCACGTGGTGAGCTGTGGAAATATGTTTTATTCATATTAAATAAACAGAGATGTACAAATTAGGATGTATCTACATTAAACTAAAGCCCTGTTTTGAACATGAGGCATTTACTCAATTTGGATACTGAATCATACATGCTTCAAAGAGGAGGAAATTATGTCTGTTTTAGTAGAGCATTTCAATGGTAAAGAGAGTTCTGCCCAGAGATGAGTGACCTTTTCTGTGCTTGCATGAAAACAAATTGGAAAGGAGCCTCATTTTGTTTTGGGGTTTTCTTTCCCCCCATTATGACAGGACATTTTATTGCATAATCATTCTTAATGTTATGATCCCTTATAAAAATAACTGTCTCCTTATTTTACACTGTTTATAAAATAAGAGCTTTGGCTGTGAGAAGGACCACATATTGTGGTAGAATAATAGCCGGGAATGTGTACATTGCATGTAAAAAGCTAGGAGAATCAACATCACTCTTTCTTGCTGTTTATTTAATAGTTTCAGAGCGTTATTTGCTACTAAAGCCCAAATTCTGCAAAGTACTCTCACACAGATCAGATGGGCCAGGGCTTGGGCTGACTGTGTGTAGCCTGTTGAAAAGTATAGCACAGGTCTAGTATGGTTCTTGACTGGCCACAGTGGAAATTGGATTTGGCCCCTTTTAAGAGATGTTTAAGCAAAATGGAACAAAAGCTTTCAGGAAAGTGCATTATTGTTTTGATAGTCAATCGCCTCACGCAAATTCAAGCTATATGACTTGAGGGTTAAAATGCCATGGGCTGTTGTGACAAAGCATAACGTGGAACCACCTTTGGATGAGGGAAAGTTGGGTGTTACCGCTGGCTCCTGGGAATCCAAGTCTGGTAAGCAGGTTGGTGTGGCTCTGGGGCTGCAATCAGTCTAACACTCCAGAGATGTGTTTGGCTTGGACTTGCTGGGTGTGAAGGTCTTTGCTTATTCCTAGGTAATGCACCCCCAAATCTGAAGGATCTGATGATGTCAGTCAGAAGTTCCAAGCAAATTCATCTGCGCTAAACCCAAGTTTGATAAGCCACTTCTGAGACTCTTCTAAATCCAAATGAAGAGTAGCTGTTGCTTGCATCCGTGCCAACAGGCACCCTGCTCTATCTCTGCTTTACTTTCAGACAGAAGCTCCCTGTGGTGACACAGCAAAAGAAATACTTGTGCAGCTTCAGTTCAGGGACTCTCATGAATGAGCTGCTGCCAGTCGTTGTCCAGGTGTGATTTCTGATGTCTTTCATAGTATGTTTAATTAATTGAGTTTCCTACAGCAGAGGTGGCCTTATGACTGCGGAATACTGGGTTGCCCCAGTATTTTCAGTTCACATGTAGCAACAATCTCATTTGAAGCTTCACCAAAGTCACTGGAATTGCCTGGGATCAGGTGGCAATGTAATTTGTTAATGCTGGTTTGTATCTTATTCCATCCTTTTTCTTTTGGATTTCTCCTTTGAAAGCAGTGGTTTAAGTGAGATAATACACATGTATTGCCATGACTAACTCGTTCGTAGAGCATGCCACTCCTCTAGAAAGTGTTTGTATCCCTGGAAAGCTAATGGAATAACAGAGGGAGCTGGGATGGAGCAGTGGGATGCCTGGACCCCTCTGTGGAGACTTCGGGTGTACCAGAGCCTGTTCCCCTCCCTGCTTCACCTTCTCTGCCCTGGCAAGCAGCACTGAAACCTAGCTTAGGTGCAACAAGATGACCCTGGGGGCTGCTGCATCCAGCCCCAGCGCTGCGCTGGAGGATGCTGTAGATGCTAGAGTCTCAAGGTGTGAGCCAGCCCCGAGCTCTGCTGCTGCAGGAGGGTGGCAGCGCCAGGGCTGACCGTGTGCTACCCGTTCTCTCCCCAGCCAAGATCAGGGGCTCAGCTTCCTGCAGGCACTCGGCTGCTGTGTCACAGGTGCAGAGCCTTGACGTTTATTTACTCTCCCCTAGTGCTTCTCTTGCTGTGCTGATGTAACCAAGGCCGTTGTATAATAACCTGATCTTCAAAATGAATTTCTCGTAAGCTTTTACCATGTCAAAGAAGTTGAGCCAGCAATGCGGGTGGTGCCCAGAGCCAGAGCTGCTGGCACATCCGATTTCTTTCCCTTGGACAGTTTGTCAGCCTTCTCACTCTGTTTAATAACAGGAATTTTAGAAGCGTGCACACACACTTTTGAATTGACTGAGCAGATAAATGCAACAATTTTTCACATAAAACTCATACTTTTGCATTTATTTTTATTAACAGTATGGGTCTGTAACCACAGTGCTGCAGCAAGGAGATTTTCTTTCAGGAAGTGACTTAAACAACAACAGACTTAGTGCAATTTTCCAAAGAAATGTAAAATAACAAGAAGGAGTTTAGTGCTAAGTGGCACTTTGGGCTTTCTTTCAGATCTCAGGAACAGCTCTGTCAGTCAGGAGCAAATCTACTAAAGCCAATGGAATTAGTTTGGTCTAAATAAGATTATAATTGGGTCTTTTTGTTTCTGCATTGCTCAAAAATAAATCCTAGTAAATAACTTGGGGTCAAGTCTCCTCCTAGCTGTGCCAGAACCATGCTGAAGTTGGGGGAAATTGCCCCAGATTGACACTAGCTGAGAGTCTACAGTGAAAAAATTGTTGAATAAATATCTGTGTTTCCTAGGTAGCCCTTCCCATACTTGACTTGTAATTAATAGCTGGTTCATACTAAAAATACTGTTTTATTGGCTTCTTTTGAGTTTCTCAGTGTTGCTGCAGACATTTCTTCCACTGAACTTTGGCAGGCGGGAGGTTTCACAGGCTGACCACAGCGATCTCAGCTCACGTTCAAGGCTGGGGGGGATGTGAGCTGGTGTCAGACTGGGTGCCACCACCTGTCACCTATTGTCACCATTACTGATATAACACAGTGCCTGTGGTGTAGTGGCTTTTGGCTTAGAACGGACTAAAGTCTGCCTGACTCCAAAAGAAGGCAGAGCAAGGTCACTTCTCCCTGCAAAACAGTGTAGGCATTTTCAGAGTCATTCACAGCATGTTCTCCGTTTATATTTATGTTGATGGTGGACCCAAAGTAGAAAACTACATTTTGAGCTAGACATAAAGTTCTCCAGAGTTCATCAAGTAAGGTTTTGGTTTTGTGTTTTGTGAAACTAATTCAGATGCACTGCTCTGATCCAGATCTGGGTCTGAATTCCCTCAAAGCTTGGGGATGTATAGAGGATTGGTTTTGCTTCTAAGCCTATGAAATTTTCTAGCTCTTATAAACTGTCTTCATTTTGGACTCAGTCTGTTAATATGCAGCCCAACAGCAGAATAGCTGCTACTATCAACATAATTATAAATATTTTTCTAATAGCCCAAGCCTGACATTCTGACTTTAATTAATCTGATAATAATAATTTTTATTAATACTTTGGATATATTTTTTAACTGATGAAGCTGCTAGTCAGTTTTGCAGAACTGGCATTCAGTGGGCTAGGGATTTACCTTTCTTGAAGGTGGGATTTATCCCTGGTTAAAAAGATAACTATCTTTGTATTTCTGGGATCACCAAACTAATCTTTACTTTCTTCTTTTTTTTTTTTTTTTCTTTGTAGTGAAGTGAAGTGCATCATCATTGGTTTGGAAGAAATTGATTTATGGGAATGGTTCATCTACCACATGAAAAAGAGTTTTGAGGTAGGTCTTAATTTATTTTGGTAGGTCTTGATTTATTTTGGTTTTCTGAGGTATTTGATCAGTTACCAGCTCTATGCTTAAAGCATGAAATAATAGCTACAGTGATGAACCAGTGACCATTATTGGAGCAGTGAAGTGCCGGTGTGTCTAAAGCTGGCATGACAATTTTGTCTACCAAGGAAGGGATGAAAATAGGAAACGGGTTTTGATTCTTGCTTTCCTGAGGAATGTGTGTGTTTTACTCCAAAGAAGGCAGGTAGTGGACATAGACCTTTTGCCTTGTTTTTAGTGGATGTCCCACTTTGCTCTTACCTGATACGGTTTTAAACTTGCCTAAAGATGTTTCCTGGGACATAAAAGGGATGCAAATTTGCCTCGTAGCACTGGCTTTCTGTAGAAGCTTGAACAGCACCTTTTCTGCTCTTCTGAGACAAGGCTTTGTGAGACATGAGGGTCCCTGCAGGACTTGTGGGTGTTTGACCAATGTGAAATGATGGTTTCTCATCCGGTGCCTTTGCTCAACTATCACTGGTGCAACCTGCCTCCACAGAACAAGCCCAGCATAAACTTTTCTTAAAGGATTAAGGAAACAAGTTGGTCTCTGGCAATAAAATACTGTTTTTATTTTAGGCATCTTGGTGTACGAGTGAGGAAAGGAATCTGATTAGCACATTTGCCAGAGAAATGAACCAATGGGGAGGTGAAAATATTAATAAAAGATAGAGTTGATTTATACTCAAACTGGCCTTTAAATTTGCAGTATGTGCTGTAAGAACATGCTTATATAACCTCTATTTCTATTCATAAAGGTTTATGTGGGTCTATATGGAATTATGCATTTAAAATTAATCCACTGAGGCAGCCCACTGAGATGCCACTTCTCATTTAGTAACTGCATTAAGGACTTTGTGCTTCATTTAGAAACTGTTAGAAGCTTGCTTTGTTCTGTGGAGAGGAACTGGACTGCCAGATCCAGACTGGCTGTTATAGGGGTTAAAGCAACCATTTCTATGTCTCTCTCTATGAGTTACCAAGAAAACTCTATTCTTGACTTGTGTGACCTGACTCATGCAGCTTGGCTGAACCTGACAAACTCTACTGACTTGCATCAGATTCTTAGAAGGGATTAATGAAGATGTTTTTCTGAGGTTGGGAACAGCCGATTCTGATTTTGCAAGGCTGTGAGGACCCAAAATGAACAGACACACACACATTAGGTTTTATACCAGTAGCTGTAATTCAAGTTTATTCAGTGTCTTGTTTGTGTAGTTTTTCCAGTTCTTCAGACACTGCAAAAAGGTTAAAAGCTCTTCTAGATGTTTATGTGGATTTCATCTATGAAATCTTAGGCTCTTTGCTCTTTTCATTTGCATCCTCCAAAGTGTAATTCTGCTTTTAAAATGGCTGCAAAATGGTATTGTGAGGCTCTGTGTGAATCTGAATTAAACTTCTTTAACTTAAAAATAAAAGCACACCTGTTCTGCATATTCACGCTGTGGTGTAAAATACAGATCGAGATATCTGTGTGGACTATCTCCCTCATCACCAAAAATTAGTTGTTTTGGGAATGGCTGCCATTATCAACTCGGGGTAAACCTATTGTCTTCCTGTTCTGCTTTTGGTTGTTATTTTTTTTTAATGTTAAGGTAGTGCTTTGTGACAGTTTAAAAAGAAATTGCTAAATACCTAGCAGGCCTTTCAGTTTGTATTTCTCATTCTGGGAGCTGTGCTTATACTGCTGAAATATTTGTCTCCTGAATATTTAAGAAGTTCATTTCTTGAATGGTGAAACTGAAGAAGTTGCTCTAGTACAGAGTTATGTGCTTTCCCTTCCATGTTTCCCACTGCATCTGTCGCCCCCATCCTTTGTCCCTTGTGCCACTTCACATCGTGGCTCATGCGGAACCACTTGGAAGCTCCCCACCTCCTCTCTGTGTGTGTTAAAAAGGTTAAAAATCAACCACCTGGTTCAGAACATATCAGAGATGACGGGCAGGCATTTTGACTCATTTTGTAAGTGAAGCTTCTGTAGAAAACCAGGCTAAAAGTAGAAATACTTGTAAGAAGAACATTCTCTCACTTTTGCATTCTGTCTCCATTTACACTTTTCAAACAGAACAACTTGCTTTGTTTCCTTTATTTTTGTGTGAGAGAATTAATACGTGTGATTTACTAGAGGGAAGCTAAGTTGAAGAAAAGGATTTTTATGTAAGTACCGAAAGTGCTTAGTCCCCTGATCATTTTTATCTGCTAAGGGATTAAATTCCATAGTCTAGATTCAGCTGCTATAAAAATTTTGTCTCTTGCACGTATGACTGTGCTGCATCAGATGAGAGTTTCACTGCTGCAGGGTGTCATGCAGCCAATCCCAGAGAGGACTTTGACTGTCAGGGTAGAAACTTAACTGAGATTCAGTAGGTAAGGTAAAGAACATTTATATATAAAATGACCTTATTTAATGTAGTCTTGCCTTAACCAGATCTGCAACAAGACTAAGGCTGATATCCTCAAAGTTATTTAGGTGTCTCAGTAACTCAGTGGAGAACTGGATGTCTGAGTATTTGGGGAGCTGAAGTTAAACTGGAAAACAGCGAGCATCTTCAGGAAAGTATTATCAATTATTAAAATAGATCAGAAACATCTTTTTCTAAATCTCACCGTTTTAAGGGCTCCTTGCAGGTTGACTTGTTTTTAGATCAAGGATAAATAAAAGCATAAAATTAAATGTTCGTTTTAATATGTGAAAAGCAACCGGTTGCATAACTGTCGAGTTATGAAACCTATATTTTTGTCCTCTGCATCCTGAACATCTGTGGCCTATATTTAATTGCAGTTTTCATCTTCAGTTTGAAGAAACAATGTTTAGCCTGAAGACAGAAGTGATCTGTGTAGTGAAATCAGCTGAACAGTGGCGTCGAGTCTCACTTGCTAACAGAAAAGACATTTTTATACATGTTCTGATATAGCAGTTGTATGCCTTTGATAGTTTAAATACAGTTAAGAGTACTCTGGTGTTCTGATCAACATGAAGAATGGAAATATTAAGACACAGAGGGATTGTAGCTCAAGGGGAACAGGTGCATAAGGATAGAAATGTGGAGCCATATCGTGGTATCAATTTTTAAGCAGAAATCCATACCAATTCCAGTAGGGAGTAATTCTGATGAAATATTAATGAAACAATATGATATGGCCCATGGGCAGGAAATAATGAAATGGAGAAAGTAAAGCAAGGCAGTACAAGTAGGGAAAATAATATGAACTACAAAACCAAAGGGAATGAGAGACCGCAGAAGTAATATTCGTGAAAAGTCTGGAGAATGATGTAGAGCGAATGTTGTGCATAGGGTGGCAATGTGATGATCTCTCATCACTTTTCATATAGCAGTGTGTGCTGCCAGGGAGCTTCAGTCCAGATCTGCAGCTGCAGTCTGTATTTTGCAGTTGGTCCATATAACAGACAGTCTGGTATTTCTGGGTGTTTTTTTTTTTTCCCTGGTGTTTACTGGTTTTTGACTTGTATTTCAAATCTGAACACTAAACTGCATTAGTGACTCAGAAATTTCTAATTGGCATCCTTATAACAGAAGAATAAGATGGAGCCTTCACGTACATGTAGAAAGGTGAGGTTTGAAAGATATTCATTATAGTCTTTCAAAATGCTGGTAGGCTTCTGAAATTTTGCTTTCAGTTTGCTTCCACTTCACTGTAGCTGTTAAAACAAGTTCAGGGTCTCTATAGGCTTCTTTGCCCATGTCTGAGTTAGAAATCAAGATGTCTGCAAACGTGCACTGTTGAAAACAAGGCAAGTTGCACAGTTTTAGTTTGAAAACAAATTCTGTTGTTTGAAGCAAATCTTAGATGTGTTTCCCAGGTAAAAACTTGATGAGCTCTCTTGTGTTAAAACTACAATTTCTTCCCAGTACTAAAGGATTTATGTTCCTGGAGGTAAGGAATTATAAATCTCCAGCTTCTGTCCACATATCTCCTGAAACAGAGGTGGTCTGTCTGTCTTAGGATGGGCTGTTCAACAATGAAAACTTGCTCTCGTAGCTATGGCATTAAAGAGCCTCATCAACTAGGTATCCCAGGTAACTCAATTGAAGGTGGAACTATTTACATCTACTAATAAAACATAGTTTCTACTAGTTTTCTACCAGAGACGTTTTAAGTATTCTGTTTTGAGAGTTTTCTAACACACCACCATTCATTTCTCTGTGTTGGAGGTGTCAGTTGAGAAGACCACAAAGAAGGAACCTTCAAAACATGCGCTAGCAATGAGTCTATGTTTATGCAGGCAGCAGTTCCCTTATTTAAAGAAAGTGCTCTAAGATGTAAATTTTGTAATTTTCTGAAATAGCGAGGACATTTAAAGAGCATCTGTGGATTAGTCTGAGTAAGTTTGTTCTGTAAATTGCTTGAAAGAAAACAGACTCTTCCTAGGTATTGCAACAACTTGTTCCCAGCGCTTCAGCTTAATACACTAAATGAAAATGCAGAGGAAGCAACACAATATTGGATGAACCTGTTTCAGAACATTGGCTAGGCCACAAAGCAAGTAATTAACAAGCTGAATGAAGCATTTAAGCCCACGCCTTATCATTTATGTAACTAACCTTTGAGTTTTGGACGCACTGGTATGCTGCAGTGAAGCCTACACAGTGTTTCTTTTATGTCTGTGTATTGAGCAAATGGGAAATGCATACCCTGCCATTTGTTTTTCACATTTTCAGCACTTATCAGAGTTCTCTGCCTGAGTGATCTTATATTGCAAAAATGTACGCCTCTCGGTCCTTTTTTCTGTAGTGCAGTATAAATCTAGATGAGTCTCAGGCTAGTTATGTGCGTGGGGGGATGTATTCTACATTTAAGGGTGCTTTGGAGCACCCTTTTGGAGTTTAAAGCATGATTAGTAGCACTAGAAAAGAATTAATTGACTGCCACTTTTCACCAAAGCAATGAGCAACAAAAAGAATGGCAGGGGATTCAGCAAACTTGTTTATGGAGGCAGCCTTCACAAACAGCTTCGGAAACAAAACAGGAATGCTGTAAACTTATGTCATCTGATTGAGAGGTCTGAAAAGACGTAGTTTCCATCCTTGTGCCACATCTGTTTTTCCCATCCTGAGAAATGCTGGGCATGTTAGGAATACTGAGACTGCTGATGACAACATTAGCTTCCTACAGAGCAACCAGGATTTAACAGTGGAGAATAACATCACCTCTGCACTTTGAGAATGAGTCATTTTGCTTATTAATTCTCTCACTTTCGTCTCTCCCTCCTGTTCTTTTCCACATCACTTTATAACTAGACTTATTTGGAACTCTTGTAAGACAAACACCGTTTCTCCTTGGCAGGAGGGAAATAAAACAGCATACTAACACAGTTACATAACCGTGCTACGCATGCATAAAATGAGGTCATTTTGATTAATATATTTATCTGGTGTGCAGCTGTAACGGGAGATGCAATTGTGATTAAAAGAGCACCATTTTATTTTGTCTTTTTGCAATAGTGTTCAGTTTTCATAACTAATACTCCCAAACTTGATAGGAGTTATTTGTTAGTTAATGTCAGGATTTGTGCCATTGGGCTGTGGTGCTGGCTCTCCAAACCTTGGAAAATTTTTGTAGCATGTAAACAAAACTTCCTTTCTCTCTCAGAAGTTTATTAAGAATTCTGCAATAATTATATTTATTATTATTTATTTATATTTATTATATATTTATTTATTAGAAGTAATCTAGTAAAATATACACAGATGCAGGAAAGAAAAGAGGCAAACTGTGGAATAGCTTGAAGTTGAAGATGTTGCTGAGTGATGGAGAAAGCAAAAAGGCAAGAGATGAGTGATAAACCCACTTACAGTGGTCTGGGAGAAAAAGCTGAGCAGCATGCTGCAAATGGCTCTACTATTATCTATTGGAGTGAGAGAACCGGTAGGATCTGCTTTTGGAATACAAGCAGATGTATTTTTCTTTTGGGATGTTGAATTGCTATTCTTCAAAGTTCTGACGCATCCGGTTCTATTTCGGTGTGATGACTCCTAACTAGACACGTTGGGCGGCTGCTGCTCAGAAGCCAGCATTTTAAAACACTGTGTTTTTCTGTTCTACTCTTTCTGGCAAGAAGCTCGTTATTCAAGTGCTGGCTCTAACCTTTAGTTACCCTGGTTGCATAACTGGAAAGCAGCATCCCACCATGCACTTCTGTGACCCAGTTGTGCCTTTCCAGTACTGACTTCATGAGTTATGAAAGGTGTGTCTGCCAAATTGCTACAGAAACATTTACTCCACTGACCCTGATTTCCTAAATGTTATATAGTCATCAGCCACTAAGGTCTGGAAACCAATGTAAAGGCATGTGAAAAAACCCTAATTCAACCATACCAAAAATTCTCTGCATGCTCTTTAGCCTTCATAGAGCTTGGGCTTCTCATTGATAAAAAATACTTGTAGAAACCACTTTTAAATCATAATGCTTCAGTAATCTTTCAAAATGAATTTTAGATGGTACACTCAGTACTAATAGTCACTGTACAAATCATTGACTCATCCAAGGCAGAGACTGAATAACAATCACTTTGTTGAACTAACTTGCAGTCTAAATTGTGATGTTCAGCATTCACATTTTCTAGACTGTCTGCAGACTTGCTAAATTCCTTCCACGTTATCCTGTCATTTATTACCATGATTTCTACTCATGACAACATCTCCATGTGGATGAGACTGAACTTCTAAAATGCCACATAGAGAAAAGTGTTTATTACTATCATTACTTATACAGAATCTTTTATGTAGCTCATAGAAATCACAAAAAGCCATGTGCTTGGTTTTCTTTTCCATCACGTAACACGACATAAGTCAGTTACATAAATAAAGTCACTTACATAAATAGCTTAATTCTCCTTTCGTTTATGGCATTATAAATCAAGAGCAGATCTGCTGAAACAAAAGATGTTACACTGGCATAAAACCAGTATTGACAGCATACTCAGGCTTTCATCATACAGATTCTTGCAGCTGGTAGTTTTTCTGCTTTAGCAGCTTTAAAGCAATCCTACTGTAAGATGTAAACTCTTTAGTATGTGGCAGGTAAATGCTACTCTTCACAGCAAATCTTGCTCTTTATGTCAGTGCTGGTTTTCAGGTAGCCTCTGTATATGAATTTATGGTATCAATATACAATTTATCTGACTGGTTAGTTAAAAAGAGCATTTCTGTTTACTAGTAAGCATGACTTGTGTAGTTTCCACATAACTTAGTAATAGTGACTGCTGATAAAAATCTCTTTGAAAACTAGAAATATATATATAAAAGAAAAACCCCACAAGCCCTCTCCTGCAACAGTTTAGTGAAGAATTTTCTATTCTTCCTTCTTCTGTGCATGTGACCAAGAGGATGGGGTAAATGGCAACTTTGCATTGTTCTTGACTGTGATTAGCATGGAGTAAAGACCAGTCAGTTCCTGACTGCTACAGCAGAGCCTAAATAATGGTTAAATCAGTTTGAAGATAAAACGCTGCTGTACCTTTCACTCTGTCATACAGAGAACCACAGCCTGTTAAAGAGTTGTTGCAGAGTTTTGTGGCATCTCACTCACAGAATTAAAAGCATATTCCAGCTGAACAACAGAATTTTAAAGCTGTGGGGGGTAACAGGCAGGAGCTATGACGTGGCCCAGCCCATTGCTCAGTGTGGCACAGTCCTGATCCAGCTCCCCAGGAAGGCAGCGCAGGTCTTAGGGAACTGTGCAGGGAAGTAAAGGGTGACTGGAGTAAGTAGTTTCCCTTGAACTGCTTTCCATGATAGAGAGCAGTAGCACTTTTTGATGATCATTTTAATATGAAACATTATATAAGTGTAGATGACTTTAGACTACTTCAAATATGATTTGAATAAATCCATGTGGGTACACTGTTATTATAAAATGAGAACACAGTGAACAAGCAGCAGGGAAATAATTTGCTATCCTATATTTGATTTAATTTTCTTTATCTCCACCTAAACCCCACTTTTTAATAACCATTCTAAAAGCTCTCAGAACTAATATAATGAATTAAAAGGAATAGCTTAAATCAACATGTTCCCAAGCAAAGCTTCAGCTTTGACTATTTACTGCTTCTTGATGGAAAAGCATTTCAGCCAGAACATTTCCTCTACTCTGATGCAAACGTACTTTGTTACAGTGAACAGCAGTCTTGACATAATTAGTTGCTGCCTTACCATATACAGTCCTAGTTAGTGCCCCGGATTCTAAAATAAATACAGGGCCTGAACAGCCTTATGTAAGAGAGCAGTGAGCCGATCTCCGAGAGCGGGATTGCCTGGGACTTGTGCAGCAAGTCACAACTGTACCACATCTTGCTTAAATAACAAGTCATAGGAAGCAGCCCAGACACAGGCAACTTCTGGCAACTCTTACACCTTTTTAGTGGATTACAGCGAGGGAGTCATTCCTCTCAGTGTTAGGTTAACATATAAAGCTGTTCTCCCAATTTTTCTATGAGGTTGAGGATTCTGAAAATCTCATGGAATTTCTTGTTAAGGGGTCTTTCACTGCAAACAGTCTTTTCATTGCCTCACAGCCATAGCTGAAAAGCAGGTAGGCCTCATGCCTGCTTGAGACTGTAAACAAAAAGGTATCCTTTATAGTTTTAAATCACAGAACCTATAAGGCAAACAGTAATGCATGAGAGGTACTCAAGTCCAAAGGATTGCATGGCAGGCAGTGCTGTAACCCAGGCTCTCTTCCCTTCCCGCTATTCTTACTTTGCTACAGCAGAGAAGGGGGGGGGGGAAAAAGCACTTGCTGTCCTTTGCGGAGTATGAGGTTTGGACAACTATTTATGTGGGTTGGTTCCTTCACCTCAGATGATGTTATGTGACTGCAGCATCTAAGATTTGTTCTTTGTGCCTTTTTCCAAAACACCTAAAACGCAGCTCATGTGTCATGTTTGTTCACCACTGTAGTTCTTTGTTATGCAAGCCAAAGAGAAAAGAACACAAAAATTTTAATTAGCAAACAACTCTCCACACAGACTTTGTTGGTACAACATAGTTATAAGTACATCTACAAACACATACAGGTTCTTTGGACTATGATTTTTGTAAAATATATTTTATATGACAATGTGAACAAATCTGGAAAAAACAAATTACTTCAACCATATGTAGAGGTAGCTGAACAGTTCTCTGTTCAGTGATATGAGAGTATAACTTCAGTTTCATTTCAAGTTTGTTACAGTGCACAAAAGGATGTTTTACAAACAAATGGAATATACAAGTCCACAAAGAACTTTTTATTTAAAATGGCTTGATAGATATATTTCTGGCACTCTTGTAATCACATAGCCTGATGGACTTAAATTGGACTAATATATGGTGCCAAATTAAGACATCTTACACAGATAAGTCTTGCCCCTCATTTTTGTACTTCTCCCATTCCTCTCTAGGGAATTATAGAAGCTATTACATTGTTTTTGCTACACTTCTGCTCTGTAAACCTTTGTTCTGCAAATTGAATGTAAAGATTTAAAGGTGCATATGTTTATAGTTATAAAATATATGGCTATGACTCTATTAAAAAGCTCAAGAATGGCAATAACAGAATACAGGCACTTCTATGTGAGGGTTACTTTAGACCTTATGGAACTCCAACATTAGTAAGCACTTCACACGATACCTGGCCTGGATGAGTAAGTCAATGTAATAGTTCAGGTTTTCATTATCCACCATTTTAATCCTGTCTAAGCAGATTAGTTTCTTGTACTCAGACAATATTTATTTAACAGAGTGTTTCAAAATAGTGACTTTGCTGAAACTACCATTTTTCTGTAGCTGTAAGACTTCCAGGGCTGTAGTATGCTTTGGAACAAACTCCAGGTGACCAGATGCTACACTGCAAGCCACACCAGCTACAAGTTTAGTCGTGAAGCTAACAAATGAAAACTAAGCAGGGGCTGAATTCATCTGACGTAGGACTCAGGGGACTGGGAGCACTGCCCCAGATGCATAGACCTCCACTGGGTTTTTGTATGCAAAAACCTGTGGTTAACTTACACATTTTTAAAATAAGAGTTTGTGAACATGTTCTCTATTCCAACACACTGCATTTAAATATAACTGCTCTCTCTCATTAATTTAAACACCAGTAAAACTTCAGCACCAAGTAGCAATCATTAAAAGCCTATCTAAAACAAAACTTCATTCTATAAAGTTCTTTCTCTAACACACAGATTAAGCCAGACCTGCTACATCCAAATCCCCATGATTATTTTAAACTGAAGAAAAAAAATTATCTTTGGATTAAGAAATCCATATTTTAGGTGTTCTGTTAATAACAGGACAAAAACAGGCCAAGCAGTAGCTCAGCCATTCAGCAGGACAACTGGCATCTGTTATTGCTACAAACTAATGTAAGATAAGGTATCAGCTCTTGGAATTAAGAAAAATAATGAAAGAGGAACTTTTACAACTAACACCATATTGTCACTTAAGACTTAGCATGATAAGGGCTCACCACCCCAGTGATTCACCACTCCATCATTTCACTGTTAGCACTACTGAACTACTTCCCACAGCTGTGTCCAAGTTCCCTGTCAGGTTTGACAGGTCTTCCTGCTTAATCCAGTCCCATCTCAGGTTTTCTTTCGATCAGCTACTTTCATGGAAACATCTCCCCTTAAGCTATTGCTTAAACAAAGGAGCATGTAAGACAAAGCAATGCTATTTTGAATGTCATAAGTGTTTATAGACAAGAATGAAAAATTATTACATCCTTCAGAAAACTTTTCTGATGGTGTTTTTAATTAGAAGCCATATAATGTACCTATACAGAGATTTGGAAAGGTGGTACACCCAGCCTTCGATAATGATTTCAATGCATCTTATTAAATACTTCATTCTGAGAAAAGTGAAGAGACTTCAAACTCACCAAACCATCTTACAAGTGCAAGTCTAAAACTTTCAAGAAGTCTCTCGGAGACATTTACCCCGTAATACTCCCCAGGAGCCCAAAACTTAGTCCCTTACACTTCGATCTATTCTTGACTTTCCCCTCCTCCCTCATCACAGAAGACTTGCTGTTTGCATTTTCCTGGTTTGTTTTTTTTTTTCCTTCCCCTAAAGGGGGGCTGATCACATTTCCTTGGAATTAAAAATATTTCTATTGAAATAGTGTTCCTATTGATTTTAGTATTCCTAACTATGCATTACTCTTACCCTCAAGAACTAAGATTAATCAATACTTCTGGCCACAAAGGAAATGCAAGTTTGAGTGGTTATTTTAATAGATCTGCAAAAGGATGACTGAGTTAAATACCTAGGAAAACACGAGAAGCTCAAAACACTCCACCTATTTTACCTCTCAGTACTTTCTCTGATCAGTGCTGTTTCCGTACCTAAAGTGAAGGCGTTTTTAGATCTGTTCAGCTGTTTATTCATACCTTGTACTACTCAATGCAACTGGAAAAACTAGAAGACTTTTTGGTTTGTAAACCCATTACTAAACTTCTGTCTCAACTCACCACCCTAGGCTAAGGCTACTCTTCGGCCAGTTTTCCTGGATAGGATTGGGTCTTCCAGCAAATCTCTTTCTCAATAGTTCAATTCTGATGGACTTAGCAGACTTTCTAGGATGTGTGGCCACAGAGCAGTCCCAGACAGAAAACCACCATCCACGTACAGGTGAACTTTCTTGAAGTGTTTTAGTTGCATGGAAGCAGATCAACTGTAAGCATGACCTGCAGTAGGTCCACTGTTTCCAGGCTGCAACAAGTGCACTGTGTGTTCATGAGTGCGTGTACACATTTCTGCTTCGGAAATTCTGGCAGCTTAACTCAAGGCGAATAAGAGAGACAATATTCACTTGTAAAATAAAGTGCCAATTCCATGCCAGTTCCTGAATCAACAAAATAGGCAGAATATGAGTATGTAGAAGATGTAGCATGCAGGCAAAAAAATCCAGTATCAGTGAGAAAACAGCATAAATAGATTTTTAAGGTCCTTTTCTCACAGATACAAGGAACAGAGTGACAGCTTATTTCTATGGGAGCAATATGGGCCCCTCATGTTATGTGATAATACATAATGGTTTAAGGAAGAATTGCATTGATGCAGCTTCAATTCCACACAAGTAGAAATCACTTTGTTGCTGACTTATGTAAACTCTCAGCCACCATACGCTTGTTATTGTTCAGAACATGGATGTATTTCTGTACACTGTTCACAAAGAAGCATGTAAAGGATTGTCTGTGGAAGCGCAGCAATCTAACAGCATGGAAACAAGCTGTAGCATTTCTAGAGTAGCTCAATGCAAACACAGGATACGCAGCCCATTTGCATCACAAGACTGAAACATGTTTGTCTTCCATTGGTTTCTTTGCTACCCTTATGGAAAAGTTCTATAGAATTTAATGAAAGGAGGAACAAAGGTAATTTCATAGAATCTTAACAGTATGAAAATTACTCTTTAATAAATATTTCTGATGAGATGATGGTGGAAAAACACATAGAAAACTGACATTAAATTCTACTGCATTTTTCCATAAAGGCATGGAATGGCAAACAGCACTATCCTGGGTAAAAATAAGAAGGAAATATGTAGCATTCCACAATATTTTCAATTCAGTCTATTTTTTTTCACTGAAAAGTAAACCAGTAGCTTAGAATAAAAGGCCCAGTCCTGCTCACATTGAAATCAGTGAAAAATCAAAGTCAGATGGAAGCAAGATCAGTCCCAGAAATTGGTACACTGAAAGGAATAAAAGCAGCAAAACAAGTAAATGAACTGCTGATTTATAGAAAAAAAAAGCCAAGATACTTCTTGTTTCTACCCTATTTTTACATGCTTTGTAGCTAGAAGTATTCATGCTAAAATTCGCTTGTTCCTGGGGAGTTAACTATTACTGGCAACACTACCCAGTCTCTTAAGAGAAGTTCAGTGACTGGGTAGAGATTTGAAGCTAACAAACCTGAAGATTGGGTTGAAATAAATAGCATTTATTACAACATATTCCTTCTTGTGTGACAAACTGCCACCCAAGTCCTGCAGTTCAAATAAGTCCCCCGTCCACGTACACACTTCAAAGCCAAATCCCACCAAACAATTAAAGAGAAAAAGAAGAAATAAAACTATCTTAACAGCAACAAGAGTTGATGTAGAAAACTAAGTCTGTGTAGTAACCTACAATAAAATGATATCAGTACTTAGTCTTCTTTTAGGAGAAGTCACTTTTCATGTATCGGGGCTCTTTCTTTGCAGTTGTTTGTAGCTGTTATCCCTTCTTGCAAGAAAGAGTGCAGATAGAAATTCAACTCCTAATTATTCTCTCTTCTGTGAAAAATTAAGGGATCCTTCTGTCACCACGGACATCAACTGATCAACACTTCATTTTAGTCAAGCACTTAAACACTCATGCTTAAGATTAAGCATGTGCTCGACAGTTGTGGTATTGGGAACCTAGCTGCAAGCATAGGATAAACCTTCCAGCAATTGTGCTTGCATTCTCCCAGACATAATCTATGTATTCAAAGACTTCATGGCAGGCTGTTTCAGAGGAAGAAGGAGGAAAGGGGGAGAAATCCTTCTTAGGCTACAGTGGAACTGGGGATAAGTAGAAAAACATTCAAAGTATTTGAACACAAATATCTGAAAAATTACCAAGGCAGTTGCTTGTGCACTGCTAGGATCATCATTTTGCCCCAGTCATACATACGGGGTAAAAACACTAAATAAATAGAGCAGCTCACTTTCCTTTAGAGAATGAACACAAATAATATACATTGAGACAAAATTCATAGTGCAAAAATAAATTATCAAACGGAAGTTGTGAACATTATTTTACACAATGCTATATAAAACCTGAACCATTTGGAATAAAAGACTTTGCAGTTCACTGAAATAATGCATTAACGTTATTATTTCTGCTTCACATTAAACTGCACAGTTTATCCTTTATCCACTAAAAAAATAAAAATAAAATAAATTAAAAAACCTCTTAAGCTTTTTAAAAGGTTTATGGCAAACAAGATCACTTTGTTCTATCACATTTGTTATTAATTTAACAGTGCAGTGATTGAATAATCATCTCAGAGTTCCAAATGGAAACTATTGAAGTATCCATAAACATCCCTTGCTCTTTATAACTTTTTTCTTTGAAATTCAGGCTTGAAATATCCTGACACCCAAATCTGTAAGACGTTATTGCAGTTAAATGAAGTTACAAGAGACAGTCTACAGTCAAGTACTGTGGGAGACTTCACAGCTCTCCTTCTCACCATCACCGCGATCGGGTACGAGACATGAATGTAAGGACACGTCTGATGCCATTCAAGCGGTCTTTGAGGGATTTCATGGCAAGGAAAGGGAGCTGAGCTCTGTTCTCCAGTGGAAGGACAGCTAGGACCCACCAGCACCAGGCTGGCCCATTCGGGTTGGCCTGCAGTAAGCGGGGGGAGCAGGAAGAAAAAAAAAGAAGTTAAGACACATATAGAAGGTTTTGTTTTTGAAGACTTGATTTTGAAAACATAGTACATTGCTATCAATCTAGCAAGCAGGCACTTCATTGCCAACCTAACGGCTTATTACATGTTGGCTCGAAATAAATTACAACCAAGTTGCAACTTTCCTAAAAATAGGATGTTGAAGGCAGAAGTGAGATGCATCTCTATTTCCAGTAACTGTTTATAGGTTAGGCCTTCTGGATTTTTTTCCTCCCATGTTATTGACCCAGTTCTTTGGGATACCCGATTCCCTACTTCATACTTAATAGTACTACTTCATATTTAGTTTCTGTTATGTTCTGTTATTTTAGGATTCTTTAAATTTGCTATACTTGAACTACAGTACCAAGTTTCCTCATGTCCATTTTCTCTCACTCATTTAATTGGGGGAATAGGCAAAAAGGCATCTAAGTGTTCTGGGATTTCTACAGCTCAATAACTAGGCTCAGGATGTTACCAACATGAAATATAAGCTCTTTGTTGGCAACTGTGCTACCACTGGTATACGGCAACGTAACTTAGAACCTTTGTGTATGCAGGGTAAGTGAAGAGTATTTTTATTTTCATCATAAAAGACAATGTTTCCTAGCTTATCAGATATCCCTGCTATGTCTGACTCTCAAAGTTACATAAGCCACTGATTCTGGATACCTGTGGGTCTGGGTCCTTAGCTGGCATTGGACCAAAATGACTGAGAATTCGGCTTTTGAGTGCTTGCTTGAGGGAGTTAAACCACATGTATGCCTGATCATAGACAGAGTCATGAAGAACAAGTAATGCAGCATACTCTTGTCCTTGCACCTGAAGTGAGTAAAAAGAGGAGGGAGGTTACAATTAGTTCAGTCTGCAGGTTGGGGAAGGCACAACACGAATTTTTAGTATTTCTGGCAGTGGGTAGAAGAATAGAGGCTGTTCTGGGATAAGTCCTGAAAACTAGTTTCGTCATGTTCATGCCCTTCTGCCCCCCACCCCTCCCCCAGACCCCACCTATCAATTTCTTTACTTCCTTACCCTATACTCTAAACCAAAGGTACTTTATTTGCAGAACAAGCACTTTCTGGATTTCTATATAAAAAACGTTTATGTAAATACCACACAACACAGAAAAGATTATGCAAAGCTTTTTTAAAAAAAGCAGCTCCTCAGAATAGACATTATATCTTTCCATTGTATACCACCAAAAGCTCATACATCACCCAGAATACTTTGACTGCCTACTTTTTTTAAAGAATTAGCATAAATCATTTTGAAGGTGTAGTGGACCTGATCCTTCTTTTTCTTACCAGAGCAGGAGTTTCCTAATTGTTACCCAAAGGGGAGTTTTCTGATTGGCTTCCATGGAAATGAGAGCAGATTCCCCATCCCACTCCCTTATAAACTCCAGTTATTCTGTCTAGAAAAGGGGTAGGATCTCATCCTTCTTTCTGTCTTCTACTAAAAACCTCTAAGAAAAACATTCTTCAGAATATAGCCAGTGTGTGCATGCTTGTGGTAATTGTTCCACATCTTTAACCATGAGTACTTAGTATCTTGGTTAACTAGAAACTGTCTACAAAAAAGGGACTCTCTGAAAACATATGCGCTTAGTATTTCACATGTAGTACAGTTGAAACGCTTCACTTCTAAATTCACCTTTTGATCCTCAATGTACTCAATATCTGCTGTGTTGTAGCCATCTCGCTGGCTGTGCTGTATCACCTTAAATCTCCTCTTTCCAATGCTGTCTACAACAGACCGGCCATCAGCAAAGAATTCAACATTTCTTATCTCCAGAATGCAGCCATAGTCTGCAAACCTATTGAAATCAGAACAAAAGCAAGTAAACAAGTCTTATTCTCTCCACCCTTAACTCCACAGAACCACCATACAAGCCAGTCCCTACCACAAAGGTATTTACCAGTGTCAGCTCATTTCTATTGTTCACAGCACTGACCTGCTGTGGCTCAGATTATTCAACGATTGTTTTCAATACTATCAGGAAGATTCAGGCTGTCTAATCTGGTTAACACTAACGGCATGTTTTGGAATACAGAGAACATATTATGAAATTGGAAGTTATACAGTTCAGAATCACACTCTCTGTAATTCTAATGTGTTCATTCATTGTAGAAAAACAAGAACACTTCAGAGTATTAAAATTATGAAAGCACCATGAAATTCTATACAGAAAAAGTTTCCCCACAATTTCAGCAGGTTTTACTTCATAGGTGTGATTGTTGTGTACATCATACTTCTTATGGCACATACGTACCCTGTAGGGATACACCATAAAAAGAAAGGAGGAAAGCTAAATATAGAGGCAGACATTAAGGTCGTATTGCTTAAGACTGACTCAAGTTAAGTGCCCAGCCAGTCCTTATGAAGGTCCTATTTTACCAGTGCAGTCTCCACTATATTTAGAACAGCCAGGATATAAATGTATCCCAATACTGTAGCTATTCTTGTCATAATTAAAAAAAAATCCTCTACACACACCTTACTGCCATTTCAACTTGATTTCTTGTGGCAAAACATTTAATAGAGCTCAAGACTGTAGAAAATACACTTTTTCCATGTATTACAAAGGGTCTGCAGCTCACCTTCATATAATACACACTAGCTATGGGTGTTTCAAGAAAAACAGGCAGTCATGTTAGTCAGAATTTAAGTGCTCAAGAGAAACGTCATTCTTCTCCATGTCTTTAACCAGCACGATTAGGAAGAAACCTTAGCTATGAGTTTCCCAGTAGATATTACAGCCATGGACCTTTCTGCATCTCTCCAAAGAGACTTGCTCCAGGCTAAGTGGGGTAGATCACACAGTTCGAGCACACTGCACACTCACCCCTTCACAGGGTCACTGATGCACATCCCAAATTGTTTGGTGCCAGTCTCCATGCACCTTCGAATCATCAGTCGGTAACATGGCTCAAAGATGTGCAAAGGGCATGGGACTGTAGGATAAGCCATTGTGCAGACAAAGATAGGAACATTCTTATTTAGGCTGCAAGAAAGAAAGGACAAATCATGTATGACTTTTTAGCAAGCTACTGCCAAGGCATAAAATATGTATTTTATGCAATAACATTCTTTACAATTATTATACCTGTAAATAGAAATTAAAACATCAAAATTCTCAATGGAGTAAGTAAAAACTAAAGTTATTTTCCTCCTAAAATTGCTAGTTGACTAGGTATTATGGAAAGCGATATACCACTTACCAGCAGAATTCTTAGTTGTGCTTTCTGGTTTTGCTAGTCAGAGCATTAATGCATCTCCATTATTGGTTTCTTTTACTTCATTTTCTTTAATCCAATTCCTTCCCTACCCAGTACATTCCTACCCCGAGCTGCTGAGACTACTTCCACCCACTGTATCACTCTACGGCTTTCATGGAGGGACACTGAAAGCAACCGCACTTATACCTTGCTTATAAAGCAACCTCCTGGCTTGCTTTCTTATTGTTTAGCACAGCATTCAGTTCTCATGCTAACTCAAAACACTTTCACCTGGACCCTGTTCTCTTTGAAATCAGGATACTGAGAAAGAAGCTACTTTGTCAGCATCTTTGCTGCACTCCACAGCAGCAGGAGCCATTCATCAGCTAGCAGCAGCAGTATAAAAGACTGGATTTTACATAAATGGATTACATACTTGGATAGCTCTGCTATTTCCTCTTCATAAATCTTTCTTCTCTCTGTGAGTTCCTCTGGAAGATACCTTGCTATTAACTCCTCCATTAGTACTGTCTTACAGTATTTCCTCATAGCCAAGCACTGCAGTAAAGAAACACACACAAGCAGTTACACACAATGCCCAGCATTTCAAAGATTATGGTGCCCATGCACAAGGCAGTCATTGGTCAGCTCTGGTTTCTTATGTCTATAGCAAAAAAAAAAAAGATCTTTTAACCTTGCACTGCCACTGAATAGTTGTTTATTGAACTATTCCCTATGTTATGGGCATTAACTTGGACAATCTCTAGACGATTTCCCTTCTCAGATTTTCCAAGTACATGGCTGTCTCTAAGGTAGAGACTATCCGTGCTTTCTAAGTCATAAGGGCACTTAAGAAAAATGTGATTATTTTTACTCTTTTTAAGTTACATAGTATTTCTCTTAAGTTGGGAAACAAAATGTTTCTGAAGGTGCTGCTTGATCCTGTCCTGTGCCCTTGAATTTGTGCTGAGAAAATCCAAGCATCATTACCTCTGAGAGCCCTTCCTTGCACAGGGGACATTTTGGGTTGTGATCCAGGCATCTCTCAAGACATTTGAGACAGAAGGTGTGTCCGCAAGGTGTAGTGACAGGTTCATAGAAGAGCCTGGATTGGAAAAATCCAAAACAAAAGACAACAATATCGTGTACCCAAGTAAAAACAGCAGCTGTTACAAAAATAGCTGTAGTCACTCACTAATTTAACTACTGACTACTCCAGGGATAAAGTTGTTCCTCGCTTTGTTTTTTCAACCAACTTTTGTATTTATTCAGCTTACAGACTTACATAATACTACCTGAAACGAAAGGTAGCCCATAAACTCTGATTATGCGAGGAAGAATATTGCTACTGACTTCCAACAAGCCAGGATTAAATTTTCCTCTACGTGAGCAATAAATAGAAGCATAACTCAGACCGACTTTTTTCCTAATGAAATTGAGCAATACTTGCACAACTATTGCTGTGGAAATCATGTGATTACTTGTGTGTGTAAAGCTAGGCACTAAATAGCTGCATGCAGTAAGAGCCCACATAATGAGTGCAATACACACACAGTGTATTGCCAACTTTGAAGTGGAGTGGGAAAGCAGTTTTGTTATAACAGACAGTTTTCAACCTTGAAGTAACTACTTCTATGGAAAATAAGTGACATCAGGTTAATGTTTTGTAAAGGAAAAAAGATAAAACCTAAGGCCAAGTCTTCTAAATATCATAATATCTAATCTTCACCCATTTCAAGTAACTCTTGTGACCCTTATTTTCACGTCAGGATTTTTGACTTCATTATGATTATGTGATATTGTGAAGTGCTGTTTCCTTGCCAATAATGACTTTAAAGAGTTGTAAATTATACTGAAGGTTTTTTTAATAGAAAATGTTCAAAACTACCCCTTAAGTTGTTTAGCATGTACTATATATTACAACATAATGTCTTAGCATTCTAGGGTCTCAAATATTAGTCCACTTATAATTTAAATGAATTAGTGTACTTTAAAATATCAGCTTATCAAAGCAGCACACCAAGTTCTATTAAACATGTGAAAATTATAAGTACGTAAACCCACATTTATTGTCATCTTGTTAAAGATTATTGTATTTAAGTAGATAACTGGCCCTTAAAAAGATTGCCATAGCCAGTTTATTAAATGTCATTAGTTACTATAAATATTGACATTTAAGCAAGGGAACATAGGAAGAAGTATCAAAAATACCACACCGATCTTATTGCAGCTTGACCATATAACTGAAAACCCCTGTTAGTTGTTTACTGAACAGAAACCTCATCACTCTGAGAAACCTTATTGGTCTGAACTATGTAAAATACCGAATTCTACAATATGTTTCGGCAAGAACTGGTTTGCATACGTAGCTATTTCGTAGCCTCTCTCAATCTGAAGTGTTAACACAAAGACAAGAAATTCCTGATTAAGTGCCTGATTCTGCTCTAGTGCTTACTGAAAGCCAGCAGCAGCTCTTCCCTAACAACTTTAAGAGGACCTGGACCAAACCTCATGACTTCCAGAAAGAAGCACTACACATCACAATTTCTCATGACATTGCTTTAAGCCACTGTAACAGCAGAAATTAAATACTCCCTCCTACTAATGACACTCCTTCATCTCTCACCAGTACATTGCTTTGACTATTATTTTCCATTGCTGCTGGAGTGAAATGTAGATCAGTAACACTTTGGCCACTCCATCAGACAAATAGGTTAATAACAGCTCCTGTAGTTAATTGTGAACAGGTCAGTAGGTTACTAGGTAATTAGTCCAGAGTATCTCAAGATCCAAATCCCTAAAATACTTCTGAGGAACATAGCTGGAAATAATTACAATCAATCTACAGTAACAGCAAGAAAAAGATCTTGTGACAGCTTCCCTTTATACAAGCTTTCATTGCTCCCATGACATGAAAAAGCTAACATGCTTTTAGATGCAAAGCCTGCGTTTGTGATTGCAATTACAAGATCAGCATCAACATCCTCTATACTGTAAAGGAACCAGCAATCCTTGAGCTAATTACTTTACAAATCTATTGTAGTCTGGCTGTTTCTGATTTGAAAGAGAGGACAATGAACTTGGCCTAATTAATTTTATTAAAAATACCTGAAAAATGTTTTGTGGACATAATCAGACACATTAAAACCAGCTAAGACCAGTTGTGTGGCTTTCTGTTGGAGGAAAGTTCTGCTCTTAGTATCAAATGTTTTGACAGCTGTATAAACTTTGGGAGCCTGTTTCAGCTGTAGACAGAGGGACAGGATTTATTCCAAGCAGAAGAGAATCAAACAAAGCTGTTGTTCTCCAAAGGTTTCAGTTTTAAATAAATTGCAGCCCCCTCCTCAGTAAACAAACAGCACAACAAAGCAAGTCCGTATTTCTCCAGGCACAAGCCTTCAGAAATAAATCCAGAAAGAGTCACCATCCCTGAAGGCATTTAAAAGACGGGTGGATGAGATGCTGAGGGGCATGGTTTAGTGGTTGGTAGGAATGGTTGGACTCGATGATCCTGGGGGTCTTTTCCAACCTAGTGATTCTGTGAGGCCTTTTGCTAGTTAAGAATTCAGAATATAGTAGAAAACTAACCCCAGTATACCTTATTGATAAATCTGGGTAATTAAAAAGAAACTGAAACAACACTGACCACAGAGGTCGAGACCCCTGTGAAACACCCTCCCAATGTTTCCTTCTAAAAAGTCAGTAACTAAACACCACACATTTGCTGAAATTAAAGTGTTCTAACAAAACAAATAACAAGGTGTAGTTGACAACTCTGTTTTCATCAAGTCAATGCTGTTCTCAAGAATAACTCTTATTTAACTGGAAGAAGTTGGCCTCAAGGGAGTGTAGTGATGGCCTTACTACACTAAGGAACACATCTCTCAAGGAGGAAAAAACAGAGGAAAAAAACACGCTCTTGCTTTCTTGCAAAACCCTCATAGTACAATAACAGCAACACAGTATTTTACACAGCAACTTAGAATATTCCTAGGATGTGGCCTCTTTAGCTATTTTGTGCATTATGTAACATCATACACAGCTCTACAAATTCCAAAGGACAAACCGTGATTTTGTGCACTGTGTGTGTGAGGGGGTGGGTGCGTGTAAGCAGTCAGATTTCCCAGACACCTTCACTAACACACTTAACCCTCACATGACTATGTCCTTCCCCAAGAGCAGAGCAAATAGTCCCTTTTCATCAATGGCGTTCAGAACCAAGGGTCTAGATATGCATCACTGGAGTAACAATTATGATAATAGTTTAAAGTCAGATGAAAAACAAGTACTGAGGAAGCTAGAAAATCTCTACATCATAAAAGGAAAAGATGGGTCTTAAAAGCTAAAGACATCCACAAGAAAACAATCAATACCTCATACACAGGGAGCAGTCCAAATCTGATGGATCCACAAATTCAAATGGAATATCTTGCCCAGTAATATTCCCCTTAGTATCAGCTGTATCTGTTAATTAAAAAAATATATTATAATGTGATCAAAGAGAACTACATAGACACAACAGTATTCTGTGTATCTACAAGCAGGACCCAATATTTAAAATGCACAGTGTATTTACTTGAAGTTACTGAACTATTAACCATCATTGCAATAATCTCTATGCAAAGCATCAAATTCAGCTTTCACACACCTCATACCTGCCTTTAATTCTGGGGACACTAACAGAAGGCTGAATTCAGCCTGGCATTAAGAATTAATGTCAAAACATTTTCATTAGTGTTGGAAGTCTAAAGTGGGACAAACTATTCTGTCATAACATCATAAGTACATCCCACAGCATGAAAAACAAGACCATATATCATGAACAAACAGAATTTATGCTTTTAAACAAGCCTTCTTTGATTGATTCAGAAAGCACTAAAAGCATGCGTGACATTGATGTTTCTGGAAGGATAAACAAGCTGATGAGCAAACACTTGACCCATCCTTCTCAGCCCCCTTTTTAGATTTTTAGCCAAAGCATAATTCAGATACTCTTCCTCTAAGTTTCCACGTAGAGGTAGTAGTTTGCACTGTTAGCAACGCCATGGAATTTATCCTGTACATAGTTAAGCATACCTTTCTTCATCAGTTTGCAGGGTACCTCAGCATCTCGCATCTCCTCTGGGCAGCACTTCCTTTTCAGGAGGCTGCACTTCTCAGAAATGAGAAGAGCAGACTCTGGCACGGACGTGAGTTTGTTCTCCTCCTCTGAGCAGTCCTTTTTGCTCTCTGCTATTTGTATAGGTGTCCTCAAACTACCAGAAGTAGTTACATTTGGTTCTTCTTGAATGGGACAACCCTTTTTCTGTTCCACATTTGCCTGTGTGAAGAGAGGATTGACATAAGATCAATCTTCAAACTACTTGGCTAAGAAAAAGAAAACAAACCTGTCAATTCCTTAACATTCTGGATCACCAGGAAAGACTTGGTAGGTCAAGAAGCAACCGTTTGAGGATTGCTGTGTCAGGGCCCAATTTTAATGAAAAAAATCCCCAAACCTATATATACAAACTCTTCTCCACCTCGCCATGGCACTGAATTTTTTTTCAGCCCTTATGTGGGGCTTTATAGCTTGGTCATGAGACTTCAATCAGGCAGAACTGGCTAGATATCAAGCTAAATATATTGTTATCACTTAACCTATGGAAAAATGCATATTGTTTATATCATAAATGATGGTATCAACCATCAAAACAACCAAAACAGTGCAGGTTTATTTTAAGGAAGCAGTATAAACACACACAATTTGTAACAGAAAACACACAGAGCTTCCTTCAGCAGGACAGATTTCTTTCCGCAGGATAAAATGATCATTCTTTATCCCATATGGCTACAGAACTTGTAAACAGTCACTACAGGACATAACCTATCAGCTTGTCACATCAACTCCCCAGATGAACCCAAACGCACACACTGTGGAATGTGATCAGGAACTGTGGTGATGGCCAACATGCAGAAAGATGAATGAACTGTCCCTTGAATGACTTCATAAAACGATCATACAAAAGGATTTCTTTTCAGAATATCCTATTAGTCTTCCCAAAAGGCAATGTAACTGATTGTTCTTATGTTTGTAAAGACTAATGAAGTTCTATACACACAGTATAATCAAAATCTGTCCTCAGACTGCAGGCTGCAGTGATGCAGAAGTGGTCTTTACAAACCTGTGAATGTAAATGTCTACAGCCATTTACAAAACTATGGCTGTGAAACCAAACATATGGAGTAGCTAACATCTTATGCGGCTCTACAGTAACTTAAGCAGCGCACAGAATCTGAATGCAGGAGCATTTTGTCAACAACATCAGTTACAGTTCAAGCTGAAACTCTAGATTTTAGCATTCACAGCTTTTGAAGGCATCTCAATGTAGTGGGCCCTGTCCATTGCCAGCTACTTGGAATTGCTAAGGACAGTTACAGGAATAGTACCCACTCAATTCTGCCATAAAATTTATCAGA
Source organism: Phaenicophaeus curvirostris (assembly GCF_032191515.1). Classification (NCBI taxonomy): domain Eukaryota; kingdom Metazoa; phylum Chordata; class Aves; order Cuculiformes; family Cuculidae; genus Phaenicophaeus; species Phaenicophaeus curvirostris. The sequence goes on from NC_091404.1 coordinate 8,082,314, forward strand.
ACAACAGAGGATTTCTATTAAAGAAAGTCATCACCAGATAAAGCGGCTTCTGTCAGTCAATATTGTTTTGTATGTTCTGATACTCCCTAAAAATCTAAGGAAGTGTATCCTGCTGTCTTCCAGAGGTGAAAAGGAGAGGCAGCTTCCCAATGTTAACATAAAACACGCAACAAATTAAGAACCACACATCAGACTTGATCTTTACCTTGAGCAACCTCTGTAGGTTATGGCTGGTGCCTCCAGATCCCACTGAATTTAGGAGATTCCCCTTTAATCTAGAGTGATGTGACAACAGCTGCAGGATATCGGGTAAGTGTTCCTGAGCATTTCCCGGGATGGGTGAAAACAAACTAAGTAGAAGCTGTGATATAAAACAGAACACTTCACTGCTTAGTTCCTTCCTTGCAACCTCTAAATGAAAAAGCAAGTAAGGGAATAGCTGAAAGAAGCATCCTTGATTTTGTTAAAACCATCTAAAGAGCCCTTTAGATGAGAGTAAAATCAAAAAGAAGTGCAAGAGCTAATGCAATACAAGCCAAACAGATAGCAAGAGACATTTGAGTTAAACAAGCCCATAGAGTTATTAGCCATTCTGTGATGTGACACATGCCTTTGTCCTCTTGTTCTGCACCCACAATTATTAATGTCTTTCTTAAATCTGTTTTTGCTGTACATCAGAAGCTCTCGGTGGAGTTTACTACTGAAAGCACTCATCTCACAGGCTTAATCCAAGTTCAGTTAAGTAAAGGTCTCCAATATTGTAAAACTATTTTTAATTCACTTATGTGAGAATACAAAAAAATGCAGGCAGTAGAAAAATGCTATTTCTTCATTTACTATCAGAAAATACGTGAATCTGATAGCAGCTTGAGGTCACATGTATGGCATGGACAATTATTTAAGAAAAGAAACAGCTGAATGAAAGAGTCACCTCAAAAACTAATTTTAACATACTACTGAGGTGATCCTGCTGATGCCTGAGGGAGCCACATGACAGCTATGATTTCTTTTTAAAGCCAAAAAGGATTCTACAGGATCACACTACGTCAAAACTAACACGGACAGACAAGCAGAACATCACAGCTGCACCTGAAGAATTTGGGAAAAATATAGTATGTCATTGTTATGCAAACAGCCTTGCAAGTGACCCAGTAGAATATTGCATCATGGATGAACTCTGTCTGATGAGTGCATGAGTAATTCTTTCAGTCATAAAAAGCCTAGTTTTTCTCAGAACATCACTGCTCAGAAATTAGGTGTCTTGGATAAGGCTATTTGGAGCCTGAATTTAGAAACATATCTGTTTTTTCCTATTCTTCGTGCTCTAATGCACGGGAAGTCTTGCAGCATGACTATGAGAACAAATAATGATATGATGACAGTGAAAGCCTGCATGGAACCCACTGGGAAAAAAACCTAACCAATCAAACCCCCCAAATATCAGTGACAAAAGACTCACAGGAGGTGGAAATCTCAACCATATACAAAAGGAGATAAAAATCTGATTGCACTGCAGCCACCCAGGTTACGCTCTCAGCTATCTTCATAAACAGTGGTTTAGTATAAGAATTCAGCTGTGCTTTTAGAAAGCCTTACGTACTGCAGCACACAAGCCCAAAAGCTCTCATCCCACCAGTGATGGGGAAAAGCATGAATGCACTGCCACAAAAGGTAATTTAGTACAAGGAAAACAGAAGTGTTCCATTTTTATTACTATAAAAGCTATCACTACAACCTTGAGCCTTTTAGCTACTACAACAAAAAAAGTGGTCAAATGTCAAAACACTGATTCACAGAAAATCAGAGGTTTGAGGGGTGTGCAAAACAGAACAGTCTTCACAAAAGCCATTTAAGAATCCAAGAAGCCCATCTCAGGCTGCTACTGGAAAAAAAGCCTCACTGCAGATCCATTTTGTGGCTCATTTAGTATTAACAATTATCAACCTCTAAAAACTATTTAAAAACACCTCTTCCTTTGTTGACTGGCTTGTTTTGTGCCTCCTTCACACAGTGATAGCGATCCTCGGCAGCAGGACTGGCAGTAGGAAGAGAGCTGCTGCTCCCAAGTGGAGTTTGATGGGTTCTGCGTGTTGTGTTCTGCCAGTCAAGGGCCTGACACAACATTCAGCAGTAACCCCTCTCTCATGCACTCGGTCACTGGAAATACACTGCCCAGCTAGGAGACAGATTAGAAACACTGCCCATAAGCTCTTGTGATTCCCTCTAGTCACAACTAATAATTCAGCTTTACTTCAAATTTGCTAGTGCTAATACCATAACTGTTCCACATAGTGCCTGCAAAGTGTGTTTTCTTGCTGCTTCCCCGTCTTCAAGAAAGCAATGCGCATAACTTGAGCCTGAACAACAGTCAGGGTATATCTCTCCATCTAGCTCTTTGAAGAAATGAGAAAGGAGGGAAAAGAGAAGAGAAATTCTTATCTTCCTTTATGAAAAGCCACCTAAAATAATGATTTGGGGAACTTACCTTTTGTGCCTCAGACTTGGCCGTCTTGTTCCCCGTATCTAGAGCAAGGCAGAATAGAAACTCTCGTAAAGCTTCTTCTGTTTTCCCCAGATTAGCTAATGCTTGTCCTTTCCTTAGGTGACCCTGAAATGAAACACATACCTAGCTGCAGGTTTTGTTTTGCTATGAGAACATGCAAGGAAACCAAGACAAAAGAAACACAAAAGATCTTTCTGGAGAAGAAAAAGTTAAGCAGGAAGAACCACTATAACCGTCTCTCATACCTAGACACCACCAGTATCTAGGCTTTTAACCACAACTGTCCTGAAAGCCTTTACAAGCAGAACTGGGGTATTCTATAACTCAAGCAAGCATAATTCTCACAGCAGCTGTGAGAGAAATCTACATATCTACAATTTTTCATAAAGAAATCTACTTCCCCTACAGGAATCTCTTAAGATAGTTGTTACATCCTTATAGAATGATATAAGCAGACCACTCCATTATTAAAGAGAGCTTATAAACTTGAGACGGGGTCAAAGACAACAGCATTACCTCACCCTCAGGATTATTACTCTCTTCTTTCATTCTAGGAAGCACAAGAACATCACAGTTAAATATCTAAGTGACAGGAGCCCAAGAAATTACAGGACTTGATTCAGCTGTCTGACCAAGCTAATGTTTTTTTTTCCTGCCAGGGCAGTATCAAACTTTTCAAAACAAAGTAGAACTGCAGTCAGAACTTACTTTCAACCAGTACGGCTGCAGCCTGCACGCTGTTTCTGCATCATGCAACGCATCCTCACAAGCTTTCAAAGTAGAGTTAATCTGCGACCGGTTGCTGTATAGTAAGTGGTCATTTGGAGCTGTAGGAAACAGAAAAAGTGGTTGATTCGTGTAAATTAAGTTAGTTATGTAAGTTTTATTATTTTTTTTTTCGTTTAAACCGCACGTCGGTGCTTCCAAGTTGTAGAAACCCACAGAACATCTAGTCTTTAAGTAAGTCTGGACTAACTGTGATCTGGAAACCTCTTCAGGCAACTCCAGACAAAATATCAGCACCGCCTTATATAACTGCGGGGCACATCGCATAAAAACACACCGAGCCCCTGGCCGAGGATCGATGGAGACGCACGGGGGGCGCGGGGAGCAGCGCCAGGGGGTGAGCAGCCAAGTTTTTAAGCGGTACGCGGCTCGAGGGGGGGAAAAAGGAACAAAAATCCCGCCGGTGGAGGCCGCGGTGCGGGCCCGGAGCTGCCCCCGCTTACACAACGGGCCGGACCCCGCCTTACGCAACCGCTGCTCCGCTGACCCAGATGCGCCCCGGGGGCCGTTACCTAGGCTGACCGCCTCGTTGTACTTCTGCAGGGCGGCTTGGAGCTTCTTCTCCTTGTACAAGAGGTTCCCTTCGTGCCGGAGCTGCGAAGCCTTCACCTGGCACGGGAACCACTTGGCCAGCAGGTTGCTGAGGATGACGTTGACCCGCAGGAGCTGCCCGGCGGCCGCGCCGCCCTCCTCCTTGCACAGGACGCACCGGGACCCGCCCGCCCGGTCCCTCTCCAGGCACTTTTTGCAGAACGTGTGTCCGCAAGGCAAGGAAACGGGCTCGAAGAGGAAGCCCTGGCATTTGCGGCACCCGAAGACGTCCCGGTCGCGGGGCTGCGGGGCGGGGGGCCCCTCCTTGAGACGGACGCTCCGCGCCAGGCACTCCACCAGCTTGTCGAGCTGCTCGGCCCGCAGCTGCCGGTGCCGGGACGCGAGCTGGTAGAGCGGCAGCGCCTCGTGCAGCCGCCCGCCGCCCGCCAGCGCCTCCGCCCGCCGCAGCAGCCCCTGCCACTCGGCCCCCTCGGCGCTCGGCGGGGCCCCGGCCGCCACCTGCAGCACCAGCCGCGGCTCCGGGCGCCGCTGCGGCAGGTGGGAGCCCATGGCCCGGCGGGGTTGAGCGGGAGAGGGGGGGAAGGGTTGGGGGGGGGGTTGAGGGGTGGGGGGGGGCGCGGGCGCGGCCCCGCCGGCCCCTCCTGCTGCTGCCGCCGCCCCGCGCCCGGGCGCCCCGCGCGCCGCCGCCCGCTTATATAGGGGCGGTCACGTGACGCCGCGCGCCCGCGCTCATTGGGCAGCGCCCCGCGCCGCGTTACAAAACCAGGAGGTTTTATAACGCCCCGTCGCGCCCCCGCCGGGGGAAGGGGGGGGGGGTGCGGGGGTAGGGACACCGGTACCAGGGGTACCGAGCCGCCGCGGCCCTTAGGGGACCGCAGGTTAACCGTCACCTCCCAAGGAGGCCGCCCGGAGCTCCACCTGGCTCCAGGTAACCCCCACGCGCGCTCCCCGAGGCGCGTTTCCCTCACGGGAGGCGCTCGGCGCGTCCCCACCGGCTTCTCCCCGTGTGCCGGGATCGCTCCGGTTGTGTAACCGCTCGTGCTAAATGTGGCGAGTGACCCGGGCCGCCGGCGGCAGCGGCGCCTTCGGAAGAAGTTGTGTGGGGCTGGCGGCGGTTTTTACGTGGAAACGTCCGCGGTCTCGACAGAGAACGGCAAACGCTCTGGGGAGAGAGGGCGGCTTTCACTCTGTCTTAAAACTCGCTGCAGAATTTGAATCACACAATCGCTAGGTTGGAAAAGACCCACAGGATCATCGAGTCCAGCCATTCCCCTCAATCGCTAAACCGTGTCCCTCAGCGCCTCGTCCCCCGTCCCTTAAACACCTGCAATTCCTGAGGAGGTCCAGCTACTGACGCTATTGGCCTCCCCCCAAAGCTCAGAAAAGGGATGAAAGAATTAATTTTCGTTTCTTACTTGCCAAATTGTCTGGAGTCCCCCGCTCAGGCTGTGTAAGCCGAGCAGGTAAGGGACGGGCTCTACCTGTGGCGTTTGACAAGACATAAAAAGTAAGAAAGGAGCAGCAATGTGACTTTTGCAAGGCCTTGTTTAGAGAGGGCACTTGAGAAAGTTCAGATGAATTTAGATTTAAAGTGAAAAAATGATTTAAAGCATCGTATATTCTGGATCTTAACTCTTATTAATTGGTAACTAATTTTGTGATGTTTATCTCTTCGTGTTTAGGCAGTCCTTGCACTTATACAGGAAGTCAGATATATACCTGGAAAAAGAAGCCAGGAATCACACCCTTCTATTGTCTTTGTTTCCTGTGACACTTTGCATTTTGCACCTGCCAAAAATTTGTCTCCTGTTCCCAGGTAAGTCCTTTAAATAGAAAAAGGGAAAGGTTAATTGAATAACTGCTGGTTTCTGAAATTCTTTCTGGCATCGCTTAAGCTGGGCAATAATCCAGATTTACAGCACAACCTGCCGCCAAATAATTCGAAGAAAGGTTGGACAACTGAAGCACTTGGAATTTCAGTTAAGCAATGCCTCAGAACAGTTAGGAAGAATTACTATTTGGGCTCAGAAATATGATGTTTTTCCCACCAGACTAAAGCTTGCTAACATAGGCATCTTATTTTCCAAACTTCCATGCAATAAAAACTCATACTATAACAGAACAAAACCCTTAACAAAAAAAAAAAAAGAACAAAGAAAAGAAAATGCTTTCTCGTCGCCTTGAGGTCGTCAGTTGTCTCGATTGCAAAACTATAGTCTCAGCAGCCCCTCAGTGTGTTATTTTATAACCATTGTCCTGAAAACCACTATGAGTCAAAGCCTATTCAAGCGAGGGAAAGTGACATAACCACTGGTTACCAGTAGCAATGCAATGACAAGCTCTATCGGGGATACGCCACCAGTATTTACATAGTTACATAGCAGTTGCTTAAAGAGATAAGTCACAGTATAAAGGGAGGGTTTCCAGCAGCACGTGAATTCCAGATAGGGAATGGAAATAAGTTTTCATAGAAAATGGAATCAGATTTGTGCTCTGAAAGGAACTTCCACGGTTTCTATTTACAATGTATGAGGGCATTTGCAGAGCTCGCTGACAGTCTGACTGCTCAGGACTGAAATGAGTCTCAAAACAGCACTGTGAAATGTACTTCTGGGAATTCTCTTAAACCAGCAGGGACGTGGCTGAAATGTTGCAAGAGAAAAGGGCAGCTGTTGCTTACAATCTACTCCTGCAGTAGAAGCTGGGTGCTTGAGGACTCGGGGCACAGGCCAGCAAACAGTTCAGACCTTATCATGACTGGCTTAGGGGCAAGAACTCTTGTGATTTCTGAGGGGAGAAACCAGCTGGCTCTGCCTCTGCTAGTTCCTGGTATGTGTGGTGTTTGGTAAATGTTAGTACTTTGTGGGGTGTGACAGGTACAGAGTGAGCCTTCCAGTTAGTCACTAATAGAAAAATATTTTAAAGCCAAAATACTAATTTACTGTTCACTAGAAGTCAAACAACTACAGAGTACTTGATTCTAACCTCCGTCCCAGCTCTGCAAAGACTGTTTTAGCAAAAACAGCTGTGTAAATTGAATTTACATACTCAATCGAGATATGCTGGGGTGGTTTTATATAACACATCCTGAAAGCACGGAGTCTTCATACATTCATACATATATTCATGGATTGGAGCAGCAGTGGGTCATGAAGTGCAGTTCATTAGAAAATGAGAAAAGAAAAAGCAAAAACCAAAAAAAAAGAAAAAGTATCCCGCAGCCTACCTGCATTGTTCATGAGATCAAGAACGGATTTATCCTGCTCTATAACATAAGAAGTTAAAGCTAGGAGGTGACTCACGCTGCAAAGCACATCTCCTTTGTATGTTTTTTCTACAAAGGGAGGTTTGATTTCTTGCTTTTAATGACAATGAGCACCATCCTGATCTTTCAGCAGTTAATGGCTGGCATAACAGGCAGTATGAGAGCATGACTACATTCTTCAGCCTTCTTCTGGAGCTATAACCTGCATCCCACTTTGAGACCACAAAAACAACCGACAAACCTGTTTCTTTCCCCTCTCAAACCCAACTAACCCAAGTGTGAAATTCCGACCTAGTAGTCGGGTTGAAAAAGCTCTTTCTCTACTGGAAGCACGATGTGAAAAGTCACATAACAAATACAGCCACAGATGGCTTTTTATTTTCAAGTGGTCTGCACACCCTGTACCAGTCCATAGCCAGAACAGATTTGGACTGATGGCCCATGGATTTGAGCCAATTAAAAACAAAGAGGGAGGTCAGGCAATTACGTGGGGAAGCTGTGCTAACTTATGGTTAGAGAGCAGGAAGTAAAGACACAGGAATTCTGAGTTATTTTGCCATTGAATCTTTGAATGACTTCTGGCAACTAACTTCAACTCTCCTCTTGCATTCTGGCTGCTGTGACTGCACGTGCTGGGCATCTCTGCTGTTAAACACACACGATTGACACTGAAAAACAATCCAGTTAAAGTACTATTTTAAATATGTTTTGACACATTCATCTTGAAAGAAAAGGCATGATGTTCCATATACTATAAAGAAAGTAATTAAAGAAAAGGTGTAATGGAGAAATATATATTCATATGCCATGGTTAGAAAATCGCTAGAACCAAGACATTATCCAGTTTAAATAAATGCACAACAGCATAAAATAGAGAAAGCATCTGGATCACTGGGATTTGTTTTTCAGGAAAAACTGCCAACAGAGCCTGTGAAAGGGCTTTGTTACCTATTCGTCCGTGAGTGGGTGCAATAAGAAAAAAAGAGTGCCTTTCCCCTGTGTGGTGGTGCAGACTCCATACCCGGCCACTCCACGATCTCGGGATAAGCCAGGCATCCCATCGGGTTCTTGCCTTTGTTACAAGAGCAGTGAGTTGGAGCCATCAGGCACTCCCTGCCTGCCTCTGGAACGCCTGCTGCCTGAACTGTAGCCCGCTCTGGGTGATATCAGGACTACAGTCTGGGAAGTACTGGAATTGTACAGCTGGTAGAAAATACCAGAATTACCTAAAATGAATCATGGCCAGAGTGGAAAAAATACTGACCAGAGTTAATCATCCTATGAGCCTATAAACAGCGATCCCAAGTGAGACCATTTGATCTATTCAGGATCGCAGTGGGCTGTGACCCAGCATCTCCCCTGAGATTTGTCACATCCCTTGGGATGCTTCTCAGGGTAGCTTTTGTGAGGATTCAAAGATCATCTGCCAACAAATATTGGTGAAAGAGGCAAGTCCGAGATTCAATGATCACCTGTTGATGAATGCTGATGCATTAGAAGTGAGTAATTCACTGAACTCAAGGAAAGGGAAATTTTGATCATAGATTAACCTCTCTGTGTCTGTGTGACTTGATTTAGGAACCCTCCTGCAAAGACTTGAGTGAACCTTGCCATTCTCAAACCTTTAACTAAGTCGCTGTTTTGATTGTAGCAAATTCCATTGAATCCCTTTGTTACATTGGCTGATGATTAAGTGCTGTTAAGAACTGCACAGCCTAATCTTGTGATCTATCTTAAGAATATTAATAAATCCTAAAACACGATATGCGATGAACTGGCATAGTTGGCAGAATCCTAAATCAGGATTCCTAACTGATGACTGACTAGTGATCAGCTCAACAAGACCTCAGACCTCAGGAAGTGAGTATCCCCTTCAAGTTGTATCGTCTACAGTACGATGCAGGAAGGGAGATTCAGTGTGCCCTTGAAACATCACCAAACCCGGAGTGAGCTGGGTAAAAACGTTTCTGTTCAGACATACTCAGATTCTTGGCATGTTACTTTTGTTCTATACTGGAATTAAAGGGCTGCTGTCAGAAATTCAGTAGAATTCAAATTCCAGAGTATTTTAGTTGTGAAATAAGAAGATATTTTGGTATTGAAGAGGTATTTAACACATAATTCACCATTAAGTTCTGAGAAACCTAACAATAATGTGAAGGCTTATATTTTATCAAAACCGTGGAACTATCCGCTAGCCACTTCACTAGACATTTTTGTGTTGACAAGTGCTGTTTTACTGGAAACATCTGTCAGAAGGAAAACCCAAATGAGCTCTTTAGCACAAAGGAATGAAAATCCTGAGTGTTTAAGTACCCCACAGTATGCGTGCTAAACCTCCACATACAGTAAACTCCTGTTTAATATGTGGCAGGACAAACTTGAGACTACGAGGTCCATCGCCCCTTGCACAGAAGGTGAAGAAAACAGTCAGGAAGCCTTTCCATTTCTGAGAACGTAGGCAGCTGCTCTTGCAGAACAACTGCAGGAATACATTCTATTTAGAAATTAAAGGTATTTATGGATCCTTCTAGTCTGACCAGTAAAAATATACTTTACAAATATATTGAGCAACAGGTCATTTTACACCCATGCAATGTTCTATTTGACTGAAAATACTTCACTTACAGCCACAGCTAAGATACCTTTCCAGTTCAAAACCACATAAAACTAAATATTTAGAAGGGACAGGTTATAACATGGAACATAAGAATGTATCTTGCTTCACAGCTTGTGATAATGTAATTCCAGAAAGACGAACAAGCTTTACAAAGTAAAGCTAAAAATACCCATCACATTGATGCTATCTACAGTCCATTTGAAGTTAGAGGGCCCAGTTCTTCTTTATTTGCTTTGGTGTGACCCAAACACAATAGTTAAGATGCAGTATGGATCAGACCTGGAAGTTATTGACGAGTAGCTGCAAAGACAGCAAACGGAACACGCAGCTTTTGAATAGTTTGAAATCATGGCCAATACATTTATTTGAAACTACAGGATACATTCAAGCACAGCTTTTAAAAGCTCTCTGGACCACAGCTAGTTAGCTGTCTGTAGATAGGCATGGACTGCTGTCAAAGAAATCTTCTCTTAAGAAGTATGACAATGAAGTCCTTTTATGCTGTTGTGATTCTTGAAATTCATAAGCCAAGTAATTCTGTCCTACACAAACAACTGTGGGAGCGTAAAAAGCCTCCCAAATCCAATTTTAATTTCAGTAGTTTTCTGTAGGGACTGAAGAGATAAAAGGCAAGTTCTACAATCACAAAGAGTGTGAGAAGTATGAGTGGTACTACTGAGGCAGGAGGCCTGAAAGCAGCTAGAATAAGCCAATGCTCAGCAATGGCCGTGGCATGTGCTTTCTAAACTCCCTCTGACAGCCAGATAAATCCTGTAGTTCTAGGGGCCAGAGCCTGCTCAGTCTTTGGGCCATTCCTCACAGCACAGTAAAACTCATTCAGGACACGATTGAGGAATGCATCCCTCTTGGCAGAACCCTTAGGGACATACTTGTGGTCCCATGGCATTTACACGAGACTTAAAACATACGCTTCAAGTTAAGGGAGTTCTTCCAAGGTTTACTGATGGGGCAACAGAATGGAATACTTCCATTGGGACCTACAAAGATAATCTAAGTTCAACTGCCTGACCAGTTCAGAGAATTGCAGCCTGTTCTTAACTGTATTCTTCACCTGGGGGCCTGGATATCCTTGTACCTGTAGCACTAGCCCCAGAGGCAGTACGTAGTGTCTTCATCCCAGCGTGTGACTTGCACTATTAATGTAGTGGTCTACCAAGGTATTGCCTCCTGTTGCCTGCTGCCATCGCAGGGCCAGAGGTTTCTGCACACTAATCACGATTCTGTTCACATCAAATATATAAGAAAGGCATGAAACGAGAAGCAGGCGTTTCTAGTTAGAAATCTGAGATCACTGCTATTTAGCCCATTCTGATCAACCAGATAAAGACTTAGACTGTACCTTTCCACTTCTGCAATTCCACGCTCAGTTGATACTTATTTCTCGATCCCCAGACTTCCACATTTCTTCAAAATTAGCCTTAAAATCTCTGTAGCTACACCTCCATCACTAGTGAGAAGCCAGGCAGCAGTTTTACTTATGCAAAACTCAAATTCACATTTGTCATACTAAAGCGCAGGAATGGTTTTGGTTTTAATTTTGCTGTTTTTTTTTTTTTTTTATTTGAGCTATTGCAGAGTTTTCTTATGATACACACTGACGGGGCTTCCAGTAGCAGTTTTTCAAAAAGAATTAGTGTGATGAATCATAATCAGAAACAAATGACTCTTACATCTATTAAGACTGTTATTTAAAAAAAAGTTTCGATGAATCATGCAAAAATGCTCACAAACAGCATTATACATTTTTCATAGGAAAAAAACCAAAAAAAGTCTAAGTCTTACAAAAAGAGCTTGTGCTTTTAATACTTGAATCAAAAAAATATTTACAGCAGATAAATGCTACATCACGGTGCAGACAGGCAAAGTGGTGCTGGTCCCCTGCTTTGCCATTCACAAAACCCGCTGAGGGTTTCGGGTCTGTACTATGAACTCCTGATTTAAAAGCCTTCAGTCCTGTATCTTCAATATGCTCCTCTTCTCCAAATCATTCATTTCCTTCAGTATAAGGGCGACATTGTATCTCAGTTCTTGAAACTTTGCGACTGGTACCTGAAACAGAACACTCAGGTTAGAACACATGAAACATCTTACATCTTAGGAACTTTGTCTAGGGCTTGGCTATGGACAGGGAGCATTCCACAGCAGGCCCATCTCTCTTAAGCTACTTCATTTTTTTAGGCATAAGACGAAGGATTTGAGGTTAATAAACATCAGTTAATTCAACTAAATTATCTGTGTGAAAAAAGAGGAGAGTAGGATAAGACAGAAATAACAGCGATGTTTTCTACACTGTCCGATGTGAGAAAGGGAGTACTGCAGAACGTGAACTGATGGCTGCTGTGGTAAAGGAAGAGCATCATGGATTGAAATGAAAGATAAAGACTGCTGGACGATTGTGGAGCCTACAGAACTCTCAAGTAACAAGTCCCAGATATTCTGCATGCACGAGCTTGCAGGAGAAAGGAATTGAGCCTCAAAGTGAGAGACTTGGCAACCACCTCAAGAGCAAAGAAGACTGGGCACTGTCTGTACAGGGAAGGCAAAATATTTTGATTAAATATACAAAACATTTTTGACTGTAGGAGACTAATGGCCTCCTTTCCTTTACCATTTCAAGCCTGAGAAGCCAAATGGATAGAAATCTATCATCTATTAAGACAGAGAACTACATCTGAGCAGAGGCACGGAATGGGTGACACAGACTAACACTAGTGCAGCACACAAACGCAAGTGCTCACAGCAATGCCAGCAGCAGTCCCAGGCTGCCCCGCACAGCACTGCCTACCTGACCTCTCTGACTACACTGAACATGTGCAGGTCTTTTGACAGAGTCCCTTGTTGTCCCTCTGCCTACTCTAGCACACACACATTGTGTGAGAGTAACCCAACAGCTGATTTGCATTTTCCACATGCGTCAGAAATGCATAAAAAGACATCATATCCTTTTCACTTCTAACATATATACAAAACACAAAAAGCTGCAATTCCCATTGCTTTTTAAAAAAATTTTCATTGCCAGAAGTCATGCTGTGATTAAAAAAAAAAAAATCAAACCAAACCCAAGAGACCAAAGAGTGTAACTTCTCCCTGCAGCATACACATCTTAAAATTGCTCATAACAGAATTATCTTCTGGACTTACCATCTCACATAAGCCCTCTTAGTTAGCAGGACACTCTGAATGTGTCTGAATGAAAGGAAACTGAAGAGCTGAGGACTGTATTTGCTTGCATATGATACCTTGAACCAAAACAAAGTTTTATCCCAAAGAGCTACAAACTGTGGGAAGACCACTCATCAAATACAGAAAAGGTGTTTACAGCCAGATCTTTGGCATTCAGATCTAAGTAGCAGCAGCAAAGAGCCAATTCTCAGAGAAGAGACATTGTTTGCTACCAGATATCTGCGCTTCTGTGCATACCGGACAGGCACCCTAACTACAGAATAGCCAAGGGTCTTCCACAGACTGACAACAAAAAAACCCTAAGCCCAAACCAAAACAACCTGGAAACAATGCCATCATGACCAAGACTTGACATTATATAGCAGGAAGTGAAGCCCCAAATCTAACAGTAAATAATACATACTTATATTTATACAACTTACCCTGATGTAAAGGGTTAACCTGAGGTCCATGGTATTTATTAAAGTTCCATGGAAGACCTCAAACAGAGCACATGGGATGCCCTGAGCTGGACTATTCACAGAAGGGTGAATTTGATCTTCTGTGAAATGATACCCTCAACACTTTGCAATGTAGAACAGAATTTGTGCCTCCCTCAATAGCTGCCTTCTTGTGAAGCATGGGAACAGTAAAACCAGCCCACCTCTTTCAACCCACAGTGCTTTGGTGCTTCCTCCAAACTACTACAAACATGTGAACTGAAGCCAAAGTCTGTACAGAGTTCAAAGGTAACAACGCCTGCTGTGCACTGAATTCCTGAATGCACCACCGTGTTATTCACAGAACAAATAACATTCCTTTTCAGATGGTAAAAATATGGAGTTTCTGCCATCTTCTGGCAAGCCTATACATACAGCATCATAAGTACTGCCACTGACTAATTCTGAGGTAAAATGAGGGGTTTTTTTACTTTCTTTCTAGCAACAACAACTGCCACAGAAGAGAACATTACCATTCTCTACCAAGCGCAGGAGGTTTAGAAGTAATATTCCTGCCCTCAAGAAGTCTGAAGGTTACAGTTGACTATAAAACCACAAGTTTTCATCAAACCAGATGTTATGCAACCATGCTTTTCAGTGATTTATATTCTTCTAACAAATGAGGTTTCAGCAAAATGTGTGTAGGAACAGGGTATGAAATGATTTTGGTGGGTGTATATATTGTATGTGGCTACACGGAACATGAAGGATTCTAAAGCAACCAATGCAAATGCACTGTTTACAAAAGCTTTAATATTTTAAATAGTAATTCAACTTTCTAAAAAGAACTTCAAGTGGTTTCTTTATTTATTATGGCAATCAGACTTACTTCAAAGCGATGAGCTGTCCCATCTGAAAGCGTCATCATCATTAGAATGGATGGTTGAAGTGCGCGGGCCAGGGAACTGAAATTATTTACATTATTAGCATTACAGCAATAGACATCAGCAGTGTGATGAGTACAGCATTGTACATTAACAATTTAAGATGGTCATGTAGGCTTTACAAAGAACATGAGTAATTTCAATCACAGCGTCCTGTACCTGGCTGGCTGGCAGCTCATGAACGTGGGAGTCCTGTCCAATTTACCTCAATACTGAGACTAAACATTTTTTAATGGTTTAGTACTGCAAGTTTCGGAGCATTTTCATTTTACATCATAATCAGTTTAGTGGTACTATGATAGGGATAAAAGCTGACCAAATACTGCTAGTAATAATGCACAGTTTTCTGAGTCAGTTTACGATGTTGCATTAATCCTTTCCATCCCTTCATACTTTCAACTGCCAACTCATCTGCAGAATCAAGCTCTTCCAGTCTTCATCCTAAATTTGTGGTTTGTTATTTTATTTGATCACCCAAAGAGGGGAAATGAGTCATTCTTGTGCAGCTTCCATCAACTGATGTTGCAAAGCCTGCTCAGGTACTGACAGGTGTTACAGAGGTCTCTTCACAGAGACTGTTGCTGGATGATAAACAAGAATTCCCAGGGGGGAATGTTGACTGGAAAGGAAAATAATAGGAAGGAAAATAGAAAAGGACAATGTATTGCTCCTGTGTAGTTTGGAGAACAGATCATAGGATTTGCCTGTACCATGCAAGGACGGTGCCTGAGGGCATTTATCCGTACATGTTGCTTTCCTAGACGTACAGATTTTTTTCTGCATAGCGATACCTGTGTGGTGCTTACAGCACTGCTCATCTGAGAGTCACTGGACAAGCAGCTTGTGACCATTACAGTTCTCACTTAGGAGCCTTTTCTGCTGATTTCAGGAAGACTATCCCCAGTTACCCATGGGCCTCTCAACCTTGGCAGCAATGAGACTGCACTCTCCCTCAGAGGCAGGCACTCCTAAATGCAATATAAAGTCGCTCATACTAGCAATTAATGCTACTAAAATACTGGATTGTCTTCCAATTTCTTTCGCCCTGGTCCATGTGGGTTAGAACTAGACAAAGAAGAGCACAGGAAATAGGTTTCCTGTTTCTTCTGGCTTTAGTCAAAGATCCAACACCCCACAAGAGGATATTCACTGCAACCACAAACAGGAAGGTAGAAAAACCTTTACTCCTGTTTCATGAGAGAAATTAGGAGGTAGATCAATGACCAATTACATAGCTATGGCAGCGTAAAGGTGCTGTTCTGAGGCCTCTCCTTGTAGAGCCTACAGCAGACTGTACAAGTGATCGAAAGTAATTTTATTTAATGTGCATCATACAAATGGTTGTCTGCTTGAGAAGCTGAATAGATGATTTCCCTCCCCCGCTCCAGTGAAATTGAGAGCTTGGCTGGCTGCATGAGGCTCAATTGATCCAATTTATTCCATCATCTCTGAGGACCTGTGGAGTTGTATCAGCTCCATTAAGTTTTAAAATATTGCAATATAGACTCAATCTCCTAGTGAAGTATTTCCAGTACAGAGGTTTTAGAGAACAAAACAGATAAGGAGCCTAAAAAGTATCACTAAATAGAAGATGAAGGCAGGCCTATGTTAACAGCAGTAACCTGTATATAAACTGACTTCCATACTGTTCAGAAAATCCCCTCCCTATCTTACCATTTAATGCTACATTCCAATCCCTAACGGCAAGTTATGTTTTAACACCATTAACATTTTTAAGCAGCACAAGAAGTCAGTTCAGCCTTGGGCAATTAATTTCTAGGGTCATGCAGGATTTTATACCTTGTGGATATAGCTACGTCCACTCTCCACTTGAAGTCCTGGACACTTGGCAGCCTACTTCTTTGTATCAAAGCTGTGCCTTCAGAAGCAGGACGCCTGCAGAGTAAGTAAGAAATAGGAGACTGAAATGCAAATTAATAAAAGAAACACATGTCTAAAGGGAGACAAAGATTCCTCAGAACAAACCTGCCTGGCACTTGTTTCTCTTCTACATCTGTCCTCATTGAGAGAGATCTGAATGAGTGGAGCTTTGTGTATTTAAGACAGCTTAGCTCAGATTACCCACTTTTCCTAGGCCTCCCTACGGTCCACGTTAAAAAAAGAGACCAAGTGACTAATTCCAGCAAACTGATGTCACTATAAAGTTCCGCAAGAGTCACTGCACGGGCTGGCATATGCATTACTTCAATTATATGCAACTGTGAGGCATGGAAAGGGATCTGCAAATGCATCTTTACCTTAACGCAGATCCAACAGGAACAAGCAAGTACGAATGAGACAGATGACTTGAGCAAAAAAGTTGGAGTAAGGTCACTACACTCCTTCAGGAGGAAGCATCTGGTATTGTCTAGCAGCAATGTTTAAAAATATAGCACTATTAGAAGAGTACTTTGAAGCATACTTAAAAATTTAATCACACTTTGCTTCTTGCTAATCCAACATTACTTACAAAACTCTAAGTTCCTTACATAATGTTCACTGCCAACTCCAGCACAATCTTCAAGGTTTTTGCCTAGTCTAATGTGTACAGCCAATGGCTTCCTTTATTACTCATACTGCAGGAAGAATTAGGCTGATCAAGCCTAAGTGTATTAATGTGAGGAAATACCCATTGACAGCAATTGGTTGACAAACTTTAAAATTTTAACAGCATCTTAATCTCTAGGTAAGTAAACAAGCCAAACCTGATACAAAGACACAACAACCACCCATTTTTAGATATAGATGCAGAAATATCTTCAGAATGAGGTCACTCAGCCGATCCAGTCAGGAACTAGTCTAGACTTCATGTTACTTACCTTTTCTTTTTTTTTTTTTTTTTTCCCCCCTAAGCATCTCATGTCTCTGGAAGTTATTTACGGTACATTGCAAAGCTACTCCAGTACTCCCCAGTACTCCCTCTAAGGGCAGGATAAGAAACGTTACATTCTTTATCCATGGTGCTAGACATAATCTAATTACAGACTTTACATCAGAAGGGAATCCTTTCTGAACAAATCAAGGGCTGTAGGAATGACGATCTAATATCCCTATTCAGATTCTTGTGAGCTAGTTAGCTGGTACCTCTAGAAACTGTGCAGAAAGATTAATTATTTGATAAGGTACACAGGACTGAGAGGCTGAGATCCTCCAATGCTCTTGCAAAGGCATTATAAGAAAGAATTTATCCTTTTTTTGGGGGATGGAGGCTGGGTGATGTCAGAAGCGACACACATTCCTGATAGCGTGGTAAAGGAATGAGCAGAAAAAATAGATCAGCCGGTTCTTACTCACTGTCAACTACTGGATAGGAAGTAGGTCACCACAGCTGGGTGCAGCCATGAGGAGCTGGAGTCTAGAATGGTCATTAGCAGGATTACAAATAAGAACAGGCCTTTCCCTCAGTGGCGAGCTGCTGCCAGAGTATTGCTTCATTTGGGGAATGCCTAAAAATAGCCACACTGCTCCCGCTTCCTTAAGACATGCTAACTCCCATCAATGGAAGAGTCTATTCGAGACAGCACCAGCATTTTGTGGGAAGAAAGGATAGAGAAAACAGGAAGATATTCTAGTTAGCAGTGGTGGGAGAGGTCAGCAATGTTAAAAAATTGAAGCTTCTGAATTTTGTTAAGCTATGGCACTTCTGTGGCCAAACCACAAAGCTTTAGTTTTGGTCAGGATTGTACTTCAGTCCCATTCCCTCAGGAAGAGTCACAGCTTTTATAGCTTAGCTTAAGCTTCTGTCAGTACCTTCTCAGCTTGGAGAAGACCACAACTGGAGCTGCAACAATCCTTTAAGGACAACAGAATGTGCATAGTGGCCAACATACATACATAAATTATACAGACCATTAACCAAGCCATTGATTTCTAAGAGGAATAGCAAAATTGAGCAGAAAAGACTCAACGGATCTCGCATCAAAAACCTATAGACTGTAATTGCATGTAGTAAACACTCTGCCAAGAGCTGCAATATATGGCCAGCACACAGTGCAAAAGGCAGAAGTCAGAACCAGTAAAGCACCATGGATCAGCCAGAGACCATCAAAATTACATGTGGAAAGGATGCTATACCTGGTGACAGCAACATCATCTGCCAAAGGATGCAACAGAAGGGCACTAGAAAATGAAAGATTACATAAATTGGAGCTGCAGCAGGACCTAACAGTATCAAAACTAAAGACAAATTCTGGATGGTTCCCTATGCACGTAAAAAGATGTGCCTAGCAAGCCACTGAACAGGGAGAATGAATAAATTGGTGTGCGTAAAATGCTGACAAGTGGCCCACAGAATCCTGGCAAAAACTAAAGGTGCCCTGAAAAAAACTGTACCTTTCTTATAAACATTTAGAGAGAAGGAAGTTAGGGCTATACTTTCCCTGAAAAAAAAAAGTTTTAATTTCATGCTGTGGTTTGATGGTGTCAATGTGTCAAGCTTTTCTTTCCTTTCAGTGTATATAGCTTGATGGAGCTATGGGAACACACACAAATACAAATGTCAAATTTCCAGTACTTCAGAGCCATTGTTTAATGAATAAAATTGCAAAAACAGGATAAGAAGCCAGGAAAAGTATTAAAAATGGATTTTTCTGAGTTATCTAGCTCATACTGAATTTTTTATCAGATGCCAATACTTCTCTTACCATCACAATCATACATATTTACAACTCAATAAACATATGTATGATTCAGTGTTACATTTAAGATTATAAAAGCAGATCTGTCTAGAAATCACATCTGAGGTGCTTTCTCTGGTCTCAAAACACAGAGCAAGATTACACTGGATAATCACAGCTTTCAAAATGAGAAAAAGCTAAATTCTCCAGCATCGTGATTTCACAGTAGAAAACAGACAATCATGCATGCTTCAAATGACATCTAAATTTATCTCTTTTCTCCACTGCAAACAATATTTCCACTTTGCAACCGTGAATCTTGTATTCTGAACACCTATAATTCAAACAGAAGAGCAAAGAAAAGATGAGAAAGCTGAATTTATTTTGACTCCAAGAACCTTTAGCTTTAAGCCAAGATCTTAACCAAGGAAATGAAAAATATTTTTAACCTTGGTAGCAGCATTTTACCACAACTATGATTATCAAGATTCCACACAGACTATCCGGAGCAGTGTTGGGTTAGTGATACTATGTGCTGAGTGACCTCAAGTTTCAAGGAGGAAAGTTCTGCATTTGCAAAAAGTTCCAGCAATTTCTAGATGTAGAATAAGCAAAATATGGTTGAGCACAGAACCACACAGAAAAAAAGAAATCCCTAGAACAGACAAAAGAGACCGTTCAAAAAGTTCTTGATTTAGTACTTCCTCTGAAGCTACTGTTGAGAAAATAAATTACAGCTAGCAGAGCACTTGATATCTCATGTATGTCATCAAGTCACCCAGTATGAATTCCCAGTTCAACTGTATGAGACTTGATTAAACATTGAGAAAGCTTCCGTGAACCACGGCACATAGAAGGTGTATGTAAATTGCCTCTCATCAAAGCAAGTTTTTCACTTTTGCTCTAATCCGCAATGATCACAATAAAACTGCTTAATTCTGCAATGCATTTTTCATCTGTAGGTACTGATGCACCTTAGAGGGGCTACAGAACATTGTACGATGGATGATGTTCACAGGAAAACTGGAAACTGGCATGAAAGCTTACTACTTATATAGCCACGCAGGACAGACATCATGTCACAGTGAATCAAAACAATGGGACAAGTCTTGTTCTCATTAAATTTGAGAATTTTGCTGTTCCTTCAATAGTCGTGGGACTTTTGTTAGCAGAGCTGCGTGCAACCCTGCTGGTTGCACAATGCGTGAAGATACTAACCTGTTACCAAAGACTATACTGGAGAAGTCTGCAATGAAATCTTCTGGTATCCTTAAAGAGAAGAGCAATACAAAATGGTTAAGTGTTTTGTAACCACAAATATGTGGTTTTAGCTAAAAAAAAAAAATTAAATCTATTATAGAACAAAAAATGCGTCAACATTTTCCATTCCTTAAAATTGCCATCAGCTCTTATGTAAGCACTTCAGTACTGATTCAGCATAAGCTCTCAAAAGGACAGCCTAAGTTTTTATATCAAGGATCCTAAAAGCTATACCACATCTTCCTGTCCTACCTAGTATGGCAACAGTGACTTACAAAAGAACACGGTATTTGCTTAACTGCTCTCAGTAAAGTCAAGGAAAGTTTTTACTGATGGCTCTGACAAGTGCTGAAGGCCAGCAATGCATGCTTTCAAAAATCCCTAACCTACATATTTAATTTCACTTTCACCTGAAGCATAATGAAAATATTACAGAATAGATTGCTCCCTCAACAGTAAAACCAGAGGCCCTTGCAGCTAAGATCAGTTACAAAAGAAGCATATCTGCTGTGGGGAGGACAAGCACAGATTTGATGGGGACCATGAGAACTGGTTGAATAGACTCATATTCCATCCACCTGGTGCCTCGCTGCTACTTTACCATTCTTCCAACGCTGTTGTTGCCTTATAAACAAGCTGCAGCTGATTTCCAGTTCAATATATCAGGCTGTGAATTGCAAAGACTGCAGAACAAACACTACCCATTCAGCTTCCTTTTCCACACAGACAGTAACCTCCTGCAGAGGAAGGTTGGACAAATGGGAGAGGTTAACTACTGCTGCTGCCACAGTTAAATCTAGCACTCAACATGAATCAGTGCCCAGAAACATTACTCACCAGTGCCTTGAGATAAACAGAATCACTAGGTTGGAAAAGACCCACAGGATCATCGAGTCCAACCATTCCTATCAATCATATTCCTATCAATCATTCCTATCAATCATTCCCCTATCAATCATTCCCCTATCAATCATTCCCCTATCAATCATTCCCCTATCAATCATTCCCCTATCAATACATAGGGTTATATCAAAGAAAAATCAAAGCTAATAAGGAAGTTACCCGTCCTAAATGGCTTTACATTGTCTACTGATGGGAGAAACAACAACTCATCAACTCACAGAGTGGGAAGACGAAACAGCAGTTATTAGAGCTTGAATTCGTAATGGAAGAAGTAGGGTTAAAACCACATTTTTAAACAGTGCTTAGATGAAACTGAATTTGTATTAGCATGGTAGTTATCTGAAACAAACTAGGAAGAGAGGAAGAAGGACTAGGCAGTGTTTTTTTTGGCTGAACGTGTCTGTGTCTTTCAGAAGAGATAAGACTATTTCTGCAAGCATTACTTATACTTCCTGTGCAAGCATATCACTTAACCCATTATGATGATGACCCCATACTACCCGTATTTAACTTCTGTATGAAGTGGAATAGCTGAAGACAGGGGTTATAATAGGATTATTATGATTATTGTGATATTTGTCACGATACTTGCTTGACTGTAAGAGCAAGTGTTACAAAACCAGAAGCATTAATGATACCTCTGAGATTGCATTGTTTTTGCTGTGGAATTAATGGTTTTGATGAAAATTTTGTTCCTGGCTCCAGCAGCTTACACGAGGCCAGTCAGACACTAAGCAGCTCAGACACAGAACATGGCACAGCCCAGGCCCGAGCTACAGATGGTAATCAGTTTTCAAAGGAACATTCTGAGGAAGGGACTCAAAGGGCAAGGAAGAATGTGTGAGGATGTCTCAACCCCATGTTATCGGCCTGAGCCATAAGGTTATTAAACAACATGAGAGGGGAGTGGAAAAAAAATAGCACCGATCATTTAGGGTGAATTTATTCTCACTGGCTTAGCCAGTCAGGCCAAGAAGTAGGGGATACAGAATGGCAACGCTGTGAAACCAGTAGTATTGATCTAATTAACTGGAAGTGGGCATACCTCCCAGCCTCTCTTTCTCCCTCCACCAAATGCAAAAGCCAAGACCAGCTTTATCACCAGGAAACAGAGTTACAAGACTGTATATGACTGGAATTAGTCCAATGTTCAGCTTCACTGAAGGAAACAAAATAGACTGCAGGAGTGGTGAAAAAGATTCCCTGGCTCAGAGCTCAAACCTTTTAAAGGACAACACAACAAAAAAGGGAAACAAGCCATTTTTCTGCATTTCTTAAAAAGCAAAATACCTGCCCAAACAGTGGGTCCAATAATGCCAAGACACTGCTGTTCAACCAATTACACGTGTCCTTCATGCACATGATCACAGAATGACCCATGGGAGTCACTGCAGAAGGATGTGTCTGAATGTAATTAGTAGATGCCTCAAAAACAAGCAGGTATTTCATCTCCAAACCCAAGTGCACTGGGAAACATAGGAAATGACATTTCCTATAAGAATTGAAGATGCTAAAGGTGCTACCAAGTTCATGAAGTATCATAGCTCGAGAGCAGAATAAGCTATTTAGTCTTCTATGTTTAGCCGTAA
The DNA here is from genome assembly GCF_032191515.1 of Phaenicophaeus curvirostris. Taxonomy (NCBI): domain Eukaryota; kingdom Metazoa; phylum Chordata; class Aves; order Cuculiformes; family Cuculidae; genus Phaenicophaeus; species Phaenicophaeus curvirostris. The sequence goes on from NC_091404.1 coordinate 8,104,975, forward strand.
GGTGAAGAGAGTTACTCACAGGAAATAAGACTGTAAGATAGAAGTTAGGAAGAGTCCTGATAATGTGAGAATCATGGGAGCAGAGCACCAATGACCAGTACTTAAAACATACAAGTCTGCAAGCAACACAAATGCAGTTACTTGAACTAATAATGCTCTATCAGTCACATTAACCAGAACAAGATAGAAATGATTTTTCAAGATACAGTAGATACAAAAAAAGACCACCCAGACTGAAAAGCATCTCCATAGTTCTGTGAATGATCCATAAAGCATGGAAAAAAAACCCCAAACTAACTACAAAAGGGTAAGGTATTAAAGTGTAGTCAAACAGAAAGGGCAGGGGTCTGGGAGTCTGTATTTCTAGATACAGCCAGGGAGTTCCAGCACCCCTGTACACCAACTTTCTCCACTGCTCAGGAGAGGAACAGTCATCCACCCCTGCAGAACGTGGCATAGAACTTTTAGTGCTCTTCATTATTCCTTAGCCACATGGAACACATTCTGTGCACACCTCAAAAAACACCAGCTCCCACTGGGTCAAAAGCAATTTAACAGTTCCTTACTGACCTACTTCCACTGGGGTGTGAACTCCATGACGTGGCAGAGGAATCAGCTCGCATTTTAGCTCACTAGACAAAAGGCAGGTCAACCTCCAGTACTGAGCTGCAGGCAAAATCATATCAACCAGCAAGGCACCTTTCATTATGGCCCCAATTACACCTCTTGCCGATTGCACCCTGATTACGCACCTAGATCTTCAGCTTTCATTTGCCAGAAGTTGCTCATAAAGTTAATTATGCTTATGACTCTGCAAAACAGAGTCTGAGGAGAAAACCAAAGCGCAGGTTAACTGACAAATAAGGATGAAAAAAGACAGAATTAGAAACATATCTATTTCTCCTAGGTAGAATGCTAAGAATTACAGGAAATTAGCTTTTTAAAATAGCTGGGCCTTGGTGCAGAGGTTTCTCTATAGATAAAAATATCAACTACTGTTATTCTTTCATTGTTACCGAATGTGGAAATACAGGAAAACTTATAAAGATTATTAGCATCCAATGTCTAGCTTTTAGGATATGAACCTCTGTTCAGACAGAATCTGGTTTAGTCTGTCAGAGTGACTAAGTCTGTAACAAATGTTATGCTTGCTTGGGTAATGGGCCAGAGAGATCGCAGTTGAGCAAGGTGGTAGAACTTCAAGAGCATTATATCATTGTCCTTTCAAAGAAATAATAAAAAAAAAGTAGGGCAGTTTATTAGCTTCTGAAATGTTAGCACTGTCTTACCAAACACATTAAAAAATATTGCAGGGCAAGGTGGGGATGGCAGAGAGGTCACTCACATTTGCATAACCTACATTACTGACTAAATTAGACCGATCTCCCTAGCATGTGAAATTTACTGCTCATGCTCAGTGCTAACACAAGTCTTACACAACACCTGTTTTTTATCTCTGACTTCACATGGCATTTGCCAACAGATGTATTATGTATTATTTACTGGTAATTTTAATACCAACTTTGTTGTGTAAAAAAGTAGATTTTGGAGAAGCAGTTATGTAAAAGTTATGTAAAATTCCAGGCAAAAATAGGCATACCTGAGCTCCTTTAGGTCTTCCTTAAAAACCTAGAAAGACAAGGAAGGTGAAGTTTTATAGGCTGTAGTCTTGAAACACTATCTTTCACCTAGTGAATTAATAGGGGTTATTTGCTTAGTATCTCTCCCCAAAAATTTTAGTCTCAAGTGCCAGTAGTTTTGAAATGACAGGTTACATATAGAGAATTTCTGGAAGTGTTCAATGAAGTTGCGAGAAACCAATTCTGAAGACCTAAATCTCCTGAAAGCCTTTATTTTTGAAAAAACATCCCTGTAATTTCTTTTATATGGCTATCAATAATGTATTCTTGGTTTAGAGTAATTATATGGCCTAATTCTCAAATAGGTTTTGCAGTAGCTAGTTTAAACTGTGACAACATAAAGGAAGTGGCAAAAGGTAAGCTCTGAATACTAAAAGCATATTTTCGCTGTGTTTCCTGCAATTCATGAGCTTGCCCAGGATGCATGGGTAAATATGAAAACCATCATCCTAAACGGGAGGGAGGTACTGGAAGAGCAAAAGCAGCCACCTCTCATGAAAACAGAATAAGAGAAGGAAAAGATGTAAGGTAAAGTAACATGAAAAAGGAAAGAAAAAAGCCACAAAGGAATAGGGGTAGGTAACACAGCAGCTGTATAGGTATTCACGCAGATCATCCACAGCATAAACAGAAATAGTGCTGTCTCCCAATCTCCCTTGTATTGTTCTGGCCATAAGACCTTTCATCCTCCATGGCAGAAGTATGAAGGACGGCAGCCAAAAAAATATGAGAAATTGTAAATGTGGATGAAACGAGCAGTATGTGAACAGAGAGTCAGGGTAAGAGAAAGAGCTGATGCCAATGAAACAGAACTTTGCAATGATTTACTCTGAGATTTTAACTTAACACGCACAGTAAACAAGATGCTTAAGCAGAAGAAGTTACAGGAATCTTTCTTTCCCAAAGCTTAAATACTTTTCCAAAAAGCTCACTGTAAATCTACCCAACAAGTAAAATAATAAGCTCTAGGTTTGTAACAGTTTCTTCCAAACACTTTAACTTGGAGCAACAACCCTGGGAAATAAGATTTAGATGGTAACTCGCACCCGATGTGGCTTCTAACTCATCAGGATTCCAAGTACTCCCAGAACTTACTTCTTGTTTGAAAGTTGATAAGGGGAGTCTCAGTGCTTCTCGGAGAAGGGTATACATGCCAGAAATGAGGAAAGCAAGCTGTTCTTCTGAGAGATTAGAGCTTTCCGCAATCAACTTGACAGATTCCTTGCAGTCTTTTCCTTCCAATGCATTAACAGTGACTGTGAACAAAAAACCAAAGCAAGATCCTTTAAAAAGAGATAGAGCTAGAGACCATGAACGTTAACAAACATGTCTAGGATTTTACTTGACTTGATGCACTGACATTTTTCCTGATGTGAAAACGTCACTTCAGGTCTCTGTAAATACATCTGATCATCCATCCCCACAGGTCAGTTTCACAACACTTTCCCAAGAGGAATTCAAAGGATTATGCTTTTGCGTTGTAAAAGTGGAGATGTTTTCACTGTTGAAATTTGTTCCAGTTGAATAATGCAAAAAAGAAAAAAACCTCATTGCTCTTAAGTCCATATCCAACTTGAGCTTCTGTGAACAAACTTGTTCACATCACAAGTCTGCTCACAGCTTAATTACATTTCTGACATGCAGAATAAGAGAGGACGGAGTAAACAATTCAACACTGTTCTCCAACATTTCACATAATTTATCTTGCAATGTCAGCAGAGACTAAGGATTAAATGAGCAAGGAGACAAAACTAAGTCTTCAAGTGTTGCAGTTTGCACAACTGCTGATAATGCAAACTTTAAAGGAAGTTACTGTTAACCCATGCGTCAATGTTATACTCTAATAACTACAGTGGGTTAGTCTCAGTCTCCATAATTCAGTTACTCTTCCTTTCTCCACATATACACTGGCTTATATAAGTTCCTGTTGTCATGTCAGCCTCTGTCCTGTTCTGATCAGTCTGGATGGAGCCACAGGAAGCCCCACTGTGGACAAAACCCAAAGATTACTGACACAATCACATTGCAGGATTGGGGCATTAGATCAGTTATTTATAATGAGTCATATTTAGTGCTTTGAATAAAACATGAGAAGTTAAAAACGTCCACCAAAATGTGTTACTGAAAGCTAATGCTAAGAGATTAGATTAATACTAAGGTTAAAAAATAATGCCAGCCTTCCTTTTGGTATTAGGTGGGTCCCGCTGACTATTGTGTTCTAATTCTGGATAAATTATCTTTGCTTTTCAAATTTTTAAATGCACACCAAATTTTGTGGCGAGTCCTGGATCATTCAGCTGCTGCTGGAATTTGTCTGCACTATCTGCATGGCAGATTTCATACAGAGCAGCTAGGATGCATAAGGTCCTAGTAAAAAGCTTTCCACACTGTCTGAAAAAGACTCTGCTCTATGACAACAAAACCGACTTTGAGAAAAGTCTATTTACTGGAAAGGCCAAATACAGATCGGCACCGAGATCTGCCTACTAGATTGTGCACGCAGCAGGAAACAGGCTGCTGTCTACTAGCCCTCTTAAATATAACTTTGATTTGTCTCTTCAAAGAGCAACAGTTTGCTTATAGTTAACTAGACAGCTTTAATGATGATCTTGGTCTTCTTCCCATTGACCAACTCGAATAATTGCTTAAAAAAGCCTATGCCTCCTTTTATAACTTGATTGTTTTACCCTAAAATTGCCCCAATTGTCTCTGCATAGCTTTATTGTTTTCCATTATTTTGAGGAAACTCTCCATATATTGCTCCATTTCTGACACTGTGCAGCAACACGTTGAAAGCCATCCAGCTACCAGATGCTCTGAGTCCTTATTGACTCAAATCAAGAATAAGCCTGAAAGCAGGTTAGCTGATGGAACGTGCACACAAGGGTCACTGTGCTGTGCAGTAGTTGGCCTCCTCTCAGCTGGCCACTCACAAGCTGTTTGTTGTGTTAATCAACTCTTCAGTTATTTTGCATACCATGATTTAGAATCACAGAATAGCTTGGGTTGGAAGGGACCTCAAAGATCACCTAGTTATAACTCCCCTGCTATAGGCAGGGACACCTCCCGCTAGACCTGGCTGCCCTTGACTCATCTTCGTAGCCTCCTCTGGACCTGTTCTAACAGTCCGTATCCTTTCTACATTGGGGATTCCTGAACCAGACCCAATACTCCAGGTGGGACCCTACGAGAGCAGAGCAGAGGGGGAGAATCCCCTCCCTCGCCTTTCATGGTTCTTTTGGTGCAGCCCAGGACACGGTTGGTTTCTGGGCTGCGAGCGCACCTTGCCGGCTCATATCGAGCTTCTCATCCCCCAGCACCTCAAATCCTTCTCCGCAGGGCAGCTCCCAATCACATCACCCCCCAGCCTGCACTGAAATCACGGATCGCCACGACCCGGGGAGAAGCCTCACAGACCAAACCCACACTGGGAGAGCGTTTCAGTCTTAAAGCCTCAGCTCCTCTCCGACACCTGCGCTTCGAGACGCCTTTACCCTCTTCTCTAGGTCCTGCAAACACCCCCTACGCGGCGGGTCGGGGGCTGCCCGGGGGCAGAGGAACCCGAGAGGGGGGATGGCGAGGCCGGGGCACCCCGAGGGGCAGGGCCCGCGCCTCCCGCTCGCGACTTTTACAGGGCGTTAGAGCGCAGGCACGGAAACCACCCCCCGGGGCGGGGCGGCGCCGGCCCTACCTCTGAGGAGCCGCCGGAAGGCGTCCCTGCCCACATCCTGCAGGGCCCGCGCCATGGCCTCCACCTCGGCCGGCACGCGGGGGCCCAGGAAGCCACCGCGGGCCCCGCCGCCGTCACCGTGCCCGCCGGCCACCGCCAAGCCCTTCGCCGCCGCCGCCATGATGGCCGCGCAGCCCCGCCCCCGGCGCCGTAGCCCCGCCCCATAACGCTAACCACGCCCCCAGCACTATGGCCCCCGCCCCCACTTATAGCCACGCCCCTGCTTTGTAGCCTCGTGCCCTCCGGCCGCCAGGGGGCTCCCTACCGGAAGTCGGGGCCGGCGCCGGAAGCAGCGCGCGCGCCGGCCGGAGGCTGAGGCGCATCCCCGTGCGGCGGCGATGGCGGCAGCTCGGCCGCTGCCTCCCTGAGGCGTTCGCCCGCCCGCCCGCTGTTGCCGCTCCCGCAGCCATGACCGAGGAGCCGTACGAGAAGTTCCTGGCCCCCGAGGAGCCGTGCCCGCTGCTCTCGCACCAGCACCCGCCGCGGGGCGGCAGCTTGAGCCTGAGTGAGGAGGGCTGCCTGGACGTCAGCGACTTCGGCTGCCAGCTCTCCTCCTGCCACCGCACCGACCCGCTCCACCGCTTCCACTCCAACAGGTCTGAGCGTGCCTCACCGGGCACTCCGGCCGCTGCCCCCCTGGCACGCGGGCGCCTGGGCCCGGTGGTGCCGAGCGGTGCCGGGGCGGAGGCCCTTCGGGCGGCCCGTGCCTTTAGTCACAGAATCGGAGAATAGTTTGGGTTGGAAGGGACCTTAAAGATTATCCAGTTTCAGTCTCCTGGCGATGGGGAGGGACACCTCCCTATGGATCAGGCTGCCTAAGACCGCTCCAACCTGCCCTTGGAGGTCTCCAGGGGTGGGCCAGCCACAGCTTCCCTGGGCAATCAGTGTCTCACCACCCTCATTGTGAAGAAATTCCGTCTTATGTCTAGTCTAAGTCTGCCCCTATGTAATTTTTAGCCATTCCACCTTCTCCTTTTACTACATGCCTTTGTGAGAAGTCCCTCTCCAGCTTTCTTTTACATCCCTTTCAGGTGCTGCCTGTGCCTTAGAGGGTTCTAGGGCTGCCCATGTCTGAGAGGCTCAGAGCTGTCTGTGGGGTGTGGGGCTGCCCATGCTGGGGTGTTATGGGGTCGCTGCCATGAAGTCCCTGTGTCCTCTGGCTGCTCCCTGGCCCAGTGCAGGCTGCACGGTCTCTGGTTTGCCTACTCGCAGCCCTGCGCGAGTGACAGCACCCTGGTAGGGAGCTGAGCGTGCTTTTGACTTGTAACACCACAGGGGCTCATCAGCAAAGAGCGTGTTTGCCGTTTGGCATGTATTTATTCCTTTCCCAAAGTCTCTAGACAGAGTTGTGGGCACTGTAGGATATGCAGTTGGAGAGCAGTGTGTTTGTCAGGATTAAAAGCAGGCCTGGCATGGACACTGAGCAAACCTGGAGAAGTTCAGAATGAGTCAGGTGGCTCGGTGATTTCTGCAGAAGCATTGTCATCCCATGCTGCTAGTTAAGGACTAAGCGTTCTGCCTGTAATTTGTAGGAAAGGTCTGTTCTAAAAATGCAAGTGCTGTTCTACAAAGAAATGCCATTTGAGCTTAGAAAATCTACCCCTAACAGTCCTACTTACCAAAGAGCCTGATTCTGCTGCTATTTGTGTGTAATATTAAACTTGGAAATAGCAATAGCTTTCTTTGAGAACAGTTTGCAGGATATTGAATTTCTACATGTGGGGCAGTTTTAGTTCCTGTTGTAGAGTAGCGAGGTACTTCTACCAGTTATTAGTGTCTCTACTGCATGATAGTGAAGAGTGGATAACAACGAACCCTTTCAACTTAATTTGTGTGAAGTTACGAAAATTACACTTTAAAAGTGATGTTCACAAGGGCAAGGTGTTAATTACAGTTTCTTAAATGATTCAACATGAAGGCCTTTGATCAAATACGATGTGCTTTCGTGATGTAGTTCTTACATTTTAAGACCCACTTGTGACATGGACGGTAAGATGTATTCGTAGCGTATTGGTAAAACTTATGTGTGATATTGACTGAATTTGCATTTAGTTAATTTTATACGTTTCTCTTTGTATTGCCTTTCACTTCCTGAGTGTGCTATTCAGGCTTGCTCATTTTATGAGCCCAGGTTTGTAACACAGGCATCTAGAGCGCGTGTTTAACTTCTTTGGGCAAAGGGCATGCCCTGTCTTGCACTGACTAAGCCACTGCAGATGCATGGCGTGTTCTGTGGTGTTCACGTGAGGCTTTCTATTTTTTAAAGTTATGAGTAATTTTAATGTAGTTCCCACTTCTTGTTAATCCAGTTCACCCCAGCAAGTGCAGCATCCCTCCAAGGTATATGGGAAGGCGAGTTCTGACTGCATTGATACTGCTTCCCTGGATTACCTGTGGATGGTTGGTTGGTGGTAGAGACCCGGTACCTCATCCTGTGTTTTGATGGGCCTGGGTGCTTTGTCCTCTACCTTTACTTTCATCAGTATTTCATAAATACTGAAACCATCGGCATGCTGCGTCACCATGCTTGTATTCTGCTCTATACCAGTGCCCTGCCCACAAAAGCCAGTACCAGTGAAACATTGCCTGTGTGTAAGGGATGCAGAAAGGGGAGGAGGGCAAGATCTCCTGAGTCTGCTAAAAGAAAAGTTTTTGAAATGTCTTTAACATTGGATAAATTCACTGCTGGCCAAACAGAGGTCCATCATAAACATATGTAGCCAGCCCGGTATGCAGCTTAAATAATGACCCCGAGGACCAGCCTTTCTGCATGATGACACTGCTCAGCTTTTGCAGTTGAATAGAGGAATGTTTTTCTCATTAACCAGGCTGACGTGCATAGGCTGGTGGAACAGTAGTTGACTGCATGTGTTTGTGTGCTGAATTTTGGAAGCCCTTTCAAATTATTTTGGCCATATTGCAGTGCTGTGCTGACTCATATTTTTTTCAACCTACTTTTCACCAATATGTAGAATAAATCCAGATATGGAGTCTAACTTCATGAGCTTTTTAAATTCTGGCTTGCTTTTCTTAGAGTAAGAAAAAACCTGTTCTATGAAGTTTCAGTCCTCGGTTGCTTTTTTTTCAGTAAGAAAATTGACTAGATTTTTAAATGCAGTTATGAGGGAGAAAATTATTTAGTTTTAGCATGGTAGCATTTTCACACAAGTCACTTTCTCATCTTGTGATGTCTCATTCTGACAGCATTTCCAATATTTTTGGCATTCAGAGTTGAAAGTAGCAAAAACGGAGCCTTGGGTATATCCATAAAGTCTTTCCTTATTAGGCCTTAGTTTTGTGTGGGATTATCAACCTAGAATTTCTTTTTGACTCCTGTTTGCCCTGAAGTCCAATTGATTTATTTCTTGGTTTTGCCTGTTTCAATTTACATGGAAGTTTAAATATCCCAGTGTATGGGAAGTTGTACTTTTAGTTCAATGAATTAAAAAACCCAACCAACTGAGAAAAAAAAAGACAATTTATGCACTAGAGCAATCATGGCTCTGGCGTGGAAACAGTTAGTGTATTAAAATAAAGATGTAATTATACTGACTGTATATGGACTTTTACCTTGCTGTTTTTAACACTAAATTCCCTTTGTTGTTGTTTATGGACCTTTAAAATTATTTTAAAATGGAATACTTCAGTTTACATGATTATATGTTATTTCAATAAAGTCAATGTGTAATGTTACTGACAAGAAAGGTGAAGATAGGTTTTAAAAGAACTGAGCATTTTTCAGGACAGGTGATGCCAATATGTTTGCTGGTTTCTATTTGTTTTGTCCTGTTTTGCAGGTGGAACTTGACGTCTTGTGGAACCAGCGTAGCCAGCTCAGAGTGCAGTGAGGAGCTGTTCTCATCAGTTTCAGTTGGTGATCAGGATGACTGCTACTCTCTGTTGGATGACCAGGAGTTCACCTCTTTTGATCTGTTCCCTGAGGGCAGCGTCTGCAGTGATGTCTCCTCTTCTATCAGCACATACTGGGACTGGTCTGACAGTGAGTTTGAATGGCAGGTAAACCAGTTCTGATGTAAATGCAGAGTTTTGTTTAGACTGTAATGTGCTGGATTTCGTTTTCCTTGAAAAGTCCTCAGCATTTATTTCTTGGTAACTATGTAACGTAAGAGCAGATATCTGAATCTTCAGTGATAAGGAAAATGTTTTGTTCTGTTTTATTCTGGACTTCTTAATCCAGAGGAGAGGCTGAAGGTCAGCTCTTCAAAGGGGGATGCTTATGTATTGTGGTGTAGTTTGTTTTTAGTGATCAGATATTTTTTAGCCACAAGCTTGGAGATCCTTTGTACTGAGGATCTGTCCTGCTAATGAAATCTGGTTATAGATGCCTGCTTGCAGACAGCTCTTGCAGAGCTCACTTTGTCTCACCGGGATGGGAAAAGTGTGAATGTGAATTGTCGTCCTTTTTTCCTAGTCTGTATTGAATGCAGTCCTGGTCAGGTATCTCTGGCTTGTGGTAGCTGTCTTTGTTCAGCAGTTTTTCAGTTGTGATAGGCAAATCTCTTTATATACTGTAGACTTAAATTGACTTTTGGTATTATAAAATTAAGTGAACTGTGAACATATGAATAACTTTGAAATGGGAAATGTGATACTTCTGAATATACCAACGAAAACTTTTGAATTTATTTTATAAAGCTTAGTTAAAGCATGTACTGAGTTCTAAGCGCAGTATAAGGACTGAAAACACTGATTTCAAGTAAGCACAAATTCTGTTCCGGGAAGTGCAAATGAACTTAAGATAACTGAAATAAACTCTAGATTCCTGACTGTTTTAATCTCACTATTAGTCTCTAGTTATATTGTATTACAGGTTACAAAGTAGTCTGTAGTAGACTTAGACTGGATCACAAAGATTCAGAGCTTCATTGAGTTGTGAAATTTTAATTGACTGATAAACTCGGCAGTTTCCCAAGTCTTGGTTAGCCGGCAGCATGTTTGATTAGTAACTAGCTTTTTAAATTGTTCTTTGTCTTTTAGAACAAGCATTTCTTAAGAGACATACTTGATTGGACTTGCAGAATTTTTGAAAGATTTCTTTGTAGCTCTTTATGGTGTTATCTGGCAGAATCTGAGCATGAGTAATCCAACTGTCGCACTGAAACTGCAAGTGCATTCAGAAATTACACGTCAGTTGTATAAATGAAGCTTGCTGAAGTTCTGCAGTTGCTTCCAAGAAAATGACAGTGATTTTAATTGAGTTGTCTTGTGTAATTATGGGGTGTGGTATAAATTACAAACCTGCTTTTGATGATATTCCTTAAGCTAGACTTATGCTTTAAAACGGGCAGTTTAGGTTTAGGTTTGGATTGCAATGGACCGTTTAGACTGATGGAGAAAGGAAATAGTTAAAATGGCACATAGTTCTGCTGTTTACCTAACTGCAGCTTTTTCAAGATGGGATTGTTAAGTAGAGAATAGTGTGAATTGAGTTTGCACTTGCTGTTTGTTGGAAGATTCAAAGGAGTGCTGCAGGGTTATGAGTAGTAAGTTGTTTGAGTACATAAGTAAGTGATGCTTGGCTAATTTGATGGTATGTTTTGAATTGTTAATAGCGTTAGGATGACTTTAAATCTTCCTACTGTATATTAACGCTTTGTTCTTTCTCTTGTGTATTACAAGTTGCCTGGCAGTGACATTACAAGTGGGAGTGATGTACTTTCTGATGTTATACCTAGTATTCCAAGCTCTCCTTGTCTGCTTCCAAAAAAGAAAAACAAGCACAGGAATCTTGATGAACTTCCATGGAGTGCAATGACAAATGACGAACAGGTGAAATTACAGTTCTCGTATGAAAAGAGTCAATATTTACTTTTAATTAGTGCCACATCTTAGAAGAGACATCAGTTGTTGTATGTGTAAATGTAGACCTGTGCGGTACCACCTGGTTGCTGAAACTAAGACTGCTTCTTTTGTATCTGTACTAGGCAGTTTGATGTCTACTCAAGTTTTTACCTTGAGTTTTTGAGTATACTCAATGAGACTAGAATTGTAGGAAACGTGATATTTGAGCACATTTTACTCTGTCAGTCCTTCTTCCTTTTTTTCTGTCGCTCACTTAGAATCAATAATATTTTAAAATGACCTGCCTTGCTTTGGTTCCTAGGTTGAATATATTGAATATTTGAGTCGTAAAGTCAGTACAGAGATGGGCCTTCGAGAGCAACTTGATATTATTAAAATTATTGATCCTACCGCTCAGATCTCACCTACAGATAGTGAATTCATTATTGAATTGAACTGTCTCACAGATGAAAAACTAAAGCAGGTGAGTTGAGGTTTGTACATACAACTTTGGGGTTTTAGCATCTGATACGTATTGCAAAATCTCTTATGGAGATGTGATCAATTTTGTGCATAATTAGATATAAGGCACAGTATTGTCAAGACTAACTGACATGATGCAATAACTTGGTCATTATTAATAGGCAAATTGTGGTTTTTCATGAAAAGGAATATCAGTACAGTATTTATCAGGCTTTAGTAATTCTCCTGCCTCTGTTCTAAAGGTGAGAAACTATATCAAGGAGCACGGACCTCGTCAACGATCTGCAAGGGAAAGCTGGAAGAGGAGTAGTTACAGTTGTGCAAGTACCAGTGGTGTGAGTGGTGCCAGTGCCAGCAGCAGCAGTGCCAGCATGGTCAGCTCAGCAAGCAGCAGTGGTTCTAGTGTGGCAAACTCCGCTTCGAACTCAAGTGCCAACATGAGTCGAGCGCACAGTGATAGTAATTTATCCACAAGTGCTGCAGAAAGAATCCGGGATTCAAAAGTAAAGTTTCTAATTATGTACATGTGTATTAAGCTGTTTAACTTGTTAAGGTTGCCTGTGTGATCTTAACTGGGGTGTTTGTACTGAAGGAGCATGTTAGTAACTGAGCATCTGCTAAAGTCATCTAGCTAAACCAATGCTGACTGTTTCCTCTGACCATAAGGGATTTAAACTTGTGCTCTTCCCATCACTTCTCTTTGAGTGAATGCCTGATGTTCATATATAGTACATCTTATTATTTTTGTTTAGAACACGATGAGTGGGGGTTGAAAGGCTTATGCCTCTAACTTAATTCTTTGAATGAACACACGATTTTACCAAAAAAAATAAAATTATTCAAGCTTGATCAATCTAATCTAGGCATAATTTCTGGATAGTAAAGACTATCTTGGTCGTTTGTTTTTTCCCAACTAGAAGTTCCATCAGGCTTTTTGAATCTTCTTCAGTTTATTCTTCCAACATATCTCATGAGATTACGTGGTGAGGAGTGACTTACGGAAGCATGTTTCAGTTATAGTAGTACTGTGGCACTTGTCCTGTCTTCATAATTTAAGTTTCAGGTGTGGAGGAGAGGGGCAGTTCCTGCTTGCTCTTCGACATCTCAGATTGTATTATAAGACTGTTAACATTTTCCCTGCAATGAAGATTCTTCCTTGCCCATGGCAGAAAGGTTGGAATTGGGTGATCTTTGAAGGTCCCTTCCAACCCGAACCATTCCATGATTCTGTGATTCCAATCAAAGACTCAGCTCTGCAACATCACAGGGTGATGTTGTGCCTCATAACTCAGACATGGTAAACGATCTTGATATTATAACATTAGACACAATTTTGGATGTATGTTTGCACCACCTCTGAGAAGTCAATTTAGTTATTTTTCAGAACAGACATTATTTTAGAGGTTAATTTATATTTGCCAGTTTTGAAGGTGATTTCTAATCTATAAAACAAAATCTTATTTTTTCTCTCCTGTTTTTTGACAGAAACGCTCCAAGCAACGGAAACTACAGCAAAAGGCCTTGCGCAAGAGACAGCTGAAAGAACAAAGACAAGCTCGTAAGGAAAGACTGAGTGGATTATTTCTCAATGAAGAAGTGCTCTCTTTAAAAGTGACTGAGGAGGACCACGAAGGAGATGTGGATGTTTTAATGTGACAGGGGTGAATTTATCAGTGTTCTTTCTAAGCCTTAAACGTATTATCCTTATTGTTTACATATGTTTCTTGACCAAATGTTGATTAGTGCTAACAGTATAAACCAGATCTTTTCTCGAGCGTAATTTTGGTAAGAAGGTCTACGTATTGAGTAACTTCACCTTTTTGAGACTAATCTTGAAACAAAGGCTTCAGAAGCTTACCTGGCTGCTGAAAAGCTGCTGAATGCATACAGTTTTAAGGACATTTGAACTTGGCTGACATGCCAGCTTACTTGTGAGGCAGGTTTAGGGCTGCTTTTCGATGACACTAAGCATGCTTCAGCTTTTTTATTTTTTTTCCAACTTAAAGTTAATATTACACTTGGCTTGATCTGTCTTCCTTTCCTGATATTGGAAGATTGTTTAGTATGAGGAAAAAAATCTTCAGTTCTATAGGGCTTTCTTCAGTCTTGCTCTTGGATCATGCAAAATCAAAGTACTGTGCTAAATCCTTTTCTAGAAGTTACGATTTAACTCAAACTACACAGAAAACAAGAAGCAGGACTTCTAATGCAGGGAATTTGTGACACAGATAATGCCTCATAATGTAGCTCTTTAGAAAGCAATTGGAATGAAAAAAAAAATTAACTTGCAGGCTTAGTCTTCAGAAAGTTATTTTGCTGCTCACTATCTTATAGTATGTTACTAATGGTTGACCAGTACATCCCTAGTATTGTTATTAAGAGGTTCAAATAAAAAAATCTTTATGCATTGAAGTACACTAATCTGCAGTTAAGTTGTCCAGGACACTAGTTACAACAGTTAAAAATACTGATGGAAACTGAAGTGCAAACAAATGGCACACAACTTTGGTGGCTTTTTTTTCCCCAGAAGCATATCTAAATAGATTCTTGTTGTTGGCAAGAGAGCTTAATTAGTGCAGCTGTGCTTTTTAATTTTACATTTAGCTGACGATGTCTTCTGTGCGGGTTGTTCCACCATTACGTTTCAGAATTCTCCTTTTGTTGTCTGTCTGCTTTTGAAATTTCTGTTTCTAAGAAAATGAGCTATAAAAATTTTGGCTTTCAGGTAGGGAGGTAAAAGTAGTTTTAACCTGTTTCCTAATTATGATGATCTGTAAGGTTACTTTGGTCTTTTTCCTGGAACTGTTTGTTACAGCACTTCTCCCGCCCCTAGCTGAGAGAAAAATGATACTTCTAAATTTCAATGTGAAACTGAAAAGATGATAGAAGTATTTTCTAGTTCTGAGTTTTAGAAGTATTTTTTCATTATCTTGGTACTTCATTACTTTCATTTTGCTCTTATGAATTAAAGAGTTCGTCAGTTTGTCAGTTTAGTGTGGCCCCAGGTGCCTGTACTTGCAGGATACAGCCCAGTCCTGCAAAATTGCATGACCATCTTCATTTAGCACTACTTGCTTTCATTTTGCATGTCCTGCACAGACTTACTAGCCCTGACAGCTGCAGTGTTTTTCTTTCAGAAGAGCCATTCTTTGAAGCCTCAAGATAAACGGACCAGTGAAATACCTGAGCAATGGCCTCTGAAAGGGCTTCAGTAAGACATAGTCAAACTAGTATGTGTGAACTTAGTTTCTGTTCCTGGTGCTAGACAACAGGTACCCAGACTTGGCCATTGACTGATTTAAAAGCTGTGTGATGTCATTTTAAACTCGAGTGGTAGCTGTCCCATATGGCCAGTTATTTAGCTGCTAGCCAGAAGTGACTGTTATCTGTCAGTATTTTCTTGCACTCCACTATGGCTTGTTGATGCCTCCTTTCCTCCTGTAGAAACAATAACAAAAAAGTTTTAACAGAATCCAAGTTATTCAGAATTTAGATTAAGTAAATCTAGAGCTGCTTTTAAGTATTTTGGATGGAAGAAAAAATTGAATTGATGCAAGTTCAACTGATTTCAGGGTGCAGTTGTTGAACTCTTGCAGCTTACTATGGCTATAATGGGTGAATTCATCATGAAACATTTCACTGCACGTATACTGTCACAGTTCAGTACATCCTTTTATTTTCTGCAGTGACTTTGAAATGCGATTTTTTTCCCAGAAGAAAAATGCACGCTTAATACTGTAGAGAATTGAGACTCTGAAATAAATAGGTGTAATATCTCACGTGGTGGAGCATGAAGGTGTCACTTTATTCTGTTTCAGCAGCTCTTCAGAGTTTAAAATCCTTCAGAGTTTGTTGATAGAAGACCCCTTATTTTGATGAGGTACATTTCTTTGTGGTGACCTGCCTACTAGCTTCCAGAGATCGTGAAATGAGGGAGAATAGTGTTTCCATCTTGATCTTAGTGTGAATATATAAGTATAGATAATCCAGGTGATTTGATGGGTCAAGTTGTTCATCTGTTACATTGGATGAAAGGTTCCTGTGTGCCACAGTAGCTGATTGTGTTAAGTCCTCTCCAGCTGGATATTTCAGTCCCTTGTGTGACTGTTAAAACGATAGAAGAGAGTGATTTCCAGGGGTTCTATGGTGGCAATTTATAGCTCTGTAATCTCATAGTCCCAGGATGCTTATAATTTAGGAATACAAAACTCTGAATGCAGAATAATATCTGTCTCACTTGAACGTTGTCTTCGCCAGCTACCTGGCATCTTGGAGAATCAGGCCTGAAGCAGCTGTGGGATTCAAGAGTTCTCACATCCTTCTGTGTCTTTGGGTGTTTCCTCCCCACCGCCCTTTTTTTTTTTTTTTTGTCACATCCTCCTTAGTCCTAAAGACCCTCTCACTTCATGGAGAGGCCAGGTGATTTGGTCAGATTCTTATCTTTCCCTGCAATATGCCGTGTGCTTTCCCCTGGAGGTGTTTAAAAGACACGTAGATATGGTGCTTATGGACATGGTTTAGTGGTGGAGTTGGCAGTGTTAGGTTTACAGTTGGACTTGATGATCTTAAAGGTCTTTTCCAACCTAAATGATTCTATAATTCTATGAATTTGTATTGGATACCTGTGACATTATTCAGATAGTTGGGATATTAGTTAAACCTGGTCTTGCTGATTCAAGTGTTGACCATTGGGGCTACTGCTTTGTTTTGCAGGAAGTTATCTACAGGTTATTGGGTACAAATAAAGAAGAGTAACAGACTGCTGAAAACATGCATTCTTATTAGTGCTTTTTTAAAAAATAGTCAAAAAATCTTGGTTTTATTCATAGATAAAAAACGTTAAGCTCAAAAGCAAAACGGACAAACCGGAAAAAGCTCATAGTTGTATGGCTCCATGGTACTGAAGCTGTATCGCTAGGTGCTTTGTACCCACTGTAATACGAATGTAATCAATTTACACTCTGTAATGTTAACAGTTTGCTTCCATGGTAACTTTTTTTCTAAAAAGGCTTAGAAGGAGCACTGAAAGTCCAATTGCAATAGGACTTTAAACAATAGAGAACATTCTTTTCTAATATGATTTTACATATGAGGAAGAAAGATAGCTGCCTGACAAACCTGTCTAACCTTTGTGTGTGTATCTAATGTCATCCTTTGTTAAGATATCTATTTTTCTTTATCTGGGAAACTGTTTAAAATATGTTTATAATATACTCAATATGGGGTGCTTACTAAGAAGAGCTAGAAAAGTCTTTGCAGGACTTTCCTGGGCTTTACTTTTAGTTCTCATATTGTGGTTTGAAACCTGTGAAGATCATTCTCTTGGGTTAAAGTAAACCAACCAACCTGCTTGAAATTATTCATATGCATTTACGTCAGAGTGCAAATACAATATAGAAACACAATAAAATGGCAATATTTACTGTTAATCTATGCTGAATGGCCTGAAGCCATTTATTTTCTCCTAACACTCCTTCAGTTTTGAAACCAGTTGATGCATTGCTTTATGGATATTAATAAACCTGATTGTTTTGGGGGACTCTTGAAGTTCATTCTTAGAAGCCAGATTTTCTTGGCGAATGTTGTTAGATCTGTTCAGCGTTCTTTAGCTAACTGGTCTTGCAGTTCTTGGGCATAGAAAAGACAAGTCAACATGCTATTTCCCATTTAAGGATTGCAAAGATATTTTATTAATCTGCCAAGGGTAAATCTTAGTAATATCCAAAGCTTATCTATTTTGTCTATTAATTCTGATTGATCACATTTGTTTGCTATCATCTGGCTAACGTTAAAACATTTCCAAATTCCAGATAAATTCTTCAATTTAAAAAACAAAACTGTAATGTTGGAAGCCTTGAATATAGTTCATAACCAAAGCAAAGTAGAATTGGGAGCTTGTGATGTTTTTTCTTTTCTGGGGGAGAGAAGGGTCTATAGATTAGAGTATATGGTACTGCTTAAATTGAGTTCCCCCCCTAATTTCTCTGCTAATTGTATTGCTAAAATGCACTTTTGTATAGAAAACTGTTCTCTGTACATTCTGTATCTACTTTCCACAATGTTTATAGAGAAGTTGTGAAGGATTTACTGAAAGCTGCGATGCTGGTGGCTGATGTTAACTTCAGGTTTTCACTGTATTTGAAAATAGTTACATGCATATTGAAGTACAGGTTTGAATTAAAATTGATGACTTAGCAAAGATATTCTGATGAAACTATATGTGGTATCTTCTTCAGAGTGGAAGGATGCATGTCTAGGGCTTGCTTACTCACTGTTTAGGCAGAAAGTACAAATAAAGTGGCACATGTTAAGTGTTCTTTGTGACAGAAATCAAACCAGTCCCTCCTTAACTAGTGCCGTTTGTTATCAACAAAATCTGACTTGAATTGTTTCATAGGAAAACAGTTAGTTGTTATGAATGATATAACCTGAGATCTTAAACTGAAGTTTTGATGTCTGTGCTGGAGTATTTTTTATATATATGCTGTGTATTACCTCACTGTGGGCATAGGAAGTCTTGGTTTTTCTTACCAGCAATAACTCTGATCTGCTGTCACCCTCTGTACCCATAGCTATCAAGCTACCACCTGTGATGTGCAGAATTCCTAATAGGACTTACATGCTGGCAACCTACCACGCTCTTACGTTGCACAGGTACCTGTGTGTTGCTGTTGTAAATCCAGATCTCATTTGCTACAGCAGAAGCTGGTCTGTTCGGGGATTCCAGAAGCTGCAGTGATGCACACCAAGTCATAAACCACCAGCAAGGATGTGGCAGTGACAATGGCTTTGCAGTCACCGGTGCAGCCTGCTGTGAGGACACAGCCTGTATATTCTGTCTTGTCCCTGAGCCAAAGCTGCTTTCTGCAGTACTGAAGTTTCAAGTGTATTATGACAGAAAGTCCTTTTACTCCCTTGGAATCCAGCAGAAAAATCCTGAGAACCTGAGAAGAGAATAACTAGCCTAAATATGTGTTTCAAGTGTCCAGAAAGTCTCCTGCAGCATCTCAGGTATCTAAACTGTCTTGTCCATCCCTGCTGAAGTTCATCAAATGCTTATGGAAGCTGATTCTTGTCAAACAGTTACAGAAGTTAAAATTGAACAGACTGTAGATACTGGGGGGATGGAGAAGGACAGATGTGGGCAGAAGCGCTGCATGTCACAGCAAGTCTTGGCAAACTGTCAAGAGACCTTTAATTGTTGTGGAGTCTGCAACTGGGAAGCTACGCAATGTAACTACAGAACCTGTTGCTCTTGGGTCGCTTTGCCTTCACTTCATCAACCTACTTGTGTTTTGTCTGTTTTCACCCAAAGGTGAGTGACAGTGCGGAGTGTTTTGCAGCAAAACAAATCGAAATGTTGCCAAGGACCTTGCCCTGTTGTGGTGGTCGCGTGTAGTAAGGACTTGCTGCTCCCTGGGTAGCACCTGGAAGGTGCAGGGAAGTTGATGCTAATGCTTTCTGACTGGCAGGATCTCAGTGAGCTGAGCTGCTGTGCTTTGGACTTCTGAACTTTCCCAGCAAGTCCTGTTGCAGCGGTTCATTACCAAGGTAGCAGTTGGGTGGATGAGTAATGAAACCTCCTGGTAAGCAGCTGCCTTATCTGTCAAGTGAGGTCATGCAGGCAGAACTAAACACTGTGGGTTATGGATCTCTTGTTATCTCTCCTTAAACATTTCTTCATTTATCTCTCAAGCATTTCACTGCAATGAGGAAGTCTCCATTGATGGCCAAAAGCTGTTGGGGCACAAGCTGAACCAAGATTTCTGCACTGGCAAAACAAATCAATGGACTTGCTTTACTAAATTGATAGAGAAAGAGGGCATTGGCTGTGATCTTGCTGTCCTCACCCCTCTCTTACTACTGGCCTGAACATTTCCTAGTACTGAAATAATTACAATTTCATTTCCTCAGCTGCTTTGTATGTGCTCCCAAGTATCCTGGTGTCCTACCAGATACAAAAGAGCATTTTTTTCACCTCCTTCCAGAATATTAATCTCTTACAAATGGTTTCTGTGGTGCTGAGATTGAATTTAAATTCAAATCCACATTTCTGATCCAAGACCTTGTTTCATGCTGCTGCCGTGACTTGCACTCGGCAGCATCACTGGTGTAAAACCTTGTTTATTGTAAGATAGACCGTGTTCCTGAGGCATGTGATAATTCATCTTGAGTCATCCTAATGCTACTTCAGTTGAAGTACCTGCTGTATTGCTACAACATTTCTTGGAGAAAGAAGATGTAGATGAGATTTGGAGTTTGAACAGGACTTCGCTGCGATTTTAGCAGAAGGTTGCTCGCTCACCTGTGTTTATTGGCACTAGAGGGAGCGCTGCAGTCACCTTCCTTGCCTTCGAGACTGCAGCTGCAAACGCAGCTTTGCCACAGTCCTTTATTCAGCTATGTCCTATTAAATAAAAAATACTACGGGGATTTGCATCTCTTATGCTGGTTTTGAAGGAGGAATGTGTCTGTTAAGAGTTAGTTTTAGAATTATAACCTTTCCAGTGACAAGGGGAAAATATTACTTATTCTATTCATGATGATTGCTAATTCCTGCCTGATGCTGCTTATTGCACTTGGAAGATGGAAGTCTTTTCCTGTTTAGTGTTAACTTATATGTGCATACCGTATTGCTGCTTTAAATTTCCTGGGCTCTGTTTGAAATTCAGCCTTCCTCACTGCGGGCTGAGAATTTCACAGTTGAAAATATAAACACAACAAGCAGCCAGATTTCAATGCACTACGCCTCGTAATGCAGATCTGTGTCTGTCCCTGGAAGGCAGGAGAGAGAAGATGTAGCTTGACTACCTTTATTTTTTTGAATAATAACTTGTAAGTAGGGCTCTGGTGCTTCATTTGGAGCAAAGGAAAATACTGCTTCAATGAGAGCTCTTCTGGAGTTAAGACTTCACTTTTTTTCTCTACTTGTCAGACAACTATTGCTACCTTTTAAAAAAAAGCTAACTAACACGTATTATAACTGCAGAGAATACATGAAGCGTTCTCCCTGGCATCTCGGGTTCATTCTTGGAAGTGAAGCTTGTAATGGTCATGTGCAGAATTAGGAACGCTTTGAGCACTCATATGTGGTTGTGCAGAGATGCTTGTGACTGTCATCCTCTTCTATTTTTGTGTCAGTAGCTGTCATAAAAACAAAATGCAAAAGGGAATACAAGTTCTAGTCATCAAGTGAAAGATTTATTTAGACAAATCTTTGCTCAGTGATGGCTTATAAGGTCTTTGTTTTAAAATTGTCACAATTACTGGAGTAGAGGTGCTTTTTCTTGTTCAGCTGGGAAACTGCTGTTGGCAAGCCCCGAGCGTGCTGGCTGGTTACAGGGTGATTCGAGGTAGCTTGCTGGAAACAGCACGTCTGGTCCTTGCATTGGCCACACTCTGTAGAGAAAATTGTATGTCTTTTCTGATTTTTAAGTTCTTTTCACAGAAGCATCATCATGCAAATCCTATGACCCAGTGACATGCACCTTCACAGCATTCTTGGCTGCTGTTGAAGAACTGATGTCATTGCCACCGTACTTGTGAAATCCTGGACTTCATAAGCACATGCACGCTATTTCTCTTGATTGCTACATTATGGCCTTGCAAGAAGCCAGGATGCTTCTAATAATATCAGATCTTGTACTTCACCTTTTTTCTAAGCCAGAGCAGTGTTTTGTCCACTACCAGGCTGGTAGTTTCTATCAAGAACAGTGTGAGCTGCCTGGCACTTTTTTGCTTAGGACCTCACAACTCTCGGATGGTTCTTCTTGGCAACTCCTCTGTGCTCTGCTAGAAGGTAGATCAGCTTTGGAACCTCATCACCACATCAACACTGCTGCATTGTGGTGAATCTAACTCCACTCTCGGCGTAATCCTCATGTTTTCCAGATGGCCATGTGATTCTTAGAACTGCAAAAGCTTCTGAGCAGAGCAAAAACATTACATCTTTTAAGAGAGTCTCAAAACTTTGGATTTATGGTGCTGACTATATGACTTTCATGAGTATATTTATTCTATTCAATTAATGATCCCTTCTGAAAGCACAGTTGAACACTAAAGTTGATCAAATTGCCATGTATTTATTTAATGTTCTTTAAATCATATTTGATATTCAGCAAGCTTTGCTTTGAAATAATCCCTGGCTGGTAGTACAGTGATCCAGGGCCTATCATCTAGGCCATCGTTTGGATCATTACGCATTGTAGGCTGGAAGTGATCACTCCAGAAACAATTTATATTGACGGGTTGGGTAGGCAGATAAAGATACATGCCTGAGTCTATGTGGGTAGTTAATGTCATTAAATTTAAGGTGAGAAATGCAGCACTCTGGTGCTGGCAAGCCTTTATGAAGTTTGAAAGAATATGGTTTTTTTTCTACTCAGTATTTTAAATAAGATGAATTTATTTACCAAATAAAAGTATTCACAGTGTGTCTGTGACTTATAAAGATGTTGCTCAACAAATCCATGCACTTCCTCCTGAAACAATTTAGATCATAAAACTGTTTGTAGAAGTTACAAACGTTGGTCAACCGAAAATGAATCAGTCTAAAATCTTAGTACAAACCCATTTGTGGACTGATAAACCCATTTGCAGACTGATAAAATGAGTGTAATTTATGGTTTGGATACCTTATTGGCATATGTATTAAAATTCTGGTATATGTCTATTTTTCTTAGTATTGCATTAGCTGTAATTTCTATGTAATGCTTCAATTCATTTATATATTTGCACAACACACTATCAGATAAAAAAGTGCCAAAATGTGTATAAGGAGGTCATCACTTTAGCTTAATTGCGCACAAATTTCCTGCAGACTCTGATGCTTATGACCAATAACGAGACTGCTACAGCTAGAACAAACGCATTAGCCTATAAATTTAGAGCTTCTACCTGCTTTGCAAAGGGAGAATCATCTCTAAATGAGCCTAGTAACATTGATTTGTGATTAATCATTTTACTTAGTGACTCATCTATGATCACAGTACAACAAAAATGTCATGTTTGTTTAGTGGCATTAACTCCATTTATCTTCTCTGCATTCAGAGAATTGCCTTGTTGTCAATGTGGGATGGAGAATACAGCTGAACGGTGCGGTTGTTAAAGGGCTTATGATTTCAGTTTACCTAAAGCAGAGTACGGGGAAAAAAAAGAAAAAAAATAGGGGTTTTATGGGTGGTAACTGTTCCTTTCCTCGAAATTTAATTATTCTACTTTGTCAAGCCAAACCATTGTAGTAATGATCTTTCATAAAGACTAATTTCACCTTGAATACCAGTATTATTGTAGTTGCTTCTGAATTTTTCTTTTTAAGGCCATCTGTCTCTGCAAATTAACAAGTCCTCTTGACTCTACTTTTGAAGCTATTTTGCTTTACAGTTTGCAGAGTAAACCCAACTCCTGCTCATTCCTAGAATGTTTGGCTTTGCCATTTCTAGTTGGGTGCCATCAGAATGGTTTTCTAAAATGTGCTGTGGAGGAGCAATCATTGTCTCTAAGAAAACTTTCCTTAATTGTTTTATGTTAAGTAAAGGTAAACCCTTGCAGCCCCCTCTCCCCGCCTGAGAGGAGCTATTCTGTTCTTTGCCGAGACTTGTGTTGCTCAAGAACAGGAATCAACATGTTAAGATTTATTTATTTTTTATAGCATCTCTTATTCAGCAATGTGATAAAAGTGAGGATCAGCCTCCCTGGTCCAGCAAAGAGTCCTGGGTCTGGAAAAGAGGTGCATAATATCTCATGTCTTGTTCTTTTGCTCTGTCTCTTCGCAGTGTGCTTTGTTGCTATTTCTCTTCACTTTCAACACAGCAGCTGAATATTAAACCTTCTTTCTATAACACTCAGCATCGCAGCACCACAGTCTTAACCAGGGCCTCTGCTTGTTACCAAAAGGCTGAAGGTGAGTCTTGTGCCGTGCTTCAGAATAATGGAATGCTAGCTGTGAACGTGCCTGGAGAAGGATGGGGTGTGAATACAAACCACTGGAAAAGTTTCCCAGTGAAACAAAACCTAGAAGTGGATGATGAATGCTGTTATAATTGCATGTGGCGTTTCATGGCAGTCCGGAAGTCCAGAAAGTCTTGGCTGGGGTTAGTGTGCCCTGGTTAGGTAGTACTGATGATTGTTCTGATATTGGGGAAGTACCTAGCCTATAATTAAGCTATTTTTACGCCATGCACTAAAGAACGCAGAAAGTGCAGCATAGCTCACATTTTCTGATACGTAGGAAATAGCAAAATGAACTAACAGACTGAAGAATGTAGGGCAGCGCTGAAAAGGAAAACATCTCTTTACTCCCTAGACAAAGATTGTTGATTTTGTTCAGGACCCTAGAGAGATGTTTTTAGCGAAACAAAACCTAGGATGCTCAGAGCAAGCCAACTCTAACTGAAGGTTGGCAAATGTTAAGTTACAAACATGGATGCAGCTCTGGTATTCTTGCTGCTCTGTGTATATTGCTCAGGTGATAAAAGGATTCATGTTGAACATTGGATCTGAGGTAAAAAAACAACCCACACCAACAACCTTTAGAGGAAACTTGGGTTTAAAGAGCATCATGCAGAACCAGAAGGTTTAGCAAGGATGAGGAAGTGTCCTGTATCACTTACTCAGTGTTAAAAATTCTAAATTGGATTTCTGCACCAGGAAATTGCTCGTTAAAAAAATCACAGATACTTGCATGTATGCATAAGTGTAGCTGGTCTCTGGTTAGGTACTTAGAGGGTAGGGGTTCAGGGTGTCTTATGACTATGGAAGCTGAAATTTATCTTAAAAGAGAGAGAGACAGTCCTGCAATTTCCTAATGCCATCAGGGGAAGCTTTAATAAAAACACTACCTACAGTGGATGCTTGCAGCCTCGGATAATACGTCTGGAAAAGGGCTTATCAATGCGATGAAACTTGTACTTAAAAAAGAGCCAAGGACTTGTTGCTGTTCCTGTGGTAGGTTTGTTTTTTTTTTCCTTCAATTTTACAACTGAGGCTACTGCCTCTGTGCCGTTTAGCAGTGATCAATGTGAACACGCTGGAACTGTTTACATGAAGTAAGCCGAATCATTCAACCTAGTATTCATTTGTTTGACTAAAGCCTCTTTAGAGCCACTTGTGATCTGATGACTAATGTGGCACAAAGATGCTAATGCTCAGTGTATACATAAATCATTAACTACTTAATTTGGATTTGGAAACCTGAGGCAACAGAATGCTCCATGGAGAAGCAGCTGTATTTGTCTCTGTCCTCCTGAACCACCTGTCTCCAGAGACCTGGAATGCATTAGAAAAATGAATGCGATGACTGAACTAAATCTAGGTTCTCTGTTCCTGAAGAAAACAACAGTTTTTATAAGCAGAAAAGCATGGAAATCTGGGATCTGTTCTGGTAACTGAGACAAGAAAAAAACTAACTTAAGCAGGAAATCTAATGATCTAGGGATATTTTTTTTTTCCTGTACTGCCAGGAAAATAAGTAAAAATTCAGAAGAATCTGAGAATCAGCTATATTTTTTTTAAATTTAATTAAAACATTTTTCTGCAGATGGAATGAATGCTTGTGGAAGAGAAAAGGGATGTGTGACTATACATTAGGATTTTATGCTTTAAAGTCAGACCTGAAACCTCCACTTCATTAATATTTCAGCCCATTCCTGAAGGCATGGTTAGCTACATTTCTTTACTGAAGTGTATTGGCACTGAAGAGGGAAGTGTATCTTCCAAACTGATGAGCTCGCCTAGGTGGATGCACTTGATGCAAACAACTTCCTGCCACTCAGAGCCAACTTCTCTTCTTGTCACTGTTATGTTGTTTCTTACCTATGGTTATTTATTAAAGAGCTGTGTCCCACTGACTAAAATATCATAAAGAATATTATTGATATTGTAGCCTAATGGAGCATGTGTAACAGGTTCTGCTTTTATGCTGGTGCAGGGAATAAGCGTTAAACTCTGTAAGAGGAAATTTTGAGACTAGTTTAATTTTTAGATATGAATTGGCAGTGAGGAAGATAAGCATTTCTTAATGAGGTCAGTGGAAGAACTTCATCCTCTGAAGCTTTTCTTCATGTTGTGTTACTCAGATAGGGTTTATTTAGGCATGTTGCATACATCAGGCACCAGAGCATCTGTACCAAAGCTGTTTGATCCTGTGTTCCTGCAAGTCCAAGAGGTGTTATTGCCCAGTTCATAGTGGGGAAAAGTGATGCTGCTGCGAACAAACCAGGATCCTGTCACAGGTTCAGCTGAAGGAGTTGCAGGACCCTCCAGTCTTCTTGCTGGCTTAATTACTCATCTGTTCCTTCTTTAATACTACAGTGCTACCAGATGGACACTTTCTTCTTCATTCAAGTTGTTCATTTGATCCTCTTATATAAAGAGTATGGTAAATGAGAATTTACGAGCATGTTGTAGGTTTTGTTATCTGAGCCATGTTGTCGCTCTGTGGTGTTAATGATGACTGTGACTGTTTCAGGAAGGAGCATTTTGTTTGGTATTTCAGTAGTATGTTGTTTAACTGAATGAAAGGCTCTGTCTACCAAATCTGGGTGTTAAACATGTTTTCTTAAACAGTAAAGCAGGCATTTAAAAAATCACTTTGTTTTAAACATCAGGTGGACTCACTCTTACAGAAGCATTACTTAAATACTTAATGACAGCTTATAATAAAGTGTTTGATTTGTCCTAGATAAGATGTTTGCTTCTCTGTAAATATATAGCATCTAAACCCAGCTCCTTGAGATCTCTATGGTAATACAATTTTGGGAAAGTGAAATGCAAAAATAAAAGAAATACAGCATTGGAAGGCAAACAGGAATTATCACATGCTTCAGAGAAATCAAAATCACTTTAGTATAAGGATTTTAGCAATGTGCTTTTGTTTCCTCTAAAAGCTGGAGAGTGAAGTTTAAGGGGCAAGTCAATATCCTGACAGGCCTTGTTTTACTTCTTGATATAAAGCTTAGAGATTACTTCTCAGCTACATTAGTTTTTAAAGTCTGTTCTTACAGTGAATGACATATATACTTTCGAAGAAGTAGTTCTTTTTCAGAGATGGCATTTTAATTTTACTTCAAATATCGAGTGAAGAAAGCTCCAAAGAATTTAGTACAATAAACCATTGCTGTGTTCAAGACAGTAATATAAGGGGTTGGGGTTTTTTTTGTTTTTTACGGTTGCTAATGGCAACTTATGTGGCGAACATAAATACAGCAATTTAAAAGGACGCTGCAGTAATGTGAATTTCTTCAAGTAGTTAAATACTAATGTTTTTCACCACAACAACGTCAGCTCTGCTCCCAGTCAAAAAGCAAAGGACAAATGAACTTGCCATTTTTATTTGCTTTTTTTGAACGGAAAGGGTTTTCAGAAAACTGACAGTAGCCAGTCTAGTCTATAATTTTAACTTGATTTACTTGAATTAGTGAAATCTTCAGTAAATACTTCTCAATACTCTTCTTAAATATATCCCCAGTGAGAATAAACATCCATTTACTTAAACTCCACTAATGCTCACAGACTTTTTATTGCAGCGCCTGATAAACTTCTTGAGAGAGGAAAAGTGAAGAAAGAGGAAGAGGTCACTTGTATAAAGAGCTGAAGCACAGAGTGGGAGCACTGGCTAACACACTTTGGCTGCTCATCTGAATGCCAGGCAGGTGTGTTCTTACAGCAAGAAGCACGGCTGATTCATTTACCCTACAGATTGCTTTTGTGTGTGTTGATCAGGAGGAGTATTTGTCTTCTGCTAAAGAACTTGCCTTTCTCTGTGGTGTTCCCAGCTACTTGCCGTGACTGCGTGCGTGTAAGAGCGGCTGCATTCGTGTCATTCACCTTAACCTATGTCTAGAGCAAATGCTAGACAGGAGTCCCATCCGTAGTGTCAATGGAGTGCAGACCTGTCACAAGACCCTGGTAGTAAAATTGATGAATTGTCCATGTACATCCTTAAGGTGGAGTTCTACCCATGTTAAAATCGATGCCAACAAAGTAGTTGATTTTAGTCTTGGGTTTATTTGCTCTTTGCTGCTGGTAACCATGGTATGACATGTGTGTTCTTCAAGAACAGTATGTGCTGTTGTTTTAGCTTGAGGCTTTATTGCAGAGGCTATGGAAGTTGTCAGCGGGATTGTTCCTATATGCAGCAAGATCTGGACTAGGCAACACCACAATGGAAATAAAAAGCCTGTGCTCCATCCTCCTCCTTCATCTCTGCAGAATCTCCCGTTAGCTCTCTTTGAGCCATCCTGGTTGGAATGGCAGAGACAAGTGCAAGTAACCTACCTCACCCCTGGCATCGCTGCCCTCACAAAGAGAATCCCACTTGGCCAGTGCGGACAAATTGACCTAGAAGTATTTGCCGGAGTTCACCTTTAATAATTTTTATTTTCCTGCTATCACTGCTTTTCTTGTCCCAGCAGGTCAGCCTTGAAAGAAGTAGTAACCTGGCTTCCTGGGACTTGCCTTTTCGCTTGTAAATGGGGCAATACGAGTAAAGTAAGAAAGACACACTAAAGACCCCACTGAAAAAGAAATCTGTTGCTTAAGAAACAATTCGTGCAGACTGGAGGCTTCTCTCTCACTGTCACAAGCTGCAGAGCCCTCTGACTTGCTTTTGAGAGGCGTGTTTGCAGGCTGGCATCAAGGAGTGAGGAACCAGCCTTCCCGATTCAATGTGCTAATGTAATCGTCCTTGAGACGTTGCTGGGCTGCAATGTGTTCAGAAGTGTCTTCTCATGCCCTTTTAGTGTTTCTAAACAAATCTGGGCTTAACTGAGAACATCGTTCTCTACCCTGGTAAAGTTATTGGAAGTTTTACGAAGGGAAAGGTATAGTTTGTATTTTGAAAGATATATGTTTTTTCTGCTATAATAAGGTAGAATATGGACATAGCATTATAGGTTCAATTAAAAGCATGTCAATAAAAGGCAGTTGTGTGCTACATAAAAGATTCTTTTGTTGAAAACTGGCCTGAGTTACGACTGTTTTACACGCATTAATTTGCTTTGTACATACAGAATGGAGCTGATTGAACAGCATGATTGTCTGACCAGAGCTGAAAAGCAGCACTTGCTGTAGGTAATTTAAATTGAGCCCTATTATCATTTGCGGATTTATTCTGCTGAGAATCAATAAGATGAAAAAGGGTCTGAAAGCTTTACGCTAATGCTAATCACTTCTGGGTCAGTAACTCCTTGTGTTTAAGTTATGTATTTCTTCCCTGTATTCACAAAGCTACTTGGAAAGTAAAATATTTAAAATATCTTCCACTGAAGAGAATCTTCCCACCCCTTCTACTTCACAGAGAATTCAGCATTGAT
The DNA here is from genome assembly GCF_032191515.1 of Phaenicophaeus curvirostris. Taxonomy (NCBI): domain Eukaryota; kingdom Metazoa; phylum Chordata; class Aves; order Cuculiformes; family Cuculidae; genus Phaenicophaeus; species Phaenicophaeus curvirostris. Next base: position 8,133,942 of record NC_091404.1, read on the forward strand.
CAATCTTTTGTTGTACTGAAAAAGTTCCCTGAGAGGGAAGTGACACCAACCAAAAGGACAAAAAGAGATGGTCTGGAAAGAAGCTCAGCACAGAGGACCCTGAAAAATTTGTGATAAAGCAGCATTCTTGGTGGCTGGAGATTCAACTTGACCCAAGCAATGCCGCACAAAGCTGGGTTTGGGTCCCTGCAGTCATTTTAATTTCTACTACAGCAACAATTCTGTTCCTGCATAATTTTCCTTTTCAGGTTAGAAGGGTGTCACCAGACTCAGGATGGAAGAGGAGAGACAAAAAGGAGGCCAGAACCAAGGTGATTTTGGCATAGGAATGCAATCAAGAGTGATTACAATGGAAGGAATTTATATGTATCAAGGAGAAAAAAGGTAAAATGACCCCAAAAAAATGAGCTCGACAAATTTAATTACCCAGTAAGACCTTGGTTATTGTCTTTAGGGCTGTTGGCAGGGGCAGAGGTGTGTTGCACTCAAGGCTTTTTTTTGGCAGACTGGAGGAGACTTGACAAGTTCTTATGAGGAAGAAACCTAAACACAAAATCATTCTGAGCGAGGAGCCATGATGGAGTTCCTAATCCTCCAGACTTGTTTTGTTCCTTTTGAAGCTTAGGAATCGATGCTAAAACTGTGGCTTAAAGAGAAGGTGAGGGAAAAAAAAGACGACTCCTGTTACAGTAAGAATGTCTATTGCATTAATAACTAGTTGTGTAATTTACTGGCTATGCAGTAGTGGATGGACTGTGTCCTCTGCGAAGAAGCCAGGAAGGGTAGTAAAAGAAGTGAGCTGAACTGGCTCTCTTTAGGAATCAGACTTGCAATGCCATGGCAGAGCTTACTGCCATCTGAGCTTTGTGAATTTTCACGCAGAGCAGCAGAGCAGAGGTGATATATCAAGCGATAATCCAGTGAGAAGGGCTTCTTGAGTCTTGGTTCCGCTCTTTCTGTTGTCTTGGCCCCTCCCGGCTTTGCCAGGAACAATCAGTTGTGTAAGTTGAGAGTGGCTCCAGGTGATGTGGTGTGACTTATGTCTGGGATCGAGCTACCGCGGTGCTGAGGCTCAGGACTGGGGTGACACTGTGAAGTAGCAGGGTGAGTGATGCGCCTCTCCCTGATGAGACTGCGCTTCGCAGACAGGGCAAAGAAGAGTTGCAAAAGGGTGAAATGTCTTGTCTAAGGTGTGTGGAGCTGCAGTGGCAGAGTCAAAAGTAGAATTAGTCTTTCGGAGCCCAGGTGAGTGTCCATCCCGGCCCCTGCACTCTGCTGCATCTCCATCCAGGTGCAGGAAGGTTAGTTCTAGATGATTAAACCATCAGTGCTATTACGACTATAGCCCATTGTGTACACCACAGTTGGACCTGATTGCCAGATCTTTATTACTTCATCAAGAAAGTGGCTTTCCCTCCTCATATTCAGTTTCCCCAGATACCTGAGAGCACTACTTCAGAGGTTTAACTTTTTTATTTTTAAAGTGTTTTTTAAAAAAAAAAACATGTTAAACTTTTCTCATATTAAGATGGGCTGGAGCAGCTAATACAATCTCTTGAGGTAAATAGCTATAAAAACATCAAAGGTTTTGATAACTGTTAGCTGTATATTTTGTAATGCCTATTGTATTTCCATTTTGTTAGTTCTATTTAAAGAGCAGTATTATCATGCCCCATTTCCTGTTAGATAGTTCTATTTGTCTGCTCTACAGGAGGCAGGAGATTTTAGGTCCAAAAGAAATTATCTCTCAGTAAATTACTCGTAACTCCATTACGGAATACTAAGCACTCTCCCTGCACTGTGTGAGCAGCTTGAAGAGATAACATTGCAATTTATTTATTTGTTTTGCCCCATGCATATAGGTGACACATGGACTCATCTGAGCAGAGATGGTGATAACTGACAGGTACATTAGATCAGTCACATATAGCAAAGTTTACTTTGATTATGTAGTAAGTGTCAAGATGTACAGTAGCTGATGTCAGTTTGATCTCTCATGGTATATAATGGCTTGTCTTTTTCGTGGTTGAATGGACACTAATTTTTGTCTAATAAGTAAGCTATCAGTTGAGAGTGTTTTAGAGAGTAGCCGGAGTTTTTTATCCTACTGAAAGGGAAACCATTCGTGAAATTATTTTAAAATTTGTTTGGATTGCTTGTTGTATTCATTTTTCTCCTTCTAAAGTCCCCTGTTTACTCAAGGTACTAAAGGTACAATGTTTTCTAAGGACCTGCTGTGAATCTATTGCATTGCCTATGAGACCTTTCCATATTGAAATAGTAGCGGAGAACAGAATATTTTCTGTCTGTTTTGATGTAAGCTGCCAAACTTCAAAGTCTGAATATAACACCTCTTAAACTTTAAAGGGAGAGAAGAAACAACGTTCTGTTATTATGAACACCATTCCTCTCCCCTTAGGTTACGTAGGAATTATCCAAGCCTATAACTTCGTAAGTCTGTTTTATTATTATGCAGCCATGATTTCAATTGAGCTGTGTTTGTGAAAATAACTTATAAAAATACGTTTCGTAAGGAATAATGCAACTGGTTAATAATTAACTTAAAAAAGCACCCAAAAAACAGAACCACAAAATATCCCTGACGAACTCTGGAAATGAAGGGTGATGTTCTGGATCGTCTAGCATGGCTCAGCCTCCTGGGACAAGGGCAGCTCCAGGGGAGACAAATATTTACAGTGAATAGTATTTTCAACATTTTGGAGAATACGCCAGTTGAACAAAACCCTTTGTAGCTACTACAATTATGGTAGTGATTATTAACATCTTTGAACCCTGTACCATTAGCAGTGTAGTCTGTAGGACCCCAAAGATTCCACTCATGGTTGGATCTTATCTTACGCTTCTTGCTGACAGATTGGGCTAGTTGAGCTCTAATTGAAGTGACCCATGGCTCTTATTCAGCAGGGTGCTGAGGCCTTTGATGCCTGGTATGCGTGGAGCGAGGTATTTTTTTTTTTTTTTCCTTACTTGTACATTTTTTTTCTTGTTTTCCAGTCAAGAAATATGTTGTCTTCTTCGATCATCACTAGTGTATGGGAACTTCCCATAAAAATCACTGGTTCACTGGGGATGCTGGGAAGATTTTACAATGAACGGAGACCACCAGGTCAAATGCAGGGTGTGAGTAACTAGTTTTAAAGTCAAGAGTGGGGATTTTGAGGGGGCTTTTAGGTTTGCTACAATAATCAAAGCTTCCTTTTATTGTCATGTATGTTATCCTTAGAAATGCATTTTTAAGTCTTACTGGACTGGCATTTGTACAGACATCTGAATGACCTGCACTATTTTTTTACTTCTTCCAAAGTTTTCTTCCACAAAGAAAACTGTTGAATGCTTCAGTGTTGAGGCTGTGAATAATTTCACGTATTTGACTGCAGCGTAGATGTACAGAATAAATGTTCTCGAAATGACTCCTTCCTGAGATAAAATTCTGTAAGAGTCATTAATAATGGCCATGTCTGAGCTGCAAACAATAGATTAGGTTCTTCCCTGCCTTCTCTTGGACTTGGAATGAGAAATTGAGATGCAGATTGAGTTCTTAAAACTGAGAATTTTGTGTGCTCTAGTAATTCCTGCGGTTGCTCTTTTATTGTCTTCAATGCTGTGTCTTGGCAGTTCTTAGCACTTGCCATCCACTCTGCTTGAGGTTTTACAGCCAGGGCTGGGCTCAGAGCAGTGCGCTCCCCACAGTCCCAGAGCAGAAACCCTGCTGTGGAGCTGGGAACCGAGCATCAATGTCTTGCATCTGTTCCTCCATCCTCTAAATGTAGCCCCTTCACTCTGTCTTTGCTTAGCTCTCTGCAAAGATGATGAATGCTGATGTGCCATAAACACTGCTAAAACATCAACTGAAAACTTTATTGCTGCAGTCAGCAACTCGTCTGGTAGCTCAGTTTGAGAGAGCACTGACAGGGGTAAGACTTAGATGTTCTGATGAAAGTGTCTCCAGGCTCTTCTCATACATTAACATTGCAGCCTGCTTCACTTCTCTTCCTGTACTCACTTTGGGATATATAGAAAATAAGGCTATAATAATGTTGTCCTTTCTTGTCTTCTTTCACAAACATTAATCCCATGATTTTTTATCAGTGCAAAATAACCCTGGAGATAGGGCAGTCTGTGGATCAGCTTCTATGAAACTAGAAAACTGAAATTATTTTGTTTAATTGTGTGTGAAAGTCAACTTTTGTCAAAATCTCTAGCTGTGACTGGGTACTTACAAAATGCAATGTATTCTTTTCTTTAGCAGATCACCTAAATACATTTTACTAGCAACCCTTTTGAACCAGATGAAACTGTAATTCAAGCTGTCTTGTCTGCTTCTGCTTTAGTTCACAATAATGTCACTATGCTGCTCACACCAAAGACTTAAGTTTTTATCTGTAACAGCTACATTGGGTATTTTGTCCCAGTTTTTCTGCAGATCATTACTGATAAGGTAGCTTTTCTAAAATAAAAAAACCAATCTCCTGTCAGTGTGTATTTTTAATGTAAAAGTTTTGTTACTCCATCTGTGTGACTTTGGAAGATTGGGATGAGCTTGCGGTGACCTCCCACCAGCCATCACAGAGCAATTCTCCAGCCAACAGGCTAAGTTAATCCAGAATACTATGTTGCTTCAAGGAATTATGCCTCGGCATACAGCTTGACTGAACTTCTTCAGTCCTTGAAGGGGAACTTTACATCTTCTAGTAAACCGAATATGTTTAGGGTGAGGGACAGCATGGCCAAGGGGTGAAGAAGGGACAAACAGCTGGAGAGCTGGATTCTGTGGAGCTCTGTGCTGCTGTAAAGTAAGATAATAGCTGCTTTGTGCCGTAATTCCTTCTTCTGCAGTGGGGACAGCCCTGTCCTCGGGGCTGGATGGGGTGGGAGGGGTGTCCAGGACAGTGTCCAGAGCTGGAAGAAGAGTCCAGGCAGCAAGGTGACACGTTGTATATGGGCAGAAGGAACAAATAACCTTAGCTGATGTCAGCCACCTCGTAAGCTGTAGGGACAGAGAAGAGCGACAGAGCTGGTGAGGGGGCTGGAGAACAGGCCTTATGAGGAATGGCTGAGAGAGCTGGGGGTGTTTAGCCTGGAGAAGAGGAGGCTGAGGGGAGACCTCATTGCTCTCTACAACTACCTGAAAGGAGGTTGTGGAGAGGAGGGAGCTGGGCTCTTCTCCCAAGTGACAGGGGACAGGACGAGAGGGAATGGCCTTAAGCTCTGCCAGGGGAGATTTAGGCTGGACATTAGGAAAAAATATTTCACAGGAAGGGTCATTGGGCACTGGCAGAGGCTGCCCAGGGAGGGGGTTGATTCACCTTCCCTGGAGGGGATTTAAGGACGGGTGGACGAGGCACTGAGGGACATGGTTTAGTGATTGATGGGAACGGTTGGACTCGATGATCCGGTGGGTCTTTTCCAACCTGGTTTTTCTATGATTCTATGAAGTTGTAGGTGCACAGATGAGCTTGTGACACATCCCTTCTTGTCAACGTTTATCCTGGTGCTGGTGCCTATAGCCCGATGCAGGCTGCAGAGTCACCTCTGAGGAGAGCTGAGGGGCTCTTCTGTGGCCACGGAGGAATCCCAGGGCAGCTGGTTATCCTGACAGGAACCGCAGCCACGGAGGACGATGCTGGAGCAGAGGAATGTCTCGTGTAGGTCAGTGCAGACTGTAACACAATGCAGAAGCTTGATTTCTTTGTGATCCATGAGCCGCATGAATATAAAGTCTCTAGAAATACCCTGTCCTGAACTACTTTTTTATGCAACTGGGGTGTTGTGCAGCTCAGGCCATTGAAGTACAAGTGGGATGCATATTAGCACATGCTTTTTCCTTCGCGTATGCTGTTCTTACAGCTTCCTGGGAAGTCAGACATTTGCTGCTGAAGTATAGTCACATTGCCAGGGACACACCATACACAATCTCTCTCTTCTTTCTTTTCCTTTTCTTTTCTTTTGGCAATCTAAGCTTTATCTTGTTGTGATCTGTAGTGTTTATGATAGAATTGATAATGAACAAATTGTTAAAAATCTCTAATAGCTAAAAGAAAAGAAACATTCTGTCTTGGGGGAAAACATCTGAAGTTTGGGGGTGTTTCTTCCTTATCTTCCTTTTCCTTTGCTTTTGGGCATCTTTTGCAGGGTGAGCAAGTAGGGGCAAATTATTACCTGGCTGGAGGAGAGAAGAATTTTTACAGAGAACTTCTTCTTTATCTGATTTTGATTTAAGTCAGCAGATCTCTATTTCCATGTGGCAGCGCATTCAGATTTATTGTTCAGAATAATGAAAAAAAAGGTACCATCCCACTCTGTGGTTGGCAAATTTGCAGTGAGGACCCCGTTGCAAGCTGGTGGGTTACATCTCGGATAACTTGAAATAAAGGAGTCACTCACACATTCATAATCAATACAATTACTTCTACTTTACATGAATTAAGCAATTTGTATGGCATTACTGTTTGGGGCATTTGTATCCCTATTCAGAGCACTTCTTCAGTATTTCATCTCCACTGATGGTAAAGGCAGGTGCATGCCAGTTACCCACAAAACCAAAGCAAAGCTCTATAGGGAAACTCTTTTATGTCCATCTAGATTTGAATTTGTAGTCCTTTTCCAATTACTGTGTTAATTGTTTAAGAGATTGCTAGACTAAAAAAGTTTTTAATCACTAATCTGTTTTTGAAAGGAACTTATGGGCTCAAAACCTGAACTACATACTTCTTAAATTAATTTTCTTCATGAATACTTCTTTCTCAATACAGATTTGTGAGTCAGAACACCCTACTGTGCTTGTTTCTTTGTCTTTTCTTCAAACACCTGGCCTATTATTCTGCTTTTTTTTTCCCCACAACAAAATTGCTCTTTCTTTGTAGGCAAGGTTCTGATGATATTATGTCACTGGAAATACGGAAATCTACCCAATATCCCATGTTATCAGAACTGAACTCGGGGCAGAGAACAAACCAAAAAACGTGACAGTTTTCCCAAATGTGAGCACTCCAACAAAAATATAAGGGAGTGTTTCTTGAAGAGATACCCATGTGCTGCAGAATCTTCTAACGAAGCACCTCAAAAAATAGAGACACATTGGGTAATGTCAAGAGGTTTAATTTGGAGATTGAGGTTTTGTTCCCAGTGGGCTGGTGGCTGCAGAAAGTGAATGGGGTTGGGGGTGGTGTATTCATATCATCCGTGCTGCTTTGAAAATCCTCCCCTGCATTTCTGCTTTCAGGAAAACAAGATCAACCCAGTACACAGCCAGGGCCCCAGGCCTGAAACCTATGCCAGGAAACCATCTTGATGTCACCCAGAGAAGAATTAGACTGCAACCCTTCTTTATTCGGTAGAGAGGCATAGGGTCAGATCTTGCAGTCTTAATCCAGATTGGTGCAGGCTTTGCCTAAATTAAACTAAAGAATTTGGTGCGTAAGGCAAGATAAAGTGTTGGGAAATAATGGCAACATTCAGTGTGAGAAAGTCTCTGTAAATGGCTGGACTGCTGGGAGTGTGGGATGGTGCTCTCCTCGTTGCCCTGAGAAAAGCTAGGAAAGAAAATGTCCCTGCTTGGCTTGTGGTAAGAGTATTCACCCATGTGTGGATAAGAAACTACGCTGAAGGTTTCTCAGTTAAACGCTCCTCAACTTTTTTAAAATATAATTTTAATACTATGTCCATAATAGCTTGTAATTAAGCCTCTTTATTTAAACAGTTAAAATAGACTGAATAAGTAAACCTTCTTCCCTTGATGTGGTATTTCATTCTAAGATAGTAATAATTAACATAAAAAGCTCATTGAGTTTTGGTAACAGACATGCTCTGGTTCCTAGGCTGAGTGTTGTCCTGTGTATTTATTTTCATGGTATCATTAGGTCTCTCAGCTGGCTACTCAATTCACGTGAAAGAATGGAAATTTCTTGGAAGGACTCATTAAAACAGAAAAAATTATATCAGCTTAAAGAAAACCTCTCTGCATTTCAAAGTGAAAGCAGATGATTTTTCATGGAAAGGGTGATTGGGCACTGGCAGAGGCTGCCCAGGGAGGGGGTTGAGTCACCTTCCCTGGAGGTGTTTAAGGGACGGGTGGACGAGGCGCTGAGGGACATGGTTTAGTGTTTGATAGGGATGGTTGGACTTGATGATCCGGTGGGTCTTTTCCAACCTGGTGATTCTATGATTCTGTGAAACATCAGTAAGCTGTATTCTCTAACTGTACCCGATGGGAAAAGCTGATGATTGCAGACACCACAAAATAGGCAATGGACTTACTGTTGTGGTTCTGTATCAAATAGGACAGAGTAGCTCGAAGCCAGAGCATCATGTGTAAATACACACCAGGGTGGAGGCTGCCCCTGCCTTGGTGTGACCACGTCAGGAGAAACAGAGACCACAGCTTGGAGTGGTTGGGGAGTTGATACCATGCAAGTGCTTGCCTGCAGTTTCAGTTGGAGAGGAAGGTGTGTAGGAGGAAGGTTGCCTTCTTTTAAGGAGAGTTAGGAAAGACCAACAGCAAGTCAGCCTGGCAATGTTTTAGGAGCCAACCCTGCTGTCCAGCCCCAGCAGTTCCCAGAGTGGTGTTGAAGTGGCTCGGTGCTGGGTAGAGGTGGCAGCTCCCAGCTCTGGCGTTAGCTGTAGTGCAAATGAGTGGAGTTACTTGCCTCTGTGTGTTAGTTGCTGTGCCTGAAATTATTTTTGTCCTTAGCTTTCAACTTTGTTGAAAGATGAAAGTTCTGTCTGCTGTAATTGCTGAAATGAAGGGAATTTTAGATTGTGAATTTGATACACCACCCACTCACCTCACACCCCACCTCCCTAAGTGAGATCTCTGTGGTCCTCTGGTCAATGGTGATGATTTTGGGGATTACATAGGACCTACTATTTCATGCAAAGTATTAAAACACCCTTTCGCACTTATTTTTCACGTGCTGCTTCTAGTGAATTTTCCTAGGAATCTAATTTGCCAAAAATACCTAGGTTTTATTTTTACTGCAGAGTTCTTTTCTGAATGGCTCATGGCAAATGCAGAACAGTTTCTGCTACTTTAAATGAAACAGTGACACAGCCTCCTTTGCTGCAGAACCTCATTGCATTGCAAGAGATACGCTGATGGCAAGGAAAGATGCCACAGAGCTTGTACAGAATACAACCAGTTGTGTAATGGCTGTTTTCAAGCCATTAACCTACTTAAAAGGTTAATTTGGAACAAACTCAGTGACTGAGTGGATACCCTGTCGTGCTGCCAGTTGGCAGCCTGGGCCACGAGAGTGAATTGGTGGAAGCAAATAGCTGTTGTACAAGAAACACATTCAAACTTCCTGTGAGAGGTCCTGGTTACATCACTTCCCCGGTCTCCTGCTGCTTGTCCCACAGTGCAGGCCTAGTGTAACTTGGGTAGAAAACTTGCTTTTCCTAACACTAAACCAGCACCTTCTCCTACCTGTGCTAACAACAAGGTCTATCAGCCCAGAAATACTTCCAGTGTTGGGGTAGGTTATGACTCGAACAGTCAGTTATTAGTATTTCAGAGGAAAAGAGATCTGTCAGACCCAGGAGCTTGTCTGTCATGTACCCAAGTACAAGCTCAGACGAGTCTACAGAAGCAGCAGTGAGGTATCTGGAGCTCTGCACTCAAAACTCTAGCCTTGAAAACATCTGTGCAGTTTTAAGAGTGGTCCCAGAGTTGCTTTGAGAAAGAAGTTCTAAAATATACAAACTCTCTTCAGTGTGAATGCAAGAGCTTGAGAAAAGTCTTGAGGAACCAGGTAGTATTAATGAAGAGCTTCATGTTGTCCCATCTACCCACGGAAACACAGCTTGCTCGGACTGCCGCTACAGATGTGGGAAAGGTAATCTTCACGTGTAGTCAGCTGTTGGCCTTCCTTTCGTAATTGCTAAGCAACAATTAGCACTTGTTTAACTCTTACCATTTGCACAGTGTGCAATTGTTTAATCAGTCCTCACAACAGCCCTGTGAGGTAGGCGAGTAAGCCACAAAAGGAGGTTACTTCTTTCTCTCACTTTATGCAACAGCATCAGACCTGTAGGCGAGACAGTGATTCCTAGACCCATTCCCCAGATGGGGGAGTTCAGCAAAAACTTTAAAACGACCTGTTTGAGGCTAGAAAGGGAGTCCAGGATTTTGATGAACTGTAGGCTCCTGTTCAGTAAAGCCTGTTCTCACTCATTCCAACATCAGTCCAAGAAGAATTTAATGCTTCACATTTAGTTTTCTCTTAAGTTCTGAACCGACTCAAGGCATGAAATGTCTGGAAATGTGCAGTTAATCTGTTAACTTATTGGTCTGGTCAGACGTGCCAGTAATCATGCTAAAAGTATACAGCAACCTCATATTTAAAGCTATGAGCTAATTATTGGTACGTATATACACACACAGAGAACCACACACAATTTACTGTACATGGATAACCAGCTTTCACAGGATACAGTTTTCATATACAAAGATTGAATTTTTTTTAATTATTAAAACATTGCCACCCTGAACATAAAACGAACATTTATTTTCAGTTTGAAACAAAGTATTTTTTATACAAACCTAGTTCTGAATCAAAAGCCTACAATGAAAATAGTCCCCACCTCATTCCTGCTAAGTTTGTCTAAAATGCGATTCCGCTGGCATTTGCACTTCAACGTGAAGCATGGTCTCAAAGTTAGTAACCGTGTACTGATGCTCACATCTCAGGTACTACATGGAAGAGCTCCTCCTGAGAAGTTAGTTAAGAGTGGCTGAGAAAACTGAAGTTATTCCTGCAAAGAATTTTGAACCTTTGGACTAGCATCTGGTGAGTCTGGGGATTTCCAAGCTTCGGTTCCACGTCAACCTGAATTGCAAAGATGAAATAGTTCCTGCTCCTGTTCTTGCAGTGTCAGAAATGATGCAAGCCAACTTACTACCTGATTTCATGTTTAAATGAAGGAAACCAGCCTTTAGCGGGGTTATTTCCTTTCAGTTCGTTACTGAAGAATGAGAAACTACAGCTCTGTGTGTGTGTGTGTATGTGTTTTTGCTTTCTATTTTTAAATGTGTCTCTCAAACGGGAGCTACTTATTGGAGAGGTCATTCACTTCCCCCTCTGTGGCTGTAGTCTGTGGGAGAGCTCCTAACAAAGTTCTTTGTTAGTGTTTGTAAGACTGGAGATGAGGTTTAATTGAGGGATTTGTGCTGAATGTTCTTTCGCTTTGAGTCTTAGTGCTGCAATGCTTGACGTTTTCCTTTCAACTGCTGCTGGATCAGTGAAGGCAGTAAGAGCAGGGTCTGACGGGGGTCCAGGAGCTTTCATGAGCACTGAAGCTGTTGTCATGAGAGGATTTAAAGCATTGAGAAACCTGTGTTTGAAAGAAGTCAATATTATCCAAATTAAGAATTGTTTCGGAGAACAAGTACTTACTGAGTTGCAGCTTGACCCACCCAAAATATTAGGGAAAAAAAGTGCGAAAATTATCAGTTTCTCCCAAAGGTATATTTTGTTTTCCAGAATGTTTTTTAGCTTTATTTTGCTCTATAGTGTCTTACCCTTAAAAAACAATCAAAAATCACCACCCCAAATTAAAATCCAAACAATTTTACCTAAAATAAATAAGAGATATGATCTGACATGGCATGCAGATACCTAGAACAGCAACCATTTGCTTCACTCCTAATGCTAAATCCTTTCTAAACAAACCTTGGATACTGTAGATCAGCCTATTCCATGAAAGCAATAAACCACTTCATCAAAAGACCAATTTATGTGGCTGTTAATGCAGCCAATTTGTTCAGACAATTTTTTCCATGTGAAAAGTGGCATTTGTCTGTCTTTTAATGTTGAACTATGATACAGGCTATAATTTCAGCAAGAGAAGAGTGCTATCTTCTTTTATATATATGTATCTACACACCTATTCCATGTGTGCGCGCACACACACTAAACACATACTGTTTTTTCATATCTTATGGGGGCTCTAGAGCAGCAGCAGCATTTTGCTGACAAATTTCAGGTTGCTGGGTGAGAAAGCCTAGACAGCAGGCTTGGCTGAAAGGAATTGCTGGAGTTCTAGGTGTCTGGTAGCAGAAAGAGAGAAGGTGGCTCGATGGGGATTTGTTCTAAGTGTTGACAGCACCTCGTCTGCCAAGGGCTTTTAGTAGGACACGTCCGAATCACAAGATCTCTCTGGAGCTGTGTCACTCCTGCTCCCGGCCTCCTGAGAAGAAGTGTCCAATACTTTTATTCTATCAAATCACCTACAAGCCACGTCTGTCTACAGTCACATCTTTGTGGTGTTTAACCTGCGTCAGCCTGTGAGATAAGGATGGAGCTGGAGCCACCAGCAGATTACAGCATCCTCTGTGAAGACTATGGGAACATAACTTCAGTAAGCATGCACAATTGTTCTTCAAAGAGCAATTACATGTTAAGTTTCTACTAGCATGGCTTAAAACTAAATCTTTCTATTCCTAATCAAGTGATCCTATACAGGAACTAACCCTATTTTAGTAAGTTTATTTATCATTTAGGATATTTGCTGAGAACATGTGAGCATCAAACTACTAAAAATGCAGCATTTTTTTAACAGTTTTGAGATTTAGAAAAAAAAAAAATCAATTCTGTACCTTCCAAACTGTGGATTTAAAATAGGATTTCTGAAGAGAGAAGTCCAGGTAAGGCTGCTGAGGCCAAAAGGCCCTAATGTTGAAGGACTAAACGCTGGAGACACAGATGGCATGGCCAATGTTGAAAGAGGCATTGACCTCCACGTGTGATCTAGGAGGGGAGAGTGGCTCAGTGGAACATCCAAAAATAGACCAAGTGGGTGCGTTAAGGAGATTCCTGGAACAGTCCCCAGAATTTCATTTTTTTCACGTTTCCTCCACTTTGCCCTTCTGTTTTGGAACCAGACCTTCAATAAAAATTATAAAGGCATTAGCTGAACTTACTGTGCAGTTTGTCTTACCATCTACTACTGCATGCAGTGCTACAGGCAGCAAAATATTTACTGTTAAATGAAAAAACACTTCTTTAATACTAAAGATCCATTCATAAATGCCTCAGTGAGTTTATTACAAAATAAATCGGATACAAATATTGTAAATTTGACTACTCTAGCTCTGGTTGAATAGTCCCATGTATTTTAAAGCCATTGTAATATATAAATCTATCACCTGAGAACTCATGATCTGTTCTTAAAGATGATCATTCCTTCTTTCATAAGCTATTTATTGAAAATTAGATTTCCACAAAGCCATTCAAGAGGTGGCTACTTCTGCACAGACACCTCAGGAAGCAACTTAATGAAGATTATAAGAGTAACTAGGCCAAATATATGGTGTGTGCTTTTTATCTTGATAGCTGGACCATACGTTTTTATACAGAGAATTCCTAAGTAAAATGAGAAGCTTTTGATGAATATGAACAGCATATATTTACATGAAAGTGATAAACTGAATTGCAGTGAAAGCCAATACTAAACTAGAAAATCTAGTAAACGGTATTAGAACAGGATATCAAGCTGTTCCTAAAAGGGCTTCAGCTTGTGTTGGTTTTGTGTAGTAAGCTGTTGAGTCTACTGCCTCTTTAAGCCTGACTAGTCATTACTTTAGCTCATTAAACTTCTTTTAAAGACTTTAGTCAATCAAATCTACAGACTGAAAAACTGACTCCTCAAGCTCTTATTCTGTAGCATTCATTAAGCGCAACCTTTCAGACCCAGGATGGTGGCAGAGGGTAGAGTGAAGAGCATCAGCTCTAAATCAAGGGAGGGGGGACCTAAACCAAGGACATTTAAAAATGGATGTTGCCAACAATCCCAAATATTTATAAGTGGAGCCTAGCATAGATCTCATAGAAGACTACCAACTCAAAATTTTTAGTGTTTTCTATGAAAATGAAGTCCAATTAAAAAGGCAGTGAACTGCCTTACACTGCAGATATGCAGATAAAGCCTTTCCTAAAAAAGGATAAAGCCTTTCCTAAAAACAAATAAAACAAGTGCTGCACAGGTATTAATTTCCTTACTACATTTTAGCATGGCTCTTCAATCCATTCTTCATAAAGAAGCCTAACGTGGAATGAGGTGTCTGCTTTCTTGGTCCTAAAGCAAATCCAATTGATCACTCAGACATGCACTCTGGCCGCAAAATAACTTTTTTAATGTTACAGGTTTACTACCAATCATATTTAGCCATCTCTCAGATTTTATATTTATTAAACTGGAAGGAAATACCAGCATTGCTGACTAGTAATTATCTTTACAAAACAAAAAAGCTGGCTTTCAGTTCCTTACCAGTACAAACTCATCAACAGAAGGGATAAAAGGGGCAAAGTCATGCCTCATACCTTACACTGACATGACAAACAGCTTTCAAAATTTAGTGACTACGTTACAGTTGTTAACATTCAGATTAGTCATCTTTAGTTATGCAGTTTTCCTTTGCTTCCAATAAAAGGCTTAGCTTGCCTTAACTCTATTTTCAGACACAGCTGAAGTGCCAAACTAAATATAAGAGAAATTGCTATACTCCTCTTAAGATTTTTTTTTGGTATGACTATAATATCAGTGGAAAAAATACATTAATGCTCAAGGATGAGCTTTAAACTGTCAAGTTTGAATTGTATGCTAAATATTAACCAGATTATTTTTGTAATTACTAGCACCACAAAACTGATGAGAAATCTAGGACTTTAAAAAATAAAAAAAAAGGTGAGTGTGTAAAATTTGATAGCTTTCTTACTTTAATTTTCTTTAAAAATGTATCCTATTTAACTAATATAATACTTAATGAAGACAAAAAGACACATATATATGACTACTTGTAACGTGTTTCTGCTGTAGCCGAGTACAGGAGCATGACCAGAAAATATGACAAGGATGCTTAGATCAGTTATAGTTGTAAGCTAATGTTTTAACACTGATGGAGTTTATGGTACTGAAATACCCAGGTAACGTTTCACTTCTCTCATGAAGAAAACAGAATATTCCTTTAACTTTTTCTTATTTTCCTCCCTTCCTAACAATATGAATTATGAGAAGCAGAATGGCAACAACAGATGCGAATGCTATTGAAGAGCATCCCAGCATGGCTTCAGATTACGAGAAGGTTTTGTAGACTCTCAGACTCCCCCTTTCCCAAGGTAAGGCAGAACACAAAGATTCTTGTTCCCAGCTCCCTTCCTCGAGCAAATAATGGAGGTTGGCTGAGGGGGATCTCTTTAAAGTGATGATGAAATGAGAATATGTTTATAGGCGTTTTTTTTCTTATTTGTTCATTGTCATGTAAAGCTGAAAATGCAAGAGTGAGGGGCAGCATAGTGGCTGGCATCCACTTCAGCTGGGTGACAGAGGGTTCTTGCCAGAGAAGCAGATCTCAATTTGAAAACACACTGAGGTGAAGAAATGATCTGATTTCATTTGGCAAGAATAATTAGTTTCCTTGGTTTATACTTGAGTAAATAAAATGATACTTTAGAGAGAAGTATGGAAGTTTTCCTTTCACACAGGACACTGTACTAAGAAACTATGAGTATGGGCATATGAGGCAAGTATTTGGGAGTTAAGATAATTTGAGTACAGTACTTCACCATCTATATAGTAGCTGTTCCTATGCATCCTCTTACCTCCAGGCTAAGTTGTTTCCCATCTTCCACAAGACAAGAACACAAACATAGGCAGAGGCACTGAGCGCTGGAGGCTCGCCCTGAGCAAACTGTGCTGACTGTCCTCACGCTTAGGAGACATTTATTAAGCTATGACAAGGAGTAAGAAGGTGCAAGGAACAGCTCTCTCTGTTCCTTCCATCCACCAGGGATGCTATTTCACTTGTTAATTCCTTTTTCACCCCACCAAACCTAAACATTTCCATTTTTTTTAGATGAGTTAGTAGGAGAAGAGTTCTTCTTTGTCATCAACCATTGCACTACTCCTTCACAGGTCAAATGGACCACAGAGCAAGTACCCCACAAATCAAATGTAACAGGTAACTTCACAGCTTTTCACCTATGTCCTTTCCACTGGTAGATGCCATAGTTGTCAGATATTGAGATATTTCAATGAGTAAGTATTTTAGTGATTGTTGGTGGTAGGGGGAATCCACAAGTCCACAAAAGAGAGACGAAAATACATCTAACAATTCTCAGTTAAGTCAATTATGAAGTACCATTCCTACTTCTAAGGCCTTTTCTGAAGACAGGGTGTATTTAAATAAAAATCTAAAAAAACTTTTAGCTTTACAGACATCAGCTGGTGGGAACCATCTCAGCGACTGAAGTAATGACAATGTATACAGGCAAAGATCTGGCATCAGCAGTGACAGAGCTTTGCAAAAGTAAGTAGGGCTGTCATGCTGAGCAGCTGCACCAGTTCTCAGCCTTTCACAAGTATCCACGTACCCAGAGCTGTGCTGGAGCTGTAGTTCAGTCCACATCCAATACACAGCACAAGCCAAATTTAGCACAATCGTCATTCTGAGCTTAAAAATACTCTGAAAGCCTTCATACCTTCTCAAACAACTTTTTTTTTTTTTAAAAAAAAAGCTAATCTTTCTGTATGAAAAAGGCATTCTAGCTTAAACAAGAGATCAATCTAAAGAAACTGCTTCTGAAGCGGTGTTGTTAAGCATGAGTGCTCAGATTCAGGAAAAGTGATTAGGGTCACTATTAGTTTAAGAAAACTGCAGGCTATGAGATGGTAGTGTTGGTTTCTGTACGCTCAAGTTCTATGGGCTTTCCAGTCATTATGTCCCAGCTGGGCTGCAGCATTCCCCGGGACAGTGTGCAACTGTCAGACCAATGTCAAATTACTCCTCTACTTGTTTTATCCCGTCTTTTAGATGCGTGACTGTTTTATTTAGCTAAGTTAGGGCCAGAAAAGTTTGTAAATGTCTCTGAAGCCCTGCTAAATAACTCGGGATGTCTCACCAACCCCCTCACTTGCTGTAAAGCAACTAATTTTTTAAATACTGTTTTTATCATCACAAACCCTAGGAGCCAAAGCCTTCCTTCAGACCCCCGGAGATGGCAAACGTGAGTGTGAAGCGCAACCTGGGAACGTTTCTAGGATGCTGTCTGTCTCTTCCTATCCCACTCGCCCATGTCCCAGTCCTCCCAGGCCCACCCAGCACCCCGCATCCCGCATCCTGCGACCACTGCCTTCTCGCCCAGCCTGGGGCTCAGTCCGAGCGGTGTTTGTACCGGGCACTGCGTGCATTGACAGCAACGTGCCCTGCGGGATGCGGGCACCGGGCACTGCAGGCACACCGAGGGACGTGCGGATGGAGGGATGCGGGTGCACCGAGGGATGTGTGGCCAGAGGGATGTGTGGATCAAGGGGTTCAAGTGCACTGAGGGATGTGTGGACCGGGCACACCGAGGGCGCACTGAGGGATGAGAGCACACCAAGGGATGAGCAGACGGACGGATGCAGGTGCATCGAGGGATGAGGGCGAACCGAGGGGTGTGGGCGCACTGAGGGATGTGGGCTCACTAAGGGATGCGGGGAGGGATGCGCAGACCGAAGGATGTGGGCTCACTGAGGGATGCACAGACCGAGGGATGCGGGTGCACCGGGGGATGCAGGAGCACTGAGGGATGCATGGACCAGGCGCACCGAGGGTTGCGCAGACCGGGGGATGCGGGAGCACCGAGGGGTGAGGCCACAGCGAGGGATGCGCGGACCAGGCGCACGGAGGGATGCGCAGACGGAGGGATGCGGGCGCCCCGAGGGATGCGCAGACGGGGAGGGACGAGCCGTCGGGCGGCCCCGCACTCACCTGCACGCGGGCTTCGGTCAGGTCGAGGCGCACGGCCAGCTCCTCTCTGCGGGGCGGGACAGCGTTAGCCCCGGTGCCCCGCGGCGGCCCCGCCGCCCCTTCCCTCCCTCCTTCTACCTGGTGAACACGTCGGGGTAGTGGGACTTGCGGAAGGCGCGCTCCAGCTCCTCCAGCTGGAAGGTGCTGAACGTGGTGCGGTAGCGCCGCTGCTTCCTCTTGAGCGGCCCCGGAGCCTCGGTCGCCGCCGGCGGCTGCTCCGCGGGGCCCCGAGCGCGGCCGGGACGCGGCGTTGCCGCTCGCTGCTCGCCTGCGGGGAGAGAAGCGCCGAGTTACCGGAGCCGGAGATGGGTGTGTGTGTGTGTGTGCAGGCGGGCGGCTCCCCCGCGGGCAGCCCCGGCGCCCCTCACCGTGCCGCCCCGCCGCGGGGCCCCGGGCCAGGATGCTGTCGATGAAATAGGAGGTGAGGAGGTGCAGAGCCGGCGGGGCGGCGGGGGTCGCGCTCTGCATCGCGCCGGGGCTGCGGGCGGGCGGGGACCCCGCGACGCCGCGGGTTTTATCGGCGGGGGCAGCGCCGGCTCCGCGCCCCGGCATTAGCATTTCATTAGCGCTGGCGTCAAGGCCGGGGGTGGGACGGGCGGAGAAGCCGCCCGCACGGGGATGCCTCCCCGCCTCCGGGCCCCAGCCGCCAGCCCAGCCCCGCTCCCGGCACCGCACAACTCCCTAAAGTCTCCTTCGAGGCATCCCCGCAGGGATGCGGGAGAGGCTGCACCGGGATACCCACAGGGATGTGGGAGAGACCGCCCCAGGATCCCCGCAGGGGTGCCCGCAGGGATGCGGGAGAGGCTGTCCCGGTATCCTCGCAGAGATCCTCGCAGGGATGCGGGAGAGGCTGTCCCGGGATCCTCGCAGAGATGCGGGAGAGGCTGCACCGGGATCCCCGCTGGGATGCGGGAGAGGCTATCCCGGGATGCCCGCAGGGATGCAGGAGAGGCTGCACCGGGATCCCCGCAGGGATCCTCGCAGGGATGCGGGAGAAGCTCTCCCAGCCCGTCGGGAGCTGCCGGGGCCGGGAAGGCGCTGCTGTTCGCAGGGGAGAGGGGAACGAGGCTTGGCAGCCCCTGTCGGGGTCAGGGAGTCGCTCGCTCACACCGAGGGAGAAAGGTCGCTAGCATTTGGCTCTGCTGGACGTAAATTTTGAGTAGAATCGTAGAATAGTTTGCGTTGGAAGGGACCTTAAAGATCATCCAGTTCCACACCCCTGCGATGGTCAGGGTCATGTCCCACTAGATCGAGCTGCCCTACTTGTTGATTTCAGCTTTTTAAGAGTGACCTTGCAAAGTGCCGACAGGTGCAGGGAAGATGCACAGAGCCACAAAAGGCTGAGCCTTATTTTCCCTTAAGATCTCTAATTCCACTCTGGCTAGAATTCTATTGTCGGTGCCGTTACAGCAATGATTCCTCAACAGGAGGTCTGGAAACGATTTCCTACACACAGAGACTTCCAGCAGTTCTGTGATCTTGCCATGGTGGACCGATAAAAACACACGTAGAGTAATGACACAATGACTTGGCCCTGAAGTCTGTGTTTTGGGGGATGAGAATGAAACAACTGTTTCTTACGGTCTTACAGAGAGTGCAGCAGAAAAGGGCTTAAAAAAATAAAATCAAAAAACCTCAACAAAACAGTGGCTGAAAGCTGGAGCCAGACAAATTTAAATTAAGAATGAGGAATAGATTTAAAAATCTCTGTGTTTATAATTAACTACTAAAAGAACATAGCTGGTGAAGTTCTGGGTCCTCTGTCTGCCTTTCCATCAAGGCTGGGTGGGTTACGTTTCAGGTGAACACACCCAGGCTGTCAGTGTGGAGCTGCATCCTGAATCTGTTACCTGCCTCACATCAGATGTCTGGGTGAATAATCTTTTTGTTCCTTTTGGCATTGTAGTCCACAAACAAATGATTTTTTTATTTTTTTTTCCTCCTCTCCTCTTACCTCACTGAGGCTGTGTGAATGCTTTAGTGTTTCTGGTTTTGGTTATTGACAGACCTCTTCTTGTGATCTCACTGCTCTGCTGCAAGTTCTTCATTGAGGGAGCTTTCAACTTCATTCCTTTTGCTACAAAAATTGTGTTTTGCCTGAAATATCACATTCATGAATCCATTCCTGCAGCACCGTCCATAAAAAGCTTTGGGAAAGCACATACTGACGCTAGCTCTTGAAAAAGAAAGTTACCTTTATGAGAGGTGACCGTACTTAAGGGTACCATTTACAGAAAATTGGGTTGTAGATTCTTGTCCTGTTTGGATCGCGACCCTCAGCTTCAAACCTCAGAGTGATTTTCTCGATTTGGCTTTGTGAGGTCCTACTTAGTTTGGCAGAAGCATGTAATCAGAAGAGCACTAGGGTCACAGAGCCTGTTAAGAGTGTGAAGTGCTGAGGGGAGCACAGAACGGGAGAGAGGTCATGTAACACAACTTCTGCATCTCCACATGTATTTTAATGAAGCTTAATATTCAGGGTTAGAAAACAAAGCCTGTCTATATTTATATTGATGGAGAGTTCTTAGATAAATTATTTGACAAGGTTAACAGGAAAAATTTCTTGAAGAAAGTCCAAGGAGTTAGTTTGACAGGTCAGCATTGTTCTTTATTGGCTTGAAGAAAGATGATTGCTTACTGAAATGTAGCACTTGGATAAAGCAAAAGTGATTCTGATGAGAGCTCTGAGTCAACTTTGGTTGATGATCTAGGAACCTGATCCTGAAAGGTGCTGAAAGTCTTTAATGCCAATGTACCTTTCTAGATTGCTTCACAGGCTGCCCAGGGAGGTGGTTGAGTCACCTTCCCTGGAGGTGTTTAAGGCACCGGTGGACGAGGTGCTGAGGGATATGGTTTAGTGTTTGCTAGGAACGGTTGGACTCAGTGATCCGGTGGGTCTCTTCCAACCTGGTTATTCTGTGATTCTGTGATATTCTTATTAGGACAAGTGGTATCTCATTGTATTCCTGTTTTACACAGCTGCCTGAAGATCTAGGTGAACTTGAAGATCAGCACCTCTCTTTCTTTTTATGGGTTTAGATCTAGGTTATGTGTGGCAATCCTGTAAATACTGGGGAACTGCAAGACTGAATGTTGTGGGACAGAGCCTTAGCTGGCATAGCTAGGCTCTCTTGAGCCCATTGATACTTATTACACCAGCTGCAGTAACTCTTTTGTAATGGAATCACAGTAAGCCAGTTTCCCATTTCAGTTAATAACTTCTGAAAATAATGTAAGTGCTTTTTGCTGATTAGGCATACCTGACCACTTGGAAAAAATTGTGTGCACAATACACGGCAAATCAGCTTCCCTTTCTGTGCTGCATATTCAAGAGCACAATAAAATATTAGTTGGAAAACAAATGAGATAAGAACTGGGGTGTTGCTGGCTAACTCTGGAGAAGCTGTCTTATTGAGATAGCAGACACTGCTGTCATTGTGCTCATTCTGACCAACAGTCCTGGAGCAGATGCCCTTCTGTTATGTCCCAATCCAAATCTGCTTGCAGTCTTAATTTTGGATCTGTTCTTTTCTCCCTCTGCAGACCTTTTATTTTATGCAGGCAAAAAAAGCGACAGCCTCAGTCTTCTCTTTGTGCGTTTGGTTCTTGAAGGAGGTTTTTCACCAAGGGCAGGCATGGAAGAGGTTGTAAGAGATTCCTGTTGAATTTATGTGATAAAGGATTGTGAGAGAGACCTTGTACAACCTAAACATACTTCACTAGGTGTTCTTCTAACTGCTGCTGTAATGCCCTGTTTCTCAAGCGCTCTAGGCGAAGGTGAAGAGCTGCTGCATGGGTACCTCTGGCAGTGCTAGTACAATATTGTAATATTTACTGCATTTGCCAAAGACCCCCCTTTTGAAGTCAAAATTATATGAGACTGTTGTCTCTTCTGGAAGGTAAAAAGAATGTATGCTTTAACTTCTTAAAGTTTCTAGACTCTGAATTTATGGAGAAAAACTTAAAAACTACATAGAGCCTAGGGGCCCACAAGTCCAAGGATAATTAAAAATAACTCACTAGTAATTTAGTTTTTCTTGGCATTCTTAAAACAAAATGCCAGATAATAGATTAACAAGCCAGGTTGTGTCTATATTTAAGGGTTCATTTCTTGACTCTTTCTGAGGGATGTCAGGCCTCCATCACGGTTGCACATTCCTAGAGGGAAAATTACTCTCTTTTTTTCCCCAAATTACTTTGTATAGGGGCTAATGGGACAGAATGTTGGACTAGGAAGACCACATTCCTGGTTTCTTTGTTGGCCCGCAGGACAAATCATAATATCTTTGCACGTCATTTATTCATCTGTAAATTCACGAGTACTGGAATACTCATGCTGTCTTTGATAAGTATTGGACTTTGCTAATAAATTTTCTCTGGGAAAGCTGAGTGCAGTTAAAATACTTCATAGTTGATGTTTACCCATTTATGATTATAAAATGGGTTGTACTTGTGAAATATACACTTAACATTTTACCTTTTGAACCTCTAAATATAAGCTTGGGTTTGCTTCAAAATGAGCACTAAAAAATCTGTTTCTGATTTTTTTCTTTCCCTGTATGTGATTTAATTATCACGACTACAGAAATGAGTTTTTACCAGCTATATTCTCCAGCGTTGTCTGAGGTCCTCCAGGGTTCCTTTGTGCAGACATGGAGATACTCAGTTCTTCCTGAGCACTGCATGTCCTGTAACAGGGACTGAAGCCACTAAACTTTGAAGAGTGCAAACTGTCTAGTAATGTGCAAGGGAGACTCTGCTACAATCTCTGTGTTAGCTCTGTCTCAGTCTTCCGCAACCGGAGTAAGTGATTTCTGCTTCATCCTATTTCTTTGTAGTACTTTCTGCTGCTGCCATCCTTCTACTTGACGAGCTGAGGCATGGAGAGACGGAATGACATCGGAAAGGTGGTGTGTTCTTCTGTGTATATAAAGTGATTGCCCATGTTCAGCCTTATTGATTGAACTATAAGACTATCCCTTTAATGCACTTGCTTTCTACACTAAAAATTTTACAGTAGGCATAACTGTAGAAATCCATAGCATCAGCATCTGTCTGATAAAAGTATAGGTGAAGCAGCCTTTCCATAGGTGAATGCCTGTAGTAGTACATTTCTTTCAGTGTGCCTACGTGCTCATGGCTGCCCTTAATAGCCAAAAATTTTACTACAAAACTTAGGTGGCTGTAGCAATGTTCCTGCACTGGTTTGTGAATTGCCTCTCTGACTCATTCTTGTCTTTTTTAAGGACCTGAGCGCCCCGCATTTGGTCACAGGATGATTTGGGAACTCCCTCTGCTCTGTCTACAGAGGTATGGAACCTGACGGGCATGGAGGGGTGGTTATTGTGCACCTTTCTGACCACAGCAGTTCTGCTTCTGATTCATAATGGTGCAGGTGTGAGGGGAATCAGGCCTGGTCTGTGTTGAACTGAAAGTCTGTCATCGTGAGCCGTAGCTTGGTAATAGCAAGCACCTGGGCTCTGCCACTGATGGTCATTGTGGCAGCTGCTCTCAATGCCAAAGGGAAGTAACTGTGGTTTGCCGCCAGGCTGAGCTCCTAGGGACTGCACAGGGATATTAGAAACAAAAGGGCACCTGTCTGTTGTTTTAAACTGTGAAGATCCTGTGACTTGGTTCCACAGATTGAAAGCATGGAAGAGATACTGGCATTTATTAGTCACTTAGCTTCTTTATTTGCGAATCAGTTCTAAACAGCAAGGGCTATATAAAATTACTCTGTAATTAGCTTTGTGGAATTGGAATGGAGTCAATTACCAAAAGGAAACAACTAAATGGCTAAAAGCTGGGCTAAGCAATCCCCTCATCCACGTGCTGGAAGCTTGTTGTGAGTTATTGCATAAATGCAGCTTGGATTGAAGCAGCGTTGAATAACTACAGCTGAGTAACCTTATTCAAAAGGAAGGTAAGTGTGAGGCAAAAGGCTAAATACTCTTCTCCTCTCCCCCCTAAAAAAATCTGCTCTGGATTTAGTCCATCTTTATCTGGTAATGTGCAAGAATATTTAACTTTCTGTGTTTGATACTAGTGATAACAATAGTATAGTTAGAATTGCTGTAGGTTGGAATTGATTTGGTTTAAGCACTGACTTGATTGCTCTGCTGGAATGGGGTTTTAGCTGTTGTTTTTAACAGTGGTGTCATGGTATTTCAGCAGCAGTCTGTAACTGTTTGGATTTAGGATTCATTTATAATTGTTATAACTATTTAGTTTCTTAAGAGTAGAACCTGAAAAGAGTTTTGATGACCAGGGAGGTGCTTGATAGGTTTGGGGGGAGAGAGAGAGAGAGAGGGAGGGAGATAGAAAGAATGAGCAGGGAGACCCTCCTACGCAAAGAACTTGTTCTCTTTGTGGTCGTGTATGCTGCAGAAGAGGAATTTTAGGATTTGGGTTGGTTTTTTTTAGGAGCTCTTTTCTGATAGCATTTTAATGGGGAATCACAGTACGCTGCTGTTGAAAGCAGTACGAGCAGTTATAAGGGTGTAGTTTTCCTCACCTGTCCCCTCCCCTCTGCATCCAGTGTGGTTGGAAGTGCTTATCAATTTCTTGCAAACATTCAGACTGCTGAGTTGAAACTGCAGGTTTCTTTCCAACAGGATTTTCTTGATTTTACCAGCCTGTGGCATCACTGTGTGTCTGTTCCTCAGGTGAGCTCTGGCTTTGCAGAGAGCTCTGCACTGTGTGAACGTGAGGCAACACCTTTTTCCAAGCAAAAAATTGGCCCTTTTAATTGTTTGAGGGCCTGTGTGCTGTATAAAAGCATATAGTAAACTCCTTAGTCATAGTAATCACAACATTGAGCCGCTTTTCCATACATCTTCTTCGGAATGGAGGATTCAGGGAAGGTGAACTCTTTGCTCCCTCTTGTGGTAGATGTAGAAATGTGGAAAAAAAGTTTTTGGGGAAACCTGCCCATAACTGAGGGAAGCTGAGTATCTGATTTTTCTTGGCATCTTGTGACAGAATTAAATGAGAAACTTGACGTTACCTCAAATGCCATGGAAGTGAGAGGTTTTCTAAGATCAGAACACAGCGCTGAAGCAAAGAGGTTTTTAAAGCAAGGCTAAATTCTTTACTGCATTGTAGCTTTCAAACGGGGAATGCAGAGTGGTGAAATGCAGTTAGATATATGCTCTGTTGATTTATTTTTACACATGCACGTGAAAGAGTAGCTTAGGGCTATTTGCCTAATGCTGGTTGAAGTTTTTATGCCACCTCCTGCAGATTTTCATGCCACTTGGTGTGTGTTCCCCTTTATATGATCCTGAGTCTTCTGCAGGATTGTAATCCAACAGTAGAAGATGCATTTGTTTTGCACCCTGTTAGCTTTTTTGACCTGAGAGCGTACAAAACATTTAGACAGAAGTTTGAAGATCTTTATCCCATAGATGGAAATGATGTGCATTATTACTCTAGAAATGAGAAAAACAATAGAAACAGAGAACAAGGCCCCAGATTACTGCAGGTTACTATATGTTGTGTAAAAATGCTGTGTGTTCTTGGACTTCATAATACAATTTTTCATAATGCTTTTTTGCTGGAAATGTTTGTGCTTGCTGAAGAATTGTGTGTGTGTGTATATATATGTGTGTGTGTGTGATCTTTATAGTGTTGTCTGTGGGGTCAGGAGCCTGTTTGGAAGGGGATTTCGGTGGCAGCGCACAGTAAGTTTCATGTCTTTGCTATCAGCTGCCATGTTATTGCATATATGCATACGTGTTGGAGTGTCCAGAGCATCCCCTTCTCTCCTGGGGATGACTGAACACCTGCCTGCCGATGGGGAGCAGTGAATGAATTCTGTGTTTTGCTTTGCTTGTGTGTGCAGCTTTTGTTTTACCTATTAAGCCATCTTTATCTCAACCCACAAGTTTTGTCACTTTTACCTTTCCAATTCTCTTGTCCATTCCACTGGGAGGAGTGAGCAACTGACTGTGGTGCTTTAGTTGCCAGTAGGGGTTAAACCACAATACTTGTGTTTCTCTTTTGTTATAACTGAGTGAGAAGTCTAGCTTGGTTATACAGAACCTAACACAACAGAATTACTGCCTTTTTTGCCCAATAAGAGTTTGTTAATCAATGATTGTATTACTGCCTATATTTTTCACCTAATTAAGAAAAAAATCTGCAGCCCTTTTTGGTGAGAGAAGACTCTCTTTGAAATGCCTTAATGTCAGCTGCCTCCTTTGCATTGTTGAAATGTGTGGTCCAGGGCGTGAAAATGTGTTTTGAGTGGAACAACTACCTGTTGGGAAGTGTTTTGGCCAGATGCACCTGCTTGGTAGCGATGAACTCTTTACCTTGAGCCTTCTGAATTCCAAACTTCCTATAGAGTGCTTTGAGGGAGGCATCTTGTTTTGTTTAATGTTAGAACAGGGAAGCCTGCCTTTTGCCACTGCCTAAGCAGCAGAATCCCAGACTAATATCCTGCAGGTTAAATCATGACTTGCCCTCTCTGTTTGCCATAATTATATTTATTTAATGTCTGCAACCTCCAATATTTCCAATAGTCTTGTGGACAATACGAACCTCTGGTGTTGGCTAGATATATCATGGTTTTGAGAAGGTGGTGAAAGATTTTAACTTTAATGAAATGCTCTGATTTTTGATGTGGTTCTCTCAGCAATTCCAATCAAAATTGCTTTGATTTTCCATTTGCTGTGGTTTAAAGAATTTGAGATTGCTGCAGAATGAGTACATAGATGTCTGTAGTTTTCCTGCTGGCATAGAAAAAAATCCAAGGAAATCAATAGTTGCTTTATCTGCATTAGAAAAGCTGAGCTTAGGGCCTCAAGTGCTCCAAGCAATGCAAGTATTGAGTGAGCCACCACTTTTATTTTTAAGGAGTACAAGCTGTTGTAAATGTGGAACATCTTGAACTGATGTTACGTGTCAGTCAAATATTATCCAGGGTGCACTTAAGCAGTACATGTCTCCTCTCACATTTTTCCAAAGTGTTGCTGTTATGTTGCTGGGGATCTGCAGAGATACAGAGATAAATATTTCAGTGGTGTAAAGTTTTGCTTAATGATGGGACATGTCTCAAAGCATACATAAGATCTACTGGAGTATCGATTGCTCAAGCAGACCCCTTAAGCCCTTTCACTGCATGAGGAGTAGAGGATGGATGCTTATACTGACAAGTGGATTACAGGCAGAAGTAGTGAATGAGAGATCTCATGGGGAAACAGAGCCACAAAACTCGGTGTAAAATGTTCTACTTGATCTGGTTTTGTTTTGTGGGTTTTTTTCCCTTAAGTTACAGATGTCTAAGTTAATAGGTGTTAAGGTGTCCCTTAAGTTAATAGGTGTCTGTGAAAAACCTGTTTTATGGGTGCTGGACGTGTGAGCTGCTTTTTGTCACTGTGGTGCAGTTGTTCCAGTGACAGTCAGTGTTGGAATGCGCTAACTAGAAGTTGAAGCCTGTGGACAAATATGTTTATTTCTCTCTGTCCTTAAATGGCCTCAGTGCTGCTAGCTTCAGGCATTTATACCCCAGGAAAAGGTGTCAAATGTTAAGAGTGGCCCAGAAAAGCCTGAGATTACAATAAATAGCTGATGGTGTAAGTTCCTTTTAGATGTTTTCTAGTTTGGAGCTGTTCAGGAGATGTGTGTGCACTACTGTCAGTAACTGCACGGGGTATCTTTTTTTCCTCTTTAAAATGAAAAGCGGAGATTTGTGATGGGATTGTGTGGATCTAATAATTTGGTCTTTAAAACAGACTCATTCAATAGCACTTGTGGTGAGTTATGGGAGGGCTCTGTCTTGACTCTTGCTGCCCGTTTTCTCATGAACCCTTGTGTGCACTGCTCTCCTTCCTAGTACTGACAATAACATGATTTTTGTCCCTGGAGTAGCCCTGTGAAGGGGAGGGTGTTGTAATTATAAAGAAACAAAGCAGACGTTTATTTTTACACTAACCCACAACATAAATATCTTTTATCCTGTTGGGCTGTTTTACCGTCCTCATTAATGGACTAAACTTGCTAGTTTGTCTCTTTATCATGTTGATAGACCTGTTAAATGAAACCCTGAGTGATCAGACAATTTAGTCCTATGGCCAGTGGCAGCTTTTCACAGCAGTGATTTCTAGCTGGGTTGTATGTGCCAAATGTCCAGGCAGCTTGTGCTTATCAGCATCCATTATACTTTTTGTTGACTTGAGCCATTAATAATCTGTCAGATTAGGTAATTAGGCTGTCTCTAGTAGCCAGGGGAAATTGTTTTTCCCTAACTGATGGTATGGGCTGTACAGTTGTGCAGATAAGCAGTTGGTCAAATGGGAGTTCAGGCAATTTTTAACTGGCCTTGCTGATGAATGCAGGAGGAGTGCTGAGACATGAGGGGTGGATAACAACAGAGACAGGCACTTGCCCCTTTCAGAATTTTCTGTAAATAAGACCCTGGTTATGGTTCTGATTCCGAAAGTGTGTTGCGTATAGGAACAACCCTATTAATTTCAATGCTGTGCTGGTTTTATAAATATTGCTTCATTCTTTTGAATTAAAATTTATCTCATACCTTTGGGAATTAAAGGGCTTTTGTCTAGGAGGTGTCATTTTACCTCTGAGCGAAGCTGGCTAGTGCTAATATCTCCCTACAGTGCTGAGATTCTTTGTGCCGTGGGCTCTCACTGATGGAGGCTGTTGTGTCCAGGAAGTGCTTCAGAGGTTAGTAGATGCAGAAAAGGTCTGTTTATTCCATTGAAGCTGGGATCCCAGCTCTTAGGTGAGTGATGTTTACCTGTTTCCAGGAGCTGTCAATCTTCAGTGTGAAAATGCTGAGTGTTGTGGCATGCATCAAACAGATGTGTCACTTCAGTTATGTGGAGACTTCCTGTCAAAATAGATGAGAAAATTAATTTTCCTGAAAAGCCGTTTGGGCTTCCTGCTGGTTAAGGGCTGGAGTTCTCAATGCTTTCTTTATTTGAGCCAAGTGATAACATGGCTGCAAGAGCTGCAGAGATTACTCTATTCTGCAAGACTGCTAAGCTGACTGAATTCCTGGACAGAATTTTAAGAGAATCCAGCTATATCCACCCTTCAAACCGTACCCGCTCCTTTGAATTGAAATGATGTTTAGGAGGGAAGCAAGCCAGCACACAAATAGTGATTCTACAAACCTGATTGTACTCATGCTGACAGATTCCAATAAAGGGCTGTGAGATGGCAGCAGCAACATGGGCTCAGCTGCCCAGTCCTATCAACTCACAGTGACAATGAGCAGATTAGTTATGCTTGGGTGCAGGGGAGGTCAGGAGGTGGGTGAGGGACAGAGTGGCAGAGTGCTGGAACAGCCTTTGCACAGGTAAAGGTTAGAGTGAATGTCATGAGAGATATGACTGACTGCTGGCTGAAATCCACTAGCACATGCCCATCCAGCACGCCAGGTGAGCTGAATGGAGTTGGTGAACTAGCCAGACTGCCTCTGTTGAGCACTTTCTCTCAAGACCAGATGAATTAGAGGTTCGTAGCCAGAGTTCTGACATCCTTTACCAGCTGAGTGACTGCTGAGATATATGTGGAACAAACCTAAACACCTCAAAACTGGAACACTTCCTGAGAGGCCAGCCTTGCCCAGGATATAATAGTGAAGGAGAAGTAAGAATTCCCTGGAAATTGGGTGTCTCACCAGTGGCCTTTCCTAGTTCCCAGATGCCTCTTTGAGATGTACACTTGGTTGTCAACCAGGGCAGGGCTAGGGCTGGTCCTTGCCTTGGAGGTGTAGTGTATGGACCCTAAAGGGAGCCAGGCATTTCTTGCTCAGGTGGTGGCACATGCCTTTGCACCCAGAAAATTGACTGCTTTTCCACTTCTACACAGCCCCTGATGGCAAAGGTTTCACTTTTAAATGTCACTGAAGAAATTTTGCTGAACCTCTGGCTGATAAAAATAGATGTCTTTAAACTTTCGCCTTTTGATTTAATGTTTGAACTTCTCTGGCTGTGGACTCCAGTGCAGCATTAAGTATTTAGTATGGGTTCAAGGATTGGAGGCAGTTGATCTCTGGACAACAATCTATTAGAAGCCAGCTTTGTCCATTGCTCTGAGGTGTGTTAAGCCACTGCTTGGTTTATGGAAGTGGCTGGATTGAGCCTATTGAAGTTTTCACTTAAGACAAGATGGAAATCCCATTACTTTGAAGTTCAGCAACTGGAGTTAGACTCCAGCAGCTGAATTTTCGATGTGGCTTTTCCTTAAAATAGCTACAGGCTTTGAGCTAACCCAATTCAAACACAGCCTGTGCTCCAGCTTCCTTTGCCTTCCCTCCTGCCTCCTTTCATGTATGTTGTGGTAGTGCCAGTGCCTCTGTCTGTTGTAGAGCTCCTTTGTCCCCTGGCAACACGGTAGCAGTGTTCCATGGACTGAATGGGACACCTTTCCCCTTCAGATGAGAGCTCCATGTAGACCTAAGCAGGGTTTCTCCCTTCCTTTGGCTCCACAGCCCCTCTCTCTCTTGCTTGGGCAGCTGCCCACAATTGTCTGAAACACTTCACTCCTCAGCCCTTGTCCTACTTTCCCCAGTCTTGTTATGCTGTGATTCTCCTGGGCTTGGTAGTAGTTGTCTTGGTCTAGAGAGCTTGATCAGGTTTGTCTGGGGCAGGATTCCTGATTCAGGAAAGCCCTCAGAAGTTTACTAGAGACACGACTGGTCTCTAATATAGTAATAACATTGCCTGTGGCTGTTTGAGGCCAACACTGTTTCTGAGACAGTGAAAGTGCATAAGAAGAGTTGAACTTGGAGAATTCTATTGAGTTTAATGAAAACATTGAATATGGGGATGATTTTGTTTATCAGTAAAGGGAGAGGTCAGCTGAATCCAGCTGATTGAATTTAACAGCCTACATACAACAAACTTGGTGCAGGGTAAACTTTAGGGTGCACAAAGTCAAGGACTGGCTTGGAGACTCTTACTTCCAAATTAATAGCCACAGATCAGCTACCTGTAGCTGTTAAACAGCCAGAAAAGCATAAAGCCTTCTCCAAGTCTCCCCTGTCATGGGAGAAGGGGAAGGAAAGGAAGAAATACGGTAAAATATTGTTGGCCTGAATAGGTGCTTAGTGAGTTGGGTCATTCATTGACCTGGCAGAGAATGGGTTCAGATAAAAGGGAGCCCACTTTTTGAAGATTATGGGACAATTGAAGTTCTTAACTGATTTAACTGCCAGGCTGGGCAACTTTTCTTCCCACAATGTATGTAGTGCTCAGAGAAATTGGGAGAGGGAGGGAGATAAGGAGGTACAGGAGAGGGCAAGAGTCGTGCTGGCTGGAGGGTGGAAGCCAGAAGAATGGAGTAGGTTTGTCTGAAAAATAATGCTGTGTGCTCATGAGTGATTCCTTGTTGCAGCTCACTAATGCCGTGGCAGTATCCATGAGTGGCAAGAACTTCAGTCAGTCCCAGGGCTTGGATCGATAATCAATAGAATGGTTAGGGTTGGAAGGGACCTTAAACATCATCTAGTTCCAACCCTCCTGCCATGGGAAGGGACACCGCCCACTAGATCGGGCTGCCCAAGATCCCATCCAACCTGGCCTTGAACACCTCCAGGGATGGGGCAGCCACAGCTTCCCTGGCTTGTATCAGAAACAGCGTGACCAGCAGGTCCAGGGAGGTTATTCTCCCTCTGTACTCGGCACTGGGGAGACCGCTCCTCGAATCCTGTGTTCAGTTCTGGGCCCCTCACCACAAGAAGGATGTTGAGGCTCTGGAGCGAGTCCAGAGAAGAGCAACGAAGCTGGTGAAGGGGCTGGAGAACAGGCCTTATGAGGAACGGCTGAGAGAGCTGGGGGTGTTTAGCCTGGAGAAGAGGAGGCTGAGGGGAGACCTCATTGCTCTCTACAACTCCCTGAGAGGAGGTTGTGGAGAGGAGGGAGCTGGGCTCTTCTCCCAAGTGACAGGGGACAGGACGAGAGGGAATGGCCTCAAGCTCTGCCAGGGGAGGTTTAGGCTGGACATTAGGAAAAAATTTTTCACAGAAAGGGTCATTGGGCACTGGCAGAGGCTGCCCAGGGAGGGGGTTGAGTCACCTTCCCTGGAGGTGTTTACGGGGCGAGTGGATGAGGTGCTGAGGGACACGGTTTAGTGATTGATGGGAACGGTTGGACTCGATCATCCTGTGGATCTTTTTCAACGTAGTGATTCTGTGATCGATGAAGATATTGAACATGGCCGGTCCCCTGAGGGACAGAGGAAAGCTCCTTGAGTGCTTCCTGGCGAATTAAGCCGGAGTTTCAGAGGCAGCCGCGGGCGGGGGCTCCCTCAGGCCCGGCCTGGCCGCGCGGTGTCGCCCGCGGCTCTCGGGAGGCGGCTCTGGGCCGGCCCGGGGCTTCTCTCCGTCTCTAGGGCTGTGTTTTAGCGGCGTTGGAGGCATCGTCGTTGCTGCTGCCCGCCTGCTTTTTGATTGCTTTAGGCGCCTCCAAAAAACTTAGTGACTGCTTTCTGCGGTGTCCCAGGAAAGCGTCTGAAATGAGATTGTTTCAGGCATCAAATATCGGTGGTAGCTCAGAAAAAAACAAGAGTAAATGGACAGAGGACACGTAGGGAGCTCGTTTCCTTCACTATCTGAACAACTTGTTATTCACTCTGTATGAACGCTATGCTCTATCTGATTTCTACTAGTGTGTTGGGGGCGGTGTTGGTTGACAGCGACTGAACATGAGCCAGCAGTGGCCCAAGTGGCCAAGAAGGCCAATGGCATCTTGGCTTGGATCAGAAACGGCGTGACCAGCAGGTCCAGGGAGGTTATTCTCCCTCTGTGCTCGGCACTGGTGAGACCTCTGCTCGAATCCTGTGTTCAGTTCTGGGCCCCTCACCACAAGAAGGATGTTGAGGCTCTGGAGCGAGTCCAGAGAAGAGCAACAAAGCTGGTGAAGGGGCTGGAGAACAGGCCTTATGAGGAACGGCTGAGAGAGCTGGGGGTGTTTAGCCTGGAGAAGAGGAGGCTGAGGGGAGACCTCATTGCTCTCTACAACTCCCTGAAAGGAGGTTGTGGAGAGGAGGGTGCTGGCCTCTTCTCCCAAGTGACAGGGGACAAGACGAGAGGGAATGGCCTCAAGCTCCGCCAGGGGAGGTTTAGGCTGGACATTAGGAAAAAATTTTTCACAGAAAGGGTCATTGGGCACTGGCAGAGGCTGCCCAGGGAGGTGGTTGAGTCACCTTCCCTGGAGGTGTTTAAGGGGCGAGTGGACGAGGTGCTGAGGGACATGGTTTAGTGTTTGATAGGAATGGTTGGACTCAATGATCCAGTGGGTCTCTTCCAACCTGGTTATTCTATGATTCTACAGAATGCTCAATGAGGAAAAATGCAAAAATAACTGTTCTGTAGGATCCAGATATGAATCTTGTGTAACATTTAACAAGATTGTATGAATAGCTCTTACAGAGGTGACGCCTCAGACTGAGAGTGAACCCACTGGGTATCCAGCCAAACGGACACAAAGAGTAGGAAATAGCTTCTGAATCCCAGAAGCACCTGGCTGTAGATCATAGAATCATAGAATACTTTGGGTTGGAAGGGACCTTTTAAATCATCTAGTTCCAACCCCCCTGCCATGGTCAGGGACATCCCACTAGATCAGGCTGCCCAAGGCCACATCCAACCTGGCCTTGAAATAGATAGCACAAGAGGCTTTGCATGTGTGTTAAATCTATTTAAAAAAAAAAAAAAATCTCTGTTTCAAGATGCTACTTATTGTCAAAGGTGGCTGGTTTATATGACACCTCTTCAGCTGCCACAACTCAGCCTGAAAGTGCTTCTGAAGCAGAGCCCTATGTTTACATCACAAAAAAAACTGAGGTGTTTTAACTGATTCTTCCTTATTGATGGTTAGAACAGCATGGAAATCTGTTTTGTTGCTTGTTTCCTCCAAAGCAACTGCTTCTGTTCCATGGAGAGCATGAAAGATTTCTATAGCTGAACTTGTCAATAGAAGGTATTTGTTTTCCTGTGGACAAAACAGCAAGATATCCCTGGGGAACAAGATGTCAGAAGAGTTGCTGTCCACTGACGGTGCTAAATTCACACAAATTAATGAAGAGTTTTGTTTGGTTGGAACACTTGGGATGGGTATTGCAACCTCAGCAAAAGTTGGTTGTCCTCTGCTCTAATTAGCAGGCTTGTTTTCCTTCTGTCATCATAAATTTGGGCCCTTTAGCCCGAGAAACTCTGCTAAGAGAGTCCTTGGCTATGACCAAGGTACAGTAGGATACAATCCAAGGCTTTATTGCAATTCTCTTAACTTGCAATTTGCCGCTCTTGGCAGAGTTTGTTGTCTGCAAGGCAGCTGCAGAGAGTAATTTGATAGCATGTACATTTCAAACAGCACTTGGTGCTGGGAGCTGCCTTTCATCTTGTCAGACATTGAATCTTGAAGTCTCCCTCAAGTGAATGGCAGATGGTTTATGTTCCATTTCAGATGAGGATTCTAAGCAGAGAGCTGGATTGATGTAGGTAGGAAGTGGGAATTATACCTTCCTTCCTGCCAGGGCTCAGACCCTTTGCCACTGCAGACCCTGGGTTATGTTTACAGTGAAATTTTAGGTTGTGTCACGGTGTGTGAACACCTGTGTTTACTGGAAGTGTAGTAGGTTTGACCAGCAAGGAGGAGTGGAAGGAACAGGAATAAAAAAGTTGGAGTAGCCTGGCACTCCCAATTGTGTCTTGGCACACAGCTCAGGGGAACTGACCTTATACTAACAAGGAAGTAGCTCTGTGGGAAAGGATGCTGAAAATATGGTTTTTTTCTGTGTGCAAGGCCTCTCTGTGCATATTTCATCACCCTCTGTAGTTTGACAGTGCTTTACAAACTAGGGCTTGTGTGCTGGTTCCTTTGGTGGACTGTTTAGTCCCCTGGCTAACTATCCATCATTTTCTCTCCTACCAACGTGGCTGGGAGCTGCATTTCAAGCGGATTCCTGTTTCATCCTGGATAATGAAATTGGTAATAAGCTGTGGGATAATAATGGAAGATTGGCGAGGGGGGTTATAAGCACTTTCCATCAGTGCCAGTGCCTTAAGGGAATGATGAAAATGTCCTCCAAATGTAGTGATGACCGGAGAAGTGACTATGAGAAAAGAGCTTGTGCCCTACCTGCAGGAAACTGGCACCAGTTTATGAAAGATTGTACTCCATATGTTTCTCTGGCTTGCTAAAATGAGCCCACACTGCAAAGCTAACCCAGCTGTGGAAAGAGATAGCTGGTTTCCACGGGGCCAGGGTCTCCTTCTCTCTGTGTTATCTTTATAACCCATGGATGTGAAGCTGGACAAAAGTCAGGTGAAATGGCATTAGGCTGTCTGATCCAGTAGCAATCCTGCAGATCTGATTTCAAGTCAGAACCAAATACTTTACTAGAAAGGCACAGAGAAGTGCTTAACATGAGGTCCAAAATATTTCTGTGAGGAGAAATCCCAGAGAGAGAGTCAAGATACCAGTGAATTACTACATCATCTCATCTGGGAATTGGGATTCTCTCTGGGATCAGTCATAGTCTCAGAGATGTATGTAAAACTCACTGGAGCTATTTTGACTGCTTTTTCTGACGCCCATTTCTAGTCTCTATTGGCAGAAACTACTCAGCTTGCTGCTCAGCCAGGTCTCTGGGAGAGCTTTGAAGGAAAAGCTAAAAAATTTCTATAGGACCTAAGATTAAGACAATCTCAAACCTAATTCCTAGGACCAGAATTTGTCATTGTGTAGGTTTAGGGGCTGGTTTGCCACAAAGCAACTGCTAGCACAGTTGAAACAGTAACAAGGCTTGGAGAATCACAGAATCACAGAATAACCAGGTTGGAAGAGACCCACCGGATCACCGAGTCCAACCGTTCCTACCAAACACTAAACCATATCCCTCAGCACCTCGTCCACCCGTGCCTTAAACACCTCCAGGGAAGGTGACTCAACCACCTCCCTGGGCAGCCTGTTCCAGTGCCCAATGACCCTTTCTGTAAAGAATTTTTTCCTAACGTCTAGCCTAAACCTCCCCTGTCGGAGCTTGAGGCCATTCCCTCTTGTCCTGTCCCCTGTCACTTGCAAGAAGAGGCCAGCACCCTCCTCTCTACAACGTCCTTTCAGGTAGTTGTAGAGAGCAATGAGGTCACCCCTCAGCCTCCTCTTCTCCAGGCTAAACAACCCCAGCTCTCTCAGCCGCTCCTCATAAGGCCTGTTCTCCAGCCCTTTCACCAGCTTTGTTGCTCTTCTCTGTACTCTCTCCAGAGCCTCAACATCCTTCTTGTGATGTCAGAGACAGTAATTGTTTGACAGACTAGCACGTTACCTGTGGACCCCATATCTGCTTTTTACTGAGGATTTTGTGCTGTGGCAAAAAGCACCACACTAATGTGTGCCGCTAGGAGCGTCCTGCAGCATCCAATATTGAGTGCCAGAGTATAATGAAGCATTGATCAACTCCTCTCCAGCACAATGTGCCCTTACATTCTGCCATCCTGAAATTATTGATTAGCGCTGATCTTGTGCTGAGCGTGATTTTAGTGCACAAACATCAACTCAGAGAGTCTTCTTGCTCTTTGGGAACAGGGGGTGCCTTGCTTACCTGGACACTGATTTTTTCATATCATCTGCAGCAGCCAGCAGTGTGCAAATCTTTACTGTTCTTGTAGGGTACCTGGATGTGTTGGATACCAGGATGGCCTGGCATCTCTTTGGGGCAATGTTTTAATTTCTCATTTCCTCAAACCTTCTAAAACAACAACAACTTCAATGTTTCTGTATTATGTATCAGCTGTCTCTTGTTCTTTCTCCATCCCTAAATGATCCTTTTGCATTGGAATGGCTTACACTCTACATAATGCAGTTTAAGTGTCGTTTCTTTTCTTCCTCAGCCTGCCCTAGGGAAATCTCTTTTTAGAGATGACTATACCTTCCAATACCTGCAGACTTCTGATAACTATTAAAGTCGGCTTCACTGCCTCTGGTATAAGTGCAGATCTGAACTGTAGTATGCATATAAACTTTTTTGTTATTTAGGATTCTGGGATTTTGAAACCTGTGGCTACTGGAGATACACTGTGTTTCCTTTTTCCTATCCCCCAAGCAATATGTGCAGATTTTTCTGCATGGCACTTAAAATGATTCCCCTTTTCTTTATTCTTGACCAGAACTTCAGCATAATTAACAGAGACCATGTTCAGAAAGCATCATTTGTGTTTGATATGGTGGAACAGGAATTTAGAAATTGTGTCGATCCTCACAGAACATGTAATTCAACCAGAATCCTCCAGTGAAGACAACAGGGTTTGGGCTAAGCCAGAGTATGTAATTATTTACATGCCAACATGAGTGTTTTGATCTAGTTTTTTCCCAGTTATTTGGAATTACGATGACATCTTATCAGTTTGCTACAGATGCCCCAAAAATGCATCATTCTGAGATATCACACTTGGGTATGTTGGTTGCTTTGTGAAGCAGTTCAGTTCGGTGTTGCAGTTCAGTTTCAGCAGAGCCAGAAAATCTATAAACTGTCAACAGGAAAAACTTATCCTTGTCTTGTGTGACCTCTTGCTTAGTTATAGCATTTCACATGTAATTCTATGCTACCTCTGTGGCTTAGTTTTGCACTTTTCATATCTCACCAGACTCTCGCACATAGTGTTTTAGAAGCACAGAATGAAACATAATGAGAAAGCACTAATCTCTTAGTTTAGAGAGAGTTTTATTATCCTGGTTAATTTATATTAAATTAAATCGCATTCTTCTCTCTATTGATTACCTTCTTGAGTGTGTCTAAAGTGAGCAATTACCATGGCCTTCCAAATCAGTGACATCTGAAAAGAAGGAATTCAAACAACCTCATTTCAGGCTCTTTTGCTTAAATATATTTGTGGAATTTTGTAGCTTATCTGTTATTTCCCCTGCCTTCTCCCATCTTCACGTTCATCTGTCTACATGTAACTATGCTTGCTTGAATTATGTTTGATGATAATACTGTGCAATGTGGTTTTCTTCACCGTAGGCAGAAAATATGCAGCTGACAAATGAATCGGTCAGACTTCTGCAAGAAGAACAGATGATTTCTGATTATTACAGCTTCCAAGAGCTTTACTGCAAGTATGTTATTACTTCTTCAAGATTTATCTACCTGTGCAGTTAAACAGGTTTTGATGAGGTTTGTCTGTAGTTCTAGTTGTTAATGACTCTAAATGAGATTGCAAGGTGTAACATTATTATCTACGTTCTGTGGTATCCAAACAAATCTTTCTATGCTTATGGAAAACAAAACAACAATAATGCCAAGTGTATATGCAGGTCTTGTTTTACTATTTTTTATCTCAGGATTTGAACATCAATTTTAATATGGAAGAGCACGACAAAGAATTTTGTGTTCTGTGTTTTGGTGGGTTGATGTGTCCCTCCCTCTGTATTAATCAAAATGTGTTTGTTTTCTCCAGTTTTAGATCTGGTGTTTTGGTTTTACTTTAGTAAATCCTCTAATGTCGTGTCCTTGCAGGTGCATTTTCCTGCAATGGGAATTATTGCTGTTGACTTGATTGGAGGCTGGAGGATAGAGTGAGACCCTTGCAAGCAGTCCCTAACCTTCTAAGTGTTCACATAACCAACAGTAGTCATAACACATTGCACAGGCGGTGTGCATGGGTACCCTCAGTCACTAAGGGGAGCTATTTTGTAATAAAAGTGAGTTGTGAAAAGGAAAAAAAATGCAGCTAACATTTATGCTGAGGTAAAGACTATGTTCTAAATTTCTTTTTTTTCCTAGAAATCTGTCTTACATTGAGGTCCCTTAGGTATCAGGAAGCTGGCAACCCTTTCATGTTGCAGCAAGGCAACAAGAGCTCACAGAGGCTGCACTGAGCTTGATGAAGGCCAGGTCTCCGCACTGGTAATTTCACATGGCTTTGGAAAAGGCTTCTGACCTATTTCCCTTGTGAATAGTAATGTGAGTTCATGCCTGAATTTTTCTTTGCACCTTGTCTTGATGTTTATACCTGTGAACCGGGAGTGTTGAGCTGCCACCAAGAAAAAAGAGAGTTCTTAATTGGAAGAATTTCATAGTCACTTTGTGCAGGCAGAATTGAAGGCATGAAGGCTGTGGCAAAGGGGAGTCAGACCTACATGTTGTCTTGAGCTTCATGAAAATGATCAGACAGAACCCCTCCCCATTGCAGAGCATTGCTGGCACTTCATTGGTAAGTTGTCTGTACTAATCAGCTGAAGTTTGCCCTAGGCAGCCAAGTAGCACAGGAGGGATACTTAGGCCTCAGCCCTTGCATCTCTGCTAGTTTCCCTCGTCACCCTGAGAATTATATGACATGTCATTTTCTGTCAGCTTCTTTTCTCCTTTGGGAGCGCTGAGGCAAATAATTAATTTAGCTTGCTTTAGAAAATGTCATTTTGCTATCTCGATAAATTAGCCCGGCTGCTGTATCCCTCTGAGCCATTCAGGCTGCTTCACTCGTAGTACTCCATGAGCCTTCTGGACTTGAATTTTTTATTATTATTTGTCTGAGCATCTTGCATTATCTTTTATTTATTTTACCCCTTCGCTTTTCTTCTCATTTGTTCACAGCTGATAACTTCACTCTTGCCAGTCATCAGTGCCTGATGTTTTAGAGTCTGTATTCCTCTAGAGCTCTTTATAGCTTTGTATCAGTCTGTATTGCCCTTCTTTTATGCCTAAGGAAAGTTCACTTGGTGAATTATGTCCTTACCATTGAGCCTGAAACAGTCCCTGAACACAGATGCACACTACAGAACATGTAAGCCACTTCTCTCCATCTGCCCCAAGAGTCTTGATGGAAAATGAAAGCCACACCAGCTTGGTTAGTTCTCAGTGGTCTGGAAAACTGTTTTCTGCTTAGCAGTATGAAGGGTTTGCATCTTACGAGATCGTGGTCTCATGTTCAGAATGACCAACCCCTTAGTGTTGTAAAAATGCAATATCCAAGTCTTGACATTACTCAAATGAAAAAAGAACTAAGTTTTCACCTAAAAAATCTGTACATTTTTTGCTCTTCTACAGCTTTACTCTAAGAAGAGTGTGCCTATGGAATTGGATTTAGTGGCTTTAGGGATGGACTCAATTTGGATTGGATTTTGTCTCTGCAAATCCTGTAGATAAGTTTAGAGAGGAGGGGTACTTTTTCTGTGTGGGGCTGTTCAAAATGTACACTTCACGCTGCAGACCTTTTTGAGGAAGGCAGGACAGCAGCCAAATTCTTGAACTGGCAGAAACCTTGGCAACTTTGGTGTTCTCCCATATTCCTCCCACTCCCCTTATGAACTGACCATATCTGATCTGGAGTCACTCACAGACAATAAGCATAGAATTTTATGAAAAACTTCAGGAGCCACATTTCAAAGTAGATCTGCATCTTACTAAGCCTGTAAAAGACTCAAGTGTGAGCAAAGGATTGAGAAGACAGAGTGAAGGTAACTATATTCAGGGAGGTGATGGCAGGTGAGGGTTATGTGGGAGGAGGAAGATGAATTTGTATTTAAGGATCTCTCTGACTTCATGGCCTGGTCTATGGTGGGTTTAAGTTTAGAGAATGAAGTTAAGATCTGAGGAAAGGGGAAGCGGGTAGAGGAAATATAGTACATAGAGAACGTGCTTCCCTGGAGGATTTAACTCAGTAGAAGGGAGTTAGGGTGCAGCCAGCAGTTCACAGCTTAAATCAGACCAGCTAGAAGGATCTGAGTGAACTATCTGCAGAGCAGTAACTCATTAGTGTCACCAGGAAGACAGGGCTATGTAGGTCTGTCTTTTAGGTGAAAGAGATGTTATCTTCCAGGAATGAAGGGTTGTGCTGATGAAGAATTTCTCTTTTAAAAGTTCTGCTACTGACTAAAATTAGCTACTTAACTCAGCAATAATAGGCATCTTCTGAGGGCTTGACTATTTATACACGTAAGACAGCCTGTGAGAGCAGGGCCAGCATCAGGCCGATTCTCCTATTAGCTGGCAGTAAACAAGCAAGCTTTGCCTTGTCCCAGTTATGCACAGAGAATTGCAGGCTCTCTTCTCTAGGGGAAGCAGAGACTGCTCTGTCCCCAGGCAGAGGCAGCTGGATCTATGGCACCCCATCCTGGCATAACAATAAAGTTCTTGTCTGGCAGGTATGCACAAAAGAAAGTAGGATCACTTCTCTCCACTATTGCTCCCTCAGCCATGGATGCAGTAGTCTTGATTCTGTGTCTTAGAGTGAAAAGAGCAGGTGTTTTCTAGTTCTCCCTTTCTAAGGATTCATTTCCCTGAAGAATCACTGTGAACAGCTTAGATGAGAATGCCTTTCCTCACAGCTTTACTTTTTTGAGGGAAAACTGGGGTGCTTTATACTGTTAAGGTAAAATTCTAGCAAAAATTAAGGTGTTGAAGTTTTAATGCGAACCAGTGGTCTAGATAAATCCTCAGCTCTGTCACTAACTTTAACCTGGCTGCCCTAGCCCATGAATTACAGACTGTCAGCAGTCTTGAACAAAGAAATTACCTGTGGAGTAACACAGTAATAAAAGATTTTGACACAAGATATGGAGAAGGCAACTACCCAGCAGAGCTCTCTTTTTGCCTTCCTGTGTTCTCCTACATTGTCTCCTGAGGCTCTCCAGCTGCTGTGCTGGTAGCAGTTATAGTGCTTGCACACTCAAGCGCAAGGCAAGATCCATCTGTCTGCTGTGTAAAGATGCGCTCTTACACAAGACAATTTTTTGCTTCTCTCAGCAGTGAGCAGGTGACATTTTCCAACTATTTTCTGACACTTTGGGTATTTTTTGTGTGGGGTATAGATTGGGCTAAAAACTGGATACAAAATTTGGTGTGAACTTCCATTCTCATGGAGTATCTTTCATTAAAACTTGTGTTCTTGAAGGAAAAAATAGTAAGAACAGAGAAAATTCTGTATAACCCATGCCACAAATCAAGTACAACTTGCTAAAAAAGAGGCAGTACTGAAGATTTCTGCTCATCTGAAATCTATGAATCAGCTTTAGGCAAATGGACTGAAATACCCAGCATAGTAAAGTGGAAGGGAAAGTTTCAGAGTGAGAAAATAAGGACTCATTTGTGCGGAGTGAAATATTGTGCCTAACTAGGGCTGTGACCAGGCAAAAGATCCAAATTCATGAGCTTATTCCTGAGCTGTTCCTCACTAGCTAAATCCACAGTGTCATACGCTCAGAATGTGAGTATCTCGGGTTTGAGCATGCCAAGAATTAGGCCAATATCTGCTTGTTCTGTTGTGTATAAGCACTTGGCACTGAACACATGGCAGTACTCTGAGCTATCCAATGTAATGGGATTTCCATAAATTTTTTTAATGCAGATTTCAGAAGCACAATGTTTAGCTAGTACATCAAACGGATCTGACTGTTTCCCAAAGTTAAAGGCCTGAGGCTGAGCAAACAGATCACTCTGAGATGCTGTAGCATCATTCAGGGACAGTGTAGCTCCAGGAGCAGGAACAGAAATACACAAGTAGTACTGAAATGTGGTGTGAAGGAACTAGAAAATAAAATAAATGCCCAGTGTGCAAATTTGGACCATTTGCTTCTGATCCTACATGAGGAGTTCATACTAGGACTGTTTGATACTTAGTGACTATGAGACACAGCGTGATAGGAGGATTAGGAGCCATGAGAAGACTGAATGCACAGCCACTTGTGCCCCTCTTGGGCTGGCCCCTTGCATTTGCTTTTGATGCTGTTAGTCTTGTCACCAGCTTGCTTCATTCCACCTCTGCGTGGAGACGGGGGTGTTGTGCCCCGTGCAGACTGGTAGCATGCGTAGCCCAAGTCTGTCAATGGGAGGAAAGTGATACATTTGCTAATCCAACAAAATTGATGAAAATGTTTGAAGAGCTACCCAGACTTTCTGAATCCTTTCAGCCATTTGTTGTCATGCAGCTTTTACTGACTGGCCTTAGTGCAACGTCTTGCCTAACTGGACAGTTGTAAAAAATACTCCATGGAGGTGGTGAGTTATGACTCTCTTAGGGTAAGCTGTGGTTTCAAGGATGATTTTCATTGTGTTTGCAAATATTCCAGTGCAAGAACATACACATGGGAGTTTCTTTTCTGATTGCCCATTTTGGAGTTACATGGCTTGATTTGCATTAATGAGGTCTTTCTAATCTCATGTAAGAAGTCTTATTTAAGGACAAGCTGTGCTCCATGGATCTTCATCTTTCCTCCATGAATATAAGCAATGAGTGGAATTGGACTAAATGACTCGCTACAGCATCTTTTTCTGCTTGTTAATAATGGTCTGTCAATCATCACTAAACAAAAGCTTTTGAGATAGCCGGCTACCTTAATGCGAATGTGAAGTCTACCAGCTCTTTATTACTTGTGTTATGTACATCACAGCAATTTGTTGAGTTACTCAGCTGGAGAGAAGATTTTTATGGTGAGCATCAGGACAGAAATATTAGAGCCAGGCTGTGTAGGAGCAGGATATAGTTAAGTGTTATGCCAGTATGCAAGCCATTAATTTAAGGTTACTTCACACATAAACACTGAAAAGAAACTTTATTTATAGGAGAAAGTTTTGGTTGGTTTTGGGGACAGCGGTATTTTATTGAAATGTCAGAATTTGTAAACAGACATTCAAGGTGCCTTTGGGAAAACTAATAAAATCTGCTCTCTGCTTAAGCTACAAGGTGGGAGACTTGAATATA
Source organism: Phaenicophaeus curvirostris (assembly GCF_032191515.1). NCBI lineage: Eukaryota > Metazoa > Chordata > Aves > Cuculiformes > Cuculidae > Phaenicophaeus > Phaenicophaeus curvirostris. The sequence goes on from NC_091404.1 coordinate 8,177,414, forward strand.
GAATTTTAATCATAAAGAACAGCTAAGTATGACATGAATAATATCTGCTGTGACTCTTTCTGGGTCTCTTCACTGGCTTTATCATAGAAATCCAAGAAATTGTAGTCAAGACATAGTAAATGAGGAAACCAAAGTTGGAAGATAAGTGGCAACTTAAGAAATTCACCCAAATAGCAGTAGTCTTGGTATAAAGAGGGAAGAAGTAGATGCCATAATCTAGTTTCCCATGATCTGGAGACAATTCTTCAAATTACAGAACCTTTGGATTTTGGGGGTAATTTTGCCACAAGGCCCAGATTGTTGACCACCTCTGCTAGACTGTGTATCTTTTGAAGATTAAACCAAATCTAAAGTAAACTCCTATACTTGGTTATTATTTTTTTATTCTCTATTCAAATAGATGAAATTGTGATCTAAACATTAATTTAAAACCTCAGCATCAACTGGATCATGTGTCTCTGCATGATTGCTTTTATATTAAATGGTTTACGTGAATGCTGTTATTTATCTTGAAAGCAGGTTCACATGCGTATTAATGAGACCAGGTGTTAACTTCATGCTGTTCCTTTCCAACCAACAAAATCTTTATATTAGCTTAGTGGTTTTACAAGTATTTCATGTAGTAACGATATAATGACATTTTGTACATCATGATGTTCCAACATCGCAACTCTCAAATTTTATTCTCTCCCTTCTTCTAAGTCTCTTGCTTAGCCATAGGTGAATCAAATAGGAAGCAATAGCAGATATAGCGCAACATGAGCTGAATACAGTGATATGGAGGAACCTATCAAAATATCAATAGAACCAGTAAAGCACCACGAGATGAATCCCAGTGGAGTCAGTGCTCTCCAGTGCAAAGGACATTCTTGATGTGTTCCTGGCTTACCTTTACAAACCAGCTTCATAGCTGTTCAGTGACTAGTGTGACTTTCCTAGTTTCCTCTATTGCTAGAATATGGTAACAGCTCATGTGGCGTTTGCAGACGGCACTAAGCTGAGTGGAGGTGTTGATCTGCTGGAGGGTCGGGAGGCTCTGCAAAGGGATTTGAACAGGCTGGACCGCTGGGCTGAGTCCAATGGCAGGAGGTTTAACAAGGCCAAGTGCTGGGTCCTGCACTTGGGGCACAACAACCCTGTGCAGTGCTACAGACTAGGAAAAGTCTGTCTAGAAAGCTGCCTGGAGGAGAGGGACCTGGGGGTGTTGGTTGACAGCTGACTGAACATGAGCCAGCAGTGGCCCAAGTGGCCAAGAAGGCCGATGGCATCTTGGCTTGGATCAGAAACGGCGTGACCAGCAAGTCCAGGGAGGTTATTCTCCCTCTGTACTCGGCACTGGTGAGACCGCTCCTCGAATCCTGTGTTCAGTTCTGGGCCCCTCACCACAAGAAGGATGTTGAGGCTCTGGAGCGAGTCCAGAGAAGCTGGTGAAGGGGCTGGAGAACAGGCCTTATGAGGAACGGCTGAGAGAGCTGGGGGTGTTTAGCCTGGAGAAGAGGAGGCTGAGGGGAGACCTCATTGCTCTCTACAACTACCTGAAAGGAGGTTATGGAGAGCAGGGAGCTGGCCTCCTAAGTGACAGGGGACAGGACGAGAGGGAATGGCCTCAAGCTCTGCCAGGAGAGGTTCAGGCTGGACATCAGGAAAAAAATTTTCACAGAAAGGGCCATTGGGCACTGGCAGAGGCTGCCCAGGGAGGTGGTTGATTCACCTTTCCTGGAGGTGTTTAAGGGGCGGGTGGACGAGGTGCTGAGGGGCATGGTTTAGTGTTTGATAGGAATGGTTGGACTCAATGATCCGGTGGGTCTCTTCCAACCTGGTTATTCTATGATTCTATGAAAAATGTTGCGTTCAAGTGTGTGAGCTTGCAGGATGGATAGCTTTTTTTGTGACCTTTTATTTTAAAAACAGATAACACTGTCAGTGATTTAGGTATCTTCTTGGACTTGTTGGAGCAGGCTCAGTACTACATGTAGCTAATCCTAGGAATGTAAAGACGTAATCAGGTTGCAGAACTACAGTTCTACTGTAACTCTTGCAGTTCTGGCTTCATTCTTTGCTTGCCCATGACGTCTTTGGAAGCTTCTAAAACTTCATTTGCCTCAGTTGAAAAACATAATTCATGTGTTGAATGAATTCCACAAAATTATGAGCCATACTCCTCTGGCTTAGCATGGTGAGCTTTCAGTTAGCAAAGGCAATAAGGAATGAGTGTCTCATATGTCTTGCCTGAGAACAGCTACTTGGATGTGGAAGGGACACAAGAAAGAAGAAGAAATCTTCAAAATCTGAGCTGCAGAAAGCAAAGCTAACATCTGCGGAGCTTAGGAAGAAGGCCTGTATTTTATAAGTAGATGTAGCCCTGTAAGAGTTCATCTCAATTGCTTTGGATTTTGGATTCTCATAGAACTGTGTGGTTGATTGTGATACCTGATTATTCCCACACATCAGCATATTTGCCACAAGAACATCATAATCTATAAGAATTTGATCTTTCAAGATGCTGGATTTCATGCCCCTAATCTGGTCAACAACTTTGATTCAAATTTGGTTCTAGTTCTACAGGGAACTTAAGCATATGCTGAATGTAAGTATGTTAAGTTCAAGTTGAATAAGAGCCAAAATTCTTCCCATCTTGCAAGTTTATTTCCAGGCTTATAATGGGCATATCAATCCCTGCTTATGCGAAGTGTTTGGTTTGCCCCTCTGGGATATATATCTTGGTACATTTACATCCAACAGAGTCTTAATTTTAGGTTTTGAAGGATCATTACAAGAAGTACAAAAATAAAAATAAAAAAAATGGTGTTACACTTCTTCAGTTCAATTTATTGCATATTGCCAAAGGATACTATATATAGCAAATGTATGTACTCAGGTTACAGAAATAAATCTATTTATTAGTGTTGCTAAACTGAAATGGATGTAAAACAGACGTATTTTAACAGCAAGCTAAGGTACAAGCAATGAGTTATGAGTTATGTTTTTAAAAACATGTTTTTCCTTTTTATTTGAAATTATGAGCTCAATGAGCACTTAACTTTATTTCCAGTTTTAGTTACAGGTACTGATTGCTTCATTTACATTATGTTAAATGATCATATTTAACTCTCACGCAAATATTTTCATGAGAAGTCCCTAGGAATCCTTCCTGTGTAAAGGGACAGAACCTTTACAATCTATAGGAATTGACATAAAAATGTTAGCATGTCCTAATGGCTTGGGGTGTTGCCTGCTCTTAGAAGAGAGGGGTTTGGGTTTTATTTTATAGAATGGGGTGATTTTATGTAAATGTTTTGATGGAGAAGAGGTGACTGTGAAGGTGGTCAAAGAAAAAGTGGAGACCAGAAGGGCTTTGTGGAAATAGTTGATGAGTTTTTTTCAATGGCAGGGAGGAAGTGCTTGTCTATTTTTGTCAATGTTTTGAAAAATGTCATCAGCTCTCAAGGACTGTCAGCAGGTTTGTGAAGCTGGCACAGTGGAGGGTGATAGAGAGCATTTGGCCTGTTCTTCTCACCTAGAAACCCCGTTCCTCTCGCCAACCCCCCGACAGCTGAGATTTCACTTCTTCACAAGTCTGTGAGAAGGGAGGAACAGAACAAGCCCTGAAAGGGGCTTGTTAGGGTCTGGCCCCAGGTATGGGCAACACGTGCAGTTGCCTGGAGCAGGAAGCAAGCAGAGCAGATTATGACCACTCTGCCTGCTCTGTTACACGAAGCTCCTGGTGGAGCACTGGCCTTTCCAGCCCCATGGCAGCGAGAGGACCCTGACTCTCCAGAGCCTGTGGTTTGCATTACAGCATGTGTGGCATTTTCATGTATCATCAGGATGCAGGCATTTCTCTTTAACAGAGATCCTCTGCAGGCGCAGCAAGTGAAATTTGAGGTCTAACAGACTTACTGACGTGCAAAAGCAGTGTAATTGGGCAACACACATACCTAGAGGCAAGCTGAGGCTTCCCCAAAGACTGGACTTCAGTGCATTCTGCATAGCTTAGCATGTGGCTCTAATGTGTGGATGTGTGGCAGTGGCACTGAAGATCTTTCTGAGGCTGATATCTGGAAAAAATCTATTTTCCTGCTGGAAAGCTGGGATGTGTGATGCCCTGGACAAAAGTATGTTTAGTATGGGAAGAATATGCTACTAATTTGACTGGTTGTTCTCCTTGATTTAAGCTGAAGCTCTATGTCATGACTGGGATTTCCTCTGTGAGTCCAGGTTTTCAGGGAGGTCTCTGTAACCAGGGAGGCTCCAGCAAAACCTACAGGAACAGAATCCTTTTGCTGTAAAGTTATTAAGATAATGAGAACCTGTAGGATGGCTCAAGGACCCAAGAGACAGAGCAGGAAGGAAGCAAGAAAGCTGATGTAAGCTGTGTCCAAGGTGAAAGGAGCATGATAAATTAGGTGAAAGTACAGTTGTTTTTGCCTTGGCTCCTGCAAGCTTGAAAGATTAGCAGATCAATATATCCCAGCTGGGGGGGATGAGGAACAAATAAACATGTGAGTGGGCTTGTGAGGCTTGGAAACCAACTGTTTCGGGTATAAAAGCAAGTTTATCTCTTGGATTTGTAAAGCTCTTACAGCTCTGATTGAGAGCTAGATGCGATTTTGAACTTTTGGAAAGACTTTGGGGGGAAAAAGAAAGAGGTTTTCTGTGAATGCAGAGTGAAGTTCTCCTGATATCAATAGTAACACATACTGCTGGCCTTGGATTCATGCTGGGGCTACTGTAGGTGTAGATGGTGCTCAAACAATTCTGTTAAACTAAAGCATGGCATCTCTGCCTTATTCCTTAGATGCCCATCTTATTCTTTGTGAGGTATTTCTTTGCTGTAAATTCCAATCATTGAGATGTCTGTAGCTGACACTGGGTTTTGAATGACAGCAGAGGCTGATCAGGCCTTTCTCCAGAAATTATTTGTGGTTAAGGATGGGTAGAAGGAACAAACAGCACATTGTGAATGTGGGGGAAACATTATGCAAACCAAGGGATTCAATAGCTGGTGCAAGAACACACACCCAACCGAAGATGCTTTTAGATCTACTGGAAAGTTAGTATTATCACTGATTTTACTGTTGCCCATCTTTTCTCACTGTATAACTCTGCTTCCAATTGTCAGTAACTTTTTTCCATCCTTTCAACGTTTGGTTGAAATTCCTTCACCTTCATTCCACCTTGTCAGCTTCTGCGGTGTTATGAGTGTGTGTAGTTCTCTGGATATTGAGTTAATCACGTACTCACTGTCACTCCACTGAAGTCATCAGAAATGAAGTTACCCTTTAATTATGGAGACTGGTGTGCCTTTTCAATGCTTCATCGACCCTTGCATTGCTGACATTGAACCTCAAGGCTGTTGAGAATGTCTTATTCAGAATGCCTTGGGGAAGGATTCTTGTTATTTTTATAAATACCCTTCATTTCTCCTACTTTTGAAAGACTTCCTGTTATAAAATATCCCTTCTATGTAAAACCTACTAAGTGGCCAGGCAGCAAAATTTGCTGCCATCTGCAGTTTTTGAGAAGTGGCTGAAAGTGTGGTTAGAACATGAGTTCCCAGAGGAATGTCAAAGGGGGTGAGGCTGCTCTGGTAATTGCTGACCATGGGTAAGACTAAGGGTGATTGCTGCTTAGAGCCATCTGAATTTGCTCTCCTTTGCATGTTGGTAATGAGCAATTAGGACTTGCAGAGCAGCTTTATTTGTTTGCCCTGGTTCACTCAATGTACCAGGGTTAGCCTTATCTCCTGCCTTGTTATGGGGTCTTGAAGTTTTCAGGTAGCTGCTGCTGGATTTTTGCTGCCTTGAAGGGTTTGGAGGAGCCTGTTAAATCACAGTATGACTGCCAAAGAGCTGGAAGCAGCAAAGTGAGGCAGTCGTGAGATCTAGGACAAGGAGAATAACTTCATGGTATCAGTCCTCACTGGAGGGTATTGCTAAACTTCCAGCTGTGGCCAAGGTTGTTTTTGGGGTGGTAAGGCCCTGCAAAACAGGCTTGTGATCCTAATTCTGGATCAAGATTGAGATTCCTTTGCTTGTCCTGCAGCAAATCTATGTACAGTGACAGCAGGGGAGCCACTTAGAAAGGCTGGGATTTATACATAGATATTTTGCTTTGAAACAAGTTAAATTTAACTAAATGGAATTTTCAAGCTGGGAAGTTCTGATTAGAATTAAGCCCAGTTTTTCAAGCCTGATGTTTACTATTGTGACAGTAAAATATCTTGGATTATTCTTGCATGCCATGTGAATGCTTGAACCTGTGAGCTATAAAGTCACTGCACACCCTACCTCTAAAAGATATGTAAATATTTCATAAAGAGAACAACTACAATAGGAGATTGCAGGCATATAATGTCTGTTTTTTTTGTTTAAAAATAATGTTGCAGGAATGACTTAAGGAATATTGACTATGTTCTGAGCTGGGTAGAAAAAGAGTAAGTCTCCAGATTTTTCTTTTCTTTCTCTAGCTGAATTCGCAGATATGGTATCTTGCTGGTTTTGTGATAGTGTGCAGCTGGCAACTTCTACTTTTGCTGTTATCTGAAATACTGCACAGTGAAACAAAATCATTTGGAGTTGAAATGATTAGTTCAAGGCAAACCAAATTATTACCATTTGTTGAATATATATATATACACACATGCGTGTTTATAGACATATAAATGTTTTATTTTTTTTTCCAATAAAGTGTTTCAGGTCAGCTTAAAGTATTTTTTCTTTCCCCAGCTGAACCACTGATCTAAAAAGATGAGTTATTCACACCTCTCTATTGGTGAGGGATGTTTGCCTTTGTCAGATTGTCAGGTCTGTAATGAAATTGTAGTGTACTGTAATAGCCTCTTTTTGAGAATTCCCCTTTGGGGCTCTTCTTTACTAGGTGTCTTAGAAACCAGACCTTTTAAATTTAAGGATCCTGTATTAACTTCAACCTGGACTGTAACTTTGCCACTTAGTTTTTCAGCAAAAATTTGAATTTCAGACAATACCTTAAGGCAGTTGCCTTGCTTCCCCTTTAGGCATGTTTGGTTTCTGCTCTGACTCAAATTGGAGAGAGTGGGGAGAAATGTTGTAATTTCTTCTTCTCTTCTTTTTTAGTAACCTTTTCATCAAACATGAGTTGCTGCATGTCTTTGTGCTTCAAATAGTGTTATCCTTAGGCAATGATAAGTAGAAAAATGTGTTTCTGCCTTGAAAATCTTATCACCTTCCTTTCAGATTCTCCAGTTTTCTTGTATCTGCCTGTCTGTGTATCCTTTGTGACTGGGCATGTACTATAACAACATTATTTATGTAAAGTACAGGAAAGAGCTGTACATTAAGTGTTCAAAGGCAGATTGTAACTCAGTAGAGATCAGGCATTTCTTTGGTTGCGGCTGGCTTGAGGAATGAAAATGAAATGCAAATAATCATGATTTCCTCCCCTCAATTATTTTGAAAAACAACATAATATTTATGTTGTAGAGATTTAACTTATTTCCTTTTAAATCTTGAAAATATACTTAGAAAGAAATGGCTATTGGGAAACTCTTGTTTGTTTTTTGGCTTCCATTTAATTTGGTGTATATATGATCCTGAGTGTATTGCTGTCTCTGTGGGAAAAAACATGTTAAGAGCTCTTGGGATACCACTGCTCCTAAGTAATGGAACTGCCTTTTCTCAGGTGCATCTGGCTGGAGGCTCAGTCAGACCTGAATGACCTGAATGGAAAAATGGCTTATTTTGTTTTTCCAATCTGTCCTCTGAAAAGAAGGCAATTTTCTTACACTGCTTGGGTCTGAGTATAGGCTTCTTAGGTTCAGGCATCTCAGGTCACCCAGGGGTGGCAGGGCTGTGGGGGGCGCTGTGGTGAGAACAAGGGAGATGGAGTAAGTGGATTGCTGAGTAGTGAGCACTGGAGGAGCTCCCCAGTGCTAAGCAGGTTGTGAGAAGGGAGAGGAGATGCAGGTGTCATAGTAATTTTTTGTTGATCTGAGCCAATGGGACATGGGTAGGGCTGATTTTAGTAGGGGCCATTCCAGGTGATGTTAATAGGGCCTCTGTACCTGACTTAAGAGATGATGGGACATGCCAGCTTCTTTAAGTTTACCTACCTCCGTTAGGGAATCAGCCCCCAGCAGGGCAAGCCCAGAGAAGAAAGCAGGCATTTCTCCTCTGGGGCAGAGCTAGTCCCCAGGAAATTTCCCTGGCTCTTGCTAGTATACTGGTAGATCCACCAAGCCTCCTGCAAAATCTCTGTGCATGATGGGAAGCCTCCTCCAAGTGTGGCCAGAGGCTATGCATCTCCTGCCATGTTCCTCTGAGTTTTGTCCCATGGCTGATATTGAGGGGCAATTTGTTCCTCCAAAATGTGACATAAGACTTCCTCTTGGTAAGCAGGCACTAGACAGGAATCCAAAGTAGCTGGCAATGCCTCACTACCGTGTCTTACAATTTCTGCACCTTTTCATGTAGCTTTAACACAGTACAGGGAGACAACTGGGTACATTCTACACCTGCATTGTCATCACTCCTTGCCCCCAAACTAAGGACTTTTGCCTATGTATGTCAGAGCAGTACTGAAATAAGGAATCATTTAGCATTGAGAACCTCCTGCTGCCTCTGTTTCTCCATTCCTGGACCAAATGAAGAGTTGTCTAACTACTGCATGAATGTATCATTAAATACTGAATTGGGGAGGCAGTCCTAGTGTTCCACCATGTACTGTAAGCAGCACAGCAAAATGATTTATGAGACCTGGCCCTAGCTCAGTCAAAGCCAGATCTGTTGGGCTGCACAGTTTCTTCTTTTTCAGAATATTCTGCTCAGCAGCATGTTGCCGTACAGACTCATCAGCAAACGCATAGCAGATGGAGCAGTGACACATTTTATCTTGCAGCAGCAGGGACGTTGTATGTGCTAGGAGAATTCAGGGGAGTTAGTTTCATGTGAAGTATGTGATGAAAGAAAAGCTACCGATCGTTTTTCTTTCTCTGCAGAATTGCAGATGGACAAACAAAGAGGAAAGTGGTTGTCTCAAGCTAGGCAGTAACAAAGAATGAAATGTTCAAGAAGTTAAAGTTAAAGCCCCTGCTATGGCAAAGACATACATCTCTGCCTCCTGTGACCAACTGTTACACTAGGGCTTAGTTTTTGTTTCAGATAGTATCCTTTCAATCAGGGCTTTACAACTGGGAGGTAGAGCTACTCTTCTTTAAATGCCAGCTGCTGCCTGTCACCAGAGAGCAGCTAATCCATATCCTTGGTCTTGTATAAAATGGTTCCGCCACCTCTCACAGTATATAGCAGATGAGACATTGTAAAGCAAAATCTGAAAATGAATCTAAGCTGAGACTGAGTTTCAGGATTGTTTGGTTCCTGGGCCCTGGCCACATATGCCTTTTCCTCCTCTAAGCTCCAGGCACCATAATGTTTACTAGGGTACTTAGACTGGAAATTGCTGATTGTGAAGTCCAAGCCTGAGGCTGGATCCTGAAGCTAACTAGACTGTGAGAAAGGGCAAAGCAGACATCACAAAGCAAAGTCTGTTTGTCCAGACAGCATCTAACTCTGGAGATGCAGTCATTGTCTGAGGTGCATGTAGGGTTTAACCTGTGATAGTCCTTGTAGTAAGATTTTTCTTTTTCTCCCCTCTATTAACAGACATGCAGGGGATGCTTTCTGCCTGTTTTACGTGGGTAGTGCTTCTCTTTCTTTTTCACCCTGATATTCATGCTATAGCTAGGGAATTGGCAAGTATTTTTTCCCAATTACTATATTGAACTACAAGGAGACTGCATATGCAGTTGGCAGCATGCTGTGTGCCTTGTTGTTTACCAGGTACAAGGCACATCCATAGATGTAAATTTTTCATGGCAGTGCTATGCAGTATTGGAGGATTTGGGCCAATGCACCCAGAAAATATCTCTGCCCTCCCAGAGCCTAATTACTCTTGAGATAGAGAGCGTTCAGATGAAGAAAGAGGTGTTACAATATACTGGTGGCAGCAGGGAATGGGTCATGATAACTGTTATTCCTTTCCGTCATTTATCCCAGGCCCTGCTGTGTCTTCTACAGTAATTAATATCCTGTTTCAGTGCATGACATAAGATTCAATAGTATGTTCGTCTCGTTTGCTCGAACCTGTGACATCCTTGGTTCACAAAGGGTTGTGACTTATAACAATAGACACATTGGGAACCACGTGCTGGTCTGCAAGCCATGTCATGCTGTGCAGAGAGGGAGATGCTGGCAGCCAGAATCAAGCCTGACGCTTCCTGGATTTAAAGGTGTGACAGCACTGCATCACCAGAGTCTGTCTGAGGTCTGCAGTGTGAAACATGGTGACTACCAGGAAAGGACAGAAGGTAGCAGGAGTGGGACATGCATGTCAGTTCTAAAGCTTCCCAGACAGTAATGATGCCTTTTTGGGAAAGTAATTCCCCCTCTCCATCTGAGTCACAAAACCAGGCCAGACCAAATTCCCAGTTACAAATCCTTTGGAACAGAGGATCTTTAGCCATCTACTGCTCATCTTTCTGCTGGTTGTGGTCTAGTAAGAAAGAGTTTGGTTTCTTTTTGTAGTTGGATGTTTTGTTAAAGCACCCAGCTCTGCAAACAGACAGCAAAGTAGCCAGTGTGCCTACCAGACACACATGAATGAGCTTAGTGACCATGAAACGTAATAGTCCTGCTGCAGCTAGGCTGAGTTTAAATAGATGTCTTGCAAAGAACCTCAGGCCAGCTCTTAGCAGCAAATAACAAAACTTTCCTGAAGATGATGTGATCTATATGCTAGTCACAGAGTTTTGAGTGCTTTTGGAATCAGATCTGTTGTCATATAAAGACTTGGTGAAGAGGAAGAGACAGCTCTTTTTATCCATGTGAATAAAGATTAAATGCACTCTGAAATACACTTGCAGCTCCCAAGACCAGATCTTCTACTGACTTGCATTCTGTGCAGAGTTGCTCAGATTTCATAGTTAGGCTAGTTCAGCAGTTCACCTGGTTACTGCTTCCTTCTTCCAACCCCACCAGTGGGAGAGGCCTCTCCACAGTGTCTCTGCGTATTAATAAATTCAGCCCTGCAAGGGAGTGTTCATGAGATATGGTGGTTTGCACTGGTGTAAAACATCACTCATACATTTTCTTCCCAACACTGATGCAAATGTAGAATACATGAGGGTGTTGCATATTAAAAAGATTTCCCAAGAATCCACTCGGGTCCACTGCTATAAATAATGTGACTCTTCTGAGTGCATACCAGTGAAATCTTCATGCTGTCCCACCATATGCCCTTTCTTCTGCCTTCTTTTTTTTTTTGAGGTGTGTGTAGATATGGATACAGATCGGCACTTATACACCAGCAAGTGATCAATATGATGTTCAGATATGGGAAAACTGGAAGCTATCATCTATCAGTGTCACTACCTTGAAGTAAATGAAGGACATGTTTGAGACATCTAGGTTAAGAGCGTGCCTTTTTGTGTATGTGTTCATTTTCTTAAAGAACAAAAGGAGCATTTATTCACACTTAGTGAGGGTTTTGTTTTCTAAATTTCAACTGAAGAGAATAATAGAGTCAATTGACCTCTTTTTTTCTTAACATGCAACAATGATGCTCTAATTAAGAGCAAGTAAGTCCAGATTAGTTTCTGCATTCCTCTTTCTTTCCTGAAGATCAAAGACCGTTTAATGACAGCCATAATGAGTCTCCCATAGAGATCCGGTGCAGGTTTTAGTATTTTGGCAATTGAAAACAATCAGACTTTTTACTGCAGGAGGGAAAGGGAGGCAGAGTGGAGAAAAAGGCATTCTGACAACAGTCAGCAATTCTCCAATGCTCAGATGATTTGCTGAAATACTGGCCTTGTCATACTTGGCTGGATTGGGCAGGGCTGTAACAAGAGGACTTGCTTTCCCTTTGAAATCTTTAGCGGTTTTGGTTGTTTTTTTTTTTTTTGTCAGAGAAAATAATGAGGCAATTGTTAGCACATACAGCTTTTACACTAAAGTAAGGAAGATATGGGGCAAAAGCTTTAAATTGCCTGTCAATTACTTGGTATATTCTGAGAAGTAATTTCTGAGGCTTCATTCTGAGACAGACATTCAGTGTGGTCAGGGCAGGTTCTCACTGTGCACTTCAATCACTGGCTAGTTTTTTCCGGGACATTGACTTTCTGCTTGGATGATAGATGCAGACAGCCTCACAGAGTATGAGAGTGGGAGGACAAGAGGGTGCTAGAGGCATATATTGTTGCTCTTATTTACTTGACATGTAGTGGCTGGAGACCTGACTGATATGAAGAGCTCCATCATGCTTTGTTACTCACAAAGTGGTACCTGTGCTCCTCACACCCTGCCTGTAGGCTCTTCCTCACTAAATAGTATTTTAGACTTCAGAATTGGGGGAGCTGATCTGAGTAGTGGCAGGTAACCACCCTAACAGATGGTAGGATGAGAGATTTGTATGCTGAAGTGGGGGTCTCAGAGAGGAGAAAGCAAGTGCCCTGCTCTGGAGGGAGAGTGGCAGCTTCTGGGTAGCATGAAGAGAAAGGTGTGAGCCTTATGGAGAGGATGGGGAGGTCGAGGCTGGCATCTCTCACAGATGGCTAGAGGGATAGGAGTGAGTATTGGATAAGGATAATCAGATTTCAAGCAGTGCTGGCCTGAAATGCACACTCTACTAACAAAGCAGAAGATCTAAAGAAGCATGAAGTCCTCCCCGTCTGATGACCAGGTCGTGAGGGGAGAAGACCATGAGCTGCGTCAGGCTGAGGCAGCCTGTAATCAGTGAACAGGCTGATATCAGGCAGTCTCTCAGTGGGGCGCTTAACTACAAGTGAAGACTCCAAGGTGGTGCCTAGTATTCTCATCAGTGCTTTGCAATGGACTTCGTGCCTGCTTTACAGATAATTAAAATATTGAACAGCAAAGTGGTTTGCCTGGTCAACAACATAACCAAGTTACAGCCATGGCCTCCACAGTCCCAGCCCTGCCCAGGCAGCACTGCTAATAGGTGGTTAGTTCACTTTTAAGTGCACGTGATCCTCTTGTGTTATCCAGCGTGCAGAATCTGAGGCTGCATGCAACAAATTACAGTTGTCTGAGCAGATGGAGGAGCAGCCTCCTTGCTGTCACCAGGAAGTCTCCAGAGTGAATGCAAGTAGAGGCATTGTACCTTCTCATCTCTTGTGAGTTACAGCCTCGAAAGCAAGCCACTAGAAACTCTCCTCCGATTATTATGTCACATGTGCAATTCCTTAATTAGGCAAAACTTTCACTAAAAGACTTTCTTCCTTAACTTTTAATGTAGCCTGTCCCACCATCTGCTGGGCAAAGAGTGGCGAGTGATTTACAAAAATATGAAAAGGTCCCCTTCTGCTTTCCCTGAGTAATTCTTCTCCAGTGCTGTGGTGTCTGAAATCCTCTGCAAAGCCAACTCCTAACGTTGTCATTAATGTCTCTGGCATGGTTGAGAGGAATGAAGGATGAGCTTCAGCTGAACATTAATCTCAGATTAGTCTGGTTTAGTAAAAAAAAAAAAGAAATAAATTGCATAATTTCTGAAAACCAAAAGGAGACAGAAACCTATTCATTTAGATGTAAATCACTTTAAAGTGCTGCTCTGGGCTGAAATTTATTTGATGTTAAATTTGTCAGCTTAAAAAGGGTGTGTGTGGGGGAGAGAGAGATTGCAGGACTGCTTTCAGAACTCTTTTATAATCCCATATATTTAGAACGAAGTGAAATCCTACCTTGTGGTAGTACTACAGATTTGTCTGAAGGAAGAGGAGGGAATATTTGCCTTCTAGTGCTTGCTTTGAACTTCTGAGCTTACTAGAGCCCTGAATCAATATTCAGTGCCATTTCATTACCAGCTGAGAGAATTTGGATTTTTCATTCAAAGTGATTACTTCCCTCCCTCTAGCTGTCAGAAAGATTCTTAAATACTCTTTTGCTCCAGACTGATCAAAACATTAGTGGGGCTTTATGAAGTCTGGCTCTGCTACTCAGCATCAGATTCATTAATCTTTTGGTTTCTGACAGATACTAACTAAAAGCAGCTGTATGTTAAAAATTTCCTTTAGCAATCAACGTATAAAAGTATTAGGAACTTGGAGGAATAACACAGAGTATATTTTGTGCTGTGAATATGTAACTGAAACAGATAAAATAGCTAGAAAAATAAAATATAAAACTGCAGCTTGACATGATTCATTATAATGTTTGAGGAGTATTTAACAGTTTAATTTTCTTGATGACTTAAAGTATTTGTTCTGAATATTTCTAATAGATATTCACAGAGAACATGAAATTTAGCATTTTATATTCTAGGTTGGTATTAATTTGTAAAAAATTCCTGCAGTGAAAAGTAGATTTCTTTAATGCTTCAGGCACAGATGCTGCCAATTCTTTAGAAATTTCCGTGGCTACCAAGAAAAATTGAATGTATTATAAGACAAGTCTAAAAGATTATCATAGATTTCATCACTTAAACCTGCAGGAAACACATTTATTAGTGCTTAATCTGTATTATTAAGCACTCATGGGGAATTCGCTATTAAAGCATATATCACTGTCAGTGATCATCTCTAAAAAGCAATGTGTGCTGGCTGTGATCTCTCAATCTTCACTGCACAGACAGCAGGTAAGACGTAATTTCTAGTTATGCAAGGGCTTGAAGTGAAGTCTCCTGGGAGTAGTCTGCATGGTCAGTCTTTGCCCAAAGCATCAGAAGTGCTTGCTTTTGGGTGAGTTTCTCAGTTTACAGAAAGGCTTGGCCATAAGCATGCGAGGCCACGCTGACAGCCTGTTCAGTGGGGACAAGGTGCTGTGGAGCCTGCCTGGTGGCTGTTCGTCAGCCCTACAGTTCGGTACAGCAAAGCACTCTTTAACAGGAGTTTTTGTGTTTCAGACCCCATTCTGCATTATAAAGTTGTTATTTCAGTACCTGGAAGGTACTGTGCCTGGAAAGCTGGGGCCTCATTTCCATGAGATTTTTGGCTACAATTTTGCCTGTAATTTGTAACCTAGGTATTAATGAATAATGTATGTCTTAATAAATGCATTTTGCAACGGTAGGCAGTAAGAGGCAGCATGAGCTAAGAACAAAATGCTTTGACCAGTGTGTCCTTTTGGACAGCCTTATTGGCAGGAGGTGGCTCCTATGTGACGGTTGTCAAGGACAGCATAAAAGAGAAAAGCCTTAGAATTCTGCTTCATAACAAGCAGAAATCTTCAAGAGGGGCAACATGGTAATTATTTTGCTGCTGGTCCATCCTGAAGGATGGACATTGGCATATATGTCATAGCATTCAACCAGAACCCTGAGTAATATTTGAGTTCTATCTGTTAGGCATCTGATGTAAGTCAGTCTTCTGATGGCAGTTTGATTTCATTCTTGTTTGTTTTAATACATTGTGAATTCAATTCTCAATTGCACTGAAGTGTTTTCCCCATCTTTCACAGCATGTCAGAGGCTACAAAGTATGTTCGTATTAAGTGCTCTTAGTAGCGTCAGAATGACATGAAGTGTCTCGGTCTGAGTGAGGAGATCTTTTCCTGCTGCAGCTCAGTGCTCAGAAGTCCACAGAAGTAGTCTGCTGAAGTAAATGTTTCTTTTCAACAGTGCCTGTAAAACGAATATCTAGTGTGATCACCAGACTGTGGCTGTAATTCACATTTAATTCTCTCACAAGATCCGGGGAATAGGAGACAGAGACTGAAAAGACTATTAGGTTATCTGCAGTCTTTCATCTAGAATATTTTCATTGACTAATGGAAGGATTAAATTGAGTCAGTTATTCCTCCTGTATATGAATTTCCTTCAGTCTTATTAAATCTTTAAAGCTTTAGTTAGCTTCAAACAGAAAGGATAGAAATAATTATTTTTTAAAAAAGACTGATTCTGAGTTAGAAAGTATATAACTATGTAATGTTAAAAATAGATACAGACCCCTGCGTCTGTCTAGTTTCAGATCCAAAGCTGTACTTCTACTTCTGCATCTTTCAGAAGCAGCATTGCTTATCAGTTATACTCATGCCACGGATGTCAATATATAACATGCCTGGTAGGTATGTAATATATTGACATCCGTGGCATGAGTATAACTGAGATGAATTTGATTCAGCTCCTCACGCCACTTCTTTCTTCAATCTATATTTCAGCTGAGAAACTTGATTTGGTGTCATCAGAATTGCATGTGGTAAAGGGTCCTGGCGTTTTATTGCTCCTGCCTAGATGGTGTTACTAATGTTTCAGAGAGTGCTGTAAAGCATGAAAGCAAGACGTGAAGCTTTAAAGGTAGCCTGGCTGCTGTGAAACAATATAATAAATACAAATGTTTTACATTTTCTGCACTGGTGTTAGAAAATAACTTTATTGATTGCCTGCTAATTCTGCTGATCGAAAATGGGGGACAGATTCATATTGGTCAGAGGAAATCTAACAGGCAAGCTACCACCTTGTTCTTACAGTTGTGCAATGTAAGAAGGGAAAAATAGAAGAAAGTAACACATGGCTGTTGAGCTGACACTGGGCTATCAGTTAGAGCTGGCCAAAAACCAGATTTTCCATGTTGTAAACAACTTTTTTTATTATTATTATATTTTGTGTCAGTTTGAATCAGACTGCTACCAAATATTTTGACACTTTCTGTGAACTGGATACCTTGGCAAAATATTGTTTTGGAAATGCTGAAATATGTTATTGTAGATTTACTCCCCTTGGCCCACAGTGCTTTTGGGCAGAATGCATTTATGTATTTCGGTATTGCCACTGCTGACGGAAGACATGAAACAGGCAGCAGCAGTTTGGGGTCTGGTGATCTGAGACTCATTGTGTGCGATGAGCTCTGAGCCCGTGTCTGCCAGGAATGTGTCAAGGCAGTGCCACTGGCGGTTGAGGCTGCCCCACTCTGTCTCCTTCCTTGCCCCCCTGTCTGCCCTGATTTACTCATGTTTCTAGTCTTGTTTGTTTGTCATTCAGGACCCCTTTCTGTGGTAAGGAAGTCCTGGTTTCCTGAATATAGGCCCATCCTCTGCATACATGCTCGGTGTCACCTTAGCTTGGTTGGCGGCTGGTTTCTGCAGCCCTGATTTTCTCAAGTACACTAGGCAAGTTCCTTGTACCTCTGCACTTAATTGCAGGCTGGCTTTAATCACTGGATCTTCAGTTTGGGCTGTCCAAAGTCAGTCAAACCTGTTTTGAAAAGTGTATTTTGAATTCATTGATGGGGAGTAGTTTGGATGAAACCAGTTTCTATGGGAAGTTTTTTCCTACCTCCTTGTGTGCCGTTTCTAGGATTAGGATTAATATTGTTTTCAAATGTGCTCTGCTTTTGGGAAACTTTATTTCCTGTGGGCCTTGTTCCTTGAAATTGCTTCTCATCTTGGCCTCAATTTCATCCTCTGTGCTTTGTATTATTTGCTTGGATGTTTCCAGTGACATTTTAGACTCCTATAAGAATTAAGGATTGTGGTACATAAAGTTCTGCTTTCATTACTGTAGGTGTCATCCTGACCTTGCTAGGTGACCTGCAAGTCTGATTTCCATGATGTTGTCATCTCCACTTGTGCCCATCTGAAATGTGCAGTCTGGCACCTATTGCAGCTGGACCTAAAGGGAAGGTCAGGAGCTGTAGCCCTGTAGTTGAGGCTGAAATGTCCGAACAGGCAGGTTCTGCACTCCCCTAACTGGTCCAAGGCAGAGATACTAATTTCTTACTTCCCTGGACATGCTTGCACAGCTTATTTAATAATTAAAAAATACCCCACCAAAACCAACAAAACCCAAACCAACAAAAACACCCAGAAAACATCCTAAAGTGATGCTTGATTACTTTGGCTCATGCAATGTTAATTGCATTGTCTGCGTGGTTTGGAATCTAAAAGTTATGATCTTCAATCTTTAATGAGAGACATTCCTGCCAATGACAAAAAGCAGGGAAAACTATTCACAGGTTGGCAAATAATAGCAGGTTGATTTAAATTCTTGTAAGTCACTGAAGGATTCTTGTGCCAACCTCAAGTCATACTCCCCATCCCCAACTGCCACACACACCATCAACTCCCTGGCCTGTGTTGTATGCCAAAGGCATTAACGCATCACAAAAAAAAAAAAAATAATTGAAAACGAGTTATAAAATATTACTTTGCACGTTATTCTGTTTTCCTTTTTAATTTTGTTATTTGTTAGATGATGTTGCTTGACGCATTAGTAATCGTCACCGTTAATGCTTCACTAATTGTGTCAGTCTTTTTCCTGGGAGGAGACACTAATCTTGATAAGGTGTTTCAAAATTGCTACTGATGATTTAAGGCAAGACATCAAAATAGTTCATTTACTATAATATGATACTTCATATTCTGGAAATTATGACTTCGTGAGTTCCTGTAATCCATTAAAACTGGGACTTTGATGTTTTGTAAGTCCTGAGCTATGAATCTATTCTGCTCTGTGAACTCTTCTATTCTCTTCCCACTGCGTTGTGGCTAACTGTGAAGGAAGCTGAACTCTATTGACAGTGTTAATAGCTGAATAGAGCTGAACTCTATTAATCAGTGTTGCTAACAGATTATAGCAAGTGACTAATTAACATGGGAACTATCTAATTTACATCAAAACTTGAGATGTTTTCCGCCTCTGGGATTTTAGGCTCACAGATGCCAGTTAGCATGTCTGGTGATTTGGCTGTCAGGTCACAGTGACTGGGCTCCATTTGGTTTCCTTGAGACTGCTCTCCACTTTGTAGACCTGGCTCGCAGTAGTGCTACACCAGAAAACAGCAGGGCATCTGCGGCTCTGCTGAATGCTGTGGCTCACCTGGGGAAGCAGAGGGGAGACGGTACAGGGTACTTGTCTTGTCGTGGCTGACACAGGCACTCTGCTCAATGGGAGCTTTTATTTTCTGGAGTTGTCAGTCTGGGATGTTTTGTGTGCACAGAAGCCTCTTTAAAAATCCCAAACAAACAAAAAAAAATGCCCGTAGGGCTGAGGCAGAGCCAAATCGCAGAAATAAATTACCCAGACTCAGACAAGCATAAACACTTTTTAAAATGACACAAATGTTAGAAAGGGGGGAAAATTGCCTAGTTTTGAAGAAATGAGAATTCGTCTTGAGGGTATCTGATAATAGACTTAGGCTCAGCCAGGCATGGTCCCAGGCAGCTTCACAGATATCATGTTTGCTCCTTGCCTCCAGGCTGCCTCTCATGCTCTTCTGAATGTGGTTGGGGACTTCTCTCTTCTTCCTTCCCCACAACATTCAGTTTCTTGCTTTGTTTGGTAACTAGGGGAGGGCATCTTTCATAGCTCACCATAGCTGCTGCAAACAGTTATTTGCTGAAAGCCAGCTGCAAACACCCTACTCGCTTTTGGCCTGGTTGAACACCAAGGGCACCACTACAACTTTTTAACTTTTCTTCATAAGCTCCTCTTTTGTTTGTCTGACCCCACTTGCTACTGACTGTTGTAGTTCTATCTTTAACCATGTCTTTTCTGACTTTACCCTGCAGGTTAATTTCCCTCATAGGTTTGGGCTGAAGATATTCAAAAGTAGTACAAATTGCTATCCTCACCGCCTGCTAGGACATATCTGGACCTTGGCTAAGGTCTGACCTGAAGGTGAGAACAGAAGGCTGCAGAGCTAAGGATGCTAAGGAGCAGATGGATCTAACTTCTGAGTGGTGTTTCCAACCAAGTACGGTTGCTATGTAAGGAGATCAATTAAAACTGCTGGACAAGGCTGCCATTAGGTGTAAGATGCAAAGGCCAACAACAGCTGTGGTGCTTGTGCTATCTAATGATCTGTACTTAAACTGATACAGAGAAGAGGGGAACCTAATTTATTCATCCAAGATAAGACAATCCAGCAGATAGACAGTGGTTACCACCCTGAGCACTGCACCTTGAATGTGGTAGAAAATGAGGTAGGCTGAAGAACTTTGATTAATGTAAAGTGGGAAGATATGGGTGGAAAAGGGAGAGGGGACAAGACCTGAAGTTGAGGTGTGTCTTTCCAGCGAGAACAATCAGAAGAGGAAAGTAGGTGATTCCTGTGTGGGTCGTTGACACACATGGCATTTTATATAGAGGGGTGCAATTTCACACCATTTCGTGCTAGATTTGACCTAAGCTTTTGTAACTTTATTTTTACTACAATATTTTTAATTGACCTCCTTGACTTTAGTTAAACTATAGTCATTTTATGGCCATATATAGAGCACTAACCTGGATAGAAATGTTCCAGTGAAAACAATACTTGTGCATGAAATGGTTTGCTGTGTGTAGGGTTGGCCATACCCTCAGGGCATATTGGGAATCTGGATTGTATAGGGTCCAATGTCTGAGAAGCAGAGCAGTGATTTGGCTGAGCAGGTGATGCACTGGCCTGGGAGCAAGGAAACTGTACTCTGCTTTTCAGCAGTGCTGTGCTGGAACTTAGGGTTTCATCACCTTTTTCATCTTTTCCCTTCTTTCTGTTGGTTTTGTCTGTTCACATGGTAAGTGTCTGTCCACTGGCGCACAAGAGATTCCTGACCTTCGCTGCTGTCACTGCATGATCCCACCAATATAGATAATGCATACAGTTTTTAACAGCCCTACCTACAGCCATCAGTAAAGACAGGCACTTTTTTAAATCCCAAAGCATGCTAAAATACATTCCCTTAGCCAGAAATCTTTCCAGAGTCAGAAGCTGATGTGCTACTGGAGTATGTTGCCCTTAAGTAATAACACTGGATCCACATGAACAATTTCAGAACTGTAATAGGACAGGTTAGCTGTGGAGCCAAACTCAAGATGTGCAGCTCAGTGTCAAATTCTGTTTAATGCTGCTTTGAACTGGACTCCAGGGTCATTACGTGTGGTTTATCACCCATCAGACCTCAATATAATCAAATATTAATTTTAGTAGCAAACCTATGTCATCATTATTTAACCACAGTGACTTTCCATACCGAACTGTTGAAAGGAGGCTGCTAATGTGCTTCATGATTAAAATTAAGGCTAGTAAGAGTGTGAGCCTGTATATGTGTGCTGATACATGCATGTTTGTATGTACACATATCATAGAATCACAGAATAACCAGGTTGGAAGAGACCCACCAGATCATCGAGTCCAACCATTCCTATCAAACACTAAACCATGCCCCTTAGCACCTTGTCCACCCGTGCCTTAAACACCTCCAGGGAAGGTGACTCAACCACCTCCCTGGGCAGCCTCTGTCAGTGCCCAATGACCCTTGCTGTGAAAAATTTTTTCCTAATGTCCAGCCTAAACCTCCCGTGGCTGAGCTTGAGGCCATTCCCTCTTGTCCTGTCCCCTGTCACTTGGAAGAAGAGGCCAGCACCCTCCTCTCTACAACCTCCTTTCAGGTGGTTATAGGGAGCAATGAGGTCTCCCCTCAGCCTCCTCTTCTCCAAGGCAGAAGTCTATGGCCCCAGAAATTTAGAGAATAAAACACATTGCACTTAAGTATCTCTCAGCTGGCACCACAGTCAATCGGGGAGATCAGCCTCTCTTGCCTAATACTTTCCAGAGGCATCTTTAGTTATTTTTGCTGTAAACCCTTGTAATCACAGGGATGGAAAAGGAAAGCAATAGTAATTGCATTTTACCTTTTAGTTTTAATAAAGGGTCAAGGGCCATTTTCAGGTTGCCTGCAGCTTCAGCAGCTTTAGGAGTTTGTGCTGCAAACACTAGGCCAGTTCTTTAGCAGCTGGACATGTAAACATACAGCAATCAAGCATTTAATTTGACTTTGTACAGCTGTGTAACGTTCAGATTCTGAGGAAAATTGGCTGCTATTAAAGGGAAACACCAATGTTTAAATATACGTTCGTTTCAGTGAAAGGCTGGAGGAACTTTTTAATATTTATGGTACAATAATTGATCTTTTACCACTGTCAAAAGCTGTTAAAGATGTATCAGCTTGCTATTTCAGCACCATATGCTCTATACAAGTTCCTCACCATGTGTCTTTCGTGCACTGTAGGGGAAGAACATTTGTTAGAATACCAAAACAGAGAATCACTTCTTCAGATGATGGCGTCTGTGTAGATGTATGGGAATTTACCATAAGCCCTTATTTGTATCCAGACCTTTCGAGTGTGGAAAGGTCTAGGAGATGTACAGTTGGGTCTTGGTGTAGTGAAGTGCGGTGATAGTATTTTGTCAGGAAAGATTGGATTTGAATTTGCTTTAATATTGGTCACAGTAACATAATGCAATGCTGTTGTGAAGGTACTGAACTGCAGCCTTGGAGTAAAGCAAATGCTCTTCGCACTGGCACATTCACCTCATGCAGCTTTTATTGTCACTGCTTAAGTCCTTCATCCCACTCTTTCTGGGATCTTACCTCCTTCTTGCCCATATATGAAGTACAGTGTGATGGAGGGAGGTCCCTGGGGGCCCATGAGGCAGTAGGAAACAAAGTCTTCGTAGACCACTGAATACGTTCTAAATAAGCCCTTTAATTCTTGTCTGAGTTCATGCATGGAGATTTATACCCAGAATGAGGGATAAATGAATGTTAAGAAGTATTATGTGCCAGCTTAAGTCTTCAGATGTTTGCTTTTCTGTAGAGCTTAAGTGTTAGGGCTTCGCTTGGCCAGTGAGAGGCCTCCTCTGGTAAAGAGAAATCAAGTGGGACCAAGTCAGTGTAGGTAGTCCTTGTGGCTTCTCGCCTCCACAACACCAGCAGGGAGGGAGTTTGTACTCTGCCAGTCTCAGCTTGGGAATCTATGGAACATTTAAGTGGCTGCATTGCATTTTTGCCTTCTAATGGAGTGCAGAAGAGTCTCAGAGAGCTGCCCTGTCATCTGAGTGTGTTTCCATCACAATCCCTCTCTGCCAGCCTCACTTTCATTTCCCACATCAGAAAAGTTTAGTTAAAAGGATTGAGAAAAGAGAGAGAAAGACACAGTAGCAGGGTGGGAAGAAGAGTTGATTAAATTTGATTTCTACTTGTTTTATTGTATCACAAATTTTTGGAGAAGGAGGGGTGGAATGAGTTTGTGTAGTTCATTAAGAACCTGCTTAAAGGGTCAGCCATCCAGTAGCCAGTGAAGAAAGAAGCCGAGCCTTTGATAATTCTTGTGTCTGTTCATAAGACAATCATGGTCTTTCTAAAGACTCTAAAGCATTGAGAAATTACAGGCCTCCTTTGGTGGTGGCCCTGTGCCATACCCCCACCTGAGAGTTTGGGCTGTGTCCACTTTTTGAAGGAATAGAATTTTTCAGTCCAAGGTTGCAAAGTCTAGAGCAGATGAAAAATGCAGGCAGATTTCAGAGCACCCTCAGCTGCTGCCTCCACCAGGGAAGTCCTTGCAGGATTCAGGCCAAGACATAGTTGGCCAGGGCTCTTCATAGACTAAGACCAGATGGACCTATTATGGATGGCTAATTGGATTCCTCCCTCAAGGAAAGCTGGGAGGTATGAGGCAGTCAGTTCCTGCTGCTTTTTATCTCTGTGACTGGAGCCCTTTCCTCTTTTAACTGCCTGTGAAAAATCCCTGCCATTACATCTCAGAAGGAAGTTACTGTGGCAACCTTAACCCTTGCTTTCTTGGCTGTGCAGCAAATATTGTTGTGTCTTATTATGAGACAATGTCTGAAGATTGTGGAGCTTTTACAAATCTGCTCATTCTCCAAAGGGAAGAAGAAAAGTTCCGAGGGGTAGTAGTGTCTGCCTTGGCAGCTCTGTCAAATTCAGAACTCTTAGATGAAATTACAGCCCTCCTTCATTTTGCTGATCTTTCATCAGGTTTTCTTCCTCTCCCCACCTCCCAATGACCTGTTCTCTCAGAGACCATCTAAGAGCATTTATAGACCTCCTCTAACCCAGCAGTGCCTTTGAAGGTGAAGATGTTAAACTGTGATCTTTTTTCCTGCTGTTTTTCCTCTTAACCTTTCTCTCTGATTTTAGTCATGGTTTCCCCTTATGCACAGCTGGCTGTCAGAGTCAAGAGAGACTTTTGGAAGCAGCCTGGAAGCAGAAGTTACTTAGGGTAAGTTTTCTGACAACAGCATGCTGACTGGTTTTCCAAAGTCATGTTTTACTGTGAGGACTGTTTTGAGCTAGATTAAATTATCTAAGTGTGAAACAATCTAGCATGATCCTTGATGGATAACCCAAGGCTGAGAGTGATGGTCGAGGTGTAACACCACCCAGATCTGCTATGTGTGTGTTTTTATATTCACCCGTGACTGGATGTGGCTTGCTTATATGCAGTAAAAGAAGATAAGGCAAAAGCTCTGAGAAAAGGAGCAAAAAGAAAGGTTCCAATGTTTGTAGACTACTTTCCAAGTGAGACTGGCACTACCAAGGAAAGTAGAGACGTTTGGGAGAAGTTAACATGGCAGCTTTACTTCATGTTAGTTGAGGTAACACCTGACAGGAAGACTGATAGTCTTAAAACTGCAGCATCTGTGTGCCTCGTGTAGTGATGTGGTGCTGTAACCACAGGGCTGGGAACCAGGACACCTGGGACCTGTATCCAGCTTTTCTACTGCAACCCTTAGGATGTTACACACCCTTATGCTGTTATTTCTTCCTGTGGCTTTTTTCTGCTTCATCTGCTGACTTTCCTCTGCAACTGCTGTCCCTTGTATTTGAACAGCACCTGACGCAATGGGGCTTTGCTTCTTATTGAAAGATTTCTTAGCCTCGGGAATGATACCTGATGCTAAAGAAATGCCACCCGATTTTTCTAAGGGATGAGTCAATGACTGTAATATTCTAAAGGGTCACAGCAAAGCAGTTATTCCCATCCCTGTTTCTAGGGGAAGGAATTTGGAAATGCAGGATGCAGTTAGACACCATGTTCTGGATCTGATGGTCTGCTTTGGACAATTGCATAGGTCTTGAGATGTCTTACAGGCACTTGGTGGGGAAGATTCAGGACCACAGCCCATCTCTGAGCAGCCAGTGAACCTGTGGCACTTGTCTGGAAGGTGGCGGGTTCAGGTCTGAGTCCTGGCCATTGTGGAATTCAGGGTTGGGTGACCAACACTTAAAACATCTTGGATGCTGGTCTGTTTTCTGTTCTTCTTAGCAAAAGGTAGAAACATGAAACAATTGCTGTGTAGGTACATTGTGTGCATAGCGGAAATGTCCACTTGTGGTTCACAGCTGTGATTCTTTCCCATCAGCCTCTAGAGGCATGTTTCTCTTTTCTCTTTCAGGGAACAGAGATTGAAGACGAAAAGGACTTGGGAAAACAAAAAAGTGTTAAGCACAAGTACTCCAGTGATGCTTTTATCACATGATGGTAAGGCTGAGCCCATGGTACGGGCTCCATTTCAGACTGTGTAATATGACTTGAGATCCTAAACACAGATCCAGTGCTCCCTTGATCCTGCATTCCTTATGCAGCTCCAATACCTTTTAACTTAACAGGGAGATCTGCAAATTATTCAGAAATACAGGATTGAGCCTTGTGTCGCCTCAAGTCCTTCCTGCTAAAAATTTAAAATGCCAGGCAGCTGCATGTTTCTATAGGTAATGTGCCAATGTATGCTTCAATAACATGGTAAATATTTTTCAGCAGTGTGTAACAAGGAGGGACTAGCTCCTTGTGCCCTCGGACTAGCTGTGTTTCCTCATGAGGCTACACATTTTACATTATTTAAGGTTTTTTTTTCCCCCAGAAACAGAGAAAATGCATTGACATTAAGAGGTGCTAAACAACAGAGATAACAAACTTAATTCATTACTAATTAGCTTGCTTCAGTACAACTTAATTGATTCAATGCTTCATTCATTAGGCAGAACGGGAAAAGGTGTCTCCACTGCAGGCCCTATTGCAGCCACTGCAGGCAAGCCCTTGGGGGGAGCTAAGGAAAGCCAGCTCCCATGGAAATAACTAAGGTACTTCTTTACATCCCACATGGTCACTGATATTTGGGATTGCTGACTGAAAGCAATAATGGCTAATTCAAGAACACCCCAACATGAACAAGGCAGAAGACCTTCACATTCACCCCGTGCATTGCTAGGGACAGGGTCATGACACTGTCTTGAGTAAATCCTTGTCTTAGATTATAAATGTAAGAGCATGAATTGTCTTTAATCTGCGTTTTCTCTATTCTTTACCAGGTTCCACAAGGGATATTTTTATGCTGGGTTGACTGACTTCTTACCTGAATTACATGAGGTAACAGAGCTCTGCTTAGGACAGGAATAGCAATAGGAGGTATTCTGCCTGCCAAATGTTTTGTCTTCTCTTATTAAGTAAAGTGTGTGGTGCTTTCCTTTTTCCTCTGTGTCATAGTATGACTCTGTCTCCTATATAAATTTACTCTTGCCAGACTTGTAGGAACTTAAATATCTTTTTGAACGTCTCGCTTTTTCCTGAGTTCAGTAATTCCTGGATGTGGGTGGACAGAGGGCACAAACAGCACCTGCCTCTTCTTAGGAGATGAAGCTAATAAAAAATTTCATGTTTTGATTCCTGTTCTCAATTAATAATGTGGCTCATAAAAGAAAATCTGCTTTCTTAGAAGTATTGTTTTAGAATTTAGAACACAGTAGCAAGTGTGACTCCCCAAGGCAATTGCTTCCTTTTTATAACTTCTTAAATATATGTTCCTATGATGGTACTAAAATGAAGTAGAGAATTCACTTTAGACAAGGTGTATTAGATGATGTGCGTAATGTAATTACTATGGAAATCGCTGTAACCAGTGCAGCTAAGTATAAAGTTTGTTTCTTGCCTTTGGTAAACTAGGATTCTTCTTTTTTTTTTTTTTTTTTGCTAGATTTCATGATACTGAATCAGAAGAAATAGATTCAGTTGCAAAAATTCAGAAAAGAAAATATTTGTGTGCACTGCTTTGAACAAAAGGCAATGAAAAATGATATCACAGTTTTCTACCTTTATTCCCCCCTCAATGAGTTCTGTTACATTTACTTAGTCTTGTAATATTTTTCAAAACTGCTGGTCCTACAAACTCAGTCTGATGTTTTAAAAAATGGAGATTCTGTGCTACTGTGCCCAGTGCATAATACATAATAAGGAAAAAGTAGTGGAAGTCGAAAGAAGAGGAATTTCAGCTCTATCTTGCTTCTAGCACTGAAAACATGTCTTTCGTTTTATATTTTTTTCCTCAGAGGCATACTTTTTCTTCTGGGCCAAATTCTAGCAGTTTGTTTATCTGGAAAATTTGACCCAGTCCTGGCTACAGCTGTGGAATGAATATCAAGAATGACAGGAAGCAAGCTTTTTCTTCACCCTTTTTATACCAGAGCATTATAGTACATCTGGCTTCACCCAGAGTCTCTGAAGTCCATGGGAATGTCACTGATGCGGTAGGGTGTGAAACCAGCATTTGTACTGTATCAGTGACTGTACAGTGAACAGATTTGGGCTTTACATCCAGTATTAAATGTCCACCTATTGACAAATCCAGTGTATTAATTTTCATCTGTTCAATACATAGCCAAAGGCTTTCTTGGGAGAGAAGATAAATTTATTAAGACTGGTAGCTGGCCTTTTTTTTTTTTTTTTGCACCTGCATTTTTATTTCTTAAAATATCTACTTTGTCTGTCCATTGCAGAAGGGGTAGACATTGACATCTGGGAACTGATGAAGTCTGTTGTACAGGAGGGAACGATATTCCTATCACTACCTTTGGGGAAAATTTGAGATAAAAGCTACCTGATTTCTGTTGGAGAGCAGAAATCAGTTCTATGGTATTTCTTTTTGCTTGCTGCATCTTTCAGATATCCTAGCAAAAGCCTTCTCTGTTTCGACATCTGGCTTTGTCTCATTAACTTGATGAGCCTCGATGCTCCATTCATCCATTTCTCACATAAACAGCTCTGTCTCATTTTCGTGCTGCCTCCTTTTCACAGGATGCATGCTTATCTACTAATTTTGACTCCTACTTAGCTTAAAACTCGCCTGAAAAATTAATTTAAAACTACCCATGGTAAGCAAAGTTATAACAATTTTTGTGTTAGCTCCTCAGCTGGCAGATGTAATCATGGGCTTAAATTTTTTTTTTAGCTTTGAGTCAGGTTTGACTGTGGAAAGGTGAAGCTGCTGTGCTGAGATGCTCTCTCTTACATGTAGGCAATATCAAGGGCTGGCATAGAAGAACAGTTTATTTCCTAGGGGTTTTACATCACTTGTGTCTTTGGTCTGATGGATTTGATGGATTTTTGGGGGGGCACTAGATCCCAAACAGATGAGATCCAAACAGGATGAAATTTTGCTGTATAGGAGAGCTGGGAATGGGAGGGAAGTGGGGGTAGACATTAAAAGCCACTGTAGATGTGGCCACGCCTGGGTTGTCTCAAGCTGAGAAACTCCAGGTGATGGTGGCTGAGCTAAGGCTACATAGGTGGAGTTAGGGCACAGGTAGAGACATGCCACCCACCTGTTCTCTTGTGGCCTGTCACAGCTCTGATGCTTCAGTGGCTTTGCCCCCAGTGACAGCGAATGGAGAGCTGTGTACTGGAGAGTTTGGTTAGCTCATGGGTGTCTTTTGAGGTGGGCCTGAGAAACCTGTTCAGTGCCCACTCAGCAAGAACTCTCTGCTGGTCCCTCCACCCCATCAGGGCCAGCATTAAGCTCCTCAGCATTATCTCTGCAATGCTCCTGTTAAGACCCTGAGCCTGGCAATGCAGCACAGAGATTTTTTGAGCACCAGCGGGTCTTGCTTCCTGACTAGGGCTGGTCGTGCATGGGAAGCTCAGGGACTGAGCTAGCAGCTCCGCCCAAGGACCTTAAATCTAAGTCCATACCAGTCTTTGGGAAGTGTTGATCCAAGACCAGCTCTACTGTTATGAATGGACTGGTACTTGAGAAATGTAGTACCAAGCCATACATCATGTCCTGGACTCCCACTGCTTTGACCCTTCATACCATCACCAGCTTCACAGAAGTTACTCGGGGAATGAGGCCCCGCAACTTTGCATAGGAATAGCTGTTACTTTAGAGATGAACATTTATTCTTTTATTCGTCTCTGGATAGATGGCAGACATAAAGACTGGTACTCCAAGATCTATCTGTGGTCTCCTCAGGACATGCTGTTTTAATGGAGCCCTTTGTGTCAAGTCAAACCTGAAAATCTCTTCCTTTTTGATTTTTACCATTGTTAAATAATTCCCAAAAGGGATTCAAATTGCATCAACTAAAGCTCTGGTCTGAATTCTTCCGATGGTCCATCACTGCTAACTGATAAATCTATTACATAAGCAGGAAACCCATGTGGGACAGAGGATGTTCAACAGAAGTTGTATAGATAATCCATAAACACTGTCCTGCTGGGAAACAGAACAGAAAACACTGCTGCTTCGGCAATGAAAGACCTGAGGATAACTAACCAAATCATGTAATTAAATGACTTTTACTGTTCCTAAATGTTGATGTTTCATCTAGATGTCCTAAATAGAATTAATTAGAAGCTAATTAAAAGAGCCTAGTGCTTTCTTTCAAAATCTTTCTGGTATTGACTATAGTGAGTTTGTCTATTCACAGAGCGCCATGAATCACTCCCCTGTTTAAGAAAAAAATTGATTGCTGTTCTAATACTTATTGAACACCTATAACAGATGCTTAAATCTCTACAAGCTTGAGATAATTAAAATAGTAAATCTATACTCATTTGACAAGGCTGTTAGCAGGAATCAAAGGTATAAATAATCTAGTGGAGCTGTCAGACATTATTCTGCCAGTGTTATGATCATGTTCTTATGGAAATTTCAAGCCTGATTCTACAGTCTTCTTTTAGGCAATGCTCCCATCAGATGTTGTTGTTATGAATAAGGCAGTACTTAGTAAAAATGCCAGGATCAGGACGCAGGACTGTATAACAGCAAAGACCTCAAGAACCTGTCCTTCCATCACAGGGCTACTGTCTCAGCACTTAGAAGATATAGACAGTGACAGCTAGGAGAACTGGACACAGATCTCTTTTGTCCTTTTCTTACCTTTTGTTTTGCTTCAATGAATTAATTATTTGTAGTAGGATGTGGGTACCTGCATTTGGACTTGGTAGTGCTTGGCTGCCAAGGTGTGCCTCTCAGGCTGGCAAATGTCACTTTATGCCTAACCTAGGGGCAGAGGTCTGGTGAGAAAGAGGCTCAGCTTCCATCACCCTTCTTTCCTTTGCAGCAACAAAACCACTCTTCCTGTTTCATCAGAAGAAAACCCTGTTGTCTCCAGCCCTACAGGAGGGAGCTGGTGCAGCCCTAAGCTGGGGTGCTGGGCAGAAGAATTCAGGAGTCACTGGGCCTGAGAAAGAGATTGTTCTCCTGAAGCATGACAATCAGAGCACTCCTTGGGCAGTGCTGTGGTATGTCCCTGACCCAAGGCTTTTGTATCATTGACTGTTTCATATCCAATAGCTGAACGTTCTTGAAACAGGGACTGAAAACTATCTCTTGCTTCTTCCAGCTGAGTATCTGAAGGAAACTCCAAACTAAAGGGCACTACTAAGCTGCTGAAGCTTCTTGACTGTGGTAAGGATATACCCTTGTCCCCATGGTATCCAGCACTCTGGAAATCTCTTTTAATTCTAAAAAGAGTTGGGTGTCAGGATCAGCAAAGGAGTACTTGTAGGTTAGCCATGGCATTGGATAAATCATGAGGTGTTACCCTGGCATAGCCTTGCTTGCTTGGCTGGCTAGTGGGGCAGGAACTCTGGAGTTGCACATTGTGCTTTACTCCCTAGTGCCTGCAGCAGAGACATATTGATCACTTTCATTACACCAACAAGTTAGTAAATTATCTCTCTGGGCACTGAGAATGAAAGCACAGACAAGGCAGAACATTTCACAGGCAGGAAGGCAATGTCTAGCACCCCTGTGTGCATGGAAATGGCTTCTCTACCCAGGGGCTTGAAAGTAGTTGGTTTTAATAATTTAGTGTGAAGCCCATGAAGACACTAGAGTGATATAAATTATTCTCCCATCTATGCAGCCCCTGATCAACAAAGACATCTAACAGAGCTGAGAAGGCCAGGAGAAGCAGACATCCTTGGGGAAGGTGAAAAAACTGAAAAGTGATGTTCATCCAAGAGGAACCTCTAACACTGTAACGCTGTCTTTTATAAAAAGAGCTACGGGACTAAAGGTCTTGATTCACATAGTGAGACTCACATGACAATAACTAGATATAGAAAAAGGAAACAAACAAAAAAAATTTTAAGAAGGATCAGTGTTTGCTTTCATCTTACCACAGTGGTAGCCTTGCGATTAGTTGTGATGTTCTCCTGTTTTCAGACTAATCGTTACATTAAACAGTGTTTTGTTTATAATTTCTGGCACCATGTCAGCCCTCTTAAGATCACTTGAAAGGGAGATCAGGAGGAAGAATGCCACAGCAGAGCTTGGAAAATAACTTTTCAAATCTCTCTTTTTCTTCTCCTCCAGCCTTCGTAGAGTCCCACAAGAATCCTGGCTGGCAAAGCAAACACAGCATCGTTAAACTCATGGCAATGCCAGCCACATGTTTTATGAGTGGGTCGCACTTTGTGGTGTGAGGTACTCATCTCAGTGCTGCAACTGCACACATGCTTGTTTGGACCTGCAAAGACCCTGGCAACATCTCTGTTGTCCTATGACTGTTTGCTGTCATATTTGTGCTTTCAGGTGCTCTATTTGCACTGCAACTTTGTTGATATTTTTTTGGGGGTGGGGTGGGGTTGGTATTTTGTTATTTTTTTTGTTCTGTTTTGGGTTCTGTTTTTCCTTCCTCTATATCTCTGCTAGCAAAAGAAATTTACCAGCAGTTCATCCATCACGTTTTTTTTCTTCCAT
Source organism: Phaenicophaeus curvirostris (assembly GCF_032191515.1). NCBI lineage: Eukaryota > Metazoa > Chordata > Aves > Cuculiformes > Cuculidae > Phaenicophaeus > Phaenicophaeus curvirostris. The sequence continues at coordinate 8,209,167 of NC_091404.1, forward strand.
TGCAAATATAAATAAATAAATCTTTGTCAAGGGAACTCCAATGGTATGATCCTCTGCAGATAATTATTACTTTCCTGTCAGCAAAAGGTTATAAAAATTTTCATTTTGGGAAAATACAGTAGAGACTTTTTTCCTGGCAGGCAAATCTTGTACAGATGTTCTTCTCTGGATAGTACAGTTGAAATGCTCCTTGTAGGATAACCTGACATAAATGCTTCTGTTAGGCTGATTTCTGTGTCACTGAAAGACCATTGACTATTTTCCTAGGAGGAAAAAAAAAGCCTTCTATGGTTTCCTCCTGCTGGGAAACATTATTCACGTACCTCTTCTGTCAGGAAAATACAAATAAAAAATGCTAATTTTTCCCTTTAAATGCATCAGAGACTTGGTTGAGAAAAGCTGTTAAACACATGCTTAAATCTGCCTGTGTTTACAGGGACAGATTCTTACCTGCTCATCTGTTGACTGGCTGCGCAGCAGGGATTGCTCAGCTAACCAGTTTCTTTAGTGCTAGGAGTACAAGTTTGCAAGTGAAGTGGAAGATTTCCTAGCTGAGCGGAATGATTTGCTGCTAGAGCCATGGTTTAGCTGACACTGGCAGCACTTTCATCTGGCTTGGCTGGATGGACTCTTTCCTAGTAACAGCTGTCTTGCGTTGAATCATCCCTGGCAAGTTCTCTGAGGGAAACATCACCTTCTGGAGTGCCTGTAGTAGGGTAAGATGGAAAGCCAAACCTTGCTATGTCATAAACCTTCCTATTTTCTGTTCCCAGCTGCCACAGAACGGTGCTGCAGCGCCCGACCCTAAACCCTCTCACTTAGGAGTGCCTGGAGGAAGCTGCAGATGGCAAGTGCATGTTTATTCTGTGGTGTATTCACTGTTTTTTTGGGTGGGAGGTGGTTAGTGGTCTCTCTCCATAAACATGAACCCTGCGGCTGATTTAGTTTCCTTGTGTCAGGTGTTGTGGGAACCAGGAGGAGTGGAGCACAGAAAAGCATGTTGGGCCAGGGCAGCATGCCTGTGCGCGGTGGCTGCTGTCTCTGATGCTTGTTTCTGAGCTTGGTTTTGTCTAAACTCATAAAAATATATTTCAGAAGGTAGAGTTTTTTTAAATTCTTCTCTTCCAACCATTTCTTCGCCACTGGGAGTGGGGAATGAAGAGTCTGCTTTGGGCATTTCAGATACTTTTGACTATCAGCTATGAAATGAAAGTATTTGAGATAAAGAGTAGGTCTTAATTGCTGACATGAATCAATGTGCTGTGCATATGTGTATAGGAGAAAGAGTGAGCTACTCAAGAAAATTATTGCTATTCAACCTCTTAATTATTGCTGCTCTGAGGTCTCATCTGAGGTCTAAATGCTGTTTCTCGGCTGCTTTGTGTCCAAGACAGAATAAAATGGTTCTGAGAATTAAGAGGAAATGGAAAATGATTTGTAGTTCATACAGGTCTAATTTGATCTCATTCTTTTCTGTCAGTCTGCTTCTTCCTTATGAACTATCGATGGAGTCACTGTTGCAAAAGGGTGGTGGAATCTGCTGTCACAATGGAGCTGAACAGCAGCAGCTGCTCTGGGGAGACGGCTGCAGAGCTAGACTGAGCAAATTTGACGTCGTTTTTTTCTGCAGGACAAAGAATTGGGTGTAACTTCATGAAAACTGCTGTCAAAGGCACTCGCCCCAGCCATGTGTTGTGATGGTTGGTGAAGGTAGTGGTTAGAAACATGCTGCTTGCTCTCTTCACAATGGAGAAAGAATAGGGTGAGGAAATTGGGCAAATGTTAAAGCCAGTAGAGCTCATCTAAGTCAAAAGTAACAGACCCATTGGATGGGCAGTTTCCTGGAAAAGCAGACAAAGTAAGTGCCTGTTTATATGAATCTGACCCACTGCATGGATCTCATCATGTAACAAAGATATTTCTCTGTCCTCTCATATAATTTGTTGTTAGTTGGTTCAGAGAGGGGGAGGAAGTGCTGAAATGGTGATCTTTGAGCAGAAGCACAAGCAGAGGTGAAGCATACAGAGTAAGGCAGAGTGCGTTTGACTGGGCAGAGGAGGCAGGATTCCTGAGGCTGCTGGGCACGTGAGGTGAAGACAATAATATGCTTGAAAATTAAGTGAAAAAATTAGCCTTTAAAGAAGTAGCGTGCTAGGGAGAGTGAGGGAAGTTGATGGAGTTGTATTGCTTTCATATGAGTGCAAGGAAATAAAATCCCCAGAGGCACTGGTGCAGGGACGAAGAGGCTATTGAAGCAAATGCTTTGGAGGGAAAATACAGTTGGTGCAAAACATCACTATGGGTTTGAGAGTGACCATGGCTACGAGGAAATACAGGGACACCTGATGGGCACAGGGATTGGGAACATGACATAGGAATTCCAGTTTGTGGACTCTTGCTCCACACCCTAAGCTTTGAATGTATATAAACTTATTCTAAACTCTTATGTTCTCCTCTTGTGAGTTCTGTCTCCGCTATCTGTCTTCATCACAAGGAATACTTGCCTGCAGACCAATATAGTGTTTATGAATACCTGACAATGTAGCATCTTTACTGGATTAACCTCCCCAAACCAGCAGTGATGTATTGGAGACTGCCTTGTCCCCTCTGACTCATTTGAGTTGTTATACATGAGTAAAGCTGAACTTTGAAGAGAGAGAAAAATACCTCCTAAAATTTAAGCAAATGAGGAATCCAAAGTAAAAGGTTTCTCCAAGGTTTAAGCCATTATTCTTTTGATGGGAAGTCACAACTAGGAGTTGTTCAGACACCAGTGGATATATTTAAAGTACAGCTCTGCATAACATAGCGAGAAGGAGTCCTGCTAGCCTTACTAATTCTCCTCTACTATTAAAGAGAAATGTTTGCTTGCAGAGCAGGAAGGGTACTCTTGACTGTCTCCCCAGCCTGATATGCTGCCCACAAACTGTAGGGTCATGTCCCTCTTGCTTATGTGTGACAAACACCCCTTTTCAGAGGTAGACTTGCACTTGAAATAAACTCCCTCAAGGTAATTGTTGTTCAGAACTTGTTTTTGGAAGAGGCTTTCAATATCCACGTATTTCTTTCCAGCAGTAGATGGCAGCAATTTTCTTACTCCTAATCTGATAAGCTCTGTATGTTAATTACTGTAAATTGATGTATTTTAAAAGTTAAAGGCTTCAATTGCCCTTTTCAGCAGTCATTATTAACTAAGATGTCATCCTTGCTGTTCTCCAGATAGTCCAGCACCAGGCAACAGCAGAGACCAGTGCCTGAGCCTACCTGTCCCATTCTTGTCTTCTGAAAAGCCCAGCCAGTGCTAGGGATGCTCACTGCCTCCGTTTCCATGCTGGCGAGGCAGCAGGGGACCAACAGCCAGCCAAGCTGGCCCTCTAGACTTTCAGCCATCGGTGGTGCCACCAGGAACCAGCAAGAGGTAGACCAGACTCCAGCTCCTTTGGGGTTGTACTTTGGGGATAATACAGGTGTGGGAAACTGTGGGCCCACATCTTCACCTCCAGTTAGGAGGGGAAGTAAATAGCTTGGCAAATAATGAGGTACAAAAACCCCTATGATGAATGTCTGGTTAAACAAAGTCTGGAGGAAAAGCAGAAGTGATCTGGCTCAGAAATAATAAATCTGTGTGTATTGCTCTAAGCTGACTGTTTTGTTTTGTACATGCTGCACATGTATTTCCAGAAGATGGTCATTAAGAGACTAATTTTTAAATGAAATATTTGTGATCGGTATAAAAGTTTTCAACAGGAGTATAGAGAGTGTAAGAACTATATTGAGCAACATTACTACGTGAATCTAAAATATAATGGCTCTTGCTACGTGCGTATAGAAATAATGATGTTAAAATTAGGGAAGCTCCATCAACTTTAAATGAATAACTGATCTCCAGTGGACAGAGAGAAAACTGATTTTAATGATTGTTTTAAACTAACACTTGGTGTAATAAGTGTTTAACGCATTTGTTCTAAAATAGAATTAACTGCAGAATTAACGTGTCTTATTCATGGCACAAGCACTGCTTCTATTCAGCAGAATTTCCATCCTTTCTGGCTCCCAAAGGCTACAGTAACTTGGGATTTTTAAAATTGATGATTCTTTTCAGAATGCCTAATATGTATACCCTCTGTTGCTGCTTTGATGGTGTGTCCAGTTGATTGGCTGTCATGTGAAATGCAAGTGCAAGCCCAAGAATCTGACAAATTTATAATTGGGTAATTGTATTAAAACCATATTAAGCTCTGTTCACCCTGAAACATGGCAGGAATAATGACCTGCAGTTTTGCAGTCACCTGTGTTCCATGTAATAATACAGGCAGGTGAAGGACACTGACCTGCCCAAAATCAGAGAGTTAAAAGGAATGGGAAGGGAACAATCCTTGAATAACAAAGGCATCATCACCATCACAATCATTGTGGACTGGTGACCTAACTAGAAAAGGAGATGAAACCTTTCCCTTAATTATTAAAGGAAATTGGGTGTAAGATCTGAGCTTGGGGGAAGTGGTAAAAATGCTCTTGCTTGCGTCTTTGGTAAGTGGCTGATTCTAATGTTATGTCCTTAATCAAAGGAAAAATACCAAGGGGTGATTGCTGTCCTCTGATGCCTCAAGTTGCTCTTCCATCATTGTTTTTTGCTTTTTTACTTTGGCTGCTTTTGTGTTCTCCCTAGTGTACTCAGAGGCCAAGAGTGCTCCTGGGACTGGATGCTCACTGGCAAAGCTGATTGTCTACGTCCAAGTGCTCCTTTTGACCTTACGATGTTTCCTGTGCTAAAAAGGTTATGTACACAGCAAACAGAGCTCTTGCAGAGCTGTCTTTATGCCTATATACCAAGAGTCCTGCCTTTTCCCCTGGTAACAGGGACATTTCACAGCAAACTGTTCCCAGCAGAGAAACGCAGGCAGGCAAATATACATGTCCACTTCCAGGGGCTCTTAGGGACTCTCCAGCTTAGAGCAGGGAGGTGTGCAGGAGGCAGCCCTTGTGGCACAGGGCAAAGGGGCTTGTTTAGGAGGAGGTGCTTGGGAGGATGCAAAGCAGGAACCATCTACAGGTGGGAGGAGAGGGATGAGCTCAGGCACTGAAATGGCTTGTCCTGGCACTTGTACAGAGCTGGTGTGGGCGGAAAGCAGCAGAGGTTGCGAGGACCAGGTTGTTGTGTCCAAGTCATTTAGGTGCTTTGATATTCACCTTCCAAGTGAGATTTAGACTTTTTATTTATCTGCTTGATGCTTCTGAAACGTTCCCTCCCTGACGATGTTACCAATATGGGCACTTGTGTTTTCTGGAAACAGGCCATTTAATACCTGACACATTCTTGCCGGTGCCTGGATTGGAGTGATTTTGGTCACTGAAGTCCTTCATGCTTTAAAGTGACTGTTACATGTGAATGTGGGATCTGCACTTGCCTTCTCCATGACTGCTCAGCAGGCAAGTTCCTCCCTGGAGTCCTAAGCTTTTCTGCCTCTTGTTACTGCCAGCATTGTAGTTCTTTGGTATGTGATGGCCTAGTGCTGTTTTTTGACCATGTGCAGATGTAGATGCCGTGAAGGGCTCGTTTGTAGCTTCACAGTAAAGGCTGCACAAAATCTGTGACAGCAGGGACCGGCTCCCTTGTGAGGGATGAAGTGTAAGTGCTCTCATTATCAAATACACACCACGCTCTTCCTGAGTGCCGGCTGCATCTGCTGGGAGGTTGAAAGGCAATGAGTTTGCATTAGACAAGTAAACTTGCAATATGAATTCTCCCTCTCTGAGATCCCTGCATCCCTCACAATACAGTCCTCTGAGCAAGGACTGTCGTGTACTACATGGCTTATTACAATAGGACTCTGGCTTGCCTGATGACTCTAGATACTAGCATGAAATAAATATTAACAACACAGGAGCCTCCCCTGCTTATTAAAGTCCTGTTTCAGGCCTTCTGATTACTGTCTTGTTGGCAGCTGGAGAAATGGATGTAAAATCATCTCCTTTCAATAGAACTTGAGCTGAAAGTGAAAGGGGGAGCAAAAAAGGTAGCTGAAGTAGTTACAGGCATAAGGGGACTTTAATTTGAGACAATATTAGCCAAGCCAAAACCCATTTAATTAAAAGAAAATACTAATAAATAAGAATGTAACAGAAGGATGTACAATGAATAGCACAACGAGGGTCAGCAGGTTATTCTTCACTGTATGTTTGCACTATACAAAAGCGATGCTCAATGATGCTCAGAGGTAACAAGCTTGAAATGGGTAAATGAATTCTTTTTATATTATGCAAAACTTGGAGATCTCAATTCAACAAGATCCTGCATTGTTATAATATATACTTTGATACAAAACTGGTGAGAATTAGATCTATTAAGTTCATTTAGAAGCAATTTAACTTCATCTTTTAGCTAGAAATCAGAGAAGACTGCATTTCAGAAGCAGAAGCCTACAATTGCCTTCAAAAATCTTAAGAGAAATAAAGTGAAGACTAACAGTAACATTTAGCTTTCAAAACTATTTCTTTCTCTTATGACTGTTAAGAGGTACCAAGTAGGGTAAAGGTTGATAAGACTTGTTAAACCACGTATTCTGAAATGACTGCAGGCTCAGAGATACCAAATTCAAAATTGTTTTTTATACTTTCCTTGGAATCGGCTAGCTTGAGAAAGTAAGCTCCCTGTCTTGTTCTGATATAGCAAGTGTTTTATGCAGTATCAGAACAGACTGCACCTATCTAATGGAGAGCGTATTTGATTTTGTATTTGGGATACAGATGATGAAATTCTAATTCCTGAGGCAAAAAAGAACCTGCTGTTTCTCTGCTTCTGCTCACTGAAGGAGTTGCCAAAACTCACCCTTTCCCATGTTGGAAAGGGAGCCGACTGGAAAATCTGTGCTGAATGCAAATGTACTGTACTAGTTGGGGTATTTTTCTTGCTTTTATGATTGTTGTTGCACTTGATGTTTAGTTTTCCTTTCAGTACTTGCCAGAATGTTCTCACCACTGGAACAAAAGCAATAGAAATATTTAATGCATGACATTATTTATCTATAGATATTAGTGGAAGTAGGATAAATGACTGCAGATTTTACTTTGTTCTAAAATTGATTACATCTCTTTTGCATGCTTCATATTATCTCTAGTATTTCAGTCATGCATATGATTTAGTTATCTTATGGCACTAACTTGTACCTGCAACTCTGGAGGCTGAGAGAATTGCAGAGGTTTAGTGCTAATTTGGCAGAGTAAGGATGAGTTCCATATGGATGGAGAAAAGTAGGTCGAGCTACTTGATTCAGTTTGTGTTAACTGCTTACAAACCCAGGGCCAGATTCTGATCTCAGTCATGTTAGTGCCGACTCTACTCAGTAGTTACCAACGAAATAGCCAGGCCTACCAGGTGTATCTGTTCAGACAGACAAAATCTGTTGATTCCTTTTGGCCTGTTGATTTGGATGATGATTATCACATGTTTAGCAACAGAATGCCAGGCATATGAGACGTGCTGGTCAGATGTCCACTGTGCATGTTAAGCACCTCTGTAGCTCAGATAACTGTGCCGCATGCATTTGCTATGTCTCATTTGGGAAATTGTGAGGATACCCTTTGGACAGCCATGGTTGGCAAATCTGGACTACAGTCTGAGTCAAAGCTCTCCTGTCTCAGTAGCACTTTAGCAATGCAACTGAGCTCTGAATCTGGCCATTTATAAAGGTACCTTTGATGTTTGATAATGCTGATATACAATTCCTCATTGCACTGGGAAGGAGAATTGATGGCTGTCATCTTATATATGGAGGATTTGGTTTGCCAGAAGTATAGCCAGTAGTTCAACAGAAGTGATTATCCTTTTCTGCTCGGTACTTGTTGGATGTAATTTTAAATACTGTGTCCAGTTTTGGCTTTACTATTCAAGAAAGCTATCAATAAACTGCAGTGAGTTTAGCAGAAGCCCCTGGGGTGGCTGGGAGCTGGAGCAGTTGCCCTGTAATGAAAGACAGGGAGCCAGGCTTGTTCAGTTTAAAAAGAGATGGCATTGGGGAGACCCAATAACAGCCCTCTGGGTGCCTGTGAGGAAGCATCAAGGAGACAGAGCCAGGCTCTTCACAGCAGTGTGTAGTAGCGGGATAAGAGACAGCTGGCATAACTTTAAGTAAGAGTGGATGAGGGAAGCATTTTTTCCACCATGAAGAGAGTGGAGCTGTGAAATGGTCTCAGGGAGGTTGTGCACTCTCTATCCTTGGAGATTTTCAGAACTCGGTGGGATCCTGAAAGCCCTGAGTAAACCAGTCTGATCTCGAGGCTGACCCTGCTTTGGGCAGGGGGGTGAACTAGAGACCCCCTGCATTACTCTGTGGTCATAAGCAATTTATATTCCTGTAGGGTCTGCAACCCCTGGGGAGTCTGTGAAACAGTGGGCCAGGCTGTGCTCAGTGGAGGGCAGGAATCTAGTGCTGTCCAGGGGATCTTTGGAATTTGTAGCTCAGTGTGAGCTGCTTACATCTCAGAAGCCTCTGGTCTCGTATCTTCAGTGTCACTAGAACACCAGGTTGTGTGTAAGAAGAGAGGCTGACTACATGTTGCTTATACCTTATTCCTAAATCTTCTTTCTGGGGTGCATCTTAAGATGGGGGTCAGAACTGTTAACACATCTAGTGACATTTTCCCTGGAGTTTTTATACTAAATTATTTCCAGTCATGAAACACCTTTGTGGCTGAGAAGATGCAAATAATGATCCAGAGACATTCACTGTAAGCTAGCAGTTTATTTAGCTTCATCCCATTAATACAATTAAATCTGAGGTGACAATAACTGCACAGCGTCACAGGAATGCCTGGGCGCTTGGTAAGGTAAAAAGTTTATTTTCTCAGACAAGGTTTGCAATAAAATGGAATCCTGTCTGTCTCTGGAGATTTCTGAAGCAGTCACGGAAATCCATGTATAGACCAGCAAAATATCTGGTCCTCCAGTTTAATTTGAGTGAGGAACTTCAGCTGCAGTACTGGCAGAGCGTGTACCTCTAAAGCTATGTAGAGCTAAATTTTGGTCAGGGAGGCTCCTTCAGTCCCATGGAGACCTTTGAACAGAAGTTATTGTATTTTTGGAAGCTTTATTTTTTTTCTTTTGTAAGATGGAAATATTCCCACAGGTACTTAGGAAAATAAGACAAGAACCAGATGAAGAGGAGGAAGGTGAAATGCCAAATGTCTCCACCAATCCTGATTCGTACTGAACACTAACATCTATTAAATACAGAAGGCAATAGAAGTAACTCTGGTGTTTGTTTTACAATCAGCTAGTTTACACTGAGGACCAGCAGGGGAATTCAGTGTGCTGGCATTGTTGGTCATTTTAATTTTCAAATGCAGCTCAACAATGAATTTTGATCATCAGTCTTGCCAATGTTCTTAGTAAATACAAATCAAGTAATTCAAAGGACTTGGGTTTGCATCTATTAGAATCACTGTATAAGAAAGCACTTTTCACTCCCATTTTTGAACCTTTTGCTGCATGTGTGTAGCAAAATAGCCATCCCTCAGACTATTCATCTAACACATTTGGTAGTGCAAGTAGTTGAGGGACTCAAAATAACAAGAAATTTGTTTACTTTTCTAAATAGGATATGGAATGACTTTCTTGACTCTTTAAGGCAGCTCAAACATTTACACAAACTTGTTAAGCTGCTTAGAGAGAGGATTGTTTGTCCAGGTAATGCTTCTTGCGGGTAAGTTAAGCTGCAAGAAAAGCAGATGCTTGACTTCATGGAATTTGGGGGATTCTGGAGAAATTGCCTCTGGGAGAAATTTAAATAAATTAATGGAGAGCTTCTGATTTCTTTCCTTCTCTGTCTTTATTTTCAGCAAGTTATTCCCTCTCTGCCCAGATGGGTCTGTGCAACACTCATAAAGAAGTCATTTAATTATGTAAAGCTGCTCCAGGTAAATGTTATTTACAGATGGCTGAAAAATTTCGTATTACACTCATTTGCCAAGAATAACCTCCCTCTTTTCACTCTTGGCAGAGAGGTGTTTTCAATCGTCATACAATGCAGATTGCATATTCCTGTCTGTGTCTTTTTACCCATTTTGACTGTTTTCTTTATGATTTTTAAATGGTAACCCTGCAGGCACTGTGGACATAATTGAAGTAAGCAATCTGCTTGTTTACCCCTGTTTTCCATTAATTAGATATGTGCAATCTAAATTTCCTACTGGAAGACATGAGATGACATGCTAAGGGGCCAAATCTGTTTTCCATCACAAGGCTGAACTGCCAGTGTTGGAGGAGATGGCTCCAGAGCAGGGCACCGCGGTGTTTGTAGCTGTCTCAGCTGGGGCTGGACAGTAAGCGGAGGGCAAACAAGTCACACTGGAAGAGACTGGAGGAGTAACCTGAGGGGTGTCTATGTTTGGCAGCTCCAGGGTGAGTGCTGTCATGTCCTTTGGGTTTGCTGCAGACTGGATGTGCTGGAAGGTTAATGCACATCTACCGTGAAGCCATGGCATTGTCCCTAGGCAGTGTGAAATGTTGCTCTGGGAATACGACCTCCCGCTTGTGCCAGGCTCACAGCTGCGTTGTTATGCCTCCTGGATGCTTTTTGGTAGCCAGATTTCTTTTTTTTTCCCTACTTTGCTCACTGCTGACCTAGTGGCTCAAATCTTCACTTTTATTAATAACCAAGGGGTACCCCCTAACCTGAACAGTCACTTCTAACCTGCAGCAGCTATCCCTATTTGCTAAGGGATCTCTGTGGTCCCCAGAGACATTTTATTCAGAAATGGCCCAGCTCTGCAGTGTCCACATACTTGAACTGGGTCAGTAATTGCTTGTCAGGTTCAGCTGAGAACTGAAGAATCTGCCAAGACTGAACTTCCTAAAAAGAAGTCAGTGATCCTCATGTAACAGGCAAGAACAAGCTGTTTTCAGTCTGCCGGCAGATGAGAAGAGAGGAGACGGAACAGCTTCAGCTCTGGGTGTGCAGAATGGCAGGTAAGTGGAGAACATCATAAAGGAAGAAACTGGTGAAAACTGAGTTCTGGTGTCAGTCCTGAGGCAATAAGAAAAATCTTTGCAACTAGAAGCAATTAGTGCTGATTTTTTAGGTTCTTCTGTTGCAGCAAGGACACCAAGCTGGATGAATACCCTCAAGGTACTCTGCTGCCCCTGGAAGTGACAGGAGATACTCATTCTCCCAAGTCTGTGCAGGATCAAGTGCTGTTTTAAGCATCCTGGCTATTGTAACTGAGTAGCCTGATCTTGGTCCCCAGTGCCTGGGTGAAGAACCTGTAGGGAGGAGTCTCACCTGTGCAGGAGACCTTGCTGCTCCTGGCAGGGCCAGTGGGGTCTGACACTTTGGTCTGGATCCACTGACAAACCTGAACATGCGCCTATGTACTTTGTGAGCTTGGGGCCCACTGTTTTTTACTGAAAGGAATAAATACATGATTCCTTGAAACTTATGGCCTCTTTTGTCTATATGTGTACCATGATCCCACTGCAGTCCTGTAACAACCTCCTCGATGTCAGACTGGCCTTGTACACACTTTCATTAATGAGCTATCACATCACATTCTAACTCTCTTCCTAGTGCACACCCTCCTCCCTCTCACCTTCCCTCTGTTGCTCTGGAGCACATTTTTCTTGTGCTTGCTTGTTGCTTGCCTGCCGTGATAGGTGTGTGCCCTTTGCTCACTGGGTGTCTGGCAGTAAATCACAGTTTTGCTTTGTTTAATTTTTACCTTCTGGAGCAGCTGCTCTGGTTAGTTTGAAGTGGAATCAAAGACCTATAAATGGGGAGAATCCTGAAGGTAAGTACTTTACTGTGGACTTTTGTCAAGGTAGAGTACGCATGGTAGTTTTTACAGTAAACATTTAAAAACTGTTATCCTCTGTATATTTTAAAGGCAGGCCATAATTCAGAGATCTGATTGACTGCCCTTGAACGCTGATTCTTGCTCTACAGTTTTTATGTTTTAAGAAACCCTGATCTGAGAACTTTCAAGAACATAATATATTGCGTTCGTCATCCTTAGTGGATTACTTCTGCTGTCTCAGTTGCACCAGATTTGAAGTGACAATAAAGCAGAGAAAGGAAAGGCAAGCTCTGTCAGAGGAACAGTGGAAAAGTTACTCCTGTAAATTTGAGGACTGCTTGAGAAATACCTTCGCTTTTCACTGCAGAAAACGTTATTTCTGATATTTCTTCTGGTTCTGATTACTCCAGGGAGGACATGATTCAGTGATCTTGGATCCCTATGGGGACCAGGACACCGTCTTAGTCCTTTTCTCAAGAATGGAGAAATGATAGTGACCTCCGGGGTACCCTCAATAGGCAAAGCATTGCCATTCTGAAGCACTGTGTCTAGGGATTTAACACAAAGGCTTAGGAAGGGAACTAGACCTGAAAAATACTTCAGAAAGCTGTCAATCAGTGATCTGTAGCTTTCAAGTCAGAGTCTTGCTCTTGAATATATTGTTGTGGTAGTCTTTAAACTGAGTTTTCCTGAGAGGATCTGTAGTTAAACGATGGTGCTTCCTATTACCCTTTTCCTGCTCCTGCTCCCATCTGCCCCCAGGAGAACTTTCTGTGTTTCCATAGGTCTTTACAAAGTTCAGGGTTTGACGAAGTCTGTCTTCATACCTCCAGAGAAGTGTTGTTGAGTTTGTTGCATGGGAAGACATGTTTGAGCAGCTCCTGCAACTTGAGGGCTTTTACAGAACAACCTCTGTGGGGCTCTCCAGATATGCTGATCACCACAATCCTCCCCAAACCCATGACTTCCACCCAACTTTATACCTAATCCTCTTCCACTCTCTTTCATGGTCATAAGAGATGCTGACTGGAGTTTTCCACCAGGATGCACTCCGCATCTCACTTTGCAGATTTTTTCTATCGTGTCCCGATCACCCCACGGCTTCACACAGCTGCTTTGACTCCTCTTCATGCTGTTCCCTAGCTCAGCAAAGAGCTCCTTGTTTCCCAGCCTCAGTCCTTTTCTTGAATCTTGGGATGTGTACCCCACTTAGAAGGTTTCAGACTGTAGGGCTTACACTGCAGAGGGTGTTTCTTTGGCTTTTATGAAGTGCTTGAAGTCAATGCTGTGATTCTGCTATTTGACCTAAGGCTGTCTCTGATGTGCCTGCTCCAAAGCTGTGGTTATTTAAATTCCAAACCAACAGGCGTGTCTGCTCTGCTCAGATGACTAGTGCTGTACATGGATTCCCAAATAGTGTTGTCTTTATTTTGGAAGTACATGAGGTTCATCTGGCCCTAAACTTAGATGGAAGCTGCACACTAGAGGTTTGATGGAGGTGGAGGATGGCAGTACGTGCCCGTTTGGAGCAGACATACCCATGCACTTGTCTTCCACCTGTTTTCTGCCAAGGAATGTTAATAATCAAAATAGAAATTGAGCAAGTAGTTTCAGCATGCATATTTTGTTTCCTTTAAGACAGGGTATAACTCCAATGTGCTTGATTTTTCCAAGCACTGGAATTTTTACATAGGTAAGAAACCTTGAAGTCTGAAATACACTAGACAGCTTCTTACAGAAATTCAAGCCAATTTTAGAATGTTACTGTGTTATCACAAGCCGAAAGCATTGGCAATCAAAGGTGTTTTCGAAGCTGTTAGCTCCAGTTCCACTGGCTTGTTTTGGTTTTCCATCTTTGATAACACTCATTGCTTTTGAGGAAATGAACCCACTGACAGCTTGGAGGGCAGGACTGGCTTAGGCATAATGAAAAAAACCACCAAAATGCTGTATCTAAAGTCACTGTTTAGTCTTTAAATCAGACATTAAATCAAATCCCTTTATTTTCATAAATGTTTCTCTTTGCAGATGTACTAGGATAGAGGAGTTCAGTGCCTCAGAAAGCATGGAGAACAGAGAATGACAGAGCCTGAAAACAAATGGCCTGAAAAGTGTTTATTACCAGGCATTTAAACAGGTAAGGCTGGAAAAAATAGTTTAGCATATCTTTGCTTTGCTGACTGCTGCCAATGTGTTTGACTGTTTTTTTTCTTTCTCAACTCATTCATAGGATATGGTCACTGATGCTTAAAGAGACCTTGAAATATTCACATCGTAATTGAGTTACTGATGTGATAAATTAGAGGAGCACTTGAACAGGTCACGCTGGAGCAGCCTGCCAGATGAACAGGTGGATGTGCAGGTGTGTAAGTGTGGAGAACCTTTTTCTCACCCAACGTGTTTCATGTCCATACATCTCAGAAAAATGAAGGAACAAAATACTATGTTGCATGAAGGCTAGAGAATCTTCATACCTGTGCTTGTCCTTGAAGTGAAGCATGGGCTTGAGAAAGGGTCATGGCACGTGAGCCACAGGCCTCTGAGGGATGTGCTCAGAGAGGCAAAGCTAGACTCCTGCAGCTCACCTGTCCAACCCTCCCCACCTGGAGCCTGCTGGGAGCTCCAGCTGGGAGCTGTGCTGCTGTGGTGACGCAGCACGGGTCATTTAACACGCTTGGCTCTTTCTGCACTCTCTGGCAGGTCCATCAGTGACTACAGCGTGTGAGTGCACAGAGCCAGGGAGGATCCTTGTGCCGACATAAGTGAGAACAGAGAAATTCTCCTTTTCTGCCTGCCAGGCTAGCCTGCTGATTCTGCTTCAGTTGAAGCCCAGTTGTTTGTTTCAGGAAGAAAAAGAATCTCACTCTGGGATTTAACCTTGGGCTTTACGTTTTAGTAATAGTGCTGGTCAACTTGAAAAAGAGACTCTTGTTTACAATATGATCCAGGTATGTAGGTTTAATATGTGCTCTATCTATATGTGAACAAGGATATGAAACAACACTTAAAGATGTTTGTTATTATTTTTACCACATTTCTTTCCTGCCCTGAAACTCCATTTCATTTTCATCTGAAACCACATTTTTCTTTTCCTTTTGCCAGCTAACCTGGAAAATCCATTATTCAACTAAATACAACTACCTCAAATATGTGTAGCTTCTGTCAAGAAAAGTAATTTGCATTTTTTTGCCATCGTTCCAGAGTTTCAGACCATTTGTTGTACCCTTCCCCTCATTGCTATGATTTACTCTGTTCTGTGTCCTGAAATATGATAATCTGAGCAGAACAGAAATACAAAATAGAACAGTTTTTTACAACCACATTAAAAAATTCTATTGTTTGCCACAAACAAAAAGAAGTAAAGGAAGTACTGTATTAAACTTTTCTTTTCTAGAAACACCAGCAAAAAATGGAGAGGGGAAAAGTAATTTATAACTGAAAAACAGAGATGATCAACATCAGTATTTGTTGATTTCTAGGTTTCATTTATTTTTACTTTTTAAACCAGGTTTTTCAAACCTTCCACTTGCAGAAATTTACGTTTTATGTGACAAAGTTACAAAATATGATGAGATCATTTTAGGTAACTTACCTCTTTTTCCTTAGCTTGTGGCATCTAAAACTAACCATGCTTGTAATCTTCTCAGTAAGTTCTTATCATTGAAGTTAAAATATAATCTAAGTTTGCGCCAAATGAGCTGTTCCAAGATGAGTTTGCCAGACTCTGTATTGCAGTGGGATTTCTGCAATTATGATTGGATACTGCCAAACAAAAATGATTTGTGGAATACAAGTGGATCTAGCGTTGATTAGCTTCTCTAAATCCCACAGGAGGTTACAAGAAGCACAAGTTGCATTTAATCCATTTAACCTTTTGTCTCTGTGCCTTTGCTGACCACAGTTTTTGTGGTAGTTACAGCAAAACTGAACAGGGATGAAAGGAGGAGAAATGAGGGACTAATAGAGGACTTTTTTCTATTATTATTGATGCTCACCAGAGGCCTCAGAACTTCTAAATCAATTGTTAGTGTAGTTACGTCCCATTCAGAGGACAAAAATCACCAGTATGAGAGTTTGTGTGCGCTAGTTGTTTTTACTTCTTTCCCCCACACTCACAGCCTTCTTCTAGCTGATTATTTGTTCTCCCACCAAAAAGTGAATTAAACAGCCAAAGGCACCATTTGTCTTAGTCTTGTCTGAGAAATTCCCAATGGGAAATGGAAGCATAATTCCACTATCTGTTAATGGATTTTATATTCCTGCTCCACAAGCTATTCTGCACACGAAAAAAAGCTCTCTGTATGAGCAGTTTCCCTAACAAGCTGCATAGCTGTTTGCTGGATTAAAGCAAAGTTAGGATTTGTGTCTCGTTTTAATTAAACCCTGACAATGCTTCCATTTCTGCTGTTGGCCAGTCAAGAGAGACAGGTAAATAGTCAATATGCTGTATCTTTTTACTCTTTCATAAAAATATATATTGCATGAAGACATTACCTGTGCTGTAAGCCTGTTGTGTTATGTTATTCTTTGGGGAAGGGAGTTCTTATTTTACAGTCTATATATCTATGCAGAGCAGTCACTCCTCTTACATTCCACACATGCAAAATGCTTAATAATTTTTTCTTCAGCTTTCCAGCATTAAAGTGAGAAAGTTACCCTATTCCAAACTTAACTACTTGTGTATGTTGTTGGTATCAAATAAGATTACTGCCTGGAAGACAGTGCATTTATCTTTCACTTGAAATAACCCAGGAGAATGTCAGATGCAAAATGATTTTTGATATTTTGACATTTACTGCTGCTTTATACTGAGTGTGTGTGCCTTCAGTCAACAGCAGTGACATTATTGTGCAAGTCCCTCCAACTGAAGGGAGTTGGCATTCTATTAAAAATCCCTCTTTGCAGAGCCAAATTGGAAATACGTTACTATGCAGCTCTGTGTTTATCTCCTGACAAGCGGTGATCAGAATCATGGCTGCTACCAGCCAGGCAGGATTCTCTCCTTGTCAGTTTATTCCTTCCTGAAGCTAATCCTTCATCCGGTCTTATCCAGCCACTAATGTCCTCCTCATTCCTTTTGCAATAGGCTGTCTTTGCTTTGGCTTTTGTCCTGTGTAAACGCAGCCCTGCCAAGTCTCTGTGTGATGAGCTCCCTTCCGTGCTCTGCTGTTGCAGCATCAGCATCTCACATCCTTGTGGATCAGTGTTTCTGGCTTTCTCTGCTCCAGCAATGTGGGAGCATCTGGGAGAGCAGCCCATGGAGAGCACGGGGTCCTGCGCAGCAGGATGCAGTGGGGCTGGAGATGATGGATGCATTGTAGGGCTGGGTAAAGCTCTGCGACATCTGCAAGTTTGCAGCCCTGCAGGTCTGTTGCTACCTGGCCTTAAGGGAGGCTGGATGCATGTACTTGGCTGCTGTGGGGTTATCTACCAGCTTTGCATCACTGTCTGCTGAAATTAATTGCTGGAAGTAGTTGATGGTGTTTTTGGAGAGATGGACTTAGCTTTCAGCCTTATTTCCTCTGGCTTATGGTGGTCATCGCAAGGAGCATACGCACACACGTGCATGGCTTCCACCTGTGGCCATACTTGCCAAAGATCAGACCTGGATCTATGCTGCTATATACAAGAGGCTAGACATAAACTCGATAAGTGGAACTTCACACAGCTGTAAATTCTCTCATCCTGTCATCTTCCCATTCAGGTAAGAAAGACGTGAGAATTGTGTAGATTCAGAAGCAGAGGTTCATGGCAAGACCGAGGGTCTCCCGATTGCAGCCATGGACGATGACCGCTTCTGGAACTAGTTGTATTTATTAGGGCAAATTATGCCCCTGAGATCACCCTATTCGTGCTGGAGGCTGTTCACTTTGTACCTCAACTCTGCCAAGCACGCTGCTCAGGTGGGAGCTCTTTAATTTCTGTTATTTAAAGTAAAAACAAACCTATCTTATTTGACTGAAGCAGGACAGAGTGGAAGGCACTCAAGTGGCAAATCCATCAATCCTCAGCAGGCAAGAAAAGAGCAGCTGGGAGGACAACTCCACTGGTGGCAATCAGAAGAGAATGCTTGGCCACGATCTAATTGTAATGGATGTGGGTGAGTCCACACATAGAATGATTAGAATTGATTAAGAAAGTGTACCTGGGGACACTTCCAAAGCTAACTGAAGTCAGTGGAAAAGTCTTTTTCACTCAATTCTCTGGCATTGGATTAAAACACTAGAATATCACAACATAGAATAATTTGGTTAGCAGAAAGAATTGAGAGATTTAACAAATCAGGGGCTGGGGAACTGGGATTTGAGGTGATGAATTAAATTCCTGGCTCTTCACAGACACTGCTTGACACTGCCCAAGTTCATCAGTCTCTTTGGACATCCCTTCCTAGTATGGACAGGTACGACAGAGTGAATAATTTCCTTCTCTCCCATTTTTTTCACTGTCAACTGCATTTTTTTCTATTCTTTCTGTGTGCATCTACAACACACAGTGCACCTGGGATGTCATAGCTGGGCCCCCCATCAGCTTTATTGCACGTAGTAAAAAATAGACCAGAAACAAAGGCCAAACTAGGACTCATGACTTTGTAAGTGGTACAGTAGGAACTAGTGTAAGGCTTGGTGCATGGCAGGCTGTTCCTACAGTTCCCCTAAAGGCTGATCTCTTCTGGTCTGTATTCAGCTCCATTAGTACCACGTTCCTCTTTTCATTCCTGCTGAGCCTACCTACAGACTGTCAGCTGTATATCATAGTGCTGTTGTCTGTGAAATGGATCATTTTCCACAATGGACTGAGAGGAGATCAGAATAAGAGAAACTAAATTAGGTTTAAAAAACTTCAGTTGGTAGTATATTCCCCTGTTTTTCATGAATAATGTATACATTCATGTAGTGTAGCATAATAATTAAGGATTTTTGACTTATTATAAAATGCTGAAGAATGTCTAATGATACTGCTTTATCTATTCATTTAAAGTTTAACTATAAATCCAAAGTATCATTAAATATAGCTTTACCTAACTCTATATTTTGAAATCCAAGGGATGTTTTTCTTTCTAGGCTTTTAATCTTATAATTCACCTAAGATGTGACTTTAGTAAGTGACTTGATAAATAATTTAAAAAATAGCACTTTTACACTGTAATCATGCCAGGAGAAATGAAAGAGTAGCTGAAGTGTCAGAGGTTATATATTGCAGCAAAGGTATTAGCATCTTGGTGAAGAAGTCTGTCTCACACAGAAGCAAGATCTCCTGAAAACATGTTGACTCTTTCTAATTAGTTGAAAGATTTATACAGGCAGTAAAATAGCCTAGTTTATTGATTTTTGTCACATTCCTGCACTACAATAGTTTTGCTCACTTACTGTATGTAATAATGCCTTGTGTGTGCCTGAGCCTTTCCCATGGATGGGACTGGGAAAAGCCATCGGGTTTGGTTGTTCTTAGCCTCACCTTGCAGAACAAAGTGGCCACACGCTGTCCATCCCTGGCACCTCCTCACATCAAAAGAGATTTTAAAAGATGATTATGCTCAGAGAAATGAATAAAATTGCTGCCCCTTGTGTTGTCCCTGTATGACATCTCATTCAGATTTGCTTTGTTTTATTGGTAACAAGGCAATGTGTCTAATTGTCAGCTCTTCGTATGTGATGAAGACCTGAAAGCAGAGCTGAGTGTTTTCTTGGCTTTGGCATCAATAATTGCAAAGATGCTGACACAGATGCGTAGCTGAGTCGGGTCATGTGTGACTGAGCAGGATCTGCTCTTCTGAGCTGCCCTGGCTTGGGGGAGGATGCTGAGGGGACACAAATTTCTGTGGTGAGGCTCTCCTGTGGAAGATGCTTTCCTGCGACTGGCTGGATGTTGCTCGCATGTTTAGGTTATAAGCTTCTTACCGCTGCGTTGTTCAGTGTTTGCAGCCTCTTGGGGGATACGTGTGGGAGTGACAATCGCACACCCTGTGACGCAGCAGGGATCAGTCCAAGCAGTGGCACTGTCAAGTCATGTTGCTTACCTGAGTGTGAAGTGCACTTGCAGAAATCTGGCCCATGATTTATCCGCCTGTATCTCAGTTGCCAAACAGGGTCCTATGAACCTTAGCAAAATGCAGAAGTGTATTATATTCTGTGTGGAGCTATTCTAAGATATTTAAAAGCGAATAAAAAGCAGCACAGGGAAACTAAAAATAACACTGCTGACCTGTAGAAAGCATGGATGTGCCATGTCAGAAGCAGAAATACAGTCAGACAGGGCAGGAGAAGAGTTACTGAGTTAGGGAAAAGAAAGTTAACCTGGTCTAGTTCAAGGCAGTTTGGTTAAATTGGTGCTAATGAAGGTATGAAAATGTGCAGTGTGTTTGAAAGCGGCTTATCCTACTTTAGTGCAAATGCTGTAACTGCTGGGGCGAGCTGCACCTGTCTCTGCTGAAATGAAGCTGATGGGAGCCGTGCAGGCAGCTGGAGGCCTGAGCAGCACCTGGGCACTGCTGGAGGAATGGGCACTGCGGCTGTGGCTGAGGGGTGCCTAGAGGTGTTTAAGGGATGGGTGGATGAGGTGCTGAGGGACATGGTTTAGTGTTTGATAGGAATGGTTGGACTCGATGATCTGGTGGGTCTCTTCCCACCTGGTTATTCTATGATTCTATGATTGTATACTCCCCTGGGGCCTGTCCCAGCGCGGCAGGCACAGCAGAGGCTCTTCCAGTGCCTCCTTCAATCGCTGTCTACAACGATCTGAAAAGAGTTTGCAGCGATGTGGGCGCTGGGCTCTTCTCCTCTGTGATGGGTGGTAGGATGAGGAGGAATGGCCTCAAGCTGCACCAGGAGAGGTTCCGATTGGACATTAGGAAAAATGTCTTCACTGAAAGGGTTATCAAGCACTGGCACGGCTGCCCAGGGAGGTGGTTGAGTCCCCATCCCTGGAGGTGTTTAAAAGATGGGGAGATGAATCACAGAATCATAGAATAATCAGGTTGGAAGAGACCCACCGGATCATCGAGTCCAACCATTCCTATCAAACACTAAACCATGCCCCTCAGCACCTCGTCCACCCGTGCCTTAAACCCCTCCAGGGAAGGTGAATCAACCACCTCCCTGGGCAGCCTCTGCCAGTGCCCAATGACTCTTTCTGTGAAAAATTTTTTCCTAATGTCCAGTGTGACCCTCCCCTGGTGGAGCTTGAGGCCATTCCCTCTTGTCCTGTCCCCTGTCACTGGGGAGAAGAGCCCAGCTCCCTCCTCTCCACAACCTCCTTTCAGGGAGTTATAGGGAGCAATGAGGTCTCCCTTCAGCCTCCTCTTCTCCAGGCTAAACCCCCCAGCTCTCTCAGCCGTTCCTCATAAGGCCTGTTCCCCAGCCCCTTTAGTAGCGGACAGGTAGGCTTGGGCTTTTGATGATCTCAAAGGTCTTTTCCAGCACATCGATTCTGTGATTCTTTTCCCATCTCAGCCTCTCTGGACCATGTCTCCTCGTTCCCCTACAGCCCTGTGCCAGCCTCCCAGGTGCTGGGATGAGGGGGAATGTCCTCGAGCTGCCCCAGGAGAGGTTCAGATTGGACATGAGGAAACATTCCCTCCCCGAAGGGCTCCTCGGGGCTGCTCCCTCCCGGGCCGGGGCCGGTGCCGCAGCCCCCCCTCCGGCGGGGCTCCCTGTGCCTGCGGTTCGGCGCGCGGCCGCCAGGGGGCGCTGCGGGAGCCTCGGCGCGGGGCGGCCGCACCTGCGGGGCCGCGGGGGCCGTCCCGCTCCGCCCCGCTCCTCGCCGAGACCCGCGCTCCCGGCAGAAAAGTTGGGATGCGGGGAGCATCCCCGCGCGGGGCGGAGGCCGGGCTGCCGTGACACCCCCCCCCGCCCCCGCTGCCCCGAGGGGTGCGGGCAGGGGACCCCGCTCCGCGCCTCCAGCCGCCCGCAGCCCGGCTCTGGGTCAGAATCAGAACCGGCGGCTCCAAAGAAAACCACGCGAGGACTTGTTTTTTTTTTTTTTTTTTTTCTTTTTTTTTGTTGGTGGAGCCGGTGCTTTGGAGGTTTTGCCGTGCCGAGGTATCCCGGGGGGCGTCGTGCGGCTCCGCGGCTTGTCGAGGGGCGTCCGGGGGCTGGTGGGATCCCCCGCTCCATCGCCGGGTGAAGCTCTTGTAACGAGCCGGTCCCCGCGCCGCCGCCTCCGCCGGGACGCCGGGGAGCTAAAGTTTGAGACGGAAAACGCTGGGAGCCGCAGCTTCTCAAAGTTATGGTAAGGTGCGTGTGCTCCGGGCAGCCTCTGCTCCTCTGTTGGTTGACAGCGACTGAACAGGAGCCAGCAGTGGCCCAGGGGGCCAAGAAGGCCAATGGCATCTTGGCTTGGATCAGAAACGGCGTGACCAGCAGGTCCAGGGAGGTTCTTCTCCCTCTGGACTCGGCACGGGTGAGACCGCTCCTCGAATCCTGTGTTCAGTTCTGGGCCCCTCACCACAAGAAGGATGTTGAGGCTCTGGAGCGAGTCCAGAGAAGAGCAACAAAGCTGGTGAAGGGGCTGGAGAACAGGCCTTATGGGGAGCGGCTGAGAGAGCTGGGGGTGTTTAGCCTGGAGAAGAGGAGGCTGAGGGGAGACCTCATTGCTCTCTACAACTCCCTGAAAGGAGGTTGTAGAGAGGAGGGAGCTGGGCTCTTCTCCCAAGTGACGGGGGACAGGACAAGAGGGAATGGCCTCAAGCTCCACCAGGGGAGGTTTAGGCTGGACATTAGGAAAAAGTTTTTCACAGAAAGGGTCATTGGGCACTGGCAGAGGCTGCCCAGGGAGGTGGTTGAGTCACCTTCCCTGGAGGTGTTTAAGGGACGGGTGGACGAGGTGCTGAGGGACATGGTTTAGTGTTTGATAGGAATGGTTGGACTCGATGATCCGGTGGGTCTCTTCCAACCTGGTGATTCTACGATCCTATGGGCTAACAGCCCGACGTGGGCTCCTGCCGGGAGGGAAGAACCATCCTGCCGGGAGCTGGTGCCGCCTCGTGCTCCGCTGCGTTTATACTCTCCTGCTTTTATCCCGATTTCTTAAAAAACATCCCATTTTAGGAGCGTGTGCGGGGCTGTGGCTGTTCGGGTGATGCCGTCGGGGCGGACGCGCTCGGGAGGTTTGTCAGGGAGCTGCTGGAGGCTGCGGCGAGGGGGAAGGGGCTGGTCTGGGGTGCCGGGGGCGCGGGGGCGTCCAGCCCGGCAGAGGCGCTTGCCCCGAGCGTTTTGCCGTCGGTGCATAAACGGGGATGTCATTTCCCAGCAGGGATAAATCCGTGCAGCTGCCTGGCGGTCTCTGCTCCCTGTCAGACCCCTCCGCTGCGGGAGCAGGTGGCTGCCTTGCTCCCTCTGTAGCGCAAGGGAAGAGATTCCCGCTAGGGGAAGGAGCGGGACAGCTTTGAGGTGGCTGGAAAGCAGGAGGTAAGTCGGGGAAGAAGGTGTCTGACAGCCAGTCAGGTTCTTGCTTTCAACGAGACAAGTAGCGGAGGAGGAGATGGAGGGACAGGATGGGTTTTGGGCTCCGTAAGCCCTTGGGGTGTGATGCGTGCACAGCGAAGGTGAGAAGTAAAGACTTCTGGTACTTCACCAAGGCAAAAGCGATGCTCTTCAGGGTTTGGCGAGTCCGTGCTGAAGTAGAGATTGTAACTGGTGACGTGCAGGATGGCTGTCTGAGAAATTGCTGAAGGTCGCGTTGTTCTGAGGGTGTTTCTCTGGGCATGGGGAGACCTCTTGTAGTGGGAGGACAGGGGCAAGCTCCGACCTCCCTGCGGAGCGCTTGTGTTGCTAGGCAGCAGCTTGCACCTCCAGCGTGCTCCAGATCCCAGTTTATGAGGGGAGACCTTCCTCTACTGAACTATATTTTTCTAGCTAGTGGCCAAGGACGCTGGAAGGCACGTATCCTGTGTTCATGGTGTGTGTGTGTGCACTTCTGACCTGCTCCAGGGTACCAGAGGGGTGGGCAGGTGAGAGTGGGCAGTGATATTGCCTGATAGGAAGATTTTATTATAATTGCCCCCCTGCTTGGGCTGCAAGTGAGCAAAGGATAGAGAGAGAGAGAGGTGAGTCTTCAGTTGCTCTATTTGAACAGCTGCAGAGTTCTCTACTGACCACCCTTTTACTTTCACAGTACCTGGAAAGTCAGGAGGAGGTTTGTCTTCAAATTGGTGATTGGTGCTTTAGCAGTAAAATGGGAGGGAGGGAGAAGAGAAGATGACTTGCTTGCACAAGAGGTGAGAAAAAAGACCAGGTGTGCCATATTAATGCACTTAGCTAACTTCAGTCAATTCTAGTGACGGCACAGAGTTGCTGGAGCTCCTGTGCATGCATGTTGTTGGCCAGCTTTGCTGGAATTGCTTTATATCTCCCAGAGTAGAGCCTCTCCTTGCAGGTGGAAAGCCTTTTAATCTCCAGGACTGCTGGTGGAGTGGCTGCACTTTGACGCAGCGCGGTTGGAGACCAGTGTTGGGGGACTGGCCACTCTCTAAACAGAAATCAGATCAAAAAAGAACTTGAGAGGGTCAGGAGGGATTTGTAGGCTGCCTGGGAGAACGTGAGCTCAGCAGAAGGGCTGTTCTTGTGGCACAGATCACCTCTGATCAGGCAGGGACCAGGGGTGTGGGAGAAGGGAGGAGGAGGTTTCCTGGTTTGATGGAGGGTAGAGGCCTGGGCCTCAAGAAGCTGGACTTCACAGAGGAGGCTGTGGAGGAGTGAGGAAGTGGAGTCAGGTAGGATTGCGCTTGCTGGGCTCAGCATCTCAGGGGGTTGTGTCTTACCACTGTATGATAAGCATGAGGCATGGAGGGTTAAAGAGCGTAATGTGTGTTTAGAAGTGTAGGGCAGTGCTCACTTCGTTTCCTTGTGGAAGTGACCAGCAGCTTGTACGTGGAGGCAATGTGTGTGAGGAGCCTGGGAGAGATGCTGTGGGAGGCTCCTGGAGAGCAAGGGGGAGGAAATGTCACAGCATCCGCGACTTGTATACCTCGGGATGCTTTGCCTGCTTGGAGATGAAAGGAGCATCCAGGTGAGGCTGGGATGGGTCTGTAAGGGGTTTTGGTTTGTTTGTAGAGGCAGAGTAATTTGTTCCCTTACTATCTGCAGCTGTGTTGCAATTATCCAGTTAAAGCTACAGAGAACGGTTATCTTCTGTGTGGCATTTGGAAGAGAGGGGCTTTTTTGTCACGTTTTCTATGTTCTGGGTTGAGATGCTCCTGTGGGACTGGAGGTGAAGGAGAGGGTCCAAGGGGCACGTCTGTGCCCTGTGCAGCCAGGCATCCCGGCTGGCTGGGGGCTGGCGGAGGTTGGAGGCTGTCAGAGATGGCTGGGGCTGGTGGCATTGAGCTGTGTGTCTGAGGGAGAGGGCTGAGAATTTGTACTCACAATGAAAAGTACAGATAGAGCATTCATAATGTATGGGCTTCTCCTGTTCTTCAAAACATTCAGGCTCTGAGTAATCTCTCACTTCTAACTGAGGCTCAGGCTGAAAATATCAAGGGATGCTAAATCGTGAACAACTATTAAACAGCCTTAAAGGGTTGTGTGGGAAATGGGTTCTGCTCTCTGTTTCTTCCTTTTCTTCCTCAAACAATGTGAGTCTGAGCTATTTATCAGGAGGTATTTAGTGCTGGAAAGGGAAGTGAGCATTTAAACTGTATCACAAAATAAGGAGGCACTTTAAGAGGCCATTTGCTTTTCAGGGCGTCCAACTAAAAATAAATCTTCCTTTAAACAGCCCTGAAAAGAAGACAAAGGGAAGAGATCTTGCTCTTGCTGAAAATAGCGAGAATCTTTTTGCTAGCTTTGGTGGTCAGAGTTTCCTTTGGCGTCTGGTGCTTGCCCAAGGTAAGCCCCCCTTGGAATCATTGGAAGACTGAGGGTTATGGTATGTTCAGTGATGAAGCTGGTGGGAGAGAGACTGCGTGTTAGAAACTTCTGTGGGGCTAATTCTTTCCTTTCTGCCCCAAAAGCACTACAGGAAGAGAGTTTGTTCTGCTCATCTTCTCACTGCTTTATGTAGCAGTGAAATCAACAAAGATGCTTGTTTGGAAGAGCAATTCCAGGGCACATAAAATTGATATTTTAATTTGATTTTGGCCTGCATCAGAACAAGCTTGGTTGTTTACAAGATTTCCACAAAATATCTGGAGGTAACCTTCAATAAGCAGTTTCTCATGATTTCCAAATTCTGTGGCGTTTGCTTGCTTGCTTAATTAAATTCTTCTTTTCACCCAGACAAATCTGTCAAAATATATATAGGTAAAGGCTAGCTTCTAGTTATGTAAGGGGAGGAAAAAAATCCTCATCAGGAATATATTTCTCACGTTAAGTTACTATGAGATGATGCCGAGTACAGTGAAAGCAACTTGCCTTTGCTGATAGCAGAGTGAAGCGCCCTGTCTTGCTTCTCTGGAACTGTGTTTTCTAAGTGAAAAACTGTGGAAGAGCGTTTTATATGAAGCATAACAGCTGGTATGTATTTTTTTTGCTGTTAATTGTCGTCTTTGAGCATTATGTATTAGTTAGGGAAGCATGTAGCCACGAATGAGATCAAGGAATGAAATTCTAAGCACATCTCCTGCAGAGTTGTGTTCTCTTGGTGCTTGTTTCATTAATGTGTAGGAGTGACTGTGGACCAAGTTTGCCATGAATAGTGCAAACATTTCTATTATGTAAATATTGCAGAGGTATGAATGCATATAGGAGCCGATATAAAGTCAATACAGCTGTCACTTGTAACAACTGCAGTCCATCTTCTGTGTGGTCCCAGAAAGAAGGCTGTTTTAAGATGCTGTAAAAGCAGTTTCTCTATAAAAGCAGAGAGCATGCAGAGCATTTCAGCATGCAGATGGCATCCCAGTCTAAAATCTAGTTCTGTTTCGTGCTAAGCACCTCCGTAATGAGCCTTGAGGAGCCCAAGGGGAATGAGGAAACCGGGGGGAAGAGGGGGAGATGCGAAGAGAAGGGATACACTGTCTTTCAGGATTGAGACCTCTCCTTGAACTTTTTCTCTCTTCGTTTTTAGTAGATTTTCTGCAAAAGCTGCTTGGGGAGCAAGGTTGGTATGAGTATGAAAGAAGGCAAAGCATCTAATCTTTTGGCTTAATAATGCTCTGTGTAGGCTGCTGCGAACTGGGCAGACCTCCTTCGTGATGTAAGAGCAGTGAGTCAGTTTTGAAAGTGGTGTTGGTGAGAATGGACTTTTCTCATCTCTCTTAATCTGAAATGTCTTCTGCTTTTGAGGTTGAGGCTGTGCAGAGGTGACCTGTGATCACTGGCAAGATCATCTGAAGCACTTGGGAGGAAAAAGGCCATAACCTGAGCAGTGGTGTTTGCTCTGGGTGTCAGTGACTGAAGAGCCACTGAGTCTGGTGAAGCTCTGAAATTTACAGGGTTTACCATTGACTTTGAAGCCTAAGAGTTCTCGTCACCAACTTGATTTTCTCCCGTGGAGAGCTGAAAAGCAGCGTTCAGAGTTCGTTTTTTTTTTTTTTTTATCCTGAGCAGAGCTTCTCCACAGCCCAGGGTGGGCTGACTGGGCTAGGTCTGAGAGAGTAGCCTCTGAGTTCATCTCAGCCCAGAAGTAGCCTGCCCTCCTGGGACAGTTCCCAGTGGTGGGCTTGGTGTTGGGACGTGTATGTGGTCATCCATGGCTGGAGCTTCTCTTTCCCCTCAGGTAGCTGTGATTGCTGCTGCTGCTTTGGGAACTGTCTTGCTGTAACTACACCAGCTCTAAGACTTAGGCTTATTTAAACTGATTCTTAAAATCACTCTGCTTTCCAAGTACTAGTGCACATGTTTAATTTTCCAAATGCAGATGGTCTTCAGGTTCTCTTCTTTAGTGTTTGATGGGAACGGTTAGTGTTTGATGGGAACGGTTGGACTCGATGATCCGGTGGGTCTCTTCCAACCTGGTGATTCTGTGATTCTCCCCCAGCTGTTTTTTGTGTAATCTTTTAAGTACTTCTGCAAGGTGTTAAGAGGCTAAGTCCTGCTCTGTAAACCTAAACTCTCTGGATCTGATGGTCTTTACATTGCCTACGGTACTTCATGTTGGCTGAAGTACTGTATTGATTAAACCACAATCTGCAGAAGTAAATATATGTAGAATATTAATAGCACCTGCTCTACAGGAAAAAAAAGGCTGTAAATTAATAGATCCATTATGTTGACCTCGTAAACCATGAGGGCCTGAAGTACAGCTGTAATCCTCCTCCCACAACACGTATTTCACTTTGAATGTCTATAAAAGGCCTGGACTACTCAAATTTGAAAGCTGTGGTACTGAACAAATATATCCATTTATCCTGGAATGTGTAGTTAAAATATTGCAAAGTTAAGGTTGGAACAATAGTTCTCTGTAGAATGCAGGGTAGTGCTGAATCAGTACATCACTGATGGTGCAGCTGTGCAAGCGGCTTAAAAAATAATAGCTAACTTTCCCCCTCCTTTGTTGTTCTTGTTGTTGCTCTTTATAGTTGCTTTGTGCATTTCCAAGTGCAGGAGTTGCTGCAGTTAGGGAGGACTATGATTCAGGGATTTAAAATCCAATTTGAAGATGTAATAAACTTGAATTCTATGTGAGTGGGTTGCTTAGGGAATCGAGGTCAGTGTGTGGTATTAGCTGATAGCACTCGATCTGTTAATGAGTGCTGAGTACTGCTAGTTCTTTTGGTTCATGAATCTGTTAAGATGGGCTGCTCAGGTTTTTGTCAAATTTTCTTAGCACAGATAAGTGCCTGTATTGTGTGCTCACCACTAACCTCTATGGTTAGCATTTTGATTCTATAGATACAGGACGTTTTTTCTGAATATGAAATATTTCAGGGGATTTTTTCGTTTTCTGCCTTTTTTTTTTTACATAAATGAGCTCTATATTAAGCAGCTTTGGATCAGAAAGTTCTTGCAGGAGCAGGTTCTTGAGTTAATGGTTTACAGGGTTTTCTTTCTACAGAGCAAGCCAGCAATTTGCTTATAGCATTGAGTTTGATTGTCACTTTAACATGACTAAAATCACTTCTACTCTTTGCAGCCAGAAATGTTAATGAGAGAAGTTGTTGTGTAGGGGTCATCCACAGTATTTTTCTTTTATGCCTGTCACTGAAGCCCATTTTTTTGTTTGTTTGTTTTGTTCTGGTGTTACTGTGAGATGCCTTTTGAAGCTTGAAGATGCTGCTCTTGACATCTTCTATGGTTGCTAGTTGGAAGATACTTAACCTTTTAATAGAAGCATTGCAATCTTTCAGGCAAACCCTCAGTGTTAGCCTGTAAAAGGGCAGTGCTGTTTTTCATCTGAAATTGCCGATAAGGTTCTGAGTTTACCCCTTTCACATCGCAAAAGATCTGTGTTGTACAGTTTGTTCCTTTGTCAGGTGCTCTGTGCATTTAGCTGTGGTTCCCTTTGCTTCCTCAGGATGATGCCTTGGTCTCTCCGTATTGTATTGCTATCACGCAGCTGATAAATTGTTGAGCCAGCAACAATCCCCAATATTTTGGATGTAGTCTCATTGTTGCTGGTTACTTTCAGTTCTCATAACACAAGCACTGACAACTTCCCTCTGTGTTTACCTGAGTTTTAAATTTCTCATGGAATTTTTGCTGACTTTTGAGAATCAGATAGATACGAATTTTGTGAAGGACCTGAACCCAATGAAGGCTCAAATGCAGCAAGAGTTAATTTCATAAGGCAGTGTGAACATTCGTTGTTTATTTAGCCAACTAAGTGGCTTGGTATGATGATGAAGATGCAGTGAATTAGGCAAAACCAAATATTTTTTGATACTCATTGAGCATCAGAGTGAAGAGCGCTGCATTACCTATCTCAAGTAGAGCTGAAGATGTATTAGTTGAAGTAAGCATTTCTGATCTTAAATATATTTTGTTTGTTTGAAGTATCAGCTAAAAGACACTGGTGCCCACTGTGGATTGCTTCCATCCAGCATTTTATATAGACTGAAAATCTTTCCGTAGTAAACAGCTCGAAGTTTGGTGTGTTGGCAAAAGAAGACCTGAGAGAGGGTTCATATTAAAATTTGAAGCCTTAAAGAGTGGAGTGGGAAAGCAGTTTGAAAAGAAATGAACAGAAGTCATTGTTTAGTGTTCTGTGAAGACAACAAAAGAATTACTGTTGCCATTTCATCCTTTATGTGTGGGGTGAAAACTGTAATTTATTTCCTTGAGATTTCTGAACAAAACAACCTGACAACTGGAAACCACTAAAGAGAGGTGGGCTGCTGTTTTTAATGAGCACCTTCTGCATCGCGGCTTCTGTGGAGCAACCAGAACCTACAGAGCCTCATGGCATGTCAGCAAATCTCAGGCTGTGCAGAGACATGTGCCTGAATGCACATATGCACCGCTTTCCTTTGCTTGCGTTCTCTTAAAAACTAATGCTATATAAACACAGCAAAACTACATTATTTTTAAGGCAGATATTTGGGAATCTCAGTGCTGGGTTTTGTCCAGCAAATTTATGTTCCAGTTTCCTTCTTCTTCTAACTTCCTCTAAGAAGTGCTTTATTCGAACTCAGTCACTTGAAATTCTTTTGAGGCAGGGAAGCTATATGAGCTGAAGCGGGTTCTGGAAGGACAGCAAGCAGTACACGAAGAAAATGGGACACAATTGCCCAAGCCCTCTTTGCTGAGGACTCAAAGAAAGAACTAAGGTTGTCAACACAGGTGAAAGGCAGCAGGGTAGCATATGGGAGTCAGGGTTTCTGCTAGAAGAACAGAATTTGTGCTGCAATCACAGCCTGATCTCCTTGCAGTTGCTGGGTGCTTAGAGCAGACTGGGAAAGCTTCCTGAAGTCTGTGGTCTGTAGCATCAAACAGGATGAGGAGGGAAAGGGTAGCCTTGTTAGCAGTGGAACGATTGAGAATACAGTTGTCACGGTTTGCTTCTTCTATATTTCTCCCTCTGATGGTAACAGTCTCCCTGTACATATCTCAATACAAACACAACCTGGCAGCCCACAACAAGGGCAGGATTATCTTCTTTAATGATTCTTTCAGCCTTCTCAACAAGCACTTTATTCTGTGTCTCTCTGCCCCTCTCTCTGTGATCTTGGGCACATGAGCTATAATTGGGTGTTTCTATATCTGTATTAAGTAAGACATCCTCTTCACTCTTCTGGGAATGGTCCTAAACTTGGTCTCTTGTGAGGGGTATCCAGTAGAGTTGTTGTTACAGCTGTGAGCCCCTACTCACAGCTTGGAGCTGGCAGCATCCGAGTGAGCAGCTCCTCAGAAAAACGCTGCTCAGTGCCTGTGAGGAGAAAGTTTGTCAAATGACAAAATCTGCCCTGCTTGAAGGAAAATTCCTAGATTATAGAAAAATGGTATTGAATGTTAACTGGTTTGTCCCTTATCGTATCTCTTCAAGCTAGACAGCTTATTCATGTTCTTCATCAGATCACAAGCGCTCTTCCACTCATTTATTTCCAGAAACGCTAGTAGGTCTAGCACAGGATTGTCCTGAGTCTCTAGTCCATCCCACTGCCTGACATGTGAGTGAATGGCCCAGAGGAGGGAGTTTTGACATTGGTCCCACTGGGAGACATGATGGGAATCTTTGCAGGCTCAGAAGGCTCCTGAGCAAATTTAGAGACTTTGTCCTGGACACATACAGCCCTCCCTCTTTTGGCTGCTTGACTTTCTTCTGGGGGCAATACATCTCCTACTGTACCTTGCATTCTTTGTCAAATTGTTTTTTAAAAAGTCATCTGTGATATGTCAGTTTGAACAGCCTTTTTGTCTGTAGCTGCCTGCTGTCTCAGGACAGTAACCAGTGACCCACTCGTCACACTGATGTGACTGATCCTGCCTTCTTCTAGTTGGATGTCTAGGATGGTGAAGATGACACCTCGAACTGATGATTATTTTCATGCCAGCTTTAGTGGGGTTGTGTCAGACGTGACAAGCTGAGACTCTGGGCTAAGCTGTGAATAACTGGATGGTGGAGTAGTTTTTTGCCCTTTTCTTCTTTTATTTTCCTTATTTTTGCAGGTGCAGTGCCTGGCTGCCTTGGTGAGGACAGGGCTTCAAAAAGCAAAGCTCATATCTGTGCTGATGGAACCAAGATTTTCCCCCTTTCTCTAGCATGAATGTTGGCTGTCAGAACTTGCTTTGAATTTTAAAGTGTATTTAATGCAGCATAGCTCATTTTGGGTGGGGATGGGGGGACCCACATGAAAAAAGACCTAGGAGTTCCGTACTTAAGCTGTAATAACCGAAGGGAGGAAAGTGGAGAAAGTAATTTGCAAAGCTACACTTGAAAATCATTCTAGCATAACATCATCATTACAATTATCTGTCAAAAGATTTAGTTCAATTACTTTTTTTTAAGCTCGCTTGTCAAGATGGCCTTGCATGTTTCAGGATTTTGGTACTCCAAGGAGAGTTTAAGGAAGAATGAATACTAATTCTGCCATTAACCACTGTCAGACAGCCTTCAGTGCATATTATTCCTTGAAAACTCCTTTAGCATTGTTACCGTGGGGAATCAATAGGCTTAAAGTGCCCATGGGAACATAGAATCAAGGGGAGAGCAAAAATCTACTGTCTATTTATAGCTTGCAGTATGGTAAGGTGAGAGGGGGAAATCTTCGGTTGCAAGTCGTAATTTTGAAATAATTGAATAGCAGCTTAGTTGCCGTCGTGTAAAAAAATCATATGTGGTTCCTTATATTTTCTTCACACAGCGATAGGCTGGTAGTAAAATTTCAAGGGAATTATATTTGATGTAATAAATTAAACTGAATAATTTTCTGCGATCTGCAGGTCTTTGCACCCTCACGTTCAATGAATGTTCAGAGCTGCAGGGGTTAGGGCTGCTCCAAAGTTGAGGTGCCTCTGAGAGGGCTTGTGGGTGGATGGGGTGCAGCGCTTAAGAATGTTTCTGTTGCGTTGGCCTTTGTTTTGCATCCTAATACAGGTAGTTTTGTGCTTTTCTATCTAAAAGAAACTGCTGTAAAATGTTTGCTGAATCTTTTGGTGCAAATAATAATTATACTGATGTAAATGGCTGCCCTCTTTATCAGAGAATAAGTGTCCTGATCTAAAATCTGTATTTGATATGGAGATGAATTTCTGGAGTCTAAATATGTCAAGCTACTTAAAAGACCTGTGACCTCAAGCTGTATTTGAGGATTCTGGCTTATAATTAAGTATCTCTGTCTCTTCATTTAGAGAGAGAGAGAGACGTATAAAGAGGTGGATATTGCTGAGTTCAGATTTGTTCTACTGGTTTTTAAAGACAGTTTAGGAGCCTCAGTTTGCTCTTGCTATGTTTTCTTGAATGACCTTGTTACTTGTAAGTGAAAACAGAATTAGTTAAAATCTAATTTAAAATTGTATTTTTTTCTTTTTTAATATACATAATATACATAATATAAAGCAGGTAGTAAAGCTCACAGGAGAGACTACCTTTGCCTTTTTAACAAGGATCCCAAGACGTGCATATGTTGATTTTTGAATTTTGTTCACCTGTCTTTACCTCACTTTATAGGAGAAATCTCTGGAACGGCATTAATTCCTTGCAGCTTTTACAGGCTCCAGTTGGAAAATAAGGCTGCTTAGAGAAATTGCATGAATAACCTACTCTTTATCTCTTCATGAACGATGTGATGTTAATTTTTAAGTGTGTAGCCTGTTTCTTTGAGACAGAACTAATCATGACCATCAGGGTCTCCCCCTTAAATAACATAAATCTACCAGATTAGATCCATACTATTTCAAATAAACAGTTAAATCTCGTGGTTTTTTTAAGCAAAATATTATTTTCAAAGTGTCATTTAAAAAAGCCCAGCCTTTCTGTGTGATAGTCAGAGATAAATTATTCATGGGCAGTTACTTTGAACCATTATGTTTTCCTACCTCTGCATAAAAATAAACCCAGAAGTCACTAGATTAAGCTGTTGCCCTGTAATAGTTCTTTAAGAAATGTTTAACTGTAGCTGCTGCTTTGTTGTAGTGAAGAGCTGTGATTCAGACTTCATACTATGTTTGCATTTCAGCTGTCACAGAAAGTGAAAGATGAAGCCTCTTGTTCTCTTGGTTCTTGTGATCTCTCCTGTAGTCAGCATGAATTTGAAGCTCGTGTCAAAGAGAAATTCTGGTAAGTCACAGAAAAATATTTTTACTCTTGAATCTGGACCTAGTCCTCATGCAATTAAGCATTTTAGATGGCTGCTTTTTGTTTTGCGTATATACACTTCATGTTCTCTTCTGAGGAAAAATAAAAAGTCATGACCAATGTGGTTTATTAACCAAATGGTAAAGGATGAATTTTCTCACTGTAGTGTTCTGTTGCTGTGACTTTAAGCCGTTTGAAAGTGTCCTTATGTTTTCTTTTACTTAAAAAAAAAAGAAATTGAAAAGTTTGATCCAATTGAAAACCCATAATGGTAATGATGACTTTGGCATTGTTTTAGCATCCAGTCTTTTACTTGTGCTAACGGATTTTATTAACTGTGGATGTGGTTTGTGGTGAATTTTAAGTCTGGATAATTTTTTTGCATGTTAGGGTGGGAAGAGCTTTTCTGGGTAGATAATCTCTGATTATTCTGGCAGAGGAAGGGAGTGGGAGTTGGTTTATGTTTACATCCGCTTTTGAAGCGCACTAACAGAACACTTCAAGCATTAGAGTATCTCCTTCCAGGATAGACACTTGAACTGGATAATGTTTCATTTATACTAGAATCTGAAGCGGCTTCTAGTCCATGCAGCTGTCCCCCCTCAAAGGGAATGACTTCTTGAGACTGTTTGCCTTTCTCGAGCTGTGAGTTTGGAAGGGCTTTGGGCAGACGAGTTGGTTAGCTGCAGTGTCGCATAGTGGTGTTAATCTGCTTGAGCCTTGTGTACGTAGGCACTTAACTGATGTAGGATACATGGAATATTCTTAAACTTGCATGTTAACACACTCAGTTTTCCAGTAGCCGTGCACTCTACGTACAAGCGTGAGGGCTTCCATTGATCTGCTGTCCTTAATTTTTTCAGGCAACACTCTTAGCAGTGCAGGTACAAACAGGTATTACTGTCTTCAATTGGTGTGGCCAGTTTTACATTTAATTTCTGCCTGGCTTCTTCCTGCTGGGCTACAAAGTATAAACAAGTGCTGCTAAATCCAACTAGTCTACAGCCTCTTGCTGTATTTTTTGTGTCCTGAGCCCCATGAGAACAGTCATGGATATTGGAATTTGGCTACAGTGGAGCTTGATCTAAACTTTGCTAAGTGTGATCATATTTTTGTTTTTCAAAACTGCTACTACTGGCCTGGATGGAAACCCCTATGAGATCTATAAGCTTTGTAGCAGAGCAGCCTTGCTTCACTGGTGCTGGGGAACACCACCTGGCTGCAAGGAAGGGCCTTCGCATTTCCTTTATTAGAAGCACACGTCTGTAGGAGTAACGTGACAGTGGTTATAGCACTCTTCAGCTGGTAGCTTAACTTTAATTATATTTTAGTGTTTGTTTTTAAATTTGATTTCTTTGAGTCTGCAGAATGTCTTGTGTTACTGGCAGCTGCTGACAGTATCAATTCAGGTTGAGTACTGGGGGAAAAATGCTTTAATATGTTAGACTGCCTATTGCTAGATATAACCCACTAGTGCATAGCTGGTCCTTCTTCTTTTCCTTTGATCAAGTTGGTATACGTTGAGTAGAAGATGAAAAGGCAAAATGCACATAAAGAAAAGTTATAATTTCTTTGCAAGTACATGATCATGTAGTTGGTTTTCAACTTAAATATTCATTGTCATACTTGCTGGTTTGTTCTTTGTTGTGTGGACCAAACTACTGATTTTAATTTCTTTTTCTTTTCTCCACTACATTGTGCATGAAAAACTCTCTGTTTCGCTGATTTCAGCTCTTGGAGCAAAATTGATAATTTGACTCCCTCTCTGAAAGGGGCTTTTGACATGAGGAACTGTTGTTTGATTGCTTGGGGCTTCACTAAATATTTTATGTTGTGAAAGGACAGATGCTTCAGAGGCGTCTGAATTTTAACTATTGCATGGAGAAACAATGAGACCATGCTGCTTGATAAGGTGACAGTAGCTATAGTGTGCTGGTACTGTAGTTCAGGGTCTTTTTTCATTTCTTTTTTCCCCCCACTACTGTCTTGATGAAGGAGAGTGGGAAGGGGAAAGGAATTTGGTGGTTATTTGTGGGCAGCTGCACTGCAGTGAAACAGCAGCATGTCTGACAGCGGGAAGCTTATTTTAGCACAGATGAGAGCCAGGATGGGTGGGGGGAGAGCAAAGGAGTGGGTGGGGTGCCCAAATGACACCCTGTGGATAGCATCTCTGCAGCAATGTGCTGGATTGATGTTGTAGTCTTGGGTCTTTCTGGCTATTGGTATGGAGATGTCTAAGCCGGTGAGCATCCTTAAAAGAGGAAGGGAAATTGTGTGGACAGTTATGTAGAGCTGTGTGAAGTAGTGCACGGAAAGTGCTGACACTGATGATAAAGACAGATTTGGGCTACTAGGGCAATAAACCAGCAAAATCGGGGTATTGGTATCTTTGCTGACTTACGTAGGCTGGCGGTTTTCCAAGCAATATGTAGAATTATTGCATGAATGGCCAGAATTGTGATTAGTGTTGAGTACAAGAGCAATTATTAAATTGACAAGCATGTCTGTAGTATCAAAGAACGTATCTTGTTTAAGGGGTGTAGAGAGAATCTAAAGAGAGCTGAGTTGAAGAGGACTTGGAGTGGAGCAATGAGGAGGTGTGGTGGTGTGTTCAGATAATGCAAAGGTATCGCTGAACCCGAGGCAGTCAAAAGCAGGACAAGAGTGTCCAGAAGGGCATTAGCAGTGAAACTGAAGTTGCTTTAAAGAGAAGAGAGGTTTGGCTAGGAATGCATCTTCAGAGGCTGGTGGGAAAACATTACTTTGAAGCTAAAGCATGTTTGGCTTCATTCGTCCTCATCTTTCTTCCAAGGTGAGGATGAGAATTCCATACAGCAAACACAGACAGTACACAGGGGCTGGACAACAGGCAAGAGTCATTAAAAGAGGGGTCAGGAGTGGAGGATCCAAGATGTCAAACAAAGTGATGAAATGACACTCCAGCTGCAAGCATAGGAATAAAGTTTGCTGAAGAAACAGCCCTCATGGAAGGGTGGAGGAAAACAGAACTGAAAGATTTCTCTCATATACTTTACTTGCCCTTTGTTATAGATTCAGGTGTCCGTATTTCCGTTTGGAGAAGGCAAACAGGAATGCACGTGTAGGCAAAAAATTCACAGGCAGCAACTTCCAGATACTCCAAAAGAAATCTGTCATATCTACAGAGTAATGATTGCTGTTTGTGGTGGGAACAGAACAGTTTGCCTCAAGCATCTGTGTGAATGTAATGTTGACTTAAGTTTCACATGCATTTCTTAGTATTAAGAAGCTTTTTTGAAAGCTGCAGGTCGTCCTTTTTGCCTGCTTTAAGAAGTAAAAATGAGAAAACAGCTAACACTGGGACTGCAGCCTTCGCAATACCTAGAAAGGGTATTTTACAAGTGGAGGTTATACAAATAAATTGAGGACGTGGGAGCTGCTAGGTTCCCAGCTGGTAGGTGATTTCCTTTTAATCTGATTAAGTGACTTTTTTCCCCAAGCCCTTTGTATATAGTGCATTGAATAATCATAGCAGGGAATATAAAACCAATTAAGAAAATCATTGCATTTTTTTAATCAAAAGATTTTTCAGATTATAGATTCTATTTGACTTAGCAGACATAATTCCGTTAGTAAATAATTGATGCCATTTATTGTTGCTGTATTTATTTGCTGAGCCGAAATACCCTGTCTCAGCATGTTAGAGCTCCGGAGGTCATGCCAGCCCTACATGGAGGAGCATGGGCAGAAACCCACAAGGTTTCCACGAGGCTGCTGGCTGCAGAGCTGCTAGTAGTCTTTCTGCAGGTTAGCAGGGCTTAATCGGCTTAGCCCTTGCCTCCAGTATGCCCTCCAGGCTACAGAGTCTCATGTCTTCTCCTCTATAGTGTCAGGTGGATGTGCTTTGGGATTCCAGCCTTCCTTCTTTTTATCTTGGGGCCACCCCAAAGGCAGTCGTACACCAGAGGAGGAAATGCACCTCTGAGTCACCCTCCACCTGCATCCAACTTTGCTACCAACGGCTTGGTAGAGAGAGAGAGAGGGCTTGACTTAGCATCATGCCTTGCTGTCCATGAACATAGCCAAACTGTCTTAAAGCCTGTCACTGGTGTTGCAGTGGTTGGGACATAATGCTTTAACACATTTGTTTTAAACCTATTGGCTTGATATTTTGTGCTTTTAAAATGTCATGCAAAAACTTACTGTGGTCTGCTGTAGATGTTCACTTTCCTCCTAGTTATCGCTACTCCAGTCTAAGATTTCCCTCTGCTCCCTTCTATGAAGCTCCATCTTCCTGTATTGTTGCCTGATCCCTCTGGCCTTGGAAATCATGACATACGTGGAAGTGGAGGTGTTTGTACTTCAGAGGTGACCCATGGATTTGTGTCTGGAGTGGGATATCCTAGAGGAGCCTAACTCTTACAGTCTGTTACTCCTGCTGGAGTGGGCCCCAAGAGGAGCTGCAGGATGAGCACTCTCAGTTGCCGTTTGCTTTTTGTTTTTAATTGCATCTGCCTGAAGAGCTCACTTCTGGCCCTGCTGTAAAATGCACAGCTATAAGCCCTTTCAATTTATGAGACATAAGTGATGCAAAAGAGGCTTTCCGCTTTTACTTCCTCCAAATAGTGTGCAAACATAGAGGAAATGGGAGCTTGGCAATGTTAATCAGCATACACTGATCTCTTACTTTTCCCAGAATCACAGGATAGTTTGGGTTGGAAGGGACCTTAAAGATCATATAGTTGCAACCCCCCTTCCATGGGCAGGGACACATCCCACCGGATCAGGCTGCCCAAGGCCCATCCAACCTGGCCTTGAACACCTCCAGGGACGGGGCAGCCACAGCTTCCCTGGGCAACTTGTGCCCACTCTCATCATGAAGAAATTCCTCCTTATGTCTAGTCTAAATCTGCCCCTTTCCAGTTTATACCCATTGCTACTACATGTCTTTGTAAACAGTCCCTCCCAAGCCTTCTTGTAGGGCCCCTTCAGGTACTGAAGATGGTTAACTCCAGCAAACAGAAATAAGTCATAATGACCATTGTTCTAATGTTCGTCAATGCAGGAATGTAAAGTCCCTCTCACAATTGTATCTGCTCATGGGTTCATGGCTGCTCTCCATCTGTTCAGTTTGGAGCAGTGAGAAGTGAGGAGCCAGGCTTCTGCACTCAGTCAGGTCTTGGGGGGGGCTACCAGCAAATAAGTTGTAAAGCACCTTGTTAAGGGAGTCTCAGCCTTAGTTTCCTCTGCTCTCGACAGCAAACAGCATTGCAGCTAACAGACCGATCTGTGAGACAGCTTGCAGCATTTAGACGTTCTTCTGTTGGCTGGTGGAGAGGAAAAGAGACGTGTAGAGAAGAACAAGAAAGGAAATAATCTGCTAGAGGTTTGGAGTTTTTTAGTGACCTCAACCTGACAGGGTTTAAATACTGAACTTATTTAAACACTCAAATTTTTAGCTATTGTAGTAATTTAAAATGAGTTCATGTATAATTAAAACAATTAAAATATTGAGCTGATACTTAAATATTAAAGCTAAAGTCCTTTCCCAAAAGGGAAACTGCAGCTTTATCTGAAAAAAATAAATGAGCACAATTAAATTGTTCTGAATAGCAGTAAATCACATAGGTAGTAGGATCTTTAGGGACAGGGAGAAATAAGCAAAGCATGAAAGAAATGTCATTTCCTCAGTCAAAAATCTATAATCTTACAGTTTTGCAATGGGCATTGGGTCAACTCTTTGGATATCTGCTGTACACCTAGCTGCAGCGTGTAAGAGTTTATTAATAATATCTGAACCTCTAGTAGAAATAGCATCATGATTGAGAAATCTTCCAGCTCTCTGCCTTTAATGGGATAATATTTTTTTCCCCTCCCCCAAATGGGGCCATTTAAAATGGAAAAAAAAAGTATCAAGGTGTCTTTACTTTGTTTTCTTTAAGATTCTAAATAGAAATTCTAAGAGAGCTCTTCACTTTGGTATCTATGGTGTGCTCACTTTGAGGGTGTCTCCCCTAGGTTTGTGTCTTTACTCTGAAACTGACTATCACAAGGACAGGGAAAGTTATTCTGGCATGTTCTGTTTTTCAACTTGTTCATTAAAATGTTTCTGGGAGGTCTGTCTTACATAATGTTCAAATGAAAGTATAAATAAACCGGCTGCAAACTTACCCAGAGCACAGTTTGGGAACCATGGAATCGTAGAATGGTTTGGGTTGGAAGCGACCTTTAAAGGTCATTTAGTCCAATCCCAATGCAGAAAGCAGGGACACCTTCAACCAGATCAGGTTGCTCAGAGCCCCATCAAACCTGACCTTGAATGTTTCCACGGATGGGGCTTCCACCACCTCTCTAGGCAACCTATGCCTGTGTTTTTACCACCCACCCCTTCCTTGTATCTGGTCTTCTAGTTTAAAACCATTCCTTCTTGTCCTTTTGCAACAGGCCCTGTGAAAAAGTCCATCCCCATCATTCTTATCAGCCCCTTTTAAGTACTGAAAGGCCACAGTAAGATCTTACTGTAGCCTTCCCTTCTCCAGGCTGAACAACCCAAACTCTCTCAGCCTTTCTTCATAAGAGAAGTGTTCCATCCCTCTGATCATTTCCATGGCCTCCTCTAGACTCACTCTGTCAGGTCCATGTCTTTTCTGGGCTGAAGACTCCAGAGCTGGATGCAGTTCTTCAGGTGGGGTCTTACTAGAGCAGAGTAGAGTGGCAGGATCGCCTCCCGTCACCTGCCAGCTGTGCTGCTGGTGATGCAGCCCAGGATATGGTTGGGCTTCTGGGCTGTTGTGTTCATCAGGGAGAGTTTGCTTTGTTTGGCTTTCCCTTTCTGGCTGACGTACCTATAGAAGTTAATTTTTGGCATTTAAGTTTGGAGAAGTTGGTTTAGCAAAAGGAAACGTCAGTGTTTTCCCTCTTCAGGTGGTGCAGAGTTAAGTATTTCAAGTTGTTGACCTGTGAAGAAGGAAGGACTTCTTTTTAGTGTAGTACATGTACGTTCAAGCCTTAGTTTATAGACCTGTGTGAGATTGTTGTGGTACTGTTATAACTTGCTACAGTAAAAATGATTGCCTATCTATGAGTTGAAAGCAAAATTGATCTGAGCTGCAGTGTCACCTCTAGAGTGTGCGTTCTGTCACTTTATTAATCTCTAACCCTTTCATATCCAATTGATTCTTTCCTACAAGAAGCGTGATTAGTACTTATGATGCACACTGATACGGAAACATACAGTGCTCCGACAATGAAGACAGAGACTTAGATTGAAGTTAAGCTTTGTGTTCTGCTTTTCTGAGACACAGTAACCCAGATGCCTGCCAGCCTCTGCTGTCAGTTCCCTCTTACTTGCTCTCCCCATGTAATTAATTGTTCGAGGAAGGAACAGAGGCAGCATGAGGGTATTTCTGTTAGCTTGACTTGTTTTAGACCTCTTCCACCTTTGAGAGTCACAAATCCGTAGCTCTGTTGTGTTGGACATAATCTATGGGAACTCACTCCCAGTGAGGAGGGTGTGTAGACACAGGTGCAGTTGGTTGGTGTCTTTGAGGGATCAGTATTCCTTTAAAAAGGTGTCTACTGAGATTTGTGCATCCATTATTATATCAGGCTTTGTCATTTCTGTTGCTGTAATTCAGTAGGAGGAATGGGAACCTGCATCAGCCACTGACTGCTAACCTGACCTACCAGCCTCTTGGGGCAGGAGGCATCAGGGAAAGGGGTAAATGTGGCAGCAAGCCCTTGAGGGATTCAGCTCCCCTATCAATGGATAGTCCTTAAACAGGGCAAAGGGGAAAGCTTGAAGTTCCCAAATTCTTTTCTAATGTTTAAAGTACAGTACTTTCTATGTCACCGGGATGTACTGCTGTTTAGGCATCTGCTAACCATGTGTACAGTTTAACTGTTTGTTAGGGCTATGTGGTAGAGGCCTTGAAGCATGACAGTAATAGTATTATTTTTTGGACTTTCACTATTCTAGTTGTGCTTTGTTACCTTGACAGGAATTTTTTGTTTGTTTGCTTGTTTGTTTTTTTGATGGGTTTTTTTTTTTTTTAGTCTTATGGGACTGTTTGGTGTTTTTAGTAAACATCTCCTACCATGATATTTAATACAAGTTCATTTTGTCTCTAATGTTTGCATCACAGTTATTCCTATATTGTAGACGATAGAAAATCATCCAGAGACAGAGCAGTGTTCAGGCTGCCCGGCACACTGAAGGTGATGTGGGGGAATAACACAAACATTTCCCTCTGTTCTGTTGCTAATGCAACATAACATTTCCTTGTCTAAGGACAAGGAAACCAGTACTATCTCCTGGAGAAGCTCTGAGGCTGAAATAAATATGTACATAGAATGTGTTTTATGTCCTTAGATACATGTGCTAGGGAGAAGTGTTTGTAATTTCTGTTATTTTTCAGTAGAAGACAGTAAGATATGCCTGCTTGAAATGGAGGAAAAGGAGAGAGATTGTTACACCAGGTTTTTTGCACTAGTTTTAGGCTAGGAGCTTTTGCCTCTGTCACAAGCCTGTTGTGTGTGTTGGCTATAAGCTGTCCTCCTGTGGTATCATGAAGGAGACAGACGGAAGAAAACACTTAAGACTGCGAACGGCACATGGAGGGACCAAAAGCCTTGGAAGATGCCAATCCAAGTCTCTTGGGTAACCAAGTTTGTATAAACCCGTGTAAATACTTATTCCTCTGAGCTAAAGAACATTTGTTGATCATAAACAGCAGCAACTCTGCAGGTGTTCAGCTGCATTTGAGCTACTCTGGGCTTCACCTGTGCTTACCTAGTATCTGCCTCTAGATTTTTAGCAATAGCAGGAAATGGAGTTCTGTCATCAGATGTATGAATAGCTTTAAAACAGCTTTATCCAAGGACATGTCAGTGTATAGTCTAACCAGATGCTCATGTTTGCTTAGAGAAACTCTGATTCTTCCATCCAACTATACAAATAGTTACTGTGAGTGCAAAGTTGTTTCACAGTTCTCTTTTTTTTTAAAAAAAAAAGAGGTTTTTTTATTATTTTGGAATTAATGGATATTGTCTGGTATTTTCAAGATAGAAGTGACTTAAAATTTGTGAAGACTGTTCGTATGATAGGGCAGATTTTTCACACGATAAAGGGGAATTGTTTGTTCTTGGATTTAAGCATTATGTTTTTGTTTTGCTGGTGCTCTCTGTCATCCTAAGCTTATTTGGATCAATGTGCAGAGCCACTTCATGCATGCTTTTGCTGTCTTACATGTTCAGCAGAACAGGTATGTGGGTGGCCTTGGAAAGGGAAGAGTAATATGAGACATAATTATTCTGGAATCTTTGAGCTAATGATAAAATGCAGAAATATAACCACATTCTGCAAACTAGGGCTCACCAGAATTTCTTTTCAGTGACACAGTTTCATTTTGAACAGTAAATTCCCTGAGATGAATACATTTAATAAGCAATGTAAAACTGCTGGAACATAAATCAAAGGCAGGGTTATTTCCAGACTCTAGGGCATTGAAGAGTTGCAGCTGAGTGCTAGGACTTCTGGGGTCCTTGATGTGGATGTCAGATGAAGAAGCTGGAAGACTTTGAAAACACAGTCGTCAGAACTCTACTGTTTCTGTCATTCCTTGCTGAGAAGTAGTTGGCCATGTTGTTGCGGTTTAACCCTAGCCGGCAACTAAGCATCATGCAGTTGGTTGTTCCCTTTGTTCTGGTGGGATGCGGGAGGGAACCAGAAGGATAAAAATGAGAAAACTTGTGGGTTGAGATAAAAACAGTAAGGGAAAAGTCACACCTGCAAGCAAAGCAAAATGAGGAATTAATGCACTGCAGGTTGCCTGCAGAGGAGATATGAAAACTGAAGAGGGTACTTTAGTAGAGCCAGGTTATCCCGCAGGCTTCCTAGGACCGCAGACTGGAGGCAGGTCTGCAGCCACCAGCTCTGCCTTCTGGCAGACCTCCCTGGCAGGGATGGACCACCCTTTGGACCTGCTCCTTCCTCTTTAGTTACAGACTGCTATTGCAGAGTATGTTTTGTTAAGAAAATCACCTTTTATAAAAAGTATTTCTGAAACCTGCTTGTTCTGGTACTTGTGGTTTAGAACATCAAATTTGAAAATCAAGCCATCTGACA
This sequence comes from Phaenicophaeus curvirostris, assembly GCF_032191515.1. Lineage (NCBI taxonomy): Eukaryota > Metazoa > Chordata > Aves > Cuculiformes > Cuculidae > Phaenicophaeus > Phaenicophaeus curvirostris. Next base: position 8,253,172 of record NC_091404.1, read on the forward strand.
TCTGAGCCCTTCAATCTGTTACTTATTTTTGATGTGACCTTGGCAATCTTGTCCCATTGTGTAAAGGCAGAGAGGTATGAATAATAATGTGGCTTTAGACAATCAGAAAAAAGAATGAAATTAGGATGTGTATCACTAATGACATTTTGGATGTAATATTTCTAGTCAAAATGACATCTATAATTTGAGGCAAGTCAGGACTACAGTGGAAACTGCACTTAGCAGTAGAGTGGGTCAGCTTTATTGGACCAGATTCAAAGCTGAAGCTTTTTGGCTGAATTCTGATATAGGTCAACATAATTCTTATTCACTGTGACTTTCCATCATATTATTTACAGCATTAGATTTTTTTCATCTGGACTGGGTGATTAAATTTGCTTTTTACCATTCAATGTTTATTGCAATTTTTTTTTGTTCTGACTGTGAAACGTGCTTCTGAGTTAGTGCGGGAGAGATGAAGCCTAAATACAGCCACCTGGGATGCCTGGCTGCGAGTGTTGTGGACCTTACACAGGGCAAGTATAAAGCTCAACTGATGAAAAAAGGATCTTTATTAAATCCTGTTTTAGAAATGTCTGCAAATGAACTGTTCTATTCGCTGTCCTTCATAAAGAGCTGTAATTGGTGGCTTTCTCTGAAACACACAAATCCCTTGTGAATAGTTGGTTATCCGGCATGCTCTTGTGTGAAGGTCTCTTAAAGAGTGTGTCACCAACTTGCTTCATCTTCTGTCGAGATGTGCTATAGCAATTAGTTGTCTCTTGGAACGGTTTTCTTCCCCTCTCTCTTTCAACAGTGAAATGCTGGATGCCTTGAAATTAAAAAGTATTAATTGCACTATGTGGTTGTAGAAGGGCTTGGTAATTTCAAACCAAGTTCAAATTTTACATTCAGTCTCTTATTGGTGTATAAATAGCATCCTCAAGGGAGGTAAGTGCTTTGCTTGCTGAGGGCTGCTGGGTGAAAGTTCTTCTCTATAATAGTTTCACTGCCATGATTGGAGTTGGCAGCTTTTTCAGGTTTGTGCAAGACAAGCACATCCTTCCCTGCCTGTCGAGTTGCCCTTTCAGAATCACGATGTGCAATACACTTGTAAAAATCAGATCTCCTTTAATGGTTTTATTGTGCACATGGAAGTTATGCATTATCAATGGTAATTACTGAGATAATTTAATACTCATTCTGTGCTTTACTACAGTGCTTTCCAACAGGGAGCTGTAAAAGGTAATTTTGATCTCCTTAAACTTTGTTTAGGTTATTAAGAAATATTTTTTGGTGGCAGAAGAGGGAATTCTGTTTCTGCATAATCTAATAGCCCCATAAGGCTCACCTTTTAAAATCACATCATTCATATAAGGGATGAGACGGGAGCAGTCAGTCATCTTGCTGAGTGTTCAGTGATTCTTGAGCATGCAGTGTCCACAGCTGGCAATCCTCAGCTGCAGAGCTATGCAGCATTTGGTGATAACAAGTGTCTGATTTTGCCTAGAGAGAGAATAAAACCATTACAATTCTTGTACAAGTGTGGTGTTGGCTCTTCTGGTCTGTATTTTGAAGTGTTACTAAAGGTATCTTAGTGCACCAGTCTCGGATGAGGGAGAGGACTGAGCGACCCCCTTTGCAGGATGCTGTTCCCCATCTCAGCTGTGTTGGGAAGCAGCAGTGCAGCCCCTGCTCAGGGTGGTCTCAGCAGGGACTTTGTAGGTTTGTGTCCCGCACATAGGGTTTGGGCTCTGCTTTAAGGAGTTGGACTGGGCTGTGTTGTGTTCTTCCTTTTCATGTTCTTCTTTGGGAAACTTTCTTTAGAATAGGAAACATCATAATTTGCCAGGAGAATTAACCAGAGGAAGCTTCTGTGTAGAGTGAGAAAGGAGCTCATTAATTGCTTAAAAATTAGGCAGCCTCCATCTGAGTAATCGGTGTTGGCTGGCTCACCTTCCTCAGTCTAAGTAGTAGCTCATTAGTAGAATACACACAGATGGTACTGTGCTCTAAGGTATTTAAAATACACAGGCAGAGAGCTGTATTAATAAGGCAAACCTGTCTTTAATCGCTGTGACTGCATTTGCTACAAGCAGCAGAGGGAGAAGTGTCATTTGGTAAATATTATTGGGTAAATGCATTTCCATAAATTTATTTAGTTTTCACATTTTTCTGCAGATAACAGATCATGATAAATACTCAAAGTAATTTACTGTTTCTGGAAAAATTATATTGCAGGAATGGACTTATAATAATGATTTCATTTGTTCAGTACCTAATTTACCCATATAATTGCCTAGAGGGAGAGATGTGTTCAGAGCCTAATTTTTATCTGGAATAAATATACATATAGTTTTTTGCTTTTTGTTCTTTCTTATGATGGTTTTCTGTATGCAGTTCGTTAACAGTTTATTTAAAATGAGGCTTTTGCTGCATGAGTTGAGTTCCTTGGGGAAACAGTAGTGGAGAGCAAAATAAGAAATCGCCCACTAGAGAAGACAGCGTAGAGCCTGGAGCCCCCAGTGCTGGTGGGGAAGCAGCCGTTCCTGCAGCAAGTGAATCGGGGCTGAGCAGGAGCACAGCCAGCCTCTTCCCTAGTAAACATGCCAGTGCACCTGAGGTCCAGCTGTGAAGAGGTACTGCCCTGGTACTACTAGTAGACCTGGTAGCCCTGGGTCTACTACACTGGACTTTAAATCTCTAGGGTAATTTCAGAGGTCGTAATAGTCATGGCTTCATTTTCAAAGGACAGACTTGCCCTGTCTTCATCCCATGTGTCTCACTGAATGGAGAACTGCTCCATCCCTCCTCCAGGCAGTCTCTTTTTTTTTGCTTGAGCAGTGTCTTGAATCTGTCTTATAATTAGTTGTCCATTAGCGCACTTGGCTGTGAGCAGCAAGATTCTCTTTCCTCACCCCATCTGTGAATTCATAAGCATGTTGGATTTCCTATTTAATAGACTTTTACCATTAAGACCAGGGTGGGGGAAAAAATTGGGCTCCTTCAGAGAATCATTCTTCCCCAAACAGTCAGAGTTTGTTCTCCTATGTAGTTACACTTTGTTTAGAGCTACTCTTCACATCACGGTTTGAATGTCTTTGTCATGAACTGTGATAAACTCTTTCTAATGAAAGAATTTAGTACTTTTTGTTGATTCTATGCATTTCACACCTTCCTTGTAGGGGTGACATTAAATAGAGCTGCTAGTTACACCCTTCTGGTACCTGTTCTTTCACCAAGCCCTCAGCAGAGCCACTGTATTTTCAGCAGATATAATTTACATTGTTGCTTCACTCTCTTTTTCATTTCTGATTGTTTGGATGTCTGTAATTTGAGTATATGCTGTTGTTGAAAAGAATGGTTCCATTTCTGCTTGATAAGTGTTTGTGGTGTTGTGTATGTGCAAGTTACAGTGCCATTTTAGTAGGTATCTTTTGAGTTAATGTTTTTGTGGTGTATATTTTAAAAATACTGGCCTGGGCTAGGTTACTTGAAACAGATGTTGTCAGTGAAGGATATTTTAACAGTTCCCATGTTGCTTTACTGATACACAAATTTTTCGAATGGCTGATACTCTCTGAGGTAGAGTGCTGTTCAGTTTCAGACCTGCTCTGGGCTTAGGTTCAGTATTTGGTGGCATGCGTGCCTTCCACAGCCTGTACTAGAGGGAGCAGAACTATCATCAAACAAGGTTCATTTTGTGCAACTAAAATTTTTCAGCCTGAAAAATATGAAGAGATGGTGGAATGTAAGTACTGCTCTGACGCAACAGGATTCAATGTTTTCGAGACCATCTAAGAATGGCTGCAAGTAGGAATGTAACTTAGTGATGTAGCCAGAGATGAGAGGATGGGGTAGATTTTGGACAGAGGGAACTGGGAAGGCTTTTGGCAGGGATATGTGTAAAAGACTAAGGCTTTAGAAGAAAACTCTTTACAACTTTTCTTGCTTATAGATTTGGCTTGATAGAGAAGTGGGAAGGGTTTCGTGTTTACGACAGGAAATCACCAAGTGACATGATCTGCAGGGAAATTTCAGAGTTTGGTGGCAGTGGGATTTCCATTTGAAGAAACTTTTTAAAATGAAGATGGTGGAACACTAGCACAGGTTGCCTGGAGAGGTGGTAAATGCCTCATCCCTGGAAATATTCAAGGTCAGGTTGGATGGGGCTCTGAGTAACTTGATCTGGTTGAAAATGTCCCTGCTTATTGCAGAGGAGTTGGTCTAAATGACCAAACCATTCTACAATTCTATAAACTGTTAGAAGGTGGCAGTATATGCAGTTCTGGAAGCAAGGAGGGCTTTTAAGTGATATTAAAGAAGGAAGAGCAGTACTTCGTTTTAGCTTTATAATTGTGAGTTAATTTGGTAGGGTTTGCTAGTAGCCCTAGGCTGTGGTTGTTTTTTTTTTTCCTCCTTTAAAGCTATTGAAATTGGTGGAATTAAAGTAGGAATTGACAAACATGACCGTGTAGCAATGGGACTGTTTCTGCCTTCTGTGTGCCAGACTTCTGTTTGTTTGGTGTGATTCTGCAAAAACATCCATTGATTTCATTTATTCAGAAGCTAATTACCTCGTAACCCACAGAATCAAGCATCAGAGCTGCTTATTTAGTCTGTAACAACACAGTTCTTATTGTGGTACCCAGTCGTGTTGGCACTTGCTGCAGGGAACCTCCCATTGACACTGCGTGCGAGATGGCTCCAGAGTGGATCCTCGTGCACGTATCCTGCCTCTAGTCTGTGACTATCGTGTGTACAAATGGACAGCAATTATCATTTAAGTAATGAGTACTTAATGGATGTTTGTAGTCTATAAATTCGAAGCATTTTGAAGCTGAAATTTCCCTGCTGGTGTAATTTGATGTGTACCACAAATTGCTGAGGTGAGAGCATGAGCAGGAGGAAACCAAGTTGTCAGTGAAAGTAGACTCTGACAGCTCCCTCTTCTGCTTCTGCCTCAGGCGTCGCAATGCATAAATGGAGAGAGAAGAATAAATATATCACGGTAAATCCCCAGGAAGAATCTTTGCCTTTCCCAGGTAGTATTATGATGAAAATCGCACCGCAGAGGATTTTGTAGGGACCTGACTCTTCATTAAAATAAAAGTCAAGCCTGTCAGCATGGTAGGTGTAGCAGCAGAAATTCCCCTAAAATGACTCTTTGGCTGTAGTCTGACTAAACAATCGGCAAATAATTTAGTGCAGGCTGAATTCAGGAATGCTAAGCAGATTCCTTCAGTGCATCAACTTGAAAAATGCCCTTTAATGCAAGTCTGTTTGGGTACAACAGTATTGTATTTGGAAACAAAATTTGAATTCTAATTGGAGTTTTGTAGCCCACAAGAGAAAAGTAATACATGACTACTATTATTTCAAAGGAAATTCCATCGGGGGAAACTCCCTATTGCAATTCGTCAAGCATCTTTAAAATTCTCAGAAGCAAATCAATACATTTCTCAACAACAATTATTCTCGGAAAACTTCTCAGTCAGACATGATATAAAGAAACAAATCTGTGGTGGTGTCCAGCTGAGCTTTGCCCAAGAAACTGCCTTTGCAACCAGGAAGCTAAATGGAATTGTAAAACTGAACTTGACCATATCAGTCAAGTACATGTGGCGATAAAATTACCTCTGAGGTTGGAATTGTTGACTTGTTTAAATGGAAAGTTTGTACAAACTGACATTATCTGTCTTCTCTATTTGACTGGGTCTCTTGAGTGCTTTAGGTCTGTGAGGGACCAGGAATACTTTAGTAGTGCTAATTAGAGACCCATAGGCTGTCCTAAGGTGCTTGTTTGAGCTTACAGGGATAACGATAAAATATTTATCTCTCAGAACGTTAATTAAGACACTGGGATCACTTTATATAGAAGAGCAGAAATGCTGCAATTTCTGGCAGGAATATCTTTTAAAAGTTCAGAAACAACTATTTTACTGATATTATTTGTGATTAACTTTTAATGGGCTTACAGTGATTTAAGTGGCTAAGAACTACACTGTGGGCTGAGAGTGGTACCCAACTCATGGAGGAAGGATTATTAAACGTTCTCCAGCACTTGCCTGACCGAATGCACAAATTAACTTATTTCTGCAAGAAAAGATATTGGTATTGCCTGACCACCTGTTTTGTGGCCATCTCAGTGCTGTCCTCTTTGGTTTGCAGCACCAAATATATATACAACAATAAGGCAAAAGCAAGAATACTCTTAAGTAGCTAGAACAAATTGCTAGTTGCTAGTTATACTTAGTGTGCCCTCAGTAAGTTTGCAAATGACACCATATTGGGCAGTAGTGTTGATGTGCTTGAGGGCAGGAAGGCTCTGCAGAGGGATCTGGAGAGTCTGGATCAATGAGCTGATGTCAACTCTGTGGGCTTCAACAAGGCTGAGTGTCAGGTCCTGCACTTGTGTTGCAACAGCCCCATGAACCACTACAGGCTTGGGGAGGATTGGCTGGAAGGGTGCCTGGTGGAAAGGACCTGGAGGTGCTGGTTGACAGCAGCTGAACATGAACCAGAAGTGTGCCCAAGTGGCCAAGAAGGCCAGCAGCATCCTGGCTTGTATCAGAAATAGCGTGGCCAGCAGGCGCAGGGAAGTGGTTGTTCCCCTGTACGCATCATTGGTGAGGCTGCACCTTGAATCCTGTGTTCAGTTCTGAGCCCCTCACTACTAGAAAGACACTGCGGTGCTGGTGTGTGTCCTGCAAAGGGCAATGAAATTCAGGTTCATGCTTTCTGAAATTACAAAAGCATAATTTTCTGTTATTTTCCATTATAAATTATCTTCTTGCATGTAGTCGTCTAGTCTGCATTTGGTTGCAGCTTTCAGGGTTTGAGTCCAAGTCTATGAAGTTTATGTTGCTAACTGACAAAATAAAATATGGCAGCCTCCTACAGGTTGCAAAGGACCCCAACATCAGGAACTTTTAATAAAGTCCCTGGGATAGACTGTAAATTGTGGCTGCTGTCTGCCATAGTCTTTGATGGCAGTCACACATTACTACTCTCAAGTGCTACTTTGGTCTGTTAACTTTTATATCTCTTCATACTGACAACAGTCCATCAAGCCATATTTCTAACTGGAAAAAAAAAGGGTCAAAATGGTGCATATGTTTAATGCAGCTGATTTAAAAACGTCGTAGTTGAATTCTCTGATGTACTGTATTGGAAAACTGTACCAGCAAACCTCTCTTGCAGCGGATCACAGAATGATGACAAAGCACTCCTTAGAATCAGGGTCTCTGACCTGTTACACTCCAGCAAGCATCTGCTGTGCTGTGTTCACTCAGAAAGGGTTAAAGACTTTCTGGCATCTTCTGGATACTAGAGCGGTTATATCCCCTGTGTAACAGTGGATGAATGACTACGCATAATGTAATTTTAACGTGATTTAATGTACTTCATAGATTTTAATCTATAGAAATGCCAGAAGAATTTGAAAAAGCTTTTCTCTTACTGATGCTTATGTTAAAACTCCGGCATCAACAGAGATAATATGTTCAAAGAACTTTTTAAAAGACCCCCTTGACTTCTGCATTTAATGATTTAAAAACACATTATCATGATTAATTTGTTGTTCTTGGTAAAATCTTAAGCTTTCCTTTTAATAAGATCGTGCTGATAGCAAAACTTCATGTGCTTGTGTGATTTCCCTGTGTGCTAGTTAATAGCTACCTAATTAGAAATGTAAAAGTAATTCTTGTTGTGTAAACAAATAGACTTCAAAACCTCTTAGTGGATAATGCAGTTCTATTTAATTTCTGCAGTACTGACAAAGGGAGGACTTTATTGTGAGATGTCTCTGGCAGTAATTAAGAAAAGAGGTCTGCTTCTAACAGAACCGTTTCTTGAGAGAGGGGGTAAATGGGGGTTTCAGAACGGAGGTGTGGGTTACAGAGGTTTCCCCCTCTCTTGTGGGAAATGTAAGCAAATGAATGGGTATTCCAGAGAGACTGTGGGGTTTTCTCGTGTTTTGTGTATTTTCTGGAGGCTCCCTGCGCTATTTGTGTTCCTCTCCAAGGACATGTTTTGTTATATCTTCTCTGTTTAATTTCTATAATGAAACAGAGGTCTCTGGTGTTCCTGACATCTTTTCTGAACCAGAAAGCAAAACATTAAGGAGGAGAGGAGGAAAAACTCACTGTGTAGCTTCTGGGAAGCGCTGAAGGCCTTCGTACCCTTCAAAGAAGTGTAGCTCCCAATTCTTGTTGACTGCAATGCATTTTAAAATACCTACCCTTTAAAAAAATTTGGCCTTGAGTACCTACGGCTTGCACTGCAATTGATGAGAGCTGCAGAACCTAAGCACCACTGAAAATCAAACTATCAGTCACGCTCACTGGCTTCCTTTGATGGAAGCAACAATACGCCTTGGGGAATTTTGGGAGCTTTACTTAAAATTCCAGCACCTAAATGAAGACAAGTTTCTGTTCATCTCTCTGCTTCTGGTGGTGTCACCTTCTGAGAGCAGAGGTGGGGTGCTCCTATGAGAGCAGGTACTGGAAGGACACCTGGAAGCCCTTTCATGGTCCCTGAACCCACACGTACCTGCTCTCCCTCATTCCATAATGGGACGGGCAGCCTAGAAAGTGGGCGAGCACTGTTTATAATGCACTGGTAGCTGCTGCTGGCAGCGAGTGCCGATTTCCTTACTGATTGTCATAGCTTGTTGTTTACAAGAGGAATTATCTTTTTTTTTTTCCTCTGGGGAGGAAACAAATGTGCTTTTTTTTTTTTTCCTGGGCAAGAAGAATTATTCAGAATGGAGGGTCTTTTCCTCATTAAATTAGCAGGTTGTACCTCCTTATTTGCTCATCAGTGTTCATAAGCCTTTGAATAATAAAATGCACCATAGTGCTTAGGGCTTTATTAAACCATTGTGGTTTCTCTATGCTGGAGGATGCTGATATTTGAAGTGTTGCATACTGGAGTAACAAAGTAGAAAAAAAAAAAAATCAGTAGGATTACTTCAAAAGAGATAATGGGGTGTGTGTGTCCAGAATTAGAGGTTTAAACTTTTAATGAAGTGAGTTTCTTCTTTAATTGCAGTACTAACTGGGGGAAAAAAAAGACTTAGTATGCCATATTACATTCTGGTGCTTATGGTGTATGTTGAGATGCTGATACTTCTAACATGTGGAATACATGAGCTTTGCAGGACCTGTGTGTGCATGCTAAGAGCTGCGCCTGGATCATTCCCAGCCTTTCTCTCTGTGCTGTAAGCTTTCTCAGGAGCTTTCCTGGATTTCTGCACACATTTGCTGAGTCTAGGGAGTGTAGATTAACTTGACTGCAAGCATTGAAGGGATGAAACAATGCATAGCAAAAAAATATAGGCATGTTGTAAACTATATAGGATAATGGGGCTGAGTATCTCTTCAAGAATGTGTTTGCATGATGGATGGGGGAAGGAAGAAGAGGGTGAGAAGTTTTGTAAAGCCACTAGCTTTGCCAGGGCTCAAAAGCTGGATAGAAGATTGCTGCTGCATTTGTAGAGAGTGGGTTGTTTGTTCAGTGCGCTCTTCCTCTCAGTTTGGGTGTGAATCTTGGGCTGTGTCCTCGTGATGCCTTGGGAGAGGAGGGGAGTTTGCCTCTGGGAATAGGAGTTTTGGCTGAGCACAGTGCCAACCAAGGTAAACAAACAGCTCCCAGCTAGCCTGAAGCCCAAGCTGAGTATTTTTTTTTCCCTCTCTTTTTTTTTTTTCTTGAAAAACTTTATGGAGAACTGCAAGACAAGGAAAATAAGTAGAAGTGGGGGAAAAAAGCTTATATGGCAAAATTGTCAAGCGATGACTGAATTCTTTTGAAACTTGTGGATGCCTTGATGGCTGCAGTCAGCCTCTCCTCATCTGGGTGCAGCAAACTGGAGCTGCTGTGCTTGTCCTCCCACTGTGTATGGGGCTCTGTTTTTTACTGTGAGACTCTGGCAGCTTTCAGGGCTTACAACACAGTGTACAACACCCGGGACTCTGATGGGACTTGTCCTTCCAAATTCTGAACTGGTGAGAGGTAGAGGGAAAGGCTGGGCGTGGTGGGCTGGAGGGGACTTAGGCTAGAGGAGTGGGCTTACTCAGTGAAGAGTAAAGAGATGCTAGATACTGAGGAGATCAGAAGTGAAAGTGTCAAGCGGTCAGGCAAAGAAAGCTCTTTTCTAAATGCAGAAAAGGGGCTGGAAAAACAATAGAATTCCTCCTGTGTTTCCAGCCGACATTCAGACCAATTTATTTTTTTTTGTTCTACAGGAGCAGGGACTTAGCTCAGTGTATTCAAGGTGAAACCTCGGTTTGCAGGCTTTGCAGAGTGCATGTAGGCTGCAGGGAGCATTGAGGAAGAACTTCTCTTCCATTTGAAAAGCATTTCAGTGCCTGCAGAGCTTAGGATGCTCCAGGATCCCCACCTGCCTTCATGAGCAATGTTGTATGCCCCTCTTAGGCTCTCAGCAAACACAAATAAGGGGCAGATTGATTAAAAATGCACAGGGTCGTTGTAATGTAGCTAAAGAGGCTCTCTGGGTCATACTCCTGTCAGCCTAGTGCCAGGTCTCAGTGAAATGTACTGTGCTCCCTTTCTGGAGTGCAGCTTTGTCGGACTTTTCTCTCTGTTGTCTCTGACTTGCCTTAAAGTGGGGCTTAACTCTTGAAGTTTGAGTTGACAGCTCTGGCTTGAAGTCTTTGTTGCCTGCCCTTGAGAGGGGTCATTTTGCCGCAAGGCAGAGACAGGTGTAACGTGCTGCTGGGGGTGTCTGATCATCGTCCAGTGATGGGTGCCAGGCAGAGCCGTGGTGGAGGTGGGTCAGCAGCACTTGAGAGCAAAGGTTTCACCACATCGCTCTCACAAGCAGAACTACTGAAGCCAAGGGACTGCTTTCAAGGTAAAGAGGATTTGCATCAGCAAAGCAAAGATGAACGCTGGTTCTTTGCCTTGAGCAAGCTTCCCTCATGTTTGAAGGCTTTAAGCCTGGTGCCGGGAGGTCATTTGACTGACTTGCACATTTCTGCAGTACCCGAGATGAGTGCTTGCCGAATTTCATTATATAGCTACTATTCAAGGCAGAAACCAAAACCAGAGTATAATTAATATATAAAAGCCTCTTTTCTTTGCCTCAAGCTTGTTTCTAGTTTGTTTGTTTCAGTACATCTCAGTGTGTGTTTGTCTTGGTTCACTGACTCCAAACCAATAGCTGGCATCAATACATAAAGCCTCGCAATCACGTTTCCCTCTTTCATGTGTGACTGCTTCAAACGATGGCTTGGAGTACTAGAAACTGCAAGCAGTTCTGGGGCTCACAGCTCTCCTTGTTGGGGCAGAGCTGTAAAAAAGCTTTGGCAGTAGGATGAGTTTGTTCTGAGTGCAGGAGACTGGTGGTGGTGGCAGGGAAATTTCGTGTTCTGAGCACTCAGCTTTCACTTTGGGAGTTAAATGCACAACACACCTGAGACTTCTAACTGCTCAAGCCAAGGTCCGTTCATAGTGGTGGCTCCACAGAACCAATAGGTGCCCCTTTTTGATTCCTTTCACACTCACAGTCACATTTCTCTGTAAGTTCAACCCTAGATTTTTCCAAGGCAGAGTCTCCAACACAAAGTACTTCAGGCTACGTGTCTCCAGAGAGGATGGGGTACACAATGCTCTGAGAACTGCTGAGCAACAGGCTTAACTGAACTGCTTAAACTGAGGTCTTAAGGCATTGAGGAGTGAGAGGGATTGCTGATGAATGGAGAATCTCTGGGGTTATCTCCCTTACCAAAGTAATCCTATTAAATTCTTTCCGAATCCTGTGGAGTATTCAGAAATGGCAGCTGCACAGCCCGTGTTGGACCATGGCTTGTTTTATAGGTGAATGCATTTAAATCAGTGCTTGGTCAGAAATTCTCTGTTCCAAAATTCTGTAGTTGTCATGATATAAATACATTTTATTTTCTTCCTGACTCTGAAAACCTCAAGTCTAAGATGCTGAGGGTTACCAGTAAGGATAGCAGCCTTTCCCCACATAGTGTCATCCTGGTTGATACTGCATGTTTTCAGAGGTTGCAAAACTTGCTTGAAATAATGCCTTTGCTTAATGGTTACTTATTTATGATTTGTCAAAAGCATAAAATGATATTCCATTTCCTTCCACTTTCTTGTGCTTTATATGAGTCCTTTTACCAGGTCAGCCAAGCAGCCTGTCCCCTGTCCTACACCACCTTAAAGTCCTGAAATTTTGAATTGTACAGATACTGGTCAATGCATGTAGTGATATATTAAATGCACAATGGCACAAGTGCAGTTCCCATGTTTTTCCTTTGAAAGTGCTACTTTGCTATGGAATGATCATCTAAATGTGGGGGTAGCATCTAAGTCTGAGAGTTTGTGGTTTTATTTTGGGATATTTCACATGAGTTCACAGATGGTTAACTTAAATATATCTGCCCAGTACTTTGAGATATGAAGGGTCAGTGAGGTTCACTCTGATTTTCTTCTTGACTTGGTTAAATACATACGTGTAGCTTAAGGCCATCAATCTTAAATAGAAACTCAGTGAAATGAGATGCCAACAAGAGAGAAAGGGGAAACTGGTGGTTCAGCTTTACAGGAGCTTGCAGGATCCCAGCAGGGGCAGTCCAAATTGGGATTTCTGTTTAATAGGGAACTTTGCACACTTTGAATTTAGTTCCTCTTCCAGTTCAAAACAAAACCTCACTTTTCCCCTACTTAGAACAAAACAAATCCTTCAAAGCTTTTACATATGGGAAATAGGATTTTACTGTAAATGCTGATGTGTGCCTGAAGGATTTCCAAATGAGGCGTTTCCAAGTGTAGAATTTTTGTTTATGGCACTTGGGGTGTGTGTGTTGGTTTTTTGTTATATTGAAAAGCAGCCCAACATGCTACAAAATAATCTTTTAAACAAGGAGGAAAATCATAAAACAAAATTCAGAAGTTAATGTGGAAATGAATAATTCTTTTTATGACCAAAATATTTCCATAAGTAAGAGTTGCTTGCAAGTATATATTCTCAGTAGAGGTAAGAAAAGCAGGATGGGTTGACTTCAACTAAAAGCCATATAAAAATGCCGTCTGCCGAGTCCTTGAATCGCAGTCTGTGTGACGCTGCTGTGTTTCAGTGGGGATCGGTGTCAATGCGAGGAAGGGCTCCCGAGTGAAAGAGGAATGTGATATTAAGGATGTCAATATTTCACTTTCTAAATTGAAATTCTTGGTGGTGTTGAGATAATCCATATGTCTTAATCAACTCCTGGTGTTTGAGTGGGCGGAAGCTAACACAGTAACTAGTTGAGGAGGAGGAGCAGTTAGTCAAAATAACTGCTTTTCTCCCTAAGGACTTTTGGGTTCTGGAAATATTTAACAGATGAAATGGCAAGAGCAGCTATCCTAAGGGAACTATCAGAGAGGCGTTTGACATTGAGAATCATATAGATTGTTAAATGAATGTTTTGTCTGCAGAGGGCCTGAGGTGTGATAGCGCAGAGCAGAGCTGGGGATTTGTCTGTCTGCTGTGATCTCAACCAGCAGCAGGGCAGCGGCAGCTCCGAGTGTGCAGGCTGTGCCTGTCCTGCCATCTGGAGAGGGTTTGGGGGGACAGGTATCTGGTGGAGCCCTCTGCTTGCTCTGTCTTTTGAAACTACCCTGAGATGCAAGTCTCCAGAGCTGGGGGTGAGGTCTGCAGTCCGAGGTGGTTGTGCCTCTAGGGGTTTTTGCTGCCCATCACTGAGGTTGCAATAGGGATAAGTGAGGCACCTCATGCCTGTCTGCTGCCTGGCCTCTGCCAGCGCTTAAACATCAGAGCTGAGTGGAAATTCAAATGACTCCCCAAAACCACAGCGTATGTGTCCATCTGTCCATGTGTCCCCAGCTCCTTGTGGCACGGGGTCACCGACTCCTGCTCTCCTGGGGCAGCTCTGCTGCCAGAGTGCTTCTCTACCTACCTGGGGATGGCCTGCCGCCTCCGGATTAATAATTTAACTGGTTATGAAGGCACGTTGGCAGATACTGTAGTACCTGTCAAATCTAACTGCCTGTAAAGTTAATTAGTGTGCAAAAACCAGCTTTGGAATATACCAAAACTTAATTAGTCAGCAACTTAAGGTTGTTAGTGTACTCTCCAGGGCAGTAATATCCAAAAATGGTGTGTGAAGGCTGTGATAAAATAATTAAAAGTACAAGATCCTCATGGCATGTTTTCTTTAGTACTCTTCTCTGCTGTGTATAAATCAGGGTAGAGGAATAAGAACAGTGGCATCTTAGAGATGGGCTCGGATAGTGGGTATCTTCCCTCAGTAGTGGAGGAACAATTAAGTGTGGTGGCTCAGGTCTGCTCAGTTCTATGACTGAGCCCGTCTTTGCGAGCATCCTGTGCATTTTGCCATGATGTATCTACCTACTGATGGGGAAAACCACAGTCTTTACAGAAGTATAGACTAGTAATTAATAATTTGGGGACTGTAGAGTGGCTGAGTGGTTTGTAACTGGGCTAATGTGGAAGTCTGTAATTAATGTATTGAGTTCTCCAGGTGAGCTAATTTAGGAGAGAAATCAGAAATTCTTCAGGATTGAGCAGCCTGAGCAGTGGTGACTTGTCGCAGGGTTGTTCCCATCCACTTCAGGTGTCAGAGTTGCTTCTGTGTTGTCACAGTGGCTTTGCAGCGAATGAAGATGGCTTCCTACCCAGAAAGGAAAGCTGGTTTCATGTTCGTCTGCATACTCCTGCCCCGCAGTGCTTACATGGAGAGAAGCATGCGTGACTCATAGCCAGTGTTACTATAGAGAGGTTTTTTACACTGTGATGGGATGGCAGAGTGTAACAGTGACTCACTGCAGGGTGTTCAAGAGGAAGGGAATCGAATTTAGCAACACTGCGTGTGCCCCATCTATCACGCCCCAGAGATATGCATCCTTGTCTTCCTAATGTTCAGCTTCGGCCTTAAGCTGCTGCAAAACGTTTGTTGCGATGACCGGTATTTTTGTGGGAACAGCCTCTCCTGTGAGTGGAACGTGGACTAAAATGAATGCAACAAAAATTTCTTGGAGCAGCCCTGGGCCTGACTGCAGTTTGTCGCTAGACGCTTGCCCTCTGAGTGCTCCTTGTTTTTCATTATCTCTATGCATCACAGGGAAAAGAGGAGACAATGAACTTTCTGATCCTTGAAAGAATGTGTAAAAGTCAACAGTGACTAAGAAATGTCTGGAGGCTGAAGTCACTTATTCACTTACATTCAAAAATGGAAGAGCCAATAAAACATACTTGGGCTTCTCCTTGTCTTCCACAGAGGGTGGTTTATGATCCCATTCCCTCTCCCGTCACAGCAAGACATTGAGTTCAGTTCCTGTGCCCTGCAAACCTGATGGAGGAGGCACTATTTTGGAGATACGCAAAACTCCTCTAGCTGCCAGTGCCAAACGTAGGTGCTGCAGCTTCCCTACCTACTTGTGCCATAGATCTCAGCTGGCCAGGTTCGGGGTCCTGCCTCCCCCCGACAGCATGGAACAGGGGCAGAGAATGGGCAGTGCGCCCTGGTACTGGGAGGGGGAAAACACATTGTTTATTAGTACGAGACTGCTTACCAGCATCGCCTGGTTTCTTAGCATGGATCTAGCCCTGGGAAGGGGCCCGCGTCCGTAGCAAAGAACCTCTCTGGGGCTGCTGTTTCATGGAGTGAGAGTGTTTCACGGTATAATGAACAGCCCACTGGAACCTTGAAGAGTTTTCTTCTAAATCCTGTATTATCCCAGGGCAGTTGTCCCACGAGAGCAGGGATTTGGCATTTGGGGACCTAGCATAAGAGCAGCCCAAGGAAGGGAGGAAAGGCTGGGTGCTGTGTATGCATGCATGCATACAGATATCTTTCCCCCTGGATTTAATGCATCTCTTGAGTTTCACTTTGGTTTCTAGTGAACCTGGAAGATCAAAGCAGAATTTATCTGCCATATAGTGTCCACAAGGTTCTCTCACAACTCACACTGGATCTGCTGAAGATACAAAGATATGTTGACAGCCCTCAGCAGAGTAGTGAGCTCGTAATGGTGCTGGACCAGAATTGTGTTTTAGATCTGTTTTATTGCTATGACTATCCCATGTAAAATCCAGGAAAAGTGTGGCTACCTTAAAGTCTATGGGAGTTTGAGAGTGGCTTAGGTGTTTTTTCATCATAAGCCTATAAGGAAGAATGACTGACAGGACTCGGTAAACTACCAGATATCTGAGAGACAGGCTGCAAGCCACTGAGTGGGCTTAATTTAATGAACGGAGGGATGCCATGTAATCAAACCGCTTATTATGCTAAGCGGCAGCAGATAATCTAATGATCCACAGGTGCCTATTTTGATTTTACTGGATGACGTTAAATACATGCTTAACTCTACCACATGGAGCAGCGTTTCTTTGAGTGCTAGAAGTGGTACAAAGCAGTAGATGTCACTTCACTTGGTCAGAGTCTTTTGGCCTGACCATGCATGATGTAGGATAACTCATCTTGAACCATCACATTTGCTGTGTGGCCTGTCCTGGAGGGGACAAGACCTACGACCTGCCTGGTCGCCCCCTCCCGCATGCAGAATTTGGGAGTGACATTGCTGAGGTGCTGGCAAGAGCCCTCCCAGACCTTGGCTGACTGGCAGGGTGCTGCGGGTGCCTGTCGGGACAGGACAGCCTCAAGCTTCCAGGGATCTTTATTTTTATAACTAA
Source organism: Phaenicophaeus curvirostris (assembly GCF_032191515.1). Classification (NCBI taxonomy): domain Eukaryota; kingdom Metazoa; phylum Chordata; class Aves; order Cuculiformes; family Cuculidae; genus Phaenicophaeus; species Phaenicophaeus curvirostris. Next base: position 8,269,841 of record NC_091404.1, read on the forward strand.
GAGCTCCTTGCTTTTAGCCAAAGTGAGGGTGAGAATGTGCCCAAGTTTCTAACTGATAATTTTTACTTTTGACTAAGAATGCCTGGCAGTTTCCTCCCTTGGGATGTGTGTAGAGGTGCTCTGATCAGCTGGAGAAGTGCACGTCATTTGTTATTTATTTTTGTGGAATGCTTATGTACGTTAAAATGTACCTATTCACAGCCTGCAATCAGGCTGTAATCATGGCCTCTAATCATAATCAATAAATTAATATAGTAATTAATAAATTAACGCAAATGGAATATGATTTTTCTATTGATTGTATGCCTGTTTATTGATTTTGTTGCCTGAAAGTGCTATCCTCATCTTTGGGTGCGCCTTCAGAGAAGCAAGGTAAATGTTATTGGAATTTGTGCTAGCTCTGAAGAACACTGCTCTTCTCCTTTGTGCCCCGCTCTCCTTTCTGGCAGCATTAATGTTATTTATATGAACTGTTTCTAATCTTTTTCATAGAGCTCAGCTTTACTTTTAATTGGTTTTGGTTCTATTCAATCTAACTGTAATAATTTAATTTTTTTGTTTAAAATTTCAATCACGCTTACCATATGGTGAGTATCATTTATACATAAAAGCTACTTGCTGTTTTACCTTTCAGAATCGTTAGGGCCTTCACAGCGAGAGCTTCCTAACCATCTGCTACCCTCTCAAACCTTGTGTTAATGTAGACATCTGCAGTTGTGACTCCGGGGTTATTAAACAGCGATGTCCAGTCGAATGCCCTTGTGCCTGGCTTTCCAAAAATCAACACTGCAGAAAGCGATGGCTTTAGCCGCGACAAAAGCCATTCAATGCGCACACGTAGTGCCCCTCCATGCCCCCTCCTGCAGGTCCTGCTGCACAGGCACAAGTGGATTTGGCTGAGGGGGACGCAACCATCCCAATTAGCTGTGAGTTTAGATTGATGTCCTGTAATCCTTTAATGCTAGAGAGGCTCCAGCGTTAGACCCCATGCTAATCCATTTTTAGAATGTCGCCGTGCACAAAGAAGATTATGCCATTTTAAAATGAGCTAATTGTTTGTAGTTAATCAGAGTATCCCTCAAATTACAGGAGTAAATGCTTTAGGTTGAAATCCTGGCCTTGATTAAGTCAGCAGCAAAACTCTCCACGGCTTTGGTAGTGCCAGACCGGAATTCTAGAGCGTGATTACACTGTCACTTTGGTGCTGGCTGCCTCCAGCATACTTTGTATTCTGGGCCCTCAGGTGTTTTGGGTTTATTTTGCTTCTTTTCTGTCAATTTTTTGTGCACAAATGTTTGTCAGAGGAGGCAGAGGGGACTCTGACAAACCCCTCAGTTAACCCCTGATCTTTCAGTACTTTGAAACAATGGAGCTAATTACAAAATTTAAATGTATAATGTTCTCGGTGATTAGAGACTTGGCAGTCTTCACCTGGGTGCTGTGTAAATTGCAGGTGAAGACAAAATGAGAGTTTGAAAGCCATACTCTTATTAAAAAAAAGAAAAGAAAAAGCTAATTTTGTTGTGTGGTTAATAAATGTCCTTTTAATGATTTTTTTAAAAAAACAAATATTGCTTACTAGAGCTCTTAAAGTTGTTTATATGCATTTTTGGCATTGTGCTCAGCCACAGTAATGAAAATTAGACTTAATGCATTCGTGTTAATATGGGTCTGTTTTGCTTAAAGCAGAACGCTTTTAAAGATGTGCAGTAATTTTGCTATTGAATAGCAGCATGATGATGAGTAGCCATGTTTTGTCTTGGTGAATGATTCAGGTAATATGTCAGTCTAAAAGTGATTCTTACCCATACTAGTGCTTTTAAATAACACAGCGAGAAAGCTGTTCTAAAATGTATTGATAATGGATTAAGTATAGCAGTTAAGTGCTGGGATTTCTGATAAAAGTTATTTGTTTTTAATGGCCCAGCAGCATGTAATAACTCTTGATAAGGTGGTAGGAGTTTGGGGGAGAAACTGTGTCTTGGGGTGGCAGGTACGGCCATTTAAACATTGCATTTCCCCAGCCTGTCTGCAGCCCATGGGCAGGGAGTATGAGTCTGACACACAGGAAAATAAATATGTTTGTATTATTTGGTGGTGGTAATATTGAACTTCACCCACTCTGTGGTGAGTAGAAAAGATGGTCACTGTCTGCAGATGGACAAATGACCCATTTAGGTTGCAAACAGGTCTGTTTAAGTCTATGGAGAGTAAAGGACTTAGACTAGACATTAGGAAGGATTTCTTCACCATGAGAGTGGTGAGACACTGGAACAAGTTGCCCAGGGAAGTTGTGGCTGCCCTGGAGGTGTTTAAGGCCAGCTTGGATGGGACCTTGGGTAACCTGATCTAGTGGGAGGTGTCCCTGCCCACAGCAGAGGGGTTGGAATTAGATAATCTTTAAGGTCTCTTCCAATCCAAACTATTATACGATTCTATAAAAAGGCTGAAAAAGTGCGTGCATTCTCTGAAAAGAGATCAGTGAAGCGAAGTATCTAAAATACTTTTCCATTTTTTATTCCTTACCAATTCCCATAAACATTTTAATACAAAGTATTTGGTTTTCAGTTATCTCAACATATGGATTTTTTAGTAAAGTTGATGGCTATGTTTGTGTTTCTTGAGAGGATGTGGTAGTAGGCGGGTGGCAGATGGGAAAGTCAGGAGAGGGTTATGATTTGCTTTTTAAAGGAAATGCAAATAGAAATGTAATTAAAAAATGAAAGGAAAAAAATGTTTCTGGAAGGGTCTCTTGGGTGAAGCCGGATGGCTATGCTATCACGACAAGGACTGAGCTGCAGTTTTAGCTTCCCTTGTGGATCCAGAGCCTTCCTTGCTGGAGAGGAATGAGTTTTGATTTCAGCCTGGCAGAAGCAGGGACGTGATCTATTTGTGCTTTCCTTCAGTCGGGTATAACTCCACAGCCTGGCTGTGGCTAAGTGGTTCGTTAGGGAGTGTAATTGACCTTGAAATGTGCTGTGCGGGCGAAGGACACACTCTCTCGCACTTTGGGGAACTTGTTTATTGCCAGTTGCTGCTTGTTCCTAAGCATTAATTTAATTCCTTTCAGATTCCTCTTTTCAAAATCCTTTAAACAAATTCATGTGGAACAAGGAGAAATGGCAATTAGGGAGTTATGGTGGTGGGTACTTGCCTGCAGGGAGGGATGCAAAGGAGGAGGGGGCCCTGTGAGCAAGGATGTCCCAAGGGCTTTACTCCTGTAGGAAGCCCTGTGGACCCTGTATCCTGCTGTGGGAGACTGGGTCTGCAAGGACCTCCCTTCCTTTCTTTTCATGGAAAGGACATACCAGTAGTGGAGCTGAATGGGAAATGTAGCTGCGTGTGGATTTTGCTGTAGTTGTTTTACTTTTGCTGATTTGGACTTGATATAAGGTGGAGCCTCTCTGCCCTGCTGTTTGTGCTGCATAATAGGGAACGAACACAGTGTGCTTCCGAGATGGCAACGTGCTCATAAAATTTTTGTGGGTTTGAAGATGAAGGTGGTGCACAATGTTCTTTTATGTGGTGAAGCAGATGTTAAAACGATCTGCATGTGATATAGTATCCGTATTCGTTCAAGTCTTTGTTGCTTCTGCTCCAGCTGTTCAGGTGAATGCACTATGATTCCTTTACTCTAGCCCCTTGGTAATTTACACAGATTTTGCAGATCCCAATATCCATCTTTCTTTAGGACCTGGGATGAGGAAAGACAGATTGGCCTAAAGCTGTGAGGTGGCTGGGTACTGCCTGGTAGCTGAGGGTGGGATGGGTGAGCAGAGTGCCTTGTCCAGTCCAGGGATTCCTCAACTGCTCTGTATCCATCTCCTCCTTAACCACTGGCCTTTGCTGGAGGATGGTCTCTGGAGGTGATGAAGCTTTCTGTTCAAGTTTCGGTCTGAAATCACTGAGTACAAATTTTGAATTGCTCGTCTCCATTATTACTTTTTCACTGTTGTCTGTGGTGCTTTCTCAGCTGGGGCTGTACCCATCAGCTGCTATGAAGTCTGTGCTGGCTGAGGGCATGGACATGGGTTATAAGTCATCTGAACACTGTTGCCTACTTCAAGATGGCATTTTCAAGTGATAGTGTCTTTTACATTTTGCTTTAAAAAACTCTCTGTTTCCATCAAGAAACTTGCTTCTGGACTGGATCTTGCAAATTGTACTAAGAAGTCATACAGTACTTATTTCATTGCAGGGTCTCTGTTAGAATGGGTTAATGCTATTTCAGCAGTGTGTGCTTTGTCACTTGCAGAGTAAACTGCTTAATATTGCCTACCACTGTGTAATGCGACTATTGGAAGTTTAATTAAATGAACTGTTTTTCTGCCTGAGGTTCTTCTCCTCTTGTTGCAGCTACGTACCTTAGAAGAAAAGATGTGATTCTTGTTGCATGCCCAGAAAATTCAAGAATAGGGAAGCAAAAAGACTTGTCCATTTCCACCCTGGAGGAGGGATTTTGATCATAGTCTAACAAGACCCAACTGCCTGCAGTAAAGTTTAGGCGAGGAGTTCTGTAGAAGCCCCTTCTGGGTCCATCCTTTGGTAGAAACTTTGATGTAAACTTTCTGCGGAAGGTGACGCTGGTGTTTTGGATGTGGCTGATCCTGGTCAGGCTTTGACAGTGAAGCAGGAGAGACCTTGCCCCTGGTAGCCCTACTGAGAGGTAACAGTTCCTGTTGCCTGGGATCCCTGGAGTCTGCCCAAGCGCACCTTTGTGCACAGTTGCTCATTTTTCATTAGGCAGTGATTTGATTAGATAAAAATAAAAGTTGCTTGAGCATTCACTTTTGCAATGATGCATAACAAATTTATGCAGATTCGAATAGGACTAATCTGCATGCAAAATATAAAAATGTGATTACTAACCCGTATGCACCTGTACTGAAGTTTAATCGGGTACAAATATGAAGAGGAAGAACAAAATGCACAGCCTTGAATTTGGATATGAATTAATGCAAAGAGGTCTTTATAGTGTTAATGATGATTCAGGTGTTTCTGGAGTAAATTAAATCTTTCAGTAATTTAAGAACACTGTTATTCTTTAATTAACTTCTACTTTAATAAAAAACCCACCCTGTAGTTTGTAGTTCTGTAGGTTTTTTTTACTGGTGACTTCCTTTAGCTGTGCTGTTCTAATGGCATTCAGTTCGTGTATGGTACTATGCTGAAAACACGGATGATTGATTTACATGTGAATTGGTTTATAGGGAATGTAGTTTCCTTGCCATAGAGGAAACTTTATCAATGCCAACAGTGCACTGGGAGGTCATGGGTTAATGTTGGGAGAGCTTTAAAGAGTATGTTCTTACCGATTTCCATAATAATTTCAGTGATGTTCAGTGATTTGTTCATCTAACCCTGCAACTTGTGTTCAAGTTCAGTACTAGAGCATATCACTTGGCTGTGAAAGATTTCATGGTCCAGGAAAGTTGGATGTCAGTGGGAGTGTGTTTTACCTGATGTTTCTTGCTTCCTGGATGCTCTGAGAAGGCTGTTAATGTTCTGTGCTTGAGCAGAGGAGAGTGAATTCATGTTGTAGAAATGAATGAGTAACGAGAAGAAAAGCTGAAAGTCAATTACCATCACTTGCTCCTCATTCTTAGGGCACGTATCTGAGGAGAAACTCCAGCCATCTTTGCAGAAAACCCCATGTCATTTTTATAATGAAGCAAGTGAATGGAAAGTATTGCTGCCTAGTAGCGTAACAGTACTGCAAAGCTGGCAATGCTTGAGGAAGGTTTTGTTGCATACTGAAGCCAGATGTTTCCCTTGTAAAGGGTACCATGCTGGGAAAGTAAATTCTCCACCTGGCTGAGGAGACGGGGGCAACTAGCAAGGTGGCCAGCCAGCCTGCCTCATGCATAGTGCGGGCAGCCCTGGTCATTGGAAACAATTCCATGTAAAAGCTCTCCAGAATGGGTTTCTTGAGGACCCAATGGGTTTCTTGAGGACAAAGCTGGTGAAAGGGCTGGAGAACAGGCCTTATGAGGAGCGGCTGAGAGAGCTGGGGTTGTTTAGCCTGGAGAAGAGGAGGCTGAGGGGTGACCTCATTGCTCTCTACAACTACCTGAAAGGACATTGTAGAGAGGAGGGTGCTGGCCTCTTCTCCCAAGTGACAGGGGACAGGACAAGAGGGAATGGCCTCAAGCTCCGACAGGGGAGGTTTAGGCTAGACGTTAGGAAAAAATTCTTTACAGAAAGGGTCATTGGGCGCTGGAACAGGCTGCCCAGGGAGGTGGTTGAGTCGCCTTCCCTGGAGGTGTTTAAGGCACGGGTGGACGAGGTGCTGAGGGATATGGTTTAGTGTTTGGTAGGAACGGTTGGACTCGGTGATCCGGTGGGTCTCTTCCAACCTGGTGATTCTGTGATTCTGTGACCAGAATTGTTCTAGTGGGAAGGATGCTGTGATGAGGACAGCCATTCCTGGAAAACCTACCAAGTAAACACTGAATGTTGTGACCACCAGGAGTTGCAGCTGGGTCCTGCTAATGTCTTTGGGTTAAGAATGGTTCTGGTTAAGAGATTTCTGACACATTTTGATGGAAAGCAAATGCAAGTAGTGGGAATGCTTTAAGTAAACCGAGCTGACATCAAATAATCAAAACCACTTAACACCGTGACACAAAGCGACAGCATCACAGAATTTCAAAATTGAAGTTGACACTCTGTCCTGTGCATTAGTTGATACAAGATTGACCAGCACCATGGTGTGCGTTAATCACAGAGCATCAGGATTTTCCTTGGGGTGGCTTTAATACTGTGAGGCTGGCCCTTAAGCCTAGTGTTATTTTAAATAGTGGAGTGTTCTGTGTACAAAGGAACAAAACCTAGAAAAGGTAAACTGCTTAAGAAGTGTCTTGTACAGAAGGCTTAAAGTTGGAGCATTGTGTGAGAGGAGCCGTTGGGGTTCTTTGCTGTAATGACTGCTGTGCTTGTTGAAAGCTGTGTGTGCTGAGAGGGTTTGTGATTGGAGCCTTGCTAGGCAGAGCCTACCTGTGTTCACAGATGAGTGTAATGGGAGCCTTAGATTCAGATTCCTGTTGAAGTTATGGATCTGAGACCTCTCTGTTTATAAATATTTCCCAGAGGAAACAGTCCATATTATTTCCTTTAAGCAGTTACAGAGGATATGTGCTACTCACAACAGCTGCTGCTTGCAAAAAAAATATCCTTTTGGTAATATTACCTGTGCCAGAAAATATTCAGAAGTGAAAATAAAGTATCTGTAATGGTTTGTTGAACTCAGCAGGCAGCTGCATTGGTGCCAAGATGGAAGGAAATGGAATAAGAGAGTTCTTCAGCAAATAAGCTATTAATATTTAATGTGCAAAAAGAGGGGCCTTAGGAGGAAAGGATGGCCTTGCTCACAAGCAAGTACCTGTGAGTCTTAGGGCTCCACTGAGTTTCCAAGAAATATCTTCATGTTCTGGGGCCTTAAGAAAATAACAGATAGTGAGGGAACCACCTAACACCAGCATGCAAGGTGCTGGCCTTAGCAATGTCGTGGTAGATCTTGGTTAACTGTTTGAGCAGGCAGATGGGAAAGGATCTTATCCTGCACTACCGCCCGGAGCTAACAATGAGCTGAAGACAAGGCTAAGTTGTTCCGCAGGCCTTGGAAGATCTGATAATTGCTTATTAACAAACAACTAAATGACTTGAAAGCAGACTGATGAGGATGTGCAGGTGTTGTAGGTGGACAGGCTTCTGGGAGGTCAGTGTTCTGGGAGTGTTGGTGGAACCTCAGGTTGTTCTGATAGCACTGGCCCTTTCAGAAGACATTTGCTAGTGTCAGAATGATGTTTTGGAGAGCTTAACGAGCCTTCGAGGAAGATGGAAAGTTTTCTTAATAGCAAAAGGGGAGAAACTATACTGAAAAAAAAGAAAAGAGAAAGCAGTGAGGAAGGCTTGCATTTTTTGTAGTTATTCCATATTTAGGTGGACTCTGTGCTCTGGTATCTGTGAACAGCCTGTGAGTAAAAATGCTCCAGGAGAAGGTGGCATTTCAAGACAAAATACTCTGATATTCCAAGCTCAAGTGAGCTCATGGTGTATATATAGCAAAGGATAGCTTTGGGTATGTCACTGCCACTGTTTGGATGATGTGGCATCATCCGGTATTGCCCTAGAACATGCTCAGGCCATGGAGGTGTGATGTGTGGGTATAAAGCAAATGCTTATTTAGAACTTGACTTTACATTTGGGTTTAGAAAAACTGAGTTTTCCATTTTGGTTTACCTAGGGTTTAGGATTACAGGGTGGCGTGGGAGTACCCTGAGCGTTCAGGAAAGGGAATCCAATGAAGTGCTGGAAAGTCACCATAGAAACATTCATGTACTGAGAGCGTGACAGAATTGTTTCTGTAGATACTTCCTGAGGTTTTAAAGGGTGATACTTTTCAGAAAGTGTGGAGTCCAACCAATTAATTGCAACAGTAGATTCAGAGTATTAGACACTTGGATGCCTGGGTGTGTGTAGGGATGGGGATGCTTTTGGATCAGGTCCTCTGCTGCAGTGCACAAACGTGTCAGACTGCCCTTAATTTTATCAAGATGTTTTGTGAAAACAGTTGGATCCAGGTTCCCAGTACTACTTCTCCCTCAGAACCATTGGGCTCTGATGACTGGAGACGTGTTTCTCTTTCCTGCCCCAAAGGTACCCATGGTTACTTGAGACTGCGTAAATAGCTTTTCTGCCTCTCTGGTGCTTTTCCCCCAATATACTTAGGAGTCAATTGTTTAGCTACCTTCATTTTGTAAAATGAAATTTCAGTTTGCCTGATCTCCTAGGTTGTCCTTCTCACCACTCCTTTCATGTGAAGTTCTCAGGCATGGGTGACAGGAACTGTGCGGTTCTGTGGAGCTTTCCTTCCATCAGCTCATCATGCCCCATGGGTGCGTGAAGTGTTGCAGTGGACATGTTCATGGGCTGAGGATACATTTATACATTTTCCTTTAGCAAAAGCTTCAGGGTGGTTTGTACTTGAGTTTCTTGTAAAATGATTATGGTGTTGGACACTGAGTTGTCCTCTACAAGAGGTCAGGATTGTTATTAGTATCTCCAATGCTGGGAGGGAATATTAAGCATTAATTAACCGTTACATCTGATTAAAACTCACATGCCACTTCTTGCTTGCACAGCAAATAACCTCTTGCTCACTGACAATTTCCCTAGTTAAATGATACTTTCCCTCTGTCTGTCTTTGTCTTGTTTCGGAAGAGTTGGGATCTAAATGATAGAGCCCTTGGATGTTATTTGCACAACAACTGTTTTGTGTGTGCTGTTGACACTGCAGTGTGTGGTCGGCTCACCAGATATCTGGAAGCTCTGGTAGGTGCTTGGAGAGCAGAAATGCAGCTCAAAGCTTTGAAACTTCTTTGCTGTGCTGCAGGCTGACAGAGCAACAGGCCTTTCTGAGATAGAAGTAAAATGGGTTGGTATGGTAGTAACCATTTATTTACCTTTCTGTTAGATAACCTGTGGAGGCAAAGAAGCTTTATACCCATTTCAGAAGCCACATTAGGTCAGTGTTGTTTTTCAAATCTCTGGCTCTGTGTATTTATTACAGCACACTTCTGAAGTTCTGTTGACAGTAATGAGTTTTTGGGTTCCTGCTTTTTATCCAGAATTCTTGGGCATTCTGTAAAACCTTTATAGAAACAATAGGATAGAAAGAATGGTCCTCAGGTGAAAATAATCCAACTTGTGCTTAAAAAAAACAAAATCCAAATCCCTTAGTTTAGATAACCTGTACTGCTGTGATGTTTCAGTGCCCTTGCAGAGGGATTTCTGATGGTGAATGTCAGTTATGTGCTCACAGTAATGTTGTGAAAATGAGGACGACTGCTTGGTTTTAGATCTGCTTTCTGGCACTGTATTTTTTGTGTTCTATAAGTGTTCTGTGTTTCTTTTTAAAAATGGAACAAGAGTAAGGCCATGTGTATAGGAAATGTGCAAGTGTGCTGTCATAACAAATGGAAGACCCAAACTAGACTGAAGGTTCGTGGTGTTTGCTTTTTGGCATATCTACTGCTTCCCATCTCACAGCGTTTTACAGAGAAATTAAGGAAGAATAAGAACTGATGGGAGAAAGGCGAAATTATTTTCATAACTCCTGCAATGAGTAGAGGAGTGACCATACAGAAATGATGGCTAGTGTCAAATTAGGAGACTGAATCGATTTGTCATGTATTTCCAGCCATATCCCAGGGAGGATGATCCTAATGGTGCTATGACTCAGAACTAGTCCTCAGCAGGGCTGAGGAAACGGGAAACGTCTGAGTGGTCACTTGGTGAAACTGAGCTAGGATGAAGCCAGTCGGGCTTTTGTCCCTGCCTTCAGAGGGCTGTAGGGCCTTTGGTTAAGTGCGTTAATTGCAATTCTCAGTGGCCATGTCTCTGATGGAGCTGGTCATCCTCCAGGAATCTGTTTTACTGTTTCACAATAAAATATTTAAGAAGCTATATTCATAAAAAACTTTCTCCAATAAGTTGCTTCTTGTCTTGAACAATTAATCTAAATTATCTACTGGACTCCCAATTCTATTCAGAATTAATGAATTTGACCCATTTACACAACTCATTCCTTGTTCCTTTTTCTTAGTATCTTGGATAGTCCTTTATTTCCCATCTCATTGTGTGTTGAAATGACCTGTCCTATATTTTGCTAGTTATTTAACCTCTGTTGGGTAATGGGAGTTCAGTACCGAACAGGCATGTTCTAGTCTTTTTTGTAAGCTCTCCCAGGAGCCGTTTGGCAACGGCTTCTGCATTGTGCAGGGACTGGCACTCCACCATGCTGCACAGTTAGAAATGTGAAGCACTCTTCACCAAACACCTTGGTTTTGAGCAATCTCTGAACAGTATTCCGAAACTTGTTTACACTGTTCTTTTCCCCTTTCCCATCCCCAAATATTGCTAAATTAATGAAGTTATAATGAAATCATTTTTTTATCTTAAAAAATGGACACACTGTGAATTTGTACTTGTAATGCCCTGTTCTTTTATTGCCAATACTTGCTGTAGATTGTTTTTCCTCACCAGCACATTTCCAGACTGGAAGTAGGTGGGTTTCTTTGTGCACTGTTTAATTGAGTCAGTTGAAGCGAATCGTGGTGGGCTCCCACATTGCATGCTATCCCTGTTGTGAATTTTGAAACAGCACGCATGATTCCAATACAAATTTTTTCTATGCTGTTATTTTAGTCCTATTTTTTAATATAACATTTACAAAAACATTGGCAATCAAAGAGCTTGTTACCATGTGTGCTAATTTCAGGAGATGATCACAGGACTGTATAATTAGCATTGATTGAACAAGGAGCTGAACGGAGAGAGGCTACTTATGAGATGGGAGAACAGGACATTTTCACTGCTAGACAAGGAACACTTAACAGTATGTTAATGATTCAAGACAGCTGGGGAATTCATAAAGGGCAAATCAGATATGATTGCTTCTGTTACAAGGCAATAGGTAGGTCACTGGGCATTATAAGACACTTAGGATGGTATCCTCTTGTACTATGAGGAAAGTTAAGAGATTTATATAATGGAAATCCTATTTCACAGCTCTAATAAGCTTGTCAATAACAATTCAGTGTGTCATGGTGTTTAGTAAGGATTTCAGATTTTGTCATGTGGAGTGAGGACAAAGATTCAGGTGGAAAAGGAAGAAAGACTGCAATGAACTTTCTTCTGCAGTGTAGGCTAGCATCACCCTTGGAGAGGCTTGCAGGGACTGCGATTTGAAGTCCAGTTGCATAGTTCAAAGAAAAGGTGGTTCCACTTGTGTTGCCCCTGTTCCATCTTGCTGTCTGCCTGCCTTTAAGATGGAGCTATGTTAGTGAAGAATTGTGTGAAAGGAATTGGGAAGGGCCAGTTTGTTTTTGTCATTAAAACAGGCTAGGCAGTTGCTGCACAAAATGGCATATGCTGAAAGATCTCTGAGCTCTCATCTGAAATCCCTCATGCAAATGACCCACCAAAGCTTGTGTTCTTCCTTCCCTGCTTTGCAAACAAGGTGCTATGGGTGAGATTTGATAGATGCAGGCTGTGTTTCTCACCTTGGCATTCACCCACCTGCATAAGCTAAGGAGATTGATGCTGCTACCACCTGGAAAATGGGCAGAGATTTAGGGTGTTGAAATCTAGGAATTAGTTTAGTGACTTCAGCATTCCCTTGCAGTGCAGTTCATGCTATGCGGTGGTGTACCTAAGCCATTTATGCAGTATTTATGCAGATTTGAGTGTGTGTGTAGGTTACCATTTGGGTGAATCTGCCCTGGATTCAGTGGTCTGAAACCCTTTGAAGCTCTCTAGTTTATCACCCAAATGAGCAGAGTAGTTATATCATGTTGTTTTTCATGTAATCTTCTTCGGTCTCAACTGCCCCTGTAATTCCTTGGAAGGGGCATTTAACTTCCTTGCTCTGCCTTTCTCCTCAGATCCAAAATCCTAGTGTCGAGGCAACCCCAAAGTCTGTTTTCTCTTCTGTAATTGCCATCAGAAGAACTCGTCCATAAGCATTGGTCTTTCTGATGGATGTTACTTCTGGAACTGACCGTTTGTGGTCACTGTGAACACAAAAGTTCAGTGACCTTTTCACCAGCAGTGTGCAAGTCTTATGTTGTTGCTGTTTGGCATCATTACAAGACGCAACAGCAAAACCTGACTGCAGAAGTTGCTGTTATTTTGCCACTTCACTCAAAACAAGGCCATTTTGATTTGCAATTCTGGTCCAACATGCTGGTCCAACAGTTCAGTGGTCACTTAAGTTTTTCACTTGTTGGTCTGTCTGGGATATGATGTGACATCTGTGAAATGTGCATCCTCTAATAACTGGAGAGCAGCCTGAAGCAAAACCCTGCACATCTGAACAGTGCCGTGGCTTGAGAAGAAGGAAGGGAGTGCAGACTTTTTTTGAGGTAGACCTTCTGTGGATGATTTTTTTTCTCACTATTAACCCAGCCTTTTGAATCTCAGCACCAATTTTCTGTGTCTGAAACCACTTTCTAGACTTGCCTACAGAGGGCAAGGGTTATGCTTTTTTTTGTTAGAACCTGGCTTCAGTGATATAACACAGAATATCTTTGCCCTTGCTTCCAGATTGTCTGTTCATTTGTAGACTGTACAATGTATTGATATAGATGAGCACATGCAAGCTTATTCCAGATTGCTTGTGCATAGTTGTGCTGTATTTTCTGCCTTGAATTCAGTTAAAGAAGGAAGTCTCAGAGCTGTGGAGGTGGTATGGTTTTTGGTCCATTGCCAGTTCCAAGTAAGGTCTTTTCACTAGGAAAAGTCATGGTGGTAATAGATATTGACTGTCAGCTTCACTTTTTATCTTTATTTCTTCTTCCTTTTGTTTTTTTTATTCTGTCCTTGAGGGGGATGATCAGACTAATTCAGGCTGTTCCATAATTGCAGTGAAAGCATGGGTGGAGGTATACATTAAAGCATGAATAAACAGGAATCAGCTAGATAAACATTTAATTTCTGCCTACTTACATCAATTTTAAGTCTCGGAGGACCAACTTCCTATTATCATAGAACCTCATTATAGTTTTATCTCTGGTTTTATAATAAAATCAAAAGCATTAAGTAACTAGAGCTGTCCTAGGCTATTTATGATCCATTCAGGTAACCACTAATTGCAGTTTGCTCCCAAATGCTGTGGAAGTTGAAGGTCTTTTGCTGTATGTGGTGGTTAGATGTCTTGTGAGATACTGCATGAAGCAAAGTTAATAGCTACCAGGGTTATTTAATATCCTAAATAAGGATACAGAGGAGGAAGTGGAAAGCAATGTGGCAATGTCTGCTGTAGCTGCTGGTATCATTTTGTTACAAATTAACTGTATCAGAGTGAATTAGATAGGGTAAAGAGTTGCAAATGTTCATATGATTTAGAAACTGAATTTAGATTTGCTTGTATTTGTGACTCTTCATGTTTTCTGTGGAACTAGTTCACGTGGTTCCAATTATTCACTTAAGTCCCATATTATTATTTTCAGTTTCTTAAGTGCATGATTTATGTAACTAAGAATATTAAAGCCAAATATGCAGATTGAAATTCACTGCACATTGATTAAATTGGCTGTATGCATTACTTAAGTTAAACAAATTGCATATGTTAAAAAATAAATGGCAAACTATGACTATAATAGTTATAATTTGCAATTCGAATGACCTATAAACCAAGAATTATTTGCTGACAAAATGTTTGACTAATATTGAATAATTGAATACATTAGAGAATTCAGTGATGTGTTCATCACGATTAATGAATAAGGGAAAAATACTCATCTGATGTTATGTAACTGTTTGTTCAGTGGAATATCAAATTAACAACAGGTTATTCGAAAAGTCTAGCTGAATGTAAAGATTGTAGAAAAGGGTAAGCTCTGATGAGACTGGTAGGGGGGGTAGTTTCAGAAGCAGGCTTGTTCACAGAATCACTAGGTTGGAAAAGACCCACAGGATCATCAAGTCCAACCATTCCCATCAATCACTAAACCACATCCCTCAGCACCTCACCCACTCATCTTTTAAACACCTCCAGGGAAGGTGGCCCAACCCCCTCCCTGGGCAGCCTCTGCCAGTGCCCAATGACCCTTTCTGTGAATTTTTTTTTCTCATGTCCAGCCTAAACCTCCCCTGGTGCAACTTGAGGCCATTCCCTCTTGTCCTGTTCCCTGTTACTTGGGAGAAGAGCCCATCTCCCTCCTCTCCACAACCTCCTTTCAGGCAGTTGTAGAGAGCAATGAGGTCTCCCCTCAGCCTCCTCTTCTCCAGGCTAAACACCCCCAGCTCTCTCAGCTGTTCCTCATAAGACCTGTTCTCCAGCTCCTTCACCAGCTTTGTTGCTCTTCTCTGGACTCGCTCCAGAGCCTCAACATCCTTCTTGTGGTGAGGGGCCCAGAACTGAACACAGGATTCGAGGAGCGGTCTCACCAGTGCCGAGTCCAGAGGGAGAAGAACCTCCCTGGACCTGCTGGTCACGCCGTTTCTGATCCAAGCCAAGATGCCATTGGCCTTCTTGGCCCCCTGGGCCCCTGCTGGCTCATGTTCAGTCACTGTCAACCAACACCCCCAGGTCCTTCATCCCCAGTGTGTGGGATTGTTGTCCCACATACTTTGAGGGCTGTTGGGTAATCTTGAGCAAGGCATGCAGGAGGAACTCATGGTCACTTTTGCAGCAGTCCTCCAGTCATATTGCACATTATACCCTTTTAAGAAGGTTGGCTTTCTACATGTGTGTATCTTCTTCCTGTGGAGAAAGAGGAAAATGTAAGACCAGGGTGATGCTACATGCATGGAAGATCATAATGGTGTGGTTAGTGTTCACTCCTCTTTTGCTCCAGAATTTGAACACAATCCAGACTGAATCTTGCCTTGATAGTGCTACCCTCTTCTCTACAAACATGTTCATGTTCTTCCTATGTTTGTCTGTCCCAGTGCTGCTGGGGCCTGGGACTGCATTGCTCACTGGTGAGAATGTGGCTGTTATGGGAGGGGAAAACTTCTGAGATGAAGCTTTTTAAAAGTAGCTGGTAGCTAAGGAGCTTGGGCTCATTTTATTCTTAAAGTTGATCATGTTAACATGCTTTAAGTTCAGGATCTGCAGTGAAAGGGAATTATTGGAATGCCTGAGCAAATGGATAGGTCTAGCTTCATAAAGGTCTTCCTTGGTTGTTTGTCCTAGTCCTGTTGAAAACAATAGTAGTACCTTAAAACCTGTAGGCTGTTGAGCTTTCAGTCTGATAGAAAAATTATAAAACAGACAAAAAACAACCTAAGAAGCACAGGTCACTGTCCTGCTCCCCTTGCCCCTAGTTCAAACCAAGCTGCTGGTTTTTGGTTGGTTGGTTGTTTTTGTTTTTTTTTTTTCTTTTTTTTTCAAACACCAGCTTCCAAATGCCAGGAATCCATTAATTTACAACCCCCTTTTTAGCCTTCTGCTAAAGGAACTCATTGGGTTTTATAAAACTTGCTAACAGTATATATAGTAGTAACGCTAATGTGTAGACAAAGGGCTTCTATAGCAAAAGATTTAACTGTAGGACATTTAAAAATAGATACCTTAGGAGATGAAGTGCTCAGAAGAATTAATGACGTTGTATGGGGAACTTGAAAGGTCACATCAGTAATGATTGCATTAAGGGGAAAAGGGCATGTTAGTGAGGAATGGGGAAGAATGGATGTTAAGTCTTGGATGTAAGTTATTTCATCTTAGACTTGTAGAGGAATCTCTGTAAATCACAGAAGATATAGTGTTACTCTTCACCTTCCATCAGTCCTCCTTAATTTCTGGGAAAATGCAAAAGGCAAAGTTAGTTCCAGTTGGCTGAGGGGTGGTGCCTTCAACATTTCTTTCCTACGTAATACACATTCATCTTGAAATTTATTCATTCACAGTTAGGAGACAGACAGGTATGTTAGTGTGTTAGCTGGGTGGGTTTTTCTTTAATACTTTTTTTTTGTTGCTTCTTGCTTTCTAATAATGTACAATCTGCTTTCTTAACATTTAAAACCCCCTCTCCTGTGTGTGTTTTTATCTTCACCCACTGGGGGAAAGAAAAGATTCTGGATTATTGCAGTCCTCGATTTTAGGTAGCCCTGCAGGGTTGCCCATAGCAGCTTGGGCAAATGAGAAAAAAGATACCACAGTTGCATTTCCCTGCCTCTTTTCTGCACTTCTACTGTCCTGTATTACACCCCTACCACAAAAAAAAGCATTGTGGCAGGTCTGCAACCAAATTTGGTTGTTGGAATAGTGCTTGGAAATATTACTGAGTTCTGAGCTTAAAGAGGATCAGAGATGTGTATATGGAGAACGCTAACTGGAATATGTAGTGCAGTAAATTTTTCATTTATTTCCATTATTTCCCTCGAGTAACTCTCTTGGGGGAGGAGTGGGTTGAGTACACATTTTTAAAGTTTTCTTTAGAGCTACAGTTTTGCTGACTCCACAAATTGGGGATTTTTAAATGCTATAGCAGCCCTCTTATAGTGAGGTGAATTGTATTTCTATCCTGTGAAGTACCACATGCCTGGCTCCGTTATCTTTCACCTTCATGAAAGTGCATTTGAATAGCAAAATCTGCAAGTATACCTTAGGAAGAAGAGAACAATACATGAATATGAACAATTCTGAAAAAGCCCTTGTAAAATAAATAGGCTTACTGTAAAGAAACTAGGGGCTTGATATTATCTGATGTTGAGCACCCTGTACATGAGTAGCAGTCAGCATCTCTGAATTTCAAATCATAAAGCAACCTGCCAGTCAGCAGCTGGTCTGTGACTGGACTGCCAAAGGACCTTGTTCCCCTATTATATTCAAACGGTGCTACCCTGACAGTAATGGTTTGTTGGGAAGATTGAGCAGGCTCAACATTTGAAATTGAAATTAATTTTATTTGTTACATTTGATTAACTATTACAATCTATAAATGTGATGTGTAAAATACACAAACCAAAACCAAATGACCATCTGTGGCAATACCTCATATCTTTTGTTATCAAAAAAATTAAAGAGGCAGATTTATCTTGAAAATTATCCCTGAGGTAAAAGGTAATCCTCCAGATCTGGCTGCCAGATAGGAAAGTGTAAACCTTCGTGTGTGTGTCCTACCCAGGGCTGTTTCTCTAATGTGGAACTACTTTTGCTGCTCTCAAGAGAAACTATTGATTTTGTTGAAACTTCTTGTATCGGTATGTAAATAAAGATGCTTGTGCTGAGAAGTACAACCTGGTTGCTATGGTGGTGTTTGTTTGTTTGCCCTTTGACTCACTGGAAGACCCTCAATTGTGTTTTTCCTTTGCTTAGGCCATATTCTGGTCGATTCTCAAAGTAGGGATGTTCACAGAGGACAGCAGATTTGTGCTCAAGGTGACTGTTTTGAGGCAGTTGTAGTGCTGTTAAGAATCCAGAAGGTGCTCATTAGAAAAGGCTATTGCTGTGTTATTTCTGATCATAAATCAGGTGAAGGGATCTGTCCTGGCAGAAGATGACCTAGCTTATGCTTGTGCTTGTTGTGCTAATTTTATAGTAAATGTTTTGCTTTATGTAACAGAGCTTCAGGTCCTGGAGGATTTACAACAGGGTCTCCTGCCAGATACTGAATTGCTCACCTCCATAAAGTGAGAGAGAAAAGTCTGGACTCCAGCAGGGGTGAGTGACTTGAGTGTAAAAGGTCAGGACTAGATCTCACTGCTGGCGAGGGTGCAAGGAGCTGTGCTGAGGACGAGCCAGTAAGTTCTGCACCTACTCTGTCAGGTCACCTCCTTGTGTGGTAGGGTCAGTCACTGCCAGCCAGCCTCAGGCTTAAATGGGTGTATGGCATGAAACTCACTGAAACCAGCCTTTTCAGTACAGACAGTGAGCTGCCTCTCGTGTTTTTGTGTGTTCTGGAGATGTTATAATCTTCCAAGCCCTGTCTCAGGGTAATAATAAAGGAGATAAAGGCTGTTTTGAGTCTGTTGGCTTCTGTTTGGCCTGGTTTTGGGTCAGTTTGACTCCAGCAAGTCAACTAATCTAAGTTGTTTGAGACTGCTTAGTTTTCACTTTGTTGAAAAGAGCAGGTAGTTTAAATCTCTGAAAGAACAAAACCTGACTTGACATGGAAGTTTCAGAATTCATTGCACTGTCCAGAACTGACACAGTAGTGGTGAAAAATTGCTTTGCATGCAGGTGCTTTCTAAGCACATCTGCTCTGCAAGTGTCCTTCTGTGATGACAGATTTGGAAAAAAAAATGCTTTGCCTTTGGAGTATTTTGTAAGTGGGTGGGATATGTTGAGGTCTACTCTCTTGTGAACAAAGCACCTTGACTGGGCTGTTGCATCCATTACGTAGTGTGTAAGCAGAGCAGTACAGTAGTCTCTAAAAAATTTAGCTTGGGAAAAACGTTAACATTAATGTCAGCAGGACCAACTCTGCCCACCTATTCACTTGCCTCAACTCAGAGGTGCTGGCAGCTGATTTTACCTTGAAGTTGATGTTCACATTGTTGTTTGCAGGAGCAGAACGCCCATTGCTTTGTTCTCTACAGTCTTCCTTCTAGCAGTGCTTGTCATGTGTGCCTGGGGCCACTCTGGCTCTCATCCTGCATCCCTTTCCTTCCTCCTCTGGGTATGTTTCCCGAAACTCTGGTTGGTAGTTTGCATGGAGACTGACTTCTGTTGTGCTCAGCTCTTTATAATTTCTACATCTTCCTTCCTTTTCCAGCTCTCAAAGATATTCTTTTGCATTTTTTCATCACTGGCAAGGTATTTTGTTTACATAGTATAAAAAACCCCCCAACATATAGGTTTTCAAGTCATTGGAATAAATTGAAAGCAAATGGACTGCAATGCTTTTGATTTGTCTAAAAGTAAGAGGGTCACTTCTTTTTCCTCATCAAAATTAACTATACTTCTTGACCTAAAGAGCTGGCTGCAATGTTTTAAGCTCCTACTCATAGCTTGCTCACACCATATCCACTGAAGTTATTTCTCACTTTTTTAGGAAGGCTAATAAAATACTGCTTTGAGAATGTTCTTAACCTCAAGAGGTATCTTCTTGTTTTCTCCTCCACTGTGAAGAGGCACCTGCTGAGCCTCTCTTGAGTTAACGCTGGTTTTACAGGTCTGCTAGATGGAGGTGTGAAAACAAGAGCAGCTCTGGCAAAGAAGATTATTGCTCAGGCAGCCCCAGCAGCTGCTGCTCTGCTGCCTCCTCATTGGTGCCAGAGCCCTGGAGAGCCAGGCTGGGGGCTGAGGGGATGGGACAGGGCATATGTGTGATAGAGGAGATGGCTTGGTCCCAGCACCAGCTGTGGTCGACTGTCCCCCTGCTATCCCATTCCTGGTAACAGGAACAGCAAGTCTTACTCACCATGTGTCTCCAACCAGCTGGAGCAACCCAGGTTTGATCCATGGGCAGCAAAATTCGATTTTGCCTGCACGACTGGAGACCTCAAGCAGGGGCGATGTGGCAGCTGCTGCCCTCCCTGGTGCTGGTGCGGGCTGGAGAAGGAGGTGCTCTGCGAGTTCTGCTTAATTGCTGTGTTCTGTGAAGCACAACTACATTCAAAAGAGATTTCACCAGAATCTGTTAAGACTGCAATCCCTTGTCCTTGCCTTCTCACAGAAGTACGTTGTTCCTCCCTTTTAATTTTTGTAGATGCTTTCATGAGAGGAGTGGGGCTGAATACCAGGTGGCCAAATAGAAATGAAAGTGCTGTCAGCCATTGAAGCATGTGAAACAACCAGTTCTCTCTTCTGGCTCCACTTTAATGTCATTGCTTTGGGTGCCTTTGCTCTGAAGAAGCACGCATTCAGGCCGTGACTCAGAAGTCCTTGGTCTGCAAGGATGGGGGAGTAGCTCAGGAAGAGAAGACTTTGTTTTTCCTCTTGTGCTGCTTGTGTTTCTTAAAAAAATAATAAATTTCCTGTCCTCAGCTGCAGTGTGTGATGAACTCTGGTTGAAATGCCAGCTGTATTCACTTGTGTTTTCCCTCCTGTGCTGTCTCTTCAAACAAACTTTTTTCAACTGCTGATTGCACAAAGACAACAGACAAGCTGATATGCTGCCAGAGCTGCTGCCTTATGCTGGTGGGTATTTTGGTGCTGTGGCCTGTTGAGCATATGTGATAATTGGTTTCCCTATTGGTCTTTGAGGACAGAAGATGCAATTAGCGTGTCCAGCATATTTTCTTTTATGCATTCTCAAAATTGCAATTCTTTTAGATACACCGAAGAGTCATTACATTAGGACTCGGTTCTTATACGGCAAAATACCTTTGCTTTCTGAGCATCAGAAGAAATTGCTTGCCCTAGCTGCTGCTCTATTGGTATATTTGAATTCAGTTGTGGTGTCACAAGTGCAAGTACAAAATCCTATTGAAGTACACCAAAAACATTAAAGGTATCTCTGGAGAGCTCTTGAGACTTGGAACTTATTCCAAAGGGCAGGTGTCAGCCTGCAATTTATCTTTCAGGCAAGGCTTGAGAAGTTTGTAGGTGGATGATGGGTGATATTTACATGTGAAGCTTGAGATAGGTTTTCATAGTGTACTGAAAACAACTTGCATTGTACTTCAGAGTTTACCAACATCTGATTTCTAGCACCTTGCCACTTCTGAATAACAACACAGCCAGCCCACCCTGCAATCTGGAGACCAGGATGGAGGCTGCATCTGAAGAGAAAAGAACCAAATGTGAGGGGCATGCAGGTTCAGGTTTGCATATGTCTGCGTATAGAGGTCTACGTAAATATGCTGAGACAGTTTCCCCTACTAGAGGCAACTGGAGACTTTTTTGGGATGCTGGAGAGCAGCTGGGAGGTGATAAGATCAAAAGATGTATGTCCTTTTCCTACACATCCTGTATCACCTGTCTTGTCTACTGGCTCATGTGCATATGCGGATGTATGTTTATTCCTTGCTGGGATAGAAAACAAGTGTATTTCTTTATGTTCCAATGGGAAATGGTAACACACTGAAATGTCAAGATTTTGCAGGCTAAGAAATATATGTCTGCTGATGAGAATTTGTTAAGATTATTCCAGTCTTGGAATAAATGACCAGAAAAGGAGAAATGGTGGAACAGGAAAAAAAACATGATTCCTCTGACTATGCTGCTTAGGAAATATGTGACCAACTGCCAACTTCTGCAAGAAAAATATCTTCATTTGGCTCTGTGGGATTCCTTTGCAAAAAAGTAACTTAAATGGGTAAATAATCTTTTGGCAAAATTTGCCTCATGTAAACAATGCAAATACAAATCTGGCTTTGATTGTGTTTCGGTTAAATGATTCACATTTCTATTTCACCGATTTCCTATTTCTGTGTTGCTTCTTAGTTTTTCTTCTTTTTTTTTTTTAAAAAAAAGGAGTTGTGGTTTTGAACAGACCTGGGAGGACACCCCTAAACCTTGTTCTTCCAGCCCTCATCTCTGGCGTAACCTGCCTTTAAAATGCCACTGTTACCAACAGCCACTTCAGGTTTATAGCTGTTATTGTCCTAATTACAGAGAGAAACTGTTGTCTGAGAAATAACTGTATGGAAACTGTCAAATGCTGACATTTAATGGCAACCATGGGAGCTGGAGATCTGTTGTTTTGGAGAGGGTTCTAAAAATACTCCATAAAAAGTAAGTTTAAGATCTG
Organism: Phaenicophaeus curvirostris; assembly: GCF_032191515.1. Classification (NCBI taxonomy): domain Eukaryota; kingdom Metazoa; phylum Chordata; class Aves; order Cuculiformes; family Cuculidae; genus Phaenicophaeus; species Phaenicophaeus curvirostris. Next base: position 8,291,989 of record NC_091404.1, read on the forward strand.
TTACTGCTACATGTTTTAAAAATCTTCCCCTTTGCTGAATTTCATATTTCATTTGAAACTAAATATCCTACAATAAAGTAAAAAAGCAAAGTAAAAATCCACAGTAGGAATAAAATATGGCATTTGTGTGCATTTAGCTGTTCCTTTAGGGTTATTACTAGCACAGCAAATTTGGAACAAACCTTATAAGGATTTCTACTCCTGTCCGTTGAGCCCTAAGCATGGCATATAGACATTAATCTACCAATTTTGAAAGGATTTTTATTTAATAAAAGGAGAGGTGAGTAAAAGCCTGCACTTAATTGCAGACACAAAGATACAGTTTTGACAACGTTATGTCAAGCCCCTGTGATACAGCTTCGATGTTCAGAGGAGAACAGACACGCAGAGCTCTGCTCACTGAGCATCAGAGCAAACTTACTCTGCTGCACCAGCCATCGTGCCAGGGAGAGAGGTGGGTTGAGAGCTCGAGTCTGGCAGTGTTGGCTGGAAGGTTTATGTGCACAGTTCTAATGAGAGCCAGTGCTTGGAGTATCAGATGTGTTATTGAGAAGGATGGGAAGGAATAAAAGGTGAACTATGTGGGGAGCCTTTCCTGCTGCTTAGCAATACTTGATGGTCAGTCACAGCTCTAGGTGCACATGAGGGCTAAGATCTGATAGCAGTCAGCTAAACTGGGATTAAGTGAGCTCGGGGGACTGTGGATTGCCTTCAATGATGAAAGAATTAGCAGGAGGGCTTTGTATTGCACAGGGCTCAGCGAGCAGATCCAGTGCAAAGCCAGGGGAAGCGATACGGTTGGGCCTAGAAGGATGACAGTGATGCTCTGGACAGGCTGCCTGTTTGGACACCGTCTCTGCTTGCTGCTTCTGTTCTCAGTTAGTTTGGCTTGGAAAGAGGGTTTTAAGCGAGGCAGGCACTGAACATCAAACTGCTACAGAGGTGTGTGGTGGGAGAAGCGTGGGAGTCTGGGATTGCCTTGGGCCAAGAAGAGAGGATAGATCCTACTAGGTGTGTGTCAGGGAGCCGCAGGTAGTGGATCTGAAGTGGCTCTTCCTATGTCCTGGAAGATATTGAGATGGACCGGTAGGAGAAAACTGAGGAAGCGGGGGAGGATTTAATCCAATTTCTTCTACTTGGCAAAAGGAATGTTATTGAATGGAAGAGATCAGGTAAGGCAGGGCAAGTTGTGTCAAAAGAGAAGCTGGGGCTGCTGTCGTGCCCTGGATTTTGTGACTGACCTCAGCTTGGCATAGGTCAGATGCAGGAGAAGAATCTCAGCCCCGCTGGGCACCCTGTGGATCAGGTTTGTTAGCTGCTCTGGTGTTGAAGATGTGGCACACATGTTTTTCACCTGCAACAGCGAGTATGCGTGTCTGTGGTGCACCATGTTTAAGAGGAGATAACTTTTGCCTTGTGTGTTTTGTAACCTTCTCGGGGCAGTGGTATCGTCTGATAACGGTGTGTGCATGCAGGTAGGTGCTTGGTGTTTGACAGACATGTTCAAGTGTTAGTGCTTTTGGATAATCCTTTCCTGTATTGAAGAGTTGATGAATTATGGTCATATACAGGAGAGGATTAGGTTCTACCACTGGTAACATTGGTGTTATTGTTTTTGTCAGTGCTTCTGTTCCTTGCAAAGTGATTGTCGTGGTATCTTCTTCCCCTTTCTCATCTACAAAAAATGTGTCGACCTTCGGTTCAGTTGGCAGAGGGTCAGAGCGGTAGCTGAAGAGCTGGAGAGGGAAAGGTGGTTTGGGAAATCAGCTTTGTGATGAAAAGAAGGGTAGTGACTGTCTGCTGGTGCCATTCTGGCAAATGCCCAAGTTGCATAAAATAGGTTAAGGGTGAGAGGGAGATAAAGGCATTTTGAAATTTCCCTTCAAAATTTACCAGCTCTTAAAACAGTGGGATTAGCATGCCAGTTCTTTCCTAATAGAAAAGGACTGGGGTTATTTAGGTTTTATCAAGATTATGGTGTTGTTTAGACTTTTTTTTTTAACGCTTTTTTGTGATTTAAAAAAATCTCACTGTGTGGGCTGGAAATAGCTCTGAAATGCAGCCAACTGGCAGGCCATAAACTAACTTAAAGCAATACTTTTATAAAGCTAAAATAATAGAAATCCTGGGAAAAGGAGTGTTTTGCATGCGTATCTTGAGATCTGTGGAGTGTGTGTGAGCATGTGCCCATGCTTGTGGTGGGGGACGTATTTGTCAGAGCGCACCTGCCTGTCTTTTAAATTAGCTAAGTGAGGGCTTGGTTTCCAGCGAGATCTATCTGTCCATCCGGCAGGCCCCGCGGTTGCCAATTCCTACCTCCGCGAATGCTGTCAAGCCATCGCCACGGCTAGCAGTGCTGTGCTGTTGCTGACGCCTCAGCAAACGTGGTTTTCGGTGGCTTTTTCAGCCAGGATGGAGGCAGCGTCCTGTCGGCAGAGGTTGGCTCGACCAGATGGTTGTGTGGGTAAGCGTCTGCCTCTGCCCTGGCACTGTGGGGATGATTGATCTGCTGGTGAGGCCCCAGAGCTCCCCCATTCCCTGGTTGTTCTATTCCTCTTGGTGAAGCCCTCAGCATTGTCTCCTGCCACTCATAGAATCATAGAATAACCAGGTTGGAAGAGACCCACCAGAGCATCGAGTCCAACCATTCCTATCAAACACTAAACCATGTCCCTTAGCACCTCGTCCACCCATCCCTTAAACACCTTCAGGGAAGGTGACTCAACCCCCTCCCTGGGCAGCCTCTGCCAGTGCCCAAGGACCCTTTCTGTGAAAAATTTTTTCCTAATGTCCAGCGTAAACCTCTCCTGGCGGAGCTTGAGGCCATTCCCTCTCGTCCTGTCCCCTGTCACTTGGGAGAAGAGGCCAGCACCCTCCTCTCCACAACCTCCTTTCAGGGAGTTGTAGAGAGCAATGAGGTCTCCCCTCAGCCTCCTCTTCTCCAGGCTAAACACTCCAAGCATTATATGCTTGAAATGCACCTTACGATCCTGCCACTTTCATATATTCCATAAATTTTCTTGTTCTGACAAGAACGTGACCTTTTAAGATGCAGATCATTCTTGCCTTTATTGCAAAGCATCTTTTTCTTTCTTTTCTCCAACGTTTCTGAAGTTTCCTATTTGTACTAATGACTTGACATCCAAACAGGTCAATACCTTGCTGATTTGTTCTGATATGTGTATTCAGCAGGAACTGTCTTTCTCTACAAAAGAGGTGTGTGGGGGGGAGGAAATCCTGCTTCTCTTCAGAAGAGTCTTGGCAGGCGTAATCACAGGATTTGTGATTCATGTCCAATATATGTGAGAAGAACTGACATCTTAGGGCAAGTTGCAGATATTAAAGGGCTAAGTAAAACCTGCTTTTGATGTTTATAGATTTCTCTCTGCTAGATCAAAAGCAAAGTTGTTAATTCAGTTGATCAAACCTTCAGTCCCTTTTTGCACTACAGTTACTGGGCTAAATGCTGTCTTAATCAGCTCAAATATCTACCTTTTCCTCTGCAAGGCACTGCAAAAGTTTTAATGAACCTGCAGATAATGCTGAATAGGATGGGACTGTTGAAGGTGCTATAAAAATTGAGGTAGTAATAACATGCAGTCGCATCGTGGAGAGGGGGAAACATTTGGAGGTTGTGAAGTCCACAGAAGCTGCTGCAACTCCTCTGTTTCAGAGGACTTCAACTTTGGAGGAAGGCCACCTTTTTTTTGGCTGAGGAAACAGGGTGAGAGCCTATGACGAGGTGCAGGAGCGGTGACTCGGGAGTGCAGGGGACTGCGTTTCAGTGGAAAGTATCAGAGTTAAGAGAGCTAAAGGAGAGAGGATGTACAGAAACAATAACGGAGGCTTTTCTAGAGAGAAAAATTGTAAAACCCCAAATCCTGCTCCTGGGAGGCTTTTGCAGACTCAGTGATCTAAAAAGAAACCTTGAAAAATTTAGGATTCGTGCAGTTATTGCATCTCATCCAGCAGCAGCATGTGGCAGTTCGCAGATGCAGGGCTGTGCCCTGCAAAAACCTCTCTGTACCATGAGTGCGTGGTTTTTGCCAGAGTGCCAGCAGCAGGAGCCGTTCCCCCATATCCCCATGCAACTGAGGAGGCAATGGGCTTGTGTGCCAGAGTAGGGCCAGGCACTGCATGAACTTCTAATTATGCATTAGAACTTTAAGACTATTTTTTTGTTCCATGCTTTTAAAGAAGGAGCAGATAATAGAGGCCAGTGCCTATTTAATGTAAAGCTTAAGGTAATCTGTGGTATGACCAGTTTTTATTTATTTTGGTTTAATTTTTTTTTTGAACTATTAGTGCTGTCAGTGATGCATTATCCATACCTAGGTGCCCACTGTTCACTCTGCGGGTTATCTCCACTATGCTAGGTTTGTATCTTCAATGTCAGATATGCTGCTCTTGAGTCAGAGTAGATTTACAGATTCTATTATACTTCTGTTGAACAGCTCTTAATCTGGGCAGAGGAAAACATGCTGCAACCAGTGTGTTTTATCCCTCGCCTTTAGTGTTAGAACCCTTTTTGACAGGGTTGGATGGTGTGTTACAAATAGTCCAACAGTAGCTCCATCTCTAACACTAATAAACCCCATAACCCTGTAAATGCTGGCAGTAGTGGTTTCTGTCACTCCCAAGCATACCTGAATCTGAGAGAAAACTAGCACTGGCATTAATTGAAGGTCTTACTCTGTGACCTGGGTATAGTACACAGGGCATTTAATGTTGCTTTCTGTTCTTGTGCTGCATTCCTGTATATACTCCTGTGTATATTCCTGTCTTCATATAAAACAAAAGAGTTATGAGTCTGAGTGTAGAAGCTGTCTTCAGCCCCTTATTGTTTTGGCAGCTTTATTTTTGACATCACAATTTCTTTAATAATTGAAGATTATATGCGTGAAGAAATGTAACTGCTCTGTGCATGAAAAATGACATTTGTTTAGCTTGTATGATTTTGCAAACAGAGTTACTGCATTATTTAGCCTATTTTGAGCAGTGTAGCTCAGGATGTTGCCCTTGACCTGTATGGAATAGCAATGGCATTGCTCTGTGTATGTAGCACCTTGTTATAATTAGTGGTGTTTCTTTCCTTATTTAGTTGTGAGCAGTATAACATAAATTAACAGTAAGTAGGTAGTAGCATAGCAAATACTCTAGGAATGTTGTGAATGTGAATAGTCCCTGGTGGGTTTTTTCTCTTTCTTTTTCCCTTTATTGCTCAACTTTCTCCTACTGGCTGCTTTGACCTTGTGTCTACCTTGAGATTCAAGCTCCTTACTACCTTTTTTCAATTGATCCCTGCTGTTAGTGCTTTGAATGCCATTGACTCAACACTGTGGTTATTCTTATAGCTCAGCAGTTCCACCTTGTTTCAGCTGCTGAAATCTCTCTTATCTTTCTCTTTTTTTTTTTTTTTTTTTCATTAAAGTGAAAGGAAGGAAGAAAGGGAGTTGGAATCCATCACTGGAAAATACGCAATTTGATTTGATTCTGTTTAAGGAGGAGGAGGAGGACCGTGGCTCTTCCTTATGTGCCAATGTAGGTCATGAAAATGTATAATCAGCTTACACTTGTATCCACACACTGCCAGGAAGTAATCCTGCTTAGCATCACTTTGTGGGGTTTGGAGTCTTTCTGAACCTTCTAATCCCTGGTGATATTTAAATAACACGTTGTGATCACTGTTTGGCTTAATTCTTGTAGAAAGGATGGATTATACAGATGTATCAGCATGGAAATGCACATGTGCCTAAACACACACACACAATGTGCATATTCAACATGCAGAATAATTTTCATTTGCGGGCTAAAACTTGGAACATGCTGGGGCTGCTCTCTAAACTGGTGCTCTGGAATGGCTGTGTGTCTAGGAAAGCAGAGATACTATAGAAGTGATTTGCCATGCTATTTTTAGATGGAAATTTTGTTCTAAAACTTGAAGAGCTGCCATGATTGTCCCATTTCTGCAAATAAAGCTTAGAGAGCATTTGCTTCTTCAGCACTCAGGATGAGACAGGTGTGATTTTTTTTTTTCCCCCAGTTAGCTGGGTTTTTAGCCAAAGGGGGTCTGCCCTGCATATTTATGATTTGAAAATAGCTGTGAATAGCTGCTTGTTGAATCTTGTGTAGAAGGCAAAAGCAGATTTCCCAATCTATCGTATCCAGCACCTACGCAACCTACTTCTGCCTTCCACGTGTAGACACCTTTTCTATGAAGCATTGAACCCTGAGGAGGTCTAGAAGTCCTGCAAGCACCACTGGCCAGGGCTGTGCTTGGCCCTTTTCTAGGACAGGAGCTATTTGTGAAGCTTTACCAGAGTCAAAGGAAAGGTTGTTGGTCAGAGTTTCTCTGTTGCTTGCTATCTCCAGTGGCGGAACTGGGAATACAAATGTTCCTCTTCCAGCTCCCCTGTGTATTGAGCAACCTTCTGTGTTTCCCCCATCAGCTGTGGCGTGGATATAGAACACACCACTCTGTACCTTTGAGTAAATACTTCCTGAGGAATTCACCCTACATGTATTCCGAGGGTGGGTCCAAAGTGTAGCAGTCACTGAATTGAGCTGTAGTTGTGTCCTGTCCTGCTCCAGTGGTCAGTCACATACCAGTAGGTGAAAACTGTGTGCACAGGAGGTGCCACTTCTGACCCCAGTGAGGGTCTGGCTTTGCAGGACTTGCTGGCAGTGTGATATACACATACACTGCCTCTAGCCCTGCATTTGTCTTTAATGTAAATCACAGAAAATGTGTGATTTTTCCTGCCAGAGAGATGAACTTTGATCTGGCAAAGCACATAAATGAGTAAATAGATCCACTACTTAATAGAACAAATGAAAGTGCTTAAACTTCAGCCCTTGCACTTGTGTTCCGCAAGCTCTGATGGCAGCATGTTGTTAGCACTACTGGCTGTTTTTGAAAGCAAAGTTAGAAACAGGAACTGTATCCACAGTAGGAAGACAGGTTGTGATTCACAAACACCAATTTCAGATGCACGGCGTGCTTTCCAGATTAGAATCGAGTCCATACAATGGTGTCATGAATTTATATTAAAAGTCCTTTCCTAGCATGAGAAAGTGCTATTGCAATAACACCCATTCTATTGTTAATAACAATTTAAATGCTTGAAATAAGAAAATACGAGCTGATATTTAAACTGCTTATCAAATCAAAGTTCCTTCGATAAAATCACTTAATTAAGCTGCACTCTATTTGCTAAGCATCTAGATCAGTATTCAATAGAGGTGAATAATGCTCCTATGATTTCTAATACCAGCTAGCATATTCATTTCTTAAAGCATTAGTACTATAACCAGCATTTTTGGAAAGCTGTGGTGTGTAGCCAGAAACTGATCTGCAGTTGAAAAAGGATTATTATTAATTTAAATCAAGTGTTCAGTTGTACACAAAGTCTTTGAATACCTCCAAATACTGTTTTGTGAATTGAGGTTTCCCATGTCTTCTGAAGTTCTTATTTTTTTATTGCTATGGATATTGACACTTGGAACCTCAGATTGTTTCTTTGACGCAGCCAAGCAAGTCATTACTGTGCATTACACATAAATTGACATTTCTTCTTTTTTTTTTTTCCTTTTTATTCTTCTGAAAGACTCTTGGCCTGCTTGGCACTGGGAACTATTCAGAGAGGTAACTCATGTCACCATGATAAGCACACTGCAGCCTCCTTCATTTTTCATTGCTGCCTGAAGGACATTTGTGGAAGGAGATGCTGTTAACTTGCAGAGTTCTTATCCTGAGGAAGTTTGATGATTCAGTGGGTTGCCTTCTTGAACTGTAATTCAGTCATAAATACAAAGAAATGATGTTCAAGATGTTGGATCTCTGACATGCACTGCCGAAAGAGAAGTTGGTGCTGATGACTAGGTTTTGATCCTGAAAAGCCCTGATCCTCCAGGTAGACCAGGAGATTGTGATCTGTAAGTAAATAATTGTTCTCCTTCTCAGCCCTTCAGTGCAATGTGCATGGTTTGATTTTTGTACCTGTCCAGAAGTTCACTGGAGTATTTGGAGTTGCTGAAATCTGGAATGTATTTCAGGTTATTAACTTGTATCGTCTGTGTAGAGAGAGAGGAAAAAAAGCTTTGGCACAAGTGCAAGAGATTTTGTAGGATGATTGCAGTGTTCTTTGTGGTACCGCAGCAATTAAAAAAATTAAATTATTACATGAATCTAATTTTGAAAAGAGAATTAGGTTTCAAGCACTTAAATTCCATTTTTTTCCTGTGGACCATGATCTCACAAATCACCGAAGTAATTTATGATATTTTACTCCATCAGCTTTTCTATGCAAAACTTGCTAATGGATTCCAGTACAAATGTTGTCACTAGCTTTTAAAGCTGATAATTAGGTCCAGTTCAAAAACAAACACATTTTTATTAGGTGATTATGATCTTCTAGTAAATAATTATTTAAGAAAGTGGAGAAAATGCAACCATTTATTAAAAAATGTTGTCAACAATGTAAGCACTTGGTATGAGTAGAGAACTGCTTCTTTTAATACTTGTTGAGAACTTGTCATGAGGTACCTGCTCCTGGTAATGCTTTGTTGGCTTGTGATTTTAGTTAGTATAAATTACTGTTGAGATTGATGAGTACAGGGAGAAAAAAGTAATTTACATCAAACAGTCCTTATTCTGCAGTAGTTTGAGGCTATTTTACTCTGCACTTGTGTGTACCTGTTTTTGATAGAACTGATATAATTGGCATATTAGAGAGTTTCTGCAGAAGGTGCTCCTAATTTTCGACTTTAAAGAAGGTGCTTAAATGATTAAACTGATAAATTTCATGCTAATGAAATTTTCAACTAGCTAATTAGCAAAAACCGAAAAAAGTATAGTTCATTGTTAGAATAATTGTTCAGCATCCTTCAATATCAAGTCTTGCAATTTGCAGAACAGTGAAGAAGTTTAAAGGACGAAATCACAGTTTCAGTGCAAGATCTCACAGAGTATAACACTTCCCAAAGGAGAAGCTGGGCTTTCTGATGAAAATGGTTTCAGATTTATCTGTCCTCCTATGATTTTTTTCTGTCATTGCTCCTAGACCTAGATCAGAACAGAATCCTGTGATCCAAATGCTGAAAATCTGGGAGAATTTGGACAGTGATAAATATTTTGCAGCTGGCTCACTCTGCTTCTGAATGAGCTCTGCTAAAAAATCTGGCTCCCACAATTAAGTGATTTAGAGACCTAATTGCAAGGCAAAGGGGAATTGTAAGCTCTCGTTTTTGTGGCAACCAAGGTAATTTTAGATCCTGAATCCAAGTAGTGTAACATATGGAAATTATGGATCCAGACTTGGGCTTACAATGAGCTTTGCGTGACAGAACCCCCAAACCAATGGTGGAGAAGCTTATCCACAAAAATGTAGAGTGGCTGGAATAATGGTCACTGGTGTTACAGTAATGGAAGACACTGCAACCACAGAAAATAAGATGTAGAGATGAGAGGGAGCTAGGAGTGATGGTATCTTTTAATTTTATGCTGTTGTTCATTGCTCTCTTAAGTAAATAGTAATTATTTATTAGATTAGTAGCCATGGGCAGCCAGCTCGGCGTGGCCGCTGCAGCCAATGGTTTGGAGGAGACCCACAGCAGAGGCAGGGGGACAGCAGGAATGCGGTGCTGCTGCTTGAGTCTCTGGAGCAGCAGCTGAGTTATCCTGGTCATGAGAATGAGTTATTTATGGCTCTGGAGAGTGAGTTGTAATTTGGATGGGGAAGAGAGGTAGGAAAAAGGAGAGGAAGAAGGGAAATGGGGGTTGGGCTTCTTCTGCATCAGTGTTCTGAGGAATGCACTCCCTGCAGTAAGCAGAGGTGATAGGAGACCAGCGGGCATACTTGGCCCCACTGGTAATTCTGTGCTTGGCCACTTGTTAATTCTGTTGATTTTCTTTTGCTATACAGTTGTGTAACACTTCAGGGAGCAGAAGGTGCTGAAGGGTGTGTAGGAGCAGAACAGCTCCTGCCAGGAGCACAGATGGTTGGAGAACAAGCCACCCTGAGCGGTCACGCTGGGGTTTTTGTGTTGTGTGGTGGTTTGTGGTTTTGTTTTTGTGTTTTTGTTTTTTTTTTTTTCTTTCAAACTACAGTCTTAAACTAGGAATAGTTTAAACAAAACTAATCTGATTCCTCTCACTCCTTCCTGGGGTCTGGGTGTGCATGTGCTTGCTGAGCATGCAGCGTGAGAGCAGCAGAGCCAAACGGTGTTTTGTCAAAGGAGGGAAGCTCTGTTTTTAACCTTTACCCACAGAACAGGGAGTAGCTCTGCCCTTGGTCATGGCATGTCAGATCCTTTGGGGTTATCCGTGTGGTGTTGGATGTTGTTCTTGCTTCTTTTTAGTGTTGTCATAATTTATAGATAATCTGTGGCAAGTATAAAAGTGTGGAGATTCCTTTAATCTTATCAGAAACTGCATAGACTCCCTCTGCTTCCTCAGATATTGTCCTGGAATAAGGCTTTGAACTGTCATAGGACACCATTAGAAAAGACAGAGCTCAGTGTCTTTCCACCCAATGGGGGAAGTAGGAGAGCAGATTTGAGACCTGTGCAGGTGCATGGAAAGAGATGGAAGAGAACAACAAGACCTGGTGAGCATATGTTGCTTTGCCAGTGAAATGAGGAATAGGCATGGATGGACATGTGTCTGGATATGCTGATGTCTCAAGTGCAGACCTACACAGAGAAAGTATTTCTAGTGGAAAAGGGTTGTATACGTTTGTGGAAAGTGAAATGCAGTGTGGTTATCGTCTCAAGGGATTAAGTCTTTCCTGTCTATTGACAGGTGTATTTGTGCGGGTTATTTTTCCATTAGCACTTCAGTAGATGGAGGCAGCAGTATCCTGCAGGTTTCCTTCTAGAGGTGTTGGTGTACAGCTGTTGTGTATGTCAAATAACTTGGAATAACTATGATATGTCCCTGAGTTAAAATGAAATATGCTTATGTAAAATACACAGTTAAACATGTTATTTTTATAGAGTAAACTCTATGTGCACATATGTGCATATGTATATAAAGTTGTAAAGAGTTTTTATTTATTTTGGTGGTGAGTGTTTCCACGTTGCATTTGTGTTACTAGACTGAGTAGTTAGGAAATCTAACTACTCAGTCTAGTATGAGATTCCTGATTCTACAGGTTTTTTTTTGTAGCTGTATTCCTGATTTCCAGCAGTCCTTTTGCTTTGCACCTGGGACAGAAGTGCTCTGCTTTGTGGCAGGGTGCTGAACAGGGCTCTCCAGCTCCTCTTCTGCAGAACAACCTTCTTGGAGAGCTTAGGAAAGGCTTTGCCTTTGGATGTTGTCTTTGCTGTAAGCTGCACCTGCAATCACTTTTGTTGGTGAGTTTGGATGCTGGCGGATGGTGGCATCATTGCAATGGGTTCAAATGGGCTGTGCCTGCTGTCCTGTGCCTTACAGGAGCCATGGGCCACCCTCTGATTTATCCTTCCTGTGCTGCAGCCTCTGTTATGATCGTGAGGTGCCATTAGAGCTGCTGTGTGTCCCGTGTTGGGTCTGTGCCATCTGTAAGGGTGCGCACGAGCTTGGCCCTTCACTTCAGCCCTCTGGGGAGATTCCCAGTGGATGCTGGCTAGAGCAGCAGCTGCAGGCACTGGGGGTGAGGGCTGGAGGTACCCCACTGTGATGGTGATTCTGTTCCTCTCAGCATGACTTTGTGATGACGCAGTGCCTCATGAGAGCAATTATGTGTTTCTGGAGGAAGAGTTGGAAGTGGAAAGTGCACTGTTCCTTCAGAGGGAGCAAACTAGGGGCAGACAGTCCATGTATTGACTCCAGCCATGATGTGCCTTTACAGGATGGGTAGACATGGACCAGCGAGCAGGGGGAGGGAATTTGCTAACAAATTCACAGACAGAAAGAGACTGTGGCTAGGCTTACAAATTAGTTCTGCATAGCGTTCATTCCAGTGCTCTGTGACTTAGGTTTAAAAAAAGAAAGACTCATTGACCTCAGTTGTGGAGTACGGAGTTGACATCCAGCCCCAGGGCTGGAGCTGAGTACAATGGTGACATTGCTGAACCGGGCTTGGAAAATCTTACTATTCTCATAGTCTAGAGTTACTATTTGCAAATAATTTGGGTTTGACTTTGTAGTTCAACCATGAAAGTGTTGAAGGTCAGGATGGATGGGATTTTGAGCAACCTGATCCTAGTGGAAGGTGTCTCTGCCCATGGCAGAGGGGTTGGGACTAGATTATCTTTGAAGGTCCCTTCCAACCCATTGTGTGGTTGTTTCCTGGTGTTATGGAATTTAATCAACACATTTTGAGGTTCAAAGAGGAGGTAGAATCCAAGGAAGTTCTCTTTTGTGGAACTAGGTGTGAGGAAGAGATATATCCCAGCTCTTTCCTTACTGAGGCATATAGTCTCCTTTATTTTAGCTCCCAGACACTTTGTCACTCTGCCATAAGTCCTTCCTGAGCTCTGGGAAGAGACGGAGTGCCATACTGCAGCGGGAATAGCTGAACTTGCACTGGCAGAGAGAAAATATTGGAGTATAAAACGTCCGCCCCTTCCTACCCAATGTCAAGTTTCCATTTCAGTGAGGAAATGTGGGTCTGTTCTATCATCCCTGGGGGTGGGAGAGCCTGGTAGCTTAATTAATGCTACACGCCTCTGCTCCACAGTTGTAGACTGTAAATAGAGCTGATCAAATGACGGTGTGGGAGAGGAATTGTTTAAAATAAATTCTAATAAATTATAAATAATGTATGACTTGCTTCTGCTTAACCAACTCTAGCTAGCCAGCTGGTATTTCCAAGCTTATGAAGCACAGCATCATGTCAGTAGTACTCACGTGAGTAAACGACATTGATCGTTGAATTTAACCTTAGTGTACTACAGCAAAGTCCCAGTTGAAGATCAGGGGTTTATTGCTTTTGGTGCTCAATAGAGGATGGATGTTATTTAGCTGTATCAAGCATTCTGCAAAACCAAAATTCAATGGCCTTTTTGTTCTTTGGAGGGGCGGGATGAAGAAGATTTCAAGTCCTGCTTTTAACTGCTTTGTGGGTCAGAGGTTTGGGGAATAAAGGAAACTAGCTTAGCTCTATTACTCTGTCTGAGTTAGTAGTGCGTATAGTGTGGTATGCTCCATGCAGATTCATGAATGGACCATAAAATAAGAAGAGATTAGGTGGAGTGAGGGGAGTCAAAAGCCATTTTGATGAAGGCAGCTCTGCGGGGACTTGCTGTGCTCCCTCCCTTGGCTGTCCTGGACAGTGCTGATTTAAGGGGATGTGGCAGAAAGGACTGGAGTGAGCATAGCTGGGATTGCATTACAATCTGTGCTGAAGTTATGACACTGCTTCATTACCGATGTTAGGCATTCTGTACACAGGTGCATAGGTGTTGTTTTCCATTTGTTGCCAAAGAGCATGAACAATCTTAACATTGTGCTCTTAGCAAAGGTCTTGGGATTGCTGGATTCAGAAAAAAAATGATATGTTATTTAGCTGTTATGGAAAGGAAGTAAATAGGATGAATCAGAATTTTTATTTTATTGGAAGTTAGACATTTGAAAATCTTTGTCTCAGCCTTATGCCTCCACATTTCCTTCCAGCAGGAATAACAGCACTTCCCTATCCCCAGGGTTGTTGTGAGGATAAGTACATAGAGCAGCAGAAGCCATTTAGATAAGCAGGCTGATTCAGTGGGGATTTCTTTGTTGTTCTTTCATCCTAACAAAATCACTATCAGACGGAATACAGTACAACTCACTGAAGATGGGAAAGCCAAGAAAAAACCTTTTTCATTCCTGTAGATGACTGAATCTCCACTTATTTTTCTTTATTTAAAAGGTATTCTGGAGGTAGAACAAGGCTCTGCTATTGCCTCCCAGCAAGTGACCTAAACCATTTAAACTGAAACATATGACTCGGAGGAAGTATTTTGCAAAAACAGATGCACAGAAAGTCAATTTCCTATTCATATTTTGTTGTGGCAATTGGTACTTTAAAAAGATGGCAGACTTAAATTAGCTGGAAAAGTGACATCTTTAATTAGGAAAGCCTCTCTGCCAGCACATTGAACAGTTGCCAGTTTCTCAGCATTTAGGGACCATTGATTGCCAACAATGGCAGCTAAACTGCTTCTGGGTAGAAACTAATTGAATTTTCTCAAGTTAAAACAAGGATCTGAAGTTAAAGCAAGATGAACTCCTTTGCTTGCTCTCATTTTACTTACCACTGTGATATTCTGAGCAGTCTAAGGGCTCTGCTGCCCGCATGCAAATTGTGCTGCCTGGGGCATGGCTGTACAAATCCCTCCAGCCTCACTGGTCCTGGGACTCTGCTGTTGCTGTTCATAAAATACATCCATGTCTGTCCTGCTGGCCCTCTTATACTATATTGAGAGTTGTGTTATGGAGGGACTCTCTTCCTGGGTCAGGTAGCTTATATTTATGCTATATCCCATTGCCTGACCATCTTGACCAAACTGGTGTTGCCTTCTTGCTTGGGATTGGTGAATAGCCAGAAGTTGACATGAACAAGCTGTGAAGCTGGGTTATGGACCTGCGGGAGATTTGCCAACTAACCTTTCAGAGGTGTGTGGTTGGTGTTGGTCACAGGTCTGCTCCTCTCGCCTTCCTGTGAAAGCTGAGGGCTGAGCATACCCTGAGGTGAAGCTTTGTGTCAGACTGGCAGAGACCCAGGGCTGGAAGGATTGCTGCCTTTGCTTCGCTGCGGTGCGTGTGCTTTAGTTTTACATTTACCCCTTCTTTAGTTATTTCCTCACTCTCAGGTGCAGCTTCCCTGGAGCAAGTCTTCAGTTTAGCAGTTCCTGCCCTTACGAACTCAGGGAGATTTCTCCTCTCTCCAAGCAGGTTCTTCTCCTACTGCTCTTGGTAACCATCCAGGCTGAGGTCTGGCCTAATGTCAGTCCTGTTCCTCTCCCATCCTTCCTCTGTTGCTGTTGTGTGGGCTGAGGGAGCAGTGTGAATATCATTCTCTGAGCTCCTCTTTAAGTACTGCTGAAACCTTTGGCCACGTGGAGATCCTGAGGGTAGTGCTGCTGCAGTGGGGCTGGCTCTTCGCTTCTTCCTATTTTTTTTTTCCTCCCCTAAGGACTTCTTTTTGCTAGTGCTAAATCTGAAAACTTTAGGTTAGCTGCCTGACTTGTGCGGAAGCTACAAATGCTTTGTCTGAACAGCTTGCCTTGGGTCTATGCTTAGAAAAGGAACTGAGACATAATTATGTATTTCCCA
The DNA here is from genome assembly GCF_032191515.1 of Phaenicophaeus curvirostris. Lineage (NCBI taxonomy): Eukaryota > Metazoa > Chordata > Aves > Cuculiformes > Cuculidae > Phaenicophaeus > Phaenicophaeus curvirostris. Next base: position 8,307,230 of record NC_091404.1, read on the forward strand.
GAGGGCAACTCAGTTTCTTATTTCCCTCTTTACCTTCATCCTGATTTATCTCCATTTGCCCCCCTTCCCTTTGCAGGGGTTTTGGATGATGGTCTCTGCTTGCTTCCTTCATGGTTTAAAATATAACTCTAGCTCAAGTTAAAATCTGAGGCTGGTCTCAGGGGAAGGAGCCTGCTGGAAGATGATCTTGCTCTAACTGTATGCAATGTGTGTTCATTAAAGCTCTTCAGCTCTGGTAGTTTCCTTTAGTGCTGTAGGAAATGATTGGGGTTTTGGTCTGTCTCCCATGCAGAATTTAGGCAAAACTTAAACTTTGCTTTCTGATCAAAACATGGGGGTTTTGTTTGTTTGTTTTTTTTAACCAACCTGTTTTACCCCAAGGTACTTCAATGACTTTGTTTTCCTGTTAAAACATACAGGAAAATTTCAGGGAAGGGCAGCTCTTGCCTTGCCATGCTGTAGGTTTTCCCTCCAGGCAGAAGACAAGGAGCAGTGGAAAGGAAAGGCTCGTTGGCAGCAGCTGCAAGGGAAGGCTTTACTCCTGAGTCTCCAGTGGTCAATGGATTCCAGCTATTGTCTGCTTTAGAAATGCATGCTGAAAATCTAGCCTAGAGGTGTGGGGTTCTTCATCAACCCAGCCCTGCCTTATGTCGCTTTTCTTAAAAAAATAAAAAGCTTGTCCAGTGTGTCTCATTGTGAATTATCCACCTTTGCTCTCTATAAGTGTTGTCATATAAAAAGGAAAAAAAAAAATATTGGGATGGGTGCAAACTTGAAACAGATTTCAAGATTGAGCAGGAGAAAGAATTCAGTTACATCTTTTGTTAAAAAAAATATCTTTTTTTGGAGCAGCTGAGGGTAAATTATTCAGCTTGCTCCATCACCCTGTGGCATTAAGCCTGAGCAGAAATATTTTGCTTATGAAATTTACCTTCTGCTTTCAGGCACTTTGCAAGTGTTTCATTCCTGTTGTGAATGCAGTGGAAGGAAGAAAGATCCTTGTTACCTTTTATAGGTCCACTCTCAGGAAGCCACTTTTCATGCGTCTCTTTCTAGTGGTAGGTGGGAAATGTAGGGAGGCTTCCTAAACTTATGAATATCTGAAAAGATATTATCTCTAGAGATATTAAAGGATATTTTCTCATGACTGTGTAAAATGACAGCAAACACTTTTCTTATAGGTTAAACGAAGAGGAGGAAAAGATGTGGGGAGAATAGGTTGTTCACATTACAGAGGTGTTCTGGGAATAATCTGCATGGTAAGCAAAAGGGACAAATTGCTGGGGAGTGTATAAAGTTTTAAATAAAAGTTGCAAAAAATCTACTCAGCTTTAACCAGGGAATGGCAGGGACAGACAAGTGCTTTGAGGAAACTGGAATTTCCTGCATTTCCATCAGCCCAGGCACCAGGACGTGGAAGGCTGGAAGAGGCTGATGCCACGTGTCCTGCCGTGCACTGAGAACGGAGGAGAGGATGGGCAAACAGGTGGCTGCTGATATGGAGTTGGACTCAGCTGACATTGAAGGGAGAGAAATGAATGCTAGGTAAAATACTGTGAGGAAGAAATCCTGGAGAATGTGTGAAGTGTTTCCTCAGGGGAGTAGAGAGGTCCCGGAGCAGAGGATGGTGAGACTTCAAAAAACCCCTCATAAACAAAACTGTGGGAGCGTTGCAAGAGACAGGAGCCCTGACCTGTGATATGAGTCTGAGAAGTTTCTCTGTGAGCAGCAGGGCTCTAGACTTTTGATTTAATTTGAGATTTTTACAGTTAAAAGAGCCACTGTCTTAACTGCTATAGAGCAGATTTCAGGTAGTCAAAGCAAGCAAAATGGTTGTAGGAGCAGAGGCTGAGCTTTGGCATCGTGGTAAGCCTCCTTGTAGCTCAAGCTGCCCTTTTACCGTGGGGCAAGGCTCTTTGAAACTGAACAAGGCTTTTTTGGACTAGTTTTCCTCCTTTTCTGCACATCTTGTGAATGGCCCAAGAGGTGGATGGTACTGCAAAACTATCTGCAGAGATAAGCGATTCCATTATCCTGGCAAATTTGATGCTGAGGGGCATGGTTTAGTGTTTGATAGGAATGGTTGGACTCGATCTGGTGGGTCTCTTCCAACCTGGTGATTCTATGATTCTATGCTTCTGTCAGGAATGCAGCCTTGTGAACGTAGTCCTTCCCACCTGAGATTCACTGCTAGGTGTGACACTCGCAGGGGATGTTTGCCTTGAAGACATGAAAGAACCAGGTCCTGCTTCAGTGTTAGGTGTAAATGCTTTCAGTCTTGCCAATTGCAAATGTGTTTGTTCTTTAAACTTTGGCTGTTTTTCTCCACCAAATGGTATTTTTAAAGTAAAAATGCAGTTGCCGCATCAAGAGAAGTTTAGCAGTAGAAAGTCAAGGAACTTTGAATCAAGAATAGATTTTAATAAGGTCCCAAGATCCCCAATTAATTCTCCTTCTTTATTATTTTTTATATGCTCATCAATTCTGGGCCACCAATTGCATTGAGTGTCCTTTAAAAATAATTAATACTGCAATCCCTTAAGTACTTTCAAGGTAAATAAGTTTTAAAGTTGAACCACATTAATAGTAAAGAGATAGAAATTGCCATTTTCTGTACTTGTCATGTCTAACTATAGGCCCATATAGGTAATCAAGCATTTCTGGGCAAATCTGGGTTGATTTAGAGATTATAGCTGAAGCAGGGGTTGAATTGCAGCTGGATGTCGTTGAAATTGTACAAGCTCTCTTGTTGACATTTTTTTTATATTCCAGCTTCCTCTTGCTCTTTTCCTCTTCCCTCTGAAATCTTGTATTATCTGCAGGTTTTGAAGACATTTTTTCTAATCTGGATTGCTTTTTTTTTTTTTTCCTGTTTTGTTCCTTAAACAGAGATTGAGAAAATGTGAGAGTAGTAATTGACAACCAAATTGTGAAGTGTTGACTTGTTGCGTGGAGCTGGATCAGCCATTCTTCTGGCCAAGTGTGGTTCAAGAGGAAAGACTAATAAGTGCTTATATTTAACCTTATGGGGAAATACTGAACGTGGCCTCGTTGTTATAGTGAAGTAATCTTACAAAGTTAGTGTTTAAGAAAAACACATTCATTCTGTCATTTTTAGCTTGAATCAGGACTATGTTTTTAAGTGAATCTCATGTGTCCCTTCTTGCCAGGCTTGGTCTGCATCCCAGAGTGGTCTCAGCACATTGGCTGAATTCCTTTCCCATGGAGATGGGCTCCCACTGCTTGCTTGATTCTCACTAACTGCTAGTGTGTGATCACTTCACATGTCTAGATTAGTGCTGATCTGAATTATAATGGTCAGAATGCATAAAATGTGGGGCTTTGGTCCTCGGCACCCGCTGTTTCGCTCTGTAGAGCTGCCCTGTTGCACTTACGACTTATTAATGAAGGCCAAGCTGCAGTTGCATAGTTTTTTTCCATTGAAGCCATGGACCACTGGGAGAAACAGAAACCCAATGTTTCAGTGTCTTCTGGAAATCCCGTCCCAGATGCAGAGTGTGCTCTGCTGAGAAAAAGTCTTCTTATCGTTTGCAACATCCTACACGTTTTGATAAGTAGGAGTCTGGCTATTGAAAGCTGCTGTTATGAATGTTTAAGAAGATACCTTGTACAAGAAAATCTGTGCTGTATATGTTTACTATAGTAATTACTTGTGGAGTTAATTTGTTGTTTTTCCTCTGAAGTCCATTTTTTTTCCTTCTCAGAAGCTTTGATCTGTCTGCTCTAAGAGGATCTTGTTACTTGTATGTATGCTGCAACCTAGAAGCGCGTGTTTAGAAATTCATTTATAGATGAGTGAGACTGGATTTCTGTATTCTGTAAAACTAATCAAAGCTCATTTTAGTAATGTGATTTGTCTTAAATTCTCAACTGGGTCTACACCTGTAGCATTTTCAATCTACCTTCAAGTCATTATAGACAGATTTCTATATGAATAATGCATAGTTTTGCATTAATGCATAGATTATTTGCAATAATGCATAGATTGCTTTAAAAATCAGTCTACACAGAACCACTTCATTTTCACTTTTTATTGATTCCAGCCTTCAAAAATGCATCAAAAATTTCACAATTTAAAAAGGTCCCTGTATCTAAAAAATGAGCAATTGATCAAAAAAGGTTAATTTGACTCCCTTGCATTTTTCTCTCCCCCCTTTTTTTTTGTTTGTATCTAACTAGTGAAAACAACTTCCATTTAGAAACCTCAATTTTCAAAAGGTTAGGAATTCACTTTCCCTGCTGAGTACATGTGCATACAGTGTATTCATTTAAGAAACCCGTTCTGGAAAATTTGAACTTATCACAGTAATTTGTTTCTGTAAAAATGCTTAGGTTATGCTTCCCTCTCAGGCAGATTCATCTGTTGTTAACTGATAAGATTTTATTCATCATAAAGTTCAAGTACAACAGAATTTGATGTTTTTTTGAAATGTCTTGCCAGCTGCAATAGTTTGCTGCAATTGCCAGCAATAACATTTTTCTCTCTTTTTCTCCCCTTCCTTTAGTCTGTCCTGGTAGGTTGTGATGGTGCAGATGGGGCTGTTCCTGGGCCTTTGCTAACCTGCTGCTTTTGTTCATGGTGACTGGAGCGTAGTCCTGAATCAATGCTATGTAATTGTGTGAATTAATAATTTTTAAACTGAAACTCAACTTATGTAAGGAAGAGATCTCTCCATTTCACAATGGCAACAGCCACCTTGGGGCAAGTTTTCCCATTCTCCTGGAAGGTAACGGACAAAATGCACTGGAGAGTTCGTGGATTTGGGTGTCTCTGGTAGGGGGTAAAGGAGAATTTCTACAATTCATTTAGGAAAGTTGATTTCTGCCCTTCAGGATGGAGTTTGAAGATCTGACACAGAACACAGTTTTGCATAGCACATGACACAACGTGCTTGTGCATAGCAGCTCCGTAGGCGGCGAGGCAGAGACCTGCTCTGGGTAGGTGCAAAAGTTCCTTTGCTGCTGTGGATAGCTTTCACCCACACTGGAATAGACACTTGGAGTACTTTTTTGATCACATCTGAATTATTTGCTGTCTCAGAGGTTTTATTGTATAAAACCTGTGGTTTTTTCCTAAGCTCAGCCACTGTGCAATCTGCATATTTTTCCTTGTTGTTTTTAGTGCTCCGTTTTGTTGTCATGTGAAAGGCAAAAGCCTGTAGAGAACCACATCTGTGCTGCCAAACCTTTTGAGGCAAAGTGCCTTAAAAGCAAGACTGTCGATTTAAGCTGCTAGCTGACTGACAAAAGTGCTGTGCTGACCACTTGTTAGATGCTTGGTTAGCTGTAAAATACCAAGCGGTTTTTATCCTCACCAGTAGCTCCCCTGACTCTAACACATGCATCAGGACCCTGGTTCTCAGAAGGTAGCTTTAATTAACACATAGGTTCTTTAATTAACATCAAGAAACATTGAGGAAAGTTCAGGCAGTACGAGAAGCACACTGGAGTGGGCAATAATCATGTGGTACAGTAGTACTGAAGGAGAGGTGAGCTTTCCCATTTCAGCCTCAGTCCATCAGGGACTAGGCTGTTACGATTAATTACCAGCATGCCTGCAAGTGACAGTTGTACAATAAAACCTTGTTTTCTGTGTGCCAGGTTTTGTTTTCCTTATAGAAGCACTTGCTGGTTTGACACTACTTGCATGTGGGTCCCTGGCTGGTGAATGCAGGTCCCTGTGCCTGTGCTGATGTGTTACGTGGGCGAGGGGCCAGGAACCCACATGCCTGCGGCCGCTCAGCTTGCTCAGCACATGCAGTCCAGGCAATTCCTTTCCTGTTACTTTCTCATTCTGCTTGACACCTGTGTGAGCTGGCACTTAAATATGCTCCGTCCAGCCTGGGGCACTTATGCCACTGATGAAGTTGGTGACTCAAACAAAAATAGAAAGTGTTCCTGTCCTTCCCAAGGCAGTTTCAGCCTTTCTTCTACTGCTTCATTAGCAGGTCAGTGGGTTCTTTGGAAACCAGTGCCTGAACCAGCTTTGTGCTGAAATTATGGGAGAAGCAACCCCATGTCCCAGTAGATTATGTCTGCTTTGAAACGCTCTCAGCCATCGCTGCCGCAGGGCTCCGATCTCCTGTCCATGCCTGCAGTGAGCTGCTTGCCTGGCGCACAGCCTGCTAACGTGTCCTAGTGGTGAGGCTTTCCCTTGCTTCAGGATTTTATATTGTTCCACTGAAAAAGAAATAGTAGTGAGGACATATTTATTCAAAGCACTAAGAGAAACAGTCTTAATTGCAACATTTACCTTCTTGTGTCTATCAGGAATCTCATTGTAAAGATGAGGCTTGCAAACTGCTCCTCTCAAGACGACTTCTTCAGCAGGGTCAGAAGCCATTCAGGATGCCAGATAATAACTGACTGCCTTAATTTTATGTAGAGAGGCGGTGTCCAAAGAATTTGGGAAACTTCTGTGGCATGTCTGTCTTCATTCTTCATCAAATGTTCTTTGGTCTTGTGAGACTGATGAAAGAAACACTTAAGCATCTTATTACATGCACCCATTTTAGGACAACATTGGCTGAGAAGTTTATGTTTTTATTCAGTCCCAATTAAGGACTTTTTTCCCTGAACTGGGCTGAGAGAGCTGAATGTGACTGTGCACAGACTTCAGTAGGCAAGGACACTCCATCTCGGTAACTGGATTAATTATTTATTTTTTCTAGCAAGGTCAGAATGATGACTACAGGGCTGGGTTTCAAACTCGTCAAAAGTGGGAGGATGTCCATTGCTTCAGTGCTCTCGGTCTATCGCGGATGCTGGACTTCAGGCTTCCTTAGGGGCCCTTTTGCCTGTCCCCCACCTGAGCTGACAGAGGGGAGCAGATGAGACCCTGAGGCTAGGTGGGCACCGGGGAAGAGCTGGAGCGAGTGAAGGGGTTTTGTCCCAGCTGAAGATGCTGCTATTGTGAAGCGTGATAGATTTGGTGAGGCACGGGAAAGGCCATGCTTTGGAAATGCTCTACAATGAAATTCCAAGATAGACACTGCCTAACTTTTTGTTTGAGTGCATTGGTGATGAGCAAAATGACAGAAAAAATAACTGTCAGGGCAGAATGACAAGGAGGATTTTTTTTTTTTTATTAGCATATGAGAGATTGCTGGGCTTTTTCTTTTACTTTTTTATTCCAGTATTAATCTGCATGGTCTTAGTACTTCAGACTTAAGTGCCTTAGAGATGTGATAAACAGCTGCCAGATGTTTTGTTCTTTTCTTTTCTGGAGACTACCTGGATGTGCATTGTGCTGTTTTTCTCCTCAAGGTGTAGTTATAGTAGGATTTGTTATGGTTTCTCCCCAGGTATTGAGGAGGAGCAAAAGCTGAAAATGCTGAATTGAAAAAGACCTTTTAAAAATGAATGTAAAAGAAAAGGAATTAATTGACGATAGAGAATAAAGATTAACATGTAGGTTTTATATAATTCTTCTAAAACTTTTATTCTTTGCCTTGAGCACTAGCAAGTTTGTCTTACACTGAGAAGGGAAACACCCTGAACATTTTATTAGTACCTTTGTTAACCTGGCCTTTTCAATCTAACAGCAAAGAGTAGCTTGGGGAGGATGTTACAGCTTGTTTTTTACTCTCTTGGCATGTTGTCCAAATTAATGACAAAGCTCCATGTAATGTGAAAGTGAAAATTAAGTTTTGCTGGTGCTTGAAAACCCTATGCCAAAACTCAAAAATGAAAATTCTCTTTTATTGAGCCCAGTGACTTAACCTCCTCCTGTGCATGGCTGAGGGTGGGTGGGAGAAGAAAAAAGGGAAGTGGGGAAAGAACAAAGAATTTTAAGTTTTTATGAGATTGTGATTCATTATCCATTAGTTCTCTGGAACACCACAAGACTTTTATAAGCATCCACTATTTGTTACTTGGCAGAAAGAGGCTGATAGTTTGAAACTTGAATTGTCATTTTATGCACAACACACTGACAGATCAGCGCAAAAACAAACCTACCAGAAATTGCATTTTAAAAATGTATAAAGATGCCAAATAAACAGAAAGCTCACAGACGGTATTCTGAATTCTGTGATAAAAGATAAGAAAGCGGGAGCTGCTGGAATTGTGCCTCTTGTATTTACACTGATTTTATGTACGTGGTGCTGTTGCTTTCTAATTGTTATCTCTTGAAAGAGAGTGGGCTTTTCCTAACCTCAGGTGTGTTGGGGGGAACCCATTCTTTAGCTAGTTGGAGGCAGAACAGAGAATCCAACTATGCAGGGAACTGCTTGGAAATGGAGAGTGATCTCTGTTAGTAAGCAAGGTCAATAATTCACCATTAGTATCTGTCTGAATATGAACTTGCTTTTGGGCATCCAGCACTTTTTCTAGTCTGTGTCCACACACAGCTGAAGAATTGATCAAAATCCAGGACACTTGCATAAATGTCAGCTTGGATGTTTGGACTCTAAGAAGCTGTTTTCAAAGTGATCCTTTTTTATCAGGGATCAATCAAAGTATATTAGTGATTCTCAGTTCTCTGTAATTCTCAAAAGTTTTCTTGCTTGCTCTGAATGACTTTTGCAATGGTCTGATTGATTGCTTCTGAGCTGAATGCTCCCGTGCAAGTACTGAATCCACCAAATCTCAAACTGGAGCTGTGCTTCAGTGGCAGTTAATTGGGAGTTATATCTGTATTTTTACAGTCAATAAGTATTATTACTGTTTTTCTTGGTGTAGTACTTAAAGGCCAGTTAGAGATCAGAGCCCTCCTACACTACACGACATCTAGATTTATTGAAAAAGAAGGTTCTTGTTCATAGACTTTAGCGCTAAGTTACACTTTTACAATGAGAATGTAATCTTGAGAAAGCTAATACTGCATATCTGTTTCAGAGGAGTCAGGGAGAAATCGGTCATTCCAGCTACTTCTGGATAATGCATTGCCTTGAATTTGAGAGGGGAAATCCTACCTGGCCCTTTTGTCAAGTTTGTGCACCAAACTGAGTATTAAAAAAGGACGATGCTTTGAAGTTAAGCTGCTGGTACGCAGTAGTGGGCTGTATACACTGGCTTGACATGTTGACCCTGACTGTTGCAGATCCCATGGTAACCCTTGGAATATATATGCATGTATATGAGAGGACTGAGCAGAGCTTTTAAATTTCAAGAAGAGAAATTACTGTATCCCTGTTTTCTCTCTGACCTTGAGAGGTCTTGAATTATTAAAGAGTCTCTTAAAAGTTCAACCCAGTTTCCAAGCACTGTAACTTTTAAATGGCATAACCATTGTGAAATTTAGTTCTAGAATAATTTAGACAATTTTTTGTGCATCGCTTTAATTACAAAAATTGGATGTTTCTTGCTTCAGAATGTTTTATCATCTTAATTAAAAATAATAATTTTATGTACACTGCAGTGCTGTGAATTCAAGCTAAAAGAGGTTTGAACAACTCATAATACTCTTGCAAAAGTATCTTGAGTAGCTGAAATACTGGGGAAATTTCTGATAGCTGAGCAGTACCTGATTTACTTAGTATATACTTAAGTCATATAGGGATCTAGGTAGCTTTTAAATACCAGTGGGGTATAAAGTTTTTCTTTATGTTGCCTGTGAGTAGAAAGCAGTTCCATCAGCTGAGACACCTGCTGGATGAATTTTTGTATTTTTTTCAACAAAAACTTCTGCATTTGGGCAGCTTGGACTAGGAATGAGAAGTTTTTGAAAGAAGGATATCAAGATGGCACCTCTGTCCTTTTCCTTGGGATACAAGTTTTCATACAAGAAGTCTCCCATGTTTGTACATGATGCAGATGGTGATGGGTAGGTAGTCTTTGCCACAGACTTACCCTTGACACAGTGAGGCAGAATCACAACTACAACTGTTTTACAGCATCTTATATCTTATTTATTAACATGAAAGAAATTATGTGTCTCCCTAATTCCTAGGACTGGGTTATTTTATGCTCCCTCCTGCATTAAGTGAGCTTTGTGTGCTGCACGAAAAACTTGCAATGGAAAATTCATCCAGCCCTCCCTCCTCATAGACACAAACACGTACCCCTGCTTCAGCTGGTACCAGAAATCAGTTGTGCTGAAGGAACACTTTGAAGACGGTGGGCAAAGCTGAAGCTTTGGCCATGGGACAGCTTCACATCTTGCAAATCACTTTGAGCTCCATCTAACACTGAGGCCTTTGAATTCTAGGTTATTGTCAGCGTTTATAGCAGTGGGAGTAGAGCCAATCAGTGACTTGTGCTTTGTATGTGCCATAATAACAGGGATGCTGTTTTCCCGCTTTGCTAAATTGTCACAAGAGGCAAGAAAACCTTCCTGGCTCCGAGGAGGAGGGCATGTAGTGAAAGACAGGGGCCCCCTCTACATCTAATACCAACCTCTTGCTGCTGGGAAGCAATATCTAAAGAAAGCAGTCATGGAAATGTACAGGTGTGTGCTGAGAGGAGGAGCAGGGTGCATTTTATCAGTACAGATGTGGGCCAGGGTCTGTCCCTACATTCTGGTTCCACTGGAATAGCAGCTCGATGCAGTGTTTTCATGGCTGTTGTCAGCCATGTGCTAACAAAGATGCTCTTACTGCCATATAATTTGTATCCACACAGAGCTGCTTCAGCAGAGCTTGGGGTAAATGTGAAAAGGGATGGAGAGGAGCAATTAATTTTGTCTCTTCAGAAAAGGAGTGTCCTGTGGATTCTGATACGATAACATCCAGCTTTTCTGTACGTACGTTTACCACAGATCAAGCCCTGCTACCTCTACCTGTAAATGTAATTACTCTAAAAGAGTCAGTCTCTGATTCCAGGCTCCTACGCTGTGCCTGAGCTGTGCAAACATCCTGCAGCAATCTGTCCTCCAATGTTGCTCACGTACAGAAATGCTGCAAAGAAGCATGACCTGTCCCTTTTGCTTCCTCCAGCATAATAAAATAGAGACAACTTTCAAAGCGAATTTCAGAATGTTCTTTGTTGTCAGGAGTAATTTGGTGGCCTTGAAGGGCTGGATGCCCCCCGCCCCCCAGACAATCAAATGCACTTTTGGATGTTTGTGATGTGATTTGCAATGCATTAAAATCTAATTGCAAAGCAACAGCTTCCAGACCCCTCCTCTCTCTTTATCTGTATCTGTAGACCAAAATCAGTGTGAGTTTTAATTGGGAGATAGTTAAAACTGCTCAGAGAAGAAAAACTGAAAAGAGAACTGCTTTCAATGTGCACTCTCATTCCTTTTTCTTAAACGTGCTTGAGCTCTGTTGGGCTGAGGCTTGGCAGAGCCGTGCCACAGCACCAAGGGCTTGGGTTATGGGTAGCCGATGGTGCAGGATCCTTCCACCAAAGGATCCCCCTGCACCTCTGCTGATGCTGCGACTGGCTGTCTTTTGTTGGTGGAGATGTACCTGGGGCAGGCAACTCTGTGGTCTGTAATGAAGATTGTGGAGCTGAGAGCCTTGGCACTAGTGAGCCCTTTGTCAGAGAAGCATCCTGTCCTCAGAACTGCAAAGCTCTCCCTGCACTGTGCGGGCACACGGCAGCCGAAGGGCTGGAGGGTCCGAGCTGCAGGAGATGGAAAGAAATGCCATGTGGCTTTGGACCCATTCCTCGTAAAACTTGCACAGTGAGGGTAAATAGTAACGGTTTCTACTCTGTGAGAGTAATTAAGCATAATAATGTGTTACCCTAGACTGCTACCTGCCAGAGTTACACAGACTCAAGACTGGGATAAAAAAAGATTGTCGTCTGATTTTCCCATCTGGATGAGACTGCTCAGTTTGCCCGCAGAGTCTGTCTCTGGAGGGGTGAAGAGGAGTGACTGCTGCTGCACTCGCTGCCTTGCAGGAGGAGGTGGGGAATCAGATGCCCTTCTGGAGCAGACAGAGATGTAGATCCAAACATGCTGATGAAAAACATCCTGAAAATACATACATTGACCAATTGGTGCCTCTCCACCAACTTGCTGTGTGCAGAGCTAAAGTGATTTCAGGTGCTGGACAGATTTATATAAAATGTTTCAATCCTGTTTGTCAGTAGTTTAAAAGCATATTAGCAAGGGAATTAAGCAACAGTCGTAAGGTATTCAGCATATCAGTGCTAAAATTATATGACCAGCATCCCATAAAAAGGATTTCTATTTCATATTGAGAAATTAAACTTGTACGCAGTTACGATGTCCAGCCTAGCTGTCCCTACCTGTTCAGTGAAGCTTCCCTGAACAAATTAGTTTTATAGCAAAACCAAAATAGTAAGTAGTATAGAAAGAGGGTTTTTTTTTTCTAATTATTCTTCGGGGGCTAGACTACTGCAAGAGTTAAGCTTCATTTGCATCCTTCTGCAGACAGATGTGGATATACAGAGCTGTCGTATCACAGGCAGCAAGGCTAACGTGCAGGGAGTGTGATCTGTCAGCTTTCTGCTCTGGCTGGTTAGGCTTATAATTTCCTGCCAGTTTATAACGGCTTCTGGATGGTTGATTGTAAAGAGGAAGGCAAGCACTTCAGGGCTTAGGCAGCAGGGGAATTCACTTACCTGAATGTCCTTTGTCGGGATGTGATTTGTTCATTTTAGTTTTAAAGACTATAGTGGTCTTTTATTTACCTGCTTAAGCCTATAGTTTGCTTCCTCGTGTGCTTTATTTTTAACTGCAAGGTTTTGCATCCATATTAATAAGTCATCCAAGAAGTATTGTGGAGTAAATAACCTGCACTTTCCTGGTGAAATAATTTCCACAGTTTGCACAAATAGAACTGTTTGGTTTGCTAGAAGTGACACAAATGTAATGGAGTATAGTCCATTGGTAGAGACAGTCTTCAGAATAGGTTTTCAGGGATTTGTTGTTGCTTTGCAATGCATTTTTTTGTGAAAAAGGCAACTGGGTTATAGTTCATCTTACAGCTGAACCAGCTGGTCATTATTCAAAATCATCAACTCATTTTTAATTTCCAACTTTTCCTATTAATGAGTGGGGTTTTGGATGGACAGCATGTCAGCTGCTGACTAAATTTCGGATTTTAGGAAGGCCTTTATTCATATAACTCAGGATGATAAAAATCCTGTTTAACGGGAATACTCATTTGCCATAGACTTGATCAATAAATTAAATAGATTAATTAACTTGAGCTGACAGGACCAAGGTCTGTCATGAAGTCAGGCCACCAGAGCTGGCCATTTATCAGAGGTAAAAAATTGTCAAGAAAAAGCAACCTTTAATGGGTAATTCCAGAGTACATGCAAATGAGCAAGTACATAAGAAGTCTAGCAAGGAGTGAGTGCCTGTCGTCTGATCACAAGCAGTATAAAAGGAGGTGGATATGTCTATGCAAAGTCGTTAAATTTGCTTATCAAACCCCTTCCTGTGAATTTTTGAACTTAAAGTTCTGAGGAGATGAACTGGCTTGTGATGTGGGTATATAGTCTTGGGTATTGCCATTTTTTAATCTCCACTGTGAAATTCAGTTGGTTTTATGTCTTGAGATAAACACACGCATACGTACGTATATATGTATGAAATGTTTTAAAGTGCAAGCTTATTAAAAAACAGGAAAGCTTTTATTGCTTTCAGAGCACTCAAAGAGATTGAGCTCTGCAGGTGGGATCAGCGCTGAGATTGGAGCCAGGCCAACACATTCCAGCCATTTCAGCACAGGAATCTTCTAGTATTGTTTATGTTGAGTCCTGTTATCTGCTCACAGGAGAGTCCTATTCATCCTGGACAGGGAGAGTCTCAGAGCTGGGTGCTGTGGGCATCTACACAGGTAACCCTGATAACTCAGCCAGGGCTTCTCCCTTCTTCTCCAGGACCCATCATCGGAGAGGCACAGTCAGCAGAGTTTCAATGCGTACTTACTGATGTTCAAGAAAGTCATAGGGGCTCCGTATCTTTAATTTTGCCATGTGTACTTTAGGCTGCTGAAAGAAGGTGATAATATTTTTCTAGTAGCTTTGGGTGTGGTGGCTGGGGGAGCTCGGTTAAGATTGTGTCACCTGAGGAGCTTCACAAGGCCAGTGCGGTGCCAGCGGCAGAGCAGCAGCAGATCTTGGCGTTGCCATAGACCTCTTTGCTACCACGTGTTTCTCTGTGGATGCAGTGGGAGTGAGATGGCGTGCGCTTCCCAGTGTAGAAAGTGAAGCAGTGCATATAATTGCATGAAAGTTGCATCTCTGTTTTGGTACTTCCAGTTTAGCTGTAAAGCCCTGACCATATGGATGTACTCCTACAGCCGCTCTGGAGGCAAGCTGAGAATAAAATGAGCTGTGTGCAAGTGCTGCAAGTCTGTGTAAATGAAACCTGCCTGACAAACCAGAAACATGCCTTTTTGGTGTGTAATAAAAATAAAAAGGCGTAGAACCTTATGTATGTTCGATTCCTGTTGATTATATAGTTTTGAGCTCAAAACAACAAGGAAGTGAGCTAGGGATGCTGGTGCCAAGGTTGATGATCTGTCAGGAGGAATGTGGAAGAAGACAGTGCTAGAACAAGGTACCTGGCAATGCAGCAGAGGCCAGGGTCTTTTGTTTGCCAGGGTGAGAAGGTGCAAGGAGGAGTAAGGGCTTGTTCTTTCTTTTCTCAAGACTGTTCAGGAAAGGCAGAGCTCTAGAGCAGGCGTATGCCTGACTTTGATCCACTGAAGTGCAGCTGGAGTGGGAGAGGATGAAGATGAGAGACTGTAACTGGTGGAAACATCTCGATTGCATCCCTGCCCTGCACAGTGAGGTGGTGAGAGTTGTTGCCCGGTGCTGCAGTTCAGGGTTTTGTCTTGAGGACTTAGGACCTAATTTAAAAATGCTCCCAAATGGCTGAAGGTCCTCAGCTATAGTGTGACCTGGGCACCTTAGAGGGTGATTTGTTGGTGATACTGGCCTGTAGGCTCTCAATGGACATTTTAAAAATTGCCCTGCTACTTCAGCAGTAGGAAAGCCAGGCTTTCTTTTTTTTTTTTTATTTCTTATACTATTATCAGCAGCTGTGACGAGTGATGCAATCCATATACCGTATGGAGCACCTATATATAAACATCTGACATATGGATGTTGTGAAGCTCTCGGAAGATTCCACTCACTTGAGATCACCCACATTTTAAAAGCATTCTGTTTGGGAATTAGTAGTTGAGATGTTCTGTTGAATTCTCCAAAGTGAAATTGTGCTGGGAATGTTTCTCAGCATGGAGTCGGGTCTGAATTACTCTTTTTGGTCCTTGATGGAGAACCGAAGACTTTGGAAAGAATGCGTATGGGCAGAATGTTTTCAAGCTGTCTGTCTGAATGGCTTTTACTGGGTCTGTTAACCAAGAGGATCTGAGCTGTTTCCAGCTTGCGGTTCTTCGCTGTTGTCTGCAGCCCTCACCTAGTTGGGAGCCTCTATCTCCATCAGCAGCATGGGAGGGGAGGATGAGGCACAATATCACTGACTACCTGGTTTCTTAATTAAGTCTTCAGGACTATCGCTGCTTACAAGTGTTGTTTTACTGCACAGAAATTAAGAGAGCCTACTGGCTGCTGTTTATGTGGGACTTGGAGAGGACAGGGCATTCAAATGCAACCAGAATTACTAAAGCACACAGTTTGCAAGAAGTTGTTGCCTTTGCTAACCTTCATTTGCCATGCTGCTGTAGGTCATCATGTCAAAATGTTTATCTGGAAGCTCTCCACGGCTAGCTAGCATGAGTTGGCCAGGCTTTTTTTTGTTTTGTTTTGGTTTTTTGTTTTTGGTTTTTTTGTAATCCAGTGAGATTGGAGAGCATTCTTCTGCTGGTTTGGCTCATGCAGCAGTGCTGGCTGCAGCAGCATCCCCAGGGAATTCATCACTGGAGCATGTGAGTGGGTGGCAGGGTGGGCATAAGGCATGGTAGGCTTGTTGGCTCCACACAGATGGAGACTGAGCAAAATCAATGATTGAGTGAGCAAATGGTAAGGAGGAAGTTACATATAAACTGAAAGAGTTTTCAGTTTTATTCACTGTTTGAGAAGCACATAGAAAGCGCTGTAAAAATATAGATGAATAATATGTACTTGGTTAGTGGCCTCAGTGAAAGCAGATGGAAATGGTCCATCTTATCTGCTGATTTTGGGACTTGTTTGGAGTGAGTGTGAATACAAACTCTGCCTGTACATGAGTATGATGATATGGGAAGGGCTGTGCTCCTCACATACCATCCTTCTCTTGGCACCTGGGGTGTGCTGTGCCCACAGATGTTTGTACCAGTACCTTAAGTTTTCATGAAAGGCATCTCAAATTGCTGCTGTCCTCTTTTGTCAGTTTTGCTTTTGTGGTATGGCAGAGGATTGACAGTGATTTGGATTCCGCTTTCTGAAGTGCTTAGTCCAGGGTTTCAGTGACGTGGAGAAGCAGCAAGCAGCACCCTGGAGCTTGGTTATTTAGGAGCTGAGGTTATGGATGTACATAAACCCCTTCCTCCCAAAGAGTTGTCAAGGTGAAGTTTATTCCACTAACGATAAATATTTGTTGTAATCTATGAAGCAATAGCAAGAGAGCAAGCCTACAGCAGGTGTCCGTACATCACTTTAATCTGTAATCAACCTGTTATGATTTCTAGTTCATAGCTATGTCTTGGTTATTTGCGTGTGCTGTGCTACAGTATATCCTCCCAGCTTAAAACCTTTTGCAGGGAACAAACGTTTTTCTGGCTTTTATTTGAAACGAAAGCTGTTCCCCAGAGTCATGTCAGCTGCAGAAATCCAGACCCCAACACAAGTGTCTGTACTAAAAACTGGGCTGTGGGCTCCATTAAAATACTGTGACTGCATGTCACAAACAGAGGAAGGCAAGGCAGCTGCACAGACACTTAAAGATTACATCCCTGCTTTGAAACTGAGGAGCTTTTGAAACTGAGGGGCTGCAACCATGGGAAAAGAAACAATTGTCTCCTCTCTTCACCTCTTCCAGCCCCCTGCCTCCAGTCCCTGTCAGCTCTTAGCTTTAAATGTTGTTTGGAATTACATGCTTGTCCCTTGGTAGTCTTCCTGTGTATTTTAATTGAGGGTGGCAGGTAAGGCATAAAGTCAAAGAACTGGAAATAACCTGTAAAACTAAAAAAAATGGAGCAAAAAAGACAGCCCTTCAGTTAAAGGTGGTGTTGGTAACTGCCAGATTTTTGAGAGTGTGCAAACTCATGATTCAATCACGCAAAATTGTATAAAGCTTCTAAGACCTTTGAATATGAAGAGGTCTGGAGGATGCTGAGAAGAAAGTCAGGGCTCCAGTAAGAGAGACAGTATCATGACACTCTGTAGGCAGCAAGCCATGATGATGGGTTAATACGTCTTTTTTACATTCAGGAAAAACGTACATGTCATCTTACTCTTTGTACAATATGTTGCATGTGGTTATATGTGTATGTGTGCATGTCCTTAAAATAAAGATGTAGTGTGTGTGCCATTCATCATTCCTAGGACAAGTATCGATCTTCTCTATTCTGTCTAGGTTTTATAGACAGTCTAGGTTTTATAGGTTTTTGCCATGATGTAGGAATGCCTTTTATTTCTGTAGCAAGCACTATGGCCACTATCTGTTTTATATTGGTCTATTTTCCCTTGAATCCTTCTGGAGATGGAGGGTTAGCACAGAGTAGTTTGGTCAGCTTTATTGCTCTGGTTTGGTGTGGCAGTGTCAGTGCAGGTGTATCTGTTATTAGAGAAGGCTGGATCCGAGGGGACTTTGAAGTGGAAGAGATTAGGGCTTTTGGTAAGGTCATAGTTCTTGGGGGAATTAATTCCTCAGATCAGGTGATAAGAAATGGTGTCACCTGCCCTAGCAGGTAAATATGTGCTTCACTTCTAAGCACGTGATTAGTCCATACTGAACCTGCATTAGAGCAGAGATTTCTTTTTGGGAATCTCAAAATGAAATGAAGAACAATAATAAACCCTGAAAAAGAGATCTGAACTGAAAAAAAACTGAAGATTCTCATTTCACACATCGTTTGCTATTGTCCTACTCTTTTTGACTATGGAGCTGAAGCAAAAAGAGAAAAGTTCCCAAGGCTGTTCAGATTTTCAGTGCAAAGGACTAATGTTTTGGCGAGATGAGCAGGAAATAATGGCCAGAGACTTGTAGAAGAGCACTGGGATTCACATTGATTTTTGAATCCCTGCCTAGCACTGCAGAAGGTCTTCCAAGATCTGAACTATTAATATAACAAAAGGCACGTCAGAGGTGGAGAGGAGTAAAGAAACATATCCCATGGATACAAAGCGCACCAGTCTGGCTGTAACAAGCAACTTATGCATATTATGGATTCTTATTGCTTGATGTGGGACTGGGCACACTGTTCAGTGTGTGCTCGTAGGCAGAATTAACAATTTTCTTAAACATTTTCCAAGGTGTTAATCCCAGTAACTGGGGTAATGCTGCGTAAGTGGTGATTATCTTCTCCTTAGCTCTTTGGCAGCCTGAGAAAACTCTACTGCAGTCCTCCCCTTCCTGTGCTAATGGGGAAGGCAGAGGCTGGGGAGGTTGAGTCCCAGAGTACCTGCTGTTGTGCAGCCAGTGCTGACCAGATCGTTCATAGTGGCATATGGGGCCCTGCGGTCACAAATGGAGCTTGAGCATTAGGAACACCCAGATGGTGAGTGGGTGTCTGTGAAAGTCCTTAAATCAAGGATCTTAAATAGTCTTATAATGAAGAAGTCCACGGGCAAAGAAAAGGCTAGAAGCCAGTTCTCCCAGGCTGTACTCAGCCACATGCAGTGGCGAAAGGGTGAGCTGCTCGCTTGCTCCGATTTCTGGCTTTGGCACCAGATTTTGTTCATATTTTCTTCCAGCCCCTGCAGGAAGTCAAGCAGGGCTCATTCTAACAACTCTTTGGTATCTAGACCTACTGTGGGAGCAGAGAAGGTATGTTCTGTAAGGAAATGTCCTTCTAGGAGTAAATAGTGCATTATGAGGGCCAGCGCAAGCAATCCAGACCGCAGTCTGAATTTGCACTTTCTGAAAGGCTTTATCCCTGTCTCAGTTCAGGACACCTCATTTCCAAAAGCGTTAAGAATTTCCATGCAGCTATACTCTGTCTCCAGATTCTCACCCACTCAATTTTTAATTAAATGAAAGAATTTCCACTTTGTGATTAATTCTTGTTTTCAGGGCAAGCCACAAAATAGTTGAAAAAATAAGACTTATATGTCTGCTGATTTCCTTCTGCCTTTTTAGTTTGCAAATGAATGTAGGGTCATCTTCCATCATTTGTCTTCTTAGAACTTTTGCCAGTTTTAATTCAGTAAAACACAGAAGTCATTCCTCATACTTATCTGTAAATTGCATTGAATCTTGTTGCAGTCATATTAGGTGGTAATGATTTATATGCCTTCTAATAATTTATTTGATTATGCCAGCTATGTTCCATTTTTGAAGAATTATTGAATTAATGCTCTTGTGTAGGGAACAAAGAGAAATATTTTCCATAGTTCTTGCTTTGCCTTTCTGCGGTTTGGTACAGTGCTGCATGTTTTGTTCATTAACATAGTGGTATGTAAGGATCAGGCTGACAATTTATTCCTTGTATTCAATGCTATTAGACTTCAGGTTGCACAGAAGCTGAGTATCCAAAGGTGCTTTAAACGTGTGTGTGAGGGGTGAGTGTCTAAGTGGTTCTGCCGAGTACACAACCCCAAAGTCTATGAGTCTGTGATGGGAGTATCTGTGCTGGGCACAGCAGGGGCTTGAGACTCCGTGGAAGGTGGTGGGAGTGTGAAGGATGAGTGACATTGTCAGAAGTCTCAGTAGCAAAATAAGCTGGTCCGTCCTCTTCTTTTCCTTGTGCCTCAGGAGTTCTGTGCAGAGTGTAAGGATATAGGGAGCCCTCTCACTCCTGCCTTATTGGCAAAGAGTTGACTTCAGGGAGGTAGTGAAGTTTACCTTCAGAATTAGAACTACTCCCACTGATTGCTGAGGCAGTTTTCTCCCCAAAATAAACAAATAGGAAATGGATGGAGCTGCTGAGGAGGAGTAGGGAGAGAAACACTCAGCAGGATTAAAGGAAAGCAATTCGTCTATCCAATGTGTCCCATACCTTTGAAACTCAAAGTATCTCCTTGCTTGATGGACTGACTACCCTGTCTGTTTTCTCCATGTTTTGGAGCTGTGTGCCTGACTCCTGGATAACATGCCTCCCACGCCAGCTGACAAAACACAAAGAAGTAGGAAGAAGCTTCAGCTGTAAGGGGAAAACTCTTCTCTTCATGAAAAAATGATGTAGTTTTTATTTTCTTTTCCTTGACTTGCAGATTTAGAGAGGCACAGGATTCAACAAAGTACTTGCAAAGTGCAAATAACCTCCAACATTTTTAAATCTAAAATTTCTCTTTGAAAAACGGTGGGTTTCTTTCTGAATATGTTGTCATAAAATATCACATTTTGGCTGTATTTGGATACCGCTTTTTTATGCCATTTAAAAGTAATATTATGCTGCTGAGATGCTGGACTCTTCAACAGAATGAAATGTGGTTACTTCTTAGGGAAATTGTGTGTGATTACTCTGGAAGCAAAATTGTCGCCTTTTCCAGAGTTTGTGTAAAAGCTGGTACTGTGGGAGTCTGAGAGGAGAGGTAGTGCAAACAAAAGGGACAGAAACAATGGGTGGAAAACCAGAAAGATATTTTACCTAGTGTACAAGCACCTGGGAACATGCAGAAAATCAAACAAGAAATGACTTCCTAGCAAGAAATTAAAGCTTCCAAGCAATGAAATGAATAATCAAACAGACATGATATCATCTTCCTTTAAACTAGGTTTTTCTTCTCCTGAAGCAATTGAATTTTTAGAGGAGAATTTGAGTCTTGACCCCGTAAACTGACCAGCTCTGCTCTCGAGCAGCTCAGTCCCCCTCCCCATTGCAACGGGGGAGCCCGATCCACAGCCTGGGTCACTGCATCCGTCCCACCAGTCGCAAAAATACGCTCTACGTCCCCTCATGTCACATCTTTCATTTTTCTTTTCTTTAGCCTTTCTTATTCAGTTGGCTGTTACTGGGTTCATTCCACCATGGAACATTACTGTATGTGGGAACAGCCCCCCTTAACGTCTCTTATTTGTGTGCTTTTCAATATTACTTGCTTTTTGACATTACTGAAGCAGCTGTGTGCACACAGTAACATCTGGGGGCCTGCTGGACTGTAAAACCTCCTGACATCAATGTTTAATTTACATTGACACATTTTCACTTTTATGTACCTGTTTTCAGTCTCTCTTTACTGTTTTACAGCAGACAGCTGAAACAGAGAAATACCCTTGGTTTTCTGCAGTGCTGCTGTGTGAATATGAGGGTGCTTCCAAAACTGTTGCTGTGGCTGCTGAGGAGTGCTGGTGTTTAAACAGTCCTTTGTTATTTACTGATGCTCTCTTTTTAGATACTGCTGTTTTGTAATGGTCACTCACACTTATAGAACCTCCTTGCCACGAGAACGGTTGATAGTTTGCCAACAGTCTGATTTCAACCTGATCTTTTCACAGATGTGGTTATTAGGGAATGCAGCAACCTTCTGCCAGATTTTCTACTCTATTAAGCAGCCATATCATCTCCATAAATAAAAGTGCCTGCTTATATAGGAGTTGGCTTTGGCATGTTGAGGCCATTTGGATTTTTACAATCGTGTGTTCAAATGCAGCTGATCCTGCCTGGGCTGGTTCTCTGTTTCACACACAGAATCACCAGGTTGGAAGAGACCCACCGGATCATCGAGTCCAACCGTTCCTATCCGTCACTAAACCATGCCCCTCAGCGCCTCGTCCACCCGTCCCTTAAACACCTCCAGGGAAGGTGACTCAAGCCCCTCCCTGGGCAGTCTCTGCCAGTGCCCAACGACCATTTCTGTGAAATTTTTTTCCCTACTGTTCAGCCTTTTGATGCCTTTTGGCGCAGATGTGAAAGTACCATGTCTGGGAAGTCCCGTTCCTTCTTTGCTTCTGGGGAAGCTCCATTACACAAACACATTAACATGTGTAAGGCAACATGTATCCCGTGGCCTTGTCTGGATCAGTCGGAATCGTGCGAGCACAGCCAGTCTTCCAGGGCACAGCTGACCCCACAGCGTGGCTGGCTGACCAGGGGCTGTGCTTTGGGTCCTGCCAACCCACACTACTCTCTTGCCCACAGCATCTTCCCAAACCACTGTGTTCACTCATTGACCAAACCCTCCTCATTTCCTTGCATCTACAGTGACCCCTTAATGAGGTTAGGGCTAGTTTTTCCCAGACATGTGAAATATTTGTTCCCTACACACACTTACCTTTTGCTTATTCTTGAAAATGTGATGTAGAGAATTGCGTTGCTGTCTGTTTCTGCTCTGTTGTTGATTAATCTGTTTTTCCACTAGGGCTCTGTTATGAGAGAAGATTAATATTACAGAGAAGATACTTGTTTGTTTCAAATATTCTGTTTCCTTTCTCTGTTGGGAATAGTAGTATAAACACCAGGCAATCTGAATTTAAATAGCTAAAGTATTAGTCTTGCTATTCCAATTGCTCATTATTACACTTGAGGATATGGTTACAGCTGATTATACAAAAATACCTGAGCCATACATTTTACATTCTCAATCAGCATATTATAGATGAACTGTGAAAATTGGAGATAGCTTTTTATGATAATTGGGAGATATTTTCCTTGAAGTATGTAACACTCTTGAGAGAAGTTGAATTGCTTCTCTGTAATTTTGTTATAAGCTTTACTGGTATTTATTTAACATGCAGTTTATTGCTACTGAATTTTTTCTTATGGCTCTCCGACAAAGGCTGCATATGCAGAAGGCTGCTCTCTGTTTTGATATCCTCTGCACAGTGACTTGTTAATTAGACCAATTCTGAAGCGTCCTCCGTAAGCCTGACTCACGCACAAGGCAGCGGTGCACTTATGTGGAGAAAATGTAAATTGTCATTGCCCGAGTGGTCCCCTTCAGCTCCTTCTTGATGTGTGAGGATAATAAGCCAGCCCATTGCGCAAAATATGAACTGATTTAGAGTCCTCCAGCTCTTGAACTGGGCCCTTTGTGGCCACCCCAGATCCAAACTGCCAATTGCAAGAGACCCTTGGTTCTCCCCTGGGTTTGGAGGATCGAGGTTGGGAGCTGGTCCTTGAGTTGCTCTTGCAGGGTTGGGCTTGTCCTGTCCCCTGTGCCAGCAGCACAAGCAACTCGGATTAACCCACTTTTGACTTAGGATGTCAGCACCTTATAGGTATCCCCCTCAAAAAGCTGTGCAGGGCAGACCCAAGGTGCTCCTGATAGTAGAAAACACGGTTCTGACAGCTAAATGTTCTTTGTGGGGGTGAGGGAATTCCACATGCCGGGACTATGCAAGCAAAGGGAAAAAGGGACATTATATGTGACTGAGAGGTAGCTCTCCCAGTACATCACTGCCTCAGGCCCTTCAGCTGGGAAACTGGCTGAACCCACAGCTTTTTCTAGGGCTGGGAGGCCAAGCTGTGCCGAGTGTGGGGGCTGATGCGAGTGCACCGGACAGTGAGGTGGCTGTTTGGAGACCAAGCTCCCAAGGAGGACCTGGCCCCAGCCTCCTTCCTCTGCAGAAGCTGGACATGATTAGAGATACTGCTGAACTCTTACAGTCTGTTGTGTATCTTCTGTTCATCTCCTCCTTGCAATTATCACAACCACAAGTGAAGAGGGGCCATGCTGATTGCCTTGTTGAGACTCAGGTAAAACTGATTTTTAAAAAAAGAATTGAAAGATAAGTTCTTCATTTAAATGAAGCAAATGAAGCACTAATCATAGAATCATAGAATAACCAGGTTGGAAGAGACCCACTGGATCATCGAGCCCAACCATTCCTATCAAACTGGAATTGGTGAGATTTTGCTATGCTGTTCAGCTGGTCCTGAGTAGAGGAGGTGCAGACTGGAATTCCAGGCCAGAAACAAACAGCTTTCTGGCTGGATTTATGGTAATACATGTAAAGCTACAACTCTCTTTTTTCTTTGTTGGCATGTGTGAACAAAATTACTTTATGCTTGGCTATGTTTGCTGGGCTTGGCTCCCAAGAGTTAGTTTCTCTATGGCTTTAGGGTACCTCTTGTTTTTAAAAGCGTGGAGATGGCTGCTGCTCCTGTCCCACATCAGCCTTTTAGTAGAGATTTTGTGCAGCTGGAGATTGGCAGGCGGCATGAGAGAAACGCCTCTGCAGAGGGCGTCTTGTAGTGACACTGGGGCCAGGGGACAGAGCTCGTGCCTAAACCTACACATGAGGTTCAGGAGATCTGAGTCCCCAACTAGAGCTAATGTAAAGCGCTTAACTCTGCTGTGATTGGAGTTATGTTCAGCACAGTGTGTCTGGATTCAACCCATTCAGCTATCCATTTGTTTTAGTGTTTATAGGGTCGACCTCTGGCATATCAACTCCAGAGGAGATTTTGTCTGTTTACCGAAATGGAAATTGCCTAGTTCAGGAGTGGGCTGCAATCCCTTCAGAAAACTAATCTTTGATATACTTCCTGTAATCACAGCTTAAAAACAAACCCACGTTTCCAAAATGTTCTTCAATTTTTCACCCTGCTATTTCTTTCACAGACATTAATCATCCACTTCCCCATTTAAGTACAGAGCACAGAAAAACTGCAGTGAAGAGCTGACTTCTCACGCCTGCTGAAAAACACGAGCTGTTTTGCAGTGAGGTTCCTGTTGCTTTGGGGAGCGGTGATCGTGCTGAAAAAATATGCATTGACCTGTGCAACACAGGTGCTATGTGTGTAAGGATTTCAGCAGAGTTAACTCCTGGTAGTTCACTTGTAGAACGTGCTCTCTTATGCTGCAAATGTACAGTGCCGGCTTTTGGGATGTTTAAACCTAGCTTGACTTGGTAATCATTAGATTATCAAGTGTATGCTGGCTCAGGTTGTTATGTGTTGCCACAAGTAACCTCTGTGTGCCTACAAGCAAGAGCTGTTCTTTTTTTTGTCTTTGGATTTTAAAGTGCACCAGTCAGCTCTCATGGCAGAGGGGTCAAACACAGCATACATTCGTCTTTGGCTTCTTGGCCTCGGTAGCAGTGCAGTCCTGGGCAGTGTCTCCATCTTTCAGCTGGAAGCTTCACATGGAAATGTTCAGTTCTGCTGAACTCTGTCCCCTTCTGTGTCTGAGCCTACTGGGCTCATGCACGTGGGAGAACAGCATTTGTAGGCAATTTGTACCACGACCTGGAGCGTGGTCTGTGCTAAGGGTGGAGTCTGGGGCTCCAGCTCAAACCTCATCCCTCCCAGCCCCAGATGTGCCCTCCAGCAGCAAAGACAAGTGCTGTCCGTGTGGCAATGGGCTTGTGCAGCCTTCCTCTGCCTTCGTGCACCACAGGGCATGGGAGGCTCTGCAAGCCCTGTGCCCGCGACCCCTGCACAACCTGAAAGCAGGCTCTTGGCAATGCAGCAGCCAAGGAAACTGCCCCAGTGATTTGAAAATGTGTTGCTTTGTAATTTACTGTCTAGTCTTACATTGTTCTGAAGGAACTAAACAAACCAGTGCTTGCTGGAGCTTCTGCTTGTAGGTGGTGCCTATTGTTCAACGCAAATCTTGTATAGTAGGAATTTGAAGGTAGCAGGTTTGTAGCAGTGGGAAGGAAGGTAGAAGCGTACACTGCAGGCTTAAATTTGCAGGAATCTTTGACTGCAGAAAAGAAAAGCTGTGGACTCGGACATTTCAAAATTTAATGTGAAAACAACAGGCTGGCAGCTTGCAATTCCGACGACTTTAAAAATTAAAATGCCACCATGTTTAATGGAGTCACCAAAAGTAATGATAAAAATGTAATTGCTTCTGATGAGGTAAATATTCTGTTAAGTAAAGGATACAGTAGATCTCAATTTAAAATGAGTTATATTTCTTAGAGCCCAATATGCAAGTGAACTGGAGACTACGTATCATTAATCTTTGCAGGATAAACAGCCAGTAATTTAAGTTAATTATGAACAACCCCAAATTTTTGGTTTCTCTTCTGTGGCCTGGATGCATTCATGCTTTGATTCCACAGGTACTGGAGGGCAGTAGGAACAACTTGTTTTGTAGGTTTAACACAATTTAATTGTCACAATAGTAAAGACTTATTTTTTACTGAATTTTCAGTTAAAATTGAGACGATAAACATCTTTCAAAGCTACTGCTTAATTTGATGCTTAACTTCAGTCAAGAATCAACTTGTTTATAAAATAGAAGCAATGTTACCAAATGGTCAGCCAGCTGCCAGATAAAAACAGAAGTATGAACAGTCTTCCATTATTTTGGAGGGTTTAAAGCCTACAGTTTCTTCAGACCTTTTTTCTCCATATGCATAGTTAAAAAAAAACCCAACCCCCAAAAAAATAAAAGTAAGCATGCAACAGTTATTTTAATAGATCCCTTCAAACAGAAGGTCTGATGTGATTGATTTAAAGCAGGCTCAGGCATGCTATGCCACATTCAATCAACAGATGTAATCGGTATTGAATTCACTGAAGCTGTGTCTGCTCATAGCAGGAGTGAATTTGGCCAGACGATTACACTCTTTTTTAATGGGAGATAATGAATATTGATTAATACTGTCACAGGTGTTGCTGCAGCCTGAAGCAGTAGCCAGAGGAGCTAGAGATCCCACAGGGTACGTTGCAGGTGGTCCTGCCTTCCTGCTGTATTGGCCAACAACTGCCAGCAGCTCATGGTGCGGCTCTGCCCCAGCGTTCAGACCAGGAAAGCAGAGCTGGGTGTGTATTGTGGTGCTGCTCTGTTCCGGGGCTCCCTCTCAATTTGGGCTGCCTGTGCAGGACTGCCTGGATGCCAGGGCTGCGGAACGAGCATGTCGGGGCCGTCTGTGTGACTGAGGAGGAGGATTGATGTTAAAGGCTGGGTTCTGCTCTGGGCGCTAGCATAGGTGGATTAATGTTTGAGCCGTCTGTATAAACTGGAAGAAATACCTTATGGAAAGACTAGAGTGCTTGTAGTTTGGTAACTGACAGAGGCTGGCTTGCTGATGGCATTGGGCATTGGTGAAGAGGAACCTGAATGTGCCTGCTCTTGAAATGCTGAGCGTGGAGTATTTATGTACTATTGTTAGCTGAGCTATTATCAGAGGAATAGAGGGTTTAAAAATAGTATGGCCCGATGGGTGGAAACATAAGGTAATAGTATGAATTAATATATTGTATTTATACCCGCAGCATGTTTTTCTTTTGGCAAGTAAGATTTAATTATAGTATATTATACACATGGCATAGATCTCAGAGATACCTGCATGGCTCTGGGGACAAAGGGACAGGCTGTTGTGGCTGTGGAGATGCTCAGGGAGGTGTGGAAATGCCAGCAAGGCAGGGCAGTGGGTCCATGCAAGGCAGACGTTGCTTGCACTATATCTCAGCGGGGCTTAAATATAGAGCTCTTTTAAGACCCAATGTCAAGTCAGAAATGCATTGTTGAAAGTGTATAATCAGCTCCAAGTGGCTGCCTTGTAAATCTCGGGAGTGGAAACTGGCCTGAGGCTAGCAGCCGTCTCTGCTGTGTCTTTGCTTGAGTGAACTTTAATTTGACTCTTTATCAGGAAAAGCAGTGAGTGGAAGAGGGAAAAAAAGATGAACACAGAGCAAGTTGCACAAAATAGGCTTTGTATGGATAAAGGTGATCTTGCCGGAGACTTTGCAAAGACTTCCTGTGCCCTCAAAGAAAGGTGAAGTCCAGTTACTAAGTGCGTAGGAGAGGAAGGGGCAAGCGAAACTGGGAGAAACGCCCTTGTTCTGACTTTGAAAGATCCTTTTGACTTTACTAGGTTGAAAATGTGCACAGTACTTCCAAAAATGAAGTGAGTTCCAATTGGGCTGTTGAAATCCGAGTCCAGTCTGAAAAGCAGACCATACGCTGTGTATGGCTTTGTTTGCTTAAGCTGCTGACAAAAAAAAACCCCTAACATCCTCTGCGAGCATCTGCGATTACACTAATCAGCGTGCTGTTTGTATGCAGAGGTGTTGAGTGAGGGAATTGGGGGTTTAGATGCTGTCTGAAATGTTGAGCAGCTCCTGGCTAGGGAGTTTTTCGGTGACATTCTAAAGTGAAATCAACATTATGAAAAGAGATTATTGATGTTATGAAGCTCAGCAAACCTCATCATGTCTTCCATGATTATATGTGGGTATATTGAAATCTGCCATGCTGGAGAGGGGGGAATGTTTTGAGCCAGCAGTTTTTCACAAGTCTCAGGCAATGTAAAATAAAGAATGTCTTAGTGGCAAATGGAAGTTTTATCTTAGGCCAGTTTGTAGTCCTGGGAATGATATATTTTGGACCCAACTTGTTATTAGTTTTCATGGGAAATGTTTAATTTTGCAGGTGATAAGCATGGACTGGTTCAAAGGAGCCAGTTCACAGAGTCTCTAGAGCAACCTGGGTGTGAAAATCTATTTGTTCTTAAAGAGTCAAGTCACTTTTCAAGGCTATGGTCTAGAAATTCAGTTTTTTTAGTATTGTCATAGTAAATATTTGTGATTTAGCAAACTATGAATTTTACACATGTCCATATGTTGACAGCAAACATAAACGTTTATGTGAAGTAACACTGAAAATCTGTATTCTTCACACATTGGAAGGGTGTCTGAGTCCATTCTATTTCCCCTGAAGGAATATAAAAATATTTTTATAAAAGGAAATTGAATATAAAAATAATGCTTAGTAGTGAATATTCTAAGTATGTAGATCCACTAGAAAAACTGCTATTTTTCCTTTTTCCCAGAAAAACAAAGGTGACACAATCTCACTATGTGCATACCGACATTGTACGTTGCCTAAAAATTAGTCATGGCAATAAAGAACCAGAAATTCAAGTAGCTCGGTCTGTTCAGCTTATTAGAGGGAGCATTACTTGTAGTACCTGCCCAAAGAATTTCAATATGATCAATGATCATTACTTCTTTTTTTTTTCTTACATAGCATATAATTGTTTTTTCCTCAAAGTCATCAAAGTGCTTGAGAAGGCAGAATATATTGAGACTCTCTAAAAAGTAGAAATACTTTGTCTGCTTACCTTGCCTGGTGGTTGCATCTATGTCATGGCCTGGCCAATCTTGGAGGGCCTGCAGTGGAGAAGCCTCTCAATCTGCCAAAGTCATAAACTTACACATAGCTGCATTGTGTCCTTGCTGCCCTCCTCATTGATTCACTCAGTGTCTGTAAGTTTAGGCCTGGGCAAATTCACAGTTTTGCACTCTAGAACTGTAAAAAAACTGGCACAAAACTAACCATAAACTGTGAAACCCCAAAATATCAAGAAGGAAGAAGCATGAGTTATTTTTGAAACACCCGCTACCATCTCTTTTGTTAGGTGAAAAATAGCTGTGAGCTTCTGAGAGGTGCTCTGGTAGATACTGAAGCCTGTCATAAAGCTCTTTGTTCAAAAAGAAATCTTAACTAATGTAAACTATTTGAAGAAGTGTTTACCAATAAACTTAAAAATAGCTTTAGCTGTCTTCTGATCTTAGAGGCCTTCACTTTCCTCCAACTATGGCAATTTACAAAATTTTCTTGTCTTGAAACTAGGTGAATGGTTATAAAGAGCTTTTTTTCCCCTTTGACATCCATATTGAAGGAGAAAATTATGTTAAATCCCCTTTAGCTTAAAGCTAATTAAAGCTAGTACTGAAGTCTTTGTACTTGTATGCTGTTTCTTTTATAACTATGATAATTACATTGGGTTAGCGGCATCTGTCTGGAAGACTGGCGGGCTGAGAGGTTTAAGCATAAAACTGAGGTTTGAGCCATGGATGAGGTCAGGTCTATGCTGCTCCAGTGCCACAGCCAAACTCTCCTGTTGCTCTTTTCTTGTAAACATGCAGGATCTGATGTCCGCAATTGGACACCAGAATGGTCAGTGCATCCAGAATCATCATCTGCCTCTGCGTGCTGTAGGGTGAGCCATCTTCATTTCCAGCTCCAGTGTAAGGCTTGGGAAAAGGAGGTTGCTGATATGGTGAAATGAGATTAAAAAAGACTTGCAATATGTGGTGCTTGTGAGGTCTTCACTCATTTAGCTGGGTGGGCCTGCCTGAAGGTGAACGAGCCCCTCAGCTCCTGGTGGGAGTGGGTGATGAATGAAAACTTTGGGTGCAGTGAGGTGAACGCATATAGACCCTGTGTGCTTGACTGAACAGACCACTAGGCTTTGGTCTTTTGAGTTTGACTTCAGTGTTTATGAAGGAAGGTAATGGATCTGAGAACCTGCTCTCAGATACTTCTTTTACTCAGTCAACAGGAAATGAAACTGCCACTTTAAAGGGAGTTATTTTAAAGCTGAAAGCTTTGAAGGTCAGCCCCACTGGAGTGACATTTTAGCCAAAGGCAGCAGACAAGATCATTCCGTGAGTGAAACAGAAATCGTTGTGACCTTAATGGAGTCATAAAAGCAGAATAAGACACTGTGGAAGTGAGTTCCCAAGTCCAACGAAGGACTTTGTATTAAATCAGGACCAAAACAAGCAGTGAAGAAAGAATTCTGAATGCATCCCTCCTTGTCAAAATGAAAAGCACAGTTTTGCAACTAACTTCCTTTTGATTGTTTGTTTGTTTCAAAAATAGTTCCTGTCTGGTAACTATTGTTAAAATAACCTCTAGCCTCAGGTCACACTCCCATGTGTGAGCGAAATCATCTCTTACCCTGAGGATATTCTGTTCTCATCAAATTATTTTCTTTGCAGAGGTAATTAGGTTGTTTGTAAAGGACCCATCAGAAATCTGTTAATGTCTGGAGTGACTGTCCACATATTAGAGTTAGTTCAAGGCAAGATTTTCAGAATGTTCAAAAATCTGAGGTTTTCTTTAATGTCATGCTTTTCAGTAGGGCTCCTGTGAAATTTGTTGATGACCAGCAAAGCCAAGTAATGGATCCTACAGTCTTGTGATGTTGGCTGCTTCATGTATGCTGAAACTTCTCTGGGGAAAGCCACTGGTATAATTAACCATTGAATCAATGCAACAAGAAGAGTAATGCTCTGACAGCCAGGATCTCCAAACAGAGAGGTCTTCTTTTAAAGACGTTGTAGATCAAGCATGAATGAATAGATGTGATGTAGGAGCTGTAGAGCACTGCTCATGTTGATTGCCCTGCAACTGCAAACAGTACACAGAAGCGATACTGTCCCTGGGTGGAATGCATGTGCTAAGAAACATCTTAGTCACTTGGGTAGAATCCCCTTTAACCCCTCCTCCTTTACTGTAGGAAAATGTATGTAGTGTATCTTGCTTTCAA
Source organism: Phaenicophaeus curvirostris (assembly GCF_032191515.1). Classification (NCBI taxonomy): domain Eukaryota; kingdom Metazoa; phylum Chordata; class Aves; order Cuculiformes; family Cuculidae; genus Phaenicophaeus; species Phaenicophaeus curvirostris. Next base: position 8,338,410 of record NC_091404.1, read on the forward strand.
TTTCTGTTCTGTTAAGAAGATTGAAAAGGCTTCTCAACTCCTACCATGTTTAATTATTATTTCCAGCTGAAATATAAGACTTCCATAGGGATGACTTAGTCCTTCCAAAACACAGGTGATGATGTTTTCAGGCCTTGAAAAAAATCCTAAATCATGAATGTTGTTTGTATTTCCAATCTTTTATACCCACCTTCTCATAATAATAGCCAGGGTCACAAGGATGTGAGAAACATGGATTATGATGAAAGAATTAACTTATTTCCCTAGTACAGACCAGTGCACCAGCTGTCATAACCCTCTTGCTGGTCTACAGGAGGAAGCAGAATGAATTTGGCAGGCTGACCAACCCCCTTAATTCAGCTTAAACTCTGTTTCTTGTTCCCTGTGCCACATTTCTCTCACAATCACTGCTTGCTTTCAAGGCTCTGCTCCTGAGCGTGTTACCTCTTTGTGTGGCATAGTTATTGAATTGTCTTTTCTCTCTGTGGAAATGGGGTTTTCTAACAAGGCAAGCAAAACCAGAGTTATTTAATATCTGTGCTTGAAAATGTGACAAACTGCCTTCAAGGTAACAGCTACTACTTGAATGGCTTTCCATATTACCGATTGCCATCTTTCTTCAGTTGTAATTGCTGCTTGGAGACGACTGTATTGATTTGTAGATCTAATTATCTTAAAACAAAGCCAAAAAACATTATTGTAACAAGAATATAAAATCCTGTGCTGCAGAGAAGAGAGGTTAATGCTTTGTCTTTTCTCTAAAGTCCAGGCATGGAGACCTGCTTAAGAGCAGAGCTAATGAGCCTCAGACAGTTAATGAAACAACCGGGAAATGGGAAAAGCTTAGGATGTGGGCAGTGACCTGCAAAGGAAGTCAGATGTGAAAGCTTAGAGGGGTTCTTTTCCGCAGTGTTGTGTGATGTCCTTGGAGGTGACCAAAGAAGCTTGCTGTTTGCAGGGTAGACTCTGAGGACATCAGCGTTTTCCCATTCAAGTGTGTGAAGGTCTGGTTGAACATCGCCTCCTCTGCACAAGTGAATTTGCTGATGCTGTCTCTTAGTGTAGCTGGTCATAGAACATGCCGTATGCAGTTGTGTAGATCTTGGAAAGTACTTGCTTGTGGTTTCTTCATTATCTATGTAAAAGGACCCACGTCCCTTCTGATGATCAGTATGTTTATGAAAAAGTACCCACAATAGTCTACTAATAGCTTGTTCTGTTCTTAATAGTTCTTTAATCTTTGCTTCTTGTAGGATTGATTATTAAAACTCACCTCATGCTCCTGACTCAAGTTAATACAAGTTACTGCCTTTGTGTTTCACACAGCCACTGGGCAGTTCTTCATACCTCGCATGCTGCTGGAAGCTGAAAGGAGCCTGTTTTCAGGCATGCTGGACAGAGGGAAGTAGTTGCATGCTGTTTTCATATTGCTTCCTTGCTGGCTGCTGAGACTAATTGCTTTCAGGGCTATACAAAAGCCTGACTTCATGTGTTGTGCTCTGGGTGCAACTTTACATTGTCTAATAGTAAAGCAAGGACAGCACGTGAGATGGTTATATGGTAAGAATGAGAAAAATCAATTTTAATCACCAGAGTAGAGGGCTAGGCGAGTAGAAGGTCATTGAAGATTAGCAACTGTGCTTCAGCACTGAACCTGGCATGGAGCTCCTGGGGAAAAAAAGAAAACCATGAGCTGTGGAACAAAACCTGTGGATGCACCGGTGCCCTGGCACCAGTTAAGGGAAAGGTCACTTGCAAAACCTGCTGGACTATGTAAAGCTTAAGCTTTGGATGGAAGGGGAATGTTTTGCACAGCATTTACTCATTATCTGTAAATAAGGAGAGAATGGGCATTTGAGGTAAAACCAGTCAGATCTTGCCATAGTGCTGAATGAAGCGTGGTATTTTCAGTCTTTACACACATGCATCCTCGTTCCCATAGGCGGCTCTGTGGGAATCTCACTGGGAATGGTTTGTTTGTAAAGGTCCTGCTGGAATTAAGAATAGTTATGTCTGACTATGTGAGGGATTTTAAAAATAAACAAGAGGTGAACTCCTCTCCATTAGAACAGTGTGCCTTCCCAGACTAATCCATTTTGTGGAAGGCTCTCCTCCTTGTTCTTTGCTTTGACAGTTTTCCCCATTACAAGGAGATGCTGATTATTAGCAGACTTTCTCAGCTTTCTCATGTGATATCTGCTTTAGGACGCTCGCAAGAGTTTAGAGATCCTAATATGTGCTTTGAAAAGAGCCAGAAACCCAACTGCTCGCTGTCTGCATGCGTAACCTCACACAAGAAAGGCTCGTGGGGGAAAGTCAAAGAACTTAAAGGGAAATGATATACCAGCTTTGCCTTAGAAGAATTAGACAGCTTTCTTCTTCCTTATCAAAGAGTGATAATCAACTTTCTTCTGTGTGACAGAAGCAGCTGTAAAGTAGTTCTTTCCTCTCCCACTCTACCTTTTTTCTTATGTTTTTCTTTAAAGTTTGTTTTCCTTGTACATACACACCTGCTCCACTCTGAGTTGACAGAGAGACTCTTTCATGAAATAACCATTAAAGAACTCTGTAAAGCTTTTGTTGTCATACACGAAACTGCACTTGCTTACTATTTAATATTTAGCTATAATTCTGTTGTCATTTTGAAAGGGTTTGTACAAGTCAGATATAGGATAAGGAAACTGAGTGGAAAAAAATCATTATTAATTCTTACAAAAACCCAAACTCTTGAGAGTAATTTTTTTATCAGTTGTGTTGGGAAATGATTCCAAGGAGAAAGGTAAAAGGGTCAGCAGCTTCTTGTCTAGATGAAGCATAGTTCACTTCCTTGTAATCAAGAACCAGCCTGTAGATTTCTCTAACTAAGAAGGATTTTCCTTAAAGATACCATCTGTGTCAGGTTAAGAAAACCAAATCCATTGCTTACTTGATTTCCTTGCTTGATTTTCTAACAGCATAATATGTTGAAAAATCTCTCTCATCTTTTCTGAGATCTGTCTTGATGTCCAACTCCCATTAAATTCTCCGTTCAATGAAATCGATGGGAAATAGGTACCTGAAGAGCTTTACAAATCTGGCTTTAAATTTACGCTTTATGCAGAGGAGTGAGGGGTTGGTGCTGCATGTCGGGTCCCTCTTTGCTTCAGCTTTTTTCCTTGTCAGGTTCAGGTGGAGTGCATTTTCAAACCCCACAGCTGCCTTTGGAGCTCAGTTGTTTCCAGCAATTGTTTTGCTGTTATTTCTTTGGAAAAAAAAAGAAAGTACCTTTATTTGGAAGTAACCCCATGCAGTGGGATGTACCAGATGAGTCTGTGTGTGTGACCTGCCATACAATTGAGGCTGTCTAGTCTATTTTATGCATACAATCAAGGGTGTCAAGCATGGGAACAGGGCCCAAATTAAGACACATCTTGCTACCTGACTTTAATTAAAGACCAAATTGCTGTAAGGAAAGTATTCTTCTCTGGTGGAAATAGGTTCCTCTGTTAGGAAGTGACTGCACCAAGCTAATCATACTATGCAGATGAAAGTGTTTCATATCAAGCCTGTGCTTCAGCACTCAGTACCTCATTCATTTTTAGTTTATCAAATGCTTGCACCAGAAGTCACAGGTACAAAATAATCTGTGTGAATTATGAATTTTTTCTGTTTTCTTTTTATCAGTAGTAGAGAGACCATTTGAGTCAATTACTGTTGCCACCAAGTAAAGAGCAAGTATGTTACTTATCTGATATATGATGGGAGTTAGGTCCTTCTTGGTATGGATCAGATATCTTGTTGTCATCATGAATGTTAACTCCTTTAACAGCCTGTAACTTCTCTACTCTGTTTATCTCCACTAGTGCTATCTCTGATGACCAGAATGTCAAAATAGATCCGTTAAAACACAAGTACCATGTGTAAATAAATTTAAAATAAATGAGGCAGATGTATTAGGTGGCCTTTTTTCTGTCCTGTAAGGTCACGTGAAGGAGATAACCAAAGATAACCATGCAGCATAGCCCTTAGCAAGAAGACTGCAGGAAAATTCAGCTCCCTTTCCCACAGTCCTCTTGGCCTCTCAATGAGTACAAAATGATCTCCTCTGTACTCCTCCCTAGGGACATGTGTTTATTTTGCTTATGTGACTTTTTCAGTTTTCTTTTACATTGCAACTTCCTCTGCAAGGAGAGGGTGTTTTGCAGAAGTGATACCTGATAAAAGTCTATCTTTGATTTCCTGTTTCCCTTAAAAAGAGTTAAATGTTTGGATTGGTGGCCTGGCTTTCAAAACAGTCACTAAGTTTTCACCTGTTGACTTGAAAAAGAAATGTGTCAGCCTCTGTATTCATTTTTGTTTGAATAACAGCTTTAGAGGTTCCTTGTCCCCGATGATTGGGGGAAATGGAAATTTAAAATCATGCTGAAAGGGATGGCTGCTTTAAAATATTCCTGTACATCGTCACAGGTATTTTTGCAGAAATGTAACTTCTGTACAAATTCAGTGTTTTATGGTAGATGTTTTATGATTATTTACACTCATGTGTCCTCTACCTTTGTGTAATGGCAAGACACTGGGGTCATCTGGGTCTTAAATTGCAAATTGGGAATGAAATTACTTGCATCCATTGGTCTGACACACAGGAGAATACAACAGTGGCCTTAAAATTGCAGTTAGTGGCTTCATCTTCTGTTGACAGAAGAGGTGGGCAGGGTAGCACTGCTTTGCATCTGTCCTCTGTTGTGGTCTGCAGTTGACAGCAGTCGGTTCCAGCTTAGTGCAAGAGAGTTCCCCAAAGATTCATCAGTCAATCTGGCTTTTCATTACCGCCTTTGCCAGGAGAAAAGATGTCTCTGGGATAGCTTCAGTCGCATCAATCAAGTTGTTGCACTTCTACAGTTTATCTTCCCTGTTCTAGTAGTCTAATGTTGGGTGATCAAAGTGTGGGCGAAGAAATCCTGCTATAGAAATGGTTTTCCTGCCACCCTCTTTGAGAGATGACAAGGGGACCGTTGGGTGTCCTGAGCAGAGCCAGTGTGGCAGGCATCTGTACACAAATGTCACTTTTGACTACAAGTGTTTTACCAGCCCAAGTATGCTTTCTGTTCACCAGCCAAGTATTTTGTATTACTGTTTTTGTTGTTGACAGTGTTTTATCTATGTCTTTATCTGATATGACTCCGGGTAGTTTTGTTTGCTCTGGCAGATTAACTGGGGTGAATTTTTGTGCAGCAATTCTTCATCTGTTTTGACATGTGTATCTGTCATTTTTATAATTTTTTTACCAAGACCAGACTAGGAGAATCTTAATCACAGTATTTGTTGTGGAGTTGTCTGCGTGTGAGTCACTTCACGTGAATTCTCTTTCTTGTGGCTGTGAAGGCCCTTGTGCTTTTCTGAAAAGAAAGGTTTCATTTCTTTACACACTGGTTGACCAGTTTATTAAAATGCTGGCTTTGGTCAATCTCTTGTTAATTGTTTTTATTACATTCCAGTGCAGATATCCTGACTGAGATCACGAGCTGGGCCATGTGCCGGGCAAACAGAGAGAACCTCTGCTGCAGTCCTTGTAGGGCAAGTACAGCAAGAGTGTCCAAGAGCAGGAGACCCAGACAAGGTTTTTTGCTCATGATTGCATAGGAGGACTGTATCAGAGCTGTGAAATGTGGGTCTCTGACTTTCAGCCGACAGTATTGGTTTTGTTTTTTGCTCAGCCCTCCTGATTTCACAGACATCTCCCTCTGGGCATCATTCTGACTATAGTTACAAAAGGTTGTATTGTATTTTGTACACTCTTGTGGTGTTCTCTGTTATGATCTCAACTTTTCTGCCTTGATGAGCCAAATCTTTCTTGCCTTTGTTTCTGTTAGAGCTGGCTTAAAAATACCTATGGATAAGTTGTTAGATGACACAACATGGCCAGATTTGGTATTAAGGGAACATTTCTTGACTTACTCTTTTTAGTCCCTCTCAGCCCCTTTGGGACAACCATTGCCTCTAATTTTTTGCAGTTAAACAATCTGAGGCTCTGTCTGTCTCTTAAATAGAGAAAAATGATAGCAGCTTCCCAAAAGGGAATGCAGGCAAGCCATACAGGCTATGGGACAATCACCCTTCAACAATATTCTGCTGGGTTGCTGCTGATCCACTGGAAGGGTGTTTTCTTTTTCCTATAGGTTTATAGAGATACCCATCAGTATAATCTCTGCTAGGTCCTGGGAGTTAATGATTGTAGGCTGACTTGATGAAGCTGGACACTCACTTTACCTTTTTAATTTGCTTCCAACAATTGTTGTATCCTGCAGTACTCAATCTTTGGCACTGTGCTGCAGGGAATAATCAGCCTAATGATCCTGCTGTTTGTTTTGGGCTTCTGCAGCACATTGAAAGGTTTTGTCCTGCTAGCAATACTAACATTGCTGCTCTGCCTCCAAGAATGTATCTGTCTACTTCCTTGGATATGCTGCTTCTTGGAAAAGAAGACGAGTAATGATGTGGGACTTTCTTACACTTGTACAGCCCTACTGTGCTGCCATCACCTCTTTCCTTCATCCTTTTATCTGGAACTGCTTGAGATTTGTTTCAAGTCCATCTTCCTCTGTTACTTTCCCTCGGAGAGGACACTGAAAGAGTTTTGGGAATGTTGGAGCAGTTAAAAGCAAAACTGGGAGCAGAGGCTGGGAGGAAAGCAGAGACTGTAGAAGGGGGAGAGGAGATGTAGCAGGACGCAGCGTGAACAGAATTTGAAAATATTTTTTTTGCTAAAATAATTTAAACCTATGGTGCTTGCTGCAACTCTAATCTCATTCAAGTACTTCAGTGATTTGGACAAGCTATGTGAGTTTGCGTATGAGAATTCTTTCTCTTTTTTGTTCTAAGTTATTATTTAGAGAGCTCTAATGAGCCATGATTGTATTTTAGGCTAATAGCTATCCAAGTGATTCAAAATTGTGGGGAACAATTATTTGAGTGCATTATTGCTTCATCTTCTTTACTGCCAAAATCTGAAGGGTACTATTACTGTAAGCTGACTGTAATAAGTTGTGTCTGATTTTCTTTTAATTAGTGAAATGTTGCCTCCTGAAATACTAGTTAATGCCAATTAAGAAAGCACTATGAGGTATGTCTGATAAAATGTTGGAATTCCTTTCTGCCTGAAGAAAGGGAGGAAAAAAATAGGAAAGAAGGTTTGTTCTTGATGGTTTTGTCTTCTTTACACACTTCTTCATTTTATGAGTTTCCAGAGTGACTCAAATGCTGTGGGTGCTGCTGAAAGTTACTCTAGTTCAGCTGTGCCTTAACAATCAGTAAGTCTTCCTGTTGAAAAGAGTGCAGGGCTCATGAGTCCGAGTGCTCTGTTAAGCAAAGTTGTAGGTGGTGGGAATTCAGTGAAGTCTCTACATCAGAACTGATGATAGCCTTCAAATCTCCAGAAAGTGATGAAGCAAGAAACCATCACAGGGGTTGGCTTCTGATGCTGAAAGAAAAACACAGTTGATGGTTATCTTGGAGCGTACTTGGCATGAGTAATGTGATTTTTTGGTGTTGGACAAGGTGTTTGTGGTTGCTGACCCCTTGGGTCAGTATGTAGGAGTGGGAAAGCAGAGCTTCTACAGTAACTTCAACAGCTTAAAATAAGGTGTTTGACCCTAGGAGAGAGGTCTTTATTATTTTGAAACAGCAGCTCTTGTAACACATGGCAGCAGCTTATGGTAAGAATCAGTGAAAATAGGTAAAACATACATAAATAAACAAACTGGTGTGCCATTGTCATTATTTTTGCGTGGAATTTTAAAAGCAAATTATGTTTCTATAGTAATTTCCTCTATTCTATGCAGCTTTCATTCCTGACTGTCAGTAACTGGTTCATTAAGAGCTAATATTAAATTGGCTAGTGTATACAAGGAATAGGCCCCTGAGTCACTGGTTAAAAAGCAAGGTAGGGAAGGCCAGAGCATTTAATTGGAAGCATGAGAGCTGTTAATCCTTTTGTTTTCTCCAGTCAACAAATTTTTGTTAAAATGAAAGAGGGAGAAGAGCTGTGCTTTTTTAGAATGCAAAATGCTTGTGAAGAAATCCTTCAGATCCTACTTTTTTGGCCCCAGTGAATGAAGGATAATTCACCAGGAGAGGACAGATGTGACAAACCAAAAGTGCTTCAAGTATTGCAGAGTGTAAGTATGGTGGTTTGAAAATGAGCAAATGACAGATAATGCAAACTTATGATCATGTGCTCAACTCTAAGCAGTTTTTGGTAGTGACATTAATGTTTTGAGAAGCAGTTACCAACATCTCTTGCAGTGCTTTTGTGGAGAAGTGGCAGCCAGAAAAAATGATGAGATGTTCTTGATTCAGCTCTCCTTAGTGATACTGTATTTTTGTTGTGCCTTTAATTCAGAAACTACTAATGCACCTTTCCAAGTTAATGACTGCGCAGGAGGAGAGCGCAGCTGCTGTGGTTGCTCCAGAACAAGGCATCCAGCAGCTTTTGAGCTATACGTTTGATGATGTCCCAGGTGGCAAAGAGCTCCTGCGATGCGAAGGCTTGCCCCCCATCCTGCTTCCATTGCTGCATCCTCCATCCTTAGCTGTGTTGTGGGTTGTTCACCTTGAAGTCTTCTACACGATCATCCTGGTTGGGACAGGGATGAGCTTCCTAACCTGTGTGGTTTCTGGCAGATCAGTGCCAGCCATAGCTGGGCTGTTAAACATTAACTCCATACAAATGATAAATGCCAGTGTGTAGTAGCATAAGGGATTGAACAAAAGCAGATGTCTGGGGAAATGCATAGAACCTGCTCTCAAGATCTTTAACAGAAGACTTCATCCCCAGGAAACGAAGGGAGCATTGAAAGTGCATCCTTAAATCAAATGACTGTGATGAATAAGCTGCTCCTATGTGGTGTGTTGGGCAAGAGATGAGCCTTGGGCATGGCAGGGAGATCAGTTGAATAGCTCATCTATGCAGACTCCTTTGATAAAAAAAAAAACACAACAAAAAAACAAACCAACACCAAAACAGAGAGAATGAACATATAAATATATAATAGCTATAAATCACTGGGCTATTAAATTATTCATATGCATACAAACCCCTTGCATTTATTTTAAGAGAGAAAAAAACAAAAGGAATGCTTTCTCCAAGTTGTTTTTTAATATAAGCAAAGGAGGAACAGTGGTAAATGATCTTTGTTTTATGTTCTTTCACGGTGCTCATTTTTTTTCGACTGCTTTACTAAGTCAGACTGGCAAAATATTTTTAAAGAGTAGCACTGGCTTTCCAGCACGTGCCACATAATTAATAGTGAGAAACAACTTTTGCTTCCAAATAGTGTATTCCTGGTGGACAGAAACATACTATGTAACCTTGAGGATAGGCCCATCTTTCTGTGTACATTTCACTGCAGTGTCATGGGCAAGGATTATTCAGTGAAGAAGTGCAAATAAATATAAGCGAGGAGTTTGGAGCCTGTTAGTATTCGTGCTGAAAAAATGAGATTAATTAGATAAATGATTCAATGTGAGTTATTTGCTTAGATCCTTGCAATGGGACAAAATTTCCTGCTGATATAGTTTCATTGACCTCAGGGAAGGTGAGTCACTGCAATAAAGAACTTGGCCTGTTATTTCTATATAATATAGTATTGGCTCAGATATTGCGCCCTTTTTTTTTCCCCCTATTAACCCCAAATTAAATGCCTAGCAATAACTATTATATGGCAATGGATGACTTGCCAAGTTCAAAAGCTTGTACACCACCAGCTGTCTTAGTGCTGAGCTGGCCCCTGTGCTCTCGGACATATGCAGCCTTCAGAAGTGAGAGAGGAATCTGCTGCTGAACCTGAAGAATTAACTTCTCCCCACCCATGGCAACTCCAGGTTCCCCACGATGTTTAGTTGTTAATCACACAGTATTCTCCAGCTGATGTTTCCTTGTTCTTGTTGCTCTGAGGGAGCTCCTCTCCTCCTCAAGCTGCTGGAGTAGTCAAGTAATATTTGTAATGATGTATGGTGTGTGCTGGAATCACAGATCTGTGCCTGCGAGGGGAAGCCAGGACTTGGTACGTATGCTGAGTGTGCTAGCACCCATTCTGCATGTTTTTGCTTTTGCATAAGCAGGATCTTTAATGCTATTTAATTTAGCTTTCTATTTATGAATTATGTAGCTCTACTTTTCACGCACTCTGGTTACAGCATCTGAATTTTAATCAGCCATTTCCTACTGCCGCTTCAGGTTTTGGTGCTGCATTAAATACCTCCAGCTCCTTCTTCTAAAAGTAACATTATTCTTTGTCTAAATTTGGGACGTGTGGTTTCCCGTCTCAGTTTCACTCATTCAAACAATATTTAATGATCTTTACTAAGCGAATATGGTGCTGAATGCAAATAATCTTGGGTTTGAAGAGCCCTTTTGTTAAGAGTTGTTCTTTCTCTAGCTTCCTGGGGAAACAGGCTTTCCCTTTAGCATCCCTTCAATATATTTGTATGCCTAGTTACCGCTTTATATATTTACTTTTGTGTAATCAGTTCTCAACCTAAACTGCATCTTTAGAGTGTTGTTAAAAGGCACTAAGGGGACTGATTCAGAAATTTTTGAGGTCAATTGGACTGCTTAGTTGATAGCAGTGAGCCTTGAGTAAGACTGATAGAAGTGGGAGAACATTAAGTAACTCCCTGTCCACACGCCCATCAGTCTGACCACTAATTCTATTTGAATATGGTTGAAATCTGTCAAGATTTCTAGGAGAAATTATTGTAATCGTTGCTGCAGCTTGGGGGAAATAATTCAGAATTTGAAACTAAGTAGTTATTCTGGGAAAGCTGCGAGTTCAGTCCTTTCTGTGTGGCTTTTCCCTGACACAATCAAACTGTCTCCAGTTAATACTTGGCTTGAGTTTCAAACATATATTCACAGCTCACTGAAAAGAGCCCAGAGGCTGAAAATTGGCACTTTTTTCATTTTGTATGTTACTTTGTTCTGTCGTTGTATATAAACTGTAGAAAACACTCTCTGAAGAGGGACTGACTTAATTATTGAACCTCACAGGGTTTAACTCTGAGCATATTAAGGAATTTTAATTTTGGAGATAAGCGAGCAGATGTGTAGTCACTAGCTAGGTGTGGACACTTGTTTCTGCATGATGTAAGTCTTAGGATAGAACATCAAACAATTAAATGAAATACAAAAATAAAGTGTTGGTAGCACTTTCATGGTGCTGAGCCCATTCTTCAAGACCTGCTTGTTCCTGTCAGTGATTGAATAAATGTATGGAATCATATCTTATTTCAGGTTGAAATGAGGAGTCGTCACATGGGTATACAAACACAGCGTAGTGTATCCTATGTGTGTCCTTCTCCTCTTCTCTGTTGATATAACAAACAAACAAATAAATAAATAAAAATCTAGTATTTACCTCTGTTGACATCCATTGCTGATCCTCTCTCAGAGAATGCAGGCAGTGTTGTTTAACTAGGACAAGGAAGGACTTCTAGGCTGCCCCTGTAATCATCACTACAATTTTTAAAGCTAATTCCTCTAAAGTGCTTTAAAGTCTGGTTCTTGACATTGAAATTAAATATGATGGAATTAATTTTGTAGATAGCCTCATCATGAAAAGCAAGATAATATCAGCTCGATGAAAAGTATTCTAGTTAGTACGTTAATATTAATTATATGGAAGAGAGATCTGTTTAACCCTGATAACTTAGTGCTTATCATTGTTTTTTTTTTCCTCTTGGCTGTTCCCCAGAGCAGGTAGGTTAGCTAATTTTAACAGGTGAATAGAGAAGGGAATATTATTAACACCCTCCTCCGAACTAAACCATGTAATGCTGCTTGGAAGAGAAGATTATAGGCTGCAAACAAATGATACTGTTCACACTAGAGTTTACATGGGTCTTTGAATACCAAATGGTAACCATTTTCACTTGTATTCCCATAGCAACAAGAAAATAGTAACATAGATGTAAAATGATATACCAATGACATTCCTGCTGTCTTCTCCTGTGGGTACACTTTCTCTTTCTGCTGCCATTGAGTATCTTCTCTCCTGCTCAAAGGCTTTCTAGCTCAGCGGTACTGCAAGATAGTCACATTTCTCTGTGTGCCTCTGGTTTTCTGAAGCTGCTTCACCATGACATGGTGTCTGCAGCCTTACTAATGAAACAAGCTGTTGTTTCCAGGCTTGAGAGGACCTTGGTCAGTGCAGTGTGTAAGTAGCCTCAGGCTGGGGATGAGTCTTCCCCTGCCACCACGGGTATGAGATGTTTTCGTTTCCTGGTGACAAGTGTGCTGAACTCCCCAATAAACTGAGACGAGTGAAAGTTTACTCCCAGCATTGCTTAAAATTGGCTTGTGCCTAGAAGTGTATTATATCCACTTAAGGAATGAATAGACACCCAACATCTTGATCCTTTTGGGCGTCTTCCAACTTGAGATATTCTATGATCTCACAGAAGTAGATGGAGTGCCAAAACAGGTGCTGTTAGTATGGACCTTTTTTGTTTTCTTGTTTGTGTTTGCAGTTATTTCATGTTTGGTGCTATTTTAGTCTGTGTTCTTGGCAATGTGGGTTATTTTCATACTAAAGACACATTGAAAGTATTGATATTTACAGTATTTATGGAAAGGTGCTAGATGAAATGGGAAGCTTCATTTCTGAAATTCCAATATTTATAAACTTATTTTCCTCCAATGTAGACCACAAAGACATTTAGAAAATCAATGAGAGATACAGATATTTTGTCATGGAACTACTGACACCAGTAAAATCAGAATATTTTGTTATAATTTCTGTTGCATTGTGATTTATGACTGTATAAAAAGCGAAGTCTTTTGTCTACCTAGTAAACTGATAATGAAGTATTCTCGACACCATCAAAATTAGAGTCTGAGGAATTTATCTTCTGAAAGACAAAGAAAATTGCTTCATTTAGAGGGTTCAGAACATTAATTATAAAAAATTAAAATGCCACTGGAACCTGTGCACGTGGAACCTGTGCGCGTATAACCTGTCTGGCTTTTTTATTCAGCTTGAACTCTTGATATTGATGATATCACACGCTCTTAAGTTCCACAGGTGGATAATGTATTGTGTCAATTTTGTGACCTTCTGATAGTGTTGAATGTATCCTTGATCTTGCTTTATGAAAGAGACTGGATGGTAGACCTCGATTTATCTTTGCTTTAGCTTTTATCATATTGTCTTCTTTATTTTCATGTCGTCTCTGCCTTTGTATTTGCTTCTCTGATCTAAGAAGTCCCAACATCTTCAGTCTCTACTGAATGGAATAATCAGCATGACTTTAATTATTTTTCTTGCCCATCTTTGAAACTTTTATAATTCTGCTACGGCCTTTTGGAAGTGGTGTGACATGAATTGAATAGGACACCTCGTCCTTTTTTATGTGCTCTCTTCTCCCCTTTGATGTGTATTTTGAACTTAGTATTTCTTCTTTCTTTGTTTGCATGAAAAAGATGCATTCAGCTGGGCAGAGACAGTATCTGTTTTGAATGGGCAGATTTATTTTTCCTTGCAAAGACTTTGGGGATGTCACTTGAAATCAAGTGGAAGACAGTGCCAGTAGCTTGCAAATATTGTACCGAATGTGAAAGTTCCTTTTGAATAATGTATTATTTATCATGCATTAAGCTATTAATAGAGTGAAGAGTCTAAGACTGCCTAAGACGAAAGTTGGGAATTTGGTTGGAAGGGAAAATGCTGTTGTTAAGTGAAACTTTTTAAATGCGTTTTCTTTGACCCACATTTTTGAGGATTCTGTTGTTGTTTTGAAATGGATTTCAGTTCTTTTGGGGAGTGAAGGAGGACTGTTCATAATTTCTCTTCTCATTCGAATTTCTTTTTAGAACCTAAATGCCCTCACTGGCCACAGCAAATGCATACAAGAGGACTGGCAAAGACGCTACCCTAGCTTCCTAATGAAAAAAGAGTCTGAGTTACAATTCTCTTATTTGCTCGGTGTTTTGTGTTTGGAACCAGCCACGGTTAGCCATTGATGTGGCTTTTCCTTTTTACAAAGTAAGAAGCTCGAACACGTGAGTTGAAAGACTGAGTCTGCTGCAGAACACAAACCCTGGAGAACTGGACAGTCAGTGCCTTGCAAGATCAGTCTTGCAAAATGTACCTCATTTTCCTGTGTTTCTAGTTAATTGCACTTCGTGTTGAAGCATGTTCTGCAGGGGTCCTCAGTTGGCCTTTTCTGGTTGGCTCTACTATTTGTGGAGGTTTATCATATCATTGAAGTTAATAGAGAAAAGTGAAGGTGCGTAGATATTTAGAAAGAACTAAAAAGGTTGAAGTAAAGTCTTACTAGCACCAGTGACTGTGAGTCTATGAGCCTGGGGTCACTCCTTGTTCAGCAGGGAGGCAATGTCAAAATGAGACCAAGGAGGAGATAAGGATCCAGCCAAACTTACAGGACTAATCTCTGAGGAGTATCTAAAAACCGTGTGCTTACCCTGTGATTTATCTAGTCAAGTTTGAGAATGCTACAAAGCTGCTTTAATTTTCCTGTGTCATGATAGTGAGAAGGGTAAATAATATAGTACAGAAAATACCTATCCTCCCATCTCATCCATTTTATTCTGGCGTACTTGTTTGTCAGTGGAAAAAAGGTGAAGCCGGAATATATCTTCTCTTTTTTTTTCCTGTTTTTATTAAGAGCTTTTAAGTGTAAATAATTTATTGTTTATCTTTTGGTTTATTTGGTTTTTGCATTTCTTATAGCTTGATCCAGCAGCATGACTGATGTAGTCAGTGCGTAGTTATCTGACAGCACCACTGGACATGTTAACCGAGGAACTAGTCTGCACCATTGACTTACCTGATTCTGGGAGCTTTGACTGGTCTGAAAGGACAGGAATGGAACTGTGAAAACTGTCTTGACACTTGGTCATTTTTTTTTGATGCTAATGGGATTAACATCCTCCCCTGCCATCATGAATTAGAAAATTTCATCAGTTGGCTTTTAGCCTACAGGGCTATTAAATGGAATCATCAAATGCAAATGAAGCCCAGTAAGGTCTCACCAAGTTTTTCTCCTTGTAAGATAATGGCACAAATGTATAAATGAAAGTGTTGGTCACTGGAGGGTAGCAGCAGCAGGAACACAGAATACCATGAGTGGTAAAAGTAGTAGTCATGGTAGGCAATCAGTCTGCTTTCTCTAATATCAATCTAGTAAGAAAGTCAACATCCCTAGAATGCTTGAATATTTAGGTGTCAGATGTCACTACTGTGTCATTACTATATAGCGTTATCTGCTGTAGGGTCTGCACCATGTAGTCCCTAGTAGACAAGAAGACAGAATGGAAATTCTTAAAAAACAACTATCCCAAAGCTGTAGTACCTCACACTGTTCTGGGAGTTTGTGGCTTGCAAGTGATTTTTTTCAGAAGCTGTAACTGGTCTGTGTCATGGGAAGTGTCTGAAGGAATTCGCCCTGGCGTTGGGAATTAGACTTTGTAGCACCTGCACTTCCTTCAGTGTATTGATTTCTGACTCAGACTTGGTTAAAACACTATTCACATGCACATATTTGTGTACACGCACACCCACATGCAGGTTCGACAGCTGTACAATGTTAAATGAAAATCAGGAACTTTATGATGCAACCCTGGTTTGACAGACCTGGCCAGTACCCTGGTTATCCTTCAGGTCCAGTCCTGGTTTATATTTCTCAGTCAGTATCTTACATGCAATGTAAAAAAAACCCATCATCTTGACTGAGATGACTGAGAAGTTTAAATGTTTGACTCTGCTCTTAGGTGTTGCTTTCCAGGTACTTCTTACAGTGACTAAATAATTCAGTCTTTCTTGCACAGGAAAGATCTGTTTTGTTTTTTTCTTGGTGAAGAGGGGTGTGTGTTTGTGAGAGACAGTTTATTAACATGTTGTGTTGTAGAAACTAATCCTATTACCACCATTCCCCGTAGAAAACAAGCTCAGGCATGTGGTGCTCACATCACTGCAGGGCTTCTTCCAACACAAAGGCAGCTTCCATTCTCCAGGCCTGTAGGTTCTCTCTCCTGTATTTCTGCCTCTAGGGCACCTTTCAACATTTTGAGCTTAATGTTGCAATTTGGTAAATGCTAATTATCACAATAAAGACTGCTCTTGTGTGCTGATTAGGATGTCTCTTTATCCCTAACCAAGTAAGATTACATATCATTGTCAGAGTGGTTAAGCCCACTGAACTTGACTGATCATTTCAACGTGTCACTTTGTACCGTACAACATTTTAGTATGCTAAAGTTGATGTAGATGACTGTAGAAACATGATGAGTAGGGCTGTATGAATCTTTCATAATGAAGCATGAAATAGGATGGAATTCTCCTGGACTACAGTCTATCAGACACTGATTTAATGGAACTATATCCCCTGGTAAAAGAAAATTGAAGCTGATAATGAGCACTGAAGCTGACTCAAAATGTATTGCCAAAACTGTTTGTTAATTATTAAAAAAAATGGTGCAGACAATATATATGTGTGTGTATTCAAAATAGTCATCTTTCCAAGAAAGGAACTTTGTCCTACCTTTGGGCTTTTATTATTTAAAGGATTCTTCTATATTTTGCAGAAGTTATCACAAAAGCGGAAAAAAATATCAGTTGATAAGCATCAAAACAAGTAGGTCCTGCAATCCTAACCTACTTATCACTCAGTGGAAGGACGATATGGACCAATACCATGTGCCTGATATGATGGGATTGAAGGTGAAATCCACTGTATGTTCATCTGTGGAGTTTAAAGGAGATACAGAGGAAATCTGAAAATCATTCAGAGGATTTGGGAGGCCTAAGGAAACTTCAGAGCATTAAGCAGAGTGCACAGGCAAATTTAGGTGTGACCTGAGAAAGCTCCATGTGATAAAGGATTGTACAGCCTAGGTAATGAGTACTGTGGCTTGAGTTCTGCAGATCTGGGAACAAGAGAAGACTCTGGGCTGCGTGTCAGCAAAGGTAATCTTGGCATAAGAGAAGCTGAGGTTAATGGAGCAGTCTGAAAAATGTGGAGCTCTGTACTCTGGAGCCTCATGCATGCTTGCCAGTCATCAGGTTTAAGAAAGGTGCCTTAAAACTCAGAAGGCAGACTTACTTGGATAATCAGGGCAGTGGGAAGCCTTCGTATTGAGATGAGGCAGAACAGTTGTCTTTGCAGCAAAATGAAGCCTGTAAGATTTAATTGCAATTGATAACGCTTAGGGGAATTAACATCTGGGAGTGAAGGAAATATCTATTTTGTGGAAAAAGGGCAGGTTGCTGTAAGAATAACAGGCTGGAACTTAGTAATGGACAAACAAAAAGAAAATTTGTAATTACACAGGTGGGAGGTTGTGGAGGAGTTTTCCACTAGGAGCAGTGAAAGTTAAAAGCACCTAGTTGGAGAGCTGAGCTTAATCAGCTGATGAGACAGATTAGATGGTGTGTTTGTGGGTAGCCTTGGTAGAGGTCTGGTTTTAAGCAGTACCTCTTGATGTGGGTTTTTTTCCCCCCTTCCTCATATAAAAAATGCATTTCTCAGACAGCTGCGGATTTTCAGCCTTCCCTGTCCTCTGTCTGGCACCTAAAACCCCTCCTCTTTTGGCTGCCTGCCCTTTGCCTGGGTTTGGAGGGTTGCTGGGGGGCGGGCAGGGAGGCTGAGGAGAGGCTGAAGTGGAGCAAAAAAGTGTGACTAGCAATAAAGATTGGCAACCAAAAATGAATAGTTGTTCCCTCAATGGTTAGTTTTTAACAAAAAATTCAAATTCTAGTAACAGGTCCAGGTTTCCCAAGTTCTTGTTTCTACCAAACATGAGGGGAAAGTCAATCAGTATAATTCCCACAAAAAGAAACTTGAAAACATATTTTGTTATAACCTCTCAGAAGACTGTGTGAAAGTTATGTGGGTGAAAACAGTTGGTGAAAAGGAAACTGAAGCGTTTTTAATATTTGTGTGTGTGTGTGAAATTTGTATAGATAGTTCAAAAATTTGAAACATAAAGCATTTCAGTTTAGCTGGTTGGAGGTATTTCATGTGAAGTATATTCCTCTGAAACGTCTTGATTTTTATCAAATCAGCTTTTTTTTTCTGGTAGAAAAGTCTAAATGTCAAGTGAGTCAGCTTCAGGACTGTGTGCCAGACTGTGTTATTAAGTCAAAAAATGGAAATAATAATTACAAATGATCTGCAGTGTCTGTGGGTATTGTACACGCTTGCGCTTGCCAGAGCCATCCTTCTTGATTAGGAAAGCATGAAAATAATTGGTGAGGTTAAGAGAAACATGACAGCTGAAGATACTCAAGTTTCTGGCAGATCTAGAAGAATACCTCTTGCAAATCTTCTCAGCCACAGAGAAGGGGAACTGGTGGCATCATGGTTTGTATCTAAGTCCCTGTCTTGACACCCCTGCCCAAGCAGCCCTACTTGGCTCCCGAGTGTCCTGCCTTGCAGAGAAGCACTAACATTTGATAGGAATGGTTGGACTCGATGATCCGGTGGGTCTCTTCCAACCTGGTTATTCTATGATTCTATGATTCTAACTTTCAGTGTTGGTTTCCCCAAGTCCCTGTGGAGAGGCTTCAAGGTGGCAGCATAGAGAAGGACCAGGATGTATTTTCATTTCACCTCCCTTTACATGTCCTTCCTAGCCTAGCTGAAATATGTCCTCTGATAGTTATAAAATAGGTAAACAAATTTATGGCAGGAAAATGTTATATTTATTTTTTCCTGCTTGTTTATCAGTCCTTTAGTAAATAGTGCTTCTATTGTCAAGTGTTTTATTAACATTTATAAACTGCTCAGTCTATATTTAAAAAAATGAGAAAAATCTCGTTATCCTGTTTTGGCCGACCTTCCTCCTAAAACTGATGTGACTGGTGACATAATAGATAATAGGGAGAGATGGTGTATTAATATTTAATAGGGATAGGTAGGTTTATTACTGAAACATGTAAAATGCTCTCACAGCTGTCAGCTGTAATTGCTGCCTCTGTCTAAAAGGCACATACATATGCATTTGTGTGTTTATGGAGTTAAGTTTAGAAAGTCAAGATGATCAAAGTTAAACACTCAAATAGCCTATGTTTGTCAGAATTAACTATTATTATTGTAGGGCTTTAAAAAAAGAGCATAAGGAATTTAGGTTTTGACCCACATTAATGCATCTTGTTTCATCAGTTGGATGAATCTTCCTGCAGCTTTAAGTATTGTTGCTGGTCTTTGAGAGAGAACAATTTTTATAGGAGAAACAGCTGAGCTGCCTCCAGATCAGCCGAGTATGGCCATAGCAAAGCACTCAGTCAGGAGAGCCCATGTTGGCACTGGTCTGTGTCTCTGTGAGTTGGTCTTCAGCTGGGATGTTCGTGCCTTTCAGCATCAGATCCAGCTCATGCCTTGTTTTCACATTTTGGACTTCGAACTCCAGCTGTGCAGGTGGTTTGATGTAATTTTGAGGTAATGCTGCTTTATTACTTGGCAGTAAACCTTCCCAAAGCAGAAGGGAACTTGTTAAATGTCTGAAATAGAAAAGGCCTAAACCAGATATTACTGCACTTCACAATGGAAATAGATGTGGGTTTTTTAGCGGCTGATAAAGTTGGTTATTTTTATTTGATGTTCAAGTGACATATTCTATCAGCCTAGAGGTTCTCTTCAAGTATTTCCATTCCAAAAGGCAGATACTTACAGCAAAGCTTCCCGAGTGTTCTGTCACTTCTGCTTTCTGTCAACATATACACAATCCAAAATTGTATCCCATTATTAAATGAGTGAGAACAGCGTGCTGGAAGCATTGTAATCCTCACCCAGAGGGCAGAGTTCTTATGAAAAAGTATGTATCTTCGCATAACAATGTTGTTTGTTTGTTTGTTTTTCTTTCCCTTGAAATCCCACTGCAGTTTTATGAATTCACTTGCTCTGGCTTATAATACACACTTCACAAGGAGTGTATGGTAAGGCTCAAGAAACAGCCTTTGTGATTTTTAAACATCAGTTCACTCTTAAAATACAAATCGTATTTTGGGGGGAGAGAAAAGTGTCCTTATTTCCTATCAGTGATTAAAAGGACTTCTGAAATCAAATCCAGAGCTGGTACTGAGTTAGCTTTTCAGTGCTGTCAGCGCGTGATGCCCACTGCTTGGCTGCTGCATATGCTGGGATGATGAGGACTGTTGCTACTCCATCCTTTCTTCTATTTTCTGCTCAAAGACAAGAAAGCTTTAATATACACAGGCTAGCAGCATTTATTACTACAGAAGCATATCCCCAGGACTCTGTGAATAAGGCAAGTTTTGGCAAGCTGTGCTCAAGTCAGCTTTGTGCAGCGCTCAGACGTGCAGCTGTTGAGATGCTCTCACTCAAACAGGAATTGCTGTGGATTCCCAAGGGATCTATAACTTTTTTTTAAAAAAGAAGGCCTTCAAAAGTTTGAATGACTTGGGCATCTGTTCCCTGGTTTCCACAGGTTCGCAATCCCCGAGTTTCACATTTAAATGGGTCCCAAAAGCAAGCTCTGTGAAGTTTTCATTTGGAATGCAGCCCAGCTGTGCGACAATGTTCATACACCTTGAATTTCTCCTAGTGTTAGGTTTTGTTAGGAAATCTGGTTAGGTTTCTTCAGAAATCTTCATTTTGTTTGTCCAGTGCTGGAATGTATTTTAGTAATGTACACAAAAAAGCCCCACCCCCCAAACTGAATAAATGCTATCTAGGTAAAGCACTAGTTTGAAAGGATATGAACTTTGGAGATGGTCAGTTTAAGAGTTGATCTTTGCCGATATTTTGTATATACAAACATACTATGTATGTACATTACCATTATTTCTCTTGAGACAGTGAAAATTACCAAATATAGAGGGAGGTCTATATCTTTATAAAGTCACATCTCATATGAATCGGTGTGCTTCAGAATAGCTGCAAGGATCATGTCTGTCTTGTTCCTTTTAATGCATTAGAACAGGAAAATTCTGCCTTTCATGCCTCCATCCCCTTCCAGGTGTCCCTCACAGATCCATGGCCGATGTGCGGGTGCATGGGTGGGCTGTGGGGCTGGGAGGCTGCGGCGCACTGGCTGCAGGTACTACAGGCTGTGCCCTCTGCAGTTTCTCCTCCCGGGGCTCAGAGCTGCAGTATTTGCATAATTGCTGCCTGCGTGCATTAATGTAGTAATTATGCAATTATGACACTTGTCTGACTGCATTGTCTGTGTGGTATATGGAAATGATACAATGATTATAAAATCACTATACAATATAGCAGCGTGCCTGTAAAATCTAGTGCTTTTGCACTAGGTACCTGCACTCTATCAAAGGACTGGCTCTCCCTGGAAGGCTGGTGAAGTTGTTTGTTTTTATCTGCTACTCTTTGCTGTGAAAAAATTAACCAATTTCCACAACTCAAGCTTTAATCGTTCTTCTAACTCCTGGCCATCTGTTGCAGTGCGGAAAGGTTTCCTACAGGGATGCCTGCTTTAACAAATTTTTGCCATTGCTGTCATATCAACTCAGTGTTTTCCTGTCATATTTCTGTTGTGATAAATGATTTCTGAATTGACAGCTGTCACATATGTGCTTAGGTAGAAATTAGGAAAATCCACTGATGGACTAAAGCTGAATTCTTTTACTTGGTCATTGCATCTGAAGAAGGTAGGAGCAGATAAAAGATTAACATTTTAAAATAACTGTAGAATTTAATCTAACTTCTGTAATTTATCAACATTAATATTTAGTACGATTCCTTACTGTCAGAAGTCAAAGAGAATCAATGTAATCCGTGATCCTAACAGACATAGTCATGCCTAATTTTGCAGACATAGAATGTTATTTATTTCAATAGGGCATCATTTGTGCATAAAACTCAGTCTTTCTACAGAAAAGATTTCAACGTGTATTCTGTATGAAAGAGGGTAATTACTTGGTATTTGTCCATTTCCTGAATTAAGATTTTCTGATGATTTTAGTAAAAACAAGCTGCTGATGTTTGGAGACTTCCAGTAGTGAGTCCAGAAAGGGAAAAATACAGTCTGGACTGAAAGCAGTAGTCGTATATCTGGAAGAGACTCTGCAGTGAGAGGAATGCCTTGTATTATTACACTAGGGTGAAAAAAAGATGTCTGGGCATGGATCTACGGAGGGAAGCTTTTATTTCAGCTCAGCACCCTTGGGGTTCACTGCTGGCAGGTGGGGCATTGGTAAAGGAAAGTGTTTTGGTGGAAAGAGCAGATGTGAAGCCTCTGCCTGGTGGCTGTGTCCCCATCAGGGCATGCCCAGCCAGTGCCATGGACTGCAGGACAGAGGCTTTGTGCTAGGAGAGGTTGTGCCTCATGTTATTATAGGATGGTGTTGCTTCCAGACCCTCGCTGGTATGGCTGCATGGATGTAGCATCTGAGAGTCTGCACCATGACATGTCTGAGCAAACAGTCGCTATACAGGAGTGAGGCAATAGCAGGCAGGAAAGCAAACAACTTGCAGGTTATCAGGACAGAAGTAGGAAACAAACCTGAGAAACACTCTTGTTTCACTATATAGATCTATGTTGTTCCAGCACCTTGAATGTCTTCTGTAGTTTTGCTGCCTTTATCAGAAAGGATAGGATGGGATAGGATAGAATGGAAAAGGAAAAAGTTATGGAAGGGCCATGGAGTGAGGTTGAGGCAGAGATGGGCCCTCCAGGAAGAGCACAGAGACATTACCCAGGCAGGCGGGGAGGGAACTAGAAAAAGCCAAAGCTTGGCTGCAGCTCAATGGAGGAGCTAGATTTCTTCTTGCCATTTTGCCTGAACACCTGTAGGGTCTTCCTTTCCTCATTCCCAGCTGCTATGCTGCAAGGGCACAACTGACAGTGTACTGGCTCTTCATAGTTAACCAAACTGCCTTCTCTTCTCCTTCTGTTCTCCCCTCCCTACACTGGTTTCTCCTCCACATCTCCTTTCCTGCCTAGATCTCCCCTTCGTTCATCACTATGCGCTTCCAAGTTCTCCCCTTTTACTATACACCATGACTTTGGCAGGCTGCTCTGGGTACCTGAACGCAGACCAGAGGTCCTGACCCACTCTGTGCTACCCTGCAGGGTGCTGGAGCTCTGTGAAAATGCACCCAGGGAGCACAAGGAAGCACTGCAGGACCATGCGCTCCACATCTGCAATTGATGTGTCGATGACACGAGTGGGTCTTTGCTTTCCCAGGGCACGGATGGGCTTAGACATCTTCACTAGCCACCCTCAGGCAGAGTCCCACCAGACACCAGGGGACAAATCAGACCCTGAGTGGGCAATTTGGCATTTTGCAATAGTGTATTTTTGTGGATGGTCAAATATACTTTGGAGAAGAAAATGCTTGTGGAGAGCCACATTTTACCCAAGTTTTATAATTGAGTTATTACGGAAGTGTGTGAAAAGGGGGGTTTAGAATAGAAGTGCTGACACTAGAACAGCATGAACACAGCTGTTATAATATAGTAAATTTGTAAGAAATTGTATAGCTAACAAAGTAGGTCAACAGCTTCAGAGGAAAAACTGTTTCAGATGGCATGCTACTCTGTCTTAGAGAATTCTGATGTTTTTTTGACATGAGAACAGAGACGTTTTCCCTTCTGTGCTAATTCCTGTTATCTTTGTTTTTAAAAATATTCATGCTGGAAGTTTGGTCTGACCTCCAAATGTGAGTAAATACAAATCTGGCATGTATAGGTGGAGCACAGTGGAGCACAGACCAGAGAACTTAAGGATAACTAGACCATGCCAGATCACAGGTCACACTTGCCCAGTATTCCGCCTCTGACAGTGGCCAGTGATGGATGATTGTGAATCAAGGGAAGTAGATGGCATTTGTGACAGTCTTTCCAGAGTAGACACAACCAATTTGTGCATTCGAGACTTTCCTGATCCAAAGGGTTGCCTTTGTAGATAACAGTCCTTATGGCATCTCTTCTTCATGAATTGTTCTGGTCTGTTTTTGAAGTTTTTTTGACTTCCAGTACACTCTCATGGGATTTCTTAGAATTTCATTAGCTCTTAAAAAAAAGACTTGAATGCCTTGCTCAAATCCATTTACTGCATCTCTGGACTCTTCAGGGTCCACCTCAAGTCTCTACTTTCCACTTCATTCTTCCCTCCTACCTGTTAACCCCTACTTACCCATTCAGCTTACAGCTTGGTATAGCTACTTAGTCTATCTCAGTGGGTATGGATATGACCATTATCAGCCTGTAAATAAGTGTCAGACTGTTCTAGGAGACAAAGTTAATCCAAATACTAGGTACAGCCATTAGACTTTCTGTAAACACTTTGTGTTCCCCTGAGCAAATATTGTCACACAAAGGTGGCACTTTCCAGTCACTCCATACATCTGCACCTCTGTTTAAATTCCAGTACCTTAATCTTGTCTTCATCGTCCTATTTATTCTTTTACTCAGCTGCTGACAAAGAGGTTTTGAGAGTCTCTTCTCTCCCTCTTTCAACCTTCTTGTATATCTCTATTGTCAGCCACTGTGTCGCTTTGGGGTGCGCTGCTGCCCTTGGGAAGGTTCAACAGTGATGCCCACCTGGCATAATATAGAAAATATTTATAATAAAGAATATATTTATAGATATATCATAGCTGTTTTATTTATAGATATATAATATATTTATAGATAAGGTTGTTCCCTAGAAATTCCAGTTCTGCAAATATGTGAATATCAGTGGTGCTTTGACTGACAACCATAATGCTTAATGGCATAGTTTCCATGAGAAAGTAGTTTTGTAATAACAGGATTGAGACCAAGGATAACATTTTCAAGGAACTCTACCTTCTATTCTCAGAAGTGATCTGTTCACTAAGGAGGCAAAATTGAACTGTTTCTTGAGGAGTGAAAAACTCATAAAAATCCCATGTGACAGTGGCACTTAACTGCTCTGAGGAGCCCAGAATCTTATTTTCAGTGCAAGTAACTGCTTTACGCTTTACGCTTTGTTCTGCAGTTTTCAACAATATCAAAAACTGCTTTACAGGTTAATCATGATGATTTGAGGCTTTTTATGCAGCTTCCTGTCTCATCCTAAAATTTGCTTTCTATATTCTTTTGAAAACATCTATGTATTTTATGACAGGAAACAACTATGTTCATTGTGTTAACTATACTGCGGCTTGAGTACATCTCATGTCATTTGTGAACAATTTCCTCTCAAAACAAATCTGTCTCCATTTTTTTAAACTTCATACTGCAGAATTTCCAGCTTCTATTTCCTGTGTTGTCTGTCCCCTGACTGCTTTCCTTCCTATCCAGTTATTTTTTAAGACAAGCTGTAAGCACTGTAATTTTGTTATGAGCTACCAAAGCTCTATTCTCTGTTTATAATATTCCTACTATTTCTCGGATGACACCACAGTCTGGGAACTGAATATTTCAAGGAAATATACCTGTTCTTTGCAGCAGCTAATGCCAATATTTTTTCATTTGGTGATAAGCATGTATTTTTTTGCATAGAAATGGACCCAGACGTGACCTGAGGTGCCAGTCTCAAAATATGAATTCTTCCATGTTTGAGTCATTTATTTGCACGCTGACTTGCAGTTAGATGTTCACGCTATTTTTTTCTCTGGGTTATATAATCCTTATCTAGGCAGCTGACACTGCAATCTGAGTTGCAGTGGTACTTAGCAAGGAGTGGAAAAATGATTGGAATGATATGTTTTAACATTCAGAAGCACAGGATGTTCATCTTATGCTTCATGACTGCTGAGTAACCTTATTGATAAAAAGAATGTTACTGAAATACTGACCCTCTTTTTAATAATACAGCAAAATCGTGCTATTATGTGCTACTCTGTTTTACCAGTAGAGAATTGGAAAAATTATTTACTCCTCGGTCTAGTAAATAGATACTATCTATTATTCAGAGAAAATCAAATACCAAGAATTGAACCTCTTTCTTGCAATGAAATTAATGTTTCATTATCAGCTGTGTTTCAACTTAATGTTGTTTGCTTTGATTTCATATTTGCAAAGAAGTTTATTCACAGGGGATTTAATTTCATCTACATGATGTACAAAGGTAATGAAAGACCAGTATTTCAAGAAATGCAGTAGGTGGATTCATTCTTCAACATGAACAGATATTTTGGCTACATATACATTTTAAAGGCAGGAAAACTGGCTGATAAAGAGCTTACTACAAGTCTTAGCAAAGTTGCAGGTGGTTCAGTAAACAGGGCCTTTGAGCAAAATAAAATATGTGCTTTTAAGCTAAATGCTCACTTGCAGTGTGTGGATTATGTACCCTTTCACGTGTGAAAGCCTTGAGCTCAGCTTTAATCATCCATCTTATTATGCTGCCCAGCTGGAAAGCTGCTCTGCAGAAAAGGACCTGGAGGCCCTGGTGGACACCAGGTTGACCATGAACCAGTAAATGTGCCCTTGCCACAAAGAGGGCCGATGGTAACTTGGGCTGCATTAGGAAAAACATTGCCGTTGTCAAGGGATGTGTTCCTTTCACTCTACTCAGCACTGGTCAGGCCACATCTGGAGTATTGTGCCTAGTTCTGGGCTCTCCAGTGTGAGAGAGACATGGAAAGGCCAGGAAAAGGCCACAAAGATGTTGAAGGGACTGGAGCATCTCGTATGAGGAAAGGCTGAGGGAGCTGGGACTGTTTAGCCCAGAGAAGAGGAGACTGGGGTAGATCTTATCAATGTATATAAATACCTGAAGGGAAGGTGCAAAGAGAACAGAGTCTGCCTCTTTCCAGTGGTGCCCAGTGACAAGACCAGAGGTGACTGAGCACTGGATCAGGCTGCCTAGCAAGGTTGTGCAGTGTCCGTCCTTGGAGATGTTCAAAAGGCATCTGGACATGGTCCTGGGAAATCTGCTGTAGGTAGCCCTGCTTGAGCAGGGAGGTTAGACCAGGTGATCTCCAGAGATCTCTTACAACCTCAGTCTTTCTGTGATTCTGTGTCCCTTTTGAGCCTTCACCCTCATAACCCAAATGCAGCCCTTGGCCAATGTGGAGCGTGGGCACGTGCGCAGGGCTTGAGACCGCATCCTCTGCTTTTATTTGCTGTGAATTTTGCTATTGTTTTGTTTTTACATTTTATAAGTGCTCTTTTATGGTGGTTTCAGCTCTTTTGGCTGCAGTAGAGTTCTTTGGTTACAGAGAATTGCCGGTCCTTGTCCTTCCAGATGCTATAGAGATTGCAGGTCATCCGTTTCCCTACTGGTAGCTGCAGGACTTTAAAACTCAGATTAGTTCCAGGAGTTCAAACATATCAGTCACAGCAGAAGGACAAAGGGAGGGTAAAGAAAGGATCAAAATATTTTCAGCCATGGGCTTGAGAACAGGAAAACTGAGATGCATATATGGAGAACGTAAAGATGAGGTACAAATTGTCTCACTGCTGTAGAAGGGACAGAACTGGGGAGTGGCCGAGAGAGGCTCAAAATTAATTTTGAAACTGTGAATATTGTTGAACAATTTTATAAAAGTAATGAAGCCCACTTGCTTGAAAAACTGTACATGTTGAGTTAGAACCTCCTTTTATTGCTGTGACTGGAGTGTGTGTTAATGCTGCCATGGGCAATGGGCACTCTGCTCATCTTCTGAATCACGGATATTGTACTGAATTGAAGTGTAGTGTTTGAGCAGTACTTAATCAGTAATAATCAAAATCAAGATTTAATTTTAATGCAGCTTAGGATAATTAGTCATTTATCAAATGGATTTGGTTGGGGGGCATGTGAATTGCCTGACAGCGTGGAGCTGTATTCTTCTAAGTTTCATTCAAGAGTGTTTGCCAAATTATTTTAATGAGTAACGTTTGACCTGTAGCTCATTCGTAATTGGATTCTGTGCAAGTCTGTGATGAGGCATGTGTGGGTTGTGAAGGGTTTGTGTTATCAGTGGCAAATATGTTTCAGTCAGAGCTTGGGTATGAGATGTTCAGTGCTCTGAACCAATGACGTTCTGCAAAGCTGCTCACACTTTGTTTCAGAGAAGTCATATATCCAGGTGATTTGCAGCCCTGTTTTGAGACCCATTGTGCATTTTTGAAAAATCACTTGAATCTATTAGTTGCTGCTAAAATGAAATTGCACAAATAAATTTTTGTGGGACAGATGAAGTTGTGAAAGTAATTACATGAAATCAAATGAGAGAGCACCTCAAAGGACACAGGTGGGAGTTGGAAAAGTATTCAAAGATGTTTGAACAGATGCCCAAAGGTCACCTCTGTTACCTAGCAATAAAAATACTGGCAGTTAAAGAAAAGGGTGGTGTATCTGAATAAGGATATGCAGAAAAGGGAAGGAACAAAGGATGCCTATTTAAGGAACAAACATTGAGATTATTGCAGTGTGGAAGCAGCAGTGTGACCTAACTCTATGCAAAAAGGTGGATAGTGAAGTGTGTTACTGGTGTGGAAGTTTCCAGTGTCTCCTGGGGAATGGATCTGTTTGCTAGGTGAGATGTTACATGCAATGATCTACTCACTTTTTCTGAAAGAAAGTTATGCCATATTTCAGAAGAAAAAGAATGCCTTCTAATAGGCAAAATGTAGTTTCAGCATCTCAGAAATGCTGGCAATCTCCCTTCTGGTCAGCTGTGGCTGAATATTTGGGATTTTCAACACTGGCTAGAAATGTAGCGGAAAGACTAAAGTGAACATTCACTTCAAACATGAGCCTGTGCAATTCTACTGGGTTGGGGAGAGTAGACAGTTCTGTGGAGATGTGGGGTGAGGCAGGGAGGTATTAACTCATATCTCACTTAAAAGTAGAGATATCAAAGCACAGATTTTTAAAATCACATTTCAGCATGTTATCTGATTTTATGGTTAGTCATTACTGTAAGTAACTCAACGGAAAGGAAAGGGAAAATTGGTATGGTTTCTAAAATCAATGAGCCATTAAATAGGTGACAGTAATCTTGATAGAAACTTAGAATATTTAATTGGCATGCAAAATACCTCTAGAGAGCATTACCATTTCGGGCTGTTCTCTAAATACCAGGTGTTTATACCTGGCCCATGAAGTTCAAGGCAAGGCAGCTCTCTGATGGGGTTCTCCAGCAGTACATAGCTTTTGTTTTTCTCCTGTGTTTTGTGTGGCTCTATGTTTCATGATTTTCTGTCTTCAGTTCTATGAGAACAGATGGGGCCACAGAGGTGGCAGTGATGCTCTGCCAGTTTGTACCCAATGAGGTCTGAGCCTTTGATTTTACTGAGCAGGACTGATTATTTTGTGCACTGCATTTTTTGAGTGTGACTTCCATTCTCATTATATGTAACATGGATAACCAGATGCTCACCACCATCTGGGAGAGTGGTCTTTGTGCTTGGCTGTGAGCAACAGCTTGGGTTTGGTCTTCTAGTTGGTTTGCTTTTATTTTTCCCAGTCACTGTTGAGTTGAGGATGGATCTCACGATACTTGAATCCCTGTTAGCTGGTGGCCCAGCAAAGAAGGATGTTGTGTTGTGTTTGAGAGCAAGAACTGGCTGAGATTGTTTTCTGTTCTTGATTTCTGCATTGTTGTTTCCATTTTACTGCTGCTTTACAAACTGGTTTTTTTTCAATATTAATTGCATTTTTCATATTGCTCTTATTTGTAGTATTGTGAATGTGTATTATACTGCCTGTCTTCTAGGAATGACACAAGACAATGTAAACAGGACTCACAAGTGAAATCACATGGAATTGAGATTGATCCCCTTCCCCCCCTTGAAAATGAGAATTTAAAATTCTCTAAAGTGTTTATGTGAAGACAGACAAAAATACTTTATGGAAAAACCAAATCACATAAACAAAACATTGTATTTTGTTCTCCTATGATGATAAATTTTCAAAGCCTTTTCCCCTTGCCCTGAAAGCATTTTCTCATGTGTTTGTTGTGCTCTGTTATAGAAAATCTACCCTGGGAACATGCAGCACCCCTTTATTAAGTTGCCAAATGATTTTAGCAATCTTATTTTCCACATCTGGTTTTTAAACCTCTTTGAAAAGCAGCCAGGCCTGTGAAAAGAAATCATGAATTGCCAATGTATGTGTCTCTGAAAGCTACCTCACATTTTTAAACTGTGACTCTGGCGCAGTGCAAACAATGGCTCCACTGAGCTATTCTGGCAGCAGCCCGAGGCTGTTATGTGGCGCCGCAGCTGCAGCGAACTGCGCTGTTCAACCAGACCTGGCGCAGGTAGGAAGATTCACTGCAAAGGGCATCTCTGGTTAAGTGCCTGTCTGCTGGAGGAGCCTTGTGGACTTGTTGCTTTTAGCATCTATTTCTCTCGCTGCTTCTGTTCTCTCCTTGGTTTTCTCAGGGAAGCTTTTTAATTACTTTTTCTTCTGATGCTTGGTTTACAAATGTTATATGTTTAAAGTAAGGTCCTAGCTCAACAATATTTTACAGTGGGAGTCCTTGATGTCCTATAAACTCAATTTCTTGTGGTGTCTTGGGAAGATAAGACAGCTAGTCAGCTCTTTTAATGCAGCAGAAGACATGTATGGCCACAAGCCCTCTCTTCCACCATGGAGGAGCAAAGGAACAAGATGTATGATCTGAAAACCCCAAATCTCAGCTGAAGTGGCCACTGCCCACCTCTTGCTGCCCACCCCAGGCCCCATTCAGAACTTAGACAAGCACAAGCCTGCCTTCTTGCAGAGCTGAGCGATGTGCCTTTTGTATGTTGGGATAATGACATTGCTTCTCCACTATGATCTGTTGTGTAAAACAAAGCTGTGCTGTGGCTGGTGGATGAGTTGTTAAGCAGCAACCATAAGAACAAAAATTCTTAAGGTCTGAAAGAAGCTTTGACCGTTTATTACTGTACAGAGGTTACTAATACTGTACAATTATTAGAAGTAGCATGTACATTAGCAATTAAGAAGTCACAGAAGTGTAGATGTGAACAATAGACCATCTGTTTGACAGAAATAACTATTAAGAGCAGTATGAATTTAGATGCTGCTTTACTACTTAAACCACTCTAATGACTAACATTCTTGTGGTAGAATTGCCTCGTTCGCTAATGGAAATTCTTTGGGAAACCCCTAAGAAAGAACACTTGTGAAGTGCTAGGCACAAATTAAATATTGATTATTTTTAATGCATCAAATTAAACATAATCATACTCTAGGAAATATATAATGCTTCCCAGAAATATTTGAAATCCCACTGCTAGTTCCTGTACAAGGTGATTTCGCACTGAAAGGAGCTGCAGTACAATAGAAGCTACCGCTAACTTATAATTTGTGAAATTCAAGAAGTGTTAGCATATCATTTAGATAATGAAACCTTTATACCCATTTAGATTTGTAAGTACCAACTTGAGTGAAGGAAATGCTGTTTCAGTGCTATTATATTAAATTATATACATTTGCAAGGGGGGGAGATGGCTGTATGTTTAATTTACAAGCTTTTCATTCCAAGCTTTTCATTTATTCTGAGCAATTTAGGAAACCATAGTTTTAAAAACTACTGATAGTAGCGTTAAAATTGTGTGCATATTCACAAGGCTGGCCAAATTCTAAATGATCAAAGTAGTCAATAAGTATGAATCATTTCTGAGACACTTTTAATAACTATTTTTTCTCAATGTTTTAATTGCATGTTCCTCTTATGAACCACCATCACTCTCACCATTTGAAATGGAACCTTTTGATTTAGCAGCAGCAGCCAAATGTCTCATTGGAAGAGCAGGGAAGAGGGAAGAGTGAAGCAAACTCTTGACTGGCAGTGCTGGCGAGAGGTGTTCCAGTCCAGCTCCTGACACATAACCTTTCATGGAAAGCTAAGCTGTTGGTAACATTCAGCATCACCATGCATTGAGTGTGGAAGTCCATGCCTGGAAAGTATTAGGAGCTCAGAAGGTAAAAAAAATAAATAAATTGAAATCCACTGGTCTATGTTTAAAAGCATTTGGGGCATTTACACCAAGCCAGGAATGTCTTATTCCTACTTTAGTTTAAGAGTATCCTTTGGCGTAAGTAAGGCAGGCTTCAAAAGCTTCATTCATGGTGTTAGTACATGCATAGGGAAGAGCTGGAGCTGGGTTTGCAGGAGAGGTGTTTAGAAAATCCCTCTTCCTACTGGTCAGCTGCCAAGTCACTAAATAGAAAGCACCTCTGTTACAGTGCCTTTTCTGAGAAAAACTGTCAGCAACAGCTGAGAACATGGCCCTGTAGATCTGCTTTTTTGGATCCTGAGGGTTTCTTCCCCTCAACAGAGAAGTCTCTCCTTGGTGACAAATCTAAAGACTCTGCTGAGCTGTTTTCATCTGCTTTGTGGGGACTTGTTAAGATTCACTTTGGGGCTGTTTGGTTTATCCATGCATTAGCTCTAAAGTTTTCTAGGTTCTCTCTCTCTGCAGAGTCAGGTGGTTTTCTGTACTTAGGCAGTTGCTTTTTGTTGCGGGAGGTTCTGCATTTGTTACCAGTGGGGAAGAGGCTGGTCAAGCACAGCTTGAAGGAAGAACTGTCTGAATTGGTAAAGTGGAATCAGAGCTCGAAGGAGAGGTATCGCAGGAGCTCACCACCGCATCTCTGTTGTACAACTGTTTAAATTGCTGTACCTGAGCTCTTGAGCTCTCACTTTAGCTGCATTAAGCTAGATGGAAAGGGCAAACAGAGCCAACAGGATGTAGAAGGAGCTGGGCCATGGCTCTGGATGCTGCTCCGGTCCTGCTCAGTGCCAAACGCAGCTGAGGCTGGGTAGCTCTCCCTCTGCCAAGCCAACAGCAACAGCCAGGCCAGACTTGTCTGACCCAACACTAGTTCTGTCTGTAGGCTGCAAATGCAGTTTTATGTCCTAAAATGGGGGAAAAATGTTGACTTTAAAAAGGAAGTCAAGAGGACCTGCTTTAAAGCTGCACAGTTCTGGTGTGGAGTATTGCTGCTTGTTTAGCAGTGGAGACATATTGGAGGGCTAAGGCTGGTACCAACAGTTTCCCTGCTTAGCAGCACCGCAACATGAGATGTTCTGCGCAGCTGTTCACATAGTATCACCTTGCTGGATTTCATTCCTTGCCCCTTAGCATGAAATCTCAGGCACATTATTTTTTCTTATCTCAGTTTTCCTTTTTATAACTTGTTGAGTGTTTTCTGTAACTGTTGGATGCTTAAGTATCCTGGTGATAGATGCCTAAAGAAAACAAAACAAAACAAAGGATATGTAAGTTACAGTCTGCAGTCCTGTTTGTGAAGCACTGGGAGATTCTCACACGTTAGTGCAAAGTATTTGCAGCAGGTTTAGACTAGGCGTAAGGAAGAATTTCTTCACAATGAGGGTGGTGAGGCATTGGAATAGATTGCCCAGGGAAGTTGTGGCTGCCCCATCCCTGGAGATGTTCGAGGCCAGGTTAGATGGTGCCTTGAGCAGCCTGATCCAGTGGGAGGTGTCCCTGCCCATGGCAGGGAGGTTGGAACTGAATGATCTTTGAGGTCCCTTCCAACCCAAACTATTCTATGATTCTGTGATTCTATGATTTTGTCTAATTGTAAGCAAGTTCTTTATGGTTGATTATATTTTTATGAAGTTGCTGCATTTTTGGTTGTTGAAAATATCTTCTCAAAGTAGAGCTGAGGCTTGTAGGGTGGTGAAAATTTTGAGTTTAGGGAGGGGAGGAGGCAAGTTGCAGCAGTGTTCCATGCACGACTATCTTTGGAAGGAACTGGACAGTATTTAGGGTCCTGGTGTCTGTGCAGACTGGTTCTAGGAAAAGTTAATGTTTTTGAAATTTCTGCCTTAACTTTATGGGCTGTGTGCAGATCTAAGAGTGCAAGATTGCCACAAATCAAGAAACTTTAAAAAATTAATGCAATAAGTTTCTTTGCTGTTCTAGTACCAGAACTGGATGCCATGTATATACCTGCCCCTGTTTTGGTGCTATGTTTGTTTTCCAAGGCCAGTAAAAACCCAGATTATAAGTATCATCTCACTTTGGTGGCTGCTTAAGTAGGAAATGGACTGAAAAAAGAAAAGGAGCTGTGCATACCATACCTTTTCATAACCCTCATGAATTATCAATTAGAGCAAAGTTACTTGTGTCATGATCGTCGATGTGCTGCCTGTGCATCTTTTTAAAATAAATCCACCCTTCTAAGCAGGGATTTCCTTATTTATAACTGCTAAAATAATTTTCAAGCTTAGCACACAACACCTGCTGCACTTAGTTTGAGGCCGTTTATTTTTATTTTATTTGGGGGACCATAATGTGGTCAAAAGATTGAATCATTAAAGCAAACCGAGTGCAGAGATATTTCAGGAAAGGATTTCCCGTTCCTGTAATTTCATGCTTCCACGGTAAAAGGAGTGATTTGCAGGGATTTTACACTTGCCTTTTCATACTCAAAGTTAATGCATTGCACTATTATACCCAAAGTTAACGCATTGCACTATTCCACAATGGGTCATCAGTGCTCAGCGTTTCATGGAGAGGGCAAATGTTGGGAAACAAATGTGGAGAGAAAAAGTAATTTTTCCAAAGATGCACAGTGAGTTTGAGAGCGCTCCTGGTCTTTAACTCAGGACGTGAACCCATGTGTTGGGTTTTATCTGGCAGAGCTGCATAGAGTCAGCTGTGAGCCCTGGACCTGCTTCTTCTCTTCTTGCTTCACAGCTGCTGGTGACCTGGTGCTTCAAGCTGGCACTGTTAGGGCAGAAGAAGAGAAAGCTGAGGACTGGTGACTATGGGGCAGCAAGAGAGAGTGTGGAGATGCCACATGGGCAGACCCACACATGGCTCCTGCCCTCAAGGCTGTGAGGCTGGACCATTCCCTGCTATGCAGAGGTGTTTGGGAGAACTTATCATCCTGGTTTCTCTGTTTGTTGGATTTTTATGGAGGAGTGGGATGGAGAAGGCAAGAATGAATTGGGGAATAAAACTGGCTCCAAACTAAGATTCCTGCAGAGTGCTTCTGAGTACATCTAGCCTGTCTGGGCAGGGCAGCATTGATAACTACTTTCAAAGAATGACACTTCACTTGCTTTTGAACCATCTCTGTAGTTGGTCATAAAAAGCACTTGACATTATATCAAAAATCCACCTAACGAGCTTCCAATACTCCTATAGCAAAGGGCCCTAACAATGAAAGAGGAGGAACTTTAAAAAGGTCTTGAAAGGTTTTTATGTGAGTCATTAATGGTGGCATGTTGGGTTTGCATGTCAGGGTTTTCATAGTGGGGACAGGGGTTACAGGAGCAGCTGTTGTGAGAAGGTTCTAGAAGCCAGGGATCCTTGGACAGACCTGCTTCTGGCCAAGGCAGTGTCAACAGAGGTCCGTGGTGCAGCAGATTTCCACCTTTAGCATGTGCAGGACCCCACGCTGGAGCAGGTTGTGAAAGGCTGGAGTCTGGGGAAAGGATGTACATTGGAGAAGTTTGTGGAGGACTATCTCCCATGGTAGGGACTCCACACTGGAGGTGGGGAAGAGCATGAGGAGGAAGGTTTGGCAGAGATGATGTGTGATGAATTGACTGCAACCCCCATTCCTCATCCCCCTGTGCTGCGGGCGGGATGGGGAGGAGGAGGTAGAGAAATTGGGAGTAAAAGACAAATTCAGGAAGAAGCCATGGGGGGAAAGTGTTCTTTTGGGGATTTGGTTTTGTTTCTCAGTATTGTTCTGATTGGCTTAGTAAAAAATTTGATTTGTTTTTTCCCCAAGTCAAGTCTGTTTTGCCTGTGACAATAACGGGTGAATTATGCCTCCCTGTCCTTATCTTGGCCCACAAATTTTGCCTTTGTTTCTTTCAATTCTCTTCTCCAACAGGACTTGGAGGGGTGAGCAAGCAGCTACATGTTTTTTTGTTGCCTGCAGGGGCTCAAAATCACAACAGGTGGATTGTTTGAAGCCGTTAGAACTGATCTTTAATAAATACGCCCTTTAAAGGCCTCTGAAATCCATTCATGTTTACAAGACAAATTTTTCAAAGGTCTTTTTTCTTCTTCTTCACTGTTTTAGTTACTGCATTAATGGCCATGATTCCTGTGGGGAGATGAGCTTTGCTGAGGTCAATAATGTGTCTTAAATGTGAACTGCCAGGACAGTAATCTGTGCTGAAATTCACCTTGCAGAGGGAGCGTGCAAAGCCCTCGCTTGCCACTTATGGCTTTGTTAGGGTAATACAGTGCAAATACCCCAATTTTCTTTAGGGTAATAGGGTGCAAAGGGCTTGGAGTGGGCTGAGGAGGGATCATAGCGAGATTAAAATCAGGTGAGGGGCCAATGCTTTTGGGTAAAATGCAGGACATAAGAGACATGGTGAATATCTCTGCAAATGGAATGTCTTAGAACCTTATCACAGCTTTGGGCTGGGTTTGCTCGGAGGATAAAGGAAAATGTCTGTGTGAGTTTAGGTTCATTTACTAACACTTTGTGGAAAAAGGAGTCATCCTTTCCTACATAAAACGTGGTATTTTTCCAGTGTTTACTGAAGAGTGCTCATTTAGCTTGACAGTACAAATAGGCTGATGTGAAGTGGATTTCCTAAACTGTAGGAAAATTACTGAAGGTAAAATTGAAATTGATATGATTTTAAAAATTAATTACAACTTTTGTATGAGATTTAAACCCCCCTTCAATAATCTTAAGCTTTTGACTTCAGCTATTTGACAGACTCAGTTGAGCATATACTTAAGTGAGTATTTTGCAGGTTTGTCTTGCTATCATCATTTGCAAATGAATAGTTGGAATCTGTTTTCTGGTAGCACTGTTTCCTGATATCTGCAGTATCCTTAGATAGCACATCAACTCATAAGAAGGTGGGGTGTGGAACCCATATTGCAAGAGGAAAGCTAATTAGCTTTAATTAAAGGTAGGGACAAATCATGGACTTCAGGACACAGTCTAACAACCTCCCCAAGGCTTCTGTGGCTTTTTCATTAAAATTAAGTTTCAATAAGGCAAAACTGATTCTGCCAAGAAATCTGGTAGTCCTATCTGTAGTTCCTCAAGCAAAATTTTCATTAGCTTCACTGTCATGAGCATGCAGTCTGTAGTTTATATGCTATTTGTTTAAATAATTGTCCAAGATGTAGTCACTTGGACACCAGGAATAACTTGAGTAGGTGAACAGAGAGCAAGTATTTGTCATTTGCCATGGTACAGAAATTAGAGGGCACTTGATGAGATCTGGGACAACAGATTTAAAATAAATAAAAGCAGTATGTTCTGGACAAGACATGAAATTAAATTGTGTAACTCCTTGTGACTGTGTTCCATGGAGACCAAATGTATACAGGGATTAAAAATTCATTGGCTGAGGTAATGGAGGATAGGTCTGTCGAAATCTTTTAAACATGATACTCTGAATCCAGCTCCCACTTCAGGGAGTCCCAGGCTACTTAATTCTGAAGTGGAGAAGACCACATCAGTCATTGTCTACCTGCTCCAGGTCCCTGCCAGAGCAAAGTCCTGAGCAAGACAGACCCGCAGATTCTTCCTGCGGGGTGGCTGAGTGCTGCAAAGCTCAATTCACGGCTGCAGAGTCTACCATAGATATTGAAATCATACCTTTACCACACCTTTACCAGAACTGGCCTTGAGTAGCTTCCTGGATGCCTGCGAGGAGTTTGCTCGCATGCCAGCAGTGTGAACACAGCTCCTCACTTTGAGGGGGTGATTGGGAGAACGTGTGTTTCATTTTGAATTGATGTTATTAAATGATATGTTCAACTATGACCGTATGCATTTTTTAATTTCCAGATAGGCTTAGTAATGTTTTTCAAAGGTTTTCGCTTGCGGAAAATGTTGACATCCTGGGAAAAATTATTTTTGGACAGTGTATCACTTAAAATGTGTATTCTGGAATAATTATCTTATAAAGATGTAGCAACCTTCCCTTCTGTACAAACCCAAATAATCAGATCAGTTGTTGGTGAAGAGTAATTTGACAGGCTGTCACAAGAATTTCAGCTGTTTTAGATGTCTTCTATTTTGATTGCTTCTGTCAAGAGGGTTTCTTTTTTTTAACATGAGAAAAATTCAGTTCAATGGGACAGATTTCCTTCCAGAAGATAATTTTGAATGTTTAGTTAGATGTCGTGGTTTTCCTCCAGCTGTCACTGCTTTCTTGTTCCTACACTCTTGAGAAAAGGTTTTAAAAATAATTAAGTGTGAGTGCATCTGTATCAGCCTTTCCTAGTCAGAGCCTTTGTTTATTTAAATTTGGCATCTCCTCATGTTTGTACTGCAGACTCTGTGCTACATTGTGCCCCATGGGTCACAGACTGGAGAATTATTGTTCAACCTCCACCCTTGGAGCACCTCTTGAGGAGGCAAAGAGGAGGGCTAATGAGCAGAGATAGACCACAAAGCCTTTAGTGCCGCAGACAGGATTGTTGGATGAGTCATGCAAACTATCTCCTCGGTTGCTTGGAAGATGTAGGATGAATCTTGTGTCCAACAGCAAGACCATAGGGAGGTCATGCATGATCCTGATGAAGATAACAGATTTAGGCTGATAATGGGGAATCTGCTCCTTAGGGTAGCTACCAGCTATTGAGGTTTGGTATATCATAATAAAAATACCTCTGACTGAGGTATCCATAAGGGCTGTAAGGCAAGAGGGAAGAGGGTCTACAGTATGGAAGTCAGGTGCTTAGCATTGAGGCGATTTCCTCAATGTTTCCTGATTTGGAAAACAGGAAAATAAATAAAAAAAATTTGCAGAAATGAAAGGGCAAACTATATAGAATTTTCAGTAGCAGTACTGTTAGTTGAGAAGAAATATTTCC
The DNA here is from genome assembly GCF_032191515.1 of Phaenicophaeus curvirostris. Classification (NCBI taxonomy): domain Eukaryota; kingdom Metazoa; phylum Chordata; class Aves; order Cuculiformes; family Cuculidae; genus Phaenicophaeus; species Phaenicophaeus curvirostris. The sequence goes on from NC_091404.1 coordinate 8,377,084, forward strand.
TTTAAATTCCCAGGAAACATTTTTTTCACCCTTTTCCACCCTCTGTGGTGGGACTTTATAATGTTAACCCCTAGAGGTCCAAAGCCTCCCAGGTAGGCGGCGTCCCCATCCTCTTGCAGTCCCTGGTGGAGTGGTGATCAGTGCAAGTGAGATGTCGCTGCTGTTGCTGACTCCTGAGCCGCATGGCAACTCTCTGCCGTGCTTTGTCTTGCCTAGGGCCATCCAGGTGGATTGGCAGAGGTGTTGGACCCCACTGCTGGCACCTGGTGATGCACCTGAGGGTCTGGTTCCTGGCTGATCCTTTCACACCTGTCCCAGGGGCTGCTTTCTGGAGCTCTGCCTAACCTGTTCCAGTGGGGCTGAGATGCGTGAGCTTACAGTATTTAAATAATTGGCTTCTGCGCTTTTCCTGCGGGGAGGCAGCAGGAGCACCCCTTGCCTTGCTGAATCCCATAGCAATCACAGCTGGTAAATACACCAGGGACTTGGCAAGCTGCTCGGAGTCACGGGTTTTCCTCAAAGCGCTCTGCAAGCACTTCACTGCAGGAATTTGTCTGCCCCTTTCCTTTCCCCGGAAGGTTTGGGAAGGAGCTGACCTTTGGGGTAAGGATAGGAAGGAGCAGGGAGGGCACCATACTCATTGGCGTTGCCGTAATGTCTGGGACACATGCAGGTTTTGCACCGTGAAAGAACAGTGTGTTTCCCCATTGAGCAATAGAAGAATATTTTCCTCCTGGTGCTTTTGGCACCGTTTGACTTGGCGTTTGTGAGTCAGTGGCCCACTGTGCAGAGAGCTTTGGGAATTCCGCAGACATGGACAATTCATCTTTTAAAAGGTCTGCTGCTTGGCAACGTGCCAGCAAAGCCGGCATAGCCCCACTACATAATATCAATTTTTAATGATGATAACTTTGCTAAATTCAGCCCTTGATAAATCTTATAGTTGGGGTTTCGAACTTTAAAATCAAACATAACCCAATTACTTCAGTATTTGATTAAACTCAACTGCCACTTTGGTAAAGTGTTTGAATAAATCAGTATTAATATATTTTTCTACAGTAAATAAAGTTATATCTGTATACTTCAAATATCAATATTCACATGGCGCTCTTGGAAATGAAGCGCTGGCAGTCTGCAAAGAAAACATTAACTTAAGGAAATAAATATTTTATTGGTCGTTAAAGGCTGAGATTGTGATCTTAGTGGTAGCAATTGAAAACACTGTTTTTAGAATGGTGAAACAAATATTTGTAAATACATTGTAGGAAGGCTATTATATTTTATTCTATGAATTCTGAAGACCACCACCTGTAAATGCTCAAGGACTATCAGACTTTGGAAGGTGATGTTGAATATGCTTTTTGGAGGTTCTGTGCCTATGGACAGGTGTGCCGCTGGCATTAGCTGCTTACTGCCTTCAGCTTAGCTCAGGAATGCAGCCATCTGCTAAAATAGACAACATAGAGACATTACCCCGAAAAATGAAAGCTAGCACTGTTTTTGGATGTATCCGTCTTGGAGCCCTTATCTTTACTGTCACAGTGTGTGTACGTGTTCCCAAGAGGCTTATTTTGTACTTTGCCAAGGAGCAGCTTCCTACCATCCAGAGATTCTGGGCGTGTTGTGCTTGTTTGGGGCTGCAAAAGTCTTTTCTAAAATCCTTCAGATTTCAACCTGTGCCTGTTTTGAGCTGCTTAACCTGGTGTAATTCAAATCCAGCATACTGTGGTGCTCTGTCCTCTTTTAAATTGTGTCTGAAATTTCCCACCCAAGTGGGGTAAGACAACCATTTTCCAAAGGTGGACGTGCTGCTCTGTAGGTGCACGTTGAAAGGCCACCTTCATCCCAGGATGCTAACAGAACATTCTTTGAAAAGAGACCAAATGTTTGAGAATATCAGGAGAGGTACTCAGCTAGTCCACTACTCGGAGCTGACAAGTAAAAATTGCAATTAAATTAAACTGTACGAATAAAAAAAAAAAAAGGAGATCTTTCTCTCATTACCTTTTTTTTTCAGCGGGTGAAAAAAAGCATTTCTAAGAGTGGGAGTTTGAGTGACTAATGTGTTGTTACCTTCAGTTAAACCAACTCAAGAGTGAAAACTTCTTGTTGCTTTTCAGAACATTCAATATTTTAACATTAATTTATGCTGAAAGAACATGCCCAGACAGACTCAGTTCTTTTCTTATGTTTCTTTTCTTATGTAGGATTTTATGCATAATGCCTGGTTTTAAGGCATTTTTTTCCCTGCTGGTTTATCCTGTTTCTACTACCTTCCTTGGGCTGTCAGGGTAGTCATGCTGAGTGAGTTTTCTTACTACCTGGTCTCCTATGCCTTGGGCAAGCAACTGTATGGAGAAGAGGCATTTTACCCTAAATTCCTATTCTCGTGCTATTAACTTCTCAGGAGAGAGCAAAATGACCCAGAAGACTAGAGCATCCAACTGTTTTGTTCCCAGATGTGCCATTGAAAGGAAATTCTGAAGAAGTATGTAACTTGGCTTTTTGTGGTTAATTTACGAAAACTCAGCATCTGAAGTTTCTATGAGACTTCCCTTATCTAACAGCAGAGGACCTGGAGATGTGTCTGGTTTGGAAACTCATGATCAACTTCTCATCACCTGTATGTGCTGCTTTCCTATCTTGGTTCATTGTTGGCACCTCTTCTTTTTCTTTCCTTCGTCCTCACGTATGCATCTTCTGAAGGTCTCTACATTAACTTTAAATCTCATCCTGCTTGAGGTGAGTTGTTATGCATCCATGTTTCCCAGCTGTTGTAGCATCTAGCACAGCTGGACTATACCTGCATGGCACTTCTGTGTGCTCCCATAATGAAAACAGTAGTTCTGTTTTGCTGGCTGCCAGCCCCTGCCTGATCAGTCAGTCATCTGAAGCTCCTTTTTTCTTTTAGCATGGCTCACAACCAGTTAAATTCATGAAAGAATTTTTAAATGGTGTACAGAGCTCTGGAAGGCCAAGGCGTGGAGACAAATTTGAAGCCTGTGTCCATCAGGGGGACAAGTACGAGGCAGGATTAAATCAATTCAGATGAAGGCGTTGATGCGTACGAGTAAGATTCAGTATAAGGCTGACCATGGTGAGTGATGGCCCGCCAGATTTTAGAATGGAAACTGTATATATATATATATATGTATGTATGTATATATATGAAGACAGAGGACCATGTGGGCTGTATATTTGGCTAATTATAGCAAATATTGAAAAATACAGTCCTCGCCATGTTTTCTACATTGAGGGGTCTGGTAAGCAAGAGGGAAGATCTTTGTCTGCTGTCAGGCAGAGATTTATATGTTTTGTAAGTAAACACAATAGATTTTGTTCCCTGAAGGGCAGTGCAAATGTGGCTGTGACTCACAGCTTTCCTAATAAATGTATTATCAAGGCATTGTTCATTTTCATCAGTGGCAGGAATCAGTAGCATCCTTTCAAAAAGAGCTCGCCAGTGTTTATAGCAATGAATAGAAGTCCTCTCCACAGCGAACATCAGCTTCAGCAGTTAAACTTGAGGCTTTGAATCTGACTATAATATTACGTGTATAGACATAAGAGTTCTTTGTGCTTTTCAATTTTATTGTGGGCTAAAGCAGATCAACACAGGATTTGAGCCAAAGCTTATTATGGTGAATGTAAGTTTTGTCCAGTTGATTTCTAAACAGTGATTCTGTTCATGCAGCAAGGGCTTTATTCAGGAAAACATAATCAAATAACATTCTGTAATCTGCAGAAGTGGAGAGTCCTGTCATTTTAGTAATATTTGCTAATTAGTACTTGCTGTCTTCTTAGGCTGCGAACAAGTTATGAGAATAACCAGTATTAGGTGGGTTTTTTTTCTGTTTCTTTGCTGTGGCATAAAACAAAAAAATAAAGGAATTGGAAGGATATTGCTGTGTTGTGGTTCAACCCCAGCTGGCAACAAAGCCCACACAGCCACTTACTCTCCTGCCCCCTGTGGGGTTGGGAAGAGAATTGGAAGGGTGAAAATGAGAAAACTCATGGGTTGAGATCTTAGAATCATAGAGTGGTTTGGCCTGGAAGGGACCTTAAATATCATCCAGTTCCAACACCCCTGCAGGGACAGCTTCCACTGGATTAGGCTGCTCAAAGCCTCATCCAGCCTGGCCATGAGCACCTCCAGGGATGGGGTATCTACGACTTCTCCAGGCAACATGTGCCAGGGCCTCCTCACCCTCACAGGAAAAAAATTCTTCCTAATGTCTAATCTAAATCTCCCCTCTTTCAGCTTAAAACCATTACCCCTAATCCTAGCCCTGCACTCCCTGATAAAGAGCCTCTCCATCTTCTGTAAGGTCTCCCCAGAGTCTTCTCTTCTCTAGGCTGAACAACCCAAAGTCTCTCAGCCTGTCCTCATATGGGAAGTGCTCCAGCCCCACAGCACCTACTAGAAAATTAACTCTGTCCCAGGCAAAACCTGCACATGCTGTTATGATCGTGCTTTTTATCTACATAAGATATGAATGGCAGGTAATTGTTTTGATGGTGTTAGAAATATGAAATGTTGCCTACTTGTGCTTATTAATCTGGTGCTGTGTATGCTCCCAGGATTAATAATGTTACATTGATACCTTCCCAAGTAACCCTGCTCTGATGAAACCACGTTGAAATACTGAAGTCTTGCTTCGATGTGTTTAAATGTAATGTGACATCTTTGACAGCGTGATGTCCTGCCTGAAGGATTCTTTGCTGTGGTTAATTTGCAAAGTTCAAATTAGAAGTTCTTTGAAATATATTCTTTAGATTAATGGAGGACTATGTTTCAGATCACAAGCTATGTGAAATGATTTAGTGATGAAAAAAGAACTAATGCTTTGCTTTTCTCCAAATGGACCAAAAATTAATGGGGAGTAACAATCAGCTGGGATATTCTGCAGTGATCTGTGCTTGTCCTACCACTCTTAAGTTTTTCATTGAAAGCAAGAGAAAAAATTCTTCTGATAAAGTTTGTAGACGGATTAGATGTTGGCAATGTGGTAAATAGTGATTGATGTGAGGTCAATCAACGTGCTAAAACAGATTGGTTTCTTTTAATCTAGTTTGGAGATCAAGCAATGAATCTAGGAATAAGAACATATCTTGTGCTTAACTGGATGGAGAGCAGCGGCTCTGAACAGGGTGTAGAGTACATGTTGGAGAACCTATTAAACATATTCTCAAGATGTAGAAGTGTGATTAAGAGGAATAATGTGAATATGTAAGCACTAAAATACCAAGCAGGGAAAGGAAGCTTGTTTGCTATGTACAGTACTAGCATTTAATGCAGTACGGCCCATGCGGGTGGTTGAAAAGAAATAGGAAGGATTATGAAAATAATTTCAAATCAGTAAAGCTTCCTTATAAGGGGTTATTAAAGGGTCTTGGTGTAGGTTAGATGCAGAATCTGGCAGAAGAAAAAAACCCACAAAACTAGAGATGTCTTGATCAGGGTATATGTTCATTTATTTGAGGAGATATTGTCTGAGTATTTGAAAATTACTGGTAGACATTAATCTGGTCCTTGAAAAGTCTGCTACAAGGCACTTATCTTTACTATTTTATCACAGCAACAATTTTCCACCCATCCTGTCACATAAGAATCGTATTGAATTAGTGTTAGTTACCACCAGTAGGATAGGAAAGACTCAGCATATTAGGAGACTGTCACACTATATTAGCCAAAATAAATACTGAAAGAATATGATAAAAAAGTATCAGTGTTTCAAATGCTGTATCTTATTAGCACGGCAAGCTTTCTCTTCATAAAGCCAGTGTTTTCTCCCTCAATCCTGCCTGTTGATGTGAGATGAAATGCCATGCTCCATTTACACAGGATGCTAATGCTCTGCAGACAGCAGAGGAGCTCAAGTGACAGTTTGCTTCTGAGCCCGGTCAGGGTTGGGACCGCTGTTCACCTTAGCTTTATAAGGTACAAGGTGGGAATGTAGTTATCATTTACAGCTCCTGACATGTCAGTTTACAGCCTGACTTGTTAATGTAGGGCAACATCTTTTTTTTTTCCACACCAAAGCAGACTGTAGTTTACCGAGGTTCATTGAGTGTCACACGGGGGCTCAGGCAGAGCAGGGGGGACAGCTGGCAATAACGAAACCCTTCATCCATCCTGGGGTAATGTAAGCCAGAGCTGAATTACACTCAAAAAAATCTTGTGGTTGTAGGATGCCTGGCCTTTTGCCCTATGATTTTAAGAGCAGTCAATATGAGCTGCTGGTGGAAGGGAAAGCCCAACGTCAGATGAAGTTGCCACTAGCTGACTGGCTAGGGTTGGCAGCTCCTGGCTGCAGGCAGTTGCCTGGATCCTGGCACTGCTAGTCAGCATTCCTGTGTAGCTTAGACACAGAAATCTCTTGCCTCTTTGGATGAAATTAATTAGGGTTTTTTTTTCCTATAAACTCGAATTAGTTTTTGTGGTAATGACATAGTATTATGTCGTATTAGCTGCATAGTAAAATATCCTCTCCTGTACCCAATGTGAAGTTTTAAAGCTATCAGTGTTAATGCAGTGACCTGAAATCTTGTTCATTTTTAGCTCAGAAGCTCTTTCCTCTGAGATGCTTTGCATTAATGAAACTAATTTCAAAGCTGGACAAAAAGCTAAAAAGAATAGTTTAAATTAATTGGAGGCGGACCCTTCCCCCCCCATGCTCTAAAACCCAATGTAAAAAGATTCTAAGGCAAAAATTGGTTTCAGGCAAAGTGGAAAAGAATTTCCAAGCTGCTTAATCTGCTGCATGCAAGCTCTTATGAGTTGATTGCTGAGGCTGGGAACTGAGATCTATCTTTGCCTCAGGAGCAGGTAGCTCCTCATCTTCTCTCAGCTGCTTCGTATGGTTCTGGGCGAGCCCAGCCCTTGTTTGGTTCTGATCCTGCTCCAGCTTTGCCTCTGGAAACCTGTTACCATGGTTGTTTTGTTCTGGCTTGTTGTTTTGCTGGAGAAAATGGTGAATTTGCAAAGTGGTGATTTTTTTTGGAATGTTGCAGTGAGGAAAGCTCCCTACCAGCTCCTGCTTAACCCCACATCAGCTGTGCCATGTTGCCACCAGAGAGCGTGTAGAAAGGAGCCTGGGATGGAGGCTCCTCTGACCCCGCAGGTGTGCAGTGCTGTGCTGAGAGGATGCACTGGTCTGAAGTGAGGATCTGGAAAGACAGTTGAAAAATACTATTTCCAGGAGCTTTCTAAATAATTTATCAGTACAGGTCTTCTTGTAGTTCATTTGAGATCAGCCTGCATGTCCAAGACCAAGATCTCTTTCTAGTCTGTGATGCATTTGGCTTTCAATTCATCTGGTTTTCAAGAGCTGAGGAGAGGATTCACTGTATGTCTTGCTGTGGCTCAGAGCGGGATGGGCAGCTGTATTGCTTGCTGCCCTTGAAAGTGAGCAGCTCTGAACTGTGCTAAAAAGGGATCAGAAACAAGAGGCATCAATGCGTCTTGTAAGGGGAGAACAGCTTGCGTACACAAAGCGTAATTCCTGTAGACATCAGAAGAGCTCTGTGGTCTGCTTCTTACCTTTGACTAGTCAAAATCAAGCAATAAAGGCAGTTCAATTTCTACGCTCTGTTTTTGAGTAGAGTGGGCGATACTGCAGGAGTCTTGTTATACTTCAGCAACAACACCCAATTAAGATGAGTAGAGGTATTCCACAGCCTAATTCAGAGGTTTTGTGGCTCTGCAGACTCTTGAATATACTTGGACTGCAATTTGAATTGAATGTCTGATTAAGGTTTACTACTTGTAATACTCTGGTCACTGGGAAAATAAGTACCTAGGTTAATTCAATGTATTGATATATCAGCCTTCCATGCAAGCATCTACTTACTGTGCTGGCTGCCTCCTCTGCTTAAACCATCATGGGCTGAGGCCAGGTCCTGTGTTTGTGCAGCCCTACTCGTGTAAGGTGATGTGAGGCCAGTACGGTTTAAGAGTCACACCTGTCATGCGCAGGCCTGTTGGGTCTTTCAAAATGTAAAGTGTTGTGAAAGCGGTGTGTCAGCTGTTTTATGGTTGTGTAACCGCTTGTGCATAGATTATCCCAGGGACTGTGTGTTATTGTGTAATGCATGATGTATCTGTGATGAGCACTGCAGAACAGATTCCCATCAGCTTTCAAACGTGCATAGTTTCATTTTTAGGATGTGCATGTCTCTGCTGAGGATCAGAAAAGCGACTAAAATGCTGAAGCTAAACTTCAGCAGTTGCAGCACACATAAGCAGATTATGCAAAAAATGTTAATTTTTTTATCATGAAATACACTTTTGGAAGAAGCCCTTAATACTCCGGCTAAAGACTCTAGTCACACCAGATTAGCATTATTGTACATTAATAATAAAAATAACTGGGTCTGATTAGTGTCAGTTAAAGTTTTCTGAATGAGAGATATAAATCTTTGAATTAAACTATTTGAATACCAGCTAAGGATTCTCAAGGAATAATTTGTATTAAAAAGTTAAAACCTTCAGTACTTTTCTAAAAGAAGATCTATCACCAGTGCAGGAATTCCACACCATTCACAAAACAGCATGAAAAGAAAGGAACTTCATAGACCACAAATTGTATTAAAGGAACATATGAAATTGATTTTCATTTAAGTAGATTATACTTTCTTTTTCCCTAGAACAGTGAAAACCCACTCTAGTCTTCATTGCTTTTTACAAGTAGGTCTACTGGTTTCATCCAGATATCCATAATTAAAAGCACTGAGCTACTCTTTTCAAGTATGTGCTTCCCGGAAACCTGCATCTTTGCATCTGAGGGCATTGGGTCTAAAATAATTTAAAGGGAAATAGAGACACAACTCCTTAGTTATTCCCTGATTTGTAGGCTAATTTAGGGTACGTAATTTAATTCTTCTGTCCTAGAGGATCCATTTGTGGGAGGCATTTGGGGTAATGTGCTGTTCCCAGGCACATGCCAGGTAACCAGTTAAACTGTTTTGGGTTCTCCAGGGGAGCTTAGCATGATGCTTCAGGCTCTTCGGGCATCTGCTCTAATGTTTGCGTTGGTTCATCACAGGGATTTTGAGTGGTGTCTAGTGCATGGGTGACTTCCCTGTGGTCTAAGTGGTTTGGGCCAGAGTGTGTCTGTACTTTTCACTTGTTAGGAGGCTCTTGCTGAAGGCTTTAGGGTTGAAAAACTTCTTCTCTCCATCAGAGTGTTTCAAGTGAGGTATCCTGACTCTGCGTGGAGTTGACTTGGTTTTCTGCCTCTGCCACTGAGCAGGACACCTGAACTACAGAGTATGAGCTCATACATTTTCAGTTTGGTTTGTCTGATTTTTTTTAGCCTGCTTGCTTAAGAAAATGAGGATCACTTGATCACCTTGTTTGTGTGTGAACACATGCTTGCTGCTCTGTCTTCTCCTGTTCCAAATAAGTTATGAACCAGTGCTCCAATTTGATGAGGAAGGTGTTATAGGCAATTACAATTTTATGAAAATGAGCACCAGGTACAGGTATGAATGGCTGGTATGGAGCAGGCTATTGGACTTAAGGTAATCAGAAAGAGAGAGGGGTTATGGCCACACCAGCTGCATGGGAAACTTTGATTCAAGCTTGCTTCTGGTACACAAGGGATTCCAACCACAAGAAATAAATCCAGGAGAAAGCAGAATATGTTAGGTGTGCTGGTACCAAAACAATTTGTTTCTTTGACTGTTGTGGATTTTTTTGACAAAACAAACCTGTTTCTTAATTGTGCTCATTACAAATGCCATTGTGTCAGAAACAGAGCTGTAAATAAGTGTCAGTGACCTCAGTACAGTGGTGTGTGTTCTGTAAGCCTTAAACAGTAATGTTGTCTCAACAAGCCAGTCTGTTTAAGTGAGCAATTCAAAGGCGAGACATCCTTCCTATAGCAGGCAGCTATACAACATCAGAGACAATAAGGTTGTCAAGGTAACTTTTGAGCCAAGTTGTTCCAACAGCTTGAAGAATTTGCATATGTCTGTAGTGATTCATTTGTACACAGTAAGACTGTTGCCTTTCAGATGTGTCCACAGTTCTGTTGTAGCTCAAAGGCCTCAACAAGTTTGACCAGTTTACAAATTCTTCAGTTTTCCCAGACTTCACAACCCATTCTGGAAATAAATACTTGCAGGTCAAATTGCAGCAAAAATAAGTGGGTTTGGACTGTATTCCATATTTTTGGTCATTTTAATCATCATCTATTTCAGAGGTTACCTTGACCTTTTGGTATTGCCCTTTTCAAGAGTATGTGACATTAAGGTCTTGACCCTGGTTTCTTGCTCTGGGTGCACAAGGCTGCTGAGAATCCGCTTGCCAAAGCAGCTATGGGTAATCTCACAAGAAACCTGGATTTTACAAGATTTACAGAGCTGCTGCTGTGGGACAAGACAGGCTTTGGTGGAGTCTAATGTGCTTACAAGGCAAGAAGCCCATTTAGCTGTTAGCCCACTCACTGTTAGCCAACTGTAGACCTCCCTGGTCTCAGTGGCTCTAAGCGTAGGGTTTGTGCTCAATGCAGAGGCTGTGGATGATCGTCATGATGACATGCAGCTCAAAGGGGAAATACGAGCTGAGATGACATAGTCAGAGCTGGCTAAAAGGAGATTGCAACTTCAGAATACTGCTGGAGCCCGGCAAACCTATTAAGATAACTGGGTACCTCTGGTCTAATGTTCAAACATTCTCCTTGTTAAACTGGAAATGGTCTTATTTTGGCACTGTTTGAGCCCTTCCTATGAGCTATGTGGAATATAGCCCATCACAGGACACTGTAGCCTGTGACTTTGGACAGGCCCGGTAGACTCTGCTAGACCCTGGCTCTCCTGTCCCTGTGGGAATCTGGAGCATCTGGAGGGAAATATGACGTGGCGTAGGGTGCTGGTGGTTTTGAAGGGATGATGACAGACCAGAGGCTAATCCTGATTTTAAGTTCTGTTAATGTTTTGTTGAATTGTAGTTGAATCCAGCAAGCAGTTGCATGCTCAAAGCTATGCAACTTTATAAGTGCTTTTGCTGGCTCATTTATGTCTGGTTTTAGACAAAAAAATTAGGCCCTTTCATATGCTAGCCCTTCCTGAGGTTGTTCACGCTTCCTATTTAACGTGTCTTTCACTAGACACAAGCATCTTCAGAGGCTGCTTTTATCATTGTAATGATGACGATTGTACTGGCTGTGCAAAGAGCTGGAAATGAGACTGCAGCTATTTCCCTGTGCACAAGGAAACAAGATGTTGTCCACAAGAATTGTCCTTGATCACTGTGACACATCTGCTGTAGGCACGTCTTAAGAACAGGCATTTTCTCTCTGATCGTGCTTTGGAAACCAGTTTGTTACCCAATCAAAACACAACAAAGGAGACTAAAACCTTTGTAGTGAGGATGCTTCCTTAGTACCCAGAATATGCCAAAGAAAATCAACAACTGAAATGGCATGTGTTCATGCTATTTTAGAGATAAGATGTAAACAGTTTTCACTTAGTTGTTGTAGTGGTAGGATATTCCGGGGATAACGACAGTTGGACCTGCTACTATTATAAATCCCCAGTTTAAGAATAGCTGTAAATGTTTATTTGATGTGAGAAAGCTAATTGTACAAATCATTACCTCTAGCCTGGCATGTCTCTGCTGTTCATTCTGTGGCAGTAATTAATTCTATAATTAGAAAATGTCCTGTTAGATAACTTCTCTGGGAACTCAGCCTATTGTCCAATGCAGGAAGCCTTCAAGGAGCTAAAGTGGCTCAGGGATGACCTTAGTAATTTGACTACTTTTGTTATCAAGGGCCACTGGGTGACCATTACTGAAAACTTTAGCCTTTACAAGTGGGACTAGAGATGAGTTTCTGGATGCTGAGATTCAGTGCTATGCGTGGATGAATTTGCCCCTGGCTCTGCCCCTCTGCAGCAGAGAAGACCTGACCTACCTGTGTGTTTCCATCTGCTTTTGATCCACCGGTGTCTGCCATTCTTTGAGAAGTTTGCAAGAAATTACTGTATTTCATAAAGTATCAGAGTGAAGGCAAGAAAATCAATAAGCAATCTGTGTGATAATTAATTAGTGTGCCAGGATGAATTACTGTTTCTTCCCCTCTTGATTTGGGTCACAGTCACATCTGATTTAGGAAGTTGTCAGTTTTTCCATTATAGCTTGGTCCTTGTTGTTGGGATGTTTTTTTGATAAGTTTTATTTGATGTGACCAGAATGAAGGACAGGCAGACAGAAAATCAGACTGTGCAAACTTGCTTGTCACTGGAAGGTGATGATACTGGGCTTAGCACCCAGCAGAACCTCTTGATGAGGAGCTGTGCTTTGTGATCGTCTGTTGTAGAAGGATTGCTTATGAATGTGATGCAGTGCAAGAGGCTGAGCAAGCTCTGCAGCTTCTGTGTCCTTTGCGCTTCTCTCCATTTTCCTCTCTGAAGTCAGAGGTTAGCTACTGTAGACTTGAGGACTGGCATGGAGCTGTGGATTCATGGGGTGATGGGCAGGCTGTGATGGGTAGCACTTCCCTGCTTGCCAGCCCCCCAGCTTGGCAGGCTAGTTCCTTTCTCACGGAGGGGCAGAGGCTCTCTGCCCTCCTTCTCCATGCATGCTCTGTGTTGGCTGGTATGACTTGTGCCAGGTCCTAACTGCTGGCAATCTGCTCTAGTCTGCAGGCTCCTATCTCTTCAGTTTTCCCTGGGACTCAGATGTCATTCCAGGAAAAAAAGGCCTATTCAGCCTATACGTTCATGCATATTCACCCACCAACATCCCAAAATAAACATTTAGTTTGACCTGCTTTCAACTGGACTTTAACATGGGAGTTATTCCCCAAGGTCTCCTCCAGGCTTTTCACGCCTCCAAGAGGAGAGCTGGTATTATGAGTTTTCCAGAGGCTCCTGTGAAGTCAAAGCAACTACTAGGTTGCCATCAAGCTTCTGGTATAAATTCCTACCTGTTTCCTTTCTGCATCCACACAAAAGATTAATTATATGTGATAGATTAATGAACTTATTTTGTAAATACACCATGTAGTGAGATAGATGTCTACTTAGCTTTCTACTTAGTCCAGATTTTCCTTCTTTTGAACAAATTGGCTTGCATCAACAAAGAGCCTTTCAAAGCACCTCCGCCAGGCCACTAATGATAACAGATAACTATGCTTTTTACTTGATAGTAGATGCAACAAAAGCACTCAGCATCAATATGCTGAGTGTTTAGTAAGGAACAGAAGTGAACTGGTGATGATCACCTGGAGCTTTATTAATTAGCATGTGCAATTGAATGGTGGTTTGTTTGTTTGTTTGTTTTTAAATCCCAGTTGTTATGGTGTCTGAAAGAATTTACAGAAAATAAAGTGACTCTAGACTTTTTATAAAGAAGTACATTTTTTTATAAAAGGCAGTTTTAATTTTCTCCATCTTAACTCTTAAGTTTTCAAGGATTTTTCAGTTTGCGTTCTCTTGAAACTGGCTTTCTTCCCTTTTTCTTTTTGAAACCTTGGAGAATATAGAATTTATTTCCTATTTGTGTCACTATTGATATCTTTTACTGTACAACTTTCAGGTCACACCAAGAGCTCATCTTTATTAAAGACCAAGTATTGAGAGTCACCAAATACCTCAAATTTATGTTAGGGATGGTCACCAGTAGGGTGTAATTACTTGAGAACAGTTTTGGTCTGAAACAATTTGCTTGAGGTCTAAGAAGTTAATGATATTTTTATAGGTACTTCAGGCATTTTTATGGAAATGTGCCACTAATAAGCAGCTGATATTATTATTGCCCCTACAGTCTGTCTGTGCTAGTTCATGTGATTACCATCTTTGTGGTACTTTAGCCGCTATGCTTTAGGGGTACCAAACATGATTTCAAGTGATATGACTGGCATGTGTGAGGAAGGGAGATCTCATTTTTCTTTGTAATTCATGGCATCAAGAAAAATACTTTGTGCATATGATAAATATTCTGCAAGACTTCTAAACACATTGAGTGCTTTCTGACTGTGTTAAGGTAGATTTGTAGCACCAAGTTTAGTAGTTTTTCTTCTGATCAGTCCAAACATAACTTTTGAAAGAAGCCCAATGGCAGATTTCCTCCATAAGAAGACCTCAGGTGGTGGCTGTCAGAATAATTGTAATGTGGCTATAAGCAAGTTCAGCAAGAAAACCCCACAACCCGTTCATACTCTGTTTCAGATTCACGATACCATTACAAGGAAATAGAAGTTTGGCCCTCAGTGCGTTGTGGAGGCAGTGGCTTCTTACTCAACGTCTGTCTGTTATGTCTGTCACATTTTCAGGAACTGAAAGCAGAGAGTCACTTGCTGCCTACTCAAACCCAGCTAAACTGCTGCTCCATTTGTAAGGAGTCATTTGGTTTTAATTAGCAGAGCCGTCTGGATAAGAGTATTGATATAGTTGAATGTCTCCTCTGATTATGTGGAGTCAGATTTTCTCTGGTTTCTGTGTGAAACTTTTTTTTTTTCAAGTGCAAGAGTACGAGACGTATTTATAAAGCAGCTTTTGTCACAGGTTTCTCATCCAACCTCAGCTAGATAGGTTTAGGTTTCAAGCAAATTGTATTTGACAGAGGTTGGTTGGAAGGCATCAGCTCACACATGATGTAACTTTTATTTTAGAGTGAAGCCAAGGTATTTCTCAGTATCTCAGTGTTAAGAAACAGGAGGTGAAAGACCTTAATAAAAGTAAAGCGCAATATTGTGGCATAAAGTACTACTTTATGTTGGCTTAAGAGATTGGAAAGAAATACAGGAAACCTAGTTTTTCTGAGCAAAAGTAGACTAATTATCCTCCAGTGGTCAATAATTCAGGGTGAACAAAGGGATCTAAGCAGAATCTGAAAATTTGAAGTAGTCCAGAACGCAGAAATACACATAAGTAATGAGCCACCCCGCCGTGATCTCTGACTGCGGCGGAGAAAAATTATTTTAACTTAAGGCACTGTGTTACCAATGCAGTAGTAAAAGTAATGGATGTTGGGTAGCTCCTTAACTTCAGAACGTCTCACATGATCTAATTTTTCACTTTAAGTCACGCTAATTACTTGTGAAAATGAATCTCTAGTGCTTTGAACTCAGTAGTTCAAGCATAGTTGGTTTTAGACTGAAATGAGGATGCTCTGAATACAGTCCTGAGAGTCCCTGAAATGGGTCTTTTCTGCCCTGGCTTTTCAATGTTTCCAGACACAAGCATCCACCTGAGATTTTGCTCCTGACACTTCACATCCTGCCATTTACTTTTCACCACACTGTCAACTTACTCTGCTGCAGTGAAGTCCTGGATTTGTTTTGGGTGAGAGTTTCCAAAACTTGAGCGAAAATTGTATTTACAAAAAGCCACTAACTAGAGATTTGATGGTGAAAAAGTGTATAAAGGTTGTTGGAGAGCTGAGTTCCTGGTCAGACCAGTAGTAGATGAGTAATAGCTGGGAAGTGCTTGGTGGCAACAGAAAACTCCCCTTGACTTACACGGGAGTAGAGTGGAAAATGAAGTGAGAGAGTTAGTGACTGACATTTAAATAAGTTAACTAGATACTTATCATTTTCACTTGAAGGCTTTGACTATGATCTTTGTTCCTAAAGAGCAGCTGGGAGATTTATTAGCTGTTTATTCAAAGGATGTTGAATGTGGTGGGCTGATAGCACCTCTGAGTTCACATGCATATTTCTTAATCAGATCAAGACACTCCAAGCGAGGAGCTGAGCTTGTATTTGTGGTAGGTTTAACACTTGAACTGTTGCTTTAACTAGCAGTAATTCTGTTGTACTATTTAGATTCTTCTTGTTCCAAATGGAGACTGGACTGAAATCCAGAAATTATTTTTTATCTTAACAATTCTATAAAAGAAACTGCATTTTTTTCTGATAAACTTTTTCTGAGTTTAGAGTTCATCCAGCTTCTCTGTTCCCTACTTTCCCAGTTGCATAGATCACTCTGTAGTATCTGAGAACTTCATATCTAGAGAAGATGAGATTGTTTTATAAAATTCCTCAGGTGTGTACGACTTGGTTCCCACTTCTGATGCCACTTTGTAGAGTTCCAGTGACTGACCAGATATTATGATAAGGAAGAAATACCTGAAATACAGTTACTCTGTACAGAAACTTTTCTTTATGCATGATAGTGCTACAGTTACAGAATTTTTCTTGCAGTTCCTGGGGAATAGTTGTCTACTGAGTCTGGAGCAGAGTAAATTAGTCTGTGGACAGTGTAACTGCAGGAATCTTTGCCTGCAGGAAAACCATTAATTTTGTTTAAACTGATTCTGTGGCAAATGCTGGAGATGGCAAAGTTTCCTTTCTATATCTCTCCTCGCCCCAGAAAAAGACTCTTTTAAGATGAGGCTATTGAATACATGTTTTGTCTCATTACACTGTGCCTTTGGGTTTTATTGAACTGTGTGCTGTTCTCTGTGTTGAGGATATGCGACTATTTGTTACCTGACCAAAGTGTCTCTTGTGTTACATGTCAATTAAATCTACCTTGCTGCTCTTGTTCATTTGCTTATTTATGTATTTACTTTTAAAATAGGCATTGAAAATGTTATTGTTAGAGACTTAAGGAATTTAATGATTCAGTGGAGAATCTTCAATGACTCTGCTGGTGATGTGTTCAGTCATACCATCACATTGGCATCTTCTGTCTTTTTTGCATAGTCTTCACCCATATATTATCTGAGTTGCAGCAACATCTTTGTTCTTGCATCCATAAGGCAGACCCTGGGCATCCCAGGTTACTATTGTCTGGCTACCTCAGTCACAGGGGCCCAGGTCCCATGAGGGCACCCCCAGCAGACCAGGTACCGCTGAGCTCTCTTCTGTTGAGAGATAAGGGCCGATGCTGCCTTTTGTACCAATAACCAAGTTTTCTTGTAGGATAATTTAATTTAGGCGATATGTAAGGAGTTAACAGGACACAGGTCCTGCCTGTAGCAGCAGAGCAGATAACCTCATCTTGTATAGCCTGTGCAGCCTGTCTTCCTTGTTGTGAAGGATGCAGCACAAGCTAAATTCTGTATTCTGAAGTGTCAAACTGAGTTACCTAAAACATCATTTAAAACCTAGGTGGGCATTTTTTTTACTCTATGGTTTTTTATATTTATCAAGTTGAAACATTCCAATTTTGCCTTGAAAGTTTGTTGTAGTGAAAATGTTTGGCTTCTAACCGTAGCAGCTAGATGTTAGGTATAAGCAGTGTATTTTTCTTACTTAAGTAGCCCCAAATAATTTCTGTTTCAGGCTATCTAAAAGTCAGTTCTGTGTTCCCAAGATGAAGAAGGAATTGTTTTTTCTTGGATGATTCACTTGCAGGAAAAATTACCTTTCACCTATAGTTTTGTACCGTGATTGTAAAAGCATCTCTTAGGAGACCTCTTTCGAGTTTCCATTTGCCCTTGGCGAGGAGTGGTGTGGGGATTCACTTCTGGAAGGCATGTTTGTGACTTGCCATGCTTTCAACCAACTGGAGGTTTGCTGCTGTTGTGTTTTGTTAATGCATGGCTGTTGTTGGTCCTTCAGATATGCACCTCCTTCTGCAAAACTGTTCGGATAGAAACAGGCTGATTTGAAATTACTCCAAGACAAATGCGAATGAGAGACCTTCTAAGTTTAATGAAGTTTGATAACCATCACATGAACATTGCATTTTTTTACATCAGCAAGCATTGCAGAATGACATAATTTTATAATATTAAATACTGAGTTAAAATATAACTAAATATGCATTTAATAAGGATGCTGTAACGTATGATCTTGTGAGGGTGGAGTGCAGCTCTCAGTACATAGCACTGGATTTTGTAGACATAGAATTAATTCCCAGTGGCATTTGGTTCACTAATTCTTTTTTAAACTGTAAAGATCTCAATTTCTGCATTTTCCCACCCCTCTCTAACCCTGAACTATGTTAATGTAAGTCAAATAAATTGGCTACGGTAGGATCAGTGACCTTGAATCCAAAGGCTACTTCTGTGAGGACCCAGAAGTCAGGAGCTCCACATCTAACAAAAACTTAAGTCTTGAATCTATGATTCTGGAATATATCAGGATAGAATACAGAGGTCATGGTGTTTGTGACTGCCACTAGCAACTGTTAGCTTTGGTCATCACACTTTTAAGGCAGAGTTGCAGCTTTCTTTGTATGGGATAGTAACTCCAGCATTTTGCA
Organism: Phaenicophaeus curvirostris; assembly: GCF_032191515.1. Lineage (NCBI taxonomy): Eukaryota > Metazoa > Chordata > Aves > Cuculiformes > Cuculidae > Phaenicophaeus > Phaenicophaeus curvirostris. The sequence goes on from NC_091404.1 coordinate 8,395,249, forward strand.
CGGATTCCATGGATACCAAACTAAATAGGGAGAGGACAGCCAAAAACAACATCTGCTTTGTTGAAAAAATCAAGAGGGGACATTGCTGTGCTTCTGAATTATAAATTTAAAGGTAGATTTTTTTTTTCTTTATAGGGTTTGAGAAAATATTAAATTGCAGCGTTACATGCATTTAACGCTGAGTGAATCAAGTGAGACAGTGAGGAGCATTCATCAGTACTCATTTGATTCCTTCTTATTCCTCTACACTTGTTCCTCATTTCCTTTCCCTGTTTGATATTCTTCTGCCAGTGGAACTTGATCCTGGTTGCTCCTCACAGCAGAGCTGTGCCTGCTGTGGATTCAGATCCCATTGCTTGCCACGTGCTGTCTGCTCTGCAGTGGGTCCTAGAGGTGAGGTGCACCGAGTACACCAAGAAGGAACTGAGAGCATCTGCAGACAGGCTCTGTGGCACCTCAGAGAGCTTGTACCTCCTTGCCATTTGGTGCAATAGGGTCTGTTTCATGCCCAGGGAATAAATGAAGAGCCATTAACCACCATACATCCATTTTCACGAAGTTTATAAATGTAAGTAGTTAAGCTGCAGGTTGATGGGGATCATTTGTTAATGTGTCAATATGGGAAATCAGCCTCTCAAATCAGGCATTTTAATGTTTTAGGCAGTGAGAATTTTTCAGAACTGTTAAGATTTTTAGTGCTATGTTCTTTTGTCTTTTTCCTCTCTTACTTTATAATGTGAGTGTGATTTGTCTTTAAGAAAGACTTGTGAAGAACAAAAGGTGTTCAAGATGTAGTGGGGGTCCTAAGTCAGCTTTGGGAAGAGTTTCTCAATGGGAGGTTTGACAGTCTGCTTTGTCAGGGCAAGCTGCTGCATTTGGAGTCTTTTGTATTACAGCTAAGAGCTGAGAGGTGATTAAAAATGACATCATCTTGTTTGAAAATAGGTTTTTAGAAGTGACATTTTTATAATAAAATCTTTCTTTTCTTCTTAATTTCATGAAGTTTCAAAATGAAGCTTTTTTCCTGAAAGTTCTATTAAGAAATGATAAAAACCCAACAGTTTTCCTTCTTATTCTTGGGGGTTTTTCTTCCCTTCCAAATTTCAAACAGCTGCCGCCTCCTGTTTCTGCCCAGCAGGAGAAAACTGAACTGTCCAGAAAGAGGGCAGTGGAAATGAAGCACTTTCACAGTCTGACAGTCCTGGAAATGAACCACTTTCACAATTTGACAGCCCTGTCCTTTTCCCATTTCCTCCTTTTAGGAAACAGGTGAAAGGTATTAAAATACTAGGAGCTAGGTGTTCCCGCTTCTTGGTTTTGGTACATTTGTCAGCGATACGGGATTCTGTACACCCCAGTGTTGCAACACACCCTTTATGTGCAGGCTTTGGAAGAATTTTAGTGATAGCTGCAGTCCAGTTAAAGAATGCCCTTCCACAGTGGCCGAAGCTTCTCATATTTTATCATGTCAGCACCTACAATGTACCCTGATATCCTATCTGAACCTTGAACAGTTTATCACTGTTGCGAATGGAACTGTTGACATAGGTAACTTATAAAAACTCCGTAACTACCATATTTAGATGACCAGAACAACTGTTTTCGATTTTGTTTGGTGTTCACCTTTCCTAAAAAATTTCCAACAGAACATCATTGCCCGGAATTTAAACATCTTGTTGATAGGTGGTTACTTCGCAGATATTAAAACTGCAGAGATTTTGGTATATCGAGGATATCAAAAGGGAGCAGTGGTATGCTAAGATGTTTAACCATCCACACTTCCAGGTAGTGTGTTAGTTATTTTATCTGTTCTGCTCTTCCTCTCGAACCCATTTTTGCTATCTTTGCATAGCACCGTGTTGCGGGTGCATTGTGCAGATGGGCAGGCATATGCCATGCGATGATTCTTTGCAGGGCGTTAAGTCTATGTAATACAAAGCCTTTTTGTCACTAGACCAGTCTGGCATTGCTCGTCTCTAAGCAATCACACTCAAAGGATCTGACACAATTAGCACGGAAAACAGTGAATTAGTTTAAATACCGATGTTTTGGTATAAAATTTAAATTCTGTCATTCTTTGAACATTAATGTGGATTTATAGCTCTTGCACTTGCTAAGAAAGCTTCACCTGGTAATGCACAGGTGTAAATAATTCAATCACAATGATTGTACATTCTGAAGACTGAGTAAAAGCAAATGAAGCAGATCACTGAATTTATGAGAAATGAAGTTATTGGATAAAATTCTACAGTACATACCAACTCCATACGCTGTCTTAGTAATGCTATAATTAAGCCAAAGAGTCATGTCAAACTGACCTTTTCCATCTGCTCTGTGATCTGCTCAGGGAGTAATTTGGAAGGAATGACAGCTGACCTCAAAAACTATGTGTTTGGTTAATGTACGTTCCACCGGAGCTGATACTTAAACAGCACTCATCCACTTTCATATACATGTACAATTTATTCTTTGTCTAATCAGGAAAATAAAAATTGGGCTTGCTGTGAAGCAGGTTTATTCAAAATTTTTGTTTCAGTAAATGCCTCTTGGTATTTGCTAAGCCATTTGATGGCTCGTAAAAATATTTTTCCATTTTATTTGCAGCTATGTAAACTGCAGTGTGATGGCACAAGTTTAAAATAGCACTGTTGGGTTTTTCTGTTCAATTTTTATAGCTTTTGCCAAAATAAACTTGTTAATAATAAAGTCTCAAAAGTTCAGTTTAAGTAATTGATATGTGAGATGTGTGAACCTCAGCCTGTATTTATAATACTAATTGATTTCATTTATTTTACATCCCCTGTGAATTTCTCACTGCCAGTCTTGCCATTATCTTAATGTTGTTGTTTCCAATAACACTCAGAAAAGTCGTTTTAAAGGCAGGAGGTCTTTCAGGACAGATGCATTAGGTGCAAAACTTCCTTTCCTCGGAGGTGGTCGAATGGGCTAAGGGAAACCCCATGGAATGATACAGCTTAAAAGCCACGGTATGTCCATCTGTTTGAATCTGTGTTACCTTGTGAAATCTGCTTAATGCTCACTCCCATGAGTGTCTGTATTCAGATAATGCGGGAACATTTTTTTGTTGTGACAGGGAAGTGTGAAAAATGTTAATTCTGCAGTCAGTGCAGTATCCGGAAGGTCATTATCGTTCCTACCGAAGGACAGCAGGACCTGCTTGCCAGTAGGGGTGGTGGCTGTGGTTAGGGGCTTTCTGATTAGGCAAAAATGATTCCATCTGCATTAATTAGATTGCTGGGAACCTTGAAACACACCCCATGCATTAAAGCTGGAGGCAAACATCTGATCTTTGGAGATGTTTAGATCCTTATCTGGACATCATACCTGACAGTGCTGCTATGCCTCAAGCTAACAGGAGTCTGCAGGGCTTCCCAGGAGCTGCTCACCCTCCAGTTGTTTAAAGCTAGAGCTGCCCATCTTAAAAATATGTGTCTTCCTCTCTAATAAGTGCCTGGCTCCAGTTTCTGTCTTCTCATCAAATAGAAAAGTATGGGACTCAACGAACTCTTGTTTGCAGTTAGTGGAAAATGATGAAGATAGATAAATCTAGTGTAACTCCTCATATGCACTTCCTGCTGGCCTGGCATAAGAAAAGCAGTAGCTGACTACTTTGGAAAAAATCTAATTTCTGACTCTATTTGATAAGCAAAATAAAAATATAGATGTGATTGAGAATACTCTCAGTTAACTGTGTTTTGCCTGTCTGGCTGGTGGGTTCTGCCTTTGTGTCTGGTGGGCAGAATGTCCCTGGAAGTGACCATACTCTGTGTCATCCACAGATTTTTAGCACTGTCTTACTTCAAAGTCTTCTTTAAAACAGCAGTCAAGTCTTTAATCTGAGCCGTTCTGAAGTATTCTTCCCCGCCACCCCGACCCCAACCTCCCTGCTGCTTTTTAGCATCCTTTTGCTTTGCCATTTATGCTGTAGCTCAGCCCCAGCAATTTGGCTGGAGAGAAGTGCAGCTGGCAGTAGTGCTGGTGTCCTAGGACAGCAAGAGTGAGAAGTCCTGCTTTTCCCTGCTTGCCGCTGATGTTGGTGCCTTGCAGAGGATTTTTTCCAAGTCTGTAGGAGTTTCAAGTCACCGCACACCATGAGCTTCTACCAGTGGCTTTGTTCAAGTTGAAAGCAGTTCCAAGGTGAAATTCAGATAATGAAATTTGAATGAAGCATTGTCACTTTTTTTTCTTTCCTCTTTTAACTTCTGTTGTGATTTAATGGATAAAACTATGTTTGGGAAACATTTTTCACTTGTGTTCTCTCTGCTTTTCCTGCCCCTTCTTCTCGGATTCAATGATCCGGTGGGTCTTTTCCAACCTGGTGATTCTATGATTCTGTGATTCAAAGGTGAAAAAGTAGAGATCACCTGCTGTATGTGCTCTCCCTGGTGCATAGCAGGGACCCTCTCTTTAGCCCAAATGGTCTTGTACTTGCGGAGGTGACAGGGATTGTCTGTGTGTAAGCAAGTGCTTACCTCAGAAATCTGGAAAATTATAAGACAGTAGATGTGAATCAGCAAGAAAGTCAGAACTCAGCGTGAGAAGCCTCCTGGCATGTTTCTGTTTTAAATACCAGAACAGGATAATCCTTTGCACTTGCCTGGATGCCAGGCGCTGCAGGCTCAGGGCGTGTGGGAGGTGTGGTGGTCCAGCAGCGATAGTGATGGGCAGAACACAGTAAATGTTAGATCCTGCCGTATGTTATGTGTTGAGCAGGGAAAGGCACTTTACCCCCAGGTGAGGGCTTGGGGAGCCTCAAAGCTGCAGTGTCTCAGAGCAGCTGTGTAACACTTCATCATAATGCAATTTTTTCCCCTCACTCTTGGAAAAGCCATATTGTGCCTCACAGTGGAAATTGAATTAGCAGTGTCGTAGGTAATGTACTGTGCCTCTTAAGTGACTAAGAATGAAGGGGTGTGAGTGGAAGTGAGTGGAGGTACACGCCTGGGGTGACCTGCTGAGGCTTTTTGAGGGGGTTGCAGGTTGGTCATGGCAGGGCAGCAGGCAGCTCCTCAGCACAATGTCCATCTGCCTTGCTTCAGCATTGACTTGAGGAAGGAAGGGATTGGAATCTCAGCTTTGGGTGGACGTTACAGAGCTTTTAATTCATAGCCTGTTAATTATAGCAGAGCTTTACCTGTCTGGGGTGGCAGATTTTTGCTGCAGACCGTTGTTGAGGGTATTATGCAATGGTCTGTTATTTCAACGAAGTATTAAATAAAATCATTTCCACATCAGGAAAAGGGAGATGACCTGCCACAAAGCCTTAGTTAAACTTTCAAACACGCCTGAACCTACTGACCTTCGAGACATAGTACAAGGATCATCTTTTGTTTTTCCTTCAGACCTTGGCCAGATGGGATGGCTAGAGGCACTGTATCAGTGCGTGGGGGAGGGCCTCTTAATGCTGTCACTGTCATTTCAATATTGATCAGAGCTTTGCGGAGGGACTCTGTGCTGGCTGCTTTGGGAAGTTAGTGACCAGAGTCCCTGGAGGCTGTTCTCCGCTTCAGTGAGCAGAAGGAGCCCGTGTAACCACTGGCTGCTCATGGGTCAGTGCTGCTACGCAAGACCAGCCTTGCGTGGCACTTGAGCTGTGAATCATCAAGCCCGTGCAAGGAGGTTGCTCTGCATCTGGGGAGGGGAAGCTTCAGCATGTCCACTTGCTTGGTGGGGCCCGTGCTGACGAGGTGTGTGGGGACGTGGTGCAGACTGGACCCGCTGCCACCCAGTGCCTTGGCAGCAGTCCCGGACTCGGCTCTTTGCGAGCATTGCATGGGCATTTTGAGCCAGAGCTACAGCAGATTTAACAGCTTGCAGTGCAGATCTGAAGCGCACGTGTGTGCGGTGTGATGCTCTCCTATAACACTGAGTATCTGTATGTCTTCCTCGAGACTGCCCCTTCCTTCAGGAGGTTGCTCAGGGGCTGTGCAGCCTCCTTGCTGCTGTGCGTCCCCACAAGCTGCTGGGGCCATGTAGCAGGACCCAGGCAGCTCAGCTAAGAGGCAGCATGTGTTCGTAGTGGTGATGCTGCTTTGAGGTCCTTCTGAGTGTCCTCCTACTCATACCTGCACTCTGCTGCTGGAGAAAAGACAGTTAAAGAGAGGATTGTCTGTATTGGCATGTCCGTGTGCCAGCACTAGTCCTCTCAAGTGCCTTTGGGAAGACTGAGTCCACCAGAGGAGGGGTTTTGCCCGCACAGTGCCTGCTGTGGAGGAAGGCACAACCCAGCTGGAGCACTCTCCTTCCTGGGGTTCACCTTCTGCACAACTCAGAGATTCACATTCCTTCCAAATTCGTGGCAGAGGAACTCGCCCAGGGCCACCTGCCCCTTGACTGCCTGTCCTGGGAGGGAACAATCTCCCAGTTATTGCTCTTAGGTGCTTCTTGCAGGAATTAAAAAAAAAAAAATGTGGGAAAAGTAGGAACAAGAATTGCCAGTTACTGTAATATTCTGGAATCTGGCTTTTATGTGTCCCTTTACACTGGCTCCTGGCGCTGCATGACCACTGTCGTATACTTTAACTGAGCCAAGGTGAATAAAAGGCAATTAAGATTTAATCAGGGTCACAAGTCACTTCAGGTATACATTTCTTTTTAAAAAGTGATTTTTTTTTAAGATTTTTTTTCTTCCTTGCCTGCTGTGAAGCACAGTGTAGGTCAGAGAATAAGTAAGATGTGGCGGGCAGTGGTGAGTCTGCAGAGCATGACCAGGAACCACTGACAGCCGAGACCAACCACCACTTCACGCTCGCTGGTGCTGCAGTCTGACAGGATCGTGAGAGCAATTGATGATGCTTATTAGTTTTCCTCTTGCTCTCAAATGAAAGCAAAGTCTTGCAAGTAGCTTGCTGGGAAATGTGAAGACCTGGCTTGCAGCCCTTCAACTCCACCAATGAGAAATACGGAGATAAGGCACCCTGTTTGGGAGAAGTCACCCATTCAGTGTGGCCACAAAGAAAATTTTTGGCAGCCTTTGCCCTGAACAATAAACTTGACTCTGTGGGATCTGTGAACAGTTGTCTGGAGTCCTGCAATGTGTCCCGGCGCTGTGAAGGGTTTATATGACAGCTGGCTCACCCACTAGCTGCATGGAATGTGCAGATCAGTGATTTTACACTGTAGGGTGAAGGATCTTTTATAGCACTTGTAGAAAAACCTCACCTTTTCTGAGCTATAACTCCATGGTTACAACACACTGCAAGTCCAGGTAGAATGCAGTTACTATTTTTTTAAGGGACAGACAGTGATGCTTGACTTTTGATGATTTGGGGATGAAAGCTTTAAAGTACAAATAAAAAACTTAGCGTGAAGAAATTGGCCAGGTAAGTAAGTTTCTTCTTTCCTACTAAACTGACAACCTGGAGATTTTAGGGCTCTGTCTGATTGGAGAATAAAAGCAAGTGTCACACTGTCACCTTAATGAGTATCACTCTCAATGTAATGTGGCCATGTGACACTAAACATTCCTTGCTGGCTTGTGCATGGGTGACCACGCTGTTACCTCTCTGTGGGCTGGCTCGCTGTTGAAGCTGCAGTCTAGCCCACAGCATAGTGTCTCTTCTGGTGATGATGAATCACGTGGTAGAATGTTTTGGCACCGTGTGTTTGAGTCATGGCACTTCCCCGTGTGGTCCTCACCTCGTCTCCTTAGAAACTGAAATACTCGAGATCTCCTTATAAAGCTGCTGGGACTGGTATTGTGTAAAAGCTGGGGTTGAGTAGAAAGGAAGTTAAAAGTCAAGAAAGTTAGCACTGGGTCTTTCCAGGGAGAAAGTAATGATGTTTTGAGTACAATCAGGAGCAGGCTTTTATAAATGAAAACTAAATTCAGAAATCACTATAGCTGTTAAGGAAATCAAATAGATAAGCAATGCAGAGGTGGTTAGCTACAGCTTCTTGGTTTTATTTTTTTTTGGGGGGGGGGATGGTGCACTTTAGAGGACTTAGAATCTAAATGCTTCTCTCTTTTTCTCTCTTTATCTGCACTTCAGAAATAGTAATAAGTAGACAGACTGTCTCCAGAAGCAGGCTGAGGTGTTGAAAGTTGAGCTAGGATATTTATTCTTCTTCATAGACTGAAAAGTAAAAGTTGTTGGGGTAACAGTGGGGAGCCAAGATGGAAAAAAAGCCTGATCCAATCTTTTAAGGGATCATTTCAAGTGCAGCACGTAGCAAACCTACAGCTTCTGAGAGTCTGAAGGTGGAGTGTGTGATGCTGATGAAGAGAGGTGCCCCCGGATTGGTGCTGGGTGCACACAACTCCAAGGAGGAGAGCGCTAGCAATGGACTCTCAGTCTGGGGCTTCTTCAGTCCTGTCTTAGCAAAGACGTCTGTGGTGTAAGTCTAAATAGTGGCCTATGCTCTTGGATTCTGACAACTTGGAGGTGAAAATAATGTGAAAAGCTGATGATTTCACTCTAGGTTTGATTTTGTTTATTATTATTTTAATCTGGAGACCACGTAAGCCATGAGCAGGAAGTTCATGTAGTGAAAGCTGTGGACTGCAGGTTTCTGTTCAGATCCATTCACTACCATTACCTTCCCTAGGAAGTGCCTGAGCAGTGTCTTTTCTAAACAGTTCCTGAGTATGAAAATCTTTTCTTGCCTTGGAGCTTCAATATTTTGGTTTTCTTCCGGAAACAGGAATAATTTCTTCTTTTCATCTGCTTTTCTTATCAAGCTTGTATATGCCTGGGGACAAGCCTATTTTTATCTCTTTGGTTAAACATCTAGGCATGGCCTGGGATGTTTATTCAGTGCACTAAGTGGTGAATGTGCATAATTATCACCCAGAGGAGGTCTGTGTGGCTAAACCTTGGTGGCTGTACAAGTACCTGTTTACTTGCATGCTTGACCTGCAGAATTGAGGCTTTTTGAAAATGTTTTGCAAATGCTGGTTAGGAAAGGATGGCCATTTTGTTCCCTTTCTAAATGTAGTTCCAGTGTCACAGCAAGATATTATTTCTTGAATTGGCAGATTTCCCCAAGACTCTCCCTTTTCAACTTCATTCAGGTTTCTAAGCAGAGACTAGGAGTAAGAGGTACAGATGCTCGGTGTACTCAAACAACTGCCAGAGCATAGTTTGTATGAAAGCATGGAGATGTTGTATGCATAGAAATGAACTTTCCCCAGATGTGTTTTCCTACCATACTAGTTTACTAGTATTACACAGTAACCACTTTTAATTAAACCAACATTGCATCAAGGCTATTGGTCAGGTGGCACATGTAGTCAGGTTTAGTGCAGGTGTACTCTGTTTAAGTAATAAATGACAATAAATTAGCACAGTAAAAGCAACAAAACAGTGGCCTCCCACACACTCACATGGCTGTCTATTAGGAGTTGGGAGGGAATTGCCATAGTTCATTGCTAAGTGGCATAGAAGTACAGAACAAGCGGGTGGAAAATGTCATATTAGCATAGTTGTTTTGCAAGTGTTAGTGTTAACAAAGCTCTTTTGACGAAGTCTGTACTGGATCATTTTTTCTAACAAAAGAAAATCAGAGTTGAATCTGCATTGTTAATGGCCAAGGGATTTTGTTAGCATATTAATTTTGCTTCTGAATGGTGGGCAGATCTGTCTCCTCAAGAAGGCTGTCCTGAGATAGCCTTCATCGTTCTGGGGAATGTAAGGCTAGAGAAAGCCTGGCCTTGGCAAAGCTGGAAGAAATTCTCTTCAGATACTTTTTGTAGGAGGACTTTTTCATTTGCAGCTTAAAACTTTAGGAGCACAACGCTTGGTCTCACCAGACTGTGAAGCTTTTGTCAAAGCTCAAGAGAGACTTGTTAACGTTAGAGACATAAGAAATGGTTCAATGATTCACCCACCTTCTTGTGAACACTGTCTTTTCTTTCCCCAAAGAAATACCATCTCTCATGTACACGATTCCACTAGGGAAGCTTGGGTGTGTATGGCCAGAATATTATTAGCTGTTGTCTCCCTGCAAGGAAAGCTGCAATCCTCCTGCAGGCAGAAAGGAAAGGGCAAAGTGCTTGTAGGAATTCCCACTAGAATTTTTAGAACAGAGCAAACACTCATCTGAAGGCTCTTGGGAAGGAAGGTAAACTTTAAGTGCCCAAGTTTTGGAGTTTTTACTGGTGTAGAGTGCACATGAACAGAGTTAAACTCTGCAGGTTGAAACAATGCAAAAACCCCCTCCAAACTATAGGAGACACAAGGGAAAAAAATGCTTGTGGAAGACAGTTATTTGTGAAAGGTTTGGAAGTCAGAGGTGACATGCTAAGCATTCTTCACTGAATGAGGCAGTGGTAATTAAAATCTAGAGGACATTAAGGAGAAGTAAAAGGCTGCACACTGTCAAAGGAGGCTGGGCTGCATACAAACTGGTTTGCTGGGAAGCAGGCTTTAAATTGGGGTTTCTTGAGCTGTGGTTTATAACACATCAGAAGGTGACCCCTGCATCAGCTATGGAAAGACTGAAAAGAGACAGTGCAGTGTGAAGTGGAATCAAATAAAGGCAAGAGAAACATTCTAAAATTTAGGCTTATTTTGAAGCTATGGCAGCAGAGTGAGTAACAGCTGTTTATTGCTTCCCTCAGATCTAGCTCAGGTTATTCTTCAATTTAGGACTGTTTCAACTGCCAGCTGATGCCCTCTGTCCACTGCTAATTCTTAGTCCCTTCGGCTTAGATCTAAACTGGAGCTAAGTTTACAGAAGAGGTATTTCCCATCTGCACTGCCCTTCTAAGCCGTCATGGTCCTTCTGTGGTGCATCTCGCTGATGTGCAATGTACTTTGGTCACATTTGCATGGGGTAGAAAGGACTGGCTTATGCTGATCTTCAAGGAATTTTATTGAATATTACTAGAACGTATAGTTTAGAGAAACAAGCAATGATAGAGTAGATTTTATTAATTATTTCCCTGAAGATCCATTCAGGGATGCAATTCCTGCAGTTTCAATTTTTTTTGTTGTGCCTTAGGGAATACCACAGTTAAAAACAAACACAGTACTTACAAATATTAATTTACTTTATAATTAAAGAAAAGAAGAACAAAGTACAAAACCAACTGAGTGTGCTTTAATTACAATTTCCTCTCTCCACTGAAAGTTCTTCCCAAAGATTATGTGGTTGAGAGTTGGCTTGCCTCTGGCAGCTCTTCTTTTAATGCATGAAATCTGAAGCATATAATTTTCAAAATTAATAGAAATTCCTGTCTTAGGGCACCCTGGGCTAGATCTGTTGTAGCACGTAATTTGGTGCAGCAAGAGCAGATCATTAGAACAAAGGATTTGGGGCAGAAGCATCCAACTCTAAATGTTATGTGGTTTAACGGGAGGAGTTTCAAACCAAATTGAATCTTGGGGTTCTGCGGATCCCTGGGACTGAATGTCTCCCAACTTCATGCCTGCTTTGGGGCTATCTGAAGACAAGTCATTGACTTGGAGCTGTTTGTCTACGTTTGGGGCAGGAGCACTTGTGTGTCTACCTACAGCAGAGGCTCTGAGGTAATATCCTCTGGTAAAATGTAGTTTCTGTACACCAAACTCTACTTGTGAATTGAACTGAGAGAGGTAACTGAAGACAACACTAAGATTTGATTCAAAGCTGTGCTGCTGCTCTGAATTATAATGATAATGTGGATAAAATGACCAAAATCACAGGAAAGTGGGCAACAGCAGGCTGTGGAAGGTAGGGGAAAGGTCTGCTATGGATCTTTAAATCAGCTCACAAATAGGTGGGTGTAATTCTTAGTTCTGTGAAACAGACAAGTTTTATTCAGTTACATTGAAGAATCTCTTCAAGGCAGGGTCTTGCGGCAGGTGAAATTAATGTGCATGAACATTTTTCTGTTAAAAAAATGCATGTCTTTACAAATCTGTCTTTAAGAAAGCAAAAATTAAGTTCAACAGTTTTGGTGTGCTTTGACCATTATTATCTCCCATGTGAAATGATGTTTTAGTGAACTGCATTGCAAAACCAGTGCCATACTGGGATTGTGGTACTTGTTGGTACTGTGTGTGAGACCTTTACGTGTTCTTGTCGTGGCATACACAAGCTTAGTTTAAGACATAAGAATGTGTTACTTGCTTTACTGAGAGAACCATTGTTGCCTTTCTTCCTTGTTTTGCTGTATGTGGAGAAATTTTGTCTTTAAAGTTTGTGAGGAGTTATGCACTGCCTTTTGCCATCGATACTGTGTGAAGATCTGTCTGTCCATATGTAGCACAGCCCTTAGAGATGCTTCTAAGCATCTATATGGATTGAGCTGCAAATCCAAGCAGATTCCTGCTAGGGTGCCAGCTGGAGAACCAGGCTGGGGGGGTCGATATTCCCCTTGGTTTCAGCAATTGAGACAGAGGGAATTTGACCTCTTAAGGAGTTTAAAGTTTTAGCACTTTCCGGTATCTCAGGTAATGAAGTGAATGTTCCTTTTGTTCACGTGGGTTTTGTCTGGAGTTTTAATTAATTACAAGGTGAAATTCTGTTTGGTCTGGGTCCAGGAATGCTTACTTTTTGTGTAAGTAGTTTAGTTTTAAAAGTCATTTGAAACTTGCTTGGAGGTCCAAGGACTTGAGCTGTTTTCTAAGCTGTTCTCAGAGAAGCAAGTAGATTTGGTAAGCTGACAAAATGCAACCAGATAATTACCTATGCAGTTATCCGTGTTCCATTTTTAAATGTCATAGCATCATAATATTATATTCCTCAACTCTATTGATATGATGAAGTGTCTTGTGATTGTATGAAATTGTGTTTGAATGAAAATGTTTGAATGAAAAACCAGCAGCTTGACAAATTTCCTCCCCATTCGAGGAATTTACAAAGAGTGCATATTTGAACCCTCTCCTGGCAATACTAATTTTTTGTACTTACTGTAGAAAAACTGCAGAACATGCATAGGAGACTTTTTCCAATGATTAGTTACTTGAACTTAAAATGGAATCATTGTTTAATAAAGGGAAACAGGATCCATTTCCATTTTACAAATGAAGAATAGATTATAAATGCTGGAGTTGTGTAGGTGTTTTATAGGGAATGGACACTTAATTATCTTTGATGATCTGGGTCTTAGAAGCTGTAATTTTTTTTGCTACCATAAACAGTTCACCCAAAACTGTGATTAAAAGCTTAAGGAATGTGTAGTTAACTCATAAAAATATGTACATAAATTTTGCTGATTCATTGCACTGTAAAGTATATCCTTATTTATTATTATAAATGAATCTCTAATGTAGCTCATGCAAAGTCTAAATGAGCTCCATTCTTTTTCATTAGGTAGCTCTTTAAAATCGATAATGTTTTCTTTAAAGGAAAGCTTTGGCTGTTACTAATTTAAATCTCATTAACTTTTGCCTTTTTTTTCCTGTGGTTCAATTGGAGCTACATTTTTCATTTAGATTTGAAGCTGCAGGCTACATGTAATTCCATTTAAAAACTCAAGGTAGGCAGGAATAATGTTGGGTTAACAGTAATGTAGGGAACTAAAAATTCAGAATATTTCGCATGCAGCTTGTGCCTGTCGCTTAGAAGTAAATGGTTTTCCCAGCATAAAGTTTGGAGACGCATGAGCGTTTGAGAAATCCTTTCCTAATTAATTTAAAGTTTGCAAAACCAGGTTGAAAGTCACTCTTTCCTGCACCATATTGTTTTGATTTATGTACATGTATGTGCAGTGAAGTTTTGTGAATATTCTTGAGAGTTAAGAGTTGTAAGCCCAGTCCCCTCCGTCCCTGCCAGTGTTTGCATGTCTGTTGGTTTGAGTCTAGTGGGACACTGGTGCCATTCCTCTCATCCTTTGAGTGTGTTACCTGTGCTCTATAGAGTGTCAAGACTGTTTTTTAATATATGCAAATAGAAGCAAAGCAGTGCAGGGTCCTTTAGGCCTGCTGAGTGGATTCATCTCTTTTAACAGGAGGCTACACAGAGAAGCTGTCCGATAGCAACTGGGCTATTAGTGCTACTTTTTGTTATCTTGAGTTTGTAGCTCATTAATGAGATTGTTTTTCTTATTGAAGACACACTGATCAATCCCAAGGAAGAAGAAAAAAAATCCAGTTCTTATAATTTTGATGACATACTTTGGAATATTTAGTATTAAACAACAGCAAAAAAAAAAGCATTATGAAGTTTTTTGCAGCCCTGGGCAGTCTGGAGACTTAAAACATAGCACAGTTTTTCAAAATAGCATTGGCTGGAAGGGTTCTGGCACCATGTTGTTCACTGCACATCAAAATTAACACATTACAAGGAGTGGTTGTTTTCAATTATGTAAAATCAGATAAGTCTTTAGAGAGATTAAAATGAGATTTGTAATAGTTTAGGAGAATTCTTAAAATTGACAACTTGACACAGTATATCTCCAGAGTACGTGAAATCTGCCATGAGAAGGTTTATATTTCTGTTTGCAAAGGTTCTATTCAAAGTCATTGTGATGGAAATAATTACAATGAGGACATAATAATGTCTTTGATATATAAATAATTATAATTGGATTTCTTACATTGTCAGTCTTAGAATGAAATATCATCTCACAAGTGACACATGAAAAAATATGATTGCATTTCTGACACTCTTACTTTTAACAGAAATACAACTGTAAGCATCTTCATCTTTGAAGAACTTCTCTTTATCAGCAATTCCCTTAATGCAGTTTGAATGACATCTGCATCTCTCTATTTCTGATTCATACTCCTGGTTCTAATGCTCTCTCTCCCTGTTTTACTCTCCTTCCCCTTTCGCAAAGAGGGTTTGCTGTAGGGATGTGCTCCCAGCCATGTCGGCGCTCGGTGCCGTAGGATGCAGAGGTTGTATAGGGCTCGCCGACCTCGGTGGGAATTGAATACCATCAACACTTTTAAGGTTGGACCTTGGATCTAATGAAAACAAGACTGATTTGTTGTCATCAAATTCTGCTTTAACCTTGATGAGAGATGATTCCAAGTGCTTTTTTTGTGCCCCAGGAACACATGTTTTGCTGTCAGAGAGCTCTTCACTTCAGTGTCTGTACCGCAAAACCCTTACCCTGAGGTCGCATCCCTCCTGTGTGCTTTTTCCCCTCTGGCTAGGAACTGTTATTTTCCTCTTCCTTCAGGTGTAGAGCTGGACAGATGACAGTTCTGTCATTGGAACTGAAAAATCTGTTGTTGTGAACGGAAGAAATAATAAAGTCAAAATAATAACATTGACTAGATTGAATTAAATAGAACACTTTTAATTGGGAATGCATCCACTCACAACACTGTGTGTCAAAATTAATTCTCCTCCTCCCCATGCTCAGCTTCTCTGCTGAACACTACTTGCTGAGTTCAACTTGCATTTAGAAGAGGCAGTGAGGGAAGGATGGGGGACTGGGGGCACGAGAGTTGCAGCCCTGAGCTGGAAGTCCTGAGCCCTCCCCAAGCCTGCCGAGAGAAGTGGGGACAGCCTGCCTGCTCCAAGCAGGGACAGGTGGTCCCAGGGCTCTCAGCAGTTGGAGCCCCCCAAACTCATTGAGATGCCTGCAGCTGGACTTATAAACGAGCATCCTCTTTGTGAAGAGGGTAGATGGAAGAAGGAGGTATCTGGCCTCATATTTCTGTCCTGTCTTCCTTAATCACCATGACTTTTACCTGTTTAAGAATTTAAGTAATGATTTTTCATATTTTAAAATATGGCTTCCTAAGTTGAAAACATCGCTTTTCTTTAGGGTGATCACTAAAGAAGCCAATCCTGGTGTCGCCACCTACATGCTTTGTTTTTATTAATCATTTCAAAGTACTCCTTAAACACTTGACCTCAAACTGTTCTGGGAAAGTAAATAATGGCTGGAGTTTAGGTCAGGAAACTGGGAGTGAGCAAGAGCATGGTAGAAAACTAACAGTCTCCACATTGCTTGCTGAGTGTTGAGGAGCCAGTCAGTACAAGTGGGGAGACAATAAACAATTTACTCCAGTTATGTAATTTTTCTGGTTTATCAGTTATTCAGGTGGAGGCTTTTATGATGACTTTTCAGAGTAATCTTTTAACGCTGAGCTACGATGATTTAACAACGATGAGCTGATGGTTGGTGGGGTTGCAGGATAGGGTGTCAGCTGCAGGACACGGTGACATGTGAAGAAAGGCTTTAGGTACTGAGGGCTCGCCGGCTCCCCTCACAAATCCTGGATCCCAAATCCTGTCTTTGCCCGGCCACAGCCAGGAGCTCAAACATCTCTCCGTCTTCCTGTCCCCGTCTTGGGTGCCGCTCAGAGAAACACGTGGCAGCTGTGTGTTTTGCAGAGTGAGTTGGGACTGTTGAGGATGACAGGAGGTCCATGAATAAAACACAGACCTGTTTGTTTTGTGCCATTCTGAGCAAATGATGTATTAGTTATGAAGGATTTGCAGTTAGTCGCTTTTGCTTACTAATAAATGAAATGTTCCTGCTGCCAGTTTTGTTTCTGGCTCATGAAGTTACTGAAAACGTGAGGAAAAGGCTGTAAACTGGGCTAGTTTGGGATCTCTGTTTTATAACGGTTCTTATTTAAAGATGAATAGTTGTTGCACTGCATTGGCTCAAAACAATGCCAGTTTCTGTTGGGTTTCGGTCACACGTTGGCCATGGCCAAAGCCTTCTGAGTCAAGACTTGGGAAGGTTTTAAAAAAGTGTGTGTAAATAGTGGAGGGGCATCTATAAGATGTGCAAGGCTGTGTTGCAGAGCACAGCACTTCGTTACCACTTGCTGTTCACCTAGAGACATTTGTAACACAGGTCGTTCTTGTAATGGTTCATCTTTCAATCATCCTTCCTTTTCTTCCTTGCATGTGATTTGATAGCTTGCAATAAGAATAATTCAATTTTTCTTTCTTTTAAATAGAAACAGAAGTCTTAAGAAAAATGCCTACCATTTAAACATACTCATTTTGAGAACACTTAGTAATTCATCAATTACAGATGCATTTTAGGCAAATAACCCTCTAACAATCCTATTCATAGTTGTCTAATAAAAGCAAATATTGTTTTGATTTGTGAGTGTTCATTTTACTGAAACAAAACTGGGTGTGTTCTGCAGTCAGGAGAGTTTCCTATTTAAATTCTGCTGTGTACGTGGAGCTGATGAATTAAGAAGGAGAAATTACAACCTAGGTTAGAGCGTGGGTCACAGCCTTTTCAAACTGAGGTCCACCTGTCATGCAAGGGGAAATGGTAATTGGCTCACTGCAGCTGAAATTGTCTGTGCCAGATAACATGGGGGATGGTATAGTGATTGTGAAATGGTCAACATGTCTAGATATCCAAAGCTAGATTATTTGTAAATTCAGATGAACTTGAATTGTTCTTTTCTATTCATGAGCATGTCCTCATTTCAAGTTGTGCATTTTCTTTTTTTCTGTTGTGTTGGTTTTGGTTTTTTTTTAATATTGCAATTTGTTCATCAAGTAGTTAGCCAATGTCCAAGGCTCAAATGTTCATTCTACCTGGTGTATTTATGGTAGGAAACTAGTTTTATAAAGCATCTTGTAATCTTCTGGTGGGCTGACTGCAGCTTTATAAGCTAGAAAATGAATTATTAACAAGTTGATTAGAGAGTGTGCACACCCAGATGCAGACATTCACACGAAAGGCTCCCTTTACGTGTCTCTGGATTGTGACCAGCCAGGGCTGTGTCGGTAGTAGGACCAAATCACTGCGATGAGGTAGGTTGGGAGAAGCCTCTGGGGGCCCAGAGTCTGGGCTTCTGCTTAGAGGCTCGGCAGGGTGACAGGTTGGCAGTGCATGCAAGGCAGGCACATTGGTCAGGCATGAGTTGCCCGTGGTAAATGGGGAATTTAAACTAACAGAAACATCCCTGCTGAGGTGTTTCAATGAATAATTGTTTAAACCTTGCACAAATACCATGTCGTTCATCCACAGGAATAACTGAGTTTGCTTTCCCCTTATGGTGAGGTGTGATAGCATCCCTAGGCTCTTCTGATGGTCTCCTTGTTCTCTCCTATTGAGCAGTCTTCCTCTGCCACAAATAAGATGTAGTAAGAGCAGACCTCTGTCACTCAAGGATTCCCCTCTGTAACAGAGGAAATGAATTTAGCCCAGTGTATTCAACAGGGACTCCATCTTCTTGACCTAATCCAAACTCAAGAGGGCTGTGACCTCAGAGCAGATAATCTAACTCAAACTATCCATATACTTGAGAAACAGATTAAAAACTAAAATAATCTTATGCACGTACACCAGTCCCTATGCCTCAGAGGAACCAATAAGTTAATAGAGTTTCATTCTGTTTAATTTTGAATTCTTATTATTCACAGCTCTTTCCTATAATTCCCTGCTGGGAATAACAAGCAGTGGAGATAGAGTTTCCTAATTGTGTGATTACTTGAGACTGCAACTACCTGATCCGGGATCTAGTTATCATTTACTTTACCTTCAGTAACTTTATTCAAAGGGACTAATGAAAAGAGACTCATCAATTATTGAAATGAATTCAGCTTTGTT
Source organism: Phaenicophaeus curvirostris (assembly GCF_032191515.1). Taxonomy (NCBI): domain Eukaryota; kingdom Metazoa; phylum Chordata; class Aves; order Cuculiformes; family Cuculidae; genus Phaenicophaeus; species Phaenicophaeus curvirostris. The sequence goes on from NC_091404.1 coordinate 8,413,688, forward strand.
CCCAAAGTTTGCATGGTGCTAAAGACTTGAAAACAGAAGTGTGTGAAAGTCTCCGTGGGTTAATGTGGTTGGCTGGAGAATATTATAATAGCGCTGTCTCAGAGATTGTCCTTAAAGAACTCACGTATGGTCAACACCACTTAAAATATTAATTGCATATACCTTCAGGTATAAAGCGTATTTCTAGTATATGGCTCCTTACTTGAATTTTTCTTAGAATAAAATTTTAATTTATGAACGCAATGGAGTATTTTCAGTCTGTTTAACTTACTATTTAAATCAGTTATTATTTTCTCTTTTCTTTGAGAAGGAGAACAAGAAGAATCTGTATCTATCTGAATTGTCTTAGCATAGTTCTGTGCACCAAAGAAGTATCAGAGATGCCGGGATCTCTGTCTTTGTGATTTTACATTATTCATTGACTTCCTCAGCGATCCCATAATAAAAATGGCAATATTAATTGTGGAAGAGATCAAAAAAAAATGACTTCCTCAGCGATCCCATAATAAAAGTGGCAATATTAATTGTGGAAGAGATCAGAAAAAAATGATTATTTTCCATTTCTGGAGCTTCAAAAGTGGAGAGGTTTTTATTTGATAGATTTTTATGGGCATTATATGGAAAATAATTGGGCTTCAGATGGGTTTCAAAGCTGGATTTGCAGTCTTTATTGGTTTCATGCCTGTGTTGCACTGAGTTGTTGCCTGCCTGAGTTAAGTTTTTTATGGAATTTAAATTTTAGTATTTAACAGGAAAGTTTTGTTACTTGTTCAGCAGGTGTAATGTCACATAACTGATCTGGCCACTCCAATCTAAGTAACATGGTTTTTGTTTAGAATAATGTTCCCTTGCTAGTGGGATAAAGGAAGAAGGGAGGTGTGCTAGTTTAGTGATATTATTTCATGGCTGACTTTGAAGAAATGAGGATTCATTTATATATCCACTAACAAAAAAAAGAGGCTTAATTGTTTGGATAACATGTTCACTGCAGATCATCCTCTTGGCTTACTTCTGTGGGCTTTACTTCCGAGGGGCTGAGAAGGCAGGACAGGCTGGGGCACAGTCCCTGAACCCGTGTCTGGGACTTCACAAAGTATATAAAGGCATAAAGCCATGAAGTCAGATTTCTTTATTGTTCTTGTCCTGGTTTTGCTGCTGTTGATTTTCAAGGTGCCTTTTACATTGTTTGCTAACATGGTGGCAGCCACAGAGAATCAAGGCATTACGTTGCATATTTAAAAACAAACCACTTTACAAGTTCCAATTTTTGTAGTGTTTACTCCAACACCGACTCTTAAAAAACCTGCCAGGTACTGAAGTGATTAGGAGATCAAGGTCACCAAACACTCATTTTTAGGGTAAATATACTGCATTTTAAACAGTTGCTCCTTTTTCTCTGTGCTCAGCAGAGCAATCTGCTTGAAGCAAAGAACATAGTTTTGGAAGGGCACTTCAGTTTAGGTCCATCTGTCTCCACTAACATCTGACTTGGAAGACGTAGCAAAGAATATGATGGGACCAGAGATTTCCTTTCCATCACAGAATGTGTTTCAGAGCTCCCTGTCTCCAGCGAAATCTAACCTGCCAGCTGCGATTTGTTCTTCTTTCCATCAGCAAGCATTCTCCAAAATCTGCGTGATAAGGTGCCACCTGAAAAGCTGGCTCTGACAAGTGCTACAGGGTGAAATGGCCCTGTCCAGTAACTTCTACTGACATTACTTTAGCATTTTTCTTCTTCAAATGTTATTTCTCAGTCTTGACCTCATTAATATACCATCGCTCCTGGACGCTGAGAATTTGTTCAGGGTCCAACCTGTTTTTTATCTCTCTAGAGAATTTTACAGATTGCTAATCTACTAGTATGTCCTTTCTTTTGCATTTTCAATATAAGTCTGAAATGCTTCTGGCTCCCTATGCATATGTAAGTCAGGACAGAGCAATCCGTTGTTATTTGGGCCTCTGGCAGTATATATTTACAGTTTGTTTGACCTCAAAGGAAATTATGAGTCTTCGGCTGGAATATTTGACATTTGAATTGGGTTGTTTAGCTTGGCTCATAAGAAAGGCTGGTCAAAAAGAATGAAGCATATACAAGTCTTTAGCTCATGTTACAGAAGTTTGAAGCTTTGCTCAAAACTTGGAAAAAAATCAGTCAGTGTATAAGGATAAGTAAATGCATTTTTCCTTGTTAATGAGCCAGATTTGGAGAAATACTTGCATGTTGCTAAATCTAATGAAGTTTTTTGCACTCTTCATTATTTCAATTAGGAATTTTGGAATGCTTGCACTTCACGTCTTTAAAGTCCCAATCTTTTTTGTGAGTACATTCGAATGGTGTAAATCTTGCTAGAAAACATTCAGAAAATGAAGATCAGAGTAGAGAAATTGCAAAGTCTGTGACTGATCCTCTTCTTGGATGTTGTGTTTCTACAGCAACATACTCTCGGTTGATGATTGCTGAATCTAAATGTTGCTGTGATCGAAATGAATTATTTAGTTAAAGTTGTTAACAGGGTAGTAGGAGAAACATTGCAAAAATCACCCAGCTTGAGTCCTGATAAATGGGTCTTTTTTCCTCAGGATTGAAGGTGGTTTTCTAAGTGGTCTTCATCTCCAACCGATGCATACTTTTTTTTTTTTATTTACAATATCCCTCAAGCAACAACTATTTGATTTTTACTAAAATGCAGTGTACAATATAAGCACAGTCAGAGTCAAAAGCCAATGTTCACTTAATTCAAAGGATGAACCTGCAGCTGACATCGTTGACACTTTACCTGAGCTTCCTTCTCCTTTTCTCTTTGCTTGCTATTTGAGATTAGCTCCCCTTCTGCTGCAGAAGGCCACCCTACTTTCTCTTCTGAAGTACGGCCAGCGTAGGGTTCTCCTCATCCCCTGTGAAACTGGGTAACTTGCTCTCTGTGTCAGTGAAATCAGCTCAGACATCTGTTAGTAGAGTAAGTTTTTATTAATGAGAGTGTCTTTGGATCATCCAGATTGGTAGGTCAGGTAAGCAAAGTTCTCACCTTGCTTTGGGGGAGACATCCAAGATTTTGAGGAGTGCACAGAGTTGTCAATAGACTGTTTAGTTTGAAATGTGTTCTCTGATCAACAAATGTATCTCTGAATATTACAGCGTTCGAAGATTCACAGTTTGGGGTATAGGGTGGAGGTTGCTGTCACTTTTCAGGTGGGTCAGCTCCACCTTCCTGACTTGTCTCATGGTATGAGGAGCAGGGAAGGGCTCTGGGAGGAGGGAGGAGGCAGGGTGGCACGGGATCACACACTGGGCTCGGCTGACAGACAGCTCTCATATGGCTGTGCCAGGTTGTGATGAGAGGCTGGCAGGGGTCTGCAGGCACCATAGCAGAGTTAGTATAGTGCAGACAGAACGCCAGAGGTGTCTGCTGTTCTATGGTTAATATATAAATAAAAATATAACTTCTGTATCAGAGAAATGGTGGGGATTTTTTCCGACTATGTATTAACAGTCACAAGCATTGCTTGCTTTGTGGAGCAGTAAATTTAATGCATTAGCCAGTATATTATTTTTTAATTATGTGTTTGTAGATGATTTCAATTTAAAATTACATTTTCAGGTAACAAGGTATGCAAACATGTTTAACAATGCTGTGATAAAAATGGCTGTAGGTGACGGATCCCTACAAAAATTATTACAGGCAGATTCACAATGCAAAAAATGATTTATATGACAGCAAGCAGAAAGACAAATTACTCGGAGACTATGTACATGCTCTTCTATAATTGCTCATAAATTATTATGGCTCATGTTAAAATGCATCTAGACTCCCTAGACAACTAGATTTATTTAAAATAAGAATAATGGGGAATTATCAGGAAATGTGAGAGACAGAGATACAATACACGCTTTGGGTGACTGCTAACATAAAAGTACAGTAACTTATTGTCAGCCAACTTAATTTATAATTTGCTTAATAATTTTGAAACCTTCCTTTTCAATTCACTCTCCCCTTGGGTTGCATTAGCCTGGATAGATAACTGGGATGGGCCCAGTGGGGCCCCACCATGATTCACTGCTGCTGAGTTTCCCTGCCCACGGGGGACACATTGGGACTTTCTCCTGCATCCATGTAGGGCTCTCATGTCATTGAACCCTTTCACATTCTACAAAGTAAGTTTTATTTTAGTTAGTTGGATTAGAAGCTACGTTAATGGGCTGGAGGGGCTGACAGATGGACAAACCACTTTTCCTTAGGAAGTTGGGCTAATAATGGGACACTATTTTTCCACATTAATGCGCCATGTTTTAGAAGATATTTCACATAATCGTCTTTATTGAAAGTGTCTAAAATACACCCACTATTGATAGGTTTTAATTTGAATAGACTTTCAATCAGGCATTTATTAAGGATCACCTGATTATTGGGTAGCAGAGAAAAGATGTATATACATTTATAGTATAGTAAGTGCCCCTCTCTAATGCCATTATTCTTCTTTTACCACTCTGATTATATTACATATTGAGAGCCCCCCCGACAAAAATGTCAGCGAACTTTGTTCTGGATAATGGAGTGCTAAACTCCACCTTAGCAGCTCTAGTCATTTGTACTGACAGCTTGGAGAATACTCCAAACGAATGTAACAATGCTCACGCTCCAGTGACTGACAGCGCAGCGAGAGGAAAAATTCCAGTTTCCACGTGAGCTCGGGGAGCCTGACCTAGATTTTAGCCTCTACAGCTTCATAAGAGGAAACATTCTTGACTGTGTATTTAACAAGAAAAAAAAAGAGCAAGGGGGAAAAAGTCGTCTCCTGTTTGATTAGTCTTTCTTCGATAATTAAGATTTAGTCAAGGCGCTCTGTGAGACTTCTCCCCTCTGCCGATGTCATCAACCGTGTAATGAATGGTAACGCCGTTCGCTGTGTGCTCTCCTCTCTGTAATTACCACCTCCTGGCATGCTGCGGGGAGCAGCCGGGGCAGGCAAGGGCGATAGGCAGGCAGCTTCTCTGCCTCTTCACTGGGGGCAGCCTTGCCGCTGGCTGCTGAAATCTTCCATTTGGATGCCGTTAATGGGAAAAAGGTCTCTAGTGTAAATCTCCTTTTCTTTCTTTTCTCCTTTTGACCCGCAGGGACTGAGCTGGGGTCTTGCATCTATTCCACTGTGTTTATATACTCCAGCAGTTGTAATTTTGGAAATAAAGTAGTAGAGAACTGCACACGAGAAGGGAGAAGAAATTTTCAAAAGCAAGATGAGGCAGATTGAATGATACTGAAGGGTGCTTAGTGTTCATTTGAGCTGTGCTTTGACAAGTTGTTTGGTGTGGATGTGGGAGAAATTTTATTGGAATCGGTGGCATTTTCAGCTTCCAAAGCTGGATATCCACACTGGATCAGTACCTAACTAACTCTGCCTAATTGGACTGTGCTCTGTGATAAGCTGACACCTTTCTCCTTGACCCACAGGCTATCCCCATGTATCTGAATGTCAGTTAATCTTTACTTTGGTTTAACTTTGCTGAAACAGCACAGATTTGAAAGCATTCGATGACGTGATGGGATTAGATTGACAGAATTAATTAGATCGGCTGAATTAGTTTGGTTCCGGGCACCCCTGTTCATTTCAGCTCACGCCTCTACTTTTGTGACTTTGCTAAAGCACAGGAGGAGGGGTGCCTTTGAGAATACCTGTATGTCCTGGAGAATGGGGATGAGCCATCTGGAGAGCTCAGCATTGCCTTGCTGAGAGAAGGTGGCTGTAAGATCTGCACTGCGCTTTAATTGAAACTCTCACGAGCCTAAAGAGCAGAGCTTAAAATAAGCACAAAGCATTTGTGAGGAAGTAGCCTGATATGGACTACATTGATACCCGCTCAATGTAAAAACCCTCAAAACTACCTATAGAAAATAATTTATGATGACAGAAATATTTTTTGATGTACAAATTGCTTGGATGGATTTGTAGGACTGGGAGACTTGAGGTCATTTTCCAGCTCTGCTGCTGGTTACTCCTGTCTGTATAACACCATCACATAGAGGTGAATGCAGTGTTTCTTGGGGTTCTGGCCAGAGTCTGAATTCCAGCGTGCAGCTTTGGTCATGGTGATGGATGTTATAAACACGGAGGGCTTCCACTGAGAACCAGTACTTTGGTACGTGATTTTCAAGTAACTATTACCCAAACTTGTCCTCTTCTATGCAGCACTGAGCTACAAGAGGGAAAACACAGAGGAAGAAGTGATGCTGCAGTAGTGGAGAGAGGGAAAATCTGTAAATTGCTGTCATTAACAATAGCCATTAACACAAGAAGCAGTAAATTTTATTTTAAATCAGCAGGATGTTTTCAGCACAATGACTATGGAAATGAAACGGAAGTTAACTGAAATTGGATGTATACAACATCAGGTGAATGCTTTGGGTTTGGGGCTTTTTTAGTTGAAAAAAGAAGTCAGTCAGTACAACCAGCAGCTGCCTGCGGGGCAGGTGGCAGACGCAGGTAGCCAGATCTGCATCATTAGGGGCCAAAGTACTGGATGGTCTCCCTTCACCTGTCAATAGCTTTACAATAGTTGTTACATTAAACATATAGCTTTGCGTACTGGCTTTTCCTTTCCTCTTGGGCCTGTGTTAGTTTGTTTTACAAGTGAAATTTGTTTTACAAGATGTTACATGGAAGTTTATGTATTAAAAATGTATGAAAGTGATTAGTGTTTTAAAATCTGGTTCAGCAGCATGGTTCATGGGGTGACGGTACAATTAAAGCTGATTCACTGCGATGGGGAAACTAAAACCTTCTGTTTATCACCATTAGTTTTGAAGGGTTCAAAAGAAGCCTGAAAGAATGGTAGACAATTAGCTAGATCTGGTATTCCACCATATGTAGAAATTTTGGCTTGCTGTGTTTCTTTAGCAAGTACATTAAAAAAATCACTTAAAGAGAGAATGTTATTGAACATGTATATGAAATGAAGGGTGTCTGAGATTATAATTTAGAGATTGAGAACTGATACTGTAAATTCAGAAAAGGCAACTTGAACCTTACTTGGTTGAGTAGGCTGTAGCTACATCAAGGGTAAGGCTGTTCCACTTAGATGCAGCTGGATATGAACAATAAATTCTAAGACCTACACATTTGATCAAGTGTATTCATTTTAGGCAGTGTTTTAGACGTGGTTTAGGCCTATTGATGATCTGTCTTTGCAGTCTTTTTCTTTGGTTATATTTTTGGTTGATTTTTAGCCTTACTGTTTGTCTGGAAAAAAAAAAAAGTTGAATTTACAAGATCTCTGATTTGTAAGGGGGAGTTACATATTCATATGGATCCATGTTCTTGGATTATATTGTTACTAACGTGATTTAAAATCATGGGAGAAATTGTAGGGAGAAGTAATTTTTATTAAACTGGCTGACATATTCATTTTTGTAAAGTATCAAGAAAACAGTTTTGAAAGTTTTTGCTGAACAGAATATCAAATGATCCCTTTTCATATTTATACAATTCCTGTATTAAGCTTGATTGCATAGGTAGTGTGTTGTAATTCTATCCTGTTGTATATAATTAATAGTTCTGCAGTTTGTGTAGGTTGTAGAATAAAGAGCCAACTAGAACTGCCTTGAAAAGAAAATGAAAAACATCACATCCATTGTTTGGTTTTGTTTTTAATGTAAACATAATTAGCAGAGAAGAACGGAAAATTTTTAAGGGGCAGGATTGGGATCAGATACCAATGTACATTTTCATCCAACAAGGAGTTATAGAATTCAAAACTGGTTAATTGGGGCAAGTAGTTAAGATGAATACATGGTTTATTTATTAAAGAGTTAGTGTTTTGGGGTTGAAAATAATGTTCTTCTAACGAAACAGAAGTGACTAGGCCTGATGTGCTCTATTTATTGCCTGCACATTTCCGTTTACATGTAACTAAAAATGTGTATAAAGCTTTTTAATTACCAATAGCTGCTTCAGGTTTTTCACATTGGTATAAAACAAAGGTTCTTTTCTTTTAAATAATTGCATTGCATTTCACAAGCTGCCTTTTGCTATCTTGAAAAAAATATATCTGTATCTAATATTTCTTTATTATTGTTTTGCTTTCAGTTGATGGTTGCATTGACTGGTCAGTGGATCTCAAGACATACATGGCTTTGGCAGGTGAACCAGTCCGAGTGAAATGTGCCCTTTTCTACAGCTATATCAGAACTAATTATAGCATGGCCCAAAGCACAGGTCTTAGGCTTATGTGGTACAAAAACAAAGGAGATTTAGAAGAACCCATTATATTTTCTGAAGTTAGGATGAGCAAAGATGAAGATTCAATATGGTTTCACTCGGTTGAGTTGCAAGACAGTGGTTTCTACACGTGTGTTCTAAGGTGGGTATTGTGCTAACGTATAAATAAGAATGTATAGATTGTGTTGATTAAAGAAAAATGTTTAAATTTGTCTCTCAGAATTGAGATTCTTCCAATTAATATATACTCATTATTTTTATTCTCATCATTATATTTGTCACATAATGTTTTGTCTTAAAATTAATTTTCCTAGTAATTAGTTACCTCTTCTACTAGCTATAATTAAACATGTGCTTTCACTTAGTTACTTTTTTGTTCCAAGTCCAACATTTGCAAATTCTCATCTTACCGTAAACTTTCAGAACTGGATACTTCTAAAATCATGATGTATTTTGGTTAAGTAATGCTCTTTTTCAAGTCCTCTGAGTTATTCAGGAGTTAGAACAATTTGAATTATTCTGATGGGGTTAGGCCATGGGGAGTTACAGTTCTGTCTGGTTTTGAACAACTGTTTATTTTAATATACAGTTATGATTTGTCATAAATTTAAGCAGACGTTGTTTGGTAACGTCTGAATGTTAGCATCTGAAATGCATGTGTCAGTAGTATTTTGGAACTGTTGGATGAGCCTTAAATTAAGCATGTGCTGGAGCTTGTGATTTCTGTCATGTGGATGTTGATGTCAGCTCCATGCCTAAAATGAGAAGATAAAAAAGGAGGACTCTTTAAGAATGAATGAATAAGTATCTCTTAGATGATTTGGTTTTAAGTAAAAGAGTTTACAGGTACTTTATATGATTCAGTGTTAAACAATATAGTTTCAGAGAATGAAGCTTGCTTCATCCTGCTCTGCTATTCTGTACTGACATTGTGCGCAGGTTTGATGATTTAATATCAAATATTTGCAGCAAAATAACAGCAGTATTCAGAGCTCAGAATTTTTTCTCTCTAACTCTGCCAAGGCTTGCTGCCCTCTCAGTTTCCTTAATACATTTTGATCCTGAAGAACACTACTAAAATCAAAGATTGAGTTGTGGTGCATAGTGGTTTGTACTGGGGACCAACTTACTATTAAGTCTGTGTTGCAGCCTTTAGAGTTAATTATTCTTTTATTGGCTGCTCTGTCATGGGTTTGGTGTAATGTGATCTGTGATATTGAAGTGTTGCAGGAAGATAGTGATTTACATGTTCCAAGGGAGCGATACCTTTTTCATGAGAAGTTGCTGTTGTGATAATCAAGTTACTCATTTAATATTCTGGCAATTTTAATGCAAATCTCATGTGAACAATAAAGAATTGATCTTGGATCAAATTCTGGGACATACTTTTATCTGGAAAATTTCAAAACTCTTTGCTCATTTACATGACAAAGTAATTTTGGTAACAAATGGGCGAGTTCTTAAATGATTCATGCATTCTCCTCATTTTCAGATAAAACTACATGGCGTGCTTCTTGGAAGGCATTACACAGCAGTAAGATATTCCCTGTCAGTTACACAGTTTTTCTGCTTTGGCTAGAACTGTCTTACATAATTACAGATTTTTTTTTGCCTTTTTCAGATTCATGCTGGAGTGCAGAGTATTATATCTAGTGATTACACATGAGAGACTATATTTCTTCCTTTACTGAACTTCTTTTTTTCTTCCAGAAATTTGGTAATGAATCCTTGCTGTTACCGTTTATAAAATCATAGGTGACTTAAAATAGCTGAGGAAATAGCAATATTAATTTATTTTAATTTCATTAAGTTGAGTTAGCGGTAATGTTCTGAAATATGATCACACTTCTGTAGTAGACTATGCACACCATTAACTATGTATTTTCAGCTTTATTAATCCTTTTTTTTTTGGGGGGGGGAATAAGCACATGTTTGTGTTTTAGTCATCAAACAGGATCACCTGCTTTGTGAGAATTAGGTGGTCATGGATGAGAGCAGTAATTCTAGAATTTTAATTTCTAAAAACATTAGCAATTTATGTTACAAAATGCCTTCTTTTATGGGCTGAATGAATAGAGATTGGTAGAGAGAGCTCAGTGCCGTGAAAACTGAGAGGTGACAGTGTCCATCAGTGTGCGACACTGGGTTCGAGGCTACGTGCATAATTGATTCTCTTGATTTGGTAGCTGAATGAAAAGATTGGAGAGGAAAATGCTTTTGATTCAAGGTAGATGTAGAACTTTTGAAGTGCTTCTCAACAGAGCAGTTTTCATTTAGGTTCTGCAAGAGAAATTCGCGATTCCAATCTTAATTGATGTTTTTCCAGCCACTCACCAAGGATGTGGGAAACTCTGCTGCAATTCCCTGTGCTGCCCAAAGAGTGGAACACCATGTTCGTGTGTCCCAGTGGTCTGGATGTGCTCCATTCGACCACTTGAAGTCTCTTGCCTTAGAACTGTCTTGTTTACGCAAAAGGGTGCAGGAGAGCGAGATGTTTAGATGTGGTGCTAAGGCTAAGTGGGGACAAGAGGTCTCGGTCCCAGAAGTTTATGGCTTGAAAGGAAGGACACCCTTTCAAGCTCTGAAGATCTTCTCTGATAGAAGGGAATTGAACATCAAGGGGTTTTAGCAAGTCATAGATAAAGGATGTCACAGGCAATAGTGAGAGCTATGCTAATTCACTCTCCCAGAGCTAGTTACTTTTTCCCAGTCAAAACAAGCTGGCAAATAAGAAAACTATGGGGAATACGCACATTTCATTGAATTTCCTGTTTGCTGAAAAGATTCTTCACAATTCTAAAAAAAAAAACCCACCCTGTTTTTTAAAAAGCTGCATTTTCTGGTTGCTCGTGGGTTCCTGTAGGATCAAGGCGTGAGCATCCTTGAAGCAATTGGAAGGAATTTTTCAGAAGCTGCTTGGAAAGGGTGGGTATGAGCAGGTGAAGGATAGACTGATATGACAGTGATTTGGAGACAGGTAAAAATTAAATGTGTCAGTGAATTCTTTCTTATAGAATTGTCACTTCAATAATCATAACATCTGTTTTGTAAGTAATCTGTAATGTGAATAAAACTAAGGAATATTAGAGCAGACTTAATGAAAGAGATTGCTTCTCCAAGCTGAAGAGCTCTGATACCATAATTAAAATATTGCCTCTTCTTTATTAACAAATAAGACATTTTTTCATAGGTGGAGTGAGTGTGCGCATATAACAGAGAAAAATTATTGTTACATTAATACTTACTTCTGTCTTCTTACAATACATTTTGACATTGAGCTGACAGTCAGATGCAAACCAAAGGTATTTTTCCTCCAGTGTTAAGCATGGCTGTAGCATATTAAGGGTTCCTGATTCTGCAGGGATTTTTTTGTTTAGAGTCCAGAGTTGAGCTGTGTTAGCTAATCCATGTGAATTCCGTGGATCTGCTTTGTTCTCAGCTGCCTTTTCTATGCCAAATCAAGATCCAGTGACATCCAAAAGGAATACTGAGTAACCGATAGATGTGTTTTATTGCAGACCCCAGATAAATGCTGGGGTGTTTGTATCGTGACCTTACTGCCCAGTATGGAAATGCTGTGTTCTGGAGGTCTCTGCAGTACAGGCCCTGGGTATGTCATTAATCTTCCAGCATCCACCAGTGCTGCTTTCAGATAAAGCTGTCAGCGTTTCTGTTACTGAGATTTGGTGTTCTGGGATTGTCACATCAGCATCTTCACTGGTGGATTCAGAGAGGAAAGCACCAAAAACAAACATGGAAACTAAACCAGACCTAAATGCATAAGGTAGCCCTGAAATTCTGGCTATGCAAGACAGTCATTTGCCAGATCATGTGCTGCTTTTCCTCTCTGAACAAATAATTTTTTTTCCATGTTGAAAACCTCTGTTTTTAGAAGAGGGAACAAGAACTGGGCCTACTTAGATCTTCTTAACCCGATCAAAGAAGAAGAGATAAGCCAGGGAAGAAATATCAGCAAAATTAGCTGCACCATTGCCCTTAGCAAAGGAACTACTCCTGGAGTCCTTTTTTCTAACTTGAGTGCAGCTCTGAAATAAACTGAACTACTGAAGAAATGCTTTATGAACAAGATCATTAAGAGTAAAACATTAGTGCATATTTGCTGTTAATTAACTGTTGGTGAACTAAAGTAACTCAATTCCCATAACATGAATCAGTCTGGGCCTTGAGGGGGTGCAGGGAAAGCAAGAGGGTGAGGTTTGTGGTCACCCGACTGGCTGACAGGGCGAAGCCTCTATTTTTGTACAGGATGCAGAATAACAAGAGTGTGAGTGCCTTGAATGCCTACGAGGCAATAAACCTGCAGATCTTTAATACCAGCATTTGATGCCAGAGAACTGCCAACAAATCAAGTTAGGAAATCTGCGTATCCTTCATCCCTTACTTTGTCCATATCTGCACAGTTCTTAATGGAGAGTAACATTGCTGTGGACATGCACAGAAGAATAAAGCCCTTGCCAAGCCATTGATCAAATACCAAGATATTACTTTTTGAGCAGTGATAAAATAGACTGATAGTAGATTTTAAGCCTTCTGGCTTCTGAATGTCTGTGGAGCGCATGACCAGCAAATCAAAATCATAGTTACATTGCCTGGAGGGGCTGTCAGTGAAACTTCATTTGCAGCTTAACCTTTGTGCTCTCACTTTAGTGGATGTTAGGTGAAGCCGAGGAGCTTGTTCCAAATGCCTACAACCAGGACTACGGTATGCACCCATCATCCCAGGAAAAGTTGCACCAGTTTTCTGAGCATTGAAAGAATGGCTTTCATGGGAAAAGAAAGAAGCGTCTTTTTCAGGTCCAAACAGGGACCAAACAGGAAAGCTGGACTAAATAATGATGTGAAAATGTGTAGGGGTAAGGCCACTTTCTCTGCAGCCATTTCTCATAGTTCTTACAATACGTGTTTTAGTAGAGTCATACATTTTGTTGGTAGCAATATCTTTTCATTACAGAATGTTTCATTTTCAGGTGCTTTGGCTTTGTTCAGTGCTCAACTGTTCATCACAAAGGTGATTTTGTATCTCTAATCCCTTTGAATGTAGTGGTGTAATTCTAGTTTAGTCACTCCTTCCATGTGCTTAGCTGGTCAGTGCTTTTTTTCCCCACAGACTCTTCAAATATCCAAAGATGATACTTTCTGGTAGGCCAGTGTCTTTTATCATCAAATGTTCAAGAGAAGCATGTCTTAAGTAGCTGGTGGATTACACATCTCATAGTTATCTCTCAGACAGACATGCTGGTATGTGATCAGCTTTCATGGTCGTACTGTCCCATGGCATGTCTGTGAAAGCCAGCTAAGTTTCACACTTGGAGCAAGCACATAGATCCAGCATGGCAAAGTATTCCCAGATTCTCTGTGACACTAACATTAAATACCATACATTAAAGATGTGTGACATTTTCCACATTAAGAGTGACTGATTCTGTATAAACAAAATCCCTGTGATATATGGTATTCAATACTTGAATACAGTGTTAGAAGAGATACAATATAAAGTCAGTATGATTCATGATAAAATAAAAGTTAACTTATGGAGATATAATGTTTTGGCATTATCAAAATGCAGGGGAAAGTAGGATCAGGATGCTTCTACTTTTCTATCTAAAATTGTGTAAAAACTGATTGTGCTCCTGCAAATCATTTCGATGACATTGTCTTTATTGAGAAAAATCAGTAATATCTGTTCTTTTGGCGCTTACACTTGCAGAAAAACAAAGATTTATTGCTTTTCCTTGGTGATATGTGTATTTCCACTCACTCATCTTCCTTGTCTAAAGCTTTGAAAGAGAAAATATCTATCCTCTGTCTTTCTGAAAGCTAGTGTTTACTGTTGATGGGAAGCTGCAGGAACAGTCAGGCATCAAGCTGAAATGTCCATGTTGCTCTGACTTCCCTATTGCAGCAGCAGGCACTAGGATGAGAATAATGTGTACCCTTCAGTTTTCCTAATGGTAAAATCCCAGCTGTAGATACATTTAAAATGACTGGCATTACCTTCTAGTCCCAACAGACTGTCATAGCAAAAGCTCCTTGTGCTGTAGTGCATCAGTAACATTTTGGCTCACTGTCACTGGTTGCTTGTGGCAGAAGTGCTTTCCCTAGTGGGCTTCAAACCTTGCCTGGTGGAGAAAAAGGATGCAAAATGGAGTGACTGCTTCCTCGTCCAGTCAAATTTGCTAGCAGGAGCCCTGTTACTGAGATGTTGTTTAGCCATCGTCAGTCACTTCCTTTCCAACATAGCAGAGAGTTTTCATTCTTTTCTCTTCTCCAAATAACAATGGAAGAGAATGTGCTTACCCAGGTACTACTTCTGTTTGAACTCATATCAAGCCAGCTGAACCTGTTGTCAATAGACAATGTTGTATGTCTCCTGTGAGTGGACACACAAAGGGAAGGTTTCCTGAGGAAATCCATGATGCCTGAAGTACAGCCAGAAGTTCTGAAGTGACAGAACCAGGAGTTAAACTGATATTTGGTAAGTGATCCTGCAGGATGATATCTTCTTTTCTGGCAAATGCTTAAGGGAAGACACAGCCAGGAGGACTCAGCTGCAGGACTCAAACAGCTCTGATTTCAGATTGGCATAAAGATATTCACTTGATGTTTCTCAATGACAGCATTCCTGTATACTCTATGAGATAATAGCCGATCCGGTGGTTTTCATGCTCAGTTGCCCATATACAAACTGGGAGGGGCTTGCCTTTCCTCATTGCCTCTACAAATTGGACTTACATGCATGAGGAAGGATGTGCTCCATAGGTTTTGTTCCAGGAGGCAACAAAATCAGTGAGGTTTACAATGCAGACAAGTCTGATGGGTGTCCTGAATACAGACTTTTGTTTTGCGTGCTACATGTTGAATAATAAAAGAGCATAGAGAAGTAGATACACTAATTCACCCACTGTGTGGGCTGGAAGAAGTAAAGGCAAAAGTGCTCTCAGAAACAAGGTATTGCAAATAGAAAATTATTGGAAAGGGATTTCTTAATACTTTCCTGGGAGCAGTTGTCCCTGTGCCTCAGATTTATGTAGTTCGTAATGGGGGCTTTTAAGTAAGACAGTATAATTTAACAGTAATATCCATAGTTCTAATAGAAAATTATTAGGAAATAAATGAAAAGGGCTTAGTCATTTGCAGTAGCAAACTTCAGGGCAACTTGCTGCCTTGTAATTCTTAAGGGCAAGGAAGAAATTTTCCCTAGAGCAAACCCAGCCAATTACGGGATTTCTTCTGCTGGAACAGGATGTGCTGAAGCTGCTAGAGACCAGATAGTTCATGAACTTAGGTGTGATATGCTGAGATAACTTGGTATTCTTTTGGCTTCTGTGTTTCTTCTGTGTTTCTTCTGTGTTCTGTATTATATTTTCATATATTCCTTTCTAATAACTAACTTTTTTTAAGACTTTAAGAAAAAGACCCCAAAACAAGAAACACTGTTCACCTGTGTGATTCAACTTAAATACTAGGAGATTTTCCCTTTGTGTCTGAGTAGTCCCTGTGGGAATGACAAACCGACAATTTGTTTGTTTTTAAATTGCTTCTGTCACGATGCAGAGGTCAGCAGGACCAGTGCATGTTCATGTGAAAAAAAAAAAAAGAAATAGAAAAGAAATAGCTCCTCCTGACCCTTAACCATGTGTGAATCAGACTGGTCGTCACTTGCTGTTCTCAGAGAGACTTAAGGAATACGATACTGGAGATTATCCCTGAATTTTCAAATCCTGGCCTTGCTATTATGGGCTGTGTCACTGACTGTACTAGGTACATCCTGATATTTTTGTGTCACATTTCCCTCTTAGTAAGGATGTTAGCTGCAGTCCAACTTTAACTTAAACTTAGATCTAGGCTTTGGTGTGAGATGCCACTGTGAGATGCTTTACCAAACTGACAGATCAGAACATCTTTTCTTCTCTGTCCCAGTATCCAGGAAAGCTGAAGATTCCCTAAATAGGGCTAAACTCACAGTGAAGAGTACAGGTCTTGCTTTTGAGACCCTCTGGTGAGAAACTATATTCGTGATGGTTAATGTGGGGAGACATCCCTTGATATCTGTTTTTCAAAACGTCATTAGTGTTAGCCTTTTAAAATTACCTTTCAGGGACTTTGCTCAGAAGTTGTTTCTTTTAAATAATGATGGTAGAGCCTTTCTTTATTGTAAAACATGGGCCTCTGGGACATGTAGTATGTTTTAGTCAAGCTCAAATTTTCATCTTGTTGCTAGTGAGTCTTTTGTAGTGATTGAATCTTAGGACAAAAGAAGTACAGAAAGAATAAAAGTTCTTAAAGAGTGATGGATTAACTTGAAGGGAATGGGGTACCTCTATCTGGATTCACAATACAAGTCTTTTTTGTTGGATCAAAGGAAGAAGTGATAATGCAAGAGCATTGGATTTGTAACACTGTGCTATTTTAGCACTTCTTTTTCTGAGATTGTTCTTTCATGATCTTGTTTTCTTTTACTAGTGGGATCTTGAGAGCTACTCAGACATGAAAGGACAGGTAACATGGGATTTGGATTTCTCCTTATCATGCATAGAAACTGGTATTAGAATTACAGTTATAAGAGCAATGAGGAAGCAAAATACAAGACAGGAATGTTTTGAGTTGTGCCAAGGACAGGTACCTCACAAACAAGCTGCAGAATCACTGCACCTCTTGGTCAATGGTTTATGGAGCGAGTACAGCAGTTCCAGCCATTTGTTGATTTGTTTATCTTTGGGCATTGCTCTCTCACTTGAAAAATTGATAACAAGAAAAAGAAATCAAGAACTTCGAAGGAATAAATTTATAAAATTCTTATGGAGAAAGAGGAAAACAATCAAATACTTAATTAGGTCTGAAAGCTAATAACATAGGACGTTCTTATAGCAGCTGGTAGTGAATCTGGGTGTGCACTAATTGCTACGGACCTTCAGATGGTCAAAGATGGTTTATGGTGTAGTTATTGCTATTATTGCTTTAAGCAAGCAAAGATGAATGTAAGCGTTGGCGTATATAGTCCTACAATCAGTATTTCAATAAGACAGTGAAAATCTCATTAGAACAGCTAGAGAGGTCAGCACAGACCTATCACCTGCTCAGAGGAGTGAGTGAGAAAATCCATCCCATCCTAGGGAACAGCTTCCCTAGCACAGGGAGGAATAGCTCACATCTTCTACAGACTTTGGCTCCCTGACTTCTGCCTCAAAAGTGAGAAAAACAGTAAGGCTGATCAAACTGCTGTTTCCTTTTGCACATGACTGAAATAGAGCTGTTTTCCCCAAACTGACTAGGTTACAGGAAGGCTGCTGCTTCATTCACTTGAATTCCTGCAGAAGTTGACCTTTTCTAAATTACCAGCAGCAGCACTAATGTGAGTGGCTGGGGAAGAAGCATTCACAAAGCTATTCACAAAGTCTATTGCTGTTGACTTAGGGAGAGCTTTCTTCATCATCACCCTGAAAAGCTTTATTGTCTTGGTCATGGAGTGTGGACAAAAGGGGTAGTGCTCACCAGGCTCTTAGTTTTCTCAATTCTACTCAATTCTAATTGTAACTAATGAAAGGAATACTACATTTTTAGGTCGGGATTCCATGAAGCATTTTAAATAGAAGTAGCCTCCAGCACTGTTCAAAATACAATCTAAATAATGCAAGATTGTTAGCAGAAAATACAGCACTATTAAATAACACCAAGTAATGGACAACTATTCAAAGTCGTTATTCTGGAATAGCCTGGATCGTTATTACTGAGCACATGTGACCTTACTTGCACATAGTTATACTCCTTATTTACACTCACTAGTAGTCATAGTCATTCAGGAAAGTTAAATAATCATTATTGCTTAATTGCTATTGATTATACTGAGTGGTTGTATGCATACTTTGTGGATTTTCAGTGCTGTATTAGGGAATATTGAAACTTTCCAAATATGTTTTGTTTTCTTCCTACAAAAAAAAGGTGACCCTTTTCAAAAGCTAATACTTAGAAATCACGCAAGTATTTCTGAAAAGACCACACAAAGTGATGCATTTTTTCCAGTCCAGAGAACTTTTGTTTCAGGTAAAATAACACATTTTGTACGGTTTGTGAGGATGAGACTTTTCATAGCCTCTCAACTGAAACACATCACTGAACGGCAAAGTAAGCATTTTCACTCTGAGGTGAAGAACAGAGAAAATATCCACCAATTTTACTACGTAAATGTACAGGTGGCATTTTGAAGAGAAGGGCGTAGGAAGGGGGAAGGCTGTGGTTCTGCTGAACACATAACATTGCTGAAGATGGGAGATTTCTGAAGATTGCCTGTTGCTTTGCCTTCCAAATACCTCTTTCTGCAGATACCAGCTCATGGCACACCTTTGACAAGAAGCCATTTGCACAATGTTTTGTCAGCGCTTGTTAAGCATGGAGCTTAGTGCCCTGATGAAGTGTCTCTGTGGACCTTTATATTTTCTTTCTAACTTCAGGCTCGCTTGACAGGATGACATGTTGCTGAAACATTGCGTAAGGAAAGATTTGTTATGGCGCATGTTGGATAATTGTTATTTTTTTTATACATTAAAAGCACTGTCATGAGTCTAACTGGAGGGGGTAAACAGCCAGTATTGTTGCTGTTGGGGTTTGACCAATGGATCACTCTCAAGTGCACAGGGCAGTTTTGGTCTCCCATGCCACCCTCTTGCCTCAGCTAAACCAGAGCTGCGATGGAAGGGGCAGTGGTGATGCGGAAATATCCCCTGCAAGAGGTCTCCACAACTCCCGTTGATGGGAGGAACCACCCAGCATGTCGGCTTGACTCCAGACTTTTTTGGTTGTGGCGCAGTCAATTAAAATGACAAAATGATGCATGATAGGAGGAAGAGCCTCATTATGTTGTCGCTTGTACTTTGTAGTTTGCATTTAAAGTTTGCCATCACACCTAATGAAGGGTGTAAGCTGACAGTCTGGGTTGCAACGATCCTCTGCAAAGTGCAAATGTGTCACAGTAATACCACGATGAACACCAGTTTGGGTTTTTTTAATTGTATGTCTGATAGCTCTGTTAAAGATGCGAGTCTGAAGGAATTTAATTTAGTGCTGTTTTCATCATTATGAGGCACGGGATTTATTCTACCCTGATATTAAAAAAGAACCAGGTGTAGCTTGTGATCTGCACATCTGGATTTAACTCTGTCCGGGTTCTTTGGTGATAGAGCAGGCGATGGTTTGAAGGGCTGAGGAATTAGGTTTTTCAAGGCTTTAAGGCACAAGTGTATCCACGTAACCACCAGCCCAACGTCTTGCCTATCTGCCCTGGTGCCGATGGGCAGGCACTGGCTTTGGGGCTGCAGGATCCCCTCTGCAGAGGGCTGAGGGGCTGCCCCTGGCTGGACACGGCTTGTTCCAGTTGCTCCACCGTAGGGCATGGCTGAGCCCCTCAGGAAAGGGCAAAAGGCTGCCAGGCAGGGAGGGGAGGAGAAGCTCCAGGTCCTGGCAGAGACTCCCTTGAGGCTGTGGAGGAACCTTGGAGGAGCTGGTTTTCCCAACAGAAGCTGCATCCATAGAGGGCCCTTGGTGGAGAAGGGGAATGTGTGAGGAGGAAGGGGTGGTAGATAGGAGCTTTTACGGACAGACACAACCTCTCCTTCCCCAGCCCACAACACCTGGGGAGGGAGAATTAAAGGAAGAAAAAATTGAAGTGAGGGGAATGTTGGTTAGATGGGTTTTTTTGTCTTTCTCACCATCCAAATCTATTTTAATTTGCAAAAATATTTTTATCCAAGTTTAGTCTGTTTTGCCTGGTGGTAATTGCTAAGTGATGTCCTTGCCTTTGTGTTAACCCATGTGCTTTTAAATCTTATTTTGTCATTCCCATCTTGTTGAGGGGGACTGAGAGAGCAGCTGGGTGGGTGGCTGCCAGCTAGTCCATGTTGACCCACCACAATAACACATGCTGTAGGATTTCATATCACAGTTCCTTTGTGGGGAGGAATTCTTCCTTCACGATGTGCTTGAACATCCAGTATGCAACCTTTCTTCTCAAATGTGTAGCACTGTGTAGTAGAGTAAAATCTCTGGAGGTGGGAGAGAAGGAGGAGTGTGTGTAACACGTAGAGGAAATGGGACAGTGTATCCTGACCAACATTTGAGATGCCAACAGGTTCCTGAGTTCTTAGACTTTCAAGCTGGAAAGGCCTGCTGTGCTGGGTTAGATCACTTGTCAACAAAATTTCTTAAGGCTTCTTCATAATAAATCAGAAATGAGCCTTTATGTATTCTAGTAATTCCTCTGTGCCGAAAATTTACAGCATGACAGTCACTATTTGAATGGCTGCAGCATTTGTGAAGATGAGAGCTTAACTAAGAAACTTACTGTGCTGCAACAAACATGGTAAAAAGGATTTAGGATAAATGAAAGAATTTTTCTGCCCCTGCAGAAACTCAACATATTGCATGAAGGTGTCCATGTCCTTGACGGTAGCTGAGAATGAATCTGGGCTTTGCTACAACAGCAAGATCAGATATCTGGAAAAATCAGAAGTCACTAAGAGGAAGACAATTTCCTGTCCTGATATTGAGGATTACAAAACAGCCGGTCAAGAGCCAGATGTGGTGTGGTACAAGGTAACTATTGCTGTCTTATTGCTGTTGTGCTGAAACTGTACAAAACTTCCACTGTCTGTGGCATAGAGATGGCCTTTTCTGAGCCTGCAGTGTTTTGTGACTGATCTGGAGGATACTCTTCTAATATAACAGAAGTAGTACTTAAGTACAGGCAAAACTACCTAGTATAGTCATTGTCCAATGGAAATCATCATCAATGAGGGTGTTCTGTGCAGGAGGTCACATGATTTTTCTAACAGCATTACCGTGTTCCCAAACCACTGTGCCTCTGTACCCGTTTCCACCTTGGTGGGATGTCTCCCTACCTGATACTGTAGTAGATACAAAGGGAGGCGACCTGCAATGGACCCAAAGGTTTGTCAGCACCACCGGCTTCAACAGTGCTACCCAGTTCATTTTTATGAAGTCTGTTGGGTAATTTCATCAAGGCTTGTTAATTTTTACCAAAGTCTGCTGGGTGGTTTTACAGAGATGCATTTACTTCTGCGCTGAGGTTCACTGAGTCATTTTACTGAGGTCGTTAATTTTACTGAGGTCTGTTAGATGCTTTTACTACTTGGCAGGTAACTCAGCTGGCTATACCTTCTCCAGGGCCTGTCAAATATCACACACCACTTTCAGCAGGAAATGTATTGGTGATGTGTTTCTGTAGCTCCCCAAGAAAACAGGAAAATAGGTTGACAGGCAGACATCAGGTACCAAGACCATAACAAGGTCTGTCAAATTTCACACATTGTCTGGACTTGGACCAAGGTGTGATATTTGAAAAGCCCTCGGGTTTGAGTTGCTGCAAGAAAGAATGGAGATGAATAGAGAGTTGAAGAGTCAGAGTGAACAAGAAATAGTTGGGCAAGAGAAAGAGCTCAGTGAGGTCTATGGAAAATAGAGTTTGGATTATAGGAATAAAGGTAGAATGAGTTTAGGATAAGCTTGGTTCAGGTAATGAATCCTAAATTTAGAGAGTGCATGATTTGACAACGTTAATAACATTTTTCAAAGATAGTTGTTTTGTGTGAAATATGTGCAGAACTGCAGATTTTTTTCCTTCCCTAGCAGGTTGGATCAGAAAAGAGCAATTATAAAAGTTGTCATCTGCTTCTATTTTTTGCAGAAATCTCACATGTTATAGTAACAACACGTGTGCCATACCCCACTGTTAGTATAAACAAAGCTTTTCTTTCAGCCCTTGAAGCTGTTTCTCTCAGCATTTTGGGTAGATATCTTTATTACTGTTCATACAAAACCGAATATGTGTATTTTAAGTCTGAAATCTTTGAGAAAAGGGGGGCACCAGAGAGAAGCTGTTTCTTGCCCTGCATACCTAGATATTACTGAACACCAAATCACAAGAGCACATTGCAAAACTGGTCTGGCAGGAATAATCTTTAGTTGTTATGGAGCAGGAATCAGTCTAAGGAAGATGCAGGTACAACCCCACATCAATGATGTTTTGTGCTGATCAAGAAGGAGAATGGAAGGGTCTTTTTTCCATATACCCCCATGTGTTATCTAGGTTGCACACCCAGTTGTGTGACACCAGGCTGGAGTGTGACACCTGACAGACGAGTCATCACCATGGTGAAGTTGAACAGAATTGATGTGGCTTGATGATAACGATGAGACAACTGAATTTTACAGCCTTTAGTCTGATTTGGTAATGCTTTAGACTTTATGATATGACTTTAGCGGAGTAACCTACTACATATACCTCCTTATCTGTAATTAACAGTTAGGTGCTATCGGTTCAGTTCTTAGATGACACCTTTGTTCTCTGAACTTGAACCAGGAAGCTCATTAATGTGGAATGTCAATATTAATGTTAGACAGAAGGTATACATGTCAGGTTATCCCTTGAAACTTATTCCCGAAACAGGGATTTGAAAAAATATTCTAGAGGCTATTACACTAGTAACTTAATAGAAGTATGCGTATTCAAAAGAGTAGAAGTCCAGTTTCTAGAAAACATACAGTTGCTTAGATTTCAAAGTAGTATCATGAGTATTGGGTTAACCCCTACAAACTGCAATCTTAAGATCAAGCTGTATGAGGCAATGTGTGTAACAAAACTCAGGTTCCTTCTCCCAAAGAATAATGTAAAGCAATATTCTGCTCTAGGAACTGACCCTCACTTTCTGAAGCAGTCATCTGTTCCCTGTCAAAGCACACTGGATCCTCAAGTTTTTCCCCTCTACCTTTGTGATTGAGTTTGACATGAACATGAAGGTGTAATGAGCCATCTTCTTGTGTAAATGTGCTACAGAGGCACTGAGACAATTTCTTTTCCTTATGCTGAGATATTTAGAGAAGATTTTTATCTAGGGATGGAGCATAAGTTGTACAAAATAGAGAAGTAGATAAATATATGGAAGGCCTCAAGATTTCTTCTTTATACCTTTAGCTGAAAAGAGAAATCCTTGTATTCATAAGAACCTGCCAGTTTTCTGGTAGTCAGGGATTTCAGGGTTGTGACTAATGAAAAACCATCAGACAGGACAGTGATAGTGTAAGCCCACTCCATGCAGGACTCGACCTGCCTTCCAGAAGGCCTCTCTTGTGTGGAAGGATTAATGAATCTGAGCCAACAATAACATCAATTTACAGGGAGTTAACTGTAATTTAAACATGCTCTTAAAATAATTATGCCTAAGTAGATTTCCACATGCACACCCAATAAGTAAAGAAACATTAGCTATGAGGATTTGCTTTAACAGTCATATGAACTTCACTTCTGGCTAGAATTACACTGCATGAAATATTTATTTTTAAAGATTTCCACAAGTAATCCTATTGATACACACAGAACACCGTTATGCCTCTTAGAACTATCTTGACAAGAAGCGTAAGAACTTTTTTTTAAGGAAATGTATGTGTCAAGGCATGCTTGAATGAATGGGATTTAACAAGAGCAGTTTCATGAAAAATCAGCTGGCAGAGAAAAAGGTATGTTACATCTAGAATGCAGAGTCTTAATCCATTTCCATCATCTCTTTTCTACTACTGGATTGAAGGAAGGGCTGTGAAAAAAATTAAAATGTCAGATGAAGGACAGGGTTTCTAGATACCCTGTTAAAGGAAAAAAAAAAGTTATTGAGGTGGTGCAGTTTAAATTTCAAGGAAGAGAGAAAGAAGCATAACAAAGCACAACTTATTTATTGGATAAAAAAGAAACATAACATTAAAGATATCTAAGGAGAGTAAACAGGCTAGAAAAAGGAACTTTCAGATTTTCTAGCAGGTAAGCATAGTGCAAAAGCAGAAAAGAGCAATTAATTGGTTAAATGAGTAACAGTCATACAATTGAGTGCTTACCTTTTAGAGAAATTAGCAGATCTCTGACGGTAAAATCTAGATTGTTTTCACAGCACGAAGACTAGTTAGATTTTTTTTAAATTGGTTTGCTTCTTGGCCATTTTTGTTCCTTAAAATACAAATTATTGTGATTTCCCAGTTTCTCTCCTTTTTTTGCTATTAGTTTTGTGTATTTAATTAGTCTGTGAAAAGCAGGCAGCATAAAGCAAGCACTTTCAGTATATGCTTAGAAAGCCTGCATAGTCAGTTGAAGAAAGATTAATTAGCTAAAGTTTGGGAAAGAAAAGCTTATAAATAATTTTTAATATGAAATGTTTTAAGTAGATACAAAAAGAAACAATTGGGAAATTTGTGGTGCAATTCCAACAGAACAGTTCCTCTCTGTAAAACCACAATAGAAGAAACACAGTTGCAAAGGTCTCACCCTTCTTATTACAAACATGTAGTATATAAAAATATAAAGTGTATGAATATTTATCTTCAATCTCTTCGCTCCCATACTTTTTAAAATAAAATAGGGAATGTAAAACTGGTAACATAAGATAGGACCTTTCAGTTTTGCACTGAAAAGGTGCGCATCTGATATAGACTTACTTTGTGTATTTTGGGAATTGTGTTCTTTCTAAATTAGGATTGAATAAAACTGAATCATATTCTTTGCCCAGTGTTCATATTTAGTTGCTGCAAGTAGGTGATCGATGTACCTTTAAATAGAACTAAAAAATTGAGTGCAAATCAGAAAGAATGTAATGGCATTTTCCGTCTCACAGTCCTGTCTTATTTTTTTATTATTATCCTTTAATTTAGAATCTGACATTGTGGATTTGCAATGTGTATGGAATCCCATGAAAAAATTATATATATGTCATTCTGATCTCTTGCTGTCATCTGATATATTTGCACGTCAGCGTGTTTTCTTGTTTGGTTGTTTTCTTAAGAGAAAGCTTTGTTCTGTTTTGTTTGCTGTATTTCTGACACTACTGTTGCAGACAAGCAGAAAATGGGGCATAGGACTGGGCTATTTACAGGAATCTCTGAAGCAGCTGAGCTTGGTGTAACTGATGCAAGATTGTTAGCTGCAGTAGGAGGGCTTATTCCATGTTGCCACCTTGAGAGAGGGGCATCAAAAGTACTCGAGCCCTCTGTTGCTTTGTGTGCACTGGGTACAGAACTAGCCAGAGCCTCCAGAACTGTTGGGACTACTGAGTGTTGTAGAGAAATGCGAAAAGGGTGATTTTGTTTGCAGGCAGAGCAGGCTTGATGTTAAAGTTTTTGAGACACAACGAATATATAATCTTAAGGTACCATTTTAAAGAGACAATCAGATTGTGCCTATGCTTTTAGTACAAATCATTTCAAGAGGTATTCAATCATGAGTGCTGTTAGGGTGGAAGGTGACTGATCTGGTTGGAAGGGTGTGTTAGGTAGGTGAGAGCCTCTTCTTGCACTGTATCACAGAGAAGGACTCAAATGCTGTTCCAGTAGGAGCACAATTTATTGTTTATCTGCCAAACAGGAGCTAAGGTCTGCCTGGCAAAGTCAGTGAGAATTGCAGGCCATCCATACCATGTACTCCATTGCAGACACACACAGGAGTGGTGCTACAAAGAGCTCGGTGATGGGAAAGGCTGAATTGGAGCTCATCAGGTGCCAGAGAAGCCAGTGGTGAGAAACAAGACCATAGGGAAACCAGGCTTCCTGAATTCTATTGCTCACAAAGCTGCTGTTGTTCTGCCTGTTTTCTTCTGTTGGTAAATGGTTATAGCCTGAGACTATCTGTAAAGCCTGCCTTCAGGCTAATTCTTAACAGATGTTGCCCTGACTCCCTTCAAATAGAGATGTATTTTAATGGTCCATCCTAAAGCAGGGGTCTTGGCAGTTGTTTGTCATGAAAAAGAGAAGATACTTAACCATTGCTTCTGGGCACCACGTATTAAACATGGCCCATGTGATACAGTAGGAATTACTGAAACTTAAAAACATTTGTGTTTATCATCAAATGAATTCCAGTTTCATATGTCTATGCTTTCTGAAATTATATCTGAATTTGAATTGCAAAATATATTGAGATGGTTGTTTACTTATTTATAATACTGAAAATCTGATCAGGGAGCACCATCTTACATCACACAAGCTGGATAATTTTGGTGATGGGTTTTTTTTTCTGCAGGAATGTAAGCCAAAAATGTGGAGAAGCGTTGTAATTCAGAAGGGAAATACTCTCTTAATACAAGATGTCCAGGAGGAAGATGGAGGAAATTATACGTGTGAACTGAAGTTTGAAGGCAAGCTTATACGAAGAACAGTGCAATTGAAGGTTACTGGTAAGAACCTTTGTTATATGCCAATATTAAAAATAAAGCTTTGAGGTAATAAGAAGTGGTTTTCACATGTCAGTGAATCTATTTGATAAAAGTAAGTCCAAACCAAATCTAAACAGTAAAACAGTCCTGAACTAGGAAGAAATGGATGTCAAGATCTTATAAAATTCCGCAGAAGACTACTTCTAGCTTTTGCTCTGTACAAAACCTGGAAATCTTGGTAGAAAGCAAAAGGTAGAGCAGACCCAAGTCCTCCCTATACAGTGGAAGTAATTCAGATTCCATTTTGTCTTCAGTGCTAAACAGCGGAAGGGTTGACTGAAGCTGTAAAACAGGCTTTTGGTGAGGTATGTCCTAGAGTAAAACACAGCCGAAAGAGACATCTTGAGTCTTTAACGGGGTTTTTTTGAGTGACTCTTCATATTTTTAAACTTTGGTTTAATTTATGATGATCAACTTCTGCAGTCTGGGGTTTGCTTTTAGTGGAGTTTGTGGCCAAGAATGAAGATGGAAACATGGGGCTGTCACTGGGAAAGTAACCTGCCTGTCAGGAGGTCATACATTTTATGTTTCTGAGTCCATGTAGTAATCTGCTAGTAACAGTGTTCTTCTGTCTCTTTTTGTGAGGCAGCAGAAACGAATGGGTAAAAAAAGTGTTACCTACCAATGCATTCCTGATCTCTTTCCATTCCACTATGCAGTATGACATCTGTAATTATTACTTTGCCTTCAGTCTGTGCAACTTTGCAAGCATCTTGAAAAGGTTGACTTTTTTCAGCCTTTTCACAGAAAACTGTATAAACAAATGGTTAGATATTTTCCTGTCTGTGTTTTGACATACTGATTAAAATGGAGTCCTACTTAAAGCGATGATAAGTAGAATTCTATTCTGTTATATCAAACTGAATTAGTCCATATGATATTTCTAATATGTTCTTGAAATACAATTCTTCTCTTTGTTTTGAGTGAAATCCATTTGTCTTTTCTTTTTATGTTTTCCTCATTTAAACGGAATTCTTTTCCCTCTGTGCTAGGTTCATATATTGTGTGATTCTTTATTGTCCATTTTTGACCATGGACAGGTCTCTAAAGTATTGAGTTGACCTACCTGACCCCAGACCTGTCAAATGAAGATATAATACCTGCCTTGTGACTAGTTGCTGTTCTAGATAGCGTGCTGGTTTTCAATGAAAATATGAACCAAGTTTGACAAAGTGAAAATGAGATGCATATAATTCAGTTCCCCGTGATGGATATTCTTGAGATAACAGGGACTCTGTGCTTTCCCCCTCATCACAACCTTGCTAGAACTCATGCCTTCTCTTCATCATCTGAACAGTGTGGTACATTCATCCTTCACAATTTAATAAATTTGTCCTGAACTAACTATACTATGTATTACAGCTAGCGGCTTTATTAAAATGCTTATGACCTGAATTATTAAAAGTATAAATATGGAATGTGCAAGTGTTTTTGGTTTTGCAAATGCTTGAGAACCAGAAGATTTTGCCCTTATAATTTGGCCCTCTCAGCCCCTCCTTGAAACATAGATACTCCTGTCCCTTAATGAGCTTTGTGGCCCTTCACAGACTCAATTCCATTATGCCCACATGTTTCTCATAGTGGGATTGGTGTTGCTCTAGGTCACATAATTCACCTGCCTGGAAACGGAGTCCTTATTAAAATACTGTACCAGGAGGAGCCAGGATGGGACCAGGGTTTGGACCGCTGAACCTGCTGGAGTCATAGCTGGAAACGGAAAGTCATCAGTGAGAAAGGCAAAGAGCTACTAGTAGTGTTAGTAGATGAGCAGAGCACAGAAACAAGTAAATGGCATTTGTAGAATGGCGGATGGACTCCACAAGGAAAGCTGTACGTGGCAGCATTGTTCTATGGCTTCGATGGTTATGTACAGGCAGGTGTGACTAAGATGATAAAAGGCTTCAGAAGCTCACTCTGTGGCGTTGTAAGGAAAAAGCTTGGAGCCTAGAATATATTTGAAAAATATTTTGACACAAAGTATTTATAGGGAGGAAATTCTGAGCTACAATATAGCACTAATGAGCAGTGCCTCAATCTTGGTGTTTGGGTGCATTTAACAATAATAGATTGTCAACAAAACGCTTTTTCATCACTAGTTCTTCATGGGTTTGTTATATTATGCAGACAGATGTGAAACAAGTCTTGTCAGCATTTTCTGCTGAAGAAACACAACAGTGTTATCTCTTAGCAAGTAACATGTAACCCTTCATTCTATGTAAAATAATATATATATACATACATACTCTCATTTTCATTTTGCTTCTTGGTCCTTTTGTCGTGGACAAACAAGTCCACAAGACTACCAACTGTGATCCAGGATTCTAAAACCCAAAAATGTAACAGAAACTTGGTTTTTATTTAGATAATGAAATAGAGTGGACACAGAGAAAAAAAAAGAACATACTAATATAAAGTTACAGATAATAAAAAATATCAAAATTTGTTTTTTAAAAAAATCACAAATATACAGGAATATCAGAAGTCATAAGAATTGTAATTAGTATTGTTATGACATGATTGAGAGCTGCCCTGCAGAGAAGGACTTGGGGTTGCTGGTCGATGAGAAGCTTGACATGAGCCGGCAATGCATGCTCACGGCTCAGAAGGCCACCCGTATCCATCCCTCTGTTCCTCTCCTGTGAGACCTCATCTGGAGTATTGTGTCCAGCTCTGGAATCCTCAACGGAAGAAGGATATGGTACTGTTGGAACGGGTCCAAAGAAGGGCTACAAAAATGATCCGAGGGCTGGAGCACCTCCCATATGCGGACAGGCTGAGAGGGTTGGGCTTGTTCAGCCTGGAGAAGAGAAGGCTTCAAGGAGATCTTATAGCAGCCTTCTAGTACCTGAAAGGGGCCTACAGGAAAGCTGGAGAGGGACTACTCATAAAGGTTTGTGGTGATGGGACGAGGGGTAATGGGTATAAACTGGAGAGGGGCAGATTTAGGCTTGATGTAAGGAGGAATTTCTTCACCACGCAAGTGGTGAGACGGTGGCCCTGGTTGCCCAGGGAAGCTGTGGCTGCCCCATCCCTGGAGGTGTCCAAGGCCAGGTTGGATCAGCCTTGGGCAGCCTGATCTGGTGGGAGGTGTCTCTGCCCATGGCAGGGGGGTTGGAACTGGATGGGCTTTAAGGTCCCTTCCAACCCTAAGTATTCTATGATTCTCTGATTCTATGACAGTGTTTATTGAAGAAAAATGATACTATTTAGATAAAAAGAAAATCACAAGGAGAAAAATGCAAACATAAAAAGTGATGCTGTTTTTGAAAGGCAATTTAGAAATTCTGCTTTTCCCAACCCTACCAACCAGTTCACTCTCTTTGATACATGTTTTGATAGCTTTTGGCATGAAAAAGTGCATTTGAGAATAATAGCTGCCGTGTTTACCTGCTGCTTCAGCTCTCTTGGTTTTGGAGCACTGGTCTGTAAGGAGACAGGCTTAGAATCAGATGTAAGCAGACGTACATTGGAGGCTGGGGAAAGGGTGACCCCTCTGAGAAAGGAGCGAGTCCTGCTCCCATAGGATGGCCCAGGTGTCCCTGGGCAGATGGGGCTGGCTTGCAGGGATGTGCTTTTTCCGTGGACAGCTATGCAAGTAGAATAGGTTGCCTTGTTCTTTCCTGCACCCTATGAAAAGAGGTGATTTGTGAGTTTGTACTGGTGAATTATTTTCCAGATAATGGCAGAAGGTGGCCATCTGACCAACTTCATAAACTGCTGGTGATGGATTGGAGTGACATGTGGGAGTTACTGGACCACTCTGTCCAGCAGCCCTGTCCTTCAAGTTTCCTTCAACCTCTACTCTGTCATATTCTTCACAGGCTGCTAAAATGCCTGGCTGTTCCTAAAAGTCATTTATGCAGCAATATTTGTTTTGACCGTTGTAAATGACAAATTATTCCACATGGCTACAGGAATTGAATGATTCTGCCTGAATTCACTCTTTGCTCATAGTTTTTCAATTAAATTCTTTCAAATCTTATTACATTGCTCACTTTTCAAATTACACCTGCTGCTGTTGCTAGATTTTGATTTTGTGTTTGTGGCCCCATCCTTAGCACAAGCAGTTGGTGATTTGCTATTGTTAAGCCAAGGAGGTGAATTGGATTTTAAATGCAAATAATTAGTCACAGTCTCCAGCAGCGCTAGGGACATACAGAGACAAGCTACCATGGTGTAAGTGAGGATATGAGCTAAAAGTACATCCAGTATTTGGTGGTAGTTACTTTTCTGCATGTTTTTAATCCTCTAGACTGGGCATGCTAGTTTATATTATTTGTAATGGAGTCTAGTGACACATTGGCAGGAATCAGTGGGTGCTGATCAGTACAAATTTACACTTGCAGTAATCTCGAGTAAGTGCACTCAAAGCCTTATTAGTTTAGAGTAGATAAAGTATTATCTACAGAATCATAGGTATTACATGTTGACTGACAACATTTTCAAACAGCCACTGCAAGAAGTGTTAAGATAAATTAAAAGGTTATTTCAACTGATTTCAGATGTATTCTTTGGAATTCAGACTGTTGTAATGGATTTACTTTTATAATGCAAAATGTAAGAACTGTTATTTACTTAAAAATATGACAACAATTCATTATTATTCTATCCCAATTGCATTATGTTTTGGCACAAGCAGTTTAGTAATCTGCAATGAATTTATTAAATGCTTCAATACAGCTGAAGTACTTATCCAAAAAAAATTAGCTGTAGAAGATCACTGGGCTCTAAATATCATTGAGTAGATAGGAATTGGATATATATAAAAACAGGGCCAACATAAGGCACAGGTTAAAAAAGCAGGTGACTGAGGAATAAGAGTGGATGAACTGAGCATATTCAGCAGAGCTTTCTGCAGCAAGAGGTGCTGTACCAAGGACGTGCCTGTCACACAAAGCTCTGGTCTGTCGGGATTCCTAAGTTAGCTCTGAAGGAGCTTTACTGGCAGAGTCAGCGTGTTTGTGTGGCTTTTGGTACCAAAAGTATCTCTGACATCTCTGCCTGGTGTTGCACTTCCTAGAGAGTACAGAGTCCCTGGATTCTGATGGAGGCTGGGCACACACTCACCCTCCTGTTATTGCTTCATAGTCTAAGCTTTAGAGCCTTTTCTTTGAGGATGGGTTGAAATAGCAGTTGTTATCATTGTTTCATCAAATAAGGCAGTACCATGTCATTTAGAGCACTGTGGGGAAATAACATCCATTTGAGTTCATGTAATTTTAACATCAAAGATTATATTGCAACGTTTTGTATTTCTTAGTTTGTTTTGTCAAATGATGTCTTTTGTGAGCTGAGAGATTTTAGTTTGATTTGTGGGTGCATAATTTTTAGTAATACACAGAGCAACCAATGTATATTACTAGAATCTCTCAGCATTCCTGAAATTAGATGTTTTGATAGTTCCTATTATTTTTTGAACTTGATCTTTTAATAAAAATTAAGTAGTTATTTCATGGGGAATTTCTTGTGAAATGCCAGAATTTTCACCCAATGCAGACTATTTCCTGGCAGCACTAGACGCCTCACCTAATCCCTGGGATCTGGGAGTTGGTTGAACCGTAGGGGTATTTTCATTGCTGATTTTGACCAGTGGATCCTAGCTCCCGTCTTTCTTATTTATTTGTATTTTCAAACGTGAGTCAAATGTTCTCCCAGAAAACCTTACAAGGAAAGCCTAAAGCATCCTGTGAATTTTCCCAATGAAACAGACTGAAAACCACTCCGAGGTTAAATGTGGTGACGTGTGTGGTGGGAATTAGCCTGGCCCTCAGGATCTGCTCCTCCTTGCTTACTTGCACAGGCTGCGCTGATGGAGATGGGAAGTGTCTGCTGTACTGGGAGCTGTTTCCCATTTCCTGGAAACAGTTGCTCCTTCTACAGAGCTCTTTTTTTTCTAACTCTACATCTCCAAATGTAAAAATTGCCCCTGTTCAGGGTTCACCAGAATTATATTGCATCTAAAGTAGCGTTGAAGCTGTCATCAGCTATTGGACCTAGGAATTGCTTTTCCTTCTTTCCCATCTCTCCTGGCTTGGCAGCTTCAGCCCTTCTTTTCTCGCCATGAACAATGTTCAGTTCATTCTCGGTGCTTGGCAGCCCTCCCCACTCTTGACATATGGCCCAGGGTGCCTGTCCCCCGCTGTATCCCACGCGAGTGCTCTAGCTGGAGCTCACTCTTGGCAGGAGACGTACTGTTTCCAGCCGAAAGCCCAGCTTCTGCTCTCTGTAACTTCACAGGGTGCTGCTAGAGTGCAGTCAGAGAACATTGGCACTTTCTACTTTAGAGCCCAATTTTGTACTTAACAACCTATTTTTATCTGCGAGTCATAACTCCCTCCTGTAGTTAATAATACGTACAGCAAATCACTGTGCAAAATCCTTCTAGAGTGAGGGAAGGATAGGTGATGTTTGCACCTTGTTTCCTCGGCTGATGGCGTATCTCACACCTCGGCCTGAGGAGGATGCAGGGAGAAGGGATCTCGCTCTGTCGCTTCCCTGAGATCTGCTTGTGTGCTGCGTTGGGCTTCAAGTGTCATTCTCTAGCAGTATCATAAGGTAAGAAGTAATGATTAACTGACTAGAGCTGCTAAGCTCGAAGTATGCAATTTCAGATTTTCATGAAACAGCACGAGCAGTCAGAGTGGATAATAAGCTGGTAAGATTTTTCACAGTGGTTTATATTTCTTCTTTGATTCATGGCATTAGTACATGCTGTTGGCCAATGGACTGTATTTATAGTGGCAGAGGCAGCAGGGCCTTCTTTCCTCTAGGAAACACCTTTTAACATTTTTTTAAACAGAACTTTTACCGCTATTTGAGTCCAAAAGAGAAGAAATTAATAAAACCTAGAGAAACTGTTGGGGGAGGTGGGGCTATTTACAATACCAAAAAGGCAAAGAGAAAAGCAGCTTGCTTGTAACTACAGTTCTTATAGCTCTGAAAAGGAGATGCTTTTTTTTTTTTTTGAATTTAAAAGAGAAATCTTAAAGTGAAAAAGTAAAATCTGCAGAAATTCTGTACTTCTGGGAGTGATACTACAGATTGTTTGGGAACAGAAAGTCCGTCCTGTTCCCTTCTAGTGCTGACGTGTTAAAATATGTAACGTTTATGTCATATGTGAAGTGGCATTTTCTTGCTGCTATAACAAACATGGTTCCATAGCAAGACTTCATCTCTTCTCTGTGTTTGCAATATCTTGACACAATCAGGGAATCACTTTTTCATTAAATGCGAAGTATAGAGAAAAACCCGCCCAGATTAAGTTTTTACTGAGAGCCCGAAACTTCAAAAGACCTTAGTAGGAGATGCTGTTCTTGAAATTTCCTATGTTGCATTTTCATATAAATGATGCATTGCATCTTCTAGTATTTTGGTTTTCTAAAGGAAACCTTCCTTCTTGTGACTGAAACCAAGCCAGAAATGGGTTAAGTGCTGACAAATGCAGTATTAAAAGACCAGGAAATGAATTTCACAGCTGGGTTCTCAAGCCATTGCTGAAATAAATTTTTATTTAAAGCTAGATATAGGAAGTGGCAAAAATTTGAGTTTTCCTTTGATGTTTTATGTGATTTGTAGAAATTTTTATCAAGACCCTTGTTTTGTAAATATTAGATTTCTGTTCCTTACAGTAAAGTATTTATCTTAAACCTCTAGTTCAGATTCTGATTTCATACATGTCTGGCCAGCAGCATCCCATTAGCTGCTGTAAACAGCTAAGCATGTTTCTGGTCAAAGCACACTTAATAGCCACTAATTTCTACAGTGAAATTTTTTTTCTAGCTACCTCAGGCAAACACAGTGTGATCCATAAAAAGAAATGTGGCCATTTGCTTTTGACCACATTTGGGAAATGGAGCAATTTCTATGCCTCTTTCAGAGTGTTCTGTGTTCAGCCATGCAAAAACCCCAACGTAAGTCTACAGGACTTATGTGTCTGCAAAGAGTCAACAGGAAAATTCAATCCAGAGCAAGGTATCAGTACATCGCAGGTGCCCGTTCACCTGGAAGAAGTGACACAGCCAGTAATATTCTGTCTTTTAACATCTTCTCACATGACAATCGATAAGGTCTTGATAAATTGACCCAACTCTGCTGGTTTCAAGAGCACCTCATCAAAGTTGGGAAGCTGAGGATCTGGACAGTATCTGAAGGATGCAGGTACCCGTTCACGGTTGCTGTGTGCACCATGTTGCTGTTGAAGTGACAATGCAATATATCTACAAGGATGAAAGCTCCTTCATTTTTGGTCCCACAAATATTCCTGATTGATCACTTTTCTATTCACCAGAGTGACTTGATAATACAGGGCTCAGGAAAAATGAGTTTGGAAGATAAACAGTAAGTATTACCTCCATATTTCCTTGAGAAAGTACAGGTTCTAGGGGCAACGAGAAATGTAGCAATATGCTGCAGTCTATGAATTATATATAGTGTCAGTACTCTTGGCGCTTTACTTACAGCTTCACAAACTGCCTTCCTAGCTCATGAACATGCAAAGTAATTAGAATGGCAAATAGCGTTAGTTTTTATTGACCTGTGATGCCCCCTAGTTCTCTGTCACGTTCTTGAACATCATCTAGGTCTTTCTCCTTCAACCTTAAATCAGCAGTTTGCAGTTTGTAGCATTGATTATTCGGTATTGTCTAATTTATTGATGTGGACAGCTAAGGCTTCCACACTTGTTATCAGTTGCTCATTTATCCAATGATCTGTCATTGTGCACAGCAACTGTAGCTTGCTGAATCACTTACTATATACTGTAAATGTCAGATAGGAGCTCCTATTTTAAGAATTGCCTTTTATTCTGGAAGCTGCTGAGCCACATTCTCTAAGTGTATTGTGCTCTTAGTAGTGGAGGTGATTTACTATAAATGATTGGATTGTGGGGTTTTTGCACAGCCGCTGAAATAAACCTGTACATTTTCATTTCCTATATAAAAGAGACTTCCTTCATCATGAAAGTGTAGGCTGGATGCTTATTCTTCTTTATTAATAATAGATAGGCAGATAGATGCACAGACACAGAGTAACGCTGCCCCTGAAACCATTTTGTTGATGGTGAAATAGAAACACATGAGTGAGCAGATTGCTTTACCCACTAAAAATGCAGCCTTCCCACCCTCCCAGAGGAACACCGCAAATCTTGACTAATGTTTTGTCTCATAAAAAGAGCGTGAGAATAGGAAGCAGTGACTGGTTAGTCCCTTTGAAATGAGTGGAGAAATTTTAACAAGTGATCTGTAGTAACTTTAGCTGGGAATTAGGGTTGTGTTTTCTCAGCACAATGTTGATGCCTTTCAGAGCTAGTTTATACTGCATAGCACTTGTGGCTGCGTATCTGAAATGAACAGTTCTGCTGTGAAAGAAATAGTGCTCACTACTGAGTTGTCAGCATTATTTCTTGCTGCACTTCTGTGATCCTCAAAGGTGCCTTATTCAAGTGCCTGTTTGGCCTGACCCTGTTTAGCTTATGAGATCTGACAGTAGTAGTATTGCTTCAGGCTCTGATGTTACTCTTATGAAGTTCACCAGAAGACCGAAGCTAATAACTTACCAATGTTTGTTCTGTGCCTTGCAATTTTTAAGTTGAAAGGACGTGGAAAAACATAGTTGGTGTGTTAAATACCCTTTATGTCTTTAATACCGTGGAGCAGCATAGAATACATGCTTTTAATTTTTATCAGGACCAACCAAGCTATTTTTTGTCTTTGATAGTATTGATTGGCACTCTTGAGAAAAATAAGTGTTCAACTGAATTTGTATTTTGGTGTTTATGACTCCAGTCTATTTCAAAGCAATGGGTAGCTCTAGGTTACATTAGACTTTCATGGGCTGACTTATTTACTGTATGTGTTGAGTGGGTTTTGCAATGCAAGCATGTTTCAGTAAATAAAATCAATTTGCAGCCAATGGGAAGGGAACAGTATGTAATTTAACTTTTCATCTTTCTTTGGCTTCAAATGAAAAGCTCTCAAAGCCATTGTTTATGACAAGCTCTGTGGGCTGAAGTACTCTGAGAAAGCACAGGAAATACAAAGTGCAGGATTTCAAACCAATATGTTTAAACAGTGAAATTAATAAACAATACAGTTGTACATTTGTAATGCAGCTTTGGGCTCTTATTCTCTTTTTTCTTTTATTCTAGTATAGCCCAGCTATGGACCTAAAAGACTGTTTCTGCTACTAAAGGGCCGTGTTGGCTGGGTGATCTCTGATTTTATTTTATCCTTGCTGATGCCAGCTCTCTTATGTGGGTAACTGTCTGCCCGGAATTGGTCTGAGATAATTTCACAGTGGCTTGAGATCATAAAAGGTCTCTGGTTATATTAAAGCAGACTAGACTCAAGCACCAGATGGCTTTTCACCTTTATAGAGTACATGTCACATTAGCAGTCCAGTTGTGGATAGCTGAATTGCCCATCCTGGGCTGTGAATGGTTATAGTTTCTGGCGGGGGAGGAACCAATTTGCCATAAGCCTTATATGCCATTACGACTTCTCTGGAATACACGAACATGCTTCTTTTTCTTCCTAAGTAGGAAAAAAGGTGCAACTGGAACAAGGGAGCTGTGACCCTGCCAGGGCTCTGACAGCTTTGTAGCCTCTAAGCTGCCATAGCAACTGTGTTTAGGCAGATGTCAATAAGGAGGGTGTTATCTGAATATATGTACATACATACGTACATATATATGACTGTGCACTAAAGTGATCTGACTTAGAGATGTCATTTTAATTCTGCTTCTTTTGGGATACAGAATGCTGTAGAAATACAAGCAACTTACTTTGTAAAGAAAATAGAAAGGAGAGGTACTCAATAATTTCTTCAGCAAGGTGTGGATGCCAACATCAGAGGAAATGGACTCACAGATACTTTGGGAAGTATCGGATGGGCAGAGAGGAAGACCTGTGATACTTGATTGAGTTTTCTAATGTAAAAGTTTGAAACTGGAGAAAAACCTGACTGAAGCATCAGGTAATAAAGAAATGTGAGTTTTCTGAAAAAGTAATTAGTTTTGTCAAAGAGGGATGTTTGAACTTGACCCCTTGTGAAATACTTCTTTCCTTCCCTAGCAAAATTCCTTTCTGGGATAAACTACAGCTTTCCTGTGGTGTTCTCCAGAGAGAGAGAATTCACTCTTTGCCTAACTGAAAGTCTTTTTCCATCACTTGACAAAGAAGGAGCTTTGGGCAATGTTGCACTTGGAGGAGGAAATACTGTGATCACAGTTTGCGGGTGGGAAGGAAAGATGGTATAGAGGTCAGTCTGGAAGGGTGGGGATGCTTAGGGGTTGGTGTTGTGGTGCCTACACCTCCAGCAATGACAAAGCCAGCTTATGCAAAGAGACACCTCATAATTTACTCATACATTAAAGTCAATTCACTTGAGATTGTTTATTTTAGACAAACTTATCAAAGAGAAATTCCTTTTCCATGTTATTGGCTTCCCATACAGGACAGGTCAAGTTCCTGTAGATTATGCCAGCATGACTGGAGCAGTGCAATAAAGCATGGAAGTAGTTCCAACCATTCCCTCAAGTATGGTTATCAATGCATTCATTCCAGAAAAGCAGTCCCTGGAGCTGAGCATATCTAAGATGT
Organism: Phaenicophaeus curvirostris; assembly: GCF_032191515.1. Taxonomy (NCBI): domain Eukaryota; kingdom Metazoa; phylum Chordata; class Aves; order Cuculiformes; family Cuculidae; genus Phaenicophaeus; species Phaenicophaeus curvirostris. Next base: position 8,451,774 of record NC_091404.1, read on the forward strand.
GCATATTATATCATTCTATCTGTAGGGTAAAATACCCCTTTTTTTAGTTTTATTTTTTTCTTTCTACTTTTTCTTCACCTTTCAAAGGTTAATGTGACCCATCATATTCTGGAGATAAGGAGTGAGAATTATATGTATTAGTTTAATGTAGAGGATATTGCCTGGAAAGAATTAAAGATTGTTCCTTTTCATTAAGTTGTGGGAGGGTCAGAGAAATGGCTTTCAGCACCTCTATATTCCCCATCAGGCCAGACCTCATTTTAATATTTAAAATGGTGCATTTTTTCTTCTTCTAGACCTCAAAAGGGCTTTAATTCTTTGCCTTGTTTTGCCAGTGCTCTGGCTGCTATAGCTGTTGCTGTCACATTTAATAAGGACTTTGTAGCATTTAAATATGGCATGGCTGCACTGGCTTTTCTTTGGCGTAAAAGAAGAGCTTTGTTCATTAAGATGAGGTGCTCCTCTCTGGCTCTGCTGCCGAGATGTGAGTTTCAGCTGAAGGTGACAGAACTTGTACGTTGCCCCCATGTGCACGTGAAGCTCCCTGTGGAGCAAGCGCTGCCTGACGCTATAACGCAGCAATTGTTGCCACTGTGGGCTTTACCGTGCTGTGTGACAACCCATCCAGCATGGGGCCCTCACTGATTCATCCCAGGATTATGGTATTTACAAAATGATGTCTTTCAAATAATGATTTTAAATTTACCACTTAATAGTTCCTGACCTGCCTTTACTCCAACTTCGTGTTCTGATAATTCTTGTTTTAAAATCTCCAGTGATATTGTTGTTCCTTTTATGCAGTAAACAGGTAACTTTCCTTGCTCACTTGCAGATGAGGTGGGAAATAAGGCAACAATGTGGACAGTAGCTTGACATTTTAAAATGTCAGGGGGAGGAGGAAGCCAGACTAAAACTTGATATCCTCATGCCTACTGTAACTCAACTGCTTATTGGAATATTCTTCTTCCTAGCCTTGAGCTCTGTATGTGTCAATCCAGCTGGATATAACTGGGGCTCTTTGCTTTGACAGACAGTCAAAATTCTAAGAAAACATGGAAGAAAACAGTCCCCAGTTTGCAGTGTTCTGCTGTATACCCTCCTGTGTACGTTATATCTCCTCCCATTCTTAATCCCTCCAAACTCCTCCATCCTTTTGCACAACCAGCATAGATATTTACATTGATTCTCAGCGTTAAACTATGCATTAAAAAAGCCTGTTCCCTTGCTCATCATCTCTCAGGGCCTTTGATGACATCCCCTTCCTTTGATTCTGAATCATTCTCATGTTTTCAGTATGAGAGTGATTTTATTTTTTTTCCACTAACATTACAAAAGGACCAACCTCTCCTGTTACGATCTCTTTTGAAGTATTGGAGGTGAAAAGAGCTGAGCTACAGGACAGAAAAGTATTGCTAAAACATGACATTTTAAAAAAATTATAATAAAGTCTAGGTTAAAAAAGAAGTTACTGTGCAAAGCATATATTTTCATCTAAACGTTACAGGCTGTTCTTTTTGTTTTATTTTTCTGGGCAATGAAGGAAAACAGATGAGTGCTCATTTTAGTAAAAATATTACATTTCAAGAGTATTACCAATTATATTTGGACACCTCATGGCATGTTTCTATCCTTTAAATAGGATTGGTTTTGGCTTAGTGTGCTTGTATTGCTCTGATTTTGCTTTAATTCACAGACATTTGTGTTTCTCTGCTTTCACCATTTGTAGCATTTTTGGTGAATAACAGCTTGCTGGGTTTACATTATGAAAATAAGAAAAGGAAATGAAAATGCAGATCCTTCTCTTCAAGCAAAGATGCCTAAATTAGAGCAAATCTTTTTGTTGTTCTTATGTTTGCTAAATATAAGGCGTAGTCAAAAGCTACAGAAGCTGACATGAGAAATATCTGCAGTGTGGAAGTGACAATTTGAATTATTGAATCCATGACATAGCTATATCTGTTAAACCTCAACCAAATTAAAGTTAAACTCAAGCAGAGATTGTTTCCATTTTGCATTTGAGGTCCTTCTTCATTCCAAGACATGCTTTAATGTCTAGCTGAGAAATTACAAACAGGCTGTGCTGTATTATTGTGGAGAGAGAGAAAGAGGGAGTCTCCAAAGGGCAACTGCAATTAGTGACCCAGCATCATTAGTTCAAATCAGTCCAAAGCCTTGGTGGAGAGGTGGAGGAAGGAAGAGGCAAAACCAGGTGCTTAAAAGCAATCGAGAGCTTCAACTAGCACAAATCAGCAGTAAAAATCTAGGAGACAGTGCTGCTTTGTACTGACCAGGGGCCTTTATATTTCATTCTCTGTTGCTTATTAGGAAGTGGGTTCAAAAAGTTGCTTTTGTTCATTTAGATTAAGCTTGCAGTTTGTTGTATGTGCTAAGGACTTTGCCACTGGAGAGGGCATTGCAAGATAACACGAGTAATAAGAGTGATTGTTCTTCCTCTAAAGACCTAGTGTACCAATTACTACTTAAAATCATTATTTAAAGTGTTTGTCATAAAATCTTTCATAGCAGAAGCACTTTTGAAACATTGAATACTATTTTCCTTTAAGTCAGAGAAAGGATTGGGAAAGAGATGGAGTCACTTGAAAGCAGTGTAACAGCTGCACTGCTGTAGTGGTGGGGCTGTTCTCGTGTGTGCTCTTTATCACTCCAAGGGTTGTACTGGAGGCAACATGCGCATGTGATATAAAGTGGTGGAGGAACGTAGCTCTGTTCTGTCCCTGTTGGAGTTGCAGGATGATTGTCCCAAGGGAAAGGGTGGATGCCACCATGCTGTGATGGAGCAGCGTTCGTGCAGCGCTGTGTGGTGGGGCTGGATGGCTCAGCTTCCACACCCCAGCTGCCTGGGTGCACCTGCACTGCTGGTGCAGGCTCTGCTTACTGAAGGCTGTATGTGCTGCAGCCCATCACGTTGTGTAGACACACATTCGATGTGCTTGTTGTCTGAGCAGCTGATAAAATTAAACATAAAAGTGCAAGTTGTTTCTCACAGCCTTATTTTGATTTTCTCAAGGAAGTAATTTGTATCAGAGGTGGGTGGCTGACACCTTATCTGCAAGGGGCCCGGCTATTATCCTTGATACTGGTTTGTGTGAAGAACAAAGTCAATGAAATTGATAGTTTCATTGGTGTAAAATTCATGGGAAACTGGTGCTAGGCTTTGAATATATGCAAAGTATTTTTTCTAAATTTGACTTTAGTTTTGAGTTTATGACCTTCAAAAGAGAAAACAAGCACCTGAGCAGATACTTTTCTTGCAACAAAAACTGCAACAGCAAAATGAACTGTGGTCTCTGATTAAGTCTGAGTAATTTCAGCCTGAAGGGGGAAGATGTATAAGTCACTGAGGGCAGGCAAGTGCAACCCTTGTATGTGTACTTGTATGTATAGCTGTAACTACTGTAACAAGGGGTAACCTGCGCCTATAAAAGAATACAATATGGGAAGTCTAGGAGGTAGGAGAGTAACCAAGCAGGTAATTAGTACGTGGTTTGCAAGAAATCCATTGCAGCATGAAACTGAAAGAAGAGTATTTGCTAACTCACTGAGATGAAGGTGATCGTGCTCTAGATAGTTAACATCAGTAACAAAAGTCTGGGATGCAAGAGCAAACGTATATTAAGCTGGGTTTATCTATAGTATTCTTATTGGTCTTTTAGCAGTTAGGTGGGTGTGCCGTTCATAGACTCACTCCCTGCATCACTGGAGGGGGAAACCACCTGAAATAAACCATCTGGCTTCTGTTAATGTTGATCAAAGTAACTTGTGTTGTACTTGGTCTTCCACCAGTATATAGCTGAGCATTTGTTCTGTGGCAGGCATACATGGCAGTGCTGGAGAACAGCCGTTTGGATGTGTAGGCTAAAGAGCTAGAGAAGTAAGAAGAGAGGGAAGCAGGCAAAAAAGAGCTTCCATTTCTATGGAAGAGAGTGAATTTTTGATGAGTTTAAGTTTCCTTCGCCATGGAGCACAAGGTTTTCAAGCCATGCTTTGTTCCAGTCTAAAAAGAAACATATGCAGCTCCAGCTGTGAAAATCATCATGTGGTAAAATAGTCTCAAATGACTTTACAGCTTCATTTCATAGTTATAATTTTGGAAGTACTTCACAGCAAAGGTCTTAATCCAGGAATAAGTTCAAATCAAGTTTTGAGTTTTGACATTGAAGTCAGTTGTGAAATCACCAAGCATTTAAAAAAGCCCCTGAAGAATTTAACAGATGAAAAATGTGGTTTATGCTAAACATTTCATTCAAGAGGTAAACAAAGAGGAGGAGGGAGGAAACAACTGTTTCCTAACTGCACAATGATTTATTCGCTTGATTTTTGGATTGTCTTCTTACCTCTGCAGAAAAACATGAGGATCTTAAAACAAAGGCAGGGGTGGGAATGAGTGATACCAGGAGCAGGCACGCGCATACATCTTGCTTTGTATTGTGGAAATGACACTACATGCATGAGTTTACTCGGAATTCCTCATTCTCTCCCTCCTCATCTTCCTGGTGGTTTAGCTCTGTGTGTGTAAAAACACTTTGTGAACTGCGTGAGCTTTCTGGACTGGATTATGACTCTGAAGTCCCTTACTTGGACACTTTAACTACTCATGGACCTAAATTGACTTCTGTGGGAGCAAGGTTAAGCATGAGGCTATTACCCGTCCCTTAACAAATTGTCTGCTGCTCTTCAGCAAAACATAAACAAGTGCTTTATTCTTCTTGAAGATTATGAGGTTTAGGAACAGTGCTTTAGGGTGATCACATAGGATAAGATTTTGGCTGAACAGGAGTGGATTTTCAGAGAAGTGGTGCATGTAAAAATGTTTCTAGGGCTTTGCTGTCTCCCAAGGCTGCCTTTGTTCACTTCCAGCTTGAGTGTGCAGGGCCAGCATACATCAGAGCACAGCTTTTCCAGCTGTGGCAGGACTGCAGCTACCACTGTTGTTGTAAAGCATCCAGTCCCTTTCTCTAATGCCCTCTAATCCCAAACACTTGAAAGTATATGGGAAACTTATGCTGAATCAATACCTTATGAATAAGGAAGCTTTTCTTACAAAGCTGATGGTAGAAATGAATGTTTAGCTCTTGTATTGAATGAAGTGTACTTGTGCAGCAGTTTCATCTCTGAATGGCATTTTTAGGTGCAGCTACTAGAAGCGTAAGTGGCAAAATCCATGCTGTGTTGTGAAGGCCATGTTGAAAATAAAAATTTTCTTGTACTTGTGTACCAAATAATAATGATGATAAAAAAAAGCTGTTCATGAAGTGCTACTGCTTGAATTAGGCCTAGCTTCATCTCACTAAAATAAATGTGTTTATTAAGTATGCATATCTTTATCTGCTACGTAATGAGAAGAACAGAGCTGGATCACAGATCTGCAGTGTCTTTTGTGCTCTACAAATCCGGTGCGACAGTCACCAGACAAAAAGTGATTTATACTGTGTCTTGTAATGGGTGGAATAATTAACAGTGGTGGCATCCATCACTTCTACAACATGCTTATTTGAGAACTTTTCCATTGATTCACAAGAAAAGCAGGAACAGAACACAGGAACACGAAAGAAGAGTCAGTTACATACTCGCTACTTCAACTTGGTGTGCCTAATTTGCACACCTGATGAATAAATCTCTACAGCTTCAACGAAGTGTTGCTTAATAATGTGGGCACAGTCTGGGTTCAGTTTGTCAGAAAATAATTCTTCAAGGGTAAGAACAAGGGGAAAATAATCCCCACAAGTGTGTAGGGAAGGCTGTCAAAGGAAGCAAGGGAATGTTTCATTAGGCATGGAGATGCCCGAGAGCAACCCACACTCACGTTGCATCTTCCTGCAGTTCTTTGCTTCTTTACTGCCATCAGTAGCCTTCTGCTAAAATGTAAAGTTTATTTGCTAGCTTTGTTGTTTTTTTAAAAATAAGGGAGCAATAAAACTCTGAGTAATTCTGTACGAGGCATGAAGATAACGGCTCTCAGACAATTGTAAAAATTAAGATCCATGGGATTAGTCTTTTTCTGTCCTGAAAGGAAAACCCAACACTTTATAAGTATGGGAGATGTCAAGAAGTATTAGTTTCAAGATTTATGAGAAGTATGGAATTGGCTGGATAAAGATAACGCCAAGGTTAATAAGAGAAGGAAATAATTTTCTGACTATAAATCACATATGTAATTATGGAAAGTAAGGTTAAAAGGGCATTTGGATCTTGGGCTTCATCACCTGAGATGATTCCCTTAGCACCGATATATTACTCAACGTTGCACAACGCTGCTTTGCTTAGTACGTGGTGAATGAGGAAGAGTTGGTTAGCATGGGTACCTAAAACCAAATCAGATTCTGGAGATCTTACATGAGTAATCTCGGTTTAAGAGTGGGGTAATTGCATGCTTCCTCTCTGCAATGGAAGAGGAAGTTAATTTACAGGAGTGCCTATGAGAGCTCAAAGGAGGAAGTGTGGTTATCTCTAAAGCACACCAACAGTTCTGTTCAAAGAATGTGTTCAGAAGAGAAGGACACATTAGTACACGTCCTTGTAGAAACCGTTATGTGTTGATATGGACTCATAGTGGAGAATTCAGTCTGGAAAATCGCAGTATCTGTTTGCAAAAGAAGAATTGCACGTCCACTTGTGCAATTTGGGAGTTATTTCCATTACGATCTCAGCAGAACAACGGTTTCTTTCAAACAAGAATCTTTTTGGCTGCTATAACTCAGCTCACATTCATATGGATAAGGAAGAAAATTTTTAGATCTGTTGCCCTTGAAAAACAATGGCCTTTAATTAAAGAGGGATATTTTTAGTGAAGTACAAAATAGCTTAACAAAATATAAAACTTTTCTAGTGGTGATTGAAATTCAAACCACTCCTAGTTCTGGCATCAGTGCAGAAAGAAATGTAATATAAATATGTACATCCTGTCTGTCACTGCTTCCATGCCATGTTGGTTGTGTTCTTAGAACACATGCAATTTTCTGTGAATTTGCTCACTGCTGAATAATAATGTCATTTACTGAGTCCCTTGAACAGCAAACACATATTCTTCTGTTCAAAATAATTATGTAAGATTCTAATTGATCTGAAGAAAGATGTATGGCTTACCGGCTATACATGCTTGCCAGCTTTGCTTTTTTATGTAGAAATGGGAGCAGTTGTGTATTTTATTGCATTTTTTCTTTGCTGGGAGTCTGCATTCCAAACTACAGAAAGCTGTGAAGGATTTACACACTTGGTCTTTAGAACAGAGCTTGAAAAAATATGCTGAGTTTCCATGCAAAGGACTGCTTCAGTAAGAAAGCCTGTACTGCATCTATTCTTTCAATAACTTAAAAAAAAAGATTGTGAGTGTTCAAGTGCTTCTGTTTTTAGTGGACGTGAATCTTCATCTGTTATTGAGGTGCTTGTGATCAGTACATCGGAACAGATGTAATCCACACCAGTAGAGAACAAGTCTTTGTCCCCCACTAGTGGTTGACCCAGAATGCTAAAAATATATCACAGCTGGTTGCGAGTAGCTCTACTCCCTTACTGTGGTTGATGTGTATCTCTGCGTGGAAATCTGAAGCTGCCAAAATTTAGAAGTTCAGACCATAAGTTCTGCTGCTCAACCTATTCAACTCATTGCATTGAATGAGTTATTAAATTTGGAGTTTGCCCTTTTCCCTACACAGCACAGTGTAGGATAACTGGTAAATTCATGCTTCCACTATCCTGTAGGTAGGAGGACTGAAGCAAAAATAATAGTTGTTGTTATCTACTGGGGCTGTAACTCCTAATTCTTCCTGCACTTGGCTTTAGCTAAAAGGTTTTCACGTATTTGTGTAAGTCATCATGTAATCTCAGAGGGAATGTGGAGGTGATTGTAAGGAAGTCCATGTTCCCCCAAGTAGTTTTTATATAATTGGTAATATGCCAGCAGGACAGTGGACAACTGATTTAGATTCACACCAGACCTAAGAGATAGAAGCTGGGGAAGAATGTGGCCATATGCTGCCGTAAGTGATACACTGTTTGTCCTGTGTCCAAAAGTCCTTTAAGATGACATCAAATTCAGGTTTCTCCAGAAATCAGAAACAGAGTGAAGGATTTAGAGATGTTAAATCAGTCACTAGGGAATGTGAGGAGGTTTGGTGCAGGCTTTCCATTTTTTTTATGTCACTTTGGATTCAGAAATGAAGGGTGCCAAGTTGCAAAGCACTTGATCTCAGGCTGCCCCAGCATTCTCGGTGGTTACACAAAACCCAGAGCTGTGCACTGTGCTAAGTAACAACAAGGAGTCAATTCATCAAAGTGTCTGTGACATAGATACTCTAGTTAGAGAGGTAGGTCTATTCAAATAGTTCCGTATTAGCTATTTCCTTCCTAGGGAATAAAAAGATCTGAATGAGAAATGTATGATTGAGCCTACTCAGAAGTTATCCACCACAACAGGAGCAAAAATTTGGTGGAGAGTCCAACTGGTGTTAAATATCTGTGCAGATAGTGTCTGGCATCATTTTATTAGCATACTAGATGTGCTGTTAAAAATTATGTCTATTATATCCATCCCAGAGGCGTTCATTCATAAGAGGGTAATGGAGCTCAGCTGACAAAAGAGATTTGTCCATTTGGACATGCTGAAGGGCCTAGAGATAAGAAATAATTCTTACATAAGCAGTTCCTGAGTTAAAATATTAATTTATAGGAAATACTTTAAAAATAGGTCTTTTGAGGAGATTTTATATGGCTCAGGTTTCTCATTTTTAGAAGCTTTAGGGCTTACCTCCCCTGGTAAGAGTTTGCAAATCCAATCTCAATGATTTGTGTGACCACATTCATACCTTTCAAGACATAAAAACTTCCTGAGCAAGGAGTGTATTTTCCTTGGGGGATGGCCATGCTATGTTTTTTGGGGTTAGCTCAGGGAACACTTTCCTCTGGCAGTTTCACTGAACAACCCTTTGCCCTGATGGAGGGTCATTTGCCGTCGCTGAATGGTGCAATGGGGATGGATGGGTCTGGCCGCAGAATCCTGCCCATTTTATTGACTCCCTAAAAGCCCTCCCTGAGCAACTGCTTTGCAGACAATTCTCTCACAGACTGAGCTGTCATTTTTAAAATTATTGACAGACATAGGAAGTATAAAACCAAAACCATACATTTCTCTTTGGAGGAGCCTTGCTTCCCTGCTTCTTGGGGTATTTCTGTACATTTTCATAATTGATTTATAAGGTACAATGTCAAGTACTTCACTAACACCTGGACTTATCATCTATATTGCTGCCTACCTTTACTGTTACAGTTCTGCCAAAAGGTCAGTCAGTTTGTCTGGTGGTGTTTATTTTTAATGTGCCGTGCTGCCTACCTGCTGCTGGTGTATCTGTTACCCTGTAGATATGTAGAAGGAGGAACTCTTAGGGGTGGAGGAGGAGATGTGGGAGTTATTTCACTTTTGTAGTTTGCTAGAAACACTGAAGAACTATGAAGGTTGCTGTGCTTCCTTTGAGCTCATTCTTTAGTTGGTGTAGCGCTTGCTACTCCTCTAAATGAGCTCAGAGATTCCACATCCTCTAGCTATTAAAACGCCCTAGTCAGCAGCGTACAGGAGGGGGATGTGTTGGTTTATCCTTTATCTGTTTTTGTGATTATTTCTTGTTATCTTCAAGAAGTCTTGTTCAAATAATAGCTAATATATCAGGAATTTAGCTGCTAGAAGAAATTGCCCTTTTTCAAGAACTGCTTTTATATTAGTAGATTTTCAGACATTTGGATTATTGTCTTTATAACTGACGAGGCAGTGTCAAAACCCCATTCATGCCTGCTTGCTTTAGATTGTAGATTAAGAGTGCTTTCAAAACTGCGTTTTAAAATGTTACTTGTAAGAAAATGCAAGAAAATTCAATTATGTCAAAAAATGTATTTAACCCTATTGTCAGGAATGAACTCTAGAGGGCTTGGGGGCATGCACCATAGATGGCATCTCTCCTAATCTTGGTTTTGGGAACACGTGATGTTAATCTTGATTGCAAGAAATGAAAGAGAACCATCCCAAATGTCTGCAGAGTCCCCCTGCCCGTAAGGTTGCTTTTGTGTTACTTTTATTTACAGGAATTGAGAACAGTTTTCTTAAAGGCGATCTATGAAATTAAAAGATTCTCCTTGCTTTTACACAGTTAAGAGGCCAAAGCTTGTAAGGACTCAATGAAGCACTCAGCGAAGTCCAATTTTTTATTCTGCTGTTGATGAAAGTGCTATTGCATTTGGTGAGATGTTCCCAAGTAATATCTACTGTTTACTCACTGTTATCTGTTGTTGCCCAGGCAGAGCATGCTTACCTCCCCAGCCTGCAAGAAATATGAAATTTGCCTCTGGCCCTTTGGATTTTTATATTAAGATATTTTTCAGTCTCTGGTGAAGAAAATTCTATTTCTTGCTGCTCTCTCCCCAGTGCTGGAAGCAACTGCAGTCTGGCCTGGCCATCTTGCAGCTTTGCCATCAGCACTTCTCTGATTACTGCAAGATTTTTTTTTTTCTTCACCGTGTAGCTCAGTCAGAGGCTCTTGTCAGTCCAAACAGCTGTCCACAATGTGCTAGAAGTTGTTATTCTCTGCAGTGCCACGTGCCATGTTTCGGGCTGTGTCTGTCTTCTAGTTGTGTGCACAGAGGTAATATTTTCTGTCTGCTTGCAAAATACAGTATCTCAGGTGCATGCAGGACTATATTGTAAGCCTGTTTTTCTTGGGAATAAGACTTGGAAGCCTCTTCTTCCTTTGTGCGTGGGCTGGTCTCGATCAGGGAACCCAGGTCTGGAGATATGGATGTTGGTAGGTGGAGCAGCTCACCAGAGCTGCCATTCATTCATAGCGCCTGAAGTCTTCTTACTTTCAAGTGGTCCTGACTTATTGTGGCAAAAACTTTGTCTGCCAAGAGCTATCACAGAGCTTTCCTGTGGAACAGGAGACATATGGAATTAGGAGGGGCAGCAGGTTTTGGCAGTAGGTGGAAAAGGCTTGCTTATCAGCGGATCTCAGCAAGTCTACTAGTAGTTCTGAAGTGAAAATGCATGATAAAATCTCAGGCAGGGAACAGTTCACACAGCCTCTGACATGGGGAGGCAAGGCAAAGAGAAAGCGGAGGGCATGTTTTCTTCATTGTCTTGGGCGGTCTCACCAAGAATCATCCACCTGTGGGGTTTTTTTCCCATGCCTTTTTGTCAATTCTGGATTTTGTTTTGCTTTTTTCTGTTTCCCTAAATGTTCTCTGCAATTGTGTGAGCAAGGAGAATAGATGCACAATTTCTTCACATCCCCAGTGTTTACTTAGAGGTGAAGCTTCATGTACATGTACATACAGATACACAGACATAGGCGTGTAAAAAGATGATTACTAAATAACGCCAGTTCAGAAACGGATGTCCACAGTGGAAATGTTTCTAGATGCAAGCACTCAGCCTACACATGTCCTGGCACCTGCCTAGCTTTACTCAGACAGCATACTTCATTATTTGCCATAAGGAAGAGAGGCTTTCGAACCCAGGAATAACGCTTTTTATAATGAGCTCTTGCATGCAGTGGCACAGCACGAAAGGCTGCTGTGATCTCATTCTGATCTACAGGTGTTCTAGACTGTAAGTGGCTCTGTGTTCCCATTTGCTATATGGTCCCTTCAGGTGCTTTTTATCCCATGAGTTTATTTTAATTACTTTGCAGTGACCGTTGGCTGTCTCTGTAGTTACAGAACTACTGAAGTGATCTCTCATTATGCAATTTGGTGTATGCATAATTATGAAATTATAGTGTGTAATTTATTCATTTTAAGACAGCCCTATGATAAAATCCGCAGCTGCTTCTTTCTCTCAGAAACCCTTTTTTTAATTTCAGGAGGTTGAGTGGAAGGTTCCACAGAGCAAGTGAGGGGCTGTGTTTGGCTGGCAAGAGTGCACATCACATCAGTTCCTGGGCACAAGAGGCCAGCGCTAGCGGCTCCTGGGCAGACCACACAGATGGCACACAGAGGTTGGGGCAATTCTTTCCAGCCAGTGAGTGTGAGGATCTGCAGAATGTCTATAACCAGTGGGCACCTTGCACTGCTGCACACAGGTCAGCCACTGGCCTGATCCTTCCAGCACTACTGCATCCTTGGTGTGTGCAGTACCAGCACAAGGCACTGCTGCCCACCCTCTCTGTGCCAGCCACAAACAGGATTTGGAACATATCTGCTATCCCACGCGATCGAATAATTTATCTGTCTTAAAAACAGCCCAGGTAAATATTACACCAGCAGTGGTTTTGCACTTTCCTAGCAGATGGCCAGTATCAGGAAGGGCAGGCAGGAGGGTACGGCAGTGATCAGTGATTGCTGCATTTTTCTAGCCATCAGTATGGTTCATCTCAGATCTGATATATCTTTCAACTCTTGGGTCTTAATGCAGGTTTAGCAAGCAGATTGCTGTAGAATTCATTACAGAAGCCAGGCTGTTACTGCATTCATGTTTTGATAGGGGAATGGAAATGTGAAACATCTTCTCAGTGAAACAAAGGAAGCTTGATAAAGTATGTCCTGTGAATTGAATGTTAATGCAATTACAGGGCAAATAACTTGAAGGATTGAGATGTTCTATTGCGAACAGATCTGATCACAGGCCTTTAAGTGAATGCAGTGCCTTTTAACTCCGATCTTATTTCCATTTAGAAGTAATTAAATGACTTTCAGATTAAAATGTGAATTACTTTGTGGTGATTTAGATTTTCACACAGACAATGTGTGAAAGTACCCGATTTTTTTTCTATCTACAATTTAACAGAAATATAAAATTGAAATGGTGCTTTTTGTAGAAGGTTTAGCTATTACTCGAGAACTCTTTACAATTGGGATTGTTTTAGCTTCAGACATCAGCAGCTATGTTTTAACTTAATTCAGTTGTGCATGATCAAAAGACAGAGTTAATTTAAAAAAATACATAGGTAATTTGCAAGAAAATCTGTCAAATCTTTTAAATAAAACTTTCATTCTTGGTTTGTAAGTGCTGTCTCACCAGTATCAACCTGCTCATGGAAACACATGGATATTAGTTGAAGTCACAAGGTACTGGTAAAAGTGAGTGCATTACAAGAACAGCCAGGAAACCAGTTGTTCGTGCAGTCACCTTGGAGATACTGAAGTTCTCATCTCCAGTTAGCTGCCCTTTCTACCACTGCAGCTTCTATTCTGGTGTCTCCTATTTTGACGTTTATTCAGTATTTTTGTGAAATAAAGATCAGGATTTGCTTATAGATTAGAAAGAGTTTTGGAAAAAAAACCCCCAAACCTATTTCCTCCTACTTTCCTGTCAGATTGAATTGCTGCTTTCTGATTATCCCTAAATTGCTGCAATTGTAAAGACTGGAAAATGGACATGAATTATGTTTGACCCAAACTCTCAGTCTCAGCTTGCACACTGTACATGCATCAGCCCTTAGGGTATCCCTTGGTGTCATAACCTAAATAGTTTCAAGGTCTGAGAATCATTCCATTTAATGCTGTTGTCACAGGTGATTAACATCATGAGCATCTTCCCGCTGCAGTGTTTCATTATCCAGTCTCTTCAGTGGAAGGGGAATCGCTTTGTGCCACCCCTGCTCTGGGTCGGGTGCATCTTTGAACACTCTGCATGGCTGAGCTGGCTGCTCCCCACCCAGCTCACAGATACATGGAGAGGGATCAATGACTTCTACTAGGAATTGCAGCATGGTCCTGAGAAACAATACAGGAGCCCATTGTGTATGTCCTCCAGCTTGGGTGTATGGCTGTGCAGGGCGCATGAATTAGCAAGTCCCTTACTGGTGTTGGATGAGAACAAGACAAAGATTTTACTAGAGTCCAGAAATCCTGGTGACTCAACACAGCTTTCAGTTGTCAAAGTAAACCTTGGTCCTTCTTCAACACTTTGAGGGAATATTTAAAAACACGAAGCAACTGTTTAATTAGGAAGAAGACTCCTTTATGGCTGGATATTTCTTTTCTTGAAGCATATTTCTCTCTAGTCTTAAGTCTTGTCTTTAATACCTCTTGATTGCATCTTGTTATCATGTTGAATTGATTGGCTTTGTGGTTCGTTACACAAAAAGGGTGCTAATCTTTGTTAATTAGTTCCTTATTAGAGTCAATTGAGATTTGTAGGACAAGAAGGGAGCTGTATTTCTGGTGATAAATAATTGGCTGCCAAGGAATTCTCAGCATGAAATTGTGTCAGTATAAGTGATGATGCTTTAATATTTTATGTGGGTTTGTATGTGTTTACTAAAGTACTTGGTTCTTTTAGCTGCTGTTCCCAAGACTTCTCTTTTTGTCCTGTAGTTGTGTTAATAGTTTGAACATAGCTTACTTTTCCAAGGTATTTCTATCCATATTACATTCCATTATTTTAGTCCTTCGTTGCTAGAGATCTGTTTTATTCAGAAAATTGTCTTCTGTAAATGGCAGGAAGTACTTCTATTGCTTTTCACACTTTGTTCTGTCCTGGTTTCTGCTGTGTCATAGGATTGGATATTATAATGTCTTTGGAGACCATTAACACTTGAAATGTTTTCTGGAGAACTGGTAGTAGTAGATGGGACATAAGGTTGTAGCACTGTTTTAAATTAGCAGGAAGGCTCAAAAATCACCAAAAATCCAAGTCATTGCTCTGTACCTGGTCCCACTGGTGATGACCAAGATCCCACGTTGTGGTATGACTCACAGCTTACCTCAGGTGCTGCTTCTGGCTCAGGAGGGAGAACCCATGGGAACTGAGTGTGAGGAGTAAACCCCCTCTGTGCTTGCTTAGCTCTGGGACATGCCTCAGGAGAGGAGGCAGAACCCAAACCAAGCCTTTTTCCTGACTTTCTTATATGACACAGTGTTTTTTATCTAGGAGGCAAAAGAAGATATGCTTTACAGCATCAATCCATATCAAAACAAACAAAACTTTAGGATACCAAGCATTTTGAGTCTGCATTCCCACTCCACTACAGTTCCAATACATTGACCTGGGTAGTGCTCCTTTCTCCTTTGTAAAGTGGACACCCTTGGGAGTACAGTGATGAGCTGAAATGTAGAGAAGTTGAGTGTCAGTGTTAGTGGAGAATTGTCTCAGGCCTGAGTGGGAACCTCTGCAGCTGGGCTTCACTGTGCTGGTATTTTTGTATAAAGGCAACTACCGTTGTATGTTCATTAAACCAAGCAACAGCAACTATCAGACAGGGAGAATGTATATGCAACCTCTAACTTAGTTTCTAGTCTATTTATAGCCTAAGTATTTGTATCTATTTGTTCTGATAATATGCAGGGCTTGGTGAGATGCCAAATGTCCCTGCTGCTATGTCAATGGTCAGCAGGGTTGTATGGAAGCATAGGATTTCCCTGTGTGCATCACCTTGATGGAGCCAGGCACAGCCTCTTGTGGCACTCCACCTCACCATAAGGCACTCGTTTCAGTTGGACTCTTCAGAATTATGTAGATTACTGCTTCGCAGAAGGGTCAGGGATATTCTTGGTATGGATATCCTGATCTGGGACATACTTCTCTCTCAGTGAGAGCTTTGATTTAACATGTTTCTTTACCCAAGAAAAAGCAGAAAGAGTGTAGTGTGGGTGGTCTTACATATTACGGGCGGTTTGCTGCATGAAAAAGAAGTGGGGCAAGAAGCCTGAAAAAAGAAAGAGAGGGAAGTGTCAGTTTGCACTATACTTGGTTAAGAAATCCTTGGGTTATAGGTTCCTCTCAAGTACTGTAATGTTTTGCATATCATTAACATACATTTTGCAGAGCAGAAAAGTCAGTCAATTTTTAGTGCCAATGATAAATTTTGAAGTAGTTTAGCTAGTTTACTGCTTGTTTTCTATTCCCTTACATTATGGATGGTGCCTAAAGATGCCCCTGAATATATACTTTATTATTTCTTTTTGGTTTGTTCTTTTTCCAGCAGCACATTCATTTTATAAAATTACCAGAAAATTTCTTCTTTTCACATAACACCCACAGAAAAAGTTTTATTGTGACTCTCCCCAGAATCATATTTATTTTGAAGATTGCTTTGAAATGTTGAAGGAGCATTCTGGAGCACATTAAGTTCGATAGCTGGACTTTTTAATTTCACAGAAAGGTCAGATCTCTCTCCTGCTAAAATCCTATGGCGCTTTTACCTTCAAGAAGCTGCAGCTTCAGTTCTGCACATTGCCTCCCAGCTTCTTGTTCATTAAGCAGTAGGATTTATCTAAGTAAATATTGAAATTTGAAGATGGGCGTGTGGGAATTGGGCTTGGTATCCATGCAGCATGCTTGCTTCACTAAAGTTGCTCCAGTAGTCCCATGCCATGCTGAACTCCACTCATTTATCCAGTGCATACCCTCATGTGGGAGGGCATGTGCCAGCCAGGTGTTGATACCCCTCTGCAGACAAGCATGGCAGCAGCAGCTGTGCTACAGCTTTGCAAATAGATCATATAGCAAAACATTTTTAGGAGCATCCACTGTGCCTGCAACTGATATTGATCATATTGTGTTCAAAACTGTGGAGCTTTGTGATACAAAACCCATCTAACTTTAATCATAAAATTACATTCTTTCACTGCACGGTACCTAACCTGGTTTTACCAGCTTATCGGTCTTTCAGCTTACCTTTCCATCTCTAGTCTCTCTAATATACTGATCTAGTAATGGAGCTTTACATCACAGTAAGTTTTACCATCTCTTTTGAACAATATTATTTTAGAACAAACAGATTTTTAAAAATAAGAATACACAGAATCAAAAGCTTATAAACAGGCTGACCTATGGGCATTCGGGTTTACTCTGTAGTCGTCGGAACTCATCTGCAAAATAATGCTGTGTTTCTTCTCAAGGATATGTACCAATTTCTAAAATAGTTTTGGTATTTGAATTACTAAAGAATCACAGTACGTGTCATAACTATTTTTTGCTATTCAGTTGCTGCATGCAGAGTGATGGAGGTTTAAATAGTGCATAAGGTATTTTGACAGTGAAATATTTTTTAAGACATAAACTGAATGTTTGTGAGTTATGAGCTTTATCCTTGGTAGTCAGAATAATACATTTATTCCCATTAGTGCAAAAGAACTCATAAATCAGAGTGGCAAGATACGATGCTCACAAATGCTCGTGTGTATGCAGATGCATGTACTCTTCCTACTTTCAACTAAATTGTTGTATTTAGTTAATTATCTTAAACCATGCTGGTTAAAACCATCGTAGCTTCCATTACAGTCCAGCGAGATAAGCTGCTTAACTCCAGCTGCCTCCAGCCTATAGTGCCAAATAAGTCAGAAATCTTATGGTATTGAGTTTTGTTTTAATAGGAGAATTTATGTCAATTTCTTAAAGATTTTTCTATACTACAGGTTGGAATATCCAGTCCAGAATATTCCAATTGCATGTGCTCTGCTAAGGGCTACCACTGCCAGGGCACAGAATTTCAAATAAAAAGAAAAAAAGAAAAAAAAAAAACAACAGAGGGAAAATCAGTGTGGGTAGCCAATATCTTGGAGAATTGTGTACATTACCTGTGCTTTTTAAGCTCTCCTTGTAAGCTTTCTGTGAGATACCTTTGGTAATGTGGTTTTCAACATGAGATAAACCTCTGGCATGGAGCAGCTTCAGGTATCTATTGAAAATGCCATGGAGCCAAATCAAGCAGTGGTTGGAATAGGGTACTGCCTCTGTTCTCTGCATGTTGTTCTTTTGCTGGTTCTTGCTGCGTGAGTGTGACTTGCTGCAGCGTTTAACAGAAAATGTTGCTGAAAAATCCTCTTAATGCAGGAGTGGCCATTAATTGGTAAATGAACTTGCAGAATGGGCAGACATCTGGTCCACTGTACCCCTTCCGAGTCTCTTTTCTGTCCTGGACATGGAAGTACGTGCATAAAATTAACATCATAGTCTAATGTCTGAAGCAAATGTGTCATAAAAGGACAGGATTCCTCATCTTATTGGTTGCCTATCTAACAAATTAAGAACATTTTTACAGTTAAACTAAAGGGTTAAGCACAGAGTCTTGTAAAATAATAATAATTTCAAACAGATTCTAAAAGAATACATTAGCACCTGTCATTTAAAAAATGAATCCTGAACTAAAGACTGTGGTGAATGAGATGAGGGTGCAGCCCTCCAAGAAATACTTCTGGGGATTTCTTTTAATAAAACCTGAAATATATGCCTAGGGCGTAAGACTACAGAACCGAAGTTTGAAAGCCTTGAGCTAACTTTCTCTTTTGCCGTTGTAATTTGACCCAGCTATTGTACTTAATCACTGAATATGAGGTAGCTACAAGTTCCCATCCCTCAGATAACTTTTTAGAAGTTCAATAATTGGAAAAGTTTCAGCTACTTCCCATCATGGCTAAATGGTTGGAAAAATACAGTTAAAGCCTTTTCTTGAGCATTTCTAATGAAGAAAGGCACTTAATTGGGGACCTCCCATTCCCAGTTGTTCATTAGTGGCATGTGAAGGGGGAAAACAGATTTCAGAGCATTAAGATGTTTCAGTGAGGTACCTAAGGGAAGGTAGGGAACACTTGATATGCAGTGAACCCAAACTTACAGGAATCAGATACCCTTATCTCACCGAAAACTTAGCTAGTTTCGTGCCAGTGGGAGCTGAAAGTGCTTAGCCTTGTGAGAACAATCTCAGAGACTGCAAATTACTCCTGCACAGAGGGCTGCTGGAAAGGGCCTGGTCGTTACAGGGGATGCCAAGCTGAAAATGAGACAACAGTGTGTTTGATTGCAAATAAGGCAAGCCACAAACCAGGATACATTGAGAGGAGTAAAGCCAGAAGATAAGGAAAGAAGGCAATGAACGTCCATTCTGACTTTGTTCTTGTTATGAGGGAATCGATGCCGACCTAAGGGTTTTTTTTCTTTTGATTGGCAATATGTGTGCTATCTGATTCTGAGCATATTTTTTTGCATTAGCTTAGTTGGAGTACTTTAGTTTGGGCTAAATATTGTACCTGATCTCAGTTTGAGGATACTTGAGTTTTGCTTGTGTAAAATGTATGAAATATTAAAGAATGGGCTTCCTAAGATGATGCCTCCGTGTCACTCTGAGTATCTTATTGTAATATTGAAGACAAGGTTGGATCAACACTTGTCAGGAAAGCAGTGGTAGCAGAGGATTGTTGAAGGTGGACTGGGGAAATGATAAAGATGGTCTCTACGGGTACCTTGCCTTTTTCTGTCAAAGAGATTTGTCAGCACTTGGTAAAATGTAGCAACGCTAATGTATGTAGCTGATTTGTTTCTCTGTCTGTCATTAGTTCTACTCCTGAGACCCTTTCAAGCACTAACGGTCCGTGAAGCATGAAAACTCCACCATATGCAAAGATTTGGATGGTGTATGTATGTGTGTGTGTGTAATCTGTGATCATGTCAATCTCATTTCATTCTTTGCAATACTCAGTGTACTGCGTTGCCCCGGTATCTGGGAGAATTGTGACCAACAGCTGTACAATTTACTTTAACAGACCTTTACCCCAGAAATTTTAACATCCTGTTAGTTGTTTACAGTGGGACCTTTGGAAAAAAGTTGCAGAATAATGTGCCTTTTTATTGTAAAAATCTTACTACATCCAAATGCACAGTTTATTTGAGAGTCAATAGTGTTGTTCTCCGTGCTGTCCTCAGGCAAGCAAATGACATTTTGAAATATTAGATTTTAAAATGTATGAAAGGCCCTGTACCCAAAGTGTTGCAGAAAATAAAACACATTGTCAGTTACATTAATGTCTTGATTTCATACTATGTGAAACTATTTTATGAAATTTACAGCTGCAGTTCTCCTGCCGACAATCATGATATATTAAAAAGCTCATGGAAATAGACACGCTCTGTGTGAACCTTCAAAACAAAACCTAAAGGATTATGAGTCTGAGTTTGGCTGGATAAGACATTAATCATCTTCGGAAGTTATTGTTTAACAGTGGTATGCAGGATAGTCTCTTAGAATTTAAGTCAAACATATTTAGGGGGGGGGGGGGGGGTGTTTTTATTTATTTATTTGCAGTTTCACCAGAGGAGGCAACACTTACAGAAGACACTTCTGAAATTGCGAGGATTTTTCATTTTGAGTTTTGTCCTCTGTGTTAGAGATGGTTGGAGACGGCAGAATGACACTTTCTGGATATTTTTAGTCTTCTGTTGGTTTATAATATTGTATTTACGCCAACCATTGGAAAGGTCACTTTGTAAACTGACATAAAGTTGCACTCTCACAGCTAACAATGCAGCTGTTACTGGATATTATGTTTCTTCAGCCTTCTACCTATTCCCTCATTCTATTCAATTGCTCATGGAATTAAAATGGAAACCACTGCCTACTGACCAGTATGGGTGCACAGTTCAGGAATGTTGGGGCTAAGATGTTTTCTCCTTTTGCCTTTATCTTCTTCTGTTCATTGACTTTAATCAGGTCTGAAATTCTCATTTAATTTGGAATATTGCAGCACTGTGGAATTTGTGATTCCAAACTCCATAGGCTAACACGCTCTCTACTGCATGCAGTGTTTTTTGTCAAAGGGGCAATAAGATGCATGTGCTCAACGTGGATGAAGTTAGATGTATGAAAGGAGCTTCCAAGTCTGAATCTGCACCAGTGAAGGATGAGGCCATTTGGTAGTAGCAGCTGAATTTTGGCTAAGTCAAAATGTTCACTTGCCTGCACGTTCCCCATATGCCAGGGAACAAATATCAGCATAATCAAGCATGAAATAAGAGCCCCAATTCTCAGATGAAAGAGTCAAGGCAGATTTGCATTCATCACCCACACAGGCGTGTCATTATGGAGTTTGATCCTTATCTCTGAAATGTTCCAGAATATGTCCAAAAGCTTCTGTCAGCTCTTGTGCTGCTGGTTCCTGCACAGACCTTAAGGACTCGTTCCCCATGGGCCCTCAGAAATCAGCCCAGGAACTGTGCAGCTCTCTCTTTACAGCGCAGCTATAGGTGAGCGGCATGTTGTAGTAAATTTTACAGTATCCAAAAGGCAAGGCTGCCGTGTGACACACTTTCACTCAGGAGGCATTAGTATTTGCCACAGAGATTGTGTTCCTTAAAGGAAAACATTAGTCCATGGCTGTATCACATAAGCAAATGCAGGTGTTAAAATTGCTTCCCACTTCTTCTGGGAGGAGGGTCTGTTTTCTTTCTTAGTAGGAATCCCATTTAGTTCAAACTTGCTTGTTTTTTGGGTTTTTTTTCCAAAGTATAACCTCAAGCTAAACCTTCTGCTTATGCTGCTTTTTTTTTGCAATGGTTTAAGGGAAGTTAACCTTCCTATTAGCATTTTAATGGAAAAAGAGATTCTACCACTTAGCAAGAAGTTTTGTCTGCTTTCAAATGGCAACATGGTAAAGGTATGAAATGCTGCATTTCAGTGTTTGCAAATTCCTTCTTTTCCTAAGAAAAGACTTTATAAATAAGAACAGCATTTGGCAGGAATGTCACAGGTCATCTGTTTCAGTAATTTCCTTTATAGCCACATCAAATATTTTACATTATAAACTAGTCAGTCTTTTAAATGAAACTGAGGGGTTTTTGGCCCTACTTTCTTTAGTCAAAGCCTGTTCTAAATGCTTGCTTTTTGGTGGTTAAAATAGCTCTTACCAGCTTAAATGAATGCATGGTCAATTGTAGCCACTTGTTTCAGGGCCAATAATGTCCTTTATCTGAAAGATTGTTCTTTTAAGTGATGATGACTTTCTAAATAGGTTTTTGTTGCCATAGACCTTCCTTACAAATGTCCCCATTGTGTGACTCTGTGGGGAGCCCTTTCTTTAGTGGAGATCTGAAAGTGGGTCAGGGTATTTTATGTTTATGTAAATATTATTATATATACTTCAGGGTTTTTCTAACACCCTTCCAAAATAGTGGTGGTTAAGCCATGTGAAAATGAAAGGGCAAGCAGGAGATTTATTATAAAGGCAAGAATTATTTATTAAAAGATCCCAAGACAATAAAGACTTTAAAATAAGAGTTACAATAATAACTTTGCTCCTGCCTTGCTAGGGTGTCCATTAGACATTAATTCTATTATTAAAAGTTAAATTTGTTCTATTTATGATCCTGCTTTCTTAGAAGATACATATTGATCAAAACAGGCCTTGCCTTATTAAAATTTCAGACCATTATCCAGATCATTTGTCAAGCTGGATATGTTAAACCAGAATATGTTTTAACATTAGTGGGTACAAAGTGATATGTCCAGCAAGGAGAGCCAGGCACACCTACAAAGAATATCCTGAAAACCCAAAGCACCCTTGGGGCGCAGGGGTGAGGGAACGCTGTGGTGCTGTGCTGATGGAGCCACAGGGGCATGACCAAGGCTGTTGTTGGCAGGAAGAGGATGTTGATAAGAGCCTGTCAAAAGGGTTTAATAATGAAGGGATTTAACCTCTCTGCTGATGTAAGTGCTGTGAAGGTTCATTTATGATGGTGTCTTTGGTGCTTTCACATAGAAGGTCTCTCTGAGAGACACTGGAAAAGACAAAACAGAAGGTACAAGGTGCCAAGTGATGCCAGAGAGGTTGGTGCAGGACCCAGCAGAGAGCTGCTAAGACTGAAGCAAAGTGTCTATGTGATGGTGACAGTGCTGTCTCCACCCCTTGGCCTCTCCTGGCTGGGTAGGAGGATGAGCATCAGCGTGTGCCAGCTCCTGAGCTCCAGTGAGGTGTGACATCTGCAATGTGCACTTAGATTGAGATAGTAAGAGTGTGTTGGCTTTTTACTATCCTGGCCAGAAGACCAGTTGACAGAAAGCTACGTTTTTCTTGTAAATTGGATGAAGGGGCAAATGTTGGATGTTGAACACAGGTGTCCGATGAGGCTATGTTAAAAGACAGAAATCTCCATCTGCTATATGAGACCAGTTCAAGGTATGTGTCAGAACAAGAGGTCATTGAGGCTTGTGTGGCTTAACTCTGCCTGGAGCTATTTGTATTCTTTTCTTGAGAGCAAGGTCTGCAAAGCTGCTGTTCTGAAGAAATTTGAATACAGGAGGATTTCCAAACAAAATACAACTATTGGATCAGTAAATTAAAGGAAACACCAAGGAAAGGAAAGGAGAAGGAAAACACCAAGACCATATATTAGGTTTTGAGATCACCCTTCAGAAAAATTATGGTATCTTTGCCCATGCTGCTATTCAATGATATCAGTTTTGTCCAATTTTCAAAATGATTCATTTTAAAGAAGACATTGGATTTTTTTGTATGTTCTGTTAAAGGATTGTAACTGTAGACAGGCACTCCAAATTCCCACATATAAAACTGTCATTTTTATTTGAAATAGAACCATCTAAACCAATCAATTCAGCCCAAGTTCATCTTACTTGGGGTCAAGTTTTTGACCTATAAAGCTGACAAGTGTGTCCTAAATTGTATTTCTTCAATCTATGTGCATTCAGGAAGCTAAATTAGAGATGTGTAACTTGACTTCACTGTGGATTGTGTACACAAGAGGAATGTTGTTAGTATATGAGTGCAAAGTAACTGGCACTTGCCAGCTGCTGCTCTTTGACTGTGTTGTGCTAACAAACTGTTGACTATGTGTATATATAATGATTTTTTCAAAGAATCAGTGATCATTGAGGCAGCAACAATTGGCACAGGGGAAACCTTTTAGCAGACCTTCCCTAGGAGTTAGTTATGTGTTGATTTGCACTGGTTTTTGAATAGCTAGAAAATTAGCTAATTTACAGTTGTGTAGTAACACTTAATTAAAAATGCTATAGAGACTTGGAGAGGTGAGCTTTTTGTTGGGCAAGATTCTAACAAGTGGGCAGTGTGTTCTGATGAGAGTGAGAATGAACTGTTATCTCAGTCTGACTTGGAATTGGAAGAATAGGAGACCTTGTTTGTCAAGAAAACGCAGCAGGAGGAGAAAACTGCAGCAAAAGTAATTGTAATGAACTGAGAATGGAAGTGCATGGTATCAGCTGGACAGCTTGGATTATTTAGGAGCTAAGAATCCTACTATGCTGTTCAACAAGAAACTCTGGGCTTCAAAATGATAATCCGCTAGTTCCAAAGCCCAGCCTTGGGATGCTACCAGTTTAAGGGTGTGTTGGGTTCTGTGTATGCATGACATACAAGGGATACCTGGAAATGTTTCATCTGACTGTGGGTTTACATTCACTTATCACTTGCAAGCTTGTCCATTATCATTATTTACTACTTAGGGCATCGCAGACTCCAGGCACAGAAGCCAATGCAATTGATTAAGGCTGGTGAACACCAGGGTCAAAACATTGCACTGAAAATATTCCTGAACCAGCCTGCAATATTTCAGTGTCACAGGTGACTATAGAGAGCTACTGACTGGAGTAGGGAGAACTTTTATGCAGTTTTCATCACAGTAAATACACTCCGCTGCATGTGTCTTGAACCTGTCTGACACTTTTTCTAGCATGACGACTGGATACTACTTTTCAGGAAGCATTCAAACCAGTGTGGGCTGGAGATGATAGGCATGCTGATGAATTTTGGATCCCCCTGTCAAGATCCAGGTGGAAAAGGGTTCCACACATGTGCCCTTTTAGGAAATAGGCATAGACATTTAAATACAAAGCTGTTCTCCCTTTCCTAGTGAAGGTGAATGTGATTTGGACCACACTTGTGACCTTACAATTCTATGCGGGAGAGGAACAGTTTGTTTATGACATGCTTATAGCTCGTGAGTGATGCAAGCTGGCATTTCATTCTGCTTCTGCTCATTCTCTTTGGTCCACAAAGGAATCAACAAGCAGAAAGTAATAGCTGACACTGGGGAAAGATCGTGAATCTTTTCACATGACCCTGACTTTTGTGTTCCTCCCTGTCACCCAGATATACAGCAAAGCCAGGATGGCTTAATTTCCTACCTGTCCCCAGGTCCTTTGACAGAGTGTTGTACAGCATTGTTAGGTCTAGTTCTCTTCTAAATAACAGCCTCTGTAGAAATGGGCCTTATGCCTTTTGTGTGATTTCGTAAGGGAAATAACACTAATGAGGAGGAGGATGGCGAGTCTGCTTTTCTTTAGCCATGCTATGCTGGTGTGACATGCTAGTGTCAAACTCCTGCATATGGGTTTATTATAAATGTGTGACTAGTCATTTACTTGCCTGCATTTTGGAAGTTGGTGACTTATAAATTTCAACTGTATAAACGAATTAAAGGAAACTAAGAGAGTTTTTGAGCTAAGGCTCAATGTAAGGACTCTACTTAGGAGTCAGATAGAGTTAGGACAGAGACAAAGCCTAACACTCCAGTTGGAGTGGGACTGAGGAGAGGTTGCCAGAGGAAAATAGTCCATTCTTCTGGAGTTTCCATCAGAAATTTTCTTGCCAGAGTAGAGCTTTATCCTTCAGTGTGTCCCAATGAGTCCTGCCTCACAGAGGCCATGTTCTACACAATGCTATGTGGTGGGTAGTCTTGACTGACATTGTCTCACAAGCTGGTTTTGTTGCTTATTTTCTATACCATGACCACAGAGGCTGCGGTTGCTGTAATTTCATTTGAGCAGGTATGAGTGTGGAACAACCCTGTGCCTGGAATTCAGGAGCAGAAATTATCTATCAAGTGATGTCACTAAGTAGAAGATAGGAAGTGTTCCTTTGAGTTCTCAGACTGCATCTCTGTGCATTTTCCCATCTGCTCTTTAAGTTTAGGCAATACCCGAAATACATTTGTCTGTTTTATAAGGTTGGATTTCAGCATAGAGTTTTCTTAAACCTCATTCACATGCGTATAGTGTCTTGCAAGATCTTGAATGGCTCTTCCATTGTCTTAGAGGCTTTAGTCTGCCAGCCCAAAGTGAGCCTACTTGTGCAGGGATAGACAGCTAATGCAAGAAAGAATGCCTGCCGGTAAGTTCTGCGAGGGATTGGGCTAGTCTTCTTTTGAAAGCTGTGACATGGGAGATACGGGTAGTAGTTTGGTTTTTTTCCAAGATTCCTCCAGAATTCTGTGGTTTTTTTTAAAAAAATATCAAAACCAGAAGTTACACCTCTAGCTGCTGCAGCTGTGAAAGAAGCCTTCAAAACTAACATGATTCAGATTAGGAAGTTTTATCTGCCTGAATATGAAGCTTCAAAATGTAAGAGTCATTGCAGTCAATTCAGTTGCTTAATGAAATAATGAAAGCATAGTATGAAATTATGCAAAACTGGGAGAAATTCAATATCCTGAAACTCTGCACTCAGATTAATCAAATTAATGGCAAGGTATAAAAGGACACATTTGGGAGATTATGTAGAAATTCAGCTGTGTAGGGTTTTAAGAGCCATGGAAAGCAAAGATGAGCCTTTGCTAAGTACTGTATGGCAATTTTTTCAGTATAGTACTTAAATATAGTATTTTGGGGAAAAGAAGTGGTGTGGTTTATTTTTTCTTTTTTTTTTCCTTACAAACCCCTTCAACACAGTTATTTTAATTTGAAGGAACTTAAATGTGCTTCAAAGGTATTGCCTTTATTTTCTGAAGAGAAATATGTAACTACATTTCATGTAGGAAAAATAGCACGCCAATGATGTTCCTGTTTGGGGAGAAAAGGTATATTACTCTTCCATTCTCTTTTATTCTCATCTAAAACAGAATTAGCCATGAATTTAGAAACAATTTCAAGCAATCAATAATACATTTCTTTTCCTTCATAAACCATTTATCTGAAAAAATTAGCCAGCACCTACCTTGAATATTTGAAAACTGCTCATCGTTCAACAGTGTGCAAATATAATTGGAATCTCCTAGTTTCTACTTCTTCTCACTATATTTTAATAGAACAAACAATATGTAGAAGTAAAAAAAAATAATTAAAAAAATTAAAAACTGGGAAAGGATGTAATACATCCAAAACTTATAGTGAAATTTTTTAATTAAAAAATGTGCTTGCCAGGAGAACCGGCAAAAATGAACACTAAGAATCACATACCTTAATGCCAGATTATTACTCCAAAATATGGGAACATGGAATACAGGTGCCAGATTTGCTCTCCTCTGTGCCAGGCTGCTGTGCCAGCACTCAGAGTCATCCTACTCACGCTACAGAAAGATGAGAGTCTAAAACTCTAAAGGATCAAGACAAATAGCAGCATGATGATAATCAGCTCAAAGCTTCTGCTTGCCCTGAATGTTCTTGCTAGTGAGACTGCAGTCTCGTCTCTTGAAGGAAACATCTCCAGATGAAGTTTACTTCACTAGAGGGATTCACACTGGAAATTTTCCCGAGGAGAGGGTTTTCCCTGCTCTCCCCCTGCAGCAGTCTAAAATGCACTGATTAATAGGAGACTAGGCCTTTATCTAGGGGCACACGGAAAGCATGACTTCATTGATGGTGGAAAATTTCATCCCCTAACAGCATGTTAGTCCACATGTCACATCTCAGTTTCATGCACTCAGGGTCCTTCAGGGAAATGCGCCATCCCCAAATCTGTATGCTTATAGAATCTTAGTACATCTCTGACACTCCCCATGGCTTGTACTTGTACTGTATGTGCCTCTCCTGTTCCCACGTAGGATCCCTCGTACATCTTTGCCAGAGGAGACATTTCAGCGTGTGGCAGTGGTAAATCATTTTTCTAAGAGGCAGGGGGAAATGAAAAGGGGCCTGTGTGCCATTAGAAGGATGGAAGGAGCACACTGCTGTGCCTTTTGTTCCCACAGTAGTGTGGATTTGGAAAGTTTGAGGATTCTCTGGTGGATGTCACTCGCCCTGATCCAGATTTTCCAAATATGCTGATACAGCAGAGATGAACACCAGAGAGAAATACGTCATGAAAGCCCATTTGTTATAACTAGCAGTGATCAGCGTACAAAGGAGATGGTGACATCTCTTGCATTAAGATAACGTGAGGGAAGAGAGGTGAGCTGTTTTCCTTAGATGCAGCCTAAGCTCCTGCTGAGCCAGTTTGCCTGCCCTGGGCAGCTCAGTGTGGACATGGTAAAGAGCATCTGCCTCAGACACCACGATCAAGGTGAGCACAGAGACTCACAGAATCACTAGATTGGAAAAGACCCACAGAATCATCGAGTCCAACCATTCCTATCTAACACTAAACCATGTCCCTCAGCACCTCATCCACCCATCCTTTAAACACCTCCAGGGAAGGTGACTCAACCACCTCCCTGGCCAGCCTCTGCCAGTGCCCAATAACCCTTTCCATCAAAAATTTTTTCCTAATGTCAAGCCTGAACCTCTCCTGGTGGAGCTTGAGGCCATAAGGAGCTTGACACCATAAGGAGCTTGACTCCTGATCCCTGGCTGGCTGCTTCTTTCATGAATCGCATCAGACTTTAAGTGAGGTTCTTTAACCTAAAAAATATGTTGCAGAATAGTCCTTGTTAGGTTACATTTCAAGTAAGCATAAATCTTACTGCTAAGTCTTCTGTGCTATGAGCGTTGTGCTATGGCAGGCTGAGTCTTGGGGAGAAGTCCGATTGCCTTAGAAGAAGTTCACATATTATTAGAGGAAATGTTAGTCAAAGATGGAGAGATAGTAGTTTGTGCTAGATGTGTTTGTAAAATCTGGGAGGAAAATACTGGGGAGGAAGATGAAGGGAGAAAATTTGCTCTGTTAGATGTCCAGGTGGTGAAAATGACAATATTTAATATTACTAGCAGGAAAACGTATCATGTATTAAATTAATGTACCGTATTATGGGGTGCTGTTATACGGCAATTTGGCATTCTTGGCAAAGTTTTGCGTTGAGAAGTAATGAAGACAATTGTAGTGTAGAATATGCTACCTTCAACATTCAGAAAACATACCATATTTTCAAGGTCCCAATCCTTTTCATATCCACAGAAGTGGAAGCTTTGCCATTGACCTCCGTGGAAGCAAGGTCAGCTACAAAATGATCAGTTAAATAGGATTTCAAGAATGATTTACTATCCCCACAATATTCATTTTCACCCCCTTGGTGTTCCTTTTTGTTAGTTTGACCTTCGCTCGTGCATAGTGAAATGCTCATTGCTCCAAATCATGGTGTAACATGATGAGAATACACTTGATAAGGCAATGATCCGAATCAAACGAGATATTACCTGGGCCCAGGAAATTTTTGTACAGTACAGTAGCCTCCTGGCCCCCACCTTCTAGTGGCTTTCAACACCCTGGAAGTGTGAAATCTCTAAAATTCTAATAAAGTAGTTAATGTGTAGGTTTGAAGAGTCTAAATGTCTTTTGTAAGATCCATTTGATTGCTGATAATTTTAAAAATACTTCAATAACTAAGCTATATTTTCCAGATGTGTATTTCCTTGAGGGAAAATGAATGTTGGTTTGCTTCTCCAAATAAAAATACCTAGCTTTGGATCTATCAGACAAACGGAAAACAATCAAAGGGCTGTTACCAGTGGAACACAAATTCAGTGATGAACCATCTATATCACAGACCTTGGAAATCTTGACTTGCAGATTCCGTTGAAAAATAGAGATGTTTGGTGTAGTGACAGTTGATATACTGTACTGTATTTTCTTCTTCTATTGCTATTGGAATTGTATATTTAGTGAATTAGTCGTGATTGATGATAGTGTTTTAAGGACTTGCTAGTTCTCCCTGGGAAAAGACGGCATATTTTAACTATATTAATGGTTTGAGACTTAAGGATAGCACCATATATTTTTGTAATCTTTCAGCAGTGCAGCCACAATTTATACAAATGGATTCCCTCTGTCTTTAGCTCAAGCAACTCTGACAAAAGATGTCATTTGAAGTAATGTTGCTCATCATTCATAGACGCAAAAGCTTAAGGCTCCGTTGCTTTGATATGAAACTGCATTGGAGTTTTCAACTCTTTGCAAGATGAGTCTATGGTGTTAATGATAATTTAACAGTTTCATGCAGCTCTAGTTTAGACTACTTTTGAACAGAAAGGTGCTTATTTAGCAATACAGGGATATGAAGTATTCCAGCCACAATTCAGCTCTGGAGCAGTTAAAAAATAGTTCTACCAGGCATTTAGCCAAAATTGCCTATTTACAGTACCGTGTATTAGATCCCTTTACAGTACCTTGGTAAGGAAGCACATCATTGGAGAATAATACCAAAGGCTGGGAAAGGTCTCTGACTTTTACTTTGGTGTATTAACTAAAATGGAGCCCAACCCTGTAGTTGCACTTGAATGCTTCCTTTTGTTGTGATATCAGTAATGCATGTATAGGGACCCATCCCTGGATGGGTAATAGTCAAGAAACGCACAGTACAAAAAAATAGTCTTTAGATAACAATCTGAGAATAATAGCAGATTAGGACAGACATTCTGCCTTAAAAGCATATGTAGCATTGCTGCTGCACTGTGCTTTTCTTTCTGTGATCCAGCCCTTTTACGATGCCATTATGCTTTTATTATTAAAAAAACCCAAACAACAACCAAAGAAATCCCAGCCTCACCTTTCTCTATTTTAATCCACTAGTTCTGTAAAAAACAATGATATCCTATAGTTTATCAATAAGTGGTAGATCTTTCAATAAGTGGTAGGTCTTTAGATCAGTTATCTGACTGATAACTGTTGTGCATCACAAGGAGTTGATGTACATATACATGTTGATTGGAGAGAACTGAATGTGGTGCTTAATACAATTTGAAGCAGACAACAAAACAGGAACATTATCAAATAGGGGTAGTTGGTAGGTAAAACAATTGCATGTACCCAGGGCAGGTTATCATACTCACCTTATGATGAACATGGCAAGAAATGCAACTTTCACTCTTTCCTACATAGTCACTGCTGAGTTTGTGCTCAGCTTCTCCACCAACCAGTCATCCCATCCTTTGGAACTAAAGTATTATAGATGGTCAGATATCTGTATTTTTTATTTGGGAGGAAATTTGTGGGTTTTTTCCTCATATTTTGCTTTCATTTTACATTGGAAGAAACCCAAAAATTCTCAAAATTCCCTTCATAAAGCGTGTCTGAAGAATGCCCCTGGAGAATATTGTTTCAGAAAGAACTGGAAGTTTCAGGGTGGAAAATTTGGAGGTGGATCTTCTTTAAATTACTTTCTTTGTTACTTGAACATTGTTCCATGAGCTGGGGCAGTACGACTACATAATCATAGATAAGATATAAAATGGCAGTCAAAATAGTATGTTGAGTTTCATTTGAATGATGTAGTTTAAGTGTAATGGCAGTTACTACCTAGAACAGATTGAATCGTCTTGTTCTCTTGTTGAAAATGTCAAAGCAAAATCTTAAATTGCTTCAACACATGACAAACAGAAGACACTTTCAACAGGAAAATGAAGCTTCAAGCAGGTTTGTTACAACAAGCTGACACAGTTTCATGAAAAATTTATCAGAAATTACATTTGTGGTTCAAAACTTCTATCTGGCTGCTGGAAAAAAGCAGCACAAACCCTAAAAGCTGGGTAATGAATGGTCCTCTGAGAACAGCAGAGAAATGTAGAAGCTGAGGAAAATGATCACTGTTTTGAGCTACTTCTCCAACAGTGTCTCAGTGGCTGACAGGTAGGAGTAGTACTGATTTCTGTCCTGGCAGTGGAATGGAGAAATTGCAAGAGAACAGAAACCCCTCCTCCAGGAGCCTGTGTATGTGCAAGTAGCTCAGGCAGAGGCATGTGGAATGTCTGGGTATGTGGGTATCCCATCGGTGTCACATCCATGCACCGTTCACAGAGAGCTTCTGCTGCCTTGTCCACCAAGATTGGGGAAAGCAATTTCCGCTTCCCACACGCTTTGTCTGTATAGCCCTGGCTGAGAGGAAATTCAGCTCTGATTTGTTGGTGACAATAGGGTGGATTCCTCTTCACTGTGCTCCGCTCTTCTCCTGCTCTGCTCCTGCTCCTCTCCTTTCTTCTCCTCAAAATGTACTGAAGGACTAAATCTTTATCTGCAGCTATTTGAAGTGCCTTCGGGACTGTTGAAACTCACATTTCAGGGGATTTAGAAGCTAGGCCCTCCAGCAGTTTCTGCTGCATACAGTATAACCTGTGCCCAGATTGACCTGTGGGATAGGCACAATCCATCACTTACTCATTTTCGGCTCCTCTGATATAAACCTTTGGTGTGTTGACATCCTGCTTGGCAGCGGTCACATAGATTCAAACCAAGTATAATCCCAAAGACTTTTTTTTGGCCATGTCTTCACTCTTTTCCATTGCTTTCAGCATTGCCACAAGGTCTTTGAATTGTTTCACTAGGAAGTCAATTTGTTCCTCTGAAATATGCTGTGTGTCAGTGGGCTTGTTAATGGGGATGTACAGGAATGCATCAGTAGGCACTGGAATGACATTTATGCTTGAGCTTTTTGGATGTGTAGGTCTCTATGCAGCCTTTAGTCACATTCTCCTTGGAGGTTTGCTTGCCATTCTTTGCCTCTCCACTGACCATTAAACATTTTCAAGTAATAGTTAGTCTTAAAATATTACGTGTTTGTTGCTGAGCAGTTTCCTCCTGTAAACCTGATGCATGGGAGTGAGAGTGTCCACTGACATAGGATGTGAATCATTTATCTGGAACTTGTTTTATTAAAGCTGTCAAGTTTCCCATAGCGTCTTTCCTTGAGGCAGTGCTTTGCGCATTTTTTGTGTATTTTTGTGAAAAAGAAATTGCATTCTTGGATCAGAGAACTTCTTTGTGTTGGACAGTGGCTGATACTGAAAAACTCAAGTCCTACTCTGATCAATGGGGGAATATTATGCTTCCCATTGGCTGGTATAAACTCTGATGAAAGTCTTGAAAGGCAGCGATGCTGATTCCGAAAATGGGTCATTCTGCTAGAGATTTCTGTGGATGCTACTGGTTGGGGGTTTTTTTTAATTCTTTTAAATTGCTTGCCTCCAGTAAGAAAACAAATTTCATGGGTTAACAATCTTCTTCATTTCATAAAGCATTGTCATTCATCAGATTTACATTTTCTTGATCCTCAGTCATAACATGGGATAAACATTACTGAGTGTATCTATGATTTCTTTATGTGCCTATATTATACCTGCTTTTATTGATTTTCCTGCTTGTCCAAACAATAATGACATGATTTGGCCCATTTTTTTCTTAACAATGCTACATGTGCTAAGTAGATAATTCAATTCAAAATTTCTTCAGTGGTAAAATGAAAAAAAAAAGATAGCAAAATCTAGTGGAATATATTTTGCAGCTTTTGAAAGCAAAAGAGACAAAGAGCCTATATAAATATTACGTAAACATTTTATGATAAGGTTTTCCTTGTCAAGTATAGTAACATTTTTCATCATTGTAGCAAGCTTTGGAAGCCAGGGTGTTAATCCAAAGTACACATTAGAATTATTAGGCAGGATGGGGCAAGGTGAAATTTACTCATTAATCCCCTATGGAGTGAAATCAATGGGCAAGAGATGAATTAGCGGAAGTTCCATGTGTTTTACATGTGAAAGTTATTAATCTAAAAACCTGAAATTCCATTTAAAAGTTGCTTGTGCTGTGGCAGCTTTGAAATTGTGATGATTCTGCTGAACGTCAAAGCAGGCTGAGGTCTTACAGTGTGCAACTTCTACTCATATCAGAAGTGCAAGTTTTAAATGGTTTCTACTGTCTTTTGAGACTTCAAGGGAAATAGATTTTTAATGTTGATCTTCAGTATCTCTGTCATCTTTGAAAAACCACACAGCAATGTTTGGTTTGTAACAAAGGCTTTGACTCGGGGCTCTCTCTGGGCACAGGTAAGTCATGCAGTTACCTGAAACAGCAAACTAAGAGAGGTGGCAAACTGGCATTGCTCTTGCTTCACCAGATTGTGCTGGAATCTGCTGTTGAGCTTGAGCACTCATTGTTTTGCCTAGATACAGTACCATAAGTGCTTCATACTCAGCTCAGCTGGCATTCATCATCCACAATATTCTCCTTCGACAGACTATCTATATTTAATAGGATGTTTTTAGTTTCCAGGAATAATGGATTATGTTGAGTTTTATTAAAACAATGCATAAAATCCTCTCGATGATAATTCCTGTTGCTGTGGCTGTGCTGTGGTGCAGTAGTTCACTGTATGCGAGTGGTCAAATTGATCATGGAATATTAATTGGTTGTGAACTGCAGGCTTTTGGTTCTCTGGCTTCTGGTTGACAAGAATGATCACTTTCATTTGCATGCAGAGTCTCCAGCTGTCCCTTCAAGATGGATGATGGGATCTGGCTTCATCTGTCACCACTTCTTTACTTTTTTATAAGACAGAAAGAAAAAAAGAATTTTAAAAGCCAAAAGATAAGATGTCATAAAATGTTCTTTGCAGATTTCCTTGAAACTGAGGGTAATTTCAAGCATCTTACTTCTGCTCAGAGTCCAAGAGAAACATTTTGAGTGCAGATGAAATTTTGTGTCCTTTGTGTTAAATACACACCATTCATTAAATAAAGCACACTCCGTTTGAGATTTCCATGAATTGTATTGCAGGGAAATGTAATTTACATTTAGTAACAATTTATTACATCTTTTTATCGACTTCAGAGGAAACGCATGCTTGCTTCATAAAGGAAAGCTGCATAATCCACATTAAGAAAAGGAACAAAATGATCATGCATAATCTAATCCAGTCTGTGAAATTTAGAAATGCAGTGAAAGGAAAGGTGTGTTGGCAACCATGGGAGGAAGGAAACTTTATAACATCAATACAGTGACAGTCCAGCTAACAGAGTTCTGCCTTCCAGCACCCATCTTGCAATGACTCTAGCGACAGCAGTGTCAGTAACCCAAACTATCGGTGTCAGTAGACATTTCACATCAGGAGATGCATAAGTCAGCTGCCACTGGTGTTTAACGTGTATATTGCAGTAACGTTAAGTGTTCAGCCCTGATGTAATTACCTTGTGATGGGGACCTTGTGGGATTTTGCCATCTGTGCTGAATTAATATGCAATCTATGCTATTGTTCCTGTTCTGTTTCACCAATGTCCTCCTAAATTATATTCTACTGCATAAGTTCCCCAGATCTCACCTTTTCATTTTCTATAGCCCTACATGACTTGATTGCCTTGTAAGAAGAGGAAGAAGGTCCTGCACAAATCGGAAAACAAGATCCCAAACCCAAAAATCTAGTTAATTTCTACTTTTTGTAACATTGTCATGCATTCAACAGAGATCACATAGTACTGATACTCCTGCTTTTCTCTCCAAAGCAGTTTGGCTATCTCTATGCGCTCTGATAGCTGAAGACATCTTCATTGAGAAGGCTGGCAGCAAGTCCTCTTGTCAGAGATGATCTTGCACCTGGAATTGCCAGCTGCTGTTACGAGTTTTAAATAGTTACTATGGGCTGCAAGGTCATGCCTGCAGTAGAAGCTACTGGAACAGCTGACAAGAACAGGACAGACACAGCTAGTTGTTTAGGATTGTGACTGCTTTCAACGTCAAGGGGGCTGCAGTCGTGACCAGCTGCTTCTTAGTGCCAGTAGTATGACCTGTCAAACACGTGTCTGTTCCAAGCCATTGAGAACTTAATAAGTTAGAATCAAAACTACCAAGAGCATTTAAGTGTCTCAAAATTCATTTCCCTTGGGAGCTGGACACACCATCTTCCTTAAAACTGTGATTTGTTGTCCTTCTTTCTGTCATAAAAAGAATTCATGTGATTAATTCCAATTATTTATTGCTAATATAAAAATGCTAAACTCCTTCTTGCAGAAAATTGTCCCACAGAGGCAGACCAAATAATGCACTAAGGCACTCTTTATCCTAGGTAGAGTTTTCAAAAAGTGATATTCCTGGTGATGGTGGCAGAGGGGAAGTCATACAGTGCTGTATCATTTCACCCTATTGTCCCAAAAGGTACATTTCCTTCTCAAACTGTAATAGAGAAAAACTCTTTGTCCCTGCTTAATGACTCCTGGCTTCCACACAAGTTCTGAGTTTACTGAGTTTGAATTTATTGAGAATAAGTTTTTGGTGGTTTTTTTTTGAAAGTGGAGACATATCCTTTGACAACATTTTGTTGCCATGGCTTTATTTCTGTTACAGCAAATGATGGATGGAGGTGAGATCATTTTGTCAGCTTGATTCTGTAGAGAAGGAAAGGCAGCAGAATTGCTGAGCGCTGGAAAAGTGTGTTTTGAGTGACTGGTAGAACACACTACAATACAGCTAATTGGGGAACAGTGTCCCCACATATACACAGCCTCAGAAAGTTGCATTTTTAAGAATTCGTTGCTTTATGTGGTTTTCCACTGCTTTTCACCTTCTGTAGTAACTTACTGCCGTGCCAGGAAAACAAAAAGCGTTCCTTCTGATCTGGTAGTGAGACCTGCTGGTGAACGTATGCTAAAGGCTTAGTCCACAGAGCATGCTTATTACAAGTCCAGGTGGGAACCTTGGGCTCTTTAGACCAGCTTTTAACTCCGTGAGTGTACAGTTTGGTCCCTGGAAGCCAAGACTATAGCTGTCACATTGACAATTACAGCTGCACAATTGGCTCACACATTTGCTTAAGTGTAAGCAGCGATATAAAAGATAAAGCAGTAGCAGGTCAGACCTGAAGCATTTTACTGTCAGCCACTGAGAAATCTGTTGGCACAAGCTGGGATTTCAGGTATGTTTTTTTTTCAAAAAGTATAGGGCTGAGCTTCTCTTAGCAACATGTGCCCTCTGGTTAACATATTGATTTAGCTTTTTGCATGCGGTTAGTTCCAGCTTCATCTATGGTGTGAAAGTTGCAATGTTACTGCCAAGATTTTTAGATGCCAAAGTAGACCTAAGCCATGCCTGGAAGCATGTATGTTTGAACTAGGAGTGAACAAAAGCTAAACTGTGGGTACGAGCTAGTTTCAGATTAAGGATTTGGCATAGTGCTATTTGCCCCAGAGGATGCTATTCAAACAGATTGGTTCTGCTGTCAAAAGGTTAGCCAGATTCTTGATTGAATGGTACTACAGGCTCTGTGTTAATTGATGGTGGGAAAACGCCAGATCCTTTGATTGAAGGAAGTAGGTTGGCATGCAATTGTCTCAGAGAAGATTTGAAAGAATTTTGCATCTACTTCATATTTGGATAATTGTTCTTTTCATCATTGCAAATTACATGAACATATGTCCAGGAGCTACATCAATAGCAAAATTATAGAACAGCAAATGTACTTTGGGTGCTTATCACAAGTAGAGAAGTTATTATCCACCCTGAGGAAGAAGAAAACGTTTCCCGGCATTTGACTAGTTCTTAGCCACATGTGAGTTACCATTTTTAGCCTTCTGCTTTCATCTTCCTTAGAAGAGTTATCTGGTCTGGAAAACACTCCAACTGTGCTGAGTCATCAAGAACAGGCCCTCCAAATCATAAGCAGCTGAGATTTCAGTGCATGACCCCGGTGCTGACTGGCTTCACACTGGCAGCAATTCAGGTCCTTGGAGCACAGGTGATGCCTGTTGGCTTAGAACATGCCTTTGCATGGCACAGGGGGAAGGTGATTTGCATTAAATTCAGAAGTTGTGTTTAACTAAGCAACTCAAAGATTGCAGGAAGAGATTTGTGTTGGTTGTAGCAACAGCTTGGGCTGCCTGTCTCTCGCTGTGGTTGCTGTAAAAGAAGTCTGACTGGAGTGGGGAGAGTACCCTGAGGCTGCCGTAGGGGGAAGGTAGGAAATAATGTAGGGAAATAGAGCTGTGTTAGATAAACTGTGAAGGAGCTGATGCTTACTGAGATGTCTGGTCGTTTTTCTAACTGGCTACCCTTGTTTATCCCTAAGTAACGATATCCTAAAGCTGACTGTTTTCAACTGGTTTGTGCTTTTTCAAGAGAAGTCAGTAGTGTGTCAGATATACATTTGAATATAGAATGAGAGATTTTTGAAACAGTAAGGCTCTGGTAGGAAGAAAATGAGCTTCTAGGCTCTTATGCTGCATTGGCACTCAAAAAGCAAGAGCAGTTCCTTCGAGGCTGTTTTCTTCTTCAGTTGGTCCTGTGGGTAGCTAAACATTGCCCTGTCCAGAAAGTCATGTTCTCCATTGTCTGCTGGAAATGAGAGTGCTCATAAAACTGTTCTGAGAATTAAAGAAACTTCTCTTAGAGGAATGGGAATTTGAATAAATGTTGTTTATGGACTTCTGTCGAGTACAGAGATCTTAAAATATTAGAATCCCTCATAGCCGATAGTATCTTGTACTGCCTTACTGTTTAAGAAGGACAAAAAATGAATTTCATAAGGTGAATAAATGATCTCATGTATGACCTTTAAAATAAGAATGGCTTTTGTTTTCTTTAAACACATGTGACATTGAAGCATCAGCAGCTTATTGCCTTCTAGACTCAAAATCCCTTTGGGCCATTTCTGTTCCTACATAAAGAGCTCTGACAGGCTGCCAGTTTGTTATAATGATTACTCTCCAGGAACTATATGGCAAAATATAACCATTTAAAATATGACACGCAGGAGCACATTAAGGAAACATCCAGAGACTGCAAGTAAAGCAAAGGGGAAACAGGGGGAAGCCCTGATCAGGTTGAGTCGCAAGGGATACGGGTAGGAATGAGATATGAAAAGAACATTAAGCAAGGAAGCCTGAGCACACTGGCACAGCATGGATGTGGCTACCCCAGCAAGTTTCTTCCATATCCCACAATGCACACAGAGTACAACTTAGTAGCAGAGATTAAAAATAATAATACAAGAAATGACTAAAGGTAGCAACAAAAGCCTAAAAAACTAAGGAAAAAAAGCTAAGGAAAAGAAAGTGTTGGTAATATACCAGAAAGTGAAACTGCTGAAGCTCTTCACAGAGTACAATGGATGTCATTCAACTGAGATGCGAGGTTTTGGGGTGATTGAGCTGCCCCCCCTATCAAATTTCAACCCAGAAGAAAATTTACCTGGTATATCAAGTTGCTTGCTATTGTGTTCTCAAACTTATTCCATTTCAGCCTTTACTTATGAGGTCTCACGTGTGTGCACTGAGCTTTTAAACATCATAACATTTCCTGAAGGAGTTCTGTAAAGGGTTGGTGAGAGCGTTGCTTGTTCTGACCTAGTCTGGACAAAGGGCTTGATGCTGTTAGCACTGGGGTTAACTCCCCAAACTGTTTTGCAGCCACTGCGACCTTTCCACCCCCTCCAGTGCATTTTGTAGCAGGCTTGTATGGAAGCTTTTTTTCTATAATGTAAAGACCAGTTAAGTGGGGAGTGATAGTGGATTTTATTTTAAATAACCCAACTCCTCTTTTCGTGTTCCATACTGGAATTGGATAGTAATCTCTCTAATTTTAATTCTCAAGTCAAGATATTTCCTTTGAATCTTTTTTTTTTTTTTATTACAACAGTTCTTCTCTTGTCTCACAATGTCTCTTAAAGAGGTTTTCAGTACCATGAATACCGTGTTTATTCTGCTGTTCTTTTTCTCTAAAAGAAGCTGAAATTCCTTCACATTTGGTAGGAATGGTTGGACTCGATGATCCAATGGGTCTCTTCCAACCTGGTTATTCTATGACTCTATGACTCTAATAGCTGCACATCTCTGGCAGTAGCCGTTCTCTTGTCTGTGCTGAGTAGCACAGTACTCCTGCATTTACATATAGGTCAATGTTAAACTTCCTAAGAAGTCAGAATTATGCACTTTCTAGGCCAAAATTGCGTTTTCTAGGTATTTTTGGCTCACTCTTTTAAGAAGTTACTGACCTCAGCCGCACAGGGGCAGTTAAGAACATCATTAAATTTTTACTACCTTTGTAGTACTTGCTTCTCCTTTCTCCTTCCAGCAGGCAAGTCTGCCTAGACGTTGTAAAAAACAATAAAGAAACACAAACCAAAATTGCGAAAAAGCAGTATTGTCAGGTTGTGACTGTAGTGATGAGGTTCCCCCATAGCAGATGCCAGGGCCAGACGACTCTTCCTCTAATGTTTCTGTGATGAGTTGAGAGAAAATGGCAAGCAATCCCTATGAAAGGGTCCTTCTTGTAGCTGGCAGCAGGTTGCAGTTCACCCAATGTAATTCTAGTCCAATGCCTATTGCTTCTTTCCAACTTATTTATTTACAGATATTTTTCATTTGAGGAATTATAATAAAAGCAAAGCTTATATACATGTTGAACAAGAAAGTGTCACTACGGAAAATATACTCTCCTCCTTACTAACTGTTCTGGCTATCAGCCTATTGGGATTTCCTGGACAATGTACTTCTTTCCTTAGGTGTTGGGAGTCAGCTTCACTTGAGGCAAGTTTGACCTTCAAGTGAGAAATTTACTGTTTGAATTAGGGTGGGATTTGTGGAGAAGCTGGGGAAATAGTTATTGATCTTCTCTCCATCTTCTCTTGCATACAATGGGATTTTATGAGGAAGAGCATCTAAAAAGCTTTTAGAAATTTAAAAAGATCCATTGCTTAAAAAATAATCGGTGGAGTGTTTTCCCAAGTCCCTTGGGTTTCATGCCCAAAACTCCTACTTAGAAATTTTCAGCTTTCATTAGGGCTGAAATTACTTAAAAAGCAAGTAGTTAGAAACTACTTATGCATTTAGGCTTGGCAGTACTTTTGCCATAT
This sequence comes from Phaenicophaeus curvirostris, assembly GCF_032191515.1. Classification (NCBI taxonomy): domain Eukaryota; kingdom Metazoa; phylum Chordata; class Aves; order Cuculiformes; family Cuculidae; genus Phaenicophaeus; species Phaenicophaeus curvirostris. The sequence continues at coordinate 8,492,215 of NC_091404.1, forward strand.
TCTCTAATGACATTCGGATGACTTGGGTGCATTAGCACAGCAAATTAATTATTTGTTTCTTCCAGAAATTTCCTACTTACAGGCTAATCCCCAAATTATGCAATTGTACAGGTAGCCTTGATATTGCTTCTGAGCCTGTCTTGTGACTTTGCATTCCATGACTTCTCATTAACAGAATTTCCTGTTTATCTTTAATTCTGATCCCTGCTTGTGGTTATAGTCTTAAAATACTGCTGAAATCACTTCAGAGATGCCTCTGTTGTCCTTGTGGGTAAACTGTACAAGGTGTTCTTACAAACTCACATGATTTTGATCTGTATTGTTGGCTGCTGATTACTTTCCAAAGTGCCTATTATGTGATAAGTAATGCATGGCTGTAGCATCAGTAGAAGGAACCTCGTTTTAATTTAAATGGAACTGGGGAAGTGGATTGTGCTGACAATCACTTCTTAAGGAGTTTTAAAAAGTGTCAAATATGTAGTAAAATCAAACAGGTATTTCTTCAGTACAGTTTGTCATTTTCTGTAGATATGGATGTAAAAATCTTACACAGCTGTCATTCAATAGCTGGTTATCAGAGCCACATTAGCAAAACATGTGACTGCTGTTCCTCTACTTCAGGCACTCAGCCAGCTTGTTTTAAAGCCCTAGAGAAGGTGGGTTGGTCCATTGGTTCATGCTAAAGCAGACTTGGGGGGAGATGGCTTCCCAGCGTGCCCGTGGCTCAGGCTGAGCTGGGAGCATAGGACAGGAGTTTGTAGAGCTTAAGTTCCCTCCACTTGGTGCAGGGAGAGCTGTTGCCCCAGCTGTTAGCTTGAGCTACCACACCTCTGGGTAGGCCTGGTTCCTATCAAGTTTTGAAACACTGAACTTCATGTGGTGCAAGATATTGCATTTGATGAAAAACAGTTCTCCCCTTCTCCAGGAATACTCAGCCATTTATTTCAAGCTAGCACCAAACCTGTTTACAAAACCTGTTTGCACTCTCTGGCGCTAAGCTCTCAACCCTGGTGATAAAGTCTGTGTCTGCGCTTTTCAGTAGCGGGGTTATCTGTGACCATCTATCCCAGTGGCTGGAGCAGTCGCTGGGTGGGACCAGGCTGGGGTGTTGTTTCCTGCTCTTAGCTAGAGACACGTTTGTGTAGCAGAGAGCAAGATCCCCACTCCGGCTTTGAGAAGAGGGTCTGGGTGCCACCCCTCTCAGCTGGGTGGGAGCACAGGCTGGGTGTGAAGCTGCTGGCATTCATCAGACAAGTTTCTTTGAGCATCTAAATACTGTTTTGGACTGGTCACAATGAATATATTTGGTTGGCATTACAAATTATTGTGTTAACTTTGCAAGGTGAGGATCCAAAAATGCTCGATCTGGCTATTGTATATGGATTAAAATGAGAAATGGAGATTGATTTGCTGCTTTGTATTACAAATTTAATTCTTGAAATAGCCCTTTTCAATGGAATTAATGGGCAACCACAGGCACTAGGAAAGTGGTGACATTGGCAGCGTGACAGCCTTATTATGTAATTAATATTTACGTGCCATCAAGTATACAAGCATTTGATTGCTTACATGACAGAACTTTTCTTTTGCAGTCATTGGTCTCAATTTTTCCATTACATTCTCTCATTTTCTTTTCTAGCTTTACTCACAGACAAACCTCCAAAGCCATTGTTCCCCATGGAGAACCAGCCAACTGTTATAGATGTCCAGCTGGGTAAGTCCACTTCTGGGAATAATAGATCCTAAACTTCCACTCTGGTAGCAGATGGGAAAGATTGAAAGTGGTAAGAAAGGTTTAGTGGTACTGTTACTACATGCAAATCAATTTGCAGCTTCTCGTTTATAACTGTACAATTTACTGCCAAGGCAGTTTAAGGGAATGAACTTGTGTAACACCAGGGGGTGGCAGGACTAATTGGTTACGTTGGGTATTAAATATAAAATGCTGCTGCTCTTTTTAATGTGTGATTGATAGACTAATATATGTCTACATTGGTGCTGTATTGATCAGTTGATGTTCATCCCAAGACAAATTTTCTTATAAAAGAAGTGCTGATTCCTTTTAAAGTTAATGTGAACCAGTGTATTTTCAGGTTGTTCTGAGTGCTTACCAGAAAGGCCTTTTGAATAAAACGCATGTATGCTTTTCTCACTCCTGTTATATATTCTTTTGTGAATGCGCTTCTCCAAATCTCAGCTGGCAGCCTGTATTTTCTCTCATGTTGAGAAACTCTAACATTAGAATTCTGCTAACTTTGAGGAACCGTGGGGCATCTTGGTGCTGAAAGAACTGCTTGGCTTTGAAGTTTCAGAGGCTTTTTCAGTGACTTAAAGATAGATTTCTAATTTTGAGAGGCGGAATTGGAGTTGCTGTTGAGGACTGCCATGAGTTTAAATTACAAGAGATGTGTTGCAGATACGGATTATTCACTCTGTGCTGAAGTTGTGGCATTTTCCTTCTTCTTGAGCTTGACTCTCTTCCTTTTATATCAAAGCTGGCTAGCATCCAGTGATGGAATGGTGTTTAAAGGCAAACAGGCTCAGAATGAAACATTTTCAGTGGGCTGATAACATTGTGGTAAAGCTGTTTGTTTCGTGAAACTTCACAGGGTCTTACTTGAGCTGAGTACAAAGGCACACACTTGTCCTCAAACCAGGTACCTAACAATTTCAGTGAAGCACTTAAGATACTATGAAGTGTTTAAAAATCAGTCTTGAATTCTCAAATGCAGTTGTTGGATCATAGTGAGAATACAAATCCTTCGTGACCTTAGCTGATCTTAAAGATTAGCTCTCTCTCATATACCTGAATTGACTCGGGTGTCTGTAAGGGCTTGTACAGGGAAGGCAGCAGTGGATCTGGGAAGCGGCTAGTGCCAGATAAATTCTACAGGTAGGCACAGGTTCCCTTCCACAGGACTTGCATGTCTGTAGCTGAGCAGTAATTTGGCTTAGAAGGGGAAAACACAAAATGGGTCTGAAGCTATAGTCAAAAGCCCACCAGAATAAACAGCTAAACACAGTCATTGAAGTTTGGATCAGCCCAGAAGGCTGAATTCAGCCTCCTGGTCCAGCTTATTAAAAGTCAACTTTCTATTGATTTCCTTTGGGAGCAAACTGTCCCTGCATACATCTATGTAATAAAGGCACTCAAAGAGTGCACATCTTTGTTTCCTGCATTTTTATTCCATCTTCACTTTCTCTTCCAAGTTCCCCTGTTCCATCAGGACTTTGTTTTTGCACTGGATTTCTTTTTTTTCTTTTTTTTTCTCCGTGAAAACATTTTGTTCTGACTGATTAAGAAGCAGTTTGATTAAAAAAAATTAAAATAAACCGTCTCCTCTCCTTGGAGATATAGCTCAGTAATAGGATTTTGGAATATCTCTAGAGGGAAGAATAAATCTTGAATCTTTATACATTGGAATGTAAACCATTAGTTGTCCCCTAAGATCAGGGAATTTACATATGGTGCTTTTTTCTGATATGCTAATAGATTTGGTTATCATCACTAAACCAAATTCATATTATGTGTAAAAGATTAATGCTTACAAAACAACCTGAACTTTTTTTTTTTTTTAACATACAATGAAGTTCATTGATTTGCTTCTTGATTTTAAATGGCAAATAGATAGAGCTAGAGGATTCTCAAGGAGCACCTTCATTTTATGGATGGTACCTGTGGCTTTGGGCTGGGAGGCTGGCTGACACCTCTGTGATGTGCTGCAGACCCTCGCTCTGTACTAGAGCTTTGCAGGAAAGCGAATCATTTGACCACAGCAAAGTAAGGGAGGATAAAGTAGTACCTCATTGCTCTCTATAACTACCTGAAAGGAGGTTGTAGAGAGGAGGGTGCTGGCCTCTTCTCCCAAGTGACAGGGAACAGGACAAGAGGGAACGGCCTCAAGCTCTGCCAGGGTATATTTAGGCTGGACATTAGGAAAAATTTTTCACAGAAAGGGTCATTAGGCACTGGAACAAGCTACCCAAGGAGGTGGTTGATTCACCTTCCCTGGAGGTGTTTAAGGCACGGGTGGACGAGGCACTGAGGGACATGGGTTAGCGATTGATAGGAATGGTTGGACTCAATGATCCGGTGGGTCTCTTCCAACCTGGTTATTCTATGCTTCTATGTAAGGTTATCTGCTAGAGTAGTTTTTTGAAATTTTGATAATCTCCTCAGAGTTTTGAACAAGTGATATTCTTCAGTATTTTATTAGAACTCATAGCAAAGTTTCTGTTTTACAGGGCTGTTAGCCCATTCAGTCAACTCTCCCAACATGCCGACGCAGTATGATTGTGCCACTAAACTACAAAAGAAATGGAGTTTAATCCATCCACTTGTTCTGCAGAGATTATTTTAGATTTCTATTGGAAAACTAATCTTTAAAGAAATAGCTCTCTTTGCTCTTAAGGCAGAGGAGATTAGTGATTATTTACTGTCTTTATCCTTACTGATTAGCGCAATGCAATGCAAAATCTTCCTAGAACTCTAGGCAGTGGCCTAACTATTTAGCAGCTTCTTTGACCTGATTGCAAACTTCAGTATTCACCTTTTGGCTTTCAGCTTTTGTAAGAAGATTAAAATGAAAATAGGTGTGCACAATTCTTATTGACAATGGATAAAAGGGTTCCTACAGGCTTCAAACATGGCCCAGAGCCTTCCTTGTTCTTCTTAAGGAGCATGAATGTACTTCTTGCTTTTTCCATTTCTATGGAATTTGACAGAGATCAAAACCAACCCTGTCAAGGTTAGAGAGAAGCAGAAACTGTAAACTTCTTTCTTGTTTCTGTATTTGCGTGTGCTGGAGAAACAGAGACAGAAAGAGGAGGGTTAACAGAAGGACAAAAGAGCATCCCAGAGGACTAGAGAAATAGTCCAAAACAATTTCACTGTCTCAGATGCTTTACCAGATAATCACTTCATCTCTGAGGTGACCTAGAAAATGACAGATTTTTTTTATTATTATTGTTCATTTGCTGCTTCCGTTTCATAAAAACAGGACTAAAAATTTTTTTTTTTTTTTTTTAGCTCTTTGCATTGGGGTCAGTGTAGTAATAGTTATTGATTGCATAGGATGCAGTGCATTTAATCTTATTATATATTGGCTTTAACAAACAATGTTTATTCATACTAGATATTATATTTTTGCAAATATATTGCATTAATCTGATAATATCATGTTCTTCCTGAGAAAAAGATATCCCTGAGTTGCTTTCATGACATTAAAATCAAATTTGGTAGTATGAGCCAAAATACGTATAATTCATCTGCCCAGGAGATGATGTGGCTTAAGCAGAAGGCTCTTAAGATTGCATTCGAAGAGTTGTATGCCCCAACTCCGTACTTCCACAAACTTTGTTTGTAAAATGTGACTTTCTCCCATGTAAAGCTCTGAATGTGAATTTCTGAAAGCAGTTTGAATTAATTCAAAGCTGTTTTTCAAAGACCCCTTTTATAGAGCAGGAACTTGCTGTTGCTTTGATTGACCATATAAACCTAAGCATATCTATGGATTGTTCATATTGAATCCCTCAGGTTAGGGAACTCATGTGATTTGAAAAGGTTAAGATCAAAACCCCAGTCAGAAGTCTTGAGGCTGTGGTGCAGTGATTTTAAACTTCTATTGTCTGTTTTCAAATACAGCTGTTCTGACAATAAGTGGAACATGCTGTGCTGTAAGTCTGAAGTTGATGTGTGGGTGCATCACTGCTGATTTCTTAATTATTTTTTAAATTCTTTCCTAGCAACTTTGTTCGCTTTGTAGTACTTTGAGAACATGGAAAGAAAGATAACCAATCCCTTGTGTTTTGATTATATGATTACAGTGTAGGTTTCTTCTCTGAATTAGCTTATTCGTACAATTCTAGCAGTACTAAGGAGCTGAAATCTGACTGATGCAATAGTAGCTGTCTTATTGTGCTACCAGGTCTCAGATGGTGTAAAAGTAGCACGGCATGAGCATTTGTAGAAGAAAGGAAGCACAGTTCCAATCCACTGATTCTTGGCTGGACAGGGATCTGTAAAGGACTTGTAGAAGCTGTATCTAGCTAATTTATGTGTAAGCAGCTCCTACTAGATGACTAGAGTCATCTAGTTTGCACCAGGGCTGTTATTTTACACTCGTGTGCTCCCCAGAGTATCTAAGCAGCTAAAAATCTAGTATCGATATAGACACTAAGTCTGTTAATTCTGTACCATGTATTGCAGTGACTATAATGTTAAGTTAGAGTTTTCCTTATGAGTGAGTGAGTTGAGTCTGGTGTGAATGATCATGTTTGTGTCTATATTAATTGAATATATTATTTACATATAACTTGCTTTTCAACTATGTAGCAGTGCTGTTATCAAGCATTTACTTAAGAAATGTAGCAGGAATCTTAGAAAATGAAACAAGAAATATCTATGTTAATTCATTTACTGAACAGGGAAAATGTCAAAGGCTTTAACTTGCTTTTGTCATGGTAGTTTCTCTGCTTCTAAAGATGCTGAGGAAAGAAAATGCATAGTTTATGAGGATTCTCATTTTTCCTTATAGCTGACCTGTTCAGAAAGATTTTGTTTCTAGAAGATTTAACAGTGCAATTCCTTGGGACTGGTTATTAAGCAGATCAATAGAGCCACTGTAAAACAACTGCAAGGGAATGTACAAAGTTACATCTGCTGCCAGGTACAAGAATAGAATAAAAATAATTAAAAAAAAAAAATAAAAAGGCTCTTTTTGTTTGAAGCACTGGCTGGAAGGAGTAATTTGGGAAGTGAAAATCCATGCATTTGATGACATTTTTAAAATACTACATTCATTCTCCACAGTCTTAATTTTCATGGAGACCCCACTTCTTTAAAAAATAAATAATACTGATAAAAAAAATCCTGCAGGTTTTGTTTTTTAGAGACGTCAGCTTGATACCAAGCATGTCTATTCAAGACAATCCATAGTTGTCTATTGTTACTGATTTGCTGATTAAATCATGCTTTCTTCAGATTTGAAGATGCAGGTAATCAATAAACTTAGCTGAATATGGTGGTGATCTTGAGCAAAAACCAATACAGTGATTTTTGAACTGTAAAGCAAGTCAAACAGAGCAAGGAATTTGAAGCTGAACTTGGGAAGGAATTCTCATTAGTGTGTTTGCAGTGTGAAAAGAGCACTGATAGGCTTCTGTGGTCAGGCCTCCAAGAGTTGCATTTGTGCCTTTGATTTGCTCTTTGATTAAATGATTACATATACCTGCTACGCTCCTGAGTAGTTCTCACACAAATGAGAACCAGGTTTCTTGGGTGTTGGTAGTTGTATAGGGACTTATGGCCACCAAATTGGCCTTCCCTTCTTTTAAAGTGAAAAAGGGAGATGGAAGGAAAATGTCTTTTTTTCCCCCATTCTCTTCACCCATTCTGTGAGAATGGTTGATGTTTTTGATGTAGATCACTCCTCTTTCCTGTCTTCCAAAAATAAAAAGCTCTAATTAAGATAATTAATTTCAGCTTTGATTTCACCTAACAGATCAATCAGTACAAAATCATAAGCATATGAAACCAGAGCCTTATAAAGAACAGTCCTGACAGGAGGTGATATTACCTTTAAGTACATTATTTCTTGTGGCTGGGAAATAAAATAACGATTAGCAATACTATTTTTTTTTGTTTACCCTGTTGAATACAAGTTTTCAAGATATGACTCCTTTCCCTGTCAGAATAGTCTGTAAATATTAACATATACTTCAAGTGGAATGGTGGCTTATGGTGCCCCATCCAAGTGGTTAAATTGTGTGCTACAGGGAGGAGATTGTAAGTTGTTCACCAGGGCTCAGTTGTTCTTTCTTTTTGCAAATCCTGCATGCGGGATGGGTGACAGTCTTGTCCCAAATCGTATCCTGCTGCCTTATTCTGTCCGGGTGGAATAACCCCTGCCCTCATACCATGGATCTAGGTCTGTGTGCACTGAAGTGCAGACCAGAGGGGAGGTGGGACTATAGGCGAAGACGACATGAGGTTAGCATCCCCTCCACCCCAAACCCAGCAATCATTTGATCCCTTCCATCCCCAGTTTCCCCCACACTGCACCTTCATCTTGCAGCCTTGTCAACCATGTGTTGTTGCTGTGTGGAGGACCAAGCTGGTACCCTCACTTTTGTCTCCTCCACGCCTTCTTCCACCCATCCAGGTCTCTCCACTGCGCCCACTGCCTCCTGCAGATAAGCTGGGAGATCCCCCTTACTTCCCACAGGAGACCAAAACTTATACACTATTCCCCCTCTCTTCAAGAGGTTACAGAGTCTCAGCATAAATGAGCCCAGATTCGGTGCTGGAAAATCATTTCCTCCCAGCAGTGCAGACATCGTGTTCCTGCACAGAAATACATAAAGGAACAATTTTCACTAGGAGATGAAATGAAACCAGGGATATAGTCTAAGAGCTGTGTTCCTCTACAGCACAAGGGATACAGCTCTGCAGCTATTTCAGCTGTGCGTGCCTGTATGAAAGGAGGCAGGATTTGCATCTATTACAGTCATTTTGTACTAGTCTGCAGGGAATATTAGAGACAAATTGTCTGACATTTAGGTTTAGAAGTAGTTCCCTAAATACCCTAAGTGTATTACTGCTAATGCTTTGATGCTAATTTGGTACGTTGTTAATATCCCTGCTTCTCTCAGGGATGATGGTGAAATGCTGTACTTGAGAGACTTGAGGCTGGGATCTGCTCTTTGGCTGGTCTAAATCCACAGTTGTATGATTAATCCAGATTTACATCTGTGAAGCAGAGAACGGTTTTTGCAAGTAGTAAAGAAAAAACGCTCCAGTATGCCTTGGCTTCTGGTTGTTCAACAGCATTCATCCAAGGGTATTGGCTAACTTTGGATGGTTGAGGAATGCATTAAATCATCTTGCCACCAGTAAAAGTTTCTCTAGAGGTTATTACCATTTTGGGGGGAATCCAGGACATGCATCTTTAACACTTTATTAGGTCTAAGCTGTCGTTTACAAATTCTATGATTCAACTGCCACCAACATGTAGCTATGCAGAATTTGGATGAAGTATCTCTTGTTTGATTTCTAGATTTACAGCATTTGACTTGCGTATGAGAAATGGACACAAGTTCATTTCTGCAAAAATGAAGTTTAGCCCATGGGACAAAAAGTAGAAGAAATGGTCATGGTGGAGAGCAGGGGTTTAGGGATATTGTTAAGAACTGCAGGGTTTTTTTGTTCTGCTATAGTTCTGACCTTGGTCAGGACTCTGTGTCCTCTTTTAAAGTGAGGGTAGTACTTCTCTGATTTCCAGGAATGTTGTGGCAGTAAAATCACCTGATATTGGGGAAGTGGTCTGAGAAGGGTGAGGAGGAATACAGAGAGGGAAGGCTTTTACCAGGATTGTTTCCTTGGGGATATTGTCTTCTGGGTTTTGAGCTTGATGGCAGACACAGACATATGCTCTTGTGCACTGAAAGTCAGGCAATATTAATGTTCCAGAAAAGAGAACCACAGGGCAAAGTTTGCACTATTTTCCATGTCTGTTAGAAACGCTGTCACTGGAAGGAATTCATGTTCTGCCATTTTACATTCTCTGAATAGAATTTGTCATATGAATGAGTTATTAGGCTGTGAATGCCTCATATACTCTGTAAATTACAGAGTAGAAATGTTTGGTGCTACTATTTTGACCTTTTCAGCATTCTGTGATTTGCTGGGCATGCCATTCCACATCTCTTGTTTACGGCCTCACTAAAATGTAGGGATGGCGCTGAGTGGGCAAACAGTCAAAATGTACCGATCTGCGAAAGGTCAGGGTCGTGCATCACAGTGTCACTGTTTAGTGGGCAGTGAAGATGAAAATCCAGACTAACCATTCTGATGATTTTTCCTTCTTCACTGAAAGATAACAGAAAATTGTACTTTGTAATCTGCTCCAAAGGCAACAGTGCAGAAAATGATGAGTGATGGTATAATTCTTATTTCTTAAAATATCAATATTGTAATGTCATGATCTTGGAGGCTGTGAAAATCAAAGCTGTCGTAGTACTTCAAAAGAAATGAGATGGGATTCTGTTCATCAAATCTTTGCTTCATTTAATCTGTGTTTGACAAATGTTGCTCTTAACTTCATCGTTGATACCCTTGCGTTTCTCTCTATCCTACAGAAACAAATAGCTTGTATTAGGTAATTCAACTTTGACCATTAAAACTAGGTTGATTTACTGTGTGCATTAGACATTTCAGTCCAATGAAGACCAAATGAAAGTGAGTCAAAGCAAAATTTCTCTTGAAATGAAGAGGTAGCTTTATTACCTAGAGCAGACGTGTTACATGACTTCTCCATATCCATAATCATCTGGAAAGTCAAAATACAGAGAACAGTAGTCTGTGGAGCAGCAGCAGAGGCACACTGTTTCCTACTATACATTTTTAGTTTAACAAAGAAGCCTCACAGTAAATGATGACTATAACTTTCTAGGACTGTGTATGTTTTTGGTATACTGTATGGGCAGCATGCTTGGCCCTGGTCCCATGACAAATGAACACCAGTTAATCATCAAAACATCCACCGAGATTTCTTTGGTGCACTGTCGGGTATGTAGTTACTTCAGCTCGGAGAAGCATAGGATTAAACACTTAATTCTTTGAGCAAGGCTTTATATGGCTGAAATACAAATTTCAGAGATGGTTTTGCACACTGCACTAATTAAAAGGCTTAAGGAAATTTCATTTTGTATCTGTCAGAATCTAAAATATAAGTGAACTGCATATGCCACTGCTAGAATCCCCGTGTTGTAGTTTGCAAATGGTACCACATGCTTTGCTAGTCAAGTGGTATGTAATTCTTTGCAAACCTAAAGCATTTTGCATGTTTCTCTGATCAAGCCTGGTGGTTTGAGTGGAGAATTTAAATACTAAGATGCAGTATTTTTATTTAAATAAAAAAGTACTGGTGTGTTAAGTGTGTTCTCATTGCTAGTGAGCTGAGTAAATAATAGCAAATGATATATTCTGTGAATTTTGTCTCATTTTATGAAGGGAAAGACTATCTATGTGGGTCTGTCTTTGGATACATTCTTTAAATGATTCTGGGCTTGACACGGTATTTTTGAATAGTTTGTTGCTGAATACACTGGATTTGAAAAGTAAAGCTGCTTTGATTGGGCAGGCTGATCAAATCAAGCTTTCTGTTTCCTGATTACATTACTGTTAACTCTTTTTAATGATTTCCTGATCTACGTTGATGAATTTGAAATCAAATTTATAGCTAATATTCTGTAGCCTATCATTCAAATTGTTGATATTAATAAACATTGGAGGCAGAAAACTGCTTTGCTGGGACGTTTGAGCATATGCCCTAGTGAAGTGAATGCATATAGAGTAAGCAGAGGGTTTCATTTTTAAATGCAGTGGATATTTGTGGTTTAATTTCATCTGAATTCATGTCTTTCATGCTTTGCTTACACTAGAAACTAGAGACTGCACTGTATGCACTAAGAAATCTGCTTTACTAAGGATCATTAAGCAAGTGTTTTTATTTAGGATTGTGGTTTAGCTTTTCTAAATATCTGGCAAAATGAGTGGTGTGTAGATATCAAATTGTTATTCACACTGTGGGCACATTGCCTTTGAGCAGTTACTCAGATGCAGGCAAGCATGCTACTTCTCTGTTTCAGGACTTCAGATCCCAGCATCTCACAATCCAGCACATCCCTTCACAACTTGACCTCTCTTTTATGAAACGCCTCTTCAGTCAGAAGACTCTTAAACAAACTTGTGATTTCAAACACCTAAATTCTCAGGAAGCATCTGAGGGTTATGAGCTGTAGTTTTGCCTGTAAAAAAACCAAGGAAATCCACAGGCAAATAACAGCATATAGAGTGTAATGACAGGCATGGTTGTCTTAGATTATTTTGGAATAGCTATTTAAGAAGAAACATCAGTAAGTCCTCCCTGGGAATTTGCAAGCATTTTGTTTTCTGGTCCTTGTTTCACACCTGTCTTGTACAATATTCTATGCCAACTGGGTGGTGAGATGTTCTACCAATGTTTCTGCAAAACTGACCTTGCCAGATTCATTTTTTCCTGTGTGAAGTCAGGCTTCTCTACAACTAATTTGCAAATATGGATGTATAAAATTGTTTTGTTTCCTGTTCCACAGTTACTTACTTCACAGTTACTTTACAGTCACAAGCACTGAAATCCCCTTCAGAGTTTCCATTCATCTTGTTTCTAAGACCACGTTAATTAAGATTACAAAAAAACCTCTTGATTGAGAGCACTCTGGGAGATTTCTGTGGCAACTGGTATTTTTGAATCAAGATATTGTAATCCTACATAACCGTCTCCAAAATGCATAGTATTCAGAAACATCACTTTGAATGTTTAGAGAGCTCTGTTGTCAGAAGTTTGATGTGTGTCACCTTTTGGTACAGCAAGGATTCAGAAACAAAGGGGAGTAACCCATGGTCTAAATTATGAACAGAGATGCCAGACCAGCATTGAGATATGGTGTCTTGTTCTAAGACAAACCAGAGATACTTCTGTCTAGAGAAGGCATTTGATTGTGTGATGAAGGACCTATCGTTAATGTTTACAACAATTGTAGAATAATTGTTGTCTTTTGATTTGTCAAAAAATGACCTGATACTTTTGGCATGTCACTGCTGCTATTGTGACATGTCTTTCAAATAAATAAATAAATAATGCAATTATGTAAGCTTCCAAAATCAAAGGTTTAGGTTCTTTTGGGATTGTGGGTTTTGTTGTTTGGTTGGTTTTGAGGTTGGGGGTGGAGAAGGTGAGTATGTGTGTGACTAATCTGGGAAGAAGCCAGTCAGGAAAAGGGCATGATATCTTCTTGTCACTGGAAATTTGAAATTTTTTTTGTTAGAAGGTTATTTGACCTCAGCATATCTGATCAGCCTGGTCTGCTGTCAGTGTCATCAACATGGTGAAAATTTTAAATAGACCTAGCACTCAAATATCAATAAGTGATGTCTCCTGTAGGAAGGATGCATGGTCTCACAGTGACAATTTGGCATTCTTACTCTGCCACTAGCTAAGTTTCAGCCTGTGAAGGCATTGCTGTCCATGTGTTCCTGTTTCTGATGGTATGAATAGGGTTTATTTTGTCTAGATCTTTGGGAATTCTGGAAGTGTGTGTGGTGTCTGTTGGGTTTTTTTTGTTGTTGTTGTTCTAATGGAAGCCAGAGAAACTTTTTTAAACAGTCGGTTTCTTTTAACTAGACAATAATGAATGATTATGTGATCAAAAGTAGGCAACAGAACAGCTGGCATGAGTAAAAACTTGTATTTTCTTGCTGCATCCATGATTGAAATCACCAGTTTTCAAAGCTGATGCTGACTCTGTTGAATCTAATTTAGTTCCTACATCAGCTCAGTTGAAGCGTAAGTGTAACTGGGAATGAAGCTGATGTTCTCTAACGTGATCTTTCAGCAAACGGCAACATCTGCACTGTCAGACACGTGAGTCCCCACAAACACCTGTTTTAATAAGCAGCCAATTTGCTAATGCTCAGTTATGCCCACAAATAGCACCTGGTTTTGGCCAGTTGTCTACCTGAATATAGCATCCTTCTTAATTAGTGAAAGCCTCTGTTGCATAACTAGTCTGACTCATTTTCTACCCAGAGAGGGGAATTCTACCCATAATATCCTTTTTGAGGGAACTGGTGGAAAACAGAAAGCCTACTAGAGCAGTTCCACCCTCCTTTCCATGCAAATAAAGAAGTCGGGGCTTTGCTATGTATGTAAAAATAACTGTGTTTTAGAGCTGGGCGTTATTAAAATATGACATTGGCTGAATAGTGAATAGTGATGGATCAGTATAGGACCTGGGGCATTCCCATGGTGGGTATCACTTTAATGTTGGCTCCAGAAAAGTGCCCAGACCTTTTTCATGGGATTGCATGCTAGTGAGAGAGAAATAAGAACATCTTCCTGACACCTGGTAGGTCAGCATCACCTTGTCACCTAAAGGGAGCCTGGACAGCTGATCCATGTACACTTTACATCGCACGTTTCCAGTCTACTAAATGTGCCTTGCATTGTTTGCCGATGAGCTTTGAAGAGAGCCTGGCATGTGGTTAGCAGCGCAGACATACTGCACTCACTGCTCTTCTCAGGGAAGTTTTGTATGTTTAGATTGAAATTCCAGATCTAGTTATAAATTTTGTGTATAAAGGCCTATTGCTGTGTGTACAGCCTTACGGTATCAGTATAGAGGAAATGAAACTATTGCAGTATGTAATCTCTAAATAATATCCTGCTGCCTTCTCTGAAGGAAACGGTCTAGTGGGAGAAATACTGGTGGTTGAGCTAATCCTTTTTTCTTCCTTCCATGCCCCACTACTCACTACAGAGAGGCAGTAGAAGTAGGTTCAGTTATTAAACTGTTTTATTGCTTTTCTTATTAAACATTCCTAATGGGCTTACAACTGGAGACCATTGTGCTTAGACAAGAATAAAGCAACTTTTTCTGACCTCTGCCCTCATGTGTAATAACCACATGGCAGACTATATTACTTATTACAAGTAATAATAAATTGATGATACAAACAAGCAAGCCGGAGTGAGAGACTAGAGAGACAAAGCAATAAAATAGCAAGATTTTTGTAATTTTGACCTTTCAGGAGCAATAAAGCAGCTGACCATATACCCAATCCAATAACCTGAAACAGCATAACAATATAGCCAGGGAGAAGCAAATCTCTAACCCAGCACAAGTGACTTAAACCTTGCTGTAAATTTTTGTAAGCCCACCTGTGCTGCTTGCTAACAAGATACAGTTCCTGAATCTTTCATCCTCCATGGTAATTCTGCCCAGCAGATTGTATTTGATGATAAGTCAGATCAGTGGAAACCAATCCAAAGTGCTTGTGGTTTGATTTGTGTTTTATAGAAATCAGCGTACCAAAAGTGCTTGCAAAACATTGTGGTTCTGCAACTGCTGATTAAAAAATGTGATGGAGCTGATTATTCACCACTTATTCATTCTTTCAAGACGAGGTATTCATACAATACAAACTGTCTGCTTAGTGAGAGATGAAGCAACCAGATCCTTAAGCCTCTTCTGTAACTGAGCAACCAGCAGTTGTAGATGTTTGGTTTGAGTCCATAATGCACTGTGACAAGGGAGGTCACCGGATAGAGGCAGGCAAAAATAAAGTGAAAATTGAATACAACCAACTGAAGCCCTGGGACAAAAATGCAATGTTCTGTTTTCATTTTTGAGACATCTGGGCTCACTGGGATTTTTCTGAATGTCTGTCACCAAAGTTGCATATTAAGTACCTTGAAAGCAAGTGATGCAGAAGAGAAGGGAGTTGGCTACTCACTGTGCACTGAACAGAGATTTTTCATATTATTCATCATTCACAAAGTGCTGCAGTACTTCCAGTACTTACTGAACTTATCTAATGTAAGGTAGAACAAGACCAAGAGCTCCATTTGCAATGTGTGCTCTGCTATTACTTTACCTCTGAAATGAATGCCATAAGGTGGTTTGTAGCTGCTGGTTTTAGTAAAATGATTAATCCCATAGAATATTGTGTGGCTGTGAACACTGCTTTGTAGGATATACAGAATTATCAGCTTTCAGGAGTCATGAATTTAGGTATCCATAAATCACAAGACTCATATCGGGCTCAAGGGGTTTTCTGCCTTTTGTTTCTTGGAACTGCGGATTGCACTATACTTGTACATACATCATTAGAACTGCACTTTGAAAGATAATATCCAGCTTCTCCATTTCCCACAGTGTATCCCACAGTGCCTGTGTTCACTTTCATAGAAGAGAAGTCACTGAGTTGTAGCTCTTGCTTGCAGAGGAAAAGATGAAGATTCGCGCAGTCACTTGGTGCCAAGCATCTGACTCACTGCAGTCATTATGTGCACAAGGGTCTCCTTTTAGCTTTTGTAAAGCAGATGGAGTTGTTTCTACAGAGAATGAAGAAATAACTGGTTTGTCCCTTGACTTCTAAAGAGTCACTTCCAGGCCATGCTCAGGTACAAGCTTGCAGCCATTGCAACTACTTACAACTGAAGTGACTATGTCGGTCTCTGTAGTTTGCTGTCAGTCAGCGTGTGCTCAGTGTCTGCATTATCAGAATTAGAGGCAGACAGAACTAAATTCAACTTATTCAGTGGTTAAGTTTAGGAAAGAACCTATAAATTGAGTTTTTGGTTTTGTTTTTTTTTTTGTTGAGGACTGCAATCCACAAACCCCTTTTCTGTCACGTCTTCCTGGGAGAGAGGAGGCTGTGGAGCCTGCTGGCTTCTACCGTTCACGTGAAGCACCTCTGAGAAAGTAGCTTTCTGGTACCTACATCTTATTGCTGGAGCCATCCTTTTATGTTTTAGCATCTGACTGATTCCATATGTCACATCAACCTGAGTTTTGAAAGTCATTTTTCCTTGCAGATTTTGTGCTTCCCTATAAGAGCAGTGACTGTAGAAACCCAGAGCTGCGGGTGCCCTTGTAGCATGTGCAGCAAAAGGTTACTTCAAGATTAATTTTATGGCAACTTCATTTCTCTGCTTGCTGTTCCCGTGCCTCGAGAGATTAAAGTCAAACTTAAAAGAATCGTTTTCCAAAATAGAAAGCAAACAATGATTTAGCAAGTCCATACTCCATCATTCACCATTCAGACTTTGGACAATGGCAGCATTATGTCACTGTCTGAACAGTGAATTTTGCCTCTAAATTTGTACTTTCTAAGGATGGAAAGTGAAGCAGCTTTTTTCTGATAAAAGAAAGGCTGGTTGTCTTTGATATCATAGATAAATGCTTGGATAGTTACTTTTTAATTGCTTTATTGCCAGAAGTTTTCAATGAGGCCATAAAAGAGGGAAAAAATGATCAGTCTAATTGCCTCAAGATGGATATGTAATGCATAAATCTCTTGTTTAATGGGTCTAGTAATAGACCACCTGTTTCAGTTGGCTTTTCCCATTCAGATTATGAATGAATGCTTCTCTCAGATCTTCACAAAGAGAAAACACAATTGCACCATCAAAAACTCAGTGATCTTTCTTTTTACTTATTTCTGTGACATTCATTCATTCTTGTTCTGTGTATCAGCCAGTCTTAGTGCATTTAACCTTGGGAAAATAAAACCATTTGGTATGATGTATACAACCTCATGCATTTTTGTTGTCCAGTTGTATTTTAAATTGTAAGAGAGAGGCATATACATTAATAAATCATTGACTGATACCCAGAGAGTCAGACCTGAGCAACAAACAAGGGAGGTGGAAAGGGAACAAATGAGCACTCATTTAGCAAAAAATCAAGATGTCAAGAACAAAATTAATCAAACCATCAGGGGATTTAAAGATTTTTTTTTTTTTTTGATGCTTGCATCCCCATGCGAGGAACCTGAGTGATAAACAACAAGAAAGGCAACGGCACATTTATTATCTTAAATTCAACCTAGTCAATAGAATAGAAATCTGGTGGGAATGATATGCATGATGGGAGTGTTAAAAATCCATGTTTATAACGTATTTAAGTGTAGGTGAAGGGAGGAGTTGCCATCTGTCAGAAGCAGTATTTTTTACTTCTGAGAACCTAGGAGCAGTTTCTGACTGCTGCGTATCGATTGGTGCTATAGCCATGAAAGAGCAGGACGGGGAATGGGCTGGTGTCTCTGCAGTTTGCAGTGGGGAAGAGGATAACTTGTGAAACCTTGCTCTGTAAGTTAAGGGCTGAGGGAACTGTTCCATTGTGAGCATTTCATTCTCATCACTGCAAGCTGGGAATTGTGCTTTGTCAGCAATAAAAACCCCGCTCAAAGTACTACATCCTCAGCAAGGGATTTATGTTAGCTTCCTCCTGAGCAGCAAAGAGGAATAGACCAGGGCACTAAAAGCTGGTTGAGTTTAAGAAGACGTAGAAGGTCTGCGATTTGGCAATCTTGTTTCCACATGGTGTATATATAAAGCCCAATTAGGTGAAAAAAAACTTGTAAGTATGAGAGATACTGTGTGCTTTATGCTTTATTTGTCACTGATGCTATCATAATATTGTGATGCCTATGTTTCATCTTATTGCCATAGTTTCTGCTGCCATAGCCAGCCCTCTATTCCCTTTTTCCAGAAAGCCTGAGCTATGGTAAGTGTCCATAGTATTGTTAGGTCTGGCTGTCATATAAAAGTCGGGCGGTGTCAGTGATCACCACCTCTGTTTCAGTAGCTGCTGCTCCCCTTTGCTGTGAATTTCTGCTGCACAGAAGCATCCAGGGCTATTTTGTGCTTAGCCTGTCTGCTCTGCCAAGAGAAGTTCTATTGTCTGGGTGGGGGTTGCAAGAAAGACAGAAGATAGAGCCGCTAGCCCCTGCTCTTCCAAAACCGTAGTCATCCAAATAGTTAACAGCACGGGGATGCTTTATTGCACTGAGGAATTTTTTTATGTCAACTTTGAAAAGTTCCTGTTGTATTGCCTGTGACAAAATTAAGATGACCAATAGCAGCAGTAATTAGCCACACTAGGTGTTGTCCAAAGTTGTGTGACAAACCAATTTGTGGGACATAAACTGTGGCTAAGAAGTAGAAAAAGCTAGAGGACCCTTTAGTAAAAAACTCAGAAGCGAATAGTGAAGGAGGCTTTGCTCCTGAGTTACCATTGAAATGGGGACAGCACATTATATAGTAACATGGATGTACCAGATAATGGGCATTTCAGTACAGCTGAATCAGTCATGCCCATAAAAGTACAGGTCATAAAATGAGGGAGTCTGCTTGTGAAGTGCTTCGGAAGTATTACTGTGACCAGAAGGACTAATGCAATCCCTAGGGAGTACGCTCATGTGGAACTGGACGAATGATACTTCCGTATCTGGTATCTCGATGGGATACTTGCAGCAGTACAGTTTCCAGGTCTGGCTGTTAGCACATCAAGGAAGCTGAGTACATGGAGAGCAAGCAAAGGAGACCCATAAGAAAAGCTAAAGAACTAGGAAGAGCAGAAGGTCTAGGAACCCCGTCTGCTGTGTTCAACATGGTGCCAAATAGCTTAGTCTGTCAATTACGTGTAGAGGGAATTGAAATGTGGTGATAGAGAGCTCTTATGTCTATTAAGCTGAAGTGTATAACACCATCTGATTACTGTGTGTTGATGCTAGATGAGGGTACATTAGACTTATAGCACATGCTTTTACCAGGGAAGGTAATAAAGCAGTACAGCAATTTCATCAGCCTGTGGCTCTCTGTCAGTGTTGATTCTTAGGTCAAGAATTGGGCTTTGTCTGATTCAAGGCGTGCTGCAGTCTGAACTCATCCTGTGGCTTGTTTAGTGAGGGAGTTCAAAGTGGGAGATCAGTGAGCCCTTCAGCTTCTGTAGTCTCCAAAGTAGCTGGATGCCCAATGTTAAGCTCTTGAGACTGAAGTTGTATCAGTGAGTTGATTTACAAAATGCTTTGAGCATCCATAGCCTTTCAAAGTCAACAGGACCTGGGTCTTGATACATAGCTGGAGTGTGATTTCTGGTCTAAAATTGTTAATTCCGTGGGGATGCTCCATTATTTATAAGTACACTCTGTAGAGGAACAGTGCATGAGAGAAAATAGCCCTATTCAGGCTAAAATGCCCTGTTTCTACTAACTGGTCAAATCAGAGTGTGTTTGAGATGTAGATTCCAGAGGCTGAATGTCTTACTCCAGAACAAAACAGGGCTCATATACCATAGGGTCCCCACCCCATAACATCTCCAAGACTTCCAGTTTTGTTCACTGCAAGCTGACTTGTAATAGCTGGAGATCTGGAAGATGCACTTGGGTGACAAACGTGATTTAATAAGGTATTTTGTTTTGGTTTTATTGAAATAGTTATGCCAGCGCACCCCCTGCTATATAGTTATGCTAATATAAAGGTATCTTGCACTTTAAGGTAGTTTCTTGTTCTCAGCATTGATTGTCTGTGCTTGTACATGAAAATTCTGGGTAACATATAGTTTTAATAACCCCCGTTGATGGTCTAAGTTTACACAAAACAAATATCAAATTATGCTTTGCTTTTTATGTGCTGACTCTATTTCTGGTTTTATTTGTCTATAAATAAAGAGCTGAGCTCTAGTTACATATGCCTAAATGCCTACAAAGAGGGATTTGATTCCAGAAGTTGTTGTTGTAATGCAGTTATGTTTGATTTTCTGCTAGCAAATTCCATTTTGAATCATTTTAATGTAGGAGGGGAAAATAGACTGTGAAATGTAGCTGTTTCTGGTGTTCAGAATAACCTGGGTTTTGCCTTCACTCTGTATTTTATGAAGGAATGTGTCTAAAAAGAATTTTTTTTTTTTAGCTGTTCCGAAGGAAATGGAGGTGCATGATGTGATTCTCCCTCTTACAAAAAAAATTAATATATAAATCATGTAGTTTGACTGGGAGCCTGTAAAGCCTTATCCTGTTTAGTAAATCTCAAGTTTGGTCTGTATTACCTGAGAGACAAGTTCATAAATAGCTGTACCAGGAATGTGGATGTCTTCATTGGACCTGATGGTTTTGCTACCATCTGTAACTTCAGGTGCCGAGATACCCTGATAAAGCGAAAACAGATGCTTGTAGATTTTTACCTGCTTTTTCCTCATTTAGTTGCTTGACTTTTAATTGTTGCAGTTTAGGCTGTGGCTTTTTTAACATATAGTAGCGTCATCAGTCTTTCATGTATCTGGAGGCAATATGCTTTTCTGCCTGTTTCTCGGAGGTAAAGAGCCAAAATTTAAGAAGTATGGCAAACTGCCAGGGAAATAATTAAATCTGGACCTGATATTTTATCCGAGACCGTTAATGACTCAATTTTATTGGCTTCAAGTGAACTTTGCATAAGGCGAGTTGCTGCTTTTCCAACCAGTCCTCTGCTGCTTCTCCAAATTCATATCCATTGGAGAAAATGATGCAAACTTCAGCAGAGCCATTGCCTTATTCAGACAACTTGTCCCTTTGCCTGCAATGTGCTGTCATTGGGTATTCAGACAAAAAGGGTAATTCATTATGACCAAGTTGTCATTAATAAGAATAAATTAGAGTAATTATGCTGTTATGTAGACCCAGAACATCCTACATCCGTTGCTGTATTGGCCATGAATTGTATGATTTAATGGAATTCTCCCAGCCCAAAAAAGGAAGAACCAATGATGAGGAATTAAAGCTTAATAATTATGTACAATTGAATGTTTAACAGTCTTGAAAGGGATTTCATTTAAATATAACCTGCAGCTCCAACCATAAAGACCAGTCAACCGTGCGTTCTTCAGGGACCTTCTTAACTGTAGTTCTGCTCACTTATTTCAGCTCCACTCTCTGTTTACCTGTGTTAGTTGTCAACATTGTCACGTGCCACATTGAGAATAAGTAGGCTGTGATTAACGTGAAGAACATGTAATGTTAGTGTCAAGCATCTAAATGTCTCAGAATATCATGATGAATTTATGAAAGTTGTGAGAAGTTGGGGGATTTGTGTATTTCCAGGGGCCCCAAGAAGTGTTCTGCACAGGGTCTCTATGCTATAATTTAACTATTCTGAGATAAGTGGCCTATAAAAGGTAGTGAAATGAGAATGATGTAGCAGCAGGAGAGAAAGAAAGTGAGAGATGGGAGGACGTACAATAAGAAGTGGGACAGGGGTTGGAGTGAAGGAAGGAAAAAAGCTGTCTGAAGGAAAAAGAAAAAAAAAAAGACATGGCAGAAAGACAGGCAGAGAGAAACAGAAAGCTACAGAGAAGAATCATCATCCATTAGTAAGATGAAAAGCACGATGAAAAGATCCTGGTGGAGAACGGTGTTTTTTAGTTTTGTTGTAGTGGGGTTTTTTCTAAAAAAAAAAAAAAAAAAGAAAGAAAAGAAAAAAATGAGAGAACTAAGAAGTGTCTCTACCTAGCATGCAGCCCCAGGAGAGCTGTCCTAAAAATGAGGTACATAAATAGGATATGTCACTCCTCCTGGACTTTTACTCAGATGTATATGTTTTATTAAAGTCTGAATCATTTCCTACAATTGCATTCAAACACTGGCATCCATGTTTGCCACTCTCTGGAACCTGGCAGGAATTACTTTGAAACTCACAGCAGACCCAAACACTTTTTTTGTTATGTATTTATTGGCAAGTAGATATGACTGTTTCAATTAATCTATATTGGGTGCATGTAAAGGGATGAGTCTGTGTGTATCTTCAGGAATGCACAAACCTGTGCCACTAATAGGGCAGCCAGAGTTTGGGTGATATAACTTTTCCTAATGAGCACGGATTATCTTTCCAGTTCTTTGCCTTGAATCATGCAGTATTATGCAGTTATCGTTGATTATTGGCTGTGAAGCTGAGCATATGGTCCTAAAAGGGTTCTAAATGATTTTGTTTTCTATTTTATTGTTATCCATCTGATATATAGAACCAGGCAACATAAGGCACTTGATTCTCTTCACCAATCCCTTGTGCACAATATTGAAAGAATTCCACACAGTGCATATTTTAGCTGTCCTTTGGAGTTGAATTATTGCTGTTTCTGCTTCATGCAGAAGCTTGGAAACAGATTTCTGCATATATATTATATTTTGCTTGCAAGTAAGTATTTAAAACTACAGTTACATGAGATCTAAATCTGAATTATTCTCCATTTGTTTAAATCTGAGATGAATTTTTAATTAGCTATCAACAGTAAAACTGCAGTGAATGAGGGAGATACTGTGAACTTGCCTTTTTAACCACTTCAAAATCATCTCTTAACTGGAGAAAAAAGTCAAGGTTCAGAGTGATTAATACCTTTCTAAGTGGAGTTGCCCACAACCCTGAGATAATTTTGCATAAGAGCTCATGAAACTCTCTCAGCTGCTATCTTCACCTTGTTTTACCCTGAGAATGAGGGGTTACAGGTGAAGTGTTCATCCTGGAGAAGTCAAGGATAAAGCTGATAGAAATGGAAGCAACATTTTATTCTACTGTTGGTGTATCCGTATGGATAGCAACAGAATTCTGTACTTAGGCAGATAAGTTGTCAATACGCATGGCCTGACCATACCTGATCGCTGTCTCACATGCGTGTATTCATGTATGTACCCTGGAAAGTTCTGCATCCATATATTGCATTTCCACAGTAAGGTTCCCAACCTGTCCTATTTTTTTTTTTTTTTTTAAATTGTATGTTTTTACTCCTTTATTCAAATGCAGATAGCCTTTAAGGAAACTTGTATGGATAAATCACAAAATAAACCAGCCTTCTGTCCCTCCGTCTTCATAGGGAAAGTCACCACAAAGCCATTTTTTTCTTATGTACAGTATTGTATTATCTATGTCTTTTCCTCACTTTAATCTCTTTTTCTGTGTCACTTATTAAAAATTCTGACTTTCAGAGAGCTATATAAATTTCTTTAAACATCTCCTGACTCAATAAAAAAGGGAGGAAGGGATTAAATTGAACGCTCAAGCCTCATTCCATCGTCTCACTCACAAAAGTGATCAGATAAACTATGAAATAAATCTTACTATCCTGTCAGGTCGTTTCTATAGCTCTGATATTATTTACGGTCTTATCTGTGTAGTCCTCACCCAGAAGTAATCGGAAAAATTCCCCTTTGTACTTCCCCCCAGCCAGCTGCATGATCTTTGGAAGTGGAAAGTACAAATGCTTTTACTTCGCCTCAACTCAGTTAAGTGACAGAGATTGTGCAATAGGAATGTGTGATTATTCCAAAATTATATTAATGTTCAGTTAAATGAAAAAATCTGGTGACAATTAGCCCCATTTCTGTTCTGTAGTTAGAAAGCTGGAAGAGGGCTGCTGCTGCATGAGCTTTTCTAGATAAGGATTCTTAAATTTCCTTTGTAAATGTGATAGTATGGGGAAAAGAGGTCCATTGGGGATTTCTGGGTCCCATTCTGCTTTGGGCTGTGAGATTTCAGAAGGTTTGGGGAAGGGAGGGTGTTGGTTTTGTTGATTTTTTTTTCCTGTATGGGTAGGTTCTTTTCAGGGAGAGATTGAATTCCAGACCAGCTGTTAGTCCAGAGAAGAGCATAAAGCAAAGGAGGAGAGCCTCCAAACTCTCGTCTGCTCATTTTTGACCCTCAGTGTTGGTGACTTCTGGCCAGGGCTTGGGCTTTAACTAGAGGCTGTTGTTTCATTTTAAGCCAAAAAGGTGTAGTCCACCCTGCACTGCAAGGAGAAGCTTGCACCAAAAGTGGCTCACGCACCTCATCGCCTCCATCCACGTACCGTGCAGGCTGCATCAGAGGCAGAGCTAGGTAGGGACACAGCTCTCAGCTGCAAAGACACAGGTTTTTAACAGTAAGTGTCTGGCTTTAAAGAAACCCTTGGGAAACTGTTGCATATGATCTCTGTCACAGCACATGATATACCAAAGAAAGGAGAGGAATTTGCAAATATTGTTGCAGTCTGCTCTGAATGCCCTCTCCTTCGAGTGCGCTTTCAGTAGCTCCTGGTGGAAGAAAGCAATAATGGCTTTATTTTCTTGAAAGTCTTTAAATGCTTGTGAGACATAGATTTAGAGAGCTGGACTATTACACCTTAAATTATGTGTACTAAATAGGTTATCTGTATTTCTAAATACAGACTTCTGGGGTTGGTTTTTTTTCATTCCCCCATTACATAACTCAGCACCACTGAGTTTAGTATGATAGCAGCATGAGAAAAGTAGTTGTCTTTTAAAATAAGGCTTTGCTACAGGTAATGGTTGGAAAATAGATCTGTACTACTTCTTCTTGACTACTCGTACTTACAGTAGATATTGTTCTCCATGCCTAAGAAATTATTATAGGCTGCTGCATGAAAGGCTTTCATTGTTTTTAAATGTAGAAGTCTTTCCTGCAAATACTTTAAAAATCGAATCTCATCACTTCTGTTTCATGTGGTTTAGAATACTGTTAGGCAGCTTTTCTGCAGGTGTTTGCTGATTTTTTTTTTTTTTGCTTTTGTTTTAGTTGTCACAGTTTGGTTTTATCTGAAAATCTTCTGGATTGATGTCATCTGATATATTCTGTCACTGTCACAGTTCAGACTGGCTGAGATGCCATTGTGCCTAACCCTGTTATGCTCCATAAAGGCAGAAGTTAGAATCTCTTGGTGTAATCTTAGCCACTAAATCTTCTCTAAGCCCTTTACAAATGGACACAATATCATTTGTCATGTATATTACACTCTGAGAGATCATGAAAGAGAGATATTTCTCATACCATCATAATTCAGAGTAAACCACACTGCATTTCTAAGTTATTTTTCTGGACAATAATGGGAAGGAGGTGCTGAGTTTTGCTTCAGTTTCGTGGGTTTGGGGATACACAGATTTATTATTAGGGCAAATCTTGGGTATTAGTTATTTGGTGATACCCTAGTTTGCATCATTCTTCTTTAAACACTGTAATTTCCTACTTTGTCATGTAGTAAGTCAGATTCTGTCACTATTACTCTGGCAGAATCCCACAATATTATGCTTACAAAATTTCTGCACCAGAAAATGCAGGTGGGTTCAAAGGATGGAAGGATGTACTGTATGTGACTATACGCAAGAGTTTACCAACTGTTAGTGATTTTCAGTGCATGCTGGGTACCTTGCCGGCCCCAGGCACGACGTGTTTCTCACTGGGCACCTCTGTACTTGAGCAAGTCAGAGCACTTCCAGAAGAAAAGACAGGCCCTTTGACATCAGCAGGGCTAAGATCAACCCTCAGGTTATTGCAACATGAGTCAGAATTTTGTCCTATAAATAAAAAGCTCCTTCTTTATTTCGAAACTAAGTGGAAACTTTGAGTATGCCCAGCTGCCACCCCTCATTTAGCTACTTCTCCCATTTACTTCACAGTGACTGTTAATTACATAGTTCCTGTTCTCTTCTCTGGCATCTATTTTCCAGTGTTTCTCATGAAAGTGGTAGATAATATGGTATGCCTGTCTCCTTGGAGATTTGGCACTTCAGGGAGCAGAGTTGTAAAGGGATTTGGTGCTAATCTATATTATTTTGAATAGTTTATGACATTGGTAAAAATAGTTGTTACGCTTTCATAGGAAATTGCTGCAGGTTTCATGCAAGTGTTGAATTTCTAATAGCCCTTTGCAAACTCTAATGAGTTGTTTTGGGGGAGGGAACAATTGCTTCATGGCTCTGATTATTTTCTTTTTTATGCTAACTACATTTTAAGATCAGGGAGTAACACTGGTGGTATCAGAATTAGTGAGATGAAACCATTCTGAAAAAAATGCGCTCCAGTTTCAGTCCGTTGCAAAACACCTGCAGCTCAGCAGCTGTTCCAGGTAGCAGAAGTGAACATCCCGATGTGGTGGTTTCCTTCATTTGGATATTCTCCTGATGCCCGTAGGAGATAAGGAAACCTTTGGACCTTTATTCATAGCATTTCATTAAAACTAGGTCACAACTGCTCCACCACTCCTGTGCTCTTGCTGCCAGGGGAGCGTGATAACGCTGAGATTCCTGCTAAGGACCTAGGACCAGATTTTTGACATGGTACACCCTGATCCACAGACAAAGAAATTCCTTGGGGAGGGGCATGACAACTTTCTCAAACTGTCGCTGAATTATCTGCAGTGTCTGACAAAGACTTCTGTGAAAAGGTGCAAAAACACTATGTGAATTTAGAAGTGCAGCCAACTCACGGGACAATTCTGCCTGTCCTAGCTGCCATGTTTTATTAGCCTGAAGGAAAAAAGGAGACTGATGAATGCTGAATGACTTTCAAGGAATCAGCTGTATCAACCACTAGCTACTGATGACATCGATGTTCCAGCGAGCTGATGTGACAAGTAACAGAAAGTTTTGGCTATAATGAGAAAAGACAGAGGTGAATTACTGATGTGCCATTTTGATCTCTTTTTAACAAAGTGCAAAATGCTTGCAGATTTGACACATTGTAGTGGTTTTAAGAATTTATCGTAATGTGAAATTTATGGAAGTCATCAGTACCATCAGTTGAGAAAGCTAGAGACTTCTGTTTGATTTAATCCATAGAATCACTAGGTTGGAAAAGACCTCTGGAATCATCGAATCCAACCATTCTTGTCAATCACTAAACCACGTCCTTCAGCACCTCATCCACTTGTCTTTTAAATACCTCCAGGGATGGTGAGATCCAGAGAAAGAATTTGGTGTTTTAGGTATTTGACTCCTGTATTCAAACTGAGAAAGGCTGAATCCTGGCCTTCTTTGTAATAAGAGGCTGAGAGAAAGTATTTTCTGTGCACTCTGCCCTGCTATCATCCTTGCACAAATTCTGCATGTTAAGTGGCATCCTAAACCCAAGAAGGTTTGGCTGCTTGAAACCCACTACGTGTGTGTGGCTGCTTGAAACCCACTATGTGTGTGTGTGGCTAAGAGGAGCTGCTTCTCATCAAATAGTCAGTGTGATGTACTGTGGAGCATATAACCAGCCCGAGCCTTCATGAGCCATCCTCCTCATGTAAAACCTCTGCCTTCTTCAGAGGGAGGATCCTCCTGCTTCCATACTTCTCACTGCCTACCCAGCAGGCAGGTTTTCACTTTGGTTTTCTACTAATGGCCATAGCTAGCACACCAAAGAGATAGGGTCCAACATCCCAACTTTTGAACACGTTTGTGGAAATTCATGGGATCTTTTCAGTGCATGGGGGGTGAGCTCTGGGGTGTTGGATCTGTGGCAGATTGTGAGAACTGATAACCCAAGTTTAGAGACTGCCTTAACGGCAACATGTGCTTAAGTAAGTATATTGCAACCTGAATAGATACTACTGTTTGCGGTTTTTTTTAAATCCTGGGCATATCCACCACATTAAAATGTGTGTTCAGGATAACTGGAAATATTAATACACTATAGAAAACTGGCATCACATTCCTCTGCATTCATTGTACCAAAATAGATTCCCTTCAACATTAAAGTGATAATCTCTGATGTATTTGCTATTTCCAAAGCATTAATAATCATTTAGTCAGCTACAGCCCAAGGTAAAGCAGAAGGGTTTAACATTGTGCCAAGTGGTAGCTTCTTGCAGCAATGTCTGCTTTCAAAGAATTAGCACTATGCAAAATGCTTTCAGCATGCGCCCATCAGCTCAGTGGTTTACGACACTATTAGTGTGCTTGTTTTTGAAATCATTTACCCTAGTGATTTAGATGCTGCAAGTTAGATTTACAAATCTAATCAGTGCTTATAGATGAACCGATAATTAGCCAACCAGTAAATATGCGAACTTACTCTCAATCAAAAAAACCCCCAGAGATGTATGGTTGGTGTTGGAAAGCACGCCTGAGGACTGAGTCCTGTGGAGAAATAGAGCCTCTGGTTATATTTTTTGTAAAGGTGGTCTAGCTCAGGGTCCACTGAAATCAGTATTTCTGGTTTCACACAGACCAGCAGAAGTTCCTCTTCTGCATCTCTTGTACTTTGTGGGTAGTGCCAGGACTGTTACAGAAAATGCTGTTGTACTTTATTGAGACATAACTTTTAAAGCTTAAGAGGATTTAAAAATTCCATTCTGAAACACCTCCATGCCACAGAGGCACATATGTTGCAACATCACAAGGAGTGCAGTAGCTGAAGAATATCTTTAGACCTTGAAGTTGAAGTTCAGAAATACTGAGATTGCCTGATCTAGGGCCGTAATCTCCCCTCTCAGAATACTATCTCAGTTCACATTCACATGAATGCAGTGTTATGTAACTTATGATCTGCCTTTATCTGAAAACGGCAAATGGAATATAGTTTGTGCTGTCAGGTAACAGTCCAAAACATGACTTGCCAACCTCAGTCCTGTTTATTTGTGCTAAAACCTAGTTCTGTGTGACTTCTACAGTCCAGGTTCAAATTTTGTTACTGGAAATGACAATTGTTTTATAGCTTTCCCTTGTGTTCTACGGTTTTGGGGTTTTTTTTTCTGGCATCTGCAAATGTGGTATGGACAGTTGGTGTAAAATTGATGTTATCAACACATTTTCACTGATAGCGAAGGCGATATCATACAATTATAGCTGTCTGACTTAAAGTCCACAGTTGACATTTGCAAACCAGGACAAGTTCATTGCTTTAAATTTTTTAAACTTGCTAGAATGGAAATGAAAGTTAACATGAATTTCAGGAATGCATCATTTGGCATTCCCTAGAAAATCTGTTCAATTTGACCAAGCTATAAGCCCTCACAGTGCAGATGAACATCCAGCCTCTCACAGGTGTTCCATTTGCTGTCATTGCTTGGGGCTTGCCTGCATGGACAAACACAGTTGGATCCAACCTCTGTGGCCAGGCAGAGGACAGTTTTAAACGTTTGCTTTCACCCTGTCTATAGAAAAGTACTTCATCCTAGCATCTGACCTGTGACGAGGACAGAAAACAGCTAGTACTAGTTGTGATTTATCCCACCAGGGGATTTCTTGTCTGCAGCCTAATCAAGATGCCTCTTAAAAAGATGATCCCAGATAACAGCAAACTTGGGGATGTTGCCTTCTTTGCCATTGTAAATGTGCTGAATACCACTAGTCTCTGGGATCCTTCTGTAGCTCTAAGAAAGTATGTGGAGGGTTCCCACTAGCTACGTAAAGAAAATTTTTGTGATGAGGAAATGGGCTTGTCTTCATAAATCATCTTAAAAATAGCCTTGGAGTGGAAATTGGCCAGAAGCCAAAAGCTGTTTAAAAGCTGGATTAAGGGCAGACAGCCTTGTATTTAGTTGAATAAATTCCACAGCTACAC
This sequence comes from Phaenicophaeus curvirostris, assembly GCF_032191515.1. NCBI lineage: Eukaryota > Metazoa > Chordata > Aves > Cuculiformes > Cuculidae > Phaenicophaeus > Phaenicophaeus curvirostris. The sequence goes on from NC_091404.1 coordinate 8,521,887, forward strand.
GGTAGTTGTTAATCCTGAGCTGGATTATCTGGGTTGGTTTGGTTTTCTTTTCCCAAACTACTCCTTTTGCAGCTGCTGGTCACAGTTGCATCATGAACCTGGCTTGAATCCACTGCAGGTATCACAGCGCTGCAGACTCTGCTGGTTTAGAAACACCTCCCAGGGCAGGAAGGAGACTGCCCGGCAGCGTGGAGCAGAGTGGTGCCTTTCCCCTTCCCTCTCTTCACTGATCATTATCCTGGGTCAGAGTTGCTTGTAACCTTCTCGATGATATTTACTATGCAGTTATACTTCTTCCAGCTTTTCACACTGAAATGAGTTCTACAGTGGCTAAATATCATTCAGTGGTTTGCATGTGAAACTTTTTTTTATTGCTGTGGCAAGAGCTGATGTCTTCATTGTGTTATTAATCTTGGATATTTCCTGTGTACAAATGCATCATTTAATTTTGATGTCTAAGACTTCATTTAGAACCAGTAAAATTTAAATGGCATCAGTCTTTCCTGCATTTTTATCTTCTAAATATCAGTTGAATCCCATGTGAGCAATTTGTTTCTCGTCTTTTTGTTGTTTGCAACTCAGGTAATAATCATCTTTAGGTTTTGTCTCTCTAAAGTTGGTACTTTTCATTTGAATGAAGCTGGGATGTCTTGAAAAGACTGTTTAGTATTGCAACAAACCTATTATACATGGATACAGAGAATCCTGCCTCCATTGTAGCAGAGAATAATAACAGCATGAAGCAGCTCAGCAAAAAGAGAAATGGAATTAAAAAAGAAAATAACTGTAGACATCAAGGAGCTGATTCAGCTCCAGTATCAGAAGTCAGCAATTGTGCTCTGATAGGCAGGAACTGCTTTTAGCTAATCGTAGTAAAAGGAAAGACAGGACTTGTGGAGTGGGGAAAAAAAATCAGACGGGCTTATCAGAGAAACTCAGAGGCTGAGAGGGATGGGATTTTCAATGCAAATCCAATTGCTGTAGAAGTACAAATATCCCTGCTTTTTCAATGGAAACCAGAGAGTCTTCAGATTGCAAAGGTGCTTTTTGAAAATCCTCTTTTAAGACGTTTACATGGGATACAATAGCATCTTCCCTGCAAACTGTATCATGTTGGTCTCTGTGTTATCCTGTTATGACTTTGCAGTTTCCAGCCCCTGCCCGGACGAATAAGGAGACTGGGTTTTCAATTTTCTTCAACTAGGTCTATTGTAATTTTATAATGTAAGGAAAAGTCTTAAAAATTCTTCTTTGGTCTTAGTTAAACCTACAAATTTATAGTACAAACTGTGCATTACACTAGTGCTAAATAAGTTTACGTTTATCAGACAGAGAGGAGACACTGACTTTTCAACTAATTTTGTTTTACAAGTTGAAGATTCCTTTATTGCAGAATAGAAATGCTGCTAAAGCAGCTGAAATATACATTATAATATTACTACTGCTGTGGATACCTCTGTGTACAAGTGCTGAGACAATAGCTACCATGGCCTAATACTTTTGGTGATTCAGACAAAGCCTGTTAAAATCATCTTTCTTTTTGGAGCAAACCTTCTTTCTCACTCCTCAATAGACAAGTAAGACCTAAGAAATCTTCTAATTATGATACATGTGCATGTGTATCTAAATTTGTACGGTGCTGACATCTGCTATTGCCTAATCAGCTTCTAAAGAATAATAATGATAAAAATGAAAAATGGATTTAGGAAATCTGTACTTTAATTAAATCTTCCAAGTGTCAAGTTTTGTTACAGTACTTCCACTCACTGGCTGTAAGTTTTGTCTTTGTTCTTACAATAAAAATAATCATAACCTAGGGCAGAATTATACCTTACATTCACTTTACGCTGCTTAGAGCGACTGACTCAGGAAGTATTTTCATTCTGCTCATAATCAAACTTATTTTATATTAGGATTCATAAGCCTTCACTTTGGAATCTGCAAACTGCTGTTCACCCACTCGGCACATTATAAAACTCCTAGGAAAACCTAGTGTAAAGCTGTTGAATAGCTGTATGCATTTTCCTTCATGAGGAAGAATTATATTACTAGCTTTTTAAAAACGGCATTTCTGTGTTAAAGCAGAATTGTTAACGTTTAACTGTTCTACAGCGGGATGGAACTGTGTGCTACCATAGTGCAAGTAACTATTTTAGTGCTTGCAGTGACCTGAAAGCCTCACACAGAACTGGGATGCCAGGATGGTGGGTATGGCACATACACATGAATGAGCACAGAGAAACTGCTGCCCTCTCCATTTTATAGGAGAGGCACAGAATTTTTTGATTTGGCTCTGCATCTGTCTTTCCTGAGCTCCTACACTTTGGAACAAGGCCTCTCCAGTTCTTGATATTGCTGTGCAACGCTGCGTCCTCTATACAGGAGGAACTTGGGTTTGAGAGCCCGGCTTTTAAAAATAGTTTCTGGGTAGGCTTGACACTGGTGTCACCTAGTTCATTTGTCCCCAGGCACTAATCTGTGCAGCAGGCAAAAATAAATAAATAATTGGAGTCTTTCTGAACTATAAATGAAACCAGCAGATAGATAACAGTTCAGTGTCCTATAATAGGATGTCTTTTCGCTGACTAGCAGAAAGGGAGTGACTCAGCCTGACTGTGTACACACACTGAAATAGACTTTTCAAGTTTGGAGACAAAGGCCTTTACATGCATTTATAAAATTGCCTTTAAAATGCTTGTGAATGAGTTAATCACACAGCCATCTGATTAGACATCAACAACCTCCCTATTTTTTATGCGATTAGGTCATCCCAAGAGAATCATAAAACAGAATAGACTTGGATGTGTCATCCAAGGGTGAATAATAAAATGCAGTTGAAAACAGTGCAATTAGGAAAATAGTGCAAGTAGGAAATTTTCAAGCCAGTTTCACAACTCTGTGTCCTTCATCTGCCCTGCCAGAGCCTGCTGCTCTTGAGGAAGCTGATGGGAAAAGCTCCTCTTGGCTTGCACAGGTCTGGGACTAGCTCTCTGCTTTCTCCTTGCTCTTCTTCATTCCCTGCTTGGATCTGTCTCCACCTCTGTAGTAGCATTTTGAGCATCTGAGCCTCGCAGAGTGTCTCTGCTTTTAGAGGAAAATTGCACCTTCCTATGAGCATGCTGATGAGGGACCTGCTGCAGGCAGGGATTTGGGAGAGGTCAGATGCCACTCAAAATTAGAGCTGTATAGGACTTAGGTAAGTAATCGAAATGGCACAGCCGCTGCTGTCATAAATGTGTGTCTCAATAACAAGAGCAGGCACACAGCTGTACTCTTTCCATATCCTTGCAGTTTTCCAGAGCAGTTTTGTGCCCACTGTAGCAGAGACTCTAGTTCTGACTTATTTTCCTTCCCTGTAGTTCACACACCAACTCCCCGCTGGGGCCCCATTCTGCCACACTGTCTTTCCCTGCAGATTTCCAGCTTCCTCCTCTCTTGAAGTTTCAGGGTGAAGTGGAAGGCAGATAGTGGTCAGCTTGCTGGGAAGCTGCTTCATCAGACCTCCCTGGCCTTGCCACTGTCATCCTAGTCACAGGCTGGTGCCAGCTCCGTGGGATCTCTTTGCCCAGTCCTCCTGGTATCTTGTCACCACTTAAAGGGCAATTCCATGGAGAACAGACAGCAAACAGTGGGCTCTTAGGGTCAAGAGCACATGTACGCAGAGGGCATCTAAGCATTTTGTAAAGTACAGTAAAGGACGATCTGAATCTTCTTACTTGCAGGCTTTCATCTGATGATAAATCCCAGTGATGTGAAGCTTTTGGTAAGCAATAATTCTGTAGATATTTGTAACCTACCAAACGGGCTTTCATTTACAAGCTCAGAAAGTGAGATAGCCATCAAATGAAATGTGATCTTTATAGTTTTCCTGCAGCTTTAATTGTGAGTGGCACCTAATCCCTATCAATCAGCTGTCAGATGCAATGCTGGGAAAGGAAAAAGCCCACAGACAGCTGAGAATTAAAAAGAAACATGCAATTCACCTGATTACTAGGATGCACCAGTCTTTGAGAGGTGTCTTTCTCTTTGCAGTCCTAAGAACTTTGTTTTACAGCTGTCAGCTTTAACGAATGAATGTCATCTTTCCTGAGCTGTTTTTTCTAGCGGTGACAGTTGTCTGGGGAGATAAAAACTACACAGACTGACACAGTTGGTGATATGAAGAGGCTTTAGGTGGCTCTCTCACCACTGCTGTAGTAAAATGAAGAAGTACTGAGTCCAAGATCTCTTGTAGCAGATTTCTAGGTTATAAAAAATTTGCACAAAGTAAGTCAGACACGTGCTAAAGATGTTGATGGAGGAAGAGGTGAAGAAGTGACTGATTGGTTGCAACATTGCAATAAGTTTAACTTCTCTTCTTAAAGAGATTTAAAACCTGGCACTCTCAGCTGCTTGAATTGAAAGGACTCCCTGGGTGTGTGGTGTTTTACTCAGTGTTGGGATATGTTAGCCACGTAGTGTTTGGTGACATACGTTAGTGATTTAGACATCTGTGGGAAAAATCAATAGAAAACCAGGTACTAATTCACTCAGATGCTTTAACAAATGTACCCTGGAGATGTTCAATATGCACCATTTTGTTATGATGAATCTTAGAATTAGGCTGGCCCCAACCTTTGTAAGTGTTACTAATAGCACTGCATTAATATTGTGTACTGGGAGGGGCATCATCAGGGATTGCTTAATTTAAATCTGTGTTACAGTGATTCAAATCAATTCCTACTGTGCTGGCTAGTGGCGCTCCATAATTCCAGTTTGTCCATGTAGCACATCACTGTTTTGCAAATTAAGGATTCTGGGAGCTTGAGTTTTGAAGCTGCCAAAATTTATCTCAAAAGCATTGAGATGCACTGTAATTGAAAGAATAAAGAGACAAAAGAGGATAAAGCACCCATTCTGACTTTCTCTTCTTTTCTAACCTCTTTTCCACTTTTTGGAATTCAGATTTAAGCTTTTGCTTTAAAAAAGGTGGCTATGAATTCTTATTCTTGCCAGGAGTATAGAAGTAATAGGTTCAGGTCTTAAACATTTGTTCTTCTGTCAAGAACAGCTCCTCTGAAATGATTTCCTCTAGAGAAAAATATGAATAATCTTGAAGAAATCTGTAGGTGGAATAGAGCTGCTAAATAAGTAGTCCTAAGAAAGAGAAATGGTGCGCTGCAGCCTTCAACAGCTAGAAAAAGTATCTCTTATAGAGACGCTAACTATGGTTTGCTATTCAAAGGGCTGGAAGGGGAAGGGAACTAAGGCTATATAGAAATCTTTTCCTGAGAGACAGAGATTGAGGAATATAGCCTGTTGCCAGAGTTTGAGAACTGAAAATCTCATGTTTGATTGAGAAGTTGCTGGAAAAAAAAGAAAAAGAATACCTTTGGATGTGAGGTCTTTTCAGCAACTCATTTTTTAACATCCCGCTGTTCTTGGGGAAATATGTCATTAACCCCTTCTTGGCATAAGTGAAAGCAGAAAGTGACCCGAAACAGACTGTGGTGGGCTTGATGTAATCCTAACGGCAGTTAAAATAAACCCTTTCCTTGGTTTTATGTGGTGTAGGACCACATCCTATAGCCAGAGCGCTCAGTCATTCTGTGCCTGCTTCCCTCTGCTAAAGAGGAACTCAAATCTGATTTAAACCAATTATTGTGTTGGACCAGGTTATGCTCTTCTGATGCCTTTGTGTGTGCCCAGAGTGTGTTGGAGGACCACGTGCTGTCCTTCTATGCACAGGGCTGGTGAGGTAAAGTCAGAGGATGAGCACCAGTAACACCTCCCCTGCAATAGGATTCAGAAACAGAAATTCAGGTGCTCTTTGTGATCTTCTGCATTACTGCGGTGCCTTAGCAGAGGCCAGAGCCCTGGGTAACTCTGATATGTAAAGACGTGGTTTAAACGTGCCTCAGTCCACTAATGACAAATCCTGTAATTGCTGAATTCATCTTCCTGACTGACCAGTAAGGCAGTTTGAGATGGCACATTACAAGTAACCCAGAAAGACCAAGCTGTAGGAAAAAAAATAACTTGCAAAATGCCACAAACAATAAACCCGTTATTTCAGGAGCAAAAAAGGGTTGAGAGTTGATGTGTTCTCTTGGAAACTAAGCCAGTGAGGATTTGCATGTTCTCATAAAAATAAATAAAAAATAGCAGAACATTTAAAAGAAGCTTATTTCTATAATAATGTAAAATGTTAAGCACGGATTTACAAGCATAAATAAGAACTCAAGTCACAAAATGGGTAGAGACATTATACCAGCATCATTAAATAGATGAAACAGCAGCAGTCAATCTAATAAATAGTTTTCCTTTGCTACCTCTGAAGCCAAAGAAATCATACTGCTTCAGGGGCATGTTTGAAAAGAAGTCATAGAAATATCTGCTCTATCTTCCTGCCACTGTCAAAATGCACCATCTGAGGTCACAGCTCTGAGCCACTTTTCACTGCTGCCCTGGCTATTGCACACATCACAAAATTCAGCTTTTAAAGGGCAGTGAAAATGATGAGGAAAATACAATGGCAATGAGCAGGGAGTTGAATTTTTGTCCTGCTGAAATCAATGGCTGTTTGAATTGTAGTTGCTAAATTTATCTGCCTACTCCAGGAATTTCTGAAACTCATTTTCTTTAGTCCAACTCCTTTTTAACCACCTGGGTGCTGGTTTGCCACCATAATTCTTCCAGAGGGAAAATAACATCGCATCGCTTCTTGGGAGTAGTGGCAGTAGTGGTTGTTTTGTAGCTCTGCAGGGACATCTGTTGTTTCATCTACTTTGTGAGTTAGTGCCAGTGAAACAGCTCAGGTCAAATCCTTCCGTTCTAGTGAAACCAGCTTGGAATGCTAGTTCTGATTATCGCCTGTTTCCAGAACCACTCCCTCACGCCCCCCACCCGTAAGTACCAGGCACTGATAATTCCCAGTTGCCTGGAAATTGCAGAGTTGTAGGTCTTTCGAGGGAGAGCTGCGAGCAGGCTGCTGGCAGGGTGTGTAATGCATTGGGCAACCTGTTAGGTCTTTACGGTGCTGGCAGAGTCAGTAAAACTTGAAATTTTAGGGCTCAGTTCAGCAAAGGTTGTGCTGAGGTCCATTGCTAAATACTTGAGTGTATGCTTATGTTCCCTCATAGGCATCAAATCTGTGGCTTCTTTCTGTTACTGCCTGTGTGTTTGTGCCTTGCCAAATAGAGAGATAATGTAAGACTTTGAATACAACACATGGTTATCTCCAACCAGGGCTTTGAGACACTGTGAGGATTTCACCTACTGCTGCTTGTCTTTAAGTCATTGAATGGTTCGGGTTGGAAGAGACCTTAAAGATCATCTAGTTCCAACTAGGTGTCCATGCGCAGGGACACCTTCAGTGTGCTGTAGCTGTTGAGTTCTGGGTACAGACTGAGATGTGTGTGCACCCATAAGGGAGGGGCTTCCTGCAGAAGAAGACTTGCAATCCCTCGTTAATTAAATGGAAGTGAAAGCTTTTTCTGGCACAGCCAGCCAGCCAAACACACAGCTTTTCACGGCTGCAACCTACTGCTGATACAGGAGGAGCTTCCCCTGCTTGTAGTTTGAAAACTGGAGTAGTTCTTTTCTTATTGCAATAGTTCTTTTCTTGCTCCCTGATTATTACGTCTTACATTTCCAAATCCTACCATTATGATGCATGGAGACTAGACTAGAGGATAATAGTGATGGCTGGCTTCAACATTTAAAAATCTGTTGGTTCATTTCATGAACTGCAGACTAACCTCTTGTTTGGAAATCCGTTTATATAAAAATAAACAAATTCAGGATTTTTCTTTTAATGAAATTTCACTAGAAACCTGTCTTTTAAATGCATGGTCTCCTGCTTTCAAAACTGCATAGACTAAGGTTTTCTTTGACAGAGTCTGCAGGTGCCTGTAGTACCTTATATTGAAGGAGTACCTTTCCGTTTAGAGTGGTAGACTGTTTCCTGTAGAGTGCTCTTCAAATAAATTATAGCTTTGGCTTCTGTAACAAAAGGCTAATTCCACTCTGCTTGAGGGAGAGAGGAAGAAATGGTAAATTAGCACAGAGCACCATCGTTCTGGTTCTTGTCATTTGATTCAGTTGTCTCTCTAGCTAGTTAATGATGACCAGGATCACAAGAGTTTACAATTCAGGACTGTGTGGAGTAGGGGAATTCTTCAGTGTCTCTCTCAGGTGCTACAATGACAAGCGTGTTCTGAGAGAACAAACTCTGCCAGATCCAGTGGTGGTATCCTAAGTGACAACCTTCCTAGGCACGTAAGGTGTGAGGGATTTTCACCTGGCACATGCTACTGACCTGCCAGAGCCCGTGCATCACTGAAATGCCGGTTGGGGAGCTGGTATAAGTCAGGTTCAACTTTGTTCAGGCACTTCATCCAGGGGGATGTAAGCAATCCTCAGGAATTTCATGGCAAAACACATGCTGCAGTAATCCTGGGATGGGGAAGCATGCCACACCACTATTACTGCAGTGACTCTGCTTACCAGCAGCTGATAGGGGCATGGTAGGAAAAGAAATGCCTGAGGCGTGTTTGAGCAGCTCCTTCCTTCTAGTTTTATATGTGATAGTAAGGCAAAATGAGTAAGCAAACTCTTGGCTTGTTTTACAGATGTCTTATGCCAGGTTGTTACAATTCTTTTTTTCCCCTTTTTTCTTTCTTTCTGAATGGAGGTAATTCAAGTGAAATCAGCTAACAAGCCTTTGGAGACATGACCAGAGCTGGAACATTAGAACATGTTTTATGTTGCAGAGACAATGCTGTTTCATTTAATTTCTTTTCTCTTTTTGCAATGCCTCATTTAAAAACAAGTGGATGTTTCCTATTTCAAGGCCTATTCTGAAATCTGCCTGGATTTTTCACTCATGTAAAATCACCTTTAAGTCCAGGAGGGTTTCATGGGAGAAATAAAAATTGTTGAAGTGCGGCAATTTAGGAACGTCCCTAGCGACTTGTGAAAGCAACATGGATAAGAGCTAAAAGAATTCCCAACACACTGAGGTGGTATCTACTCTAATATATATGTTGACACAAGTCATTCTTCTGGCATCTTTTGTAGTGTTTGTCACAGACAGGCATCCAAGTAGCCTGAAGTACTGAAGCAGTTTGTTGAGTTAAAGCCTAAAGGCTTGGGATTTCTTTCTTTTCAGCAGTGGCACGCTGTAGATTTTGTCCACACTTGGCAGTGTTGTGTCTGTTGCTGATTGACAACGGAGCCAGTCTAGAGTAGTACTGCAAATCTTCTGGTGTGCTAAAAGTGAACTGAACAGCTTAGAGAGGCCCCCTTAAGGGCTTCTAAGCAGAACTAGATCCAGTTTGGAGAGGAGCAGGAAATTGTCAATGAGATGTTGTAGGAAATATCACCAGGGAGGAGGTAATAATACTAAATGAGCTGTCCTTCACAAATATCAAAAGTTTCCCTATATAACCTGTCCCCTCAGCAGCAGTGATGGCAGAACATCTCCATATCTGGTTATTGTTGAATGTATTGTTACCTGTCAGTACCACATTTGTCCCAACTGCTGCATTGTGGTGCTTGATGGTTTTATTGCATCTATTTGACAGTTGCATGATCTGTACACAGATGTGTGTACATGAATCAATTTATTCACTTTAAGAGCAGAAGAAACCGGAAGATCATTGCATTTGATCTCTTGTATGTGAGCTTATCTATTACTCTCAGACTGAGCCGAAGAACTTGTGCCTGTGCAATGCTTATTCTCCAAAGGCATCCTCCAACTGAAAAGTAAAGAAATGGAGAACTCGCTGTATTGCTTGGCTCAGCATTCAAATATAATGCCTTGTTTCCCAAATGGATTTGTCAGGCTTCAGTTCCCAGCTATTAGTTCTTCTTGTGTAATTTTCCTGCTAGACAAGAGAGACTGTAAGTACCCAGTGTTTGTTTTCTCCCTGGGAAAGTGCTTACTTGTAAACTAGTTACATGTCAATCTTCTTTTTTATAAACTAAATGTATTAAGATTCCTGTAGTCTCACTGGATGGATTTTTCTCCAGTTGTCAAGGTTTTGGGACTGTTTCCTATATTCTCTCCATTGTTTTCTAAGACAAGACATGAAAACACTGTGTGCTAATGCCAGGTCTCACAAGTACTATACACACTTCCCTTCTTCTTGCCATTGCCCTTCACTATTCAAATTTAAGAAATAAATTAGCATTTTCATACAGCTAAGATAGTACTGGGAACTAGTGTGTACGTGTAGATATCTGCACGTAGTTCTTCACAGCAATGCAGATCCTTTCAGAAATCGCAAAAACATCCCCCTTCCTGTAAATGGATTTGCATTTTTTTGTTTCTAAAGGTCTTGCATTTGGCTAAATTAAAATGTACTTAATTTGACTGGGTATGGCTTGCCAGTGATCACTCTCATTTTCACTGGCTTGTTCTCCTTAGGATGTATCACTGAGCCACCTGCAAATACGTCAGCAAGTGACATTGTCTTTGCTTCCAGGTCACTGATAGAAACAGACTAGCACGAGTATTTGTCTTTGCGACCCCTCCTGTGGAGCACCCGCTCTTAAGTCTTATCCTAGCTGACAAAGCATTCGTATCTATAGTTGACATCCCCTTGCCCCATGATTTATATGACTCTATCTGCCTGTTTTAAACCAGTAAATAGTTACTTCATGTTAAAAGTTTTGCATTGTGCTGAAAGAGAGGGAATAGACAAAGCCCAGGTCTTCAGAGATTCATGAGTGCGTGGCACAGGCTCTTCACAGTGATGTGGTAGACAGACATTCCTTGTGGTTTTTGAAGACTCCTCATATTCGTATTGCAGGAGGATGAGTGCATAATGGGCAAGCCAAAGCAGCTCACCAGACCTGCCAAAACGTAACTGCTCATCTGGCAGAAGTTACAGAATTTAAGAATTTTGTTTCACAGTTGGACTGTTAATCTCAGTATTATATTCACTTGTCAGAGCATGTTAATATAACAGAATGAAAAATGTTCCTAGATACACACTGTTGAATATTTAAAATGGAGAATTATGAGTGACTTTCAAAGCATCTAATGCATGTGATTCTAAATTATCTTTAACGAAGCGGTTGGCTACCCTTTGTGTGTTTCGTGAGTCCACTTAAACATAAACCAAATAAAAAGCAGTTAGAAATCAGTTGATTAATCAGAACATATTATAATTTTCTTTTACATCTCCATTTTTATTGGTATAGTAATTCTTTTTGTTAGTGATATTCCTTAAGGTTTGAAGTAGAGTGGGAATTCCACACGTATAAAGTATAAGCTGAAAATTTGGTCAAGAGAGTTATGTAGGCAAGAAGAAGAAATTAAGAGTTTAAAAACTTGGTTGGTAAGCCCATACTGAGTTTCTATGCTGTGTCCCTACAGGTTTAAGGCCTGAAGTTAGCAGGAGGTCCACAGCTACATTCTGTAAGTGCTCAAACTTTTACTTAGTTAGCACACAAAGAGCCTGCTCATCCATATGATCATTTATTTTTCTCCATAAATATTCTATTTTAAATCTTGTTAGGTAACAAGAGCCAGGTGTTTAACAACTTCTAAAGCCATTGATAAACAAAATACTCAAATGTACCAAGGTTCACTGAAGACTAATTTGTTGTAGTCAGTGAATATAGTCCTTGAAAATGACATTCTCTTTGCTTCTAGCTTAGTAACAGCAGGCCAAATCTTGTCTACCTTATTGATTTCAATAGAACTGCTGGTATGAATAAGCAAGGGGGCTTTGACAGCAGAGTGCATTTGGATGTAGTGTACAATGCTTGGGTTTTGAGATTCCTTCCTGCTATATAATAACTCAATACTATACATCTTCTCTGATGGCATTTGTAGGGCTCAGCAGGAGGAAGTAAATAATAACACGTTCACCGTCGTTTGTCTGTGTGGCAGGGAGGCAGAGAAATGGAGCTGTATCTCTGGTTTGCCTGGACAGGATCCATCTCATTGCTTTTGTGCAGGGCAGAGCTGAGGCATGTGGTGAGCCAGCCTGGGCTTTCCATGCCGTGGTCTCTCAATGAAGAGCCTGGGGAAGTCCAGGGTGGACACGCTGAATGCTTGTGCTAGGGGCAGTACAGGTTTTGGGATGGTCCATACAGAGTTAGATCTAATAAACCCATCTGAATATCAATCTTTCTGTTCCCCAACCGTCCAGGCTTCAGGAGAACTTTCTAGCTTGGGAGCAGCATCAGATTGAGGCTCGTCCTGCATTTCTGTATTGCTCAGCCCACAGAACACTGTGCCTTCTGCTGGAAGCCTTGCACAGCAGGGGCACAGGCGTAGTCAGACAATTCTGCAAAGGCAAGAAAAATCCAGATGGACATCATAGTTCCAGCTCGACACCAGCTGTGCTAGAGATAGGTTGGCTCAGGGCAAGTCTACTTCAGTGTCTCCAGCTCAAAGCTTGATACCAAGGAGCCCAGTGCTCTACAGATGGGGAAACTGGCACCCACAGACTTGTCCAAGGACATGCAGCAGGCTGGTGGCAGAACTAGGAGTAAAGCCCAGATTTCTATTACTCTGTCTTGCTTTATCCATTAGGCCGTGAGACCCATTGATCATCCTTCTGTGCTTTGCTTATGTCATTTCTTAACTTGAAAAAATAATTGCCAGTGTTAGTGGATTGTGCATTTCCCAGAAAAAACATACACCCGTATATTTAGATTTTTGTATTATTTATTGTTACCTTTCACAAGCAGAAGCCTTTCAGATAAATCTTTACCACTAATTTAGTCTACATTTATACATTGGTGGTCCCTTTGACAATTGGTTGTAACTCTTGTGATTGAGTTTCCCTTCCTTTCCTTTGCCCCTTGAGTATCGGTGTATAACCACACAATCTCTTGTACATCTATTTATCCGGGTATACCAGTGCACTGTAGTATCTGTACAAAATAAAGTTATAAATTAAATTAGACATCAAATCTTTATTGGAGTAGCATTTTCCAGGAGGAAAAAAATGCTGGGAAATTAAATGCTTAATGAGGTATTTCTTAAATTTGGCAAGATGATCCTGGTTATATTCATCATAACTTCAATGAAAGTCATATGTCCCATTTCCCTTTTGGGGTACACAGTTCTTCCTTTCATCACGTTTAATGTTTTAAGTAATCACCAATTTAATGCAATGTCATGGCTTCCCAGCAATAATATAGCAGTGGTATTGTCCAGCTACTCTCTTATAGGAGACGCACAAGATGGATCAGCCAACTGCTTGGTTCAGGTCAGTGCTGGCCTGTGCCTGCCTCGCCCCAGTGTGTCGGGGGCAGCTGCGAGCACCATGCATAATTCAGAGCGCTACAGGACTGTGACAGGGGAGTTTTTCCGGCTGTTGCTTCAACAGATGGTGAGCAGCGTCCGGAGCAGAGAGCGTGCGATAGACTGGTGCCAAGCCTGGGACTCAGTTGCCAAAGCTCATGTGAAGTAGGGTTGTGCAGATGAAATAGAGACACAAATTATAGTTTGTTAATGTTCATTAAAACTTTTGGTGCTTATACACCTGCTGAGATGAAAAATTCAGCAGCAAATAGAAAACCTTAGGAACTCACCGTGTTTTGTACAAATGTCTCCTTCAGCCTCTGATTTACATTCACCTTCTTTCCCAAAAATGTTTAATTGCTGCATGCTTGGCTTCAGATTCCTGACTGGTATGATATTGAGACTGAGCCTTTAAGTGTAAACAAAACCCTCACTTCAGTAATAAACCTGGAATTATGTCTGCTTCTTCTACTTCGTAGTACTGCAGCAGTTTTTAGTGAGTATGGGGGAGTTTGAGAGATTGTGATCAAAGCAGTGATATGTTACTATTTATACAAAACTGACTAGAAAAAAAAAAAAACAGCATTGTTCCAGTTTGACTTCCACTATAGAAAGCCTCTTTCCTTTAAGCCTGTTTTGCGGGGATTCTGGCTGGGAACAGAGCTCTGCTTTTATCGACAAATTGCAAGATCTTCCACAGGCCGGGGGGGCACTGAGGGATGCAGGAGGGCATTTGTGAAAAAGCCTCCAATATTTACATTAAAAGGAATCGTTCCCTATTCCTTTTTACCTTTTGGCTATTGATTGCACAACCCAAAACACACAGTGTTTTCCCTAAAGTGGGATTCCAGTACTCAGTACAAAACAGGCAGTTTGGCTCTAGAGAACTTTTAGATCTCAGTCGTTGTGGTCTATCAGCCCTGATGCAGGTAGATCCATAAGCAGAGTAAGTAATGAGGCTTTGTGGAATCTGTGCATCTTTGACAAGATATGCCCTGTGGTGGGTCTGCAGTACAGAGGGAAAGCATCTGTTTTCATTTTATTGGTATTGCTTCAGGTTATGTAGCTTCTTTTGGTAGGTAGTGATGGGGAAAGTTACCCACAGACCAATTCTTCAAATATAACAAAGTTTTGCAAGTTAAGCACTGAATTTCTTGAAGAAGTGTGATGCATAACCAGAAGGAACTATAATTTCCCAATTTTATTTGAGAGCTCAGTTGCATTAGAGATCGTCATCGCTAGCAGAGAACATCAGAGCTTATTGTCCAGGTAGCCTTTCATAAAACTGAAAAGCAAGTGTATAAAAAAAGAATGTTTTGTTGTACACACAAAAGCACTTTGGAAATGTAGACCATGTATAGTGTCCAGGGATTAGTTTAATCCCTTGCATTTTTCTTTGTTATATATCGTACACTGCAACAAGCGTAATTTGAAATTGGCTCTGCCTTTTCATCTTTAAAACTAACAAGACTTTCTTCACTGCTGCTGCTGGCATAGTTGTAATGTTTTTGCAACTTGTACTAGGCATGTTTCTACAAAGCTTTTCCTAAGAGGTAAAGTGACTTTTGGTTTTGTTTTTGAAATCCACACGCTGCCTGCTTTTCTCTTGTGCTTAGGAGCTTGCTTTGTTTTAGCATTTGAGACTTAATTCAATGGGAGTGCTTCCCACCAAAGTAACAGAAATGAACAATTATCTCAACTGCTGTGAGAAACATTTTACAGAGGTTTGTATATTCCAAACAGACAGTTTAATCCTCATGGAAAACTATCAAGTAGGGTTCCATACTCTAAATACGCTGCCATTTTTATACAAAACAAGCTATTCTTTTTCTTTTCTGCCCAACAGAGTCCCTTGGCAGGGAAACCATTCTATGTTCTGTAGGGACAGTTAAAAATATTAGAGATTGGAACTTCAGGCCAGATTTTGAACAGTTTCATGTATACATTTCGTAGAGAAAACGTGCTGTCTTTGGGTTTTGGCAATATCATGGAAGACCTTGACCTACCTTCTGTTGTGCCAGTTCTGCTGGAATTTGTCACTGACGCATTACTACAAACTGCTCCTGAAAATGGTTTATCAACTCCCTTTCTGCCCATACTAGCCACCAGGAAGAAACCATTGCCCCTGTAGCTACGTCTGGTAGAAACTGACTGTCTTGAGGACCAAAGTTTTCTATGCTGTGTATCAGTCTTTCTTATTCACTGCTCTGCTTCTCCTCCTCATAGAATCATAGAATAACCAGGTTGGAAGAGACCCATCGGATCATCGAGTCCAACCATTCCCATCAATCACTAAACCATGTCCCTCAGCACCTCGTCCACCCGTGCCTTAAACCCCTCCAGGGAAGGTGACTCAACCACCTCCCTGGGCAGCCTCTGCCAGTGCCCAATGAACAGGTCCTCGAACAGGTTCAGGGCATGGCTTGCTTCTTAGTTCATGAGTGAGAATCACAGTACTGTTTGTCAAATTGTGAGTTTTGGCTGTTGATGTTGGGCAATCGAGACTGTCCCCTGCTGGAGACAGAGCCCACAGCGAGAGGGGACAGAACAGCCTGTGCAGTTCACAGTTTGTATTAAAAAAAAAAAGTATCCCCAAACTAGGGCTTCGTCCTTTATGTGATGAGTCAATATTGTCAGTTTCAGAATGTCAAACAAACTTCCACGAGTATTTAAATATACAACAATTTGCCTATGTGCAGATTGTAAATTGTTTGCTCAAATAAGTTACTTTGTCATTACCTTAGGCTGAATCAAATTGCAGAGTAGAGTAATTTATTACAAACATGATATTTTGTGGTAGTTAAACACATTTACCAGCTAATCTGGAAAACAAAATTCTGTAATTGCACAGGTGGTCACTTACTAAGGTCTTAGCATAGAAAATAATATTAAGAGGATAACTAGTACAGGCTGAGTAGTACTTGTGGATCAATATGCATGGTTAAATAATGGATGAAGCTCAATTAGTGGGGCTTCTCTAATTTAATCTCATCTTCTGGTAAAAGAGATACCTAGCTATAACTTCAACTACCAGAACCAACTACTTAATACTGAGAAAAGACTTTTACTACTCATTTAATCTGCATTCAGATGAAAAGACACTTGCCTTATTATTTTTAATTCCTTCATAAATTTGGAATGATCTTGCTTTCATGACCTTGTTATAATTAGCATCAGCCCTTTCTTGTTAATGAGCTATTACCTGCAAATCCATATAATTCAAATGACACACTGACAGTCTGACTAATTAACAACGTTTGACCAGTATCTCAAGCACTCTGGAAAAGACTTTGTCCTCTGACACTGGAAATGTTCTCTGAGATTCCATATATAAATATACCCAACACTGTAAATGTATTCTGCAAAGAGGTTACAAAATCGCCCTGCCAAGAAGTTTCTAACATTCATCCAGAATAGAGGCTGTTACGTAAAAATCCCATCGTGCACCACATTTATGTTGTGATTAAAATGCACTAACACCACTGATATTTATAAATCCCTAGCAACCTATAATATCATTTCTACATAGCTTGCAAAAAAGATTTTAAAAGAAAGAATACCAGGCTATCGCACATAAAGAAGCTTCTAGACCTCTCCACTAGCAGCAGACACTTTTGAAAATGGATTTGCCTGTTTTCAACAAAAACTGCACTCTTAGCTTTTGGGACTTGATCAATCAGTCCTCCAGAGCAGGCATTCCTGGCACTTTACTGGGATTTGGGTCTGACTCTGGCCCTTCTTGGCTGTCCATTACTACCTAGCCCGATTCCATTGACTTGTCTGTACCCAAGGAACAGGGAATCGTTTCTCATTAATAAGGAGTATTTTTTAAATGGCATTAAGGCAGGTTTTTTCTGGTACAATGTTCAGAAAAGCTAAGTCATCTTGTAATGTTACAGCTGCTCTGTATGGATTTATCAATACACATGGCACTTTACAATGAAAAGGAAAAGTTAATGCCCAAAGCAGTTTTCAATCCAACATGCAGTGATCTTCTGCGTAACGCATGGTTATTTTATGTGGACCAAATTCAGCGTACACACCCACTGCTTCTCAGAGTTGCTGTGAAAATTAGATTTATTACTGTTTGTGAAGCCATTAGAAACTAGAGAGATTAATTCCATAGAAAAGATGAGGAGAAAATTAATAATTCTGTCTTCAAAGTAAACAAAGCATGGGACCGCATAATGAACAAAGGGGAGAAAGCATAATATTGAATAGCTGCTGTTTACATGGCCGTTCACCCTGTGCGATGCGTGTGGCCGTGGCTTTGTGGAAGAACTGTGATGTGTACATGTAGTTATGCTGTCTGGTACTCCAGCTGCACAAGGAGGCTGTGTTAAGGCAGCAGATAATTGCTGCCTTTAGAGCATTCTGCATCCTTTGTTTCTTGGTGTTGAATGACCTCAGTTCAACTACAGTAACATGAGAATTCCTGTGCCATATTACCAGCAGCATTTATGTTGAAGCAACTGTCCTGACACAGGAGTCTTGATGTAGAGGGAGAACTGGATTTGCAGTGAGATATAGCCCAAGGCCTCAGTTTAACAGGACTTAAGCTTGCAAATAGCGCATTGATCTTGGCACTTAAGTTTACACACTTCTAAGGACTCTGGTAAACAGGGACTGCAGGGGCAGCTGTTCTAGTATGGAATAGAATTCACGTGAAACCCTGAACAGAAAGTATCAGCAAAAACATTTACAAATTTCAAGGCATTTCTGGTCTTTGGTTCGTATGGTTTTGTTTGTTTGTTTTTCTTTATTGTATTTGGCCCTGGGAAGGTCTTGAGCAAAATGTTTGGGCTTTTATACTGAACAGAGCTTTGACCTTGTGCAGTCTGGGTGCTGCTTTTGCTACCTGATGGTGGGAAGGCTTTGTTCTGGGATGCCACATAATTTATGAATTTTAGTTCTTAGTATAGACATAATAAACAGCCTGCATTTCAAGGAAGAAAATGAGGAACAGCACCTGGGACTGTATGTGCTCTCCACAGATGCCACTTTAGCACAGCAGTGCGTCCTGTATTAAGAATGCGGAGCTAAACACATAGCAGCTGTCAGCCTGCAGAGAGAGCAGCAGGAGCGTGTTTCTCTGTGGGAACTGCTCTGTCCTTGGTCGCTTAGGCTCCAAGTATTGCAAATGACATGCAGATAAACTTGAACGCAAGCGATGACAGCTCTCTGCTGATGGAGGTAAGAGGCAACAAACGTGTCTTTGCTGATGATTTCCAATAGGTAGAATGCACACTTGAAGTACTACTAGGTTATCAGAATATATTGTGGGATAGATGAACTTCCCTTTACGACAGGGGACAGCATGATGAATGAGAGACTCGCCACTGACGGCTTATAGGACACTCCTTGGATAAATATGCCATTAATCTTCTCACAAAGCACATCTTTATTGTAGAGTACAAGCCGTGTCAGCGTAGGAATACCATCAAAATCCAGGCAGTAAAAGCTCTGAGAGACAGGCAAGCTTTGGTGGTAGCATGGTTTCCACCTTCAACTGCACCCACCTACTTGGTGAGTTATTGTTATTGTATTTGTAAGTAACTCAGCAGACAATTTACATCTTAACCAATGCAGCACATTTGCTTTGTGACAGGTTTAGCACCCTGATTACATATAATCTGTTGAGGCCATAGGGAAGAACTGCTCCTCCTCTTACTCCCTCATCACTCACACGTGCCTCTCCTGTCTCTCGCCCTCCTCCGAGCAGGCGTGGAGGAAGCAGGAGAGGAGGCGAGGGGAAGCAGCACTCGCTCCCCTTGTCCTTGGCTTGTTAGGGAAGGCATCCTAGATTCATGGCATGACTTAGAAACAACAGGACCCGCACAGGGTAACCTGACTGCCCTTTGTCCCAGGGTTTTACCCTCAACTAGCTCTTTCCCTTTTGAGGCTGCCTGGGATGCTTCATTCTTTCCCAGTGCAAGGTCAGTCTCTGAGGACGTACTTTGTGTGGCAGCGCTTCCAGCACGAGGCACTGTGTTCATCCCAACCTCAAGAGAGATGTGCTTTTCTAGAGCACTTGTGTGTTCAGGCAGGACACAAACCTTAGCTTTAAAGCTGCATTTGCAGAGGTTGAGGCCCAAGCAGTTTTTACATAGCCCCTGGGTTTACACTGAGCAAGAGTTCTGGCAGCTCCAGCTCAGAGCTGCAGGAATTATGAAGCCCTGTCACTGTAGCACTGGTTTATCACCATTTATCCAGTCCAGAAGCAATTAGCTCTGTAATAGCTCACAACTCCAGGGCTGCCTGGCCTGCAGTTTTACAATTTGGGCACTGGAACAGGCTGCCCAGGGAGGAGGTTGAGTCACCTTCCCTGGAGGTGTTTAAGGCACGGGTGGACGAGGTGCTGAGGGACATGGTTTAGTGTTTGGTAGGAATGGTTGGACTCGATGATCCGGTGGGTCTCTTCCAACCTGGTTATTCTATGATTCTATGAAAGCACCGGAAGAATATGAAACAAAACTTAATATTCGTTCAGGTGGCAAAACACATTTCAGAGATGCCTGCATTTAGGCTCTGGAGAAAGCATGTCACAGCCTCTGTACAAATAATTACAGTCTAATCAATTTTAGCACAATTAAATAGATGATAGCAAGGGAGATTAGTATGTAAATAAATTTTAAACCACCAGGGAAAGTTTATTTATGTCTTGTCACAAACTGATTTTTGTGTGTGACAAGATCAGATATATTTTGGTAATTATTATGCATCTATTATGTAAGCAGGAAGAATGATCATTGTCAAAGCTGACTTCGATTGTGCGATAACATCTACTGTAATTGGCATTTATGTGCAATTGATTGGTCACAATCTCAGATGATAAAATTTTTCTTCGCCTAGACAGTATTATGAAGGGGCTTGATGTGTCAAAACAGGTTGAGACAGAGGCTGGTACAGTGTGACTATCAGCAGCTGTGAAATGCAATGCAATCGGCAACTTAAGAAGTCCTTATAATGCTGATTGCTGAAAGGATGGAGTGTTTCAGGGGAAGGATCGTTGTTTTTCTTTGGCATTCATCCCAGACACTGTCAGAGAAAAGATAGGAGGATAGAGACAGATGAACTTCTGGCCTGATCCAGTATGGCTGTTTTTATGTTGTAAGGATATTATTAATTATTCAAGAGCAAAGAAAGTCTTTAGAATATCATGGCATCGGTGAAAAATGGTAATAGACTCGGACAGCTGCACAGGTTTTAACAGAGGTGCTGTTGATTTAATAAGCAGTCGAGATCTGATGGAGTTCACTGTCACTCCAAACACACTTCTAAAGTTGGACTTTAATTTTGGTATAAGATCTGTCCAGGCTGTGCACTGTATCATTTGTTAGCAGAGTGCCATGTGTACAAGTAAATGCGTCTGTGAAGAAGCTGACATGGAAGTGAAAGATGGTAAAGACTTTTTAAAGCATTAATGAGTTGGAAACAGGTTAGTAATAGAGTCCTGGCTCGTTAAAGATGTACTCTTGGTTCAGAATAACTGCCAGGGTAAGTTGGGCTGACATTCTCAGAGCAGCACAGCAGACTTGGATGAACTGCAGAATTAGAAATTAGTCACAAAATGTCCATTACCTTCTGCTGCCAGGAGGAGGGTGGGTGGAGGAGTGTCCATTTTTAGCTATACCAGCCAAAATGATATAAGCGTGGAGTGCTTGGGGTTGGAAGGGACCTTTAGAGGCCATCTAGTCCAACCGACCCGAAAGGAGCAGGGACATCTTCAACTTGATTAGGTTGCTCAGAGCCTTTTAAAATGCAATCCTCCCCTTTAAGAATTGGTTCACCTCTGTGAAGTTCAGATGTGTGAAATTGCATTGGGGCAGACCCTCAGACGGTGTAAGTCCCAGAGAATTGTCTATATACAGCAAATGAGAATATGTCATGTTAATCTTATTGCTCTACTAAGAAAGCAGCCATATCAATCTTGACCTTCCTTCAGGCCAAAACTGCCAAGGGAACTCTGATAAAGGGCCAATCTACAAATAAGTAGGTTTTCATTCAATCCCAGGGACTGCTTTTGTATTTGTTTGTTTCTCCTTAAACTAATAGAAATAATTTCACGTTCTGTATTTTGAATAACTTTTCTCCCGCAGATAAATTGCTAGAATGACCTTTTCCTAAATCCTGTTGGTCACCTCTACACTTAAGTGGTAATGGGGTTTCTTCCTATCTGTAAAACAGGAAAAAAAAAAATCAAACAATGTGTGCAGAGTCACAAGAAAGAAGATTTCATTAGATGCGTGAAATTCTGAAGATGAAAAATGTGCTGAGGTTAGATTTGGACAACACCACTTCAGTAGTCATGTCTGCAGAAATAAAAAAAAATCAAACCCTGAACAACAAGAAATTATTTGGAGGGCTAGGGAACCACAAACTATTTGCTAAAAGTCTTCATGGTTCCCATGAATTTTACAGTTTCCTTCTAAATTAAAGATGGAGATCAGCTTGCGTCTTTGAGGTGGAGTATGTCACATAGCTGGTATCTGTTGTGAGAAATTTTGGCTGGACATTGACCCAGTCATGCAAATTCTCATTTATTTGAGTGATTTTTGCACAAGTAACCCCATCAACATTAGTCCATAGACTGACAGAGCTTCAAGAGACAGGATCATTAGTTCACCTGATTTCACCTCATGTGTGTTGTGGGCAGTTAAATTTCCAGTCACCCCCTGTGTTGAGTCCAGCACAGTGTATTTAAAAAAATCATCTACTTCAAGAAGACAGCTTGCCATGATCTCAGGGTTTCAATACCTGGAGAATTCACTGATTCCCAGAGTCGCCTCTTCCAATTGCTGCTTAGATTCACTGCTTGAAATTGGCATTTTTGTTGCAATTAAAACTTCTCTGGCTTCCCCTTTCAGTTCTTGAAATGCCTTCTGCTATACTAACGAATCTTTCACTGTGTTGCATTTCTTCTCTGTAAAATCCTTGTACACTGTAATGTAGGCACTTTTCAATCCTCTTACTGACAAACTGAACATACTGGTACTTGAACTCCTCCTCAAGACTCAATGACTGCAACAGAACTAGCTGCATAATTAAGGAAATTGTCACAGAATCCTGACCAAAGATGGTGAATTGAGGCTAAGTAGATAAAATAGCATTGACTGTGAATTCCTATCGAGTACTATGGGAGCTGGACTGTGCCTTTGCACAGGCATAGAGTAAAGAGAAGTGTTGTTCAGCACTGGATGCTGCCAAGTAGTTTAGTTAAATTTGCTGCAGTCAGCCAGTCCACATTTGGCATACAAAGAAATTGCGCACAACTTGCTGAAATGTAATCACTGAGTCACATCATTGAGTACTTAATCTCTAGGAAAGTTAACTTTTTCGGCACAGGGTAGATCACATCAGCAGGATTCTTTCTTATTTATTGCAGATGCTGATAATGGCTTCTGCTCCTCTTGCGAGAGAGATTGCGGGCAATGCTATGGGAGCTGCTTTGATGTCCTGTCATGTTGCTTTTATAAACACATCAAAAATGCAAAAGGACAGCTTGTTGACTGTAGCTCAACGAAGGAGCAAGTACTCTTAAATCAAAGAACTTGCCAATACCAACATCTGAGTGTGTAGTCTTGGTTATTAGGTAGATTATCAGGGGTTTTAAGACATGATGCCATCTAATGAAATCCTCGGACACCCCAACTAGGTCTATTCTCCTTACTGTACTTGGCACGAATCTGTTAAACTAGCAGCTCTTCCTTTGGCATCTGTGCTGGTAGGAATAAAATGAAAAGGCTGTGCCAGTATTTACTGACCGCACAGCTGCATTCACAGGCACAGTTACAAAGTCATTTCTTGACATGCCTCCTGTGGCGGTTGGGCTCCTGCTCAGCATTCCGATTTCCTTGATGCCCTCTTCCCAATGTGTGATGTTCCTTTGAAATGTCACTATTTATTCATTTGACAGTTGCAATGTTGATGACAAGGAAGGAGAGTAAGTGGCTGTAGCTTTGCAAAAATAAGTTGCAAGTGAGAAAGTCAAAGTCCTTGTGGAGTTTTGAATCTTCAGCTCTCTGTTCTACACCAAGAAGTATGGGGGTTCCCCCCATCAGGAGATTTCCAAAATGACTTTGTGTATTTGGGTCATGTACATCACAGGATCATCTTTTGTCCTTCGACATTAATGCTTTTCTGAAAAATCAGTGACAAAATGCAAAGACTTTATAGCCTGTAAGGCAACAGTGGTATTTTTGCTTCAGTCACTTGATTTGACATTTGTTTTTCAGACACTCTGTCCAAAAAGCACCTCTACTGATCCCCTTTGCCTCTTTTGACTCCAAGTAGAACTTCTCACCTATATTTCTATTTGCTTTCTTTGATGGCCCTAGGGCATCACCTTGAAAGTGAGAGTAGGTTTAATGGAGGAGTTTCTTGTCTGTGATTCTGCTTTGGATCTGAAAAGCAATAACAAAGATTTTCCCAATCCCTTCTTATCTCTGTCACTTCAAGCCACTTTCAAGCTAGCAATGCAGAGTACTTGCAATTAAACCCCAGGCAGAATTTCTGATGATCTTTGGTGACCATGGGCATTCGCTGTCCTGCAAACCTCCACCAATCTATTCAGACTGAAACCGGAGCACTTACCTGGAAGAAGATGGGGGAGGGAGTGAAGCAACTGTGCAGGTGCGACTTACACATCTATAAATAATCACAGGAGACCTTTCATGTTGTTCCTCACTCTTCAGACTTGCAGAGTTTGAACAACCAAAATGGAAGCAAGGGGTTCCAAACGTAGTTGAGAAGTTTGTGCATATCAGGTTTCTGTTCACCTGCAACTGGATGGTCATTATCTGCTTTGAAAACAGCGGCAGCTAAGCTAGCTAATGAGGAAATTGAGCTACATTTCCTACATTCTTAAATCCTTTTGAGGATTCTGTTCTTAGAGTAAGACGCTGATGAAATGCAGAGTTTTCAAAGTACTAGTAGTTTAGAAATAGGAAAGCAGTTACACGTAGCCAGACTGGAAGAAAATACAAGTAATTTAATAAACAGCTTTGTGCTTACTCAAACCCTTCCTGCCAGGGAGGCAGCATGGGTTTAAATTAACACTTGTAAACTGTGTGACAGCCCTGCCCCCCCCCCCCATTTTCCCTCATGTGGGTGGGGGGGGGTGTTCTGATTACAAAGGTCAGTTCTGAAGGTGCAAACACAATTAAATGAGAAATGCTATGCTTTCATTGATTTTTTAATATATATATACACTTCAGAAGGATTATTTCAGGACACTAATACAAACATATTCTATATTATTTTGTGTTTTGGAGAAACAGTAATTCAGAATTCTCTTTTTCTTTTGTCCCCTAGTGACTGACTTTATCAATTTTCTTAATAAATTGACTCCTGAAGCACTTGTTGAGAAAGGCAGCTGCTGAGTGCTGCTGGTGCCTCACTGTGTATCCCAAGGAGAACATGTACAAGCTTATGCGATAATAGTAGTATTGTTGGGTCCGAATGAGACTGGAGCAGGTACTCAAGACACTGCGAGCTTTATACCTCTGTTGAGGTATAGATAGCCAATAGGTACGTAAAGGCAGTATGTGTATCTCTGAGGGCTTAAATTCCAAGGGAATTGTCAATAAGAGTGTCAGTGTACGCTTACTAATAGCCTGCTAATTGTTTGCTGGTTTCTATTGATGTTTAAATTGCATAAAGTCAAGATCAATTTCCTGAGTGATGCCTCTGACATTTGTAAGCAGAGCCCAATGTAATAACTGACCTTAGGTCATCTCATCTGGGATTGACAATATGTTGTAAATGTCCATTCCCAAAGAGTGCTTTAGTGGTACCTCTTGGAAGGAGCTGTATGTCTTAGAAGCTGTGTGCACTGCCAGAGCTTTTCTGAAAGAATGTCCCTCTTTTTCTTCTCTGACCCTCACATGTATCCATCTGGTCCCTGTAGAGTTGTTGCTTTTTCCTGGACCTGTAAGAAATGCATCACCTGTATTTAGGAACCAGAGTCTTTTAGGAAAACAGCTTGGTAGGAATTCTAATACAGTATGTTCAAAAAACACACATTCCCATTTGAATTGGATAGTAAATTGCGTTACTCTTCAGCGTGGGTTGTTTGTAGTAATTTCCCAACCAGCACTATCTTTGCATTAAATCCATCTAGGACTTTTCTCCTTCAGCCGTTCAGGCTGGCAATGAAGAGAGAGGGATCAATCATGATTTCTTCCTTAGACTTATTCCCCAACCCCAGGCTGAGAGCACCTGATTCTTTGCCAATTATTCTTCCTTGAAGGGAGCCAAGGCATGTATTGTTCTTTTCTACTATTGCCTATCTGAAAAGCTAAAAGAAAACAGCAGTCAGACTCCAAAAATACATGAGATCGTTTTAAAATATATATAAGTACCAGAATGATCTGTGGTCATTGTTAGGCACTTCATCGTACTTGAATTAGTACCCCCCACTCCCCCTCTTCATTCTCCTTAAGAATTTAATGGGTACTAACGATAACTATGAAAACCAGTATGTCGTTTGGTGATGCGCTATGTGCAGGATTGGTTTCTCATTACCACTAGCCGAGTCACGTAGAACTTGGAGTTTTCCCTTTATTATAATTTATATCCACTAGCCGTCTAAGCAGATTCATAAAAAATGGCAAACAATCCATATCTATCATGTTTTATGTTTGAATGAGGAATATGGGTATTGCTTTTATTAAGTTTAATGAAATATCTGTTCTTATATTCAAAGTGATAGATGACTCTGCCAAAGTATTTTGTAAGGTGGGTTGTATGCAGGAGGAAGGGCGCTAAAGGAGAGAAGAGATGGGGGTTGGGTAGGATTTTTGTCTTACTGAGGACAAAGAAGCCATAAATCCTTCTTGCCCTGGGGCAAGTACATGCAAGAGACTTTCCAGTATAGCCAGAGCTATCTGTAACAGAACAATATTTTCTGCAAGGCTTCTTAAACACATTTTGCCGAAGTAAATTGATCCTGACAGATGCCTTCCTGTCACCTTTACGTTCTCTCTTGAGCAGAGCCTGGCAGCTGTGCTGAGGTCTGCCAGATTTACAAATCTCTGCTGAGGACTGGACAGGGTCTTTGTGATATTAGATGTCCGAGCTGTTTCTCTCTTCCAAAGTATATTTACTATCAAATATAGGGACTGCAGATAGCTTATACCTCCATAATTGCTACTTTGGAAATATAGTTTTGTCACAGAAGTATTTTCTCCAGGAACAGATAAAATAAGCTGGAAGCTTTGCATTCTATTACCCTATTAATCTCATGTTGTCTTTTCTCTTTTAAAAAATTGGGTGTATACATAGCCAGCACTTAAGAAATCTGCAAGTCCTGGAGAGGATGGTACAGGTGCAAGCTTCCTGAGACAGGGAATCATAGGGCTGAAAACAGGTGCTGATCACTGTAGTGGTGCCAAGGGGTGCACAAGGCTATCAAACCAGTTTACACAAGAGGAGGAGGAGGGATGACTGCTAGGCACACACTCTGCTACCTTTGTGTCTTCAGTTTTACACCACAGCTTTTCTGAGCAGTGGATTAGAGATTACAGAGCATTTCCCGTTCCCAGACACACAGATACTCTTTCCAAATGCACTCTCACCAAAGCACAAGTTAATAGGCACAGTGTAAGGATCGGCAAGAACACCATTGTGAGCAAGGATAGAGAGAGGTGATCTTGATGACCACCATTCTATCCTGAAAAATCCATGATGCCTGCAGAAAGCCCAGTGCAGCTAATAGAGGAGCAAACCAGCATTAGACAAGTGAACTCCTGATTGTTAGTAAAACAACCCAGATTAAATAGCAGAGGAGAGGTTCACTTTTCAGCTTGAATCATACTGGCTTAGAGAGGCAGCTAACTATGTAGTAGACTCCTGCAGATTTCCAAGATCTCTTTTTTTTTTGAATCAACCTAAGCATCAGTATTCTCAGTTCTTGTTCTCTACCCATTGTGCAATTTTACAAATTGGTGCCATTATTCCCATTTTACACCATAATGTGTGGAAAATTCAGGTCAGCATCTTACAAAGCACAGCAGTAATGGGTGCTCCAAGCTGTTGTTGTTTAAAGAAATAAGCAAGGCAACATGCAACGTCAGTGAGTGTCCTAGCACTGCTGACACTGGGAATGTGCAGAACAGCCTAGTATTAGAATGGAGAAAGCTTAAATGTGTGTTTGCTTGCAAAATACAAGGTGAATATGTAAACCACTGTTTTTAAGAAGTCATAAAGCACTATAGCATTTAGCACCCTGATCTGGCAGATGCATCTATGTGTACTTAACTTGGTCTGCGTTTCAAACTACTTATGTGTGTTAGCATTTGGAGTAGGGAAACTGCTTGATAATTATCGAGATTGTAGTGGGAACACACATTCTTGGGAAAGCACTATCAGAGTCATTTATGCATTGGATCACCTTGATTAATTGCTTGAAAGATACATAGTTTATGACAGATGCTCACTGTGTATTTGAGCCATCCTGGAATATCAAAAAGGGTTCTCATTATTGTGTGAGATTTAGCTGTGCCTGGCTCCCACTCTACAGCTGTTTTGAAGGAAGGCTAGAGTCGAAAGTGAGGTGTCAAGTGTGTTCTTCAAGCTCCCATACACATGTTCTAGTCTTCTGCGGGGGTGGGTGCGTGTGTTTAAAAGGTCAAAATTTGCTATAGTAGACTTGGGGACATGATCAAGTGGAAAGCTTTGCAAATCTTTGAAAGTAATCTTCAAATCTTCTGAAGCATGTAGCATCTGTTTTATGAGTATCAGCTGAAATGAGACTTCTCTTGGGTAATTTTATCTTTTTTTTTAAATAAAGAGACAATTTTCTGCAAGTTTTTAAAGTACTGATGGATTTACTAGCTAAATACATTAACTGTTTACTGCCCTGGGATAAAAGCGTGAGTTTCCTTGGGACCAGAAGTGAGGAATGGTGCCTTGTTCTGCAAGATTAAGACAGAAGTACAAGGCTGGGTCCTCTGAGGCTGGACCTCTTGTTCTAAGGAGAGAGTACATTTCACAGGGTAGGCAGGTGCTCCTTTGGAAAGATAATATTTGCAAAACCTCCCACAATGCTGCCAGAACTTGGTTTTCATCACTGCTTTTTAAAGCTGCTGTTAGAAGCACCCCATGGACCAATAGAGCTAGGTAGTTGCTTCTCTTTTTGACAGAGAGCCCAGAGCTTTCCTCTTCTTTGCTGTCCTGCATGGATGAGGGGGTAAGGAACAGCCCTGTGGGACTGCTGATAGAGTTGGCCATGCAAGTCCATGCCAGATAATTTCTTGAGTGTTAAAAGATACAGCAAGATGAACCAGTTGTGGTGATAATACACTGGCAGTTCAGTGGTTTCCTTGGTGTCCTCTGGTATCCAGGGACTTAAAGAGCTGTTTCCACAGCTCTTGAAGTCACGGGTTTCTGCGGTAACTTGGCCTCCTTTCTTCTTGCTTGATAGAATTGTTAAACAAGAATCATTGATCCTAAGTCCCTTCATCACCTCTTCATTCATGGTTAAGAGCATTTACTGTGTGCTTCCAGGCCTGGACTTGTTCTGTCCTTGGAGGCTGGTTCTTTCACAGATTTGGGATGCCTCCCTGAACTCCTCTCTGATAATCAATTCTTCAGGCTGTGGCTTGTAAGAAAATCCATCCCTGCCTCCTGAGACACTGCGAGGGACCCTTCCGACACTTCTTCAACAGGCTGAAGGGGGAAGGTCTCTGGTGAAAAGTAAGGAGACATAGAAACATTGGATGAAGTAGAGACAGTGTTCCCCAAGAAAGGCTGCTTTCTTTTGCCTTGCTTCTCTGTCCCATAGCCGAAAGCCTGTAGGGATGAATCAGATGTTGACATTGTGCGCCTTGGTGCTTTCGTAAGTGCCCTTGAACACAGGCTATGTCTTTAGACCCATATCCTGAGATGCCATTTTTAATACTTTAAAATTTTAAATGCTAGCAATCGGCACAAAGTGGAGTTTTGGCTCAGCACTCTCAATTCAACAAGGCAGCAGCCTGATTTGGTCTGCCTGGGTTTGGACAGAGATTCCAAATCCCAGCACTAGTCACTACCTTTTAAAATTTAAGCATCTCTTGTACTGACAAATTACTTTTTAAAGTGAAAATCTGGAATGAGAGCAGCTTGCTGGAGTTCCAGCAGGGACAGGGAGAAGAGGTGCATCTCGTGTGCATGTAACAGAAAAAATTTGAAGGGATGATTCATGTCTCCCAATCATTCCTTCTTGTAAAACAGATCTTGGCCTCTGCGGGGGTATGGAGGTGTGCGTGTGTGTACACCCAAGGAAGATCTTGGGGCAGAACAATGCCTTTGTGCTTTTCAGGAGTGTGCCAGGGGGCTCTCACGTTGGCACTTGCCCCAATGTTCTTCCTTTGGTTTTGGATGTAGATTGTTTGATGGAACAAGCTGCAGAGAAAATTAACAGCAGCAGCAACAGGAGAGTCTTCGTGCTTCTGTAAAGCAGATTGAAGCACTGAACCTGAAGAACCTGGCCAGCCCTGGGAGAGTGGTTTCTATGGTTAACTTTCTCCTCTGTGTTACTGATTTTTCTTTTCATTATGTTTGAAATTGGGAGTGCTTTATTCAACATTAGTAGCCAATGGCAATAAGCTGTAAAGATGAGACTTCTCAGAGCCGTGGAACCAGGGAAAAGAAGAGGTGTGAGAAATCGAAATGACAAGGTCACGTTGGTGACTAGTGATGTGGAGGAAGGAAATTTATACCCAATGTGCTTTGATGAGTAGTTAGATGAGGAGACCATAGTAGGCAGGGAAATCCTTAGAGACTAAGCTGACATGTCTGGAGCGCAGCTGGTATAAAGCAAAAGAAAATTGAATTGTTTCTGTTTTAAATGAGTGTATTTGGGAGATTATTTTCATTCTCTTTTTCAAGATGGAGACATCCGAGCATATATTCATTTGGGAGGGACGCAATATCAACTGCCAACTGTATCTCTGTGTCTGCACATGGGAAGTGAACTACTAGCATGACTCACAGTGGTTCCATCTGTCACCTGTGATCACAGCAGGTCTCACTACTCAGGTTTTTATATGGAGTCAAATCCACTGAAAGTGTGATCATGCATTTGAGATCTTACAATTCAAAGTCTGTTTGCAGCCAAAAGCTTTTGTTGCCTCAGCTGTCCTCCTAAGGCTTCCCTTCCTTTCTGTTCAGCTGTGGTCCCAAAGTACAAACAATATATTTTTATGTTTGGGAGTAAGCATATATTTTCATTCTACTAAGAAAATACTTTGTGGACACTGAAAAACTAGACTTTTCCAGAAATTTAATGTATTTAAAATGAAAATATTACGAGGCTGTGGGCGGTTAAGATATTTATGATTGAGCTAAAATGCTCTGGAGTGACTTGTAGTGTGCTTGTGCTTCTGGTGTTTCTCTCAGTTGCCCCAGCCCGTATCGCATAGGTTGAGGAACACATTAAAATAACTGTGCAAAAAGCCACCTTCCTTTTAGAAAGATACTAAAGGAGGAAGACTGGGCATGTCTGTATGGATGGATGGAAACCATCAACTGTCTGTGGTACCTGCTGCAGCCTGCCAGCCGTTGGCAAAGCTGTCAGCCCAGTAGATAAGCCCTACTTACACCTTGCCAGATGCTCAGGTTTCACTGAACGTGATCTGAGCCTCTGAACCAGGGCTGGCTTGCAGAGAAGGCAGGTGACAGTCAGGGCTGATGAACTCAGAGTAGTAAATACCCCACTCCCCAACGTGCTTCAGGGTGGCCAGGAACTGAAGAAGGAAAACCACAGACGAAAATAGGCCAGCTACCTTCTGTGGGACTGTTCACACTCCTTTCATTGCTTTTGGGTTTGAGATTACATAAACCCCATCTTCATTTAGTCCAAAGTGAAATAGCCTTTCCCCAGGCACTAGTGAGGCTCGTGCCCTGAAATTAGGTTGACGTGCTGCTCTGTGGCTCTGCATTTGTTTCTCTGCACAGTAGTGCATGTCACCCTGGCTTTTACTTCATTTCCATTTGAGCAAGCAAAAAGCACCATTGCATGAGCTCTGAGCAGCTTGCAGATGACTTGACACGACAAAAGCAAAGTGCAGGGTGCCAGCAATCAGTAGCTCCCACAAAGTGCCTGTCACATTGGCCTCTCCTTTGAATCTAAAGCCAACCAAAACAGTGGGCCAGGCAGCATCGGGGAGCAAGGCTGGGTTGGGACCCCAAGGGTCCTGCAGAGCCCTTCTCCTGGTGGGGCAGGTCTACTTTAGCAGTGGTTGTGAATGGTAGGACTGAGGTTTCTTTAACCCCCCTAAGAAAAGCCACATTAGCTCTATTGTGACAGATTGCTCCTCAGGGCTCTGAGGGGGAGTTAGGATGCACCTTTATATCAGTCAGGGCAAGGGCTCTTTGGGAAGGTCAGCAGCTCCAACAGAAACTTTGTAGGGGTCAGTAAATCTAAAAAAAAGGCCAAAAATCTAGTGCTGCAGGAGTCAGTACAGAAGTGTTTAATGTCTTTTCTGTCTGTTGGGAAAATGAGAAACATTCAGCAACTCAGTGGAAAAGAAAGAAAAACCCAGCTTGTTAGCAAATAGAGCTACATTTCTGCGTGGAGCTGACTTTTAAAGTGGATTTCATTATGGGCACTGAAGGGAGATGGGAATGTCTGGGTAGCTAATTAGTTTTGGCATTTGGGGACAGTGAGTATTATTTGGGCTACCTGGCTGATTACTATCCAAGGGATCCTGTTTTTCAGCACACTGTGTGGCACAACGTATGATGTTCTGCAGAGGTTCTCCAAGCTCATGCTTGGAGCTGGGCTGTGAGATTATCCTCAGTGGGAAATAAGAAATGTCACAGAGCACAAATCTGCCCTATCTTTTCCAAGAGAGTGCTGCTTTGAGGCTCTCCTCAACAAGCCTTGAGTCACTGCTCCCCATGACCAAGGCTGGCAGCATCCTTCCTTTAGCTGTGGAGATTCAACATCTTCCCTCACTGCCCAGCCCACAGTTTGAGTTTTTCAGCATGGGAAGAATTTTCCATATGCTGCATGCAGCCGTCTCCCTCCAGGCAGGCTTTCCATTCGAAACAAATCCACCTGGCAGAGCTTGGTGCTGTTATCTTGCCTGTTATCTACACAGCTCAGCAGAGGGGAATGTTGCTAGAAATACTAGGATGAAATTCAGCAGCAGTAGCATATAAAGCAAAATACTAGAGGCCTCCAGTGAAATCCCAGAATACACAAACCATACTCAAGAAAAACGTTTTCTATTCATCACAGAGTCAGCACAGACATAGTGGTGGCTGATGGTAGTAGTAGTGGGCTTTAGGAAGGCTGACTGTAGCTGAGGGTTGAGGAGAGGAGAGCTCACTGAAGACAATTCCTGACAAACTGACCTGAGTGAATGCCTTTTTCTGAGCCCAAGGAAGAATGAATCAGCTGAGGAAATAAGTTTTTGACTGAGAAATGGAGGAAATAAGTTCAGACATACTGGTTCTCAACAAGGTAGCTGAGAATAATTATGCAGAAGGAGACTTTTACCCAGCCTTCTCTGTTACTAATACCTGGCAGAGTCAGCAGAGGAAGACCCAGAGAAAAACCCCTCTGACTTTAAAGTGCAGCTGTCCCCTCAGGGCAGCTAACAACCCTTCACAGGTATCACCTAGTGCTGGGTACCCTCTGCTGCGTTTCTCTGGCTGCTGGAGTGGGAAATAGCAGCAAAGTGCTGCCATGTTCTCATCACCCTGTGCATGGAGCAGTAGTGGGTTTCCTGAATTTAAAATCCATTCTGGACTACAGCAGCTTTTCTCTTTGTATTTGTCTCTATTTTGTATTGCTACATGAGCTTTTGAGAACATATGCAGCATCCCTTTGAAAATCCTTAAAAGAAACATTTGCAAGACTTTAGGGGCAGGCATTTGCCTATTATCAGCTGCAAGCACAGCTTTATTTAGTGCTCTTGGAGGTGGCAGGTGCCCATCTCTAAAGGCCAGTCCTTTGGTCTTGCACCTGCTCATCTGTGTGTGATTTGACCATCACATTTGCAGATGATCACAACTACCTGGGTCCTTGCTTCATTTTGGATGGTGGCAGGAGCCTTCCTAAGGGAGGAAAGAGCAAGTCCGTAATCTCCTGTGGTTAATTCAGAGGTGAAGGCCACGTAAAGGTTTCTGGCACTAGAAAAAAGCTCAGATAACTATCCTGACACTGAAGTGGCCGTGGTTTCACTTTAGATCTTGCAGGGAGCAGCTTAATTTCTTTTTCAGCACTAACACAGCTAAGAAAAGAGATAAGCAATAAAGAAGGGCAAAGCTTTTCTCTCAGGAGGGGTTTTTTAAGATCCTGCTTTGAGCTCCTAAGATACTGCCTTACATCCAAACACCGCTGTAGGCTAGATGTGAGGAGGGGTATTCCAAGGCTCTAAGACTGTATGAAATCAAAGCTGATTTCTGTGGGAGCTTTGTGTGCCGAGTGCTCTTGCACAGCTGCTCACAATGTGCTGGAGCAAAGGGCAGGCTTGAACTCCTACCCAGGCCAGAAAGGGACTCACTCACGCTTTGCCTGCTGTGCATAACAGGACTGACAGCCCTGCCAGCATGGTAGAGGAAGGTCTCCTATTTTCTGATTCCTTTGTTCTTTAGAATAGCAAATGGTCTTTTTAACATCAACCACGTTTGTTCACACTAAGCTCTCAGAAGGTTGCTCTGAATTAACTGATAACATGGTTCTCCCAAATGGGAGGACTTCACGCTGAGTTCTCCAGAGCAGGACAATGTAGCTTCCATCTTTTCAGTATATTTCAGATTCAAATTTGAAATGGCTTCTTGTAAGCCTTGAGATGTGACATCCCCCTCTCCGAGAGGTGAGGTGGAGGTGAAGGTAATTTATTAATTGATTACTATGGCTTGATTCTTTTGTTTGTTCAAGAAGTTTTCTTGTCCTTGCATTTGATTTCATGTCACCCTGAGGTCTGAGGATCTCTTGCTCTCAGCCCTTCTCACAGTAGGACTTGTTTGTGCCAATTGCCTTAGCTGTGGGGGATCCACAGCCAGGTGATGTAGCCACTGGGAAATCCCCAAGGCGATGGGACCCACCTAAGGGTGAATCTATGGTCCCTTCTTTCCCAGAGCAGTCCCATGGGCACATGAGACATGGGTTTTTCTGCATCCCAGATCAGTGGCAAGTAGGGTAAAGCTGGTACTATCCAGAGAGGTCTGTATCTGTAACTTACTCTGGTGGCAGTTGCCCCCTTTCAGACTTGGAATAGGAGTCCACAAAAGCTGACCCCTTCTCCTCTGATGCTGTGAGATAAACACCATGTTAT
Organism: Phaenicophaeus curvirostris; assembly: GCF_032191515.1. Classification (NCBI taxonomy): domain Eukaryota; kingdom Metazoa; phylum Chordata; class Aves; order Cuculiformes; family Cuculidae; genus Phaenicophaeus; species Phaenicophaeus curvirostris. The sequence continues at coordinate 8,556,408 of NC_091404.1, forward strand.
CTTCTCTCTGCTGTCATCTGGACAAGGCCAATGTTAGTCCTTGCAGAGACATCTTTCCTTCCTCATTTACTCAGCAGAGTTTTGCAATCCTTGGATGATTTCCCTACTAAGTTTTACAATTCCCACTCTCTTCTGCAAGCATGTGATGTCTCATCACCATGAATGTAAACAAATGAGTTCCCCTTTGCAGAAGTTTCTGCTTGGGCCAGCAAAGCTTTTTGTTTTGTTTTTTATTTTTTATTTTGGAGTGTTTTTTATCATTGGCAATCAGCAGTGTTGAGAATGGAGGCAAGGTAAGTGGATCCGGGGAAGGTGAAACCACAGGCTGTGCCTTCACTGTGTGTAAAGATCCAGGGAAGAAAAGTGATTGGGCAGAATTTAGTTGTTCTGAGTTACAGACTTAATGGTTTGGCACTCACCTAGGGAAAATTGAGATTCTTAGACTCTTGTGGAACTAAAATTACCTTTAATGTGTGGTTAATGTGAATGCAATCAGCTGAAGGCAAGGCAAGAGGCTTAGGGTAGGTCTGAGTCCTCACTGCTAATAGGTTTAGGGCAATTAGTCCATTGACTTCTGTAAATCACATCTGTCAAAAAAACAGAGGTCATTTTAAATGTGGCAGTCACCTGAACTGAATAGATTGTGGCTCAGATTACTGAGGGGATGCCACTGTGCCTCTTTAGGAAGGAGTAGTTTTAACTATGTGAAGTTGTCTGAATTTATGAAATTTTTATGGCCCTTACACCCTTAGGGCTTGCTGAATTCTTGCACCTAAGATACAAGACCCTGGTTTAGGTCTTGTGTCTTGCTTAAAGATTCTTAAACCAAGGTTTCTGAAGACAAATCAAAACTTGGGGAAAAATAAAAATGTAAACAGTTGAGAGTTTTTTGTGTGACTGACCTTCTTTTGAATACCATCTACCATGATGTTATTTATTTTTATATCATGGTGCTTTTTTCTTAACAATAAAAGCAAATAAAAATGTTTAAACTTCCCTGTAGCTTCTTTATGGGACAACAAGTGGAGAATATTGATCCACTCAATAAGCAAAATACAGCTTGTTTTTATTGAACTGTGTTTTTCTTTCCTAGTCTCCCTGAACATTATCTCTAAATTTAAGTAAATCATAAATGGGAATTATTTACTGGATTTATCTTGGAGAAAATATTGCTCTGTGGCTGTTGTTTCTCTTTTTTGAATCTTTTTTGTAAATACAGTCTTTATTTAGAACTCACTGTTACCCTTACTCAGCATAGCACTTAAACACGTGCTTTAATTTAATCAACAGGGAGCCCTCTCCCTATTCAGCAAAATGTTTGAGCATTTGCTGGGTTTTAAGCACATTAGTCAGTTATAGATTCACATTTGAGTACAAGCTGATCTCAGTAGCTGTGTCCTTGTTGTTCCCTTTGTGCAGGGGAAGTGGGAACTTACCACTGGCCAAAGCAAGTCCTGTCCCTTGTGGATGAGAGGCCACCTGCGTAACTGAGGCTGAGTGAGGTGACAGTTGGGGTTATGTTCATTATCAGAGGTGATTGACATCTGTCTGTTCATCCCGCTGGCCAGGACCTAGCACTGCACCTGATTTATTTTAGGAAGGCTAGGAAAGCTGGAGAATGTTAAGAATAAGAATGTTGCAAGCAGATACCGCCTGTTTTCTGAGCTCTCCCATCCCATTCTCCTGCACGGTGTTGGGAGCATGGCAGCCGAAAGTGGAAAGGACTTGGCTAACATATGTGCATCGAGGTGATATTCTAGACCTTCCTAACCACACTAACATTCCTGGCCCTACATGCCTGCTGCAGAGCACTGTGGAGATATTTGCAAGCAGTTCAGGGAGAATTAGGTTTTTCATTAACATCCTTCTACAAAACCTGTGTCATGCTCCATTCAGACCTTTCAAATTTACACGACAACATACTCTGTGATTTAAACTTGATTTCATGAGCTCATTAAGAACTATAATAAACAAACATGACAAGCAGAAGCTCAATTCTCTTGCACAGACTAGTCTGTCATGTGAATTCACTTATTCACCACTCGAGTCATAAAGTTTTCGGAACTTATAACCCATAACTGTTAATATTGTACACCTATGAGCAAAAGAAAAGAAGTAGTTACCTATCCAACTGTGGAAGCACTCGTCCTTCCTCTTCCATCAAGTTGTGGGTGTCCCGTGTACCCACACAGGGGAGAAACATAAAAGCCTCAGGAATCCTGCCGCTGTTGGATCCACTTCAAAAGTGTTTTGGGTAAACTGAATGTTTTATACCCTCCAGCTTGGAGGTTTGGTCTATACCATTTCCATAAGTTAGTTGATTCTGAGGACACTGCCAGGCAAAAGCTAATGGATGCCAAAGACATCAATGTGCACATGATAATGGTTTATAAACACCCTTGAGCTCTGTCTGGCCACCTCTCCTGCCTACCTTGTGCTTTTGCTTTGACCTGATTTTGGTGCTGACAGTATGACTCGGGACTTGGCATGAGCTGGGTTAGCTGGAATCTAAGTAAGGGTTGAGTGAACAGTCACAAACTGAATATGAAAATAACCCAGTTAGATTCTGTATGCTTGTTATATTCAAGCATACATTTATTTGAAAGAGTGTCACTTTGTTTGTAGGGCAGGGACATGCTTAGCGTGAAGCATAAGATTACATTTGTTTTGTCCTTTCTAAGTGAAGAAGAATTACCTGTTCCATAGTCTGTCTTAAGTTTCATTGTTTGTCTAAAAAGCAACACAGAAGTCGGAAGAGGTTTAGTGTAATTTTCAGTCTGTTACAGCCTGCACCTGGTTTCCTTAGAAACCTTGGAGGTCCGCTCTGCCTATTAAATGGGATCTCGCTCAGATGTTCAGCTGGATACCCTTTACATGCTCACGTGAGTGAGGTTCAGAATCTGGCCACATTGATCTAAAAGAGCAAATGTCCCTCTGAATATTTTTTACCTTTCCTGCTCTTCTGTCAGAGCAACACACCTAGGTGTTGCCATCTCTTGTGGCCGTGCTAAAAAGCAATATCAGAATACAGAGAAATAGTTGCTGTGACAGCATGGGGCCATACCCTGGCCATAGTGAGATGATTTGTTCAATCTCATTTTTTGTTTAGTTCACCTCAGCCTGGATGTCACTGCTCTTGCCATTGGACTGCCCTGGCCTTTGGAACCCTACCAACAAGGGGACTTCTTTAAATATCTAGAGGGCATTTCTCTTAAATAGTATTTCTATGCCTCAAAATGCACAGAAATGAGATTTTCATAAGGACCTTGGCATTGAGCACGAGTTAAAGTCAGTACAAGGCAGCTGTCAAGCTGCTTCTGGAAATCCCACTGAGCATCTGTCTTCATTGTAGGTGAATAACTGAAAAGTTGAAAGCCTTGACTTTCTGTTACACCTGAGCTCTCAATGACTAAGACTTCAAATTCTGACCTCAGGGCAGTTCTGAAAATGGGATGATGGATTTTACAGGATTTAGATGAGGTTTACTTTGTCAGCAGGGAGAGAGGGATGTTTTTTATCAGCAACATTTCAGCCTTGTGCATATTTTTGTTTTCGTTTTCTGTTTTTGTGAGAGCCACAGTCCAAGAGAGCCAAGCCTAAGAACAGCACTTGCAGTGGGTCATGACTTTGTTGTTTAAGTTAAAAATGGTTGGGACTGGATAGGATGACAGCAAAAGCATTGACTTGTGTTCTTGGCAGCAAACTGTCTAAAGGCTCGGTGGCTTTGTTTCATGTTTGGAGGTTTGCTGCTTGGTGTTAGTGTTACTTGTATGCTACTTTTTGTGTGTGTCATTTGCTCACTTGAGTGAGACAGAAAAACACTATCACTGGGCTATGTGTTTTGTGATGTCTCAAGAAGTAAAAGCAGAGCAAGAAAGAAAGTTAGAATTAAGACCATGAACTACAGAGGACAAAACAAGAACAGAAGATCTTTTGCATTTTTCTTGTAGAAGTTTTTAACTGGGCTCTGTCTCGTTGTCAAAGACTTGCCTTAGACAAATAGTTCTTATATGAATGAAGAGCCAACTTTGATGTATGCCACATGTTGCCACCACTTATTTTTCCTACATATCAATACAGCTACCAGACTATTATTTGGGTAGCTAGCACATGCTTTTCATAACAGGGGGCCTTATTTAGCAGAATCATAGAATCACTAGGTTGGAAAGGACCCACTGGATCATCGAGTCCAACCATTCCTATGGTAGAACACCTCTTTTTGTTGTATGGAAAAACACCTCCTTTTGTTTCTTTGTAGAAACTTGGAGAATAATACGATCTAGTAATATAAATATATGTGCATGTGTGTTTTTAAATGCTCTTAAACTGATTTGAGATGTCTGGAGGCTGGTTAGGATTGATTTCACTATGAATTTCTCTTATTAAAGCAATCATTATCCCTGCCAAGTTTCCCAGTTTCCAGGTGACTTTTACCTAAGTAGGAGTAACATTGTCCAGCACACAGCTAAGCTTATATTCTGTAGAATAGACAAGTAACAGAGGAGGGAGAAGCAGCCTAGGTAATCTGCACTGACTTCATAAATCTTGTCATACTGAATAAAACATGGAACCTTTGATCAAGTAATGCTGGGAAATGGCCGGGTGACTGTAAAGAGGGAGGTGATAATGTACCTGAGGGTTTTGTTAGGTTTTGTAGCTTTGTCCCAGTCCATCAGTAAATAAATAGAATTAGCTGTTTCAGTTGGAAGGGACCTACAATAATCATCTCGTCCAACTGCCTGACCAGTTCACGGTTTACCAAGTTAAAGTGGGTGATAAAAGGGAGTGTCCAAATGCGTCTTCAACACTGACAGGCATCAGAAGGACCACCCCTCCAGAAAGCCTGTCCCAGTGTTTGTTTCTGGGTTCTGCCCGTTATTACTGAGCACAGGAGAACAGCTGAGAGGGTGTCCTTGCAAGGGACTTTGGAAAATTTACATTCTCTGCAAACTAGATAGAAGCTACCACACACAGAGATTGTTTTTCATGAGTCAAGGTCTATGTTGCCCCTGGCATTTGTTTTGTGGATAAATTGCAGGCATAAGCTCTGTATCCCATATCTTTTTATCCAGGATGTCCTTCAGAAGGGAAAGGAAATGTGTTCTTTACTTCACGGTTGTATACAATACAGCCTGCCTTGCTAGGGGAATTTAAATCACTCTGCTGTTCTTGGCATTTCTAGCACTTGTAAAACACATTAGAACAATAATGTTCTTGTCAGGGACATGGTGATTTGCCTTGCAAACCTCACAGCCTGGAAAGTCAGGTTCAATCCTGCAGAGAGCCTCTAGAATACACTTATTGGGATGTGGTAAGTAACCTGCCTTTCTCATCCTGTGTCTCAGCAAACTGAAGAAATAAAGACTGTGAAGTGCCTGCATAACATCTGCATATGTCAAGAGTAGGAAGATGCTCCTTTACAAACACTTTTTTTTATCAATCTTATAGGGAAAGAGACTTGGTCACCTTTGTCTGAGAAGAGCGATAAGATGAATGTGCAAGGATAAGAGAGACTTGGAGTGAGGGAATGATGGTAGGAGCACAATTCTCTGCCCTCCTATATGTATCCAGAAAGAGTTGAAAGCAATGATATTATAGTCAATGGTATTAATGCTCAGGTGGACTTGAAGATGTAAAACCAGCTAATACCACGTACAGGATTGAGTTTTGGTATCGCTTGGTACAAAAGGTGGTTTTCCTTTGGCACTTTCAGTCAATTCTGCCACTAGCTTGGAAAGATCAGCTGGTTCAGTACAGGTTTGTTACAAGTGGTGTTGTATTTGGCACAAAAAAAAAAGAGAAAATTTGAGAAAACACTAGTGTTTCAAGCCATAGCGGGGAAAAAAATGGTGTCCAAGGGTTCACAGATGACTTTGACTGTTTGATAGGGTTGCTCTGGAACCTGGAATGATTTGCTAATGGGAGTGAGAGCCTGATTTTCTGGAAGAACAGAGCACAGCAGAATGTTGAACATCAGAGAATATGGACTCTGTGTTGCACCCGTGAATGGATGCTGGCAAATAAGCCAGAATACATATGTACTGGTGCCAAATTAGTGAAAAAGAAGAAATAATCAATCCACGTTTTCAAAAAAAACCCTGAAAGAATGCCCCGGCATGAGACAGGTCTTATGATCTGTGAACAGCTTTTGTCTTCTGTGCTGGTCAGTTATCTTGGCACATAAGTTTTTAAAAGACTGAACAACTTTTAGGTATTTTAAGCTTCATTTACTTGGTGCTTGAAATGTCCCTCATTCTAGAGAGACTGCTGCAGGGTTTGTCATTATTTTTCAAATCATGTCAGACCTGCGGTGAGCACATTCAGAATCGTGCCTGGCTAAATTTTTCTGCAGACCTTTTGCAGTCCTTAGCCAGTACTCCTTCCCCTACCAGACAGCTATTTTGTTTGAGTAATTGTATTGCTGTGGAATTCTCATTTTCAGGAAAAAAAAAAATGCTGAAATGTGTGGTAGTGTTCACGCAGATTTATCGTCAAAATGGTCAGGTGAAAAATGTACTATAAGATTTAGCAATAAAAGTCACTCCTGTTGCCAGTGGTTGTGTCTTATCAGCTGGGAGTTTGCAACAAGCCTGCCTGATTGACAGAGAGGGGGAAAAAAAGCTAAAGCAGAGACTTGTGCTGGAACCTGAGGCTTTACTGTAACAAGGTGACCCCATCAAAGCACTAGACTCAGTGATGTCTATAGCAGGCTTTTCTACTTTCTTGCTTTGTTTATTAAAATATTCTCTTAAATGTCGATTCACTCAAAATCTCACTAATAATTTTCTCTTTTTCTCAGCAAATTATTTTATTAATTAAAATTGCAACTGAAATGTCTATCTGATTTAAACATAAACCATTTATAAATGGAAAACTTTTAGGATAGCATTCATTCTAGGAACTTTGATGTTGTTAATTAAATGATGCCACGGGAATTTTTCTTAATAAGAGCAGTTAGTTGCTGAACTACTTAGTGTCATGCAGAGTAACAGTAATGATATGTGAAAGTTTGGGCCTCATGCAATTACAAACTGCCTGTTAGTTCCTTCTGCCTGGAACTGTAACTCGGTGTGATACCACGTGTCTCAAAGCCAGCCCTGAGATCAGGACCTGCAAATGGCACTTTTCATGCTTAGTGCTTGTTTCTTTCTGTATTCAAGGGTACATTTAGGAATTAGGGAATTCAGCTGCAGTTTTAGGATCTCAGTACTTGAGGGGAATTGTAGTGGGATGTGCCATGTTCTTTTCTGGATGTGAATTGGTTGGAGTTCCCTGAAAACCAGTAGTAGCAGGTTGCTGCTGCAGCCAGTCGTATCTTAAAGGAGAAAGGAAACCTCTCTTCCTTTCCTTACGGAGGCTTATTTGACAAGGTAAAGTGTTTCTGCAAGGAAGAGCCAATGTTACCTTTTCCAACATTGTCCTGCTTCCAGCGTCACAGTGGAACGATGAGAGTTATAAACCAGAAGCTGCTTCAGAGTGCTGCAGAACGGCAAGGTGTCCTTAACAGCTTGAGAAGTAGAAGAACCATGTGTGAGAGTTTGGGTTTGGATGGGGCCTTGAAGGGCAGATCAGGTCAACCCAGACTGGCATCGTTCTGCTAGTGAGAAAAAAAATAGTTATTCCATGAGAAACAGTTGCTTATACCTCCCTCTGATCAGTGATGGGTCTGCAGATGACCTAACCATGGGCTTTTTAGGTGTGGCCAGTTCCAGACATTGAGCTGAAAATACTAATTCATTCTAAAGTTTGTCGTTGACAGTATTAGTTTATTCTGCTGCTTTCCCTGGTGGCAAAGCTGGGAAATAGATCTGCCTGGGTATGTTCAGAGCATGTAGGCTGGCACAGTAAAGGCTCTGATGCTTTATATTTGGTTTGTTTGTTACAGAAGCTGTGGACCAACAGATAGGGGGTTTTTTAGGTTTTCCTATTTGTATAGAAAACTTTTTATTTCTTCAGACCAGACATATTGCCTCAGGATATTTACTCTGCATGTATAGAAATCTTAGATTCACCTTGCAATAATTTCATTTCTTCAGGGTTCGTTTTTTTTTTAAGTAAAAATCTTCTGATTTGACAAAAAGCATGCTCTGTAATATATTTTGCCTGTAACACTTAATGCCCAGCGTGGTGTGCCAGGGAAAGGGCATATGCTGTCACTGCTGAGAGGCCACATCTGGCCTTTTTCACATTGTTACAATTGTCTTTTTCCATTAAAATAAAAAATGGAGTGAGCAGCCACATGTTAAGAATCACTACTGGTATTAAAATAGGTGCGTATCGTGACTTTGAGGCAAGCAGCACAAAAGACCTTACACCGCACAGGCATTCAGCACATTAGGAGAATGTGAGATGGATACAGCCCGAGGCCCCATTCCCCCTCCACCCCATGGAGGGCACAGAGCACCTCGCAGGGCTGGAGGAACAGGTTAGGAGCAGAAGGAAACAGACTTCTTCAATATCACCTTGTAGTGGAATTAAATGTCTGCCTAGAAGTGTTTGTGACTCTCCATTACTTAATGAAGTTTGAAACTTTTCAGTGGTGATGGTCAGTGTTGTGGGCTGTACAGATAATTGTCAATCCACCCCTTCTTGTATTTTGGATGTTTGAGCTAGTCTTTTTCTTCTGCTATTTGGGAAACGGAGACTGAAGTACAGTCTCTAAACGTTTTCTTGCTGTATCCTAATGTTTCAAAGGGACTTGTAATTCTGAATCTTGACTTGGAAACAATTTGAAGGTGGCTGATTTTCAGTGGCTGGGAAAGCTGCACTTCCTGACTAATCAGACTCTTTTGACATGTCTTAAATTGGGCAATGGATAATAATGAATAGACTAGTTGACCTAGGACAGCTCTGTGGGGGTTTAAGCAATGATTCTTCAACACACAGCTCTGATATGCTCCAAGTATGCACACAGCGAGTTATCACTGCTGAGCAGGCAAGAGGTAACTGATTAAGGATAGTAAGTCAATCATGTGGAACCGTTAGCCCATACTCAACAAAGTGGCATGTTCCAAATGACTAGCCCTTTTTGAAAAGTCTAGGCCTGTTCTGTCTTAGCGTCAAAAGAGTCTCCTGCTGGCATTGAGAACAGCTGCCATAATAGAACATTTCTTCCGAATACAGTAAAATACATTATTTGGACTCTCCATGCTCAATCCAAGTCCTAGAAGATTCAGCAGGAGCCTCCATTGGCATTAAATCAAGTCTCATCTCCTCTGCAAGCTAGTAACTCTATAGATCCTTTGTTACCTGGGCCACCTATGCTGGGCAAAATGGGCCAAGAGAAATGGGTCCAGCAGCTGTATTTGCATACTAAGGGAATGGCCATGATTCTCCTGAATTTTCTGGCTTGTTTGGGGTTTCTTTGTTCTATTTTTTTCTTGTCTTCTGCAGGCAGACAACCATCTGTCCTGGCAATGTAAGCACAGTCCTGGACTAGCCAGGACCAAAGCTTTAGCCAAACAAAAGCTTATCCAAGTGCTGAATTCTTGGAGAGAGAAGAAGTATGATTAGTTTCCAAGTTTTGTTTTCTGTCATTTGAAAGTATTTTTGCAGAGCTGAAAGGGAGAATTCCTTATTCTATTGCTTGAGTTATGTATGAAGTTTGGTCCTATGCCAAAAGCCTGGTTTACGGTAACATGAGTGTCGTTGGTGCTCACTGGCATCATGCGTTACCGGGCCATCTTTAAAAGCTCTTTGAACAGCTCACCAAAACATCCATTGTATTTAATTTCTGTCTCAGTGAGGAAGAAATTTTTACTTTCTCTTTTACAAGTGGATAGGCAGCAGTAAGGAAGTTCATTGATTTACCTGCCTCTTAGGGCACACTCCCCAGTCCTAGCAGAGATCCCAGGAGTCTGACAAAGAAGTCTTCTCTTTCTTTTTAGCAACCAATCTGACATCACCTTATGTTGACACCATTTCCATACCTTCTCATCATTCTTAGCATCTTTCTGGGAAAACTGAAGTGATGGATGACCTCAGGGTTTCATTTCACTGCTATTTCCTGTTGCATAAACATCATCATCACCCTTTTCCCTGTGGTTTATAATCATTCTGGTTTGGTTTTTTTTCTCCAATTTTAAACAGAGAAGTTTACCCTGATGATTTCTCAGTATCTAACACTCTCATTTCTTCTTGTCCTCAGGAAACCCACTGACTGTGGCCTGCAAAGCTTTCTTTGGATTCAGTGGAGAATCAGGCCCCATGATCTACTGGATGAAAGGAGAAAAATTCATAGAAGAGTTAGAAGGCCACATTAGAGAAGGCGAAGTCAGGTACCTTTTGGGTTGTTTACTTTTAAATACATGTTACCATTTACTGCACCTGTTGTAAAGAAAATAAAACACTTGCACCTCCATGAACTTTGCACCTAACAGCATCTTCTTGTCTTCTTATTTAATAATTACCTGATTAATAGCACTTTGAGGAAAGACTAAACTAGTGTTGTACTATGGGCAGGTGGGTCCAGCTCCTAAAGACACAATGAATATAGATTATAAAGAAAACAAGGTCTTTGCACCTTCTGTTGCACATTTGTTTGGTCTCATTTCTGAATTGTTTGTTTCTTGTAGAAGTGAATTTGGAGAGTAGGCAGAAAGAGATTCCTTTGCTTTATTACTTGATCGATAATTCAGCCATTTACCACTAATTATTAAAATATACAAAAATAACCTAATATTGCACCTTAATTGCATACGGATGGGATTTATCATATATTGCCAGAATGGCTCTAAGTATACGATTCTCTTTCGGTCTTCTGACCACAAAATACAATTATTGGAAATTTCTGCCATTGCAAGTAATCAGCATTTAACGACATTATGTCCTCTCTGATGTATATATATGAACAGAGTGATTTTGGTCGAGTTCTTCCTCTGCATCACAAGGACAGTTTGTGAGGTTTGTATTTAAAGAGCTCTCCAGCTCTAGTACGTTACAAGACTTTTCTTTTATGTGCATTTTTTAATGAAATTTAGTTTGAAAAAGCTGCATTTATCTTTTATTGTGCTATCTCATTACACATTCATGTTTCAAATTAATTGTGTGACAACTCCCTTTTCTCACTGTGTTAAAATGCTTTGACTCAGTTTACAGACCCGTCATCATTTGGTGAATCTTCTTCTCAAAAAAGCTACTTATTGCGTACCTAATCTCCTGTGCATCACAGCCAGCATTAAAAACATAGCATTTACCAAAACCTACTGCATCACTACCAGCAGTGCCTCAGTCCATCCCTTTTTTTCATTTAGAAGTAGCTATGGCAACTGTGGTGGTAACTTTTTACAGATTGCTTTTTCACAGTAACAGCTCTTGTTTATGCATCCCATTACAAGTATGCTGCTTCAGGGAAACTGCACTGTCAGTGCCCTGAGTGAGCCCACATCTTCCACTCAGTCCTATTTTTTGGTGTATTTCAAAAAACATCATGTATATTTCAGATTTGCTGAGCCATGGTGAAGTTTCTGATTAAATCCTTTTTCCATCAGTTTGCTTCTAAATGGTATTATCAGCATGTTTCTGTTAATGTTGAGAAAGTACAAGTAGTTGGGAATTGTTTCAACCAAACCAAAGTACTCAATGGGTTGTTCCCTCGGCAAATATTTTTTAACTGTATGTACCCTGTGTTAAGCTAGTTCACAAGTTTGTAGAGCTCTGAATTTTTGGTGCTGTCCTTGCCCTGGACTGTACCCCTCCATTGTGTCGCTGAATTTGCTGTATGTGATGAGAGTTCAGGTTTGCAGGTCAGTGCAGTGAGGAAGTACAAAACATCCGTCCCTAATCTGCATTTCCTGGCATGTGTAGTTTCCAGTCAAATCATCTGCTTGCATGAAAGCACTGAAATAAGGATGCACATGACTTGAGCTATTTTGTTAAAGTCAAACCTGTAAAACTAGGATTTTGGTAAGCAGAATTCACTATGAGTAATATATGTCTAGCTCTAGGCTTCTTGTTATTTATTAGACCTTGTTATAGAGCCTTATAATAAAAGGTACCTAATCAGCATTGCAGGACGCAGAGGTGATGACTCCCTCTCTAACCTTCCTCCTTGCCTTCCCTTGAATGTTAAACATGCATAGGGGGAAAAGAGAAAGAGGCTTTGCTTGCCAGGTGAGTTTTTCACAGTCATAATAAAAATGTCATATAAATTGAATCAGGGCTATTAAAGAAGGAATCAGAGTCTTTAAGCCTTCCTGCAGAGTTGTCAGTTGTACCTAATTATTAAAGGAGCCTACAGCAAATTTCAACACGATCTTTGCCACAGCAAAGGAGCATTTTCAGGCATAAATCTTACTCTCCCAGCCACATATGAGTTGCTTCTTTTTCTTCTTCAGGCAACACTGTAGAAGAGTTTGCAGGTGCCTCATAATGCTCAAATTTTAGAGCTTGTTTGTCCCCCTTTTATTTTTCCCCTCTATTCTCCATTTTTAAAGTGAAATAGTTTAACTCATTCTAGGGACGTGGAAAAAAAAAAGTGAATGAAGACATTTTGAGCAGCAGCCTTATTTCTTCCTGCTGATTGATTTAACATTCTGCCTTTTCACAGAAGTCAGTCGATTGATGCAAAATGCTGAGACAGAGAGGATTTTGTATTCTGTTAGGAGAGAAGGCTGAGGGAGGGAGACAGAATTGCCATCACTGCTTGGCTAATGTGCTGGGTACTTTGCAGAGAAGTATGGAAATGACGACTCTCTCCTAAAAAGCATTTACTACTCAACTAGACAATTTCTGGGCAGAGAATGAGAAACATGATGCAGGAAAGTGAGAGGGAAGATCACTAGGCCATGTTTAGTTGAACTACTTTTCTTTGGAGAGGTACTTGAGTACATAGAGATCTATCCTTTCAGCTACAGACTATTGTTAAGGACTAGGAAGAAGGTTCTAGAGTTCATACCCCTGTTCAGAGTCCAGGTTGTCAACTGTACAAAGAATAAAAGTTTCCTTTTTTGATAAGTCCCAGCTTGCATGCAGGTTAATGAAGGTTTGGAATTAATGCCTTGGTATTGTATTCAGAGGATAAATATTTTAACTTCTGATTCAACTTGGTGCATAAACTTGTTGGAAAAAAAAACATGACCAAAGATTTAAAAAAATTGAAACATTGATATTTTTTAAGGAAAACATTTGTATTCAAAAATGACACTTTGGCTTTAATTTGTATTTTCATAACTGAAAAATAGTAGATAAAATGTTTTATTTCAGATTAGATAAAATGCTTCAGCCTGCAGAAAAAGAAAGCACTGGGTATTTTTTTTTTACTTAACTCACCTCTTCTTTCTCTCTCTCCATCTTGTTTGTTGTGAGTTGCCAAGTACCATTGATTTACCTACTACTAAATGCTGTAATTACTCTTACAGTTGGTCATCATACCAGAAAACAAGAACCATTATTTTCTCACCTTGTGGGAGCTGGTATGTCTTGTTGGTGTTGCTGGTGAAGTTTCCCCCAACTCAAATAGGGACAGAGTCTCTTCTGGGTGCAGCAAAAACTGTTGCAGCTTTAAGGTCTTAATTCTTGATCCTGCATTCCTTTTCTTTCTCCAAAATATAATGCTCAGTGTTCTCTGAAACAACTACAAAAAGTGTCAGTTAAAGGCTGCACACATTAAAATAACGTAGGTGACCAACTGTGTATTTCTGTGGCAATAATGCATCATTAGCTATAGAGTACTGGTTAAAAGAAAAAAAAAAGCAGGAATTAAAGGTTTAACAGCATTCTACACTTTGTTACTAGCATAATGCTTAAGTGTCTGTCAGCGTTTTCATGATAGATCCCATTCTAAACAGTTCTCTTCCTAAAGATTGCAATTAGCATGAAAATAAGTGAAAAAAATCTCAGTCCAAATGCGTATTCTTCTTTATGAAAGCTCCTTTTTAGCTGATCGCGTATTATTTAAATTTAGGTTAAGGGTTGATTATTTTATTTTCAATAGATCCAGAATAACAGTTTATTTTAATTGTAATTTTTCTTCATTTTTTTCTGCATAAAATATGCTGATTATAGTAAACACAAGACAATCCGCACATTCACACAGTGCTCCAGATTAGTATCCCAGATATCTTCTCTGCTAATGATCTTATTTGCTCCTTGCAGCATGATTTGTAGGCCGAAATTTGTGGAGCATATTGTTTACCAACAGAGAAGAAAGGCTTTCCTGAATTAAATATTTCATTATGTATGTATATGGAATATTAATAGGTAAATGATAATTAATTTATCTGACCCCAAATAATTTAGACTGATCTGAGTCTCAAACAGATCAGACCCTCTTGGGAGGTTTCTTTTACTGGCAAGAAATGGTGCAAATTCCAGCTTTATTTTCAGTGCTTGGACTCAAGGCCAGAATAAAAAAAACCCAACATAATAAATGAGAGTGAATTTGCATAAAAAGGTGCAGTACGGGTTTCAAAATGCAGCACACATGCCCGTTCTCAAACTGATGTTTTTCTATTTGCTTTTTCACAAGTTACACAGCAATAGTGAATGCCTGAATCGTTGTGAATGACCTGGTACATCTTCTGAGTTCTATCATATCACACAAGCCTTTAAAGGTTGTGTGCTATATGAAATCTTACTGCAATTATGTGGTTTATAGCAGTCAGGCTTGAATTTTTGTTTGTCTAGTGCAGTGCCTTCATAGTTCGCTTCTGATTTGTTTTCAAATCTGAATTTCCATGTTTGTTATATAAAATTGTCCACATCAGAAAATGTGTGTTCACATTGGAAACCCTAAAACAATATTGGTTTGTAATAGAGAAGTTTGGGGTTTGTTGTTGTTACTGAAAAATTTTAAGCTCTCCAGAAGCAGCTTCCATCCAGCACAATGAAGCTAATGACCTTGTGCGCTGTCGCCTCCTTTGAGTATCCACAGAAAAGGTTTCCTCTTTAGTGAACCTGGATCTTATTTATGCCTTTACCTCTTAGAGCAGTACACTATCTTTCCAGAGGAAAGACTCGCTGAAGTACTACATGTGATGCTGAGTTCACAGGTGACTGTGAGGGCGTCCCGTGTTTTATGTTTACCCCCTTACACATTACGCAGCAGTACACTAACAGGATCAAATGAACCTGCTAGATCTTACTTGACGTTACTTTCCTTGTACAAGGAGCAACTGATAAGAAGCCTTTTGAGAGAACAGAGCGCTTTAATTTTAGACTTAATGTCAGCATCAGAAAACACTTGCATTTACTTTGCATTCTTTTTAATGTTCACATTAGAACAATGACATGAAAAGATTGTACCTTTGGCCTGAAAGTCTGCTAGAACTTTCTGCTCCTTTTCTGGGGATTTTGCATCTCCTCTGTCCTCTCAAAGGAGCAGAGAGCTCTGGTTCTTGACAGTCTTCCTTTTTGAAGTCATATCTATCCCCCCAAAATAGAGAAAAATTCCACAGAGTAACACAGCTCCTTCTGTTGGCTTTCCAGACCGCACTAAAATGTGTCACAATACACAGCCTGTAAAATATTGCCTTACAGTTTGCCCAGCAATGGCTTAGTAGTGCCTGTTTACTTCTCTGGAAAGTATTTATTGCTTCTTTTAAAAGAAACATTGTTTTAGCATTCAATTCTATTGGAACAAACGTAAACAAGCCACACGCAACTATTGCCCTCCTAGCTGCTCTTCATGTGCTTGATTCAGTTCCTTGCTGCAGACATAGCAGGAGAAAGAGCGTTTTGGTTGTCCTGAAAAATACATCTGTGAAGCCTCCTTCAGGCAACTGAAATGTCCTTCTAAGTCCTTCTCCGGGAGTAAAGGAGACCAGGAACACTGTGTATCTTGTGCTGACTAGTTCCTTTGGGAATCTTCCACCCATATTAATTCAGTTAAGCAAAGACTGTATCCTTCCTTTCAGACTCCTCAGAGAACATCTTGGAGAAAAAGAAGTTGAATTGACATTGATCTTTGATGCTGTAGAGGAGGCAGACCTGGCTAACTATACGTGTCATGTGGAAAACAGAAATGGACGGAAACACGCCAGTGTTCTCCTGCGCAAGAAAGGTAATTAATTCTCTTTATTTAATTATCTGTTTTCTCACCTGCCTCAGCAGCAACAAGCCGTTCACTAGCAAAGGTCCTGCTGGCTTCTCTGAGCCAAGCTGCACTCCTATGTGCCTACTTGGAGCTGAATTATGTTTGTGTTACAGCCTCAGTTTACCATTTGTGAAACAAAAAAGAGAATGCGTTGATCTTTAGTGAATCAGCCTTGCAGGTGATGCATTTGCCTGGAATACAGTCCACCCATAAAGCATATAATCCTGTTAAAATCTATTGAATCAAGTCCCATTTACACAGTTTCCTCTACTCATTAGTGTGTTATGTCCTCCCAGAAAGAAGTGCATAACATAGGCTATATTTTACTCTTAGTGGTAGGTGTAAAACACAATATGGAAGGTGCAAACCACTCTGAGAAACAAGGGCCCACAGTTGTGATGTGGAACACACACAAATGTATTTTCAATATTTAACCTGCCAGGATGTCGTGACTTAATTAAGGAATCTGGTCATCATGATGGAAGATTTACCTCTTTAGAGAAAAGGCTTTCTAGCTTTCTGTCTGCTGAACCTAATAAATATACAGCTGATAGTAAGTATATCTATGTTGACATTGTTAAATGTTCAGTGGTGTTGCATATATTAGAATAACCAGCTATGTTTATTTATAACAAAAACTGCAGTGATTTCAGAGCTCTGCTGAAATTATGGAAGAAGCATTGCTGAATACAGAGTTTGGAGGTGGGAAGGATCACTTCTCAGCTACTATTTCATTTGTCTCTGCACTGTGGCTGTAGAAAGCTTATATTCCCCTCAGGCTTTTTCAGTAGTTGATTTTCAAGCTATTAAAGTGTCATTTAAAATAACCACAGTATTTTCACTGTGTCCTTTGGCTGCCTGTCTCATTGTTCTGTTTTTATTTATTAAGTTCTTACAAATACTTGACAAACTTTTCCTCTGCAACTTGATATAATTATTTCTAGCTTTTTCCAGCTTGGATTTGACTGTAGAGCATTAACGAGCTACAAATACTCCTGTATTTACTGACCTGTGAGAAGATTTAGGGCAGGACTGGTAGGCAGCTTTTAACCAGCATCCTTTGTGCGTGTCAAAGAAAGGATCATAGATTCCTATTGTAATGGGCTGCAACTTTCCATATGCTGAGGCACTTGGGGAAGGCAAAGAGGAGGCACAGATCTCCTAGGGCTGCATTATCTTTGTTCAGCAAGAGGTGCTTGTAGCTCTGTCTCCGGGTTGTGGAAGTGTTGAAGGTTACGTCTGCCCTCTGTTCGAAGGTGTGATTGTGGCACTTGAGGTGCACACAGGCTATTGTGAGTCATCTAGGAGGGCTTGGATCAAAACGCAGGAATAAACCCAAATTCCAAGTTATAGCTGTAGTATTAGAGTTCCTAGAGCTCTTGTTTTGAGATCAGGTGGTTGTTTTTAATCATATACTTTACTTTAAGGAAGAAAAAGGAACTGTTCAAATATTTAAGATAGAACATGTCGAAGTCCTTTGCTGTATTAGTAGTATGGTCCTCACAGATGCTTTCAGAGAATGTCAGAGAACTGTCCTGCACCAGTGGACCAACAGTCCCAGAGCATGTATCACCAGTTGTGATTTTTTTTGACTGAAAAAGAAACCAATCCAGCTTCAAATACCAGATCTACCAATGCAAAGACAGAATCAGACATGCTCCTGAGACCTGTATACCGCTGTCTGCTATCACATTCTTTTTTACTGCCTTAATTCACCCATTGTTATTTGCTTTCAAATATTTGAAATATAAGTTATGGACAGTTCTGGGTTTGCTTTTCTTTTTTTTTTCTCCATGATGTCCCACCATGTCTGGTGGTCAAATTACATGGAAACACAATATACACCCACTTGTCCTTAATTACGGAAATAATTCATGATTCTGTTCAAATGAATTTAAAAGCAGTCCAGTACTTTAGCAATTGAAATCTACATGATCTGTAATACAACTGTTCTGGAACAGGAATAACTTATCAGGAAAGTCAAACCATGCTTTTAGTGGAAAGAAGCTGTATATTTAGAGAAAAGTAAATATGATAATGATGTTTGCTTACCACTTATTTCAACTTTTGTTCAAGACATGCAGGAAACTAATTTTGCAGGGGATGGGAGGTGACACTTGATACAGTACTAGGTGATGAGGAACTTTGTAAAATACATTTGTCTCTCATTTAGTGGGTGTTTATGAGACTTTAAGTGTTTTGAAGACTATAAGCCTCTGTGATATGTATTGGCTAGGTCCTTGTATGTTGTTTTATGTTACTATCAGATTGTTATTATTTACTAATTTTCAGTCGCTATTATAGCACAAAGACCAGATTCAACTCCTTTCCCAATGCTGGATGTCATGCTTTCACTATTGACCTCAGTGAGGACCACTCGAGGGGGAAGGCGTTAATCAGAAGCAGAGACTGAAAGCTGGAGTAGGCAAGAAAACTGAATGTTCTGGGATTTTTTTCCATTGCCTCCACCTTGAAATGGAAATAACGAGTCCAAAAGCCTTGACTTTATGCCTCCTTACATCTGGACTCTAGGAGAGTTTATGGGGCAGTAGGATAAATACAGGGCATGCAAAACCAGATTGATTCTACCTTTTGAGCTGCAGTTTGTGTTTTTGCTCAATACCCTTTTATTCCCCCAGCCAGTGAACGCAGGTCTGTGCTCCTCTGTGGGCTGCAAATGACCAAGGCTCAGCATTTTCTCTCCTTCCAAGCAGGCAGCTTTGCCATCATCTCAGTTTCCTAGAAAAAAAAAGCTTCAGTACAACAAAAAAATATTTTTTCCCCAAAAAAGTGATTTGAACCAAATCTGTTCTGCATTTGACCACATTTATCCCCAGAGCATATAGGAACTTTATCATGCAGTGTAATAAAAGTCCATTAATTCCCTGTGTTCTCAGAGAGATTAAATAGCTATTTTAATAAGACTTTTCTACCTATTGGTCCATGACTTCTTACCAGACAGACATCAGAGATACTGGAAATTGGGAATAGCTTGACATCTGATGTTAATTATTGAAACGCAAGGCATAGCATGGCAAGAATAACCTCAAAAGACACACAACTAATTTGCTTTTTTGTCTTGAAAATGACACAGATGACATGCCAGTAATTTTTTTCTGACCTATGTTTTCGAAGCGTAAAGATCATAAAAACTTTGCCTTGGCTGTATTACTGATTTTACGTCTTCACATTGTATTTATCACAGCAGGAAATAACTTCATGACGTCTTGTCTAAACTAATATTGGCTGTTAGAGGTAGCTATTGTCAAATTGTCATCTTTTGTCTTTTATGGCTAAGTAATATGCCAAGTGGTGTTATGAGCAATATTGTGTTCAGAGGACATTTCAGGCAATACTGTTAAAGTTAGTGTCTTACATCAAGTAAAGCACTGGACTGATAGTCAAAGGTTTTTATCCCATTTTGGCATTGGTTTGCTGAACGACCTTCAACACTTTGCTTCATTTTTCTATGCCTCTGTTTCGCCAGCCGTAAAAGTTGTATAGTTGCATTTGGATGAATTTGTGAAGTTCTTTGAGGCAGACTGCTTGTGATGTTTGCTAACAAAAACATCCCAGTAGGAAATTATAACTAGCACTAGTTCCCATTAAAATATAATGTGTACGAAACAAACATGTGAGAACTCTGTTAGTAGCCATCACAACTCAAGCAAAGTAGCTTTTAGCAGCTGGGTGTGTGCTCCTGGCTTCTCCTGTTATCTTGGGCATTCTGGATGCTCAATTCATTCTCCAGTGATTCAGCTAAAGTCTTGGCTTGGCAGCTTACATCAGCACATCCACTGGCTTCACAAACATAAAACCAAAGTTTAATAACTTTGGGGGGACTAGAGCCTCCCAAATGGGGTACAATACGTCTAGTATATCTGTTCTCACATGCTGCATACTGCATTTGATGCACTTTGCCAGTACAGAAGTTTCAGACTCCAAAGGCTCATTAAAAGTTGAGTAATCCTCTGTGTAAAATCACTACATAATTCCCTTATAGAAGAATTATATTATAGCCAGCTTCAAACACATTCTGGGTGGTGATCTCATATGGGCATTAGATGGAATAAATGGGTAAAGTTAAGTAATAGGTAATGAACAAAGAGACCAGGAGTCTTTAATGTTACTGTGGTTATAATTAGAAGCTACACAATTGTATGTGGATATGTACAGTGGATTGGAGCAAATAAAGCTCGGAAAGATCATAACCTTTTTGTCTTTTCTTACTAATTTTAGATTTGATCTACAAAATAGAGCTTGCTGGAGGACTGGGAGCCATCCTCCTTCTGCTTATTTTGCTCGTGACCATCTATAAATGCTACAACATAGAGTTAATGCTGTTCTACAGACAGAACTTTGGAGGAGACGAAGCAGCTGATGGTAAGCGGTTGCTCAGGAAACTCAATGGAAGTATTTCAGAGGCTCAAAGTGATGAAACTTCTAGGTAGAAATGAATACCAAAAGATACATGCTGCCCGTTTAAGTTCAAACTACTAAGCACCCAGTGGTGTAAAGCCCTAAGACTTCCTCTCGAAGCCCTTTGAAATCAATGAGCCTTTTCGCTGAAATGTCACTAGGCCCTGCCATAAGCAAATGGAAGTCAGAAGAATTGTTCCTAAGTCTCTTATAGAAACTGGAATATCATTTGTGAACTGATTACTCAAGAGACCTTTTCATATTCATGTGCCCCAGTGTCCAGTAGTAACTAGAGAGAGGTAATTGTCATTAAGGCTACCTACCTACTTCAGGTACTTAGGAGGCTGTAAATGACTTAGTGGAAATGTACAGCTTGCCTGGAGAGTGTGTTCAGGAAAAAAACTAGGCTATTTTCAGTGTTCTTTTCTCTGCCTCCCTCTCGCTATATATATTCTGTTTAGTGCCTAAAATCAAGCTTGTATATTTAAGTTGAAGTTTTAATTCTTCTGAATTTAGAACATTTCTGCTCCTGTGAAGCTGAACTAAGCTCTGCTAAACTAAATCCAAGAGCTTTGAATCCTGTTATTATATTGTTAACACTTTTACTATAGCACAATTAATATGGTTTTAATATGCATATAACTAGATCTACTGAAGATCTGAAGTACAATATTCAAGCCCACTGCAATACTTATGAGTCAGGTAGGCAGACTGGATTGGTAAATCTAGAAATAATAATTTATTTGAAGAAAGGGCAGTGTACGCATTTCCCTTATTGTGCCAAAACAATGTGCACTTGCACAGACCTGTTACTTTCTACAGTTAGCATCACTGTTATCAAAGTAATAAATGTTTCTGTTTAATATTGGGTAGATATGATGTGAAAATGTTTCACTACAATGAAATTCATAGGAGTTTTGGAGAACAGGTGGAATGACAGCCAGATAAGTTTAGAATATGGAATGATAAATAGCAGGAACAGAGGTCTTGCTGGATCTTCATGTGGGAGTGGGAAAATCTAAACCTATGCATTTTGCATACTATATTTATACAATATTTATACTGATACCTAGGAGAAAGTGAAGGGTGAGTTTATGTGGGTTTGGAAGTAATTTACCTCTAACATCTTGGGATTATACCAATATAACATGTCTAGTTCACACCAATAAAAAATGACCCAAAGTGGCAACTTCCTCCAGATTGCTTTTATTCATTTATCTCATGTTTTCAGTGTGAAGCTGCTGCATTTTTATTCATGTAACTTCCTCAGTACAATCACTTTAATTTATTTTCTAGTTGTTTTGAGCAAGCCTCATGAGAACATAGGGGATTTTGTGCGCATGTTAATTCTGAAAACAACCTTTTGCTTTTCCAGTGCATGATTTTAGAACTATTGCAGCTTTGTGCCTTGTTTTGATGCTGCAGAATGATAGATGGAGGCAGAATGTTGCTGAAATCAAAGCAGATACTGAAATGTTTCTTTCTACTTATGTAGGCTATAGTGGGAACATACTGCTTCTATGAGCAGTCAGCTGTATAGATAGAATTGCAGGGTCATTTTCCATTTACACATGTATTTGTTTAAAACAGAAGATTTGGAACTCAATAGTTTGCTTTCTTCCTGTTTCTAAAAATACCCTGTGTAAGCAATGTTGGATGCATTCACTTCCTGTGGGCTGTGATTAGCATTGTTTTTAGAGAAAGTATAGGGAGATTTAAGGGAAGCCATTTGGGAAATGGCTCTGAATCTGCATCCAAAGCATGGGGAGCAAGCAGTGGGCAAGCACCCATAGATCCTTCTGCTATGTCCTGCATAAGTGAAGCTTGTGAAGAGAGAGTCGAGACCTTAGAGATGTAACACAAGTGCATGGACTCACAGGAGCTTGGGGGAACTGGTCCTGTTTATGTCTTGCTTGCATTGGGAGCAGAGGTGACTGGAGAGGGCAGTTGTCATGCCCGCACAGCTGGAAGGGGCAGGAGGCTCGTGCTTGTACATAATCCATGTCTGTCTTCGTGCAAGTGCACGGCATTCACGCTGCTTTATAACCAGGCATGTCAGTGCTCTGAGATTTGCTTTGCTGCCTTTGCAGAGCTCTCGAATTTTCACAGGGATATTTGCCTCCTGAATCACTTGGTCACAGGCTTCTCTTAAGAGGTTCTGGCAGAATTCATTATGGACAGGGCAGCATGTTTCAGACAGGCTTCCGTAGCCAACTGGCCTTTATTTCATTACTGTTTGTTCTGTAATCTTTGCAACAGTAACTACTGGGTTTGTATGCTGTTGTCTTCAGAGAAATGTAGCCAGTCAGGTGGACATTCTGCCATACAGCTGTGGTGACACAGGGCAAATTGCCTTTTACCAGTGTATAATTATTCACATACTTTGTCTGTCTGCAGATCTGACCCTGATGGGTCTGGCTTTGTGTCCAGAATTACAAGAAAGTAACCATCATTTCAAGGTCATCAAGGAATGTATTGTATTATGATTAGCTTTTTTTTTCTTTTTTATCAGTATATATTGATGATTTTTAACTGCTTTAATTATCTTTTGTGCGTGCTATTCTTTACTGATAATTGGACTCAGCAGTCCTCCATTCATGCAGTTTTGTCCTCACAACATTAAGTATTTGATTTTCATTTTCTGTAAATAATGGCAGCTGCGCTCTTCCCTGGAGACTGAATTGCTGAAGGTTGACTTTTTCAATATACTATTTGCCATTACTGCAGAGGAGCAGCAAAGAGAAATGTCATTAGTAGAGTCTGATCCCAGCATGGACCCCAAGCTTGATAGCGATGCCACTTCTGTTCCTGGCCCGCTCACAAGCTTAGTTATGTATTACAGATGTGGAGACCTGGAGATAAACCCTAGTGCTCTGCAGGGGGAGGAGGAACTGTGTTGCCCTTTCTAAGCAAGTTGCTATGTTACTGTCCTGCTGTGCTTATCACCCACTGCCTGCCTACCTCCAACTTTTTATGAGGCTTTGCCTGCACCCCTGAGCTGCAGGCAGAATGGAGGGGCAAGTGTTGCCCTGCACCCCATTTGCTCTTGGAGTCGTTTCTCTCTCTCATACTATGTGTCCCAAGTATTTAAAATGTCCTGGATAAGTGACCTCTGAAATTATGATACTGCTTTTGAAAACTACAAGGTTTTCTGGAAAAAAATGCTTTGGACTGTTTGCATTTGTCATTATTTTCTGCATAATTGCTATTAATTAGAGTTAAGTCATGAACAGTCTCTCTGTGGAAGTGAGGTTATATGTTCCTATGAAAAGCCCCAGTTTGTTGGGAAAGGCTTGATCCTTTCAAGGAATAATGTAATTTCCTAGTACTTTCCTGTATTCTTTATAGTGTTTTTGCAAACAGCAAGCTGAACTTGAATTTGTTTTCTTACAGACAACAAGGAATACGATGCGTATCTTTCATACACCAAAGTGGATCCTGAGGCATTAGACTGTGATAATAATGAAGAGGAGCAGTTTGCACTTGAAATTCTGCCGGATGTTCTAGAAAAGCACTATGGATATAAGCTCTTCATTCCGGACAGAGACCTGATTCCTAGTGGAAGTAAGTATTTCTGACCTTCCAGTTTTAATTCTCTCTGATGTGTCATGAAGGCCTGGTCTGTGCGACAAGTACTATGTGTGAGAATCCTGTCCTTGTGAAGTGGCTGTAAGGATAAGAAAAGTTTCCTCAGCACTGCAAATTTCAGCTCTAGGTTAGAGCTTGTCCCTGCACTACTGAAATCAGAGGCACCTGACATTAATTTCAGTGAAGGCAGGAGCTGGACCTTCTTACAGGGTAGACTGCAGTGCTGCAAGCAATACTCTAGTCCAAAATCTCTACATCAGACACAGGTAGCTAAGCAGGAAACTTCCAAAAAAAAAGGTTTTGTAGTCTGTCATTGGAAATAGGTTTATTGTTTTTTCCCAGTACTTTTTTGTTTGTCTACACCAGATTTGCACGTAAGCATGATCTTTCCCATTGTTTTGGTTTGTTTTTTTTTCCTAACTTTAATACTCATAAAACTGCTACAGTAGTTTCCCAGTCAATGGTATTGGTGCAGTTTTTCCATTAGAGTTTTGATCAAGTGTTGCATTTCTGAGGACTGTTGGTATTGTGTAAGTAATGCTATTTCTTCAGAGGAGTATGTACAGCCCAGTGATCTGATGCTGTTTTCCATGCTGACAGTGAAATGCAGTTGTCTTTCAAATCAGTTTTGCTGCCACATCTGAAGATTCAGCAGCACGTCTGGATGTGTGTACCAACAGTTAGTGCCTTCCTAACTATAGTTATGGCATCTCTTCTTCCAGATTCATTTGTGGACAAGTCAGAAAAGACCATGAATCATATGCATCGTGTTGATGAATTTTTAATGCACAGTATATTTGCTTTAACATCACATTTATATGAAATGCTACCTTTGTGAAAAAACATGAAACATCTAGAACATGGCTGCATTAGCAAACTGCCTGCCAGAAGGCTTGAAACTGCTCCCTTGCTGCTGCCAGACCCTGGTGGCTACCCTGAAGCTGGAGCCCACTTCTTCTCTGATATTTGAGGAAGCTGGAAACAGAGCTCAAAGTCCTGTGCTGTTAGGAAAGAGGAGTCAGAGCCTAGTCAGAGATTATGCAAAGTCCTGTGTGGCTTGAATTCATCATGTCTGTTTGCAAGTCCTAGGTTAGAGCTATTTCCCTTATAGCTTTTGCTCTGCCCCTGCAAGTTGTGAGTTTTGCTCCTGTAGTGACATATTCCAGAAAGGGAACTTGGCTCATGGCTTTCTTATTTCTGACAGCACAAGCAAGCAGTAGTGAATTTTTAGATGGTCTTAAGAGGGAATTTGTCTTTTTGTGTTAAAAATCAGAGAACTGTCGTAAAGACATTGCCAACAATAGAGCAGAGTCATACAGAACAATTATACAAGTAAATTAAAGAGTTCAAAGCTAGCCCTTCAATGATAACTATACTGAAGCATGGATTAATCTGAAATGAGATTCTTCTTTCCAATTGCTGTACCAGCCAGCATGATTTTTTCTTTTTGTCTATTTTTATCAGTCAGACACTCAGCAAATACTTGTCATCACTTTGGGTATTCATTAAACCTCTCCTGAAAATGTAGGGTACCTGAAAATGTCAGTTCTCATTTATGAACATTCACAGATTTAATACCTCTTTTTTTTCCTCTCAAACTCCTTCAGTACTATGAAGGGGCCTGATTCTGACACATGGAACTTCACGGACACTTAATCAGACATAATGACAATGCAGAATAATGTGTGAAACTGAAATTAGTGAGTCTCATGCTTTAGCTTTGAAAAAGATGTGGAGGAAGGCACTTCATTTTGAGAGGGCAATAGGGAGGGTGAGGTGATGGGCAAGGAGATTAAGACTCAGACTCCTGTATTTGTACATTTTCTGTGTGTGCTGGAGAAGTGGAGTGTGTCTGTGTTTTGCCTAATGCCTTGGAAGGACTTGCAGTGCTTAGTGTGCAGAGAGCAGGCAGTGTGATGGGGTATGGACCCGCTAGAAACTAAAAATAAAAATGTATTTTAGAATGACTGTGTCAAAAAAGTGGCAGGTATGACAAAATATATAGTGCTTCATGGTAGATTTCTTTAGAAAAATGAGGGATTGATCACAAGTTTATATTTTATTTTATTTTAGGAAATATCTCTTCTCCCATGTACTGCATTTCCTCATCTTTTTGTGTAAATGACTTTCGGTGTAATGTAATGCTTTCCCACTCTTCTTTCTGATATGTTTTGTTCTTTATCTTGTGTACTTAAGTGTGTGTCATTCCACTAGTACTGCAAATAGGGTGTGTTTTGTAAGGCTGGTTGTTTCATATAATCTCTGCAATTTTAAGGTGCTGCCACAGGAGGGTGTGCATTATTGCGCTTGCTTCCTGGTATGAAGCAATACATACAGCTGCTACTTGGCTTTGAGAGCAAGCAAAAAATAGATTTATTAAATCGTATTTCATTAACTTCCTTGCACACTTCTCTGAACAAACTGAAAAGCTGACTTCAGAAAAAATCAGGGATGAGTTTGATTATGTTTTTATTGAGCTGGATCGTCTCTAATCCCTGGAGAGAAGCTATGATAGACTCTGCATATCCCTGTGCAGCTGAGGGAGAGATTACAGCCAGATGTGCCTTAGCTGTGATGTGCACACCCAGCAGTGAGCTGCTTTGCACTGCATACCCAAGCCGTGCACAGAGGACCATCTGTTTCAGGGGTGCCCATGGAGCTGTTCCTAGGAGGACAGAGGTGATGTTTGTAGGAACTGACGGCACCTGTTCACTGTTGAGAAGCAAATCCCTGGCATCTAGAGTTCAGGTCACCTGGGGCTGAGTCATGTTTTGCACTGCGTGTTGGTTTTTGTGCCTGCCGGGATACAAATGTTTTCGCAGTGCTGCGTTTTGTCCTAGTGGGAGAACCACTGTGAAGGATGCCAAGGGCCTCTGTGATGCCCACCGTGTGTGACCAGCAAGGACCTTTGCGATGACTCTTGGTGCTGCCCGAGAGCAACACAGATGGACGCACCTCTCCAAAGCGGCGAGGTGCAAAGAGGGCTCAAGCAGCCACTGCTTTTCTGCTCTCACTCATGCAGAAGCCCACATGTCCATGTTGGCTGGAAGATGAGAGGGGTGGCATGATGCGGAGACATGACGTGCAGTCTGCTGTGTAAGCAGCAAGACCAGATTTGTAACCCAGGATTTGAGTTGGATGTTACAGGAAGTTACATAGCAGCTATTCCTTCTTAAAGAGTATCCTTTGGTCTTAACAGAGTGAGTGTTCTTCCTTCCGTCAAAACTGACAGCACATACACCTTTCTGCTTAAGTAACTGAGGCATTAATTGAACATGTTAGCCTGCATTAGGAGACTGTGATCCCTAAGATACAGTTGCAGTTGTTACTAAACTTTCTGAGCAGTTATCCATTTTTTCCACCCTAATAGTTTTCAGGGTTTTTTAACAACCCCTTTGCTATTGCTAGCACTCTCAGGCCTGTTCAGCTTTTTAATTTGGTGTTAGGAGACCAGAGGAGATTGAATAGTTGGGGGAAATGGAGGGAAAATAGGAATAATTATGTTTTCACCTGAGCCATTTTCTGTCTTGCGAAGAATGGCGTGTCTGCAGAGAGAAGGGTCTATTTGCATTTGACTCTTCTAAAATTAGGACTACATCAGAGGAAACTATTTTTCTCACATGGTTTCTGCAGATTATTTTAAACTTTGGAAGTGGTCAAAAATATCAAGTTGGATTTTTAATACCAGCAATACAAATCTATTAGAGCATCATCTAGTTACTCTCTAAGCATTGTGCATTTGATTTTGATGGAATTGAAAAAACACCAGCAATTCACTCCATCCCAACCCCAGGTATAGCCATCGGGCACTGAAAAGAATAGGAGTTATGGAATAAAATTCTTTGCTTTTACCCAAAAAATAAGAGGTTGTCAGCACAATAGGAGAGCACCTAAGGCGTGTGATAAAAAGCACCCGACAGTCAATATTGTAGTTCTGGCACTTTGTAGTTTTGTCTGCCCACCTATGTGGTTTTAACCTTGTAAATTCCAGCTTCCTGGGTTACTGGAGGAAGAAATCCCAGTTGAACTGTGTGCCTGGGGGTCCCAAGAAGCCTTATTTAAATATGGGACACTATTTATGTGGAATGGGAACAGAGTACCCAGCTCCAACAACACTCCTTTCGGAAGTCCCTGGTTGTCTACTCTGTATGAATCTTAAATTTAATACTAGGTATGGGCAGGGATAGCAGGGTTACAGAGGAATGACAGTTGAAAGTGGAAGAGGTGTGAACCAAAGTCAGAAAGGCTGGCTATCCTGTAACAGTCCACTGAAAGCCACTGAGGTGGTGAGGGAGCTGGAGCACGCAGTACGTGAGCACAGCCCAAAATAACTGTGTTTCTTGAGGAAAAGGCTGACAAAGACAATGCCAAGGAGGAGTCTTATTGTTGTCTTTGCAGTGGAAAGCACAAGAGTGGAGAAAAGCTCTTCTCACAGGTGCACAGTTGTTGAAGAGTTCACAGGACTGAGTTACAACACTGAAAATTCCATTTAAACATTTGGAAAATTTTCGTCACCGTGATGGTGGTCAGACACTGGAAAAGAACCCAAAGACACTGAGAAGAAACCTCCAGCCTTGGAGGTCTTCAAAGCTTTCCAGGGCAAGGCCCTGAGCAATCATAGCTGGTCCTGCTTTGAGCAGGATATTGACCTCGAGACCTCCAGAGTTCCCTTCTAACCTGTATAACTCTATGAATCTTTGATTCTAAATATGTAGTATTCTGATTCCAACATGTATTGCCAAAGCAATTCCACCATTATCACCCACTTCAGACACCCTAGTCTGCAAAGAGGCATCCCCAGAGCCACCATCTTTTCCTTCTCCTTAATCCCTCCTTCCTTTACCGTGTCAGATACAGAAAATCTGGCAATGGCTAAGAGAGGGTGATGTGTCATGCTGATCTGCGTTATTGGTTTCTTTATGTTGAACTTAACAGCCATCCCTTAGTTTATACTGGAATTGGGCTTTCTCTGGGGCAGGGCCAACACTCCAGTCAGTATTTCAGCAGTTCCAGCTGCGTTGCTGTTCTGATCTGAGTGAACAGAAGCAATAGGTCTTTAATAAATAGGAAAAGTAAGACATGCAATCATATCTATTATAATAAATTAATCAGAGTTACAGTTTGGGAACTATTCAGTTAGGAAACCAGGACTGACTTATTCTTCTATAAATAACTTTCTCAAGTGAAAGTCACATTGCCTAATGCCAAAAGGCTGGTTATTTTCAGAGTGCCAGGAGCCAACCAATGTGAGGTTGATGGTAGATACTCTTTGGTTCCTGTGGTCCTGCAGACCATGCTTCCCAAAAATATCTGTAGGACGTTACTTGATTTCTGGTGTTCTTTCCCTGTCCCTCTACTGCTTCTGCAAATCATCTGAATTTGGTTAGTAAGTAATTTCTTTGTATAAGCAACTCTGTGTCCATGGTGTTCATTAATTTCCTCGCTCTTGGTCTGTTTGCACGTTAGGTTGTCTGGGTTTTCTTCCAGCCTGTGGTTAGTGTAGCTCATTCAAGATTCAGTAGGCAGTTATGCATGATATAATCGCAAATGGAATGCATGTCTTGGACTTCTTCAGTGCTTCAAACTACAGTTCAGCATCGTTGGCAGTGTTTGGTTTGCACATATTTGCTGTCAGGTGATCTGTCTTCATTACTAAAGGGCAATCATGCAAAACCTGTTTGTTTATGGGTCTAAAAGTTCTTGCTGTCCATACCTCCTTGGGCATTGCACTGGACATTATGCAAGTAAGTTACTGACAGAGCTACTCATAATTCTTATTTTTGTGACCTATGTGAAATACTAACATTTTGAAAAGAGGATTTGTGCCATATTGCAAAATGATCTTTCCGGGGAGGGGGGGGAAAGAAGTCAAAATTTAAGATGTTCTTTTTCAATCAAATCAAATGGTTTAATTCTAACACTAACTGTTTATTTTTTACATTCTAGTTTATAATAAAATACAATCTCTGGGAATTAAAAATGAATAATTTTGTACTGATTTTGTCAAGGCAATTTTTTTTTTTCTCTGATTACAACGAAATTTCGTTGAAGTTGACACCTCCTGCAGTGGAAGTAAAGTGTCAGCAAAATGATATTTACCTGGTAGAAATATGTTGGTCTGGAATCTTATAGTTGATCCTAGTTGGTGGTATTCCTGAAAGCCCTGCTTCATTTATTTCTTGGAAGTGACACGGAGCCATTGCTTCACAATTACTTTTTACATCACTGGAAAGGTAAAAACAACCCTTTCTCCATCCTAGCTTGCAACAGAGATTTCTTGATTTTAATACCTGCTAATGGACTGAACACTTAAAACAGACAACTCAACCTGCATTTTGAACCATCTCAAATTCTGAAGTGAAAGGAGGGTCGGTGACGTACCAATTCACAGGTTTATGCAGTCAGTGTGATACCACTGGAGCGAATAAAGCTTGAATTTTCAGTCAGGAATGTGTCCTCCCCCCATGCTTTTCCTTGCAGAAATGTTTCAGTTTTACATATTGGACATATTACAGAGTGCTCCCAGTGGAACCATGTGCTTCAGGGAAGTTGTCACCTGCCTGTAGTAGTAGTCCCAAGCTGAAGTTTTGGGGACTACCAAGTACTTCTGGACCAGACAGCACTTGCCTTTTTGTCTGGGTTTCCTGCTTCCCATGCTACAGTGTATTTTATTCTCAGTGCACCAAGGCCCCTGTAGGTTGTCCATGTCTATCGGTGAACCAGCTGCAAACTTGGAATTTGAAGGATCACCTAATGGTCATTCGTGAAGGTGTCTGTGTAGTCGTCTGTAGGAAGAGCTCTAACTTGTTGCAATATCCAGTAAGTAAGGTAGACATGCGAAAGTACGGGAGAGGCATAGAGGGGAGAAGTATCCATCTGAGAAAATAGGGGATTTTTCCTGTCTTCTTCCCACCTCATTCTCTGTTTGACTAAAGCAAAGTCTGGTGAGTTTTTGATTGAGATGGTATAATACTGGGTTGTTGCTATTGAAATTATTGCTGCCGGGTATTTGATGAGATGAAAGTGGAGTGATTTTTTGTGTGTTGTTGGCTTGTTTTTTTCTTTTTTTTTAATTGGATGTATATAGGATACACATGACTCTGCTCAGCACTAACCTGGATGTGTGGTACTGACCGGTATTCTGTCCTACAGAGAACTGTCTTGTACATTACAGTGTTCTGAGTTATTTGAAGGAGGGATGGTTATGTCTCAGGAAAGATGCATGATAGTTTGTTGTTTTACTGTATCTTGCAGATTCAACCTCTAATGATGAAGCTTCCCACCTAAATTCTTTCTTTTTGGGAGCAGAAAGAAAGGAAGAAAATGAAGAGTCTGAGCTGTTGATACATTGGGATAATCTCTTTCCATTGTATTGAACATTTCTACCTTTCCTTAAGTTTTGTTTCACCAGTTCTGCTTATCATTTTCTCATTGTTGCTGGTTCTCTCCCCTCTCCGCTGCCTCTCCGATGGATTTAATGTTGAAATTTTTTCATTAATGAGTAACTATTTTACACAGAGCGATGTGGGGGGTTCCCTTATAAAATATTTTAAGGAGAAGAAACCCAAACTGTAAATGCTGCATGATTAAAGAGTCATAAAACATTAACTAAAAGTCAGGATTGTTGCATAGACATTTGTAATGTATGTATATGTCTTAAATTTTTGTGTGTCTGTGGGATGTTTGCAATTGCCTCTTTTCCATTTGTGAAAGAAATTCTTCTTGCTGCTAAGTGGTGAAATAAAACATTGGTAAAGGCAGATTTGATGCTAACTATGCCTTCAGTCTCATGCAAATAAGCTATTTTAGAATGTTCCTGTTGGCCTATTTTGTAGCTATTTACCACTGGAAGTGGTGTGAATAAGCATGCTGTGGTATGGTGCTTGGGACTATAAAAACGAGTCTTGCAGTAACAGATGTTGGTTAATGATGTTATTTGTAATCAATGTTCCTGCTAGAGGGCAGAGTGTGTAAGAGAGACCCTGCCCTGTGCTGAGTAAAAATCTGTTCTGTGCAGCTCTTGTGTCCAAGTCTTCATTTATAACACACGCTTCTCTGTTGTCAGACAGCACATTCTGAGTAGCATGGTCAAGAGTTCCATGGAGTTTAAAATATATATATATATATATCCCATCTCTAAGCTTGCAGTCACAATGCTGTGCACCCAATGAACACTTTTCTGACCTTAGTGGGTTTTTTCCAAGTGATTTCATTTCTCTGGTCTTGAACCAAAACCCATTAAATTTGTTGAAGTCTTTACATTTGAATGGGTTTTGGATCAGGTCTGTAAGTAGATCTCTTTCCCATCCTGTTCCATGTCAGACTGGTATAATTGGCTCCTCTTCCCTATCATCCCTGGAGCAAGTGAATCTCAGGGATCCAAGTCCAACTTCAAGAATACTTTGTAGTTCAGTAAGTTGACATCATGGAGCTAATGATGGGGCTGGCGTTTCTGCTTACACTGATCATTTGCAAATACTTGACGTGCATGAATAAAAGAACAATACTGTTTTCCTTGTCACCGATGTCTCAAGAAATAAACACCTCCAGTATGTTTAAATTTTCCATTTGTTCTTGTCACTTGTGAAGTTTCTGTTAATACCTTGGGGTACATAGAAGCACAGGTTTGTAATATTAAAACAGACCGTTGGGCCACAAAGCATGTTATTGAGCTTTTGTGGTCAATACCTAAAGGAGAAAGAGCTACCATGGTGCTTCTATGCAACAGCACATCATCTGCATGTGATGAGGGCTGATTTCTTTTGAGCTCTTGCAAGTTATGGTTCATACACCCCGCAGTACCCTCATATCCCTGTATCTGAAACGCTAGAGCTGCTTCCCAAAGTGTGCTCCCCTTGATGCTACGTTAATCGTAACCGATGTTAATGTGAAAATTTACACAAACATTACATTGATCTTGACCTGTATTTGGTCAGTAAGCAAACTGTGGTTTTTTTAGTTACTAATGCGTCTATACAGTGAGGATATTTAAATGTTGTTCTGTTGCAATGAATAGGGAAAACCAGTAAAGGATGGAGAGTGCTATTAAGGGGTTTTCTGTATTTACTCCATAAATAGAAAGATGTGATACACATTCCTGTTTTTGACAGAGTATATCGTGAAATGCCCCTTGTCTTAAATGGTGTGAATCAGTAAGCTGTAGGATTTTGTTATTCTTGTTTACAAGCCTGATGTTTTGATACAATAGACTTCTTTATTCTTTACTCTTTCTCTCTTTCTATGATTTGTAGCCTACATTGAAGATCTCACAAGATGTGTTGAACAAAGCAGAAGACTCATTATCGTGTTAACTCCAGACTATGTTCTCAGGAGAGGATGGAGTATTTTTGAGATGGAAAACAGACTCCATAACATGCTAGTCAGTGGAGAAATCAAAGTTATTTTGATTGAGTGTACTGAATTAAAAGGGAAAGTGAACTATCACGAAGTGGAATCTTTAAAGCACACCATCAAACTCCTCTCAGTGGTCAAGTGGAAAGGACCAAAAAGCAGCAAACTGAATTCTAAGTTTTGGAAGCGCCTAGTCTTTGAAATGCCAGGGAAGAAAAAGGAAGTGTTGTCTCGGCATCAGGTCCTGGATTCTGCAGAGCAGGGCCTTTTTGGAGACCTCCAGACTGTACCCTCTCTTGCCGTCACAGGCACTTCTGCCACATTGGTAGAATCACAAGCTGATTTAACTGATTACCATCAAGCAGACTCTGTGCAAATGAGACATTATTGTAGAGGATATGAATATGATGTGTCAGCAGCAACATTGCCAATAGCTTCCATAAGCAACCATCACACATACTGTAACATCCCTTTGACACTGCTAAATGGACAGCTACCTCTTAACAATACCGTGAAGGATCCCCAAGAGTTTCACAGGAACAACCCATTGCTACCTTTATCAGCAAAGGAGCTTAGCTTCACCAGTGACATTTGGTAGTGAAGATAAGAACGCTCTTGAGATGCTTCATGACCACCATGAAGACCTGTTTTTAAAGAACTTTGCCCTAACCCCGTGGGGTGAGAAAACCTATTTGAAGCAGCAGCACACTTGTTTGCTTTTCTACTTGAACTTTTTTGTTTACATTCACAAATTATTGACAAAGGGGGCATTCTTTTGTAACTCAGTAATGTCCTTTCTGTCTTTTAATGTACAGTTTTACTGCTTCCTTAAAAAGGAGCGGGGGGGACAGAAAAAACACATCCCACCATTTTACAATAGGTTTACAATCTGGGATGGATAAAAGGTCACTGTATATGATCTCCACCATCCATACACGTTTAAGTAATAGTATTTGGAATACATGGAAGTTGTTGGGTTTTTCATATAGACCGGTACAGTTTGAAATTCTAGTCATGCTATGAAAATTATTATCTCCTGCACAGACCACAAGGAGTGAATCATTCTCAAAAGTAAGGAGGAGGAAAACTTCCTGGTAACATTTTCTTGCAAATACATTTTAGAAGATGACCAGCTGAAACAATGCAGATGAAGCTTTATCAATAAAATGCATAGTCACAGTTGCTGAAGAATAAATCACCAGCTCACATCAGCATCTCTTCGTTTTATTATTGAGGCATGATTTATTCCTAGTGAATGGTTAGGAATGTGGTTTTATTAAACAACTTACTAGAATATCGAAAGATGTTTAGGTGGATTTTAAACACTTTTTCTGTCAATTATAGATTATTCTACATTTTTTTTCAGACTTCTAATGACTTTTTTTAAAACTGTTTAAGTTTATCAGTCGATTCATTAATTTGAAATTTATTAAGATCTCTGGAGCTCTTTTAAAGTTTGTAGCTAATTCAGTGTAATTTTACATAGGATTTTTTTCCAAAATCAGTAGTTGCAATTTGAAATTAAGGTTTTGTTGAGGACATCAGCAATAGAAAATAATTACTACAGCAATAGTCAGAGATTAAGTGCTAAATTATTCAGGTTTACTAGTAGTCTGATTTCAATTGCAGTGATAATCGCCTGAGACAGTTCTCCCTCTGTTTATCTACCTGTCAATTTATGTACCTTTCAAATACGGCTGAAACTGGTGACATGATATTTTTAAACCCCTGGTAAGATGTTGCCTTTCTGACATGAGTGATCCCATCAGTTGAATAGTCATCTGTCTTTCATGTAAAGCGATCTTGTTGCTTGTGGATGAGAGATGTTATACAGGTACTCGGCATCAGGTGTTACTGCTCTGCGAGTTGAGTTTCTTTAGACCAGTGGTTTCACAGAGATTTCCATAATCAGCTGATTAAGGTGTACAGAGTCAGACCATGGACACAACAGCATTCAAGGAAAAAGCCCTAAATAATGAAGGCTGAAGCCAGTTTTGCAGGTTTTGGCACAGCTTTAATGAAAACAGAGTAGACATCAGAGCTTTGTCTCAATAAGATTTGCTGGAGCAAGTTCCCCAAAATATTTTCATGGCAGGCAAACTTGCTTGTATTTCAGTATGTTTTTAGAATTGTTCTCTTGGATTGCATGAATAAAAGTTAGCACTCTGCACTCAGCTGCCTGTGGTTTCATCAGCAAACAAGTTCAGTAAATCCTTGACGTTTCACAGTGGTTCCTAGATTGTACCCTACCATCAAATGGAAATAAACACTGACCTAAGACTTAAAAGTATCCAGAACTGGCCCAAAGGCCATGAGAAATATCTCAAATGTGCAATAATTCATAGAGGTTGGTATTTTTCCATTACTTCTTTGCCCAGTTCTTTACTCTGTGCCCTCTTATACCAGTTACTATCTGTAAAGTTTTCATGAAATTCTAAATAATACGTTTCTCTTGGGTTTTTTCTAGTATTATTATGCATTTGACACTAATGCTGAAAATGGAAATCTAGAAAAGATATTAATTTATTACACAGTATAGGATTATAACTTGCTCTTTTGTGAAGTTCCAAACATGTAGGTGTTTAATATACGTATTTTTCTACTGAGAAAGAAAGTGATTTTACCTCCATTATAAATATATGTATTTCAACCTCCTCCCAGAAATTTACAGAATTTGCACTGTTTTATAAGTGTTAAAGACTGTGTTTACACTGGCTATGTTCTATAATGCAAAGTGTAATTAAAAAAATAAGAAAAAAAAATCTAAAAGAAAACCCTGCATGAAAAGAACTGCATATGTTTAAATGAAAAGCTGTACTTTTCATTATTTTCCTTTCCACATTACTCTACAATCTGGTTGATTCACATAGAATGTTCAGTGA
This sequence comes from Phaenicophaeus curvirostris, assembly GCF_032191515.1. NCBI lineage: Eukaryota > Metazoa > Chordata > Aves > Cuculiformes > Cuculidae > Phaenicophaeus > Phaenicophaeus curvirostris. Next base: position 8,592,681 of record NC_091404.1, read on the forward strand.
GATTTTTAAACCTACTAGTTCTGTACTAAGCATGCAAAAAAAAAAAAAAAAAACCAGAAGAAAAAGCGTATGCAGGTTGGTCTGCCTTCTTTTATTTACAATGCCTAAATATGGGTAGCAAATTCATTTACCTGATGATAACGTCTCTTAGAGCAGTAGCTATTCCAAAGCGAAATGCAGTCATGTTTGCATTTGAGGTAACATGAAAAGAACAGTTTTTCTGTCATTTTGCAAAAGCACATTGTGTGTCTGTGTATTGATATATTTTAGTTACAGATGACAAGTCACAATCTGCTTTAAGATTTCAAAGTGTGTATCCAGTGTTACGATAATATATACCTGAATTGGAACCACCTGTACCCCTCTGCGTTTAGTGTGGGGATGGGGACCGGAGCTCAGATGGCTGCTCATTGCCTCGGTTTCATGTGATACCCGTACGACTTGCTAGAGACCAAGTGTTTCTGTAGGTAGCACATACTGCTCTGGAAAAGTAGTCAAACAGTGAGATGTGTCCATCAGTGGGACTTGGATGGCACAGAGACTTAGAGCCTGGCCTGCTGTGAAAATCACCTCCAGCAGGGACCCTCGTGGCAGTGGCGACAGCTGGATCAGGGCATTGGTGGCAGAAATGTTCTAGCTTGTTCATGTGAACTTCATTAGCTGAAACAGAAGGGTGTGAGGGCATTTTGCATTCCTCTGTCTCCCCAAAGCTATGTCATTATTCTCCCTCTGTACTCGGCACTGGTGAGACCACTCCTCGAATCCTGTGTTCAGTTCTGGGCCCCTCACCACAAGAAGGATGTTGAGGCTCTGGAGCGAGTCCAGAGAAGAGCAACAAAGCTGGTGAGGGGGCTGGAGAACAGGCCTTATGAGGAACGGCTGAGAGAGCTGGGGGTGTTTAGCCTGGAGAAGAGGAGGCTGAGGGGAGACCTCATTGCTCTCTACAACTACCTGAAAGGAGGTTGTAGAGAGGAGGGAGCTGGCCTCTTCTCCCAAGTGACAGGGGACAGGACAAGAGGGAATGGCCTCAAGCTCTGCCAGGTGAGGTTTAGGCTGGACATTAGGAAAAAATTCTTCACGGAAAGGGTCATTGGGCACTGGAACAGGCTGCCCAGGGAGGTGGTTGATTCATCTTCCCTGGAGGTGTTTAAGGCACAGGTGGACGAGGTGCTAAGGGGCATGGTTTAGTGTTTGATAGGAATGGTTGGACTCGATGATCCGGTGGGTCTCTTCCAACCTGGTTATTCTATGATTATTCAGCTAGGTTTACCGGGGAGGAGGCCAGGGCACCACGGTGGCAGTACTTGGTGCTGCATCTCGTTTGTGCGACTGTGCAGCCCTCACCACCCCTAGCGTGTGCCTTCCCCACTGCCAAAATCAGCAACAGCAAACATCCTTATTGGTGGGGATTCTGATTTGGGGCATGTTCATTTTAAAGATGGTTTATTATAATGTTTGGAAACTACTGTTTGTATACTTAGCTTTGTGTGTGATGTCTTTCAGATGCAATTATGGTTTGAAGGTTGCATATAATACGAGCTAGAAACGGGAAACCTATTCAGCCTTTACAGATTTTATGTTCCTAAAGAAAGTTCAGAGAGAAAGCAGGGTAATTTTAAATTAAGTAACAAAGTAGAGTGATATTGACAGTTTCTAAGGGCTGTGTACTGACCACTGTTTTAATAATTAGTGTTCCTTTCTCTAGACAATGGATGAGAAACCTTATAAAGATGTTGTCCTACTCTGCCTACAGGTCTGTTCCAAAACCCATTCAAGCCAACAGAAAGAGTTGCATCAAGTTCAGCAGACTTTGAATAATACTATAAAACCTTAGGTTTACTGTGTACAGAGGAATCCAGAAAACAAAAGGGAGAGAAAGAAGAGATAGGAAGCATTTGCTTATTTAATCTGCCTAAAATCAAGCTTTTTTATGTCCCTGTTTGGTGTAGATATGGTCTAGGACTATCCAGCCTTGGGAAAGGAATTTTGTTCATTCTTTGTTGTAAACAAGATAAGGACTTGGGATTAAATAACAGATACTTTTAGGAAAATAAAAAGCCCTCATGATTTTTAAGTGCTTCTATTCTGCTTTCAGCAGTTCCTTTGATTCAACAGGCTTTCTCTGTTCATCCAAATGCATAAGCACGTACTTAAATTCCCCTTAATTCAGTGAGAAATACTTTACTGAACAGGGGCCTGGAAGAGTAGTTCAGTGCCAGAAATCACAGCATTTAGCAGCCTTTAGAATTGTGCTGTTATGGAGAGCCTTTGAGTAGCTTTTCTGATTTCAGTCTCTTGAATAGATGCAAGTATTACAGAACAGCCACCAGGTCTCAGTCCTGGTTACAAGAGGGAAAGTCGTCAATACTTGTTAGGCTGGCAGTGACATTTCCCTGGGAACTCAGTGGTAGATCCGAGAACAATGGCTTTTTTCATTGTGTCCCAGTTGGGCAACTGGGAGCTTACTGCATGGGCAGCAGCCGTGGGACAGCTTGGTTAGAAATACTGTCATACATCTTCTCTTGTGCACCCCTCTTCTGCGTGCACCCTTTGAGGCTCATGCTGGGGCTGCAAAGTTACTGGGACACTAAGAATAAGTAGAGAGTGGAAAGAAGAAGAGAGCAGTCAGAATCCAAGGGTTTTCCAGGCAGAAACACTCATTCAGTAGCACAATGAGAGCTCTTGCATGAATGCATCATGTTTGTCCACCATTTAATGAATGCTGGGCAAAGTTCCCCAGAAAAATATTATTTCTTGCCAGCTCACTTCTTCAGAACCCTTGTCTTGATAATTTTAAAATTAAATTTAAGTTTCTCATTGAATGGGAAACTCTTGATTTATTCCTTGGGGAGAAAAAAAAGCCAAACAAAACAAAACACCACCAACAAAAAAACACAAACAGCTACTTCTTTACATTTTTTAAAACTTCCCACAAAGTAAGAACTTATCTTTCTGCTGGTCCTGTGGGTTTGAAACTTGTGTAATGCCAGAAGTGTTACTGGGTCACCTGTGGTGAAGTGGATGAGGTGACCAGTTTCTGTGGCATAGGGGATCCCATCACTGGAGAATATAACTTCTGGCTCTGGTATTTCAGCAAATCAAACTGCTGACTTTTGCCATTGCCCTGTTTTACTGGAGGTGCATTTCCAATAAGTATGGTTAAAAGTCAGGAGGAAAGTGGGTACCAAATATTACTGTTCAGGACTGTCCCCCCAGCAGTTCTGCAGCTCTTGCGACATGTAGCTGACGGCTGCTGTATCGGTTTCCATCAGTTATGGTCCCTGGGAGTCTCACGTCTTGCACTCTGCTGAGCAGTGCAATCGCAACTAGAGCCTGTTTTTCCAAAGCATTTGGGCCACACAGGAGTCAGATCTTATCAAAAGTCCATGGGAATTAGTCCTGGTCCTCGGTTTTTGTGTTACCAACATTAGTAAGTGAGGACTGTGAGAAATAATGACTGGTCTGAGCAGCAGAGCTGGAAAAGCTGCAACAAGGTGGCAGCGAGCCAATGGGCCCTTCATCACACAGGTCAGGAGGGGAATGGGTACATGAACATTACAAAGCTGTCATTTAATGCAATCAAGAGAAGTCTATTTCCTTATAGAATAAGGAAAACTATGTAAAAATACCTTCTTCCATGGTCTTGAAAATATTTAAGGTTTGGAAATTTCATAAATAACAGTGATGAAGTCAATTCCATTTCAGCACTAGTTAGCACAGCAAACGTAAAGAATATGGGATTTTGGAATACTTTGTTATAGCAGGAAAACAAAATTTGAAAATGGAAAATAATGGCATGTCACATTCTTTCAAACACAGAGAGAAATGTTCTGAAACCTACTTTACTTCCCTTAAGAAGTTACATGAAGCGTTTGTGATGGTGAAGTACGACAACTTTGCAGTACTTACCCTAAGAAGCCATTTGATCATTTCGATGCCACTGGAGAAATTTAGAGGTTAATAAGGCTGCTCTGAAGAACTATAAAACAATGCCTGAAATAAAAGGAAATGTAAAGTAAAAGTTTCTGAGCCTTGCCAGGATATTTGTCACTTAAATATAAAACAGTAGCACTACCAATAGAAGCAGAACATGACCTGTCAGCATTTTCTCCTCATTGCAATATCCCTGTGCAGCTACAGACCAAACAGTAAAGCAAATAAATAATAATAATAAAAATACGGTTTGTCAAGCTGAGCCAGATTCTCACGGTAGGTATTCTATAAACAACTCCTCTAATACATTTTGATAGAGCCTAATTGGCTTTACAAGGTTTTAAGAGCTTTCTTCTCTTCAGGACAAACACAAAGACAAAACAATGTATTTTATACTAGATGAGTTTTGCAATTTCTTTAAGACTGTAAAATGATTCCTTTGTACGCAGCAGTGGGTGGTAAATGTTCTCCTGGCTGAAAGTTTCCACTATGAGCATGGAAGTGGTTTGCTGAAGCGAGAGCACCAACAGCTGAACCCGTCGGAGCCACTAGACCGACAGGGCTACGTGTGAGTGCAGTGGGGTACCCACCGTGCTCACGCGTGACAGGGTGGGCTCAAGTATTTGGTTGGGCAATGTCTGGAGAGTGTAGTGTCAGTTCAGACTGCGCTCATGCTGTATAGAGGCATTTGCAAAGTCTCCGGTGCCCTCTTTTAATAGAGAAATGTAGGTGAGCCAAGGTGGAAATGAAAATTGTCAAAGGCAGAATTGTGCGCCTCATTTCTTTCTAAATCCAGATTATTTGGGATTCAGAGCATGCCCTGGGATTTATGATGTGGAAGAGAGAATTAGTGATTTTCAGGCAGAGAGCACAAGGGGCTTTGCTTTTGCTACCAAGACATATTTTCATGAAAAATCCAGACTCTGATGTGGCCTAGACTTAATGTAAATTAGCCTCTTATGAGGTGATTCAAGAAGAGAAGGTTTAATGAGATGTGAAGAAGCTTTTAAAGTACAATATACTCTAATCAGGGTGTGTATGTGCCTTAAAGGTTTCTGCCAGCACCTAAAAGGGAACATTTAATACTTAGTCCCCAAATAAGATCAGAGAGTCCATATTCTGTGTAGACTGCACACAGAAAATTGATATCTATTCTGCAAATTATAACAACCTTTAAAATCCTTAATAGCTCTTTGATTAAAAGATATCAAAGGTTTTATGATCATGAAACAATCTAACACCAAACTCCACTGGAGAAATGTGGAGAATGAAAAACAGGGTTAGGATCCAATTTGCCCAAGATCCTACCACAAATCAAAGGCAGAGCTGGGGCTGTTCCCACAGTCTCCCAGTCCGGAGCACTGACCAGTAGGTAATATTCTCTGGACTGGACTGTTAGCTTCACAGTGGATTTCTTCAGCCTGGCTCTGTGACCACATGGTCCTAACCAACAGAAAAAAATTGTTCCACCGAAGTGGGTCACGAAATGACTGTTTTGAGGGGCATGGGCGAGTTCTCCCAGAGCGAATTGTGATGCTTCCCTCAGTGATCAGCAGCTCACTGCAGAGAGGTGTAAAGACAGAAGCTAATCATTGGCAGTGATGTGACTTTGGAAGGACATGAGATGACAGGAAATCTCTGTGCTGTAGCAAATTATTGGCAAAAGGAGACAGTTGGGGCAAAAATTGGACTGACAGATAATTTGTACCTAACAACCAGCCTGAACGCAGATCAGAACTCTGACTCTTATACTGCCAAACTCGGGGAAAATCTGAACAAAGTTCAAACTTCATTGTTAACACCCATCAACATAATGAACAGAGTAAGCATCTGTGATATGACAGCGCCAGTCTGTGAGGAAGGCTTCAATCCAGGGCCAGGACTATTCAGTTACCCTTCTGAACAATTTTTTCTTGCAGACTGTCTACACCAATACAGGTATATCTTAGTGCACAGGCAATTCAAGGCAGTCCCCTTATGCTGGAGCAAAAGAGAGGAGCCTGAGACAGCAAAATAAAGCAGGACGTTCATGAACATGGTTACCCTGGCTTGTGCTTGGCAGACCCTCACCCCCAGGTGTGAAATACTAGCACAACTGTCTGGTAAGAAAAGTGATGTGGCAGAGGCAGTCGGGTTAGGCAAGTGTATCTGAGAAGTGCTACGGCACGGCAGTTCGGGGTAGAGAGGGGCAGGAGCCCACCACTGCCTGCCTAGAATATGTGCCCATGCCAGAAGCTGGTGGAGATGCGTGGGGCATGGGCACTGCTTGGATGCAATGGCTTTAGCATCTCATGGTCACTGTAGTCTGCTTTGAGACCCACGAGAGCGCTACCGAACTATTTAGGGTACCCAATTCCTGACCTCTCCAGTGTCCAGAGAGAGGTAAATCCTATCCAAACAGCTCTGCCCCCAGCTAAAAAAAAATGAAACAATATCATTAATTCAGCAATCTGTTTAAAACCCATTTCTTGAACAGTCAATTATGTGTTATAAACTCATCATCTTACTTGCTGTTAACAGAGAGGGTAAAGGAATAGCATTGCCTGTAGCAGAGATTGTTTTATGTGCAGTACAAAGCTGGTCTGGGTCACAGATTAAATGGAAGATGAGGCTTTCGGTGGGTGCTTGCAAGGTCTGGGTGCTGCCATCCATGACAGGAGGAGAGAACACACGTCTGCAGGGTAGCAGTGGAAATCTCCAGCACTGTACCGCGTGCACTGGGACAGAGGGCTGGAGCAGCACAGCCCAATGGGCAGGGTACCCCAGCGCCCCGCAGGCAGCTGAGCATCGCGGCAGCGTGTCCACAGTCAGCAAAACAGAAGCAGCCCATGACAAGAGCTTCTCTTGCAAAATACAGCAATGTAACCTTTGAGCTGCTAATCATTTTTCCTTTTTGGCAGCCAAACAAATGTTACGAAAGAGTAATTCTCAGCATCCATTGTATCCTGAGGGTTAACAAACATGTGTAAGAAGAATTCTAGATAGAGAACTGGCAGTCTCTGCTTCCCCTTTAGTGTTTGGAAAGCTCTACTGAGACTTGAGGGATGATGGGAGTTGTCTTTGCTTCTTTATTTTTTTTTTTTTTTTGGAGAAATAAGGTCACAGAAATTGTCAGAGGAGCATGTGGAGCGATTATAGCAAAAGCACAGAAGCTTGTTGGAGAAACTTCCTGATTTTAGGAGTCTGATTCTTGTTATTTTACAGTAAGACTTTAAAGCACAAACTCTGCCCAAGAGTTGGGGGAAAGTGTGGTGCTTTGTGCAGGGCAATGACAGAAGTTGAGGTGGGAGTGGGTGGCAGGTGAGAAACCAGCGTATCCACGTGAGACGGCTGATACTAATACCACAGGGTGCCCGGCAGGGATAAAGCTGTCGGCGTCCCTACAGTGGGAAAACGCAGTGCCCATCGCCCTACTGACTGCCCAAAGCTGCTGCCATCCCACGGTCACTTCTCTGATGCTGCTGATCTTGAGGAGGTTTCCAGTGGACAGGCCTGAGCCTCTCCTTTGGCAGCCCTTTTCCTTTGCTCAAGAGAGCCCAAAACACCAAATTATTGTCCCGTGTTGGCAGGACAGGGGCCTGGTGTTCAAGGGGTGATGAGGGGACACCCACTGGGTGCACTGTCACTTCTTGAGGAGAAGGTGCGACAGCATTTCAATACACACGCTCACCAGTCCTCGTTGGCCCTGAAACCTCACCAAAATGTCCAATTTCTAACGCTTATTCCCCCTGAGCTAGCAAAACACCACAGGAATTGGCAAAGCTATATCAGAGTGGGATCACCAGGTAACCTAGTCGGGAACAGTTTAACTTGTAGTAAGATATAAGCTTCTTCAATAGCGCTGAACTTGTGAAAGCCCTATTTTCACCAATGTAGCTGTAGCGGAACAAGCTCAGATCATCACCAGCCTCTGTGTGGCTTTTCCAGGCACCACTGGAACTGAAACCTCCACCTGAGCTGATCTTCCCAGACCATTACGCTTTTCCTCAGGTTTACCGTGTGCTGGAGGTGTCACTGCTGACCCACCAGCCACCCTGCACAGCCACTACACCAATTTCCTGAGGATTTCATATTTAACTTGTACTTTGCACTGAGCCATGCGAGACAATTCCCTGGCTGTGGGATGGGAAAGGCTCCTTACAAGCAGCTTGAAATGCAACACTGGGGCAGTGAGGCTCACTGCAATGTTTAGAAATTACGTTTTATGGTACTTGGTTAATTCAAGATATGGCCAGGTAACATCAAGAAACCAGGTGAAGGCTGTCATGACACCAGGATCAGACCCGGGTCTGTAGCCTGGACAGTTTTCATCTGGAATAAGATTAATTCAGTGCACATGTGAGCAGTCAGCCACTGATGAGAAGCTCTGTTAGAAAAGAGCAACAATTCTTTTAACTTTGCTGTCTTCCCTACAAGCTGTGGAGGAAGTGACTAACTCGTAAGCAGGCAGACAAGGACCTGGTGAGAGATTTCAGGTATGCATTGGAAAGTAAAAATGTTCTGGTGCCCTGTCTGGTCTTGGTGATATTAGTCAAGCATAAGTCATAGCACTACACCTTAGAGAGACTTCCCCAGGGAAATCACAGGCTGCTAATTTGGAGGGAGAAAGCAATGGGGTTTTTTTTGCACTGAGATGATAAAATCAAGGTCTCCAGCTGAGATAGCCATTTTGGGAGATGAATGATAATTTGCCAGAAGAGGGGACAGCTGAAATTAATAATGATATTCTGCTGTAGTTTGTACTACCTAAAAGCCAGAGTCAAATCAGTGCAGTCACTAGGGACCTGATTTCTCTGAATGAGAATTTGGACCATTAATCTGAGTAGCTTAAAAGGAAGATTGTAATAATGCTGAGCATTTGGCTTCAGTTGATCCAACACCTTCTACTGAGGACAAAAAAAGATCTGTGTGTTACAGGGTCTGTGTTTTTTTAACTAGTTAATGCGACGTGGGTTGGCAGAACTTGTGATTCTTTCTGACACGGAGGGCAGTTACCAGCTGTATTTTCAGTTTACCATTTGAAGTACAAAACCAGGCTCCCTCACCTCCCAGTTTTACATGGGTAAGACACCAAGTACTGCACCAAATTTTAAGAAGTGAGCTGAAACCACGCTCTCCACTCAAACCAAACTCTCGGAGAGGCAGCTGTACTGTAAAAAAAACCTCACAAAAGTGACAGCATAAAGTTAGCATTGCCCAGAAGCCAGATCTGCCCCTCCTGACCCCAACAGCAATCAGGTTTCAGCTTGACTAAAATCCAGGTACCTTTCTCCAGACCTGCACTTCTGCAAAAGACCTTCAGCGTATCTCCAGTGCAGTCACCCTGGGGTCTGGCCCCTGGTGAGCCCTCCCTGCCTCTTCTGTTTTTCTATCTGAGCAGTTGGGAAGGCAAAAACTGCAGAAAATGCTCTCAAAAGGTTAAAAAGAAAAATGCAATGGAAATGCTGTCCAAGTAAGGATCAGCCCTGGAAGCTTTCTAATTCTCAGTTTGAGCTTGGACATGTGGAAAAAATAATAGTCATGAAAGAACTTGCAGACCCTCCCAGTCTAGATGAAGACCAAACAACACAAAGGGACACGGCAAAGAGAAAACAATATAGATAAATTCTAATTATCCTTCCAGCCGTTGTAACATGGAAATTAGGACAGGATAACAGGCAATTTAATGCCAGCATCTGCATTGGAAAAGTTGAGGTAGCCACAAAGGCAATTAAATGTGACTCAAAAACCAGCTAGTATCAGTATGGGAGAGTCATCAAAATAAACGCAAAAGAGAAAGGGAATGGGGATAGGCAATACAGACCTTTGTTACATTGTTGACAGAAATGTCAAGGGAAAACACAAACCCATGCAGCCACACAAAAGTAAAGCAAATTATTATCTGGCTGAGCAGGAAGACGTGTCTGGACAAGAACAAAACAATTGATCGCTGCTGTGTAACGTAAGTCCAGCAAAAAGAACAAAAGGGCTCAAGTATTGCAAAGCTAAACTGAAAGGTTTTCTGCTTTGTTTTGTGTTTTTGTTTTTTTTAATGAAAGAAAAATACAAACACACCCACAGGGCATGTGTGTGTGTGTTCACAGACACCACATCTCCAGTTTTAGAGAGCAAGATTAAAGAAAAGAAAGCGCACAGAGCATGGGTGTTAATTTGTGCCAAGGGAAGCCTACAGAACAGCTGGGCTGGTGAGCCAGCCTCTGCTGCCTCCCAAATGTTTCAGATCCAAGGTCAAGGCTAAAGGGGGACAATATTAGCTGGGCTGAAACCACAAAAGAACTTATTGCTACTCTTTCACTGCTGCATCACAGCCTCCTTCACAACTACCTGTCCGCAGGGAATCTGCCCCGGGTAGGTCAGGAGCACACAAGGCGTTGGCGCGGCTCCCCGTGGCCACTGCTGCCTGAGTGAGAACACATGCAGAGCGCGGCACGGTTGCAGGCTGGAAGCGCTTAGGGCTGTATTCCTGCTCCAGTCGCTCAGGATGAGTACAATCCTTCTACACAAGGGCAGGCAGGGTGCACGAGTTGCATGCTCGCACAGAGGAAGAGAAACTGTCTAGCCAGGGCTGTCCTCCAAGTTACAGCTGGGGCACCCTACAGCTCATGGAGCAGAAAGCTTTGGAGGAAGCGTGATGAACTGCAGTGGAGGGCATTGCTGTGCAAGGCTGTGACTCCTGTTGTGCTGCAGCAGATGAGGTACATTGCAAGATATAAGCAATATCTGCAATTGCTGTATGTCCCCCAGAAGTACAAAGACACCCCCACTTTGTCTCTGCAAGGAAGCAGGCCTTGTAAAGGTTTTACCAACGAGGCAGAATATAAGGTCAGAGCAAACCAGCCACACTTGTGTTCACCTCCTCTACCAGCCTTGATTGCTGGCAGCTGGGTCCCTGCCTGATGAGGGAAGTCAGCTTGGAACAGGTGGTTGTTCCCACCTGTGGAGCTCTGGGTACCGGGAGAGCTCTGCTGGGTACGTGATGAGGAATGCACTGTCTGAGCTGGTAGGTACAGTTATTCTGGAATGTTTCAGTAGGAGCTGTGTGACCTTGGGGAATTTTGACTCAAAGGTGAGGTGAAATATCATCTGCGTTTGCAGGAAACACTGGTGTGAGAGAGGAACTGCTGAGATGCCTCCTGTTTGAAGGAGGTTTAGGCTGGGAAATTTCATGCCCTTTCAGCTACAGTTGTACATTTTAATGGTTTAGGTTCAGGCGATGAATTACAAAGTGCTTTATTGGGACATGACTCATCTTGGAAAGCCCATGCAAAGACCCAGCCCCTGAAATCTGCTTCAGGGTCCAGGGGGGTCAGTGCCATGTCCTCCTTTGGGAGAGCCTAACGCAGAGGGTACTGCCTGGGTCCTGAGCAGGCAGAGCTGATGGATGGAGCATTTTCTGGGATATTTTGTCACCGTTTTAGAAGAAACGGAGATGGTGACCTTGTAAGCAAGCAGCAGCAGCTCCAGAGCAATGGAGCAGGTCTGCCCTCCATATAATGCTTGTGTAAATTTTCCTTTTCAGGCATAAGCTCATCACTGACCCCAAGTGAGTGGGTGAACTGTATTTGTATTGCTATAAAATGACACAGAGCTTACAGACAAAAGCAGATTGGGCAGCTGGTGGAGACTTCACAGAGAAAATTCAGTGGTCACTGAATGTTAATCCACAACTGTTTACAGAATCGCATTGTTACCACAGCATGTTGCTTTTCCTGTGCAGGAGTTAAAAACTGTTTTTTAATGCAACATAATGATCTACGGTTATTAGCTTACTTTAAAAGAGTGTCTATGAAAATTACAGAACTTGGGACATATGCAGTAATTTTATTTATATACATATAATGCAAATATCTGTACTTTATATATAAATACATCTAGCTACATGGGATATATCCTGCAGGAAACAAAACGGGCTGGTGATAGCTTTGCATAAAATTTATGATGTGTTTTTCTGGCTTTCAAGATATTGCTGATTAGTCTATCAAAAGAAAAAGAAAAAAGCCCAAACAGTACTTCAGAGACATAGCTTTCATATTCGAAGTCAAATTACTGTCTTAATAGTTCTCCTTCTTGTAGTGTGAACTAATTCAAAGGAAAAAGTCAGGAAGGGCAGATAAGGCGTTGGGATGGGACTCAGAGGGATGACACACCAGTTATGTCCACCTGCACGACCATAACGGATGTGTAAACGTGGATAATAGCTGTTTTACTCCCACTCTTGGCATGTAAAGTTGATGAGCTCATAGGCCATCTACTACTTAGAACTGAGGCTTCTGGAAAGCGAAGAATTAAAGGTGAAGTTGGCCTTTTCCAAATCTGTAAGACTGTGCTTGTAGAAACAAAGCCACAGGAGTGCAGCACCCCACACTTGGTCTGCAGAGGATTCCAGACTCACCGACTCTGCTTGGGTTTGCTTACCCCATGACCTTATAAGATGCTCTGGTTTCAGCGAGAGGAAATCAGCTTTCACCCTCTGAAGCAATGTGAGCACGCAAACTGCTCGGAGAAGGTATGAGAGCTCAAGGACTTAAAGATGCTTAATTGGTTTAAGGAGCTAAACTCCTTAAAGACCTTAAGCTGCTGTGAAAAGGGAAGCTAGTTTAAATCCCCAATGCTCCCTGCTGGAAGGCTAAGCCAAAGTGTGCTATAGGATGC